>NW_028288672.1:2808019-4212029 GCF_059628265.1 Tinamus guttatus
TCCCAAAATTAAAGATAATATCCCTGCAGCAAAACACGCACACTGTGTGAAACTGCATGGACAGTTCGACACTTTTGCTTGAACCTGTATCATTCCTGTAACCAAAAAGAAAAGAGCAAGTTATCAAAACCAAAGCAAGCTATCCATACAAATGAGGTATGACATTGCAACAGCCTAAGGACTAAAATTCAGTCTTCTCCAATTACAGAAGTGATGGTTACCTGAAGCCCAGCACCTCCAAGAATTCCTAATGAGATGGCACATGCTGCCAACTGTAGCCGAGAAATCCACTTTAATTCCCATAGTCTGAGAAATGTTTCAAAGTGCACCGTGGTTTTACTGGACTTCCGCCCCACATAGGAAAACTGGGTCAGGCATTTCTCAGGCCCCTTTGCTTTCTCCAAAGAGTGTCCTCAGAGCCAAGCCAGAAGCTACAACGAAGGGAGTAGCACTCCAGCACTGCTAATGAAACTGTAAAGCACTGCTAGACCTGCCTGAGCTTCTGCCATTCCTTCACAGCATCGTTGCTTCTGCATTACACAGTTCCTGGGTAAAACCCAGGCAGTTCCAACAGAAGGGGCCACACCAACAGTTCTGCTGGAGAGGAATGATTTAACCACCTTTGAGCAGTAAGTGGGCAAACAAGCTAAACACAATCCATCAGAAAGCAGCCAGGAAAAGAGCAACTCAACACACGTAACAAATGTAGTGCTATGAAGGGAAAACAAGCCACTGTGATGCTGACGGCAGATACATTGGGCAAGATGTGTCTCTTGGAGCATAGCATAGCCCCTTCCAAGTGAAAGAAGAGATGGAAACATCAGCAAGCTGTATCATCATCCCACTTCCCATGGGAGCTCCCAGGTCATTTGACAAAGGTCCCAGGGGAATAAATCACGGTTAGGGTTATCCCAGGTTGATCAGAAAGAGGCACTGCCAGGAAATGCTGTTCTCACCACCAGGTGACTATTGACCTCTAAACATGTGCTTTATTTGAAGAGAATCCATGGGGATTTAAGAAATACAGATCAGAGATATATGGTTCAAAATTTACACAAAAATTCCCAAGCAATCTCGAGTGGGCATATACTAGTCAGTCATAGAGCAAAAAAGCCAGGATTCACACTGCCCTACACATACATATGTAGCCAGGTGCTGTCATTAGTGTACAAACTGAGAAAAATGTCATTTTCATTAAAGATCCCAAGTTTCCCTACAAAGAGTTATCTCTGGAGAAAGCACAACGCTGAATCTAGCGGTGAATCAAAACCTGTCTTCCCAAAGTAAAACACAAACCATTAGCTTTTATCTTTGGTTTAAAATACCATATGCTTCTGATGATATGCTCCTGAAAGAAATGAAAACAACTGCGATCATCTACAGTGAAAAGCTTTAGTAGGTTAATTATAGCATTTCTTTTAACTGAGGAATATATTTGATGGTATTTGGGCTGAATTTTGAAATGCTTATCATGTTTCTCCAAATAGAGATTCACATTTGTTCATGCTGTGCATTGGATCTCTGTTTGAAAGAGAGAGACAAGAAATATTTATCAGAGTGAATTCATAATATGGATGTGTTGCTCCAAAACCTGCAAGTAGAACAAATACATTATTCTGAAATGAAGCTCACTTCTCTAATCAACAAGCAACTTCAAAATAAATCTAAGAGTGAATTGTACTTGCAGTCCTCTCTGTCTTTTACATTTATAAAAAACAAGTAAGTCTTATCTTTTATGATGTATGCATTTTTAAACTTAAATTGAGTTTTAAATATTTAAACAACAGCTAAATAACATGGATATGAGCTGATGTGGAAAAAAAAACAGCATTTAGGAACTGCCATCATCGTGTCAATAATAGTTTTTAACACGAGAGAACTTGTATTGCAAGACATAAATCTTTAATTAACTTATGAACAGTTTATTATACATTAATTCATATTTTAAAATGTCATTCCCACAGCAGAATCATCGAAAGACGGAATCATCACCACATGGGAACCATCTGCAGATAATCCAAGTTACTATTGTTTAACAACTGACTGATAAGCTATAAGTCTACTAAAACGTGTATAAGACCAATTTCTTTTCATCACATCCTAGTTCTGTCAGACTGACTTTACGACATGAAAAAAAACGTAACAAGATTATGCAGCACAGCTGGACAGCTCTTCCAAGCTTTCAAACAAAACACGGTGTAAAAGTTATTGTCAAACACACCTGTCCATTCCATTTGCTTATATGTCACTGCACAATCAGTGTCTACAAAGCTCCTGCTTTGTAGAGCACCTTGAGATATATGGCTGTTTTAGAAAGCCAGGCTCCTTCTCTCAAGAAGTTGTAATGATAAAAGCAAAAACATCTTTCCTTTAAGGAGGTTTGTAGCTATTAAAGCAGAGAACAAAGACAGTACTTGGTCTGAATTTGCTCAAGATCACATACCAGGAAATAAAGAATTGCAAGTTGCATTCATGTGCAAATGTCCACATTAGTCTTTGTAATTTTACACATTGCTCTTGCTTCCATTTACTTTTCCCTGCTATAATTACTTATCATTCAAAGCAGTAAGTATTCCTGCCAATTTTACTTGATTTTTCAGCATGAGATGCGGAGCTGATGCTGATAAGCCTGCAGGAGGTATTAAAGCTGAGCAGGATTAATTTACAACAGTTTGTTCACTCCTGTTTGGTTGCTACAAGATGGTAGTAACCAGTACTTGTTTCTGTTCCCTAAATGATTCCGTGAGTGAGGCCTCACATCATTCACTCTAATTCCCTCCCTGGTGAGCATGCTTGAAGGAACCTGACCAAGCAAAGTGTTTTGATATTTGAACTTATACCAGAAGAGGAGGCAGATTTGAGGAACTAAATAATGAGCACCCTCTCCCCAAATCACACGCATACTAAGACTGCAGAGTATTTGAAGGATGTGAGATATTTGGTGTATTTGTAGTATTTGTAGGATACAGCATCCCTCCACTTCCTAGGGGCATTTCAATTCCTGTTCCTGGGAAGGAAGAGCTATAACCACTCCAAGGTGTTGCTCTTAATCTCTCCTATTAAAGCAGGTCCACTTCATGTAAAACACTAGGATGTCCACCAGGCCAAAGAGAGGAAAATCAGGTAACTCAGTTTCTGGCCCTTTTCCACTGAGGGGTTGAGGATCCTGTGCAGTACTGAACATTATTAACTACAATACTTGTGTGAAACTCACTCTGGAGAGACATACGCAATAGCGGGCAATAAAATTCTGGTGTGAGATATGGGCTCAAATCCCTTGGACGGCAAGGAATTGAGTCCAGGTCTCTGGCAGCTTGAACAAACACTGTAGTCTGCAGTGGTTGGGTCGGAGAAAGTAAGAAGACAGACACTTTTCTGTCTATCTGTTTAATTAATGATGCATGTCATTTCTTCATGCTTTTACCAGAAATGTGTAAAGATACAATTGTCAAAGCCTGTCTTTTTGTTTTGGACACAATCATTTGGTGAATATGATATTAAATGTGTTGATAGTTTTGACTATATCAGAACTAAATTTTTAACAGATGAAATACACCCCCCCCCAAATATTATTCCTGATTCCACTTGTTTAAAAAAAAAGGAGCATGCAGGGACTAAACATCTCAAGTTCTCCTTGTGCAAAAATATGTATGAAGGCAAGGACATTGGAACATAGGCACTATAACTGACAAGTTAATATTCTCGAACTATTTTTGACAGTTTCAGTGGTACCTCACGGGTAATGAATACATGTGCTTACTGACTGGATTTTAAACACTCTTGGTGCCTGTTATTAAAGCTAACTCAGTGCTTTTGAAAATTGCAGACAAAACCTGAACTTGCCGTCCTTCATAGCCCTAAGGTAAGGGATAAGATTTCATCTTCATCTTAAAAGGGAAAATGCAATTTTGCAGCCATGGCAGAGAACAGGAAGGATGAGAATCTCTCTCTCTCTCTCTCACTACCCTTGTCAACCATTTACTCCAACTAATCCGGTCTACCTGGGCACAAGGAGGCAGTACTCATTTTTAAGAGTCTTGCCAACAAAAAATAGCATTGGCTCAGGCCCATAATGGACAGGGCAGAGGAGCCCTACTGGCTAAAAGGACAGAAGATCCTTCACCTAATCTAAGAATTTTTGTGCTTTCTCTGAGGCCCAGTGACCTAGGCTGTTCTTGTCTTGGTTCCTGCTCAGCTCTCCTTATATCTATGAAGCGGCAAGGCCTCTTCTTCCTATATGTACCTCACATTTTGGAACCCACTTCACCATCCATCTTTTCCAGAAAGACCTAGTGACATCCCTCTAACACTCAACTGTATATTTATCCTGGCCCAAATCTGCTTTGCTTCTAAGAGAGAGCTGAAAGAAAAGGTTTCCAGTCTGTCATGGCACTGGATGCAGAGGAAGCAGAAGCTGGGCTTGGTGCATCTCCTGTACTCATAGTTCATCTTGAGATGAGTCTAACACAGAGAAAAGAGGCTCTAGAGATCCCATTCTTTTACCACCCCTAACTAGAGCCTGCCCCACTGTTCTCAGTTGAAAGAGATTTTGCAAGACAAAACTGGTTGCTGTGCAGTATGCATCAGCTAAGAGTATATGCAAGGAAGATTTCTGGAGTAAGGTTTCTTCATATGTGAAGATTTCTTCAATTTGTCTTTTCTTTGCAGAGCGCAACCAGTAAGACAGCAAGGAGAAGGCTCTTCCTGTGTTGTTGGAATTCAACATTAGTACAGTGGGAGACAACAGTGTTTGTCACCATGTTGATCCAGAAGAAATCTTTCCAACATCCCTTCAGACAGCAGAGTATAGTAATGTTGAGCCTAACGCTATCAAATGAGCTAGCAAACAGCCCAAGCAACGCTGGTGCAGTAAGTTGCAGACAGACTTGTATCAGCAATGAAGCACTCGGAAGTGCCTGTTTAATTTGGTTGGATTTCTCCCGCCTATTCTAGATTAAGAAAACATGCTGAAATGCCCCTGAGAGCATCCCTGCTCCTGGAGGTTTGTCTGCCGGAGCTCAGGAGCAGCACAGATAGCACAGGTGAGAGCTGGCCCCTTTTCTTGCTGGGCGGAGCACTCCCAGGCAGTGACATCCGTGTCCTGCCAGTTCTGCTACCTTCCTCAGCTGCTGGCTCCCTGACCTGCAGGAAACAGCCTCACTGCACCCTGAAAAACACATAGCAGAAGCACTCATGACATCCCTGGTTGAATATCAGCCAAACAATTCGGTTGAATATGAGAAAGCAGCTAAGGCAAGTTTATTCTTGCAAGCTTGGGAAAAAGCTTTCAAAGTAGCAAGGAAAATGACTTTTGCAAACCTCAAGAAAAGCTGGCATAGAGTGCAGCTGGCTGAAGCCAGTAGGAGAAGAGGAATGCAGACTGCCCATCTTCAACAAGCACTTTACAGCCCTCAGCAAGTACAGCCTCTGAGGAGGGCATGTTTGCAGACAAAAATCTGGAGCTGAGTTTGAATCCGCTTGAATCAACGGACCCAGGAGGATGGACAGCCCTTTCAAGATTTCCAGTTCTTATTTCCCAGCCAATCTCTTTCTCCTTCTCCCACCAGTTTCTCTGTAACTCCCTCCTTACCAAGTGCTGCTTCCTTCCTCCCTTGCAAAGGCTACGCTTTGCCAGGCCAAATGGAGGCCACATGTGCTGACAGAGCGTCCTGGCCAGCTGACAAGGAGGACACAGTGACCGGCTGGTTACTGCTGCTTCTTGGCGCTTAGGAAAACTACGGAGGCAGCTTCAGGAACTTATCTCTCCTCTTACATCTCCTCCTGCTTTGTAAGTGATGCAGGGACCATCCCCAGAGACTCACTGAAAACACTACAGTCAGGAAATACAGGGGTGCAGTCAGACAATTTCTTTATTGGCTATTTTTCACCAGAGTGAAGACAGGCACTGTAGTGAGAATAAAAGCCCTCCTCTGTCTTATTCTTGTCTCCTGATTGCTGGCAACCAGACAACACTAAGGAGGAAATCACTACATTTAAATATTTTGCAGCTTCAGTAGTATTTTACCTTGCTGTGTCTATAACTGTCTAGGATTATGAACAAACAAAATGAAAAATTTCATAGTTTTATCAGACCTCAGAAATGTTGGTCTTTATGTTTTTAAGTGTGCATTATCTTAATACCAATTTACTGGTAATTATCATCTGGTTCTGTATATGGGGGGGGGGGGGCGGTTCAGAGGCATCTGCACCTTTTGTTGTTCCAAATGCAAGAATACCTCCAAAATCCATTTTCTCATCCAACACCTCTTTTGTCCAGAACAGTAATGAGCAGACTACAAGAAGATGTAGTATTTACCATGTGTTAAGTACATTATAAGAAAGGAACACGTCTAGCTTGGATCTGTGACTTCCATAATTTTATTTTGCTGTTCGTGTCTTTGCCAAGTCCCCAAAACATAATTCAATATCATTCAAATGACTACCAATATTACATGATTAATATACACTGCTAGTATCTGAGAGTTAAAAAAAAAAAAAAAAGAGCAGATGAACATAAACACCAGGGGATGATTCATTCTTGGTGTAATTTCAGTGTCAATGGAAAATACACGAGGGATAAATTTGGCCCCATGACGCAGAATTTCCAGGAAACATGAAGCTATTGTAACGAGAGATCTCTGCTGACGTATGAATTGAAAAGCAAAATAGAAATGAGGCAAATGCAGCATGGGCATAAAAGGAGCAAAGCCAGCTCTGTTAATTACCCAACTGAAAGAAAATAAAAGCCTGGATCAAAATAACCTAATGTACAGAAAGCAAAGGATGAAAACATGAGGCAAGAACAACAGCATGATGAGAGATTTGCGAAGCCGCACATAGTAAATAAGATGACTAAAATGGAAAAAGAAAGTGTTTTCCGTGACATTCAGCACAAATGACAAATCTTTGACTTCTTAGAAACAAGATTCAGAGGGCATTCAGTGAACTATATCTTTCAATAAACATCCTTTATGCACATTAAAACCAAAGTAGAGCAGCATTTGCCAACACCACGCTCACGCACAGTTTTGAAGAGACGGCTCCCAATCTGATGAAATCAGGGTAATCTCTTCCTGCATAATTGGTGCGGTCATTTCCACCACTTCAGAGGGCACGACTGCCAGCTTGTCTCAGGAGACACTCGCACACCCACTCTGAACTCACATTAGGATAAAATACTGCACGTGGAGAAGGCTGCAGATGGGCAAAGGACAATATGCATTTTATTTCAGCTAAACCCATCTTCCTAACAACTCTGACTTCAGAATTTTATAAGGAATTTATCGATAGCCTCACTTTCCACACTGAAACTTAGGGGCACATGTCAGAGCTCCCTCCCTACCTGCCTGAGTGTCCTGTCAGTGGTGGATGGGAGAAGTTGGCCACACACATTTTACCCCAGTGTAGGCTTAGACACAGTCAGGACAGGTACCTGTTGCCCAAAACTGCCTGTAGTGCTTATTCATTAGCATATATTATATTCTGTTGTGAAAGGGAGATAATTCAGATCACAGGAGAATAGCAGTGGAATTTTGTTTGCCGTTATTTTTAATAAATTGAGGAGTTTTGTTACAACATCTAAGGCTGACTGCTGCTGCTAAACCAAGTAACTTACCAGTTCTGACTATAATAAAAGCCTGTTACATTCCGTGCAAGCTGTGACAAGTCAGACTGCAGGGGGGAGGGTTCTACCTGATAGTTCATTAAAGGCAAGAAGTGGTATAATTAGAAACTAATGCAAATTTTCCTCACATACAAGTCAGGGTGATAAGTTCTCTGAGAGACGCAGTGAGAAGAAGTCTAGGCTCAGTTCCAGTCATTTATTTATTCCCTAGAGAATTAACAATCAAACAATAAAAAGTGTGGGAGAGCAAAGAAGGGAACCCAGATTTAAGCTATGAGTTAAGAGTTTGCCCTTTTTGAAGAAAGAGCTTTTTCATGGTGAGGTAAAGTGCACACAAATGATCTCACTAAGTTGTTTCCCTGAAGAACTAAGCAAAAACTCCATTTCCACAGAAGACAACCCTGAAGACACAGCCCAGATGCAATCCAATCTCCACCAGTAAGCTCTAACACCCTTACCATCCCTGCCAAGTGCTTTTTATTTTTTTTAATGTGTTCTTTAAAATGATGGTATAAGAGGGAAGTAGCAATTTGTGATCACCTTGTATCAGACTAATGTTTACTAGATTGCAACTCTGGAGTCAGAAATCGTTAACAGCCTACGCATGACTATCTTCTGGCCTGAAAGAGAAATTTTACAAATAAACATATGTAGGAGTTATCTGGCAGCTATGACCCTATATCTTTCAAAGCACTCAAATTTCGATTTCTGTTGAGTTGACTCAACAGAACTGACTTCTCAAATAACAGACATTCTAAAAGATAAAGAAAACAAACAGTTGTACAGAGAAGACTGTTACTGCAATTTCGATGATGGAAATATTTCCATCTAAAGCCGTTAATAATGTTCTTACTTAGCTTTACTATCATGAATTATCTATCTGCTATGCGTGTCTGAACTGTACAAGAGATTTCAGACACTGTATTTAATGATGTTTATCTCTTCATTTTACATTATATCATCAATACTTCCCAATTTCTAAAATATTAATAAAGAGGGGAAAAAGGGATGTTATTCTTGTTTGTCCATCCAAAATGGGACATTTCTCCCCAAAAGGATAAAAAATCATATATATGTTATTAGCTCACTTGATTTGTTTTTTGTCTTATATTTTGCAGTGAAAACATGAGGTATAACAGGCAAGGACTTAATAAGAGCCATTTTCTAAATAAATAAAAGTGAACTACTTGCCCTATTGCAACCACCCTGAAGAACATTGCACAAAGAATCTTACATATTTTGAAGCTCCTTTGTACATGATGAATGATGACCATCTGTCCAGGCAAGCATGAGTACTGTGGCTTCTCTTGCAAACTACAGCAAGGTCACAAGTTCATGCATCCATCTCTATGTGCCTGAGATGGCAAACAGCACCCTCAGTGCATCACAAGTGCCTCAACATGAATCCCTGACCCAGAGTGAAAAACCTGGTGCAAATTGTGCTATTTACTACTTGACTTCTATAGCAATGGCCTTATTCTGAAATCTATCTCGTAGAATCTCAACAATACCAATGAGAAACTTGTAAAATGATTAATTACTAAACTCAGCAGCAAAGAATGTAAGGGGCTAATTGCTAGACACAGTGTTCAGCAGACACGGGAACTGGTGGGACAGGAAAGCAGGGTCAGGTGGTAGCATAAGACACAGGATAAGGTGACACGTTTACGACTAGAAGAAGTTATAGAAGTTGTAAAGGCAACTATTTTTTCATTCAAAAGGGGAGATATGAAAGAAATTTCTCCCCAGCTTCTATAGTCTTACCTCCCTCATCTGAAAGAGAAGAAAATGAGAAAAAGGGTGAGCAGAAGAGGAGAAAAATGGTTGCCATTTTTTTCTCCTGCTCCTCCCTGTCAGCGACAGGCAGCAGCCCAGGAACATCTGCAGGTTCAAGGGATCAAAGCTGGTGAGAAACCCAATACAGAGGCAGCATAAGTCACTGGATTCTTACTACTGCTTGGCCTGAGAAACCTCCCATTCCTCACAGAAACAGAGACTTCAACACACTCAGAAAGGTTTGGGTGGGTCTCTGGCACTGCTAAACACTTATTCTCTTTGTACTATATCTGTATTCGATATTCAACCCCATTCCAATCCTTTGTAATACATTTACACAGACCCTTGCACTGCTGAGACCTGGCTTCCAAATTCCCAATCCAGGATGGTGTCACTAGCTTCCCCACTTCTGCTTACACCAGCAAGCCCTAAAAGTGCAGGGAGAACTTCTCTGATTGGCTATTCTAATTTTCCCTTCCTTTTTTTTTTGTACATATGACCAAGAATAATTTTCTCCCAGTGAATTAACTTGCATTATTCTAAATTTCCTGTGTGCCTGTGGTCAGGGAAAAATGTCTTATGTGATTTGTGTCAAATTCTAGGCAGAGAAAAACAGAATAAACAATTTAATCTTTGATTTTAACACAGATGCAGTGTTACCACCCTCTATTTTAGATAGGACTTAGTCTATTCTGTTGATAAGGGCATGAATTAGTGCACTTTTCTGCAAAGCTGTTTCATAGTCCAGGGGTCTGATTTATTAATTAAGTCAGCACAGCACCCTTGCTGCCTCTTTGTATAGTTTCTTTTCGCCCATCCTCACCTATTAATCATTGCTAGGTTATTGAAGGCCTTTGTCATCTCTGCTAAGAAAATAATTAACATCCCATGTCTCAGATGCATCTTCAACTCAGCAATCTTGCATTTACTACCAGGCTTTGCCAATTCCTGCTGGAGCAGGAGCATCCTGGAGGACTCCAGGAACATTTGCTTTGGTTATAACACTGCACTTTCCTTTTCAATCTGAATTATCAGTTTTTGTTGTCTGGTGCCTCTTGGTTCTCTTGGTGCCTCTTGGTTCATAACCAAGCATCTCTCTTCTCTGTGACTATAGCGTAAACCTACACCAAGCAATAAAAAACCAGGAGTCTGCTCTACTCTTTTTACATGCCTGACACCCAACAGGGCTTTCATGGAGCACCCATTAACTTTCTGTTAACTCTGTATTTGGATACTCCTGCTATGTCACTGCATGGGGGGTGTGCTCTGGGGGACCAGGGATGCACAGCAAGCAGAAGACAGCAAATAGTCACATTGAATTTAACAACGTGACCTCCTGATTATAAAGCAATATCCTTATTATCCCTACTGATTTATCTGATCCATGTGATCGTTATATGAGTAGGTGTAGGGCTATTTTTTGGTATCCTAAATTTATTTTGCCTATGTCTAATGTTCTTAATATATTACCTAGCTAATATAAATATGAACACACTGTTCCATACACATCTTGTTGATGTAGGAAGCTATGTATGAATTGGTGGCCTTGTTGAGAAGTTAGCTGCATCTCCCCTAGTTTTGTCATCCAAGGAAATTTATGTCAAACTAGTCACCTCACCAACAAAAACATGACATTGAGAAATTGAAGAAGGAAATTCAAGGAAGAAGTGATGGAAAGAGTAGGAGTATAGGCAGAAAACAATAAAAAGAAAAAAAAAAAAAAGAGGATTATTTTCCCGAGGAAAAAAAAGGTAAATAAGCGTCATGATTATTAAAGAAGTACAGAAGAGTAAGACTGGGAGATTCTGCTCCTCTGTATTAAAGCACAAAAGCAAGGGGATATTCAATCAAAATAGAATATCCTCTCACATGACATGACTCAAACTCTGGAACTACATTTCCAGATGTCACAAAAATCAGGAGCATAGCAAGATGGAAAGAGAGATTAAGTGTTCAAAGGTAATACAAGAAAATACGGAACAGAGCACACAGCATATCAGAGGAGATTAAATTTCATGTTTCAAGGTGTCGTGAAAAATAACTTAACTGAAAAAGGATATTTCTTCCCTGAAGACCTGTGCTGGCCACTGTCATAGTAAGAGTGAATGTCTTCAGGCCACCTGACTAGACTGATTTGGTAGCTTAACATCTTACCTAGTCTTCATCGTAAGGATAGAAACTCAATGAAATTAAGCATGAAATAGCTAACTTAATTTTCCTGCTGTAAAAAGTCAGGCAAAACCTACAACTACATTCACTTTTCCAATCCAACACTATTTTCTTACTACTATCTATACAGTAAGAGATTGCACTATCTTTCCCTTTGAAATGGTGCAAAAAAATCCAATACAAAGCAAAGCAACAAGGACAAAAATATTTTTGAAGATCAAAAATACATGTGTTCACATGTGGAGGGAAGAAGCCTACTTTCATCTGCTAAAACCAGACTTAGTTTGAACTCCTAACTCCTGCAGGAACCTGGGAATAGCTATAAATGCAAGGTGCAGGCCATAAAATGCACTGCTCTTCAACGGGGATCCCTTTGGTGTTTGTAAACCAGCCATGGGCTGTCTCTGCGAAGAGCTGGAGGGACATCTAGTGGACTTGATTACAAGTAGGAAGGCCTCGTGTTACCGTCCTATTGCACTGTTCCGCATTACAGAAATTTTGTTTATAACCATCTTTCCACTAAATATGCATATCAAATGCAAGAATAGTCTTAAAATCTATGCCATGCAATACAGACAGTCAGCTAGAAAACATGCTCCCACCAACTCTGGATCTGTAGCTCCATTCTCATATCCAAAACCAAGCAACAGTTTAAAGCCAATCTACAGTTTACTGAAATTATAAAATCAGAACTACATGTTTTAAATACAGACCTTGGGCATTTTAACTATAAATATGTATAGTGTATATTGTGCCAGGCTTCCAAAAGGTGTTTATGGTTTAACACCTGAGAAAATTCCTTTACAACCTGCAGGTAAAGAGATAATTCTATTTTAAATACCTTCTTTAGGAGTAAGAAATAAACTTCTGATTCTACCCTAATCCTATTGGCTTCAAGAGGAGTAATGCATTTGAGAAGGCAGAACGAGCCATTCTGCAGCACCTTACTCTCACCCACGCTGTGAATATACCCTTCCACTGGCCTTGCTCAAGGATGTGCCTGAACATTTTCAAGCTTCTTAGGAATATAGTGATGAGCAGACCTGTGCATTTGGGGAGCAGATACGAGTGGAAAACCAAGCGTCCCTATATCCAGGGGCATCAGATGTGAATAACATCTCATGAATGTGAATAAACATTTTTGGAGTCTAAATCGAATAGATGTATTCAAAGATAGACAAAAGTCTGCAACTAAATATCTGCATCTTTAACAATATAATGTTTTGCTAATCTGCTTTCTAACTCCCACTAATTTTAATTTTGTTGTCTTGACCTGCAAATGTTTTCAGCACAAAATTGTAAGCAGAAAAGTCTTTCAAACAATGAATTTCAACAACATTTTCAGCTTTTGAATTATAAGAGTAATTTCATTCTACAGTCTGTTGTGACTAACAGGAAACAGACTAATGTCAAATTAGGCCAATTAAAAAAAAATAGAATGAAAACAATTTCTGCTGAAGAAGGTGATTGCCGAGAGGAAACTTCTGTTAGACGCGAACTTATTATTTCAGTGAGACCCTCCCAATCTGCAAAGTCATACTAAAACTATAGTTCTTGAGAAAGATGAAAGTCTCATGGCAGTTGAAACAAAGGCTAAGAATGAAACCAGAAAACAAAAATGAAAAATCTTTTTTTAAAAACATCTACCCCAGGTATCTTTTAAATGTTTTCGTTGAAACTTAACAGATGGTTCTTCAGTTCCTGACAATGAAGGCCCACAGGCATAAGGTGAAAGCTGCATGCTGATCCAGCCTATCACCATTTGAGCTCTTGGATCTGTCCTCCTTCTGGAAGTTTCGTCCAGGCAGGCCTGTGAGGACTTCAGGAACCTGAGTCAAGCAGGTGGTCAATCACCTGTGTGGTAACACAACAGCAGACATCCAGACCCAGATGGGATTTAGTGGATCCTATTTTGCTCATGCACTTCATGGCAAACTGCGTGCTTCAGATGAGCTGTAAGAAACACAGCTACTCTACCCTGAATAAAACGCTCAGTAAATATGTGCTTAACTACACAACTGCACGCCCCAGCAGGAATCTCTTTTTTTCTCCAGTCCTCACAGGCCTGGTTTTCATGTCTCCCAGGTATTCATGCTGCTGCCCAAAAAAGCAAGGACTGCATGTGGTGAGCAAAGCAATCCCTTTGCAAAATCCCTATCATGTATTTCTGACCCTGCTTCCCACCACGGGCTGCTTGCAAACTGGCTGACCCAACACTGTGCTGGCAGCCAAAAGAAGGAGACTCAAAATGCTCTGATTAAAGGACTAAACCTTGCAACAGAGGGTGACTGGAACCAAAGAACCAAAGAGAAAGTCTGTGACACACATTAAAAGAAAGTTCAGGAGCGTTTTATCTGAATAAGACTATTTTTATCACTTTAGTGAAAATACAATAAAGAAAGCTACTTTTAGAAAAGAGTTACTGTTTTAGACTCCGGAATTCCTCTCTTCACCCTGTCACCCAGGTTTCTTGGTGCTGAGTTTGTAAAAGAAATCTCTAAGATTTCTCTCACGAGTTTTTGATGTTACAGGCGATTTTCTCTTTTTTTCTAGAATTGCGAACCTCGGCTACATAATGATCAGTAAATAGAAGTGTGACAGAAGGCAGACATGAAAACAAGACAGTCACACTGGGAAATTTTACTGCATTGTTGGTTGTTTCATACTGACTAGATACCTGGCACCACAGCAATAACGTGCTATGCGAATACAAACCCTGTATGCATTATTCATTAGGGGGAGGCTAGGAGGAATCTAATCTTCAGGTAACTGTGAACTCATATTTCAAAGAAGATACCTGTCTTTAACAAAGTGAAATCTTTGTTTGAATCTGTTCCTTACGAAAAATGCTCATTTCAGATTATTTTGTTTTGCCTGAATAACATGGATATCCGTAATCGAAGCACATTTTCTCCACATCTTCATGCACTTAATCCTCTAACCCTTGCATTAAGTGAAGCTCTACCATGTCAAGTTTTAGGAGCCAAAACACAGGTCTATGCACCTGAAAATCTCCTGATTACCAATACTTTTCAAAGCTAATCAATAGTGACCTCTCAGGGTCAAAAGTCAGCTCCCTGGGCACTTGTGGGCACATCTCACCACATCCCACTCATTACATCCAGTTTGCTTAAATGTTCCCTAACCTGATCTTCCTCCACAGAGGATAAATTTTCCTTCTTCCAAATTTTCCCATATGTCTCAAGGGTCTAGGATTCCCCCAAGGCAAGTCTTAGCAGTAAATACAGACGCAAAGAAGGCAGTGGGTACCTTGGCTTTTTCCACATCTTTTGTCACCACATTCCCTGATGCATTCAGCAGCAGGCCCACATTTTCCCTAGTCTTCCTTTTGTTGCTGATACACCTTGTATAGAACCATGGAATCACATAATCGTTAAAGATCACCAAGTCCAGCTGTAAACCCACCACCCCTACACCTGCTACAGAAAGCTCTGTGGAAGCCCTTGCTGCCCTTCACATCACTCATCAGAGTCAACTCCAGATGGGCTTTGGCTTTCCTAATCCCACCTCTGCATGCTTGGACAGTGTCTGTGTTGTCCTTCTGATTCCATCTCTTGTAGGCTTCCTTTCCATGTCTGCATTTAGTCAGGAGATCTCTGTTGCAGACTTCCTGCCACAATTTGGTTGATTTCCTGCATGTGGGGATCAACCATTCTCAAGCTTGCAGAAAGTGACCTTTGAAAAACAAGCAGCTCTTCTTTATCTGCTTTCTTCCAGGGCCATGGCCGTAAGCAGATTCCCGAGCAGGCCAAAGTCTTTCTTGAAGTCCTTGGTTTTGATCATACTATTATTTGCCTTGTTCTCATCTCTCAGGATTCTGAATTCTATCATCTTATAGCCACCACGGCCAAGGCTGCTTTCAACCTTCACATTCCCAAACAATCCTTCCCTGTTTGTAAATCTCAGATCCAGCAGGAATTTGTCATCAGTGTACTCCAGAAACCTCCTGGACTGCTTGTGCCCCACTGCATTGTTCCTCCAGCAGATACCAGGATGGTTGAAGTTCCCCATGAGAGGAGAGCTTGTAAAGAGGTTTCTTCCAGCTGTCTGAAGAAGGCCTCACCTGCTTCATCCTAAACAGGTGGTTTTTGGTAGATTCTCTTCACCCATGTTAATCTGCTCAAAAAAAACCTGACATATAAGGTCTCAACTAGTTCATCAACCATCCATAGGCAAGCAAGGTTCATCTACACTGTGCAAATTCCATATGGGAGCAAAGAAAACAAATTCATTAGAAGACTCGCTTTCTAAAACAGAAACCTACACAAGCAATAAACAAAATACATATCTTCTGTCACAACAACATTGTAACTTAAAGCAAAAAAACTGTGGACCCATGTTTATACCAAATATAAGACACCATTTTACGGTCTGTTGTTTATAGTTTGTAAAAGTATAGAAAGTATGGTCATACAGGCAGGCAACAATTCTCCACAGCAATCTCAGAAACAAAAATACAGATTAATAAACAAGACATCTGCTTTCACCAACATTTTGAATAAACTCCCTTTTAGATTTTTAGATTTGCTGAATCAAAACATGGAAGCAAAACACTTGAAAGCATGACATTACGGAATGGCTGAGATTCTGCTGGGCCCCATGTCTCCCTTGTATTGGGAGCCGAGAAGTGGACACCAGGACCAAATATAAGGGGAGGATCACCATGCTCATCGTGCTGGCAACACTCTTCCTAATGCACCCCAGGGTACTACTGGCCTTCTTGGCCACAAGGGCACATTGCTGGCTCATGGCCAAGTTGTCCAGCTTGATCCCCAAGACCTTCTCCTCACAGTTGCTTTCTAGCAAGTCAGACTAGAGCCTGTCCTGGTGTATGGGGTTATTCCTCCCAAGGTGAAGGACCATGCACTTGCCTTTGTAGAACTTCATGAGGTTCTTATCTGCCAAAATAAATTTACATGCATATATACGTATCAGATCTGCTATGAGTGACCCATTTCAGTCTAGAAGACCAAAAAGAAATTCAGCAGCTCCACTTCAAGTTGAGTATACAAAAAAATGAAAAGAATCTTATAAAAAAAGTCTGAGAAAAGTCTGAACAGATTTCTATAGCTCAATTACCTAGTTTGTTTACTCGTTTCTTAACATTGTGCACAAAACACTCAATGGATTAATAATTTTAGTCATCTCACACTATTTTCGTCGATAGAAGGTGAAATGGGGAATAGGAGCACTTGGGCCAACTGGATCATATAAAGGGCACTCCTTGAAAGCTAGGCAGTATCAAAAGGCAACTCCTGCATAGGTATTAGCAATGTAGTACTTACAGAAAAGTGATTAAGAGGATTAAGAGTTACCCAAAGCTGAAGCTGCATTTTTCCTTGAATAAGAATAATGCAACAAGCAATTTAACACAGAGAAGCTGACTACTGTGTTCCAGTAAATTTCTGAGAGCCTCCATCTGGACTGCAGGAGTATACTGCTGTAATCTGTATTGCCTGATGTTCTAAAACCAAGTCCAGATCTTCACCTTAAAAGCCAATTTTCATTTTTGTGGCATTTAAAACACAGAGTTAAAATTAATTTCTAAAAAGTTGCCATGAACAAGCCCATGCAAAATATCCAAATGGCAAAGGTGCCTTAGACCAACCTGTAGAAGACAAAGAAACCTATTTATTGCTAATCTGAAGGAGGCAGCCAGCCAAAACACAAGGTTATTCCCAACAGATTCCGACGCTAGCAAAAAGTCCCCGTCTCAGGCTTACAATCCTTTTGACTGAGTAATAATAGAAGCACTATGTCTACCCACGCCCTTCCCCCTTTTATTTATATTGCCATCACATTAAGCTCAACAACAAAAGAAGAAGATAAATCTATTCAGCCTTTAGGATTCAGAGAGGAAGGAAAATCTTCTCCTCTCCTACTACATTTTTCTTCTTAACATTTTGCTTGAGGGTATGATTTTTGCTTTAAAAGCTCCTTCCTAGAATCGCAGAAGCTTGGAAGTAACCTCTGGAGACTGTCTAATCCAACCCCCCTGCTCATAGCAGGTTTCATGTCCAAATGAGTTTTGAGTATCTTCAAGGACAGGGCTTCCCATACCTCCCTGGGCAACCTGTTCCAGTGTTTGACTCAATCCCACAGCAAAAATGCATTTTCCTATGCCCAAGCGGTATTTCTTGTGTTTCAATTTGTGTCCCTTGTCTTTTGTTCTTTCACTGGATACCACTGAAAAGAACCTAGTCCCTATTGTTTACTCCCTGCCTTTAGGTATTTATATGCAGTGCTAAAATCTCTCCTGAGCTTTTTCTTCTTCAGACTAAATAATCGCAATTCTCTCAAACGCTCCTCATTTATCTGGATTGACTCTAATCCTCTGGCCATGTCAATCGCCTTTCACTGCCATCACCCCAGGCTGTCTGTGTCCCATGTGCTGGGGAGCCCAGGACCAGACTCAGCACTCAGGTGCAGCTTCACCAGCAAATGAGCAGAGGGGCAGCATCACCTCCCTCAACCTCCCTAATGCAGCAGGACACCATTGGCCATCTTTGCCTCCAGGACACTTGCCTCGTGACCAACTTGCTGCCCACCAGGACTCCCAGCTTCTGAAAAGCTGCTCTCCAGGTGGTCGGCTCCAGCCTGTGCTTATGCAGGGCATTCCTGGGCCATCTTCTGGGAGAGGTGGGAATTCCAACACTGATCTTCCACTCTAGGAAGAGGTCTGTCTAGGACCTCACAAAGGCTTTCATGTTGCTCTCCATTATCACATCACTAGAACAGAAAGATGTAGCTAGTAATCATTTGAAAGCCCTGCAGGTAAGCTTTTTGCATTATGATCTTTTTATTTGGTAAGAAATATACCTGGCAGAAAAGGAAACCTTTATCTGATCTCTAAGACTATTAATACTGTAATTCCAAGTGCTCTAGGCTGGAGCAGGGGGGTTGGACTAGACGATCTCTAGAGGTCCCTTCCAACCTTGAGCATTCTTTGATTCTGTGATTCTGTAATACAGACTTGTGAAAGACTCATGTGGAAGAAGACTTGGAGACCTCCTTTCTCATGTGAATGCAGGCAAACAGCACTGTGTGTAAGTTCAGCGAACACGATTTTTCTCCATCCCAGCTGAAGAGTTTTGTTATTCTTATAGAAATCTAAAGTCTAGTCTCCTATTTGCAGATGGCAATGAGACTAGCACCTAAAAGCAAACTGGACAGAAAACTACTTCTTTGTGACTCCCCAGGGGCCTCTGGTAGAATCGCAGAATCGCAAAATCATTATGGTTGGAAAAGACCTTTCAGATCGAGTCCAACCACAAGCCTCCCAATGCTATACCTGTAAAACCATGTCCTTAATGTGGGGCATGGACACAGGAGCCCCCCACACCCCACCAGATGCTCAGTTTGGCCCATGGCAGTGCCACATGGCCCCGGGATAGGGCTGCCCAGGTTCGCCTGGGGTCCTGCTCCCTTGGAGCAGGGCAACGGGCCCTCGCATCCGGGCCTGGCCCTGCTCCACCAGCAGCTCCCACCACATGGGCCCCAGGGAGCTGTCAGCTCCTGGATGCACAGCGACAACGTGAGAACACGCAGGAAAGATGCCATATCCCTGCTACACAACTCTGTAAGAAAATTCATAGGTAACAGAATTCCCTACTGCACCAGTGAGGTTTTAGGCAGCTTTCTATTGGATCTCCTCAGTCAATTCATGGTAAGCTTGCAAGGGATGGCACAAACTCTGAGGACCACGTTTTGCAACATGCTTCCACCAGCACTGCAGAGCAACGACGGAGCGACCCCGATCAGCAGCGGGACCTCGGGGCGCGCGGCTCGAAACCAGCCGCTCGCAGCAGACTCCAAACCACCCGTCCTCCATGTTCCCACCCGGGCACCGGGCGCGCCGGGCCCGGCCCCGGCCCCGGCCCCGTGGCCGTGGGCGGCTGCGGGCCCGGCGCCCGCCAGGTGGCGCCCGCGGGCTGCGGCAGCGCGGCCCGGCCCCGCGCGACATGGCGGGGCGGGGGCGGGCGAAATGGCGGCGGGCTGGCCGGGGTGGGTAAGGTAGGGAGGCCTCTAAAGGTTTGGGCATGTTCTGACTTTCTGTTTATTTTTCTGGGAAAGAGAGGTGAAATCCCAGAAATACCAATTCGTGCTGTTGCCAAATGATCCTGCCTGAATCCAAGTGTGGTAATGGGTTGCAACAGTTGGGGATTGTGTGGGGGACAAAGCTCCGCAGGAGTCTCTATGTTTTGGCAAGCAGAGTATGTGTGGTTTGAAGAAAGGGGTTGGGTTTGGGTAGAGCATGTAGCTTGCAAAGAGCTGCATTTCTATTTACAAAACAATCCCCAGGATTCACCTGTGGCGCAAAAGTATAAACTTAAAATTTATGTAAGGTTTTCTTCCCTCGATGAGAAAGCAGAGAGTGAATATCGACTTGGAGTCATCTGCACATGAGGAAAAATAAATCACAGAGGGATGAAAAGGCTCATTTTAGGTGCCAAGCTAACCAAGGTCCTGCAGAGCAGTGGCTCTGATGCTGCACTCGCGCGCGCTTCCATGCGTTTCAGTGTGCCACATTTCCCTTGCACAGCTTCAGGCTCCTACAGCAACTGCCTCCAGCAAGATAGCAGCCCTGGAAACGGTTCTGTGTTGGCAGGAAGGAGCCATCAGCAGCTTGGGATACTCCTGATCTGTAGTCATCTCAAACAGAAATTTCAAGTCTACAAATCAAGGCAGTATCATGGTTCCCCTCAAGCCAATTCCTGCAGTTTGAGAGAGTTCAGGAGGTCATTCTGTGTGTGAAATAATAAGCATTATGCACGCTGGGACTAGATTTTTTACTCAGTGCAGGATTCAAACTCCCTTTGAAAAACAGGGTTTAAATTATACAAAAGGGCTAGAAAGAGACAATGTTCTTCCTGCTCTCCCCACCTTCTTTCTGACCATGCAGTCCTAACCTGTCTCACTAAACAAGCAGTAGCAGAAGAACATTTTTTTCTGGGTTAGTTTTCTGCCAGGTGAAAGAGTTAAATCAGTTTAGGGTCAGACATGGAAGTTGATGCAAGATGATTAGTGAAAACATGCTGCTGAGAGCAAGGGGAGAGAATGCAGGAAGAAAAACCTCGATCCTTCAGTTGTGAGTAAGCCATTGCATTAACTTGATTAAATGATGAGTTGCTGACCCATAGCTGACAAACTCTGCAGACCACCTCGTCTTCCCTGAGTGAGGATTAGCTTTAGAGCTTCTCACCACTAGATTCCTTTTGTTTTCTGTAGGTTACTTTAGCCTAAAAGTGCAAATCATGTTCCCTCCCCCACCCAAAAAAAAAAAAAAAAAAAAAGAGAATACAGCTTTCAGTCCTTGCATAGGGGCTTTTCTCTACAAGGAAAATAAGTCTCTTCCATTTCCAAATGCAGAAGACTGTCCTGGATTTAGGTACCATATTCTCTCACCTAACTTAAAGGCAAAACAGTGTTGAACTATATTCATAATTAAATGGAAGCAATCGCTGTTCCTGAACAAAATAGCCCCGTGTTGCTATGTAATTTCCTATTTTTGTTTTTCTTTTCCAGTTTCTCAGAATTGCACTTGCACAGGAAAGGAATCGGTTACACTCATGCTTTTAAATGCTTACTCCTTCTTGAGAAACACTTTGGGTTTCTATTCAAGCTGTCTCACCACAGCCAAAAGGTGGTCCTAGGCTTGCCAGTGCTGTAGATCTCTCAACGGTGACTATCATCTCAAGAAGAGCGATGGTCTTGCGTACTTCAGTATTTTCCCCACACACTGGCACATGTTTGAGTGACATTTCCATTTACATCGGTGGCACTACCAAGTAGGTAGCAGAAAGAGCAGGACTTTCTGCGTATGTGTGCACTTAGGAGTATCATTTGTCAAGACATTTGGCTCTTCATTAAGATATGACCTACATAGCCAGGCAATACTGCCTTGTCAGGAGATCTGCAGAAACAATATGAGTATCGGCAGTGGAAGCTGAAAGATGGAGGCTGCGAGTTCAGGCACATCTTAGCTAAGCTGAGCAATATATGATGCCAGCACAGAGGGAAGTGCAGGTACTTGCCTCTCAGCCGCTATGGGAGTGTGTCCACATGGTTTATGAACAAATCGCAGAAACACTGTCTTTCCACTCACAAGTACAATTTGTGCACTCCTGCTTGTGAAAGATAGAGCTCATCGATATGACCCGAATGTGTCTTCACCTAATTATTATCCTATTAAAATAATTATACTGCAATTTTGAGGAGCAAGCATTTTTGTCTTACACCTTTGCATACATTAAAATCTCCTGCCTGCTATAGTGGATGCAATATGAAATTATTTTGGTAGGATTGTGTCTTGGTTGTGTTAAGTATCCCTTGTCATGCAGTTATCATTTCCATGTTCTTGGCATCATGAACTTTAAAGTGTCCACTTTAAAGACGTTCTTGGAATAAACAGCATGGTTTTCTGGAATCACCAGAAATACCTGTTTTGAGCAGAACTTTGGAAAGGCAGGGGAGATTGGGAGCCACAGCTCAGACTAATCTCCCGTCAAGGATTACCAAACTGTGTAAGCAAGTCATGGTGCACAGGCCATTTCAAAGCATTGCTATGTGGGAAGATACAGTAAGAAACTGCTGCTGCTGCCAAAATGCAGAAAAGAAACAAGTTAAACTATTTTCTGGAAATATTTTGAAGTCAAGTATTTCTAGTCACTTTGTAAAATGTGACTAAAGCCTCTCACAAAGGATTCATTTTCACTAAGATTCCTATACATGAGCTAAGACATGCCAAGTTCCTGGGAACTTAGCAAAGACGCTTTATTGCTTGTGGACAGGAGCATTTAGAAACCTTTTCGATGGAATATAAATGACTGGTTAAAAGACCTTACAGGGGTGTTTATCCTCATTCTTTTTCAGTGAAAAGGTTGAACTGGGATTTATCAAACCAAAAGTTTCCGAAAATATGTCATTAGACATTTTGGTTAAAACATATATGTGTCTTGCCAGGAGCCTTTTTGCAAAAGCCTGAAACTGCTGAAAAATCTGTTCCTCTGTTTGCTTCACTGCATGAAGAAAGAAATTAAACTACCATAACATCAACAGGAAATAGTCCATAAAAAATGCTCCAAATACTCTTATAAACGTAAGTATATCCTGACTGTCTTGTAAGAACCCTTTATGCAATCTGCTGTTCTTTAGAATTCCTGAGTTGTTGGAGAAGGGCATATCCTTCATCCCCGTAATTGCCACACAAGCAGACAACCAAAATATTATACCCCAAATCAAAGAATGTCTTGTATCTAGCAATATTCCCGTCTAGGATGCGTGAGGTCTGAGGAAGAATTTAACTTACTTATCTAAGAATTTCTGAGCTTTTTTAGCAAGTTTCTATTTAAGAAGTACTTTTCCCAGGTACAAATCATGTAGTTAGGATCTGCTAGCATAGCATGGTCATGTTTCAAGGGCAAGCTGCTTCAGTACTTCCTACATCTCCAGAAAGTACTTTATGATTTAGACTTACAGTACCTCACACAGTGTTAGATATTCACCATCAACCAGGAAATTTCATTAAAACACCGAGTGATTCTGCCTATCAAGGCTTCCCTGGTGGTGATTAAGGTGGTGAAGATGAGTGGGCAGTAGTGTCTCTAGTTACAATCACTGTCTAGCATTAGGCTGTGTGGTGATGAGGTGCTTTTCCCATGCCTTTCATTCTGACATTGGAATAGGACAGAGAAGGTTTGGGTTAGGTGAGTGTGAAGGTTTTGCAAGGAGCTCTGTCTAGCAATCAGCAGGAGCTGAGAACAAGCACATAGCAATTCTTGATCTGTGAAACACTGGAATGAGGGACCTAACTCTGAGCTCTCCAGAAATAGAAACAGTTACTTTTCTTATTGGTTAGTTCTATAAACAAATCAAACTTTCATAACTACCAAAAAAAAATAGGCCCACTATTCAGAATCCATGAATCCAACACTTCTGGTGTTAAAAGACATGTCTGATCAGGTTATCCATCAGGTTTTCTAATAACAGCAACACAGAAGGATCTGATGCCAGATGCATGAGTTCAAATGTTTGATTGCCTCCTGGCATTCAAAAAAAAATCTGAATAAATTGCCTCTCTCTTCATTGTCATTCTTTATCATTATTTATACTGATTATCTTGAGATAGATAACAGTGATAACTCACAGACTCTCTGGACTGTTTCAAACTCCACTTCAGGAGGAGATCACAGAGAATGCCTATCTCAGACAGTGTAGGCATTAAAATACCTAATAGAGATGTACCTAAGTGTGATGAAATGCAAAATGTAAGTAAGTAAGTTGAATATGTTTCATATGTGACCTTGTGTCCTTTTGTCTCCATCATGTTGAGTTACATGCACAAACTGAACTTTATTTTCCAAACACCGTATTTCTTTCTGATTATTTTTGTGCATGTGTAGACAACCGGCTATAGATGTCTATACCTCTATGTCATACGAATCCACATCCTCAGGCAAATCGTTGCCCTAACTGCTAGGTTAGAGGCTGCTCAGTCCCTACATTCTCCCTTGCAATACACAGCTTCTCTTAATCACTCTGCATAGTAATATTACTTCATCATGCTAGCTGGCTGATGGGAGGTGAAGAACTGAAAATGCATCATTGGGCCAACTTCAGAAACCAAAGTGGATTCTTTTGATTGTGGACTATAATAGCATTTCATTTAGATTTTAAAAACAGTAGAAGAAGCTTCTAGATTTTTATTAAACCTTTGTCGCAATGTCTGTTCTGTGAGGAACTGCGTGCTTTATGTTCTTTTCTGAATGCGTAACAAAAATGTTGAAATGCTGGATTTTTGCTTGGTATTGAAACCCTGGGTTTTGTTTAGCTGCCCTAAAAACATACTGGGTTCAGCCAATTAGGTCACCACGTTACTAAAGGAGATTACAACAAAGAAGAACCTGCACTGCATATACAGTTTTGTAGTGTTTTCCTTTGACATTTGCTTTAATAAACTGTAATACCAACTGCTATGAAAGACTAGTCACATCTGCATTTTTAAGTTGGGCAGGTGTGGTGTTTTCTGGCTGGACAAGGAAGTGGGGCAGCGTGGTTTGTACTGGTATAGCCAAACCCTTTTCCTCTCCAGAAGTGTGGCCCTGCTGGCCGCACTGCAGTCCCTGCTCTCTGCTCTCCTGGCCATCATCTGAGAGAGTGCCCGTGGTCATGGGCCAAAACTGGGCCAGAGCAGTAGTAAACACCAAGTGCCGTGAACGGTAAATGGTCCTGCTTGTACCTCAATCCTGTTTTACTTTCGTTTTTTCTTTACTACAGCTGTATACAAGAAGACACAGGGTGGCAGAAACTGGCTTATGTCAAGAGCACCTGGGTTCAGCTCCCCTCCGAGCAGACTAGACTTGGGTCTCCCCATGCAGTGTGCTACAACCTGAGATGGTTGCTGTTTCCATGTGCTGCCTTGTACTCTTCAGTTTACAGGGTCTAAGCTGATACAGGTGTACTGCTGTCCATCAGCACTCTGTTTTTATAGCAAGCAATTTAGAGTCTGTGTGTTGCATGCCCAGGGATATGCTGCAAGAGTGTGTGGAGGTGTGAGATGAGAGGACAAAGGCTGCCGGTATGTTGTGGAAGGACTGTACGTGGGAAGACAGCCAAAATAGCCTGATCCCCTTAGGGAAAGGCCTTTGAGGAAAAGAGCCCCAAAACTATGCCTGGGCTTTGTCATAGTGAAAGCTGGTTGGAGAAGACTAGAACAGAGCCAGGAATTAAGCTACAGCTAAGCAAGTGAATGATTAAGGTCACCCCACACACTTCTCATTTAGCAGCGGCACCTCAAGGTTGTAATCAAATGTTTCCCCCTTTTGGGGATTCCCCACAGGTTGGAGGAGCAGGCTCTAGGGTCAAACCATACAAGGTTCGTAGGTTCCTTAAAGCCTGAGCTTTCCAGTGGCAAAACAAAATCCCATTCTCAGTTTCAGACACACTGAAGCTACAGCTTACACATAGAGGATAACTTAAAGCATTTTTTGCCCCAAACTGGGGTGTGTTTGTGTACATTTACTTGGAATAACACTCTGTTGCATGGTAACAGGCAAAGTGACACTATGATCTGTCTTGTAGAGATACAATTTTATTACAGTGGCGCCCAGTAAAGAGCCCCCTGTAATAAAAGATTCATAAAAGTTTATTTTCAAATGGCCTTATCTGAACCATAAAATTTATCTTCAGGCATATGCTATAAAATAAGACTGTAGCACTCAAGCATGATTTTATATTTTTTGGCAGTAGCATAGGCAGTATATTTAAATCTGAGTTGATTTGCTTTGATTCTGTCTTTTTTTGGTAACTTAAGGGTATAAACTTAAAGGAAAATCACTTTCCTGTGTGCCTTTTAAGAAGGACAGACTGGAAAGGCGAGATGGTAGAGCTGCTGTGTGAGAGCAACTGAACAGCATGGAGCTCAGCCTGGGGGTGGATGATGAGCGAGTTGAGAGCTTGTGGGTAAGGATTAGAGGGCAGGCTAACATGGGAGACACTGTGGTAGGTGTTTGCCAGAGGCCACCTGATCAGGATGAGGAAGTTGATGTGGCCTTCTACACACAGCTGGAAATAGCCTCATGGTCACAGACCCTCATTCTCATGGGGACTTCAATCTCCCTGATATCAGAATCATAGAATCCTTCTGCAGCCTGTTCCAGTGCTCTGTCACCCTGTTAAGAAATTTTTCCTTATGTTCCTGTGGAACTTATGGTGCTTCAGTGTGTGGCCGTTTGCTATAGTCCTATCGGTGACTGCCACTGAAGAGAGGCTGGGCCCACCCTCCTCATTCCCTCCCTTAAGGTATTTATAGACACTGATCAGGTCCCCTCTTAGCCTTCCCTTCTTCAGGCTGAACAGGCCCAGCTTTCTCAGCCTTTCCTTGTAGGGCAGGTGTCCCTGATCATCCTCGCAGCCCTGCACTCGACTCTCTCCAGTAGTTTCACATTCCTCCTGTGCTGCAGAGCTCGGAACTGCACACAGTACTCCAGGTGTGGCCTCACCAGCGCTGAGTAGAGGGGCAAGATCACCTCCCTCAACCAGCTGGAGATGCTCTTCTTAGTGCGCCCCAGGATCCCGTTGGCCTTCTTGGCCACGAGGGCACACTGCTGCCTCATGGTCAACTTGTCATCCAGCATGACGTCCAGGTCCTTCTCTGCAGAGCTGCTCTCCAGAAGGTCAGTCCTCAGCCTGTACTGGTATCTGGCGTTATTCCTCCCCAAGTGCAGGAGCTTACACTTGTGCTTGTTGAACTTCATGAGGTTTCTCACTGCCCAGCTGTCCAGTCTGTCCAGGTCTCTCTGGATGGCAGCACAAAAGCTGTAGCAGCTGGAAAGACAACACAGCTAAGCACAAACAGACCTGGAGGTTCCTGCTGAGCATTGATGATAACTTTTTGACACAGCTTGTGGAGGAGCTAATGAGGAGAGGTGGGCTCCTGGACCTGGCACTAGCAAAGAGGGACTTGTAAGAGATCTGAAAGTGGGGGGCAGCCTTGGCTGCAGTGATCATGAGTTGGTGGAGTTCAGAATCCAACGAGGAAGAAGCAGGGCTGTAAGTAGACTTGCAACCATGGACTTCAGGAGGGCCAACTTTGGCCTCTTCAGAGACCTCCTCGGAAGAATCCCATGGGCTAGAGCTCTAGAAGGGGAGCCCAAGAGAGCTGGTTAGTATTCTAGCAACGTTTCCTCCAAGCTCAAGATCGGTGCATCCCTATGAGTAAGAAGTCAGGCAGGGCAGGCAGGAGGCCTGCATGGATGAGGAAGGAGCTCCTGGCAAAACTCAAACAGAAGAGGGCAGTATATAGAATGTGGAAAAAAGGACAGGCCGCTTGGGAGGAATATAGGAATGTTGCCAGGGACTGAAGGGATGTGACAAGGAAGGCTAAGGCACAGCTGGAATTAAATCTGGCAAGTGATGTTAAAGATAACAAGAAGAGCTTCTTCAAATACATCAATGGCAAAAGGAAGATTAGGGAAAACATAGGTCCACTGGTGAACGGGGTGGGTGCCCTGGTTACGAAAGACACAGAAAAAGCAGAATTACTGAATGCCTTCTTTGCTTCAGTGTTTACCAAGGGCAGCCCTCTGGAATATCAGACCCTAGAGACAGGAGAAGATGCATGGAGAGAGGAAGACTCGCCCTGGGTAGAGGACGATTGGGTCAGAGAGCACTTAGAGACACTTGGTATCCACAAATCCATGGGCCCTGATGGGATGCATGCGAGAGTGCTGTGTGAGCTGGAGGATGTTATTGCTAAGCTACTCTCTGTCGTCTTCAAAAGGTTCTGGAGAACAGGGGAAGTGCCTGAGGACTAGAAGAAAGCCAATGTCACGCCGGTCTTCAAAAATGGCAGGAAGGAGGACCCGGGCAACTATAGGCCAGTCAGCCTCACCTCCATCCCTGGAAAAGTGATGGAACTCATCCTGGCTGTTGTCTCTAAGCATGTGGAGGACAAGAAGGTGCTCAGTAGTCAGCATGGATTTACCAGGCGAAAATCACGTTTGACTAACCTGATAGCCTTCTGTGATGGAATGACCGGCTGGGTAGATGAGGGGAGAGCGGGGATGTCATCTATCTGGATTTCAGCAAGGATTTTGACACCGTCCCTCACAACATCCTCCTGGGCAAGCTCCAGAAGCTTGGGATAGATGAGTGAACAGTGAGGTGGAATAGGAATTGGCTGGATGGCAGAGCTCAAAGGGTGGTGATCAGTGGCACAGAGTCTAGTTGGAGGCGTGTAGTTAGAGGTGTCCCCCAGGGGTCAGTCCTTGGTCCAGTCCTGTTCAATTTATTCATCAATGACCTGGATGAAGGGACAGTGACCCCTCAGCAAGTTTGCTGATGATATGAAACTGGGAGGAGTAGCTGATACCCCAGAGGGCTGCGCTGCCATCCAGAGGCACCTGGACAGACTGGACAACTGAGCGGTGAAAAACCTCATGAAATTCAACAAGGCCAAGTGCAAGGTCCTGCACCTGGGGAGGAATAAGCTCTTTTCAGTGGTGGCCAGTGATAAGACAAGAGGAAACGGCCACAATCTGAAGCACTAAAAGTTCCACAGGGACTTAAGGAAAAAATTCTTAACAGTGAGGGTGACAGAGCACTGGAGCAGGTTGCCAAGAGAGGGTGTGGAGTCTCCTTCCCTGGAGATCTTCAAAACCCGCTTGGACGCAGTCCTGTGCCACGTGCTCTAGGTGACCCTGCGTGTGCAGAGGAGTTGGACTAGATGATCTCTAAAGGTCCCTTCCAACCTTAATGATTCTGTGTCACAACCATATCTCATTTTTATAGTGTTAGATTTTAAAGAATTTCAGAAAAATCCAAAAGATGGCTAGTTTTATGGCCCAGTAGATCTGTGAGATGGACTGATGTTTCGCAGCCAAATTCCAGCTCTGTGCATGCTTATAATTTTCATTGTCTTTGTAGAACCACTAATTGCTAAAATGAAGACTCTGTATGAAAGCTTGTTGATACAGGTTTATAATCTACTGGGAAATACCGTGAAGAATAACTTTTTTTACATGCAGTCTTTTATTTTTAAAGCTTAACCTAACTGATTGGGTGGTTCTTCGCAGAAAGATGTATTTCAGAGCAATAGCAATAAATAGTGTAATACATGTGAAATCATTTCAGATAAGTGTGGTAGTGTCTTCTGTCAATTAAATGAAGAGTTCTTCTTTTTCATGCATGGCAGGGCCTAACCCAGTTCCCTGGGCAGTAAATGGAAGGGTTTCTCACAGTGGCCCAGAGACTGTCTTGTTGCTGTGTTTGGCACACCTAGACATACAGCTCCAGCAACAATCGCCTGAGTATCCAATATCCCTGTAACTGCTTCAATACCTGATAACTACACCAGTAGCCTTCCTCCTGCAATCCCCTGTCCATCATCCAAAACGCCTGATAGACAGAGCCCTTCGACCACCAGCTCCACCCAGCACCACAGACACCCATCATGGCTGGTCTCTATTCTTAACCCTATGCATAATCCCTCCTTTTTTAAAAATCCCTATCTGCTGCTAGATCTGCCACACTCATCAGCAAAGTCGTACAACTGCTAGCTATAGTTGGCCAACTAGGCCAACTTGAAGTCATGCAGCCAGGCCACCCAGCACGCCTGCTGGTATTCTCTGTTCTTTGACTTCAAGACCCTTTTTGGTGCGTATGGCATGGAAAGAGAGTGACTACCACAAATATATGGAAAGAAATCTCAGGATGCACTGACTTCATGAAACTCAGGAAAGCTAATGCAGTGACCTGAGGTAATGCATAAGTAGTTTGGTTTCTAGGAAGAAGTTGTTTTCCCAAAATACTGAGATTAAGATAAAACCAAGGATCCCACAAATGACAAGGATGATCCCTGCACTACTATACAGGAATTAAATCTAGACGTTTAAAACAATGTTATTATGAATGGGAAATGACCAACTAGGATGTAGGCTGTTTACATGTATACAACCATGAGCTGTATGAAACCAAACATGGGAGGGATATGTCTGAAAAAAAGCTATAAAATGTATTCATTGTATTGTATAAGCTGCAAGTGTACTGGCAAGTAAATTGTCTGCACCTCTTCCCTATCTACATGTACACAAATATCTTTTTTTTTACAGTGCCAACAATGTTGCTTCTCTTGAATGTTATCACTGTTGAGTTCACCTATGTTCCATTCCACCCTAGCATTCAGGCTGTTTGTTTCCTGGTCTTGACGAGAGGTAAAAATTGAAAGTCAGCTTTCCTTTAACTTCAGGGAGGGGAAATGAAGAAAAACAGACAAGGAAATAGAGATACTGTGTCCTGGAGAGAGGAGGTGGAGGAATTACAGTAAATAGCCGTGTCAAGTCGTGAGAAACTCCCAGCTGTAGAGGACGTTTCCTTACTGGTATGAGGTACAGGAAGAAAGATGACCCAGGACATAGATCCAAAGTAGCTGGTGGCCTGAATCCGTGCCTTGAAAGGCTTCCAGCATCACATGTCAAGTGTTTCCAGAAGGAAACATCCCCAGTAGTGATGACACAATATTATCCGCACTCCTGTCCTCTGGCTTGGTCCTGTGTACTCCTGGAAAGTCATGGTCACTGAACAATTCTGTGGATGTCTTTTCAGAGCAGCTTGCATTTCCTCATTTCGCAAGCCTGATTGATTGTCTACACCATGATACCAGCATGCTATACTTAGCTCTTTAGGAGCCTAGGAAATAAGATGGATAAAACCTTATTCTCTTTATTTTTACTTCTCTGTCCCCAGAGGACATTTCACTGCCTGTATCACCATGAAAGTTTAAGTTTCTGCTGCTGCTGCTGAAGTGGCTCTCCTGCCACTTGAAGCACACAAGGCCCTTCACGCTTCCTATTCAGTCCTATATGACAGATTATCATAAGGGGGGCATTTCTTTATGAAAGGATCTACTATAAGTCTTTTTGGCCTAAACAGGATTTGCATGTCCACAAAAATAAATATATATTCTGTCTCTTCCAAATTTGAAATGTGTATCATAAATGTGATCGACTCTGTCATGAAGAAAAGCTAAAAAAAAAAAAAAAGTTGACATAAATTTGTTATAGATTTCTGATAGGTCTAATCAAACTGATAAGTAACTATTTTCCCCAAAAGGTTGTAGTCATTGTATATTAGTCATTGAATAGGACGTTCTACAGTCTAACCCTGCAAAATGATTTTAGCATTCACGTGGAAGCTGAACAGCTCACCCGAAAGAGGAAGTTGCCATTTCTTACCGCCTTTGATTGATTACACTCATCTGGCTCACTACATATCAGCAGAAATTCCTGGTAAGTATTTCCATAATTCAGATTGCTGTGTCAGCATCCAGCAACCTGGCGTGAGCTATCCTGCAGCAGAGTAAACACCTAAAGCAAACTGAACATACACATCTGTGATCAATCTCTCTCAACTTTTGTAGTTCATATGCCTCGTTAAAAATGAAAATAAAAATAATGGTTCATTCTCTCTCACACGCAGAGGATTGATGATCCACCAGTCTGGAGTGCATTCACCATGACTGTCCTCAACTGCCAAGATTTTTAAGGCCCCTAAAGCTCCACTGAAAATAATAGCAACTCCTTGTGTTACTGATTTGCTGGGTAACCCCAAATTTCCAGTGCATAATCCCAGCAGAGTTAACTGTTGGTGGGAAACCTGCCAGGCAGCCACTGCAAAGCCTTCAGACTACCTCCTGCAGAAGGCAGCGTGCTGGAAGGAGTAGATTCTGATGGCAAAGTATCAACTAGATGGCAGTATGCTTAAGGCTTCCAAATGTCCCAAATATCCAGGGAGACAGGATACTATATTCTTGACCTCCTCTGAAGGTGTTCTACTTCTTAAAGGTCATAATATTAGGAAGAATAAAGCCTGCAGAGAGTTTTAATTTTTTAATTTAATTAATCTTGCAAGTTGAGTCGCTGCTAGCTGGTTGAGAACAGGATTGTTTTGCATGGTAAATAACAGTGATTTAGATTTTCCTAATGATCTGTGTCCTCCTTAGGTGCAGTGATTTTTTTTTTTTTTCAATTCTGCAGCAAAGCAATTAAGAGCTTTCAGATGAACTGCCACAACAGCCTCTCAAGGAGAGGAGTCCAGCCCTCGGACACGTGAGTTTGTTCAGTGTTATCTACATAAATTCCAAGGGGTTTTCTCATCTGAAATAGCCCGTAACGAACAGAGAAGAGGAAGTCACACTTCCTTACACATGCACATAAAAGACGATTGATATTGATGACATTTGCTGTATTACTGGAGTTTCTCCTTTTGTCACACTGTGTTGCTCTATGGTTCTGTCAGGGTTTCCCAGCATAAGCTGACTTGGTTTTATCATGAAACTGTTAGGGGAAACTTTCTTACAGTCTACATTATTCTTACAGTCTACATTATATTTGCATAGTTTCCTTATAGGAAACTGGGTATAGGTTATGCTTTTATTATTAGCTGGTTTGATTTCCTTGAGTCACCCTCCTCCGAAAGTGAATTTGAAACTGTGTTGAAGCTAGTAGGAGGACAAGGACCAGGATTTATGTAGCAGGGCATGTGTCAGATCGCTCCCTGTGTCATCGCGGTGCTGGTGCCCAGGCTCACCTCCCCAGCACAAAATACAGCCATGGGATCCGAGGAAGTAGCACTGGCAGCCACAAAAGGCTGTTGCCCTGCAGTGGCACAGTCATGGCGCCACAGACATTGATTATATGAATTCTCCAATGAAATCTTTGGCATAGTTTTCATAGGTCTGCATGAGAAGGTACCTGGAATCATCCAAGCATCCACCTTCATCATTGTCTGAAGTTAGAAGGCAAATTCCGGAATGAGAACTGACATCAAAATGATTGCTGTTATTGGTGAGGCTCCAGTTAAAAATCAATCCATTAATTCAGCTTGAAGGTAACACAGATTAAGAACTGGAACCATTTTCGAGGAGGCCTAGAAAAAATAAAAAAGGCAAGAGTTAAGGAAAGATGATTAGTTTCAGGTTTTACATTCCTGCCTGTTAGTGAAACAATTCTGCCAGGCAACTCAAAATATTGAAAAATAATAAAATAATATTAATATTTTTGTGAAATTGAAATTAATATGAAAGATATAGATGCCTATGTCCTCCTTCATACCCAGTGACATAGTGCATCTTTCTGCAGCAATAATTGGAGGATGTAAATGACCAAAGTAAAATATATAAGTGCTGGAAAGAGAATGCAGAAACTACTTTTGAAGCCAGGAGCTTACAGTAAGGAGCATATAGAGCAAAGTATACATTTGAAAATCCCTGACAAAATAAAGGATGAAGGGAACAAAAGTAAACCAACAAGTGTATTATCACAACAGTAAAACCCCTTCAACTATTAGATCTATACTGGGTTTTTTTATTTGATTGTTTTCGAGGAAACTACAATAATAAAAGAGAGAAAAAAAAATAAAAAGAGTGGTCACAGAAACAGAAGCAAGTCTTTGGTCTGTAGGACTGGATCCAAGAGGGCTGTGAGCAGATGGAGAGATAATTCTTTGTGTAATGCTGGGAGACATATTAATACAAACTAATACTGCTATCATAGGGAAAACCATGACAGAAAAGCCAAGTAACGTTCAAAGTCAGGATTCACTGTCAAGCAATTTCCCCATCTTAGCTATCAATTTTTTTGTGTATGCGTGTGTGGTCCCTTAAGGCTTGCCTGTGTAGTCCATACTTCAGTCATTACCTCATAGGAGAGGATAATTTGAAGGGAAATTTATCCTTTGTATATTGTTTCAAAAGGTACCAAATTAGTCATAGATTGCACAGTACTCCCTTGCACATTCCTCTCTCATATGTTGTTTTAGCATTCTTTTCCTTTTGTTCCCCTTTTGCCTGTATGGAATTGAAATTTTATAGGAAAAAAAATTGCCTTCATTTCCCCATTTGTTTCTTTTCAAAGTGGAAGACCTCCCTCAGAGTCTGACCTTGAAATATGAGGAGGAACAGTTAAGTAAGTCAATATTTAGAGTTAAAAAGCTGTGAAGTAAAGATTGACAAATTTACTGCTCAGAGTATGGCTTCAAGTTCAAACTGAGAAAATGTTTGGACATCTCAGCAGCTGAAACAGAAAAATCATGACATGGAAACTGCTGAGGGTGGTCTGCAGTAGATAGATGCCAGTAAGAAATGTAGTGTTTGAAGAGAGATGAGAAACAAAAGGGATTTGGAAAATTTACTCAGATGCCTTGACAGAAAAGCATTGGGGAAGTGTGGATTTAAAGCAATACAAAAGCATTTATGGTGATTTCTCCCACCACTGCATCCATTTTCCCTCTGAGAACTGTGTGTGGAGTAACTCTGTGGAAACCAGGAGAACCAGGAGAACCACATCTATGGAGAGCGCAGCCAAGTCCCACAGCCATCATGGCTAACACTATTTTTCATCAGGAAAATAGTTCATAATAAATCGTAGATGAATAATAAATAACTGCATAGCCATATGCTCAGGTGTCAGCCCTCATGCTCTACCTGAGAGGTTCCCATTCCTTCCCATGATTTGCTAGATACAAAGCAAATGCAGCCCAGAGTTTTGGGATGCTGGTCATAGACATTCCCCTTAAGTTTGCTTTGATACTCAGTCTCTTTAGCCCCCAGAGGGAATTTCCAGCTTTATTACAGTGTTCTCCTCACTGTAGCTCAAGGCCTTAGTTTACATTTACTATTGCATAGAGGAAATGGAGCTCCCCTTCCCTCTCCTATTTTCTGCCAGACTCAAGAAGTGTGTTGTTGGTTTTCCAAAGGCTGGGGATAGGGCATTACAAAAAGTAAAGCTCTAGATGAAGCCTAATACAACTCAGAAACAGACTGCATCAGCATTCTGGCTTCACATGCTTGAATAAGGCATTAAAAACTTCCAAACTATCATATATTAAACTTCAAGAATCAAGGGCAACAAGAAAGATCCCTTCTTCTGTCTCTCTTTTAAGGGTAAAGAGAGATTAGGTTTCTGTGGAAGGGTTCCTTTGGGCCTTGAAAATTCATGGAGTAGCAGTGTGCAGAAAGAGCTTTTCAAACAACCTGTATCTTGAAAAAACATTAAAAGAAAAAAAAAACTGAAAGATGACAAAGAATGAATGAATGAACAAACAAACACATACCTAAGTGGTCTGAACATTATATGGAAATTTCCGTTGAGCTGTTTCAGAGGAACCATGAGACCATAGAAGTAAATTTCAACACAGATTGAGATTTCTCCTATCAGACTCCCCAGTGCAGCAGAACTTCAGTTTAGACCCAGTGTGTACTCTCTTCTTTCCTTGCCAGTGATAAGAGTTTGAATGCTGTGTTCAGTTTTTCACAATTAATCACATAAGTGCTAAACTTACTCAGCTGTTAAGAAATATCTGATAAAAATCACAACTGAACAGGTAAAGGAGAATGACTAAGCCAAAGCAAACAGTGCTTTGCATAAATTAGGAAATAATAGACAGTGATATATTGTAAACTGCAGAGTACTTCCCTTTGGAGCACTCCGTGGCTAATTGCAAGCCAGTACAATTCCACCCCTCAGTTTTCTTTTATAGCCCCAGCTGTGCTGTTAAGCAATCTTTCCGGAGATAATGATGTCTTCTAGTGACAGCTCATTGTGGGCAGGATACAGGGCATAGAAAATATATCCAGTAATTTAAGAAGGAATACTGATGTCAATTTTTACCATTGTAGAGGGAGGGCACATGTTGCTTTCTCAACTGTCCCACATGTTCATAAATTATCTATGCAGCCATACAACCATTTACTGATGGAACTAAGGTATTAAAGATGAGTATGACAAATTGTGGATGGGTCTCACAATGAGCAGCTGGTGATACAATGGCAGGTGATATTCAATGCTGCCAAAGAGTCATGTGTGTGAGAAAAGCAAATGTTACTGCTATAGAAAAATCCATTGATGCTGTCACCACCATCACTACCCTGAGCACAGACACCTTAGTTTCAGAATGCGTCCTCAGCAGTAACTTAGCAGAGAAATGAAAACGAAAGCTACCATTCATGAATAGCTTGCAAAACTTTTCTAAAACTAAGTCACAACCTTACACAACAATATTGTATTTCATAGGTGATGTAGTCATGTACAACGTGCTGCATCTGCAAAGTTTGCAGTAAATAAAAGTGGTTTGGTTTGGAGGACCATTTTCCCTTGAAACCTGAGAACACAGAGTTATATTAGTGCACAGGCAACATTACCATGAGCAGAGAAAACCCACTTACCATCCGAAAATCCAAATAAGGACTGATCATTCTTAGGCTGAGCCTTCCCTGCATTTTGCCACATATTAATTGGCATGTATGTGCTACCAAAACTGCATAATACAAGACAAATGATAACAAGTATCATTTTATTTCTGATTTTGTTTAGCTAGAGAAGTAATAGTGAAACCTCTATAGTGAAATAATAGTGAAACCTGTTCACTCTCCATCAAATAGTGTCTGCCCAGAGGATAATGTTCCATTTTTTTTAATAAGAGTACCTAGTCATAAACTGATTTAGGCATAACCAGTAAGTTGCAGCATCTCAGATTTGTAATGAACAGTTCCATATAAATATCAGCTCAGTACTTTGTAGTAGTGGTCAAAAAGACAAGTCTGTTCTTAGGGATTACTAGAGAAGGTGCAGAGAACAGGATAGAACACAACAATGCTATTTTATAGATCCAAAATACATCCATTATTTGAACAGTTTGAATTCTGTACAAAATCCAAGTGATTTCCATTAGAGAATGATCAAATGGACCTAAATTCTTCAGGTAGTGAAGTAGACGAGGAGCCGAAAAAAAAAAAAAAAAAAAAGGTTGACAAATCACAATGAATATGGAGAAGAAAATAAAGGGAAACTGTTCATTGTCCATTATGGTGCAAGTCCTAGAAGGCAGCCATTGACACAGTGGCTGGTGACAAGTTGTAAGGAAAGACAGCTTCTTCATGCATCACATGCTTAAACTGTGGAGTTCCTTGCCCCAAGAAATTGCCACAAGAAAATTTGAGAAATTTACTTGAGTTTAAAAAGGCTTAATTAATTTAAAGAAGAAAAAGTCTTTAGGAGACATTAGATAGAAAAAATACTACTTTTCGCTCATCAAGTTCTCAAGACTTAAACATAGAGGTGTAAACCCTATGCTTGTTCTGCCTTTCCACAAACGGCCTTATTAACAACAGAGTACAGGTTAGATGAACTTTTGATTTGACTCAATACAAACTCTTATATGCCCTTATATAAATAAAGGGCAAGACTTCATGACAAGATAGAAATTGGAATGAGATAATGGTACAGAAAAGCTCTCCTCAGAGCATGCATTGAAATCCAGGCTGACTCATCAGGACTGGCTTTGGTGTCCCCCGTAACAGGTAAGGATGGGATTTACAGGGGGAAAGGATTTAATTTTCCCTACTTATCTGCCACTCCTCACATTTACTGCACAGCTCTTGTTGCTTCTTTGGACTCCTCAATCCTGCTTGCTCAGATGCAACTGGTCACTCACCAATCGTATGTGGGCTCAGAGCAAAGATATAATAGAATCAAAATTATTACGATTGGAAAAGACCTTTAAGACTATAAAGCCCTCACCACCACGCCTACTAAGCCATGTCCTTAAGTGCTTCATCTACGCGTTTCTTGGACACTGCCAGGAATGGTAGAGCCAGGGGCTCCACTGCTTCCCTGGGCAGCCGGTTCCAATGCTTGACTACTCTTTCCCACGTTTGAAAAGCTCTTCCATGTGTCTCAAAATCAGAAAAGTGCCTTGTTTTCCACTTATCTGGGAATGAATCACTGAACTTCACAGGAGAACTGAGAGAGCTTTTGTGCCTGTGGGAAATAAAACTTAGCAGTGTGCACATATCGCCAAGCAAAAAATAGTATGTATGACAAATAGAATCTATTTTGAGTGTAATTACCACAGATGACTTACAGATCAGAGGCACACTTTCCCTGAGCTTGACAAAGTTTATCATCTTCGTTACACCACCAGGTGAGCAATTAACCCTGGTGTTTCTGGCAGGCAGAGGAACTATTGCTGTTAAGGACTGGTTCGCTGGGCAGGTAATACATGAGAGAAAATTTATCCCACTGAATTTATTTTTCTTTCTTTTCATTCATCTCACAGCTACACACATGCAGCCACACACCCTTCACAGAAATTTGCAGCCGTCAGATTAGGGATGGGGTGGAAATTGTGGTTGCAAACTATGCTACAATGAACATTCTTAAGGGCCTCTCCCACCTTTGTTGTAGTTTTTTCAGAATTCCATAAAATTGACTTTTAAAAGCAGTTTCTTTACAGATAGAATGAGTGATAAAGGAGTGATGCTACCCTGTACACTCAACCTTATACAAACCTATCTCCAGGAAAGACTTGATGGAACAGATGATCAGCTCATTCTTTGCTTCCTGGAACCAAAATGTTGGGATATTTAATAAAGAGAATAAAACTTTGTGAGGATACAAATTAAGGAAGAGTGTAGAGTTTGGATCTTATAAATAGCCAGAAACATAGACAGTGGCTTATGTTTTTCAAACACTGTCACTACATTCCTCTTGTGATGATGACAGAATATCACTAAGCAGGAGTACAGTTTAGTAGAGTGCTCATTTAGGAAGCACAGAGGCCTCTCGTCTCAGGCAATGATGCAGCAGCAGCAATTTCAGTGCAGCTGTTTCCCACACTATCCAGCATTTCTGCACCAAGCAGATAACACCAATTGATAAACAACAGCCTCTACAAGTGTACTTAACACTGTTTTTGTGATCCATGCCATGGAGTAAATCTTAGTCTGCAGTATCATCTTCTGTAGACTAGATTGTATCTGTAATGCTAAGGGCTCGTTCAAGAGCAGACTAGCTATATCCACGCTCCCTGGAAGGAAAATACTCTAAAACCTAAGCTATGCCCAGGCTATGTCTCAGATGGGAAAAGATGGTTTGCTCCAAATGACAGCCCTGGAGCAAACTATTATATATGTGATGTGGATGATCAGAACCCTGAAGTAAACTGAAACAATGAAATTTCACCCTAGAGACTTCAAAATAGTTCTTAGACAAAACAAAATATTCAAGAATTTTGTATTCCCCAAGACTGAGGGTCATTTCACAAAGCCCTTTCAGAGTCAATTTTGTTAAAAATGGGGCTTGTATCAGTTTTAAGTCCCTGATAAGACCTTTGCAGCAACTGGAACACATTTACCTCAGTATTCTGTCAGGGTTTGTCTGTCCAAAGTATTCCTTTAAGTTAGTTCCAGCTGGCTGTAATTGGAAGTGCTGCCTTCTCAGAGGCATTCCGCCTCCTGAGACACAGAAGAAAATATTGACAAAAGTCTGAATACAGAGAAAAGGAAAGACATGTTTCTAGCTCTGCAGCTGGGCAAAATAGACAAGAGACAAGAAGACAAGAAAAGATCTACTTACTAATAACTTCAATGGATAGTTGACCTGGACTGCAGAAAGACAGAGGAACAAAAGTCTGCAGAAAGACAGAGGAACAAAAGTCTCAGTCTAAACTCTAGGAGCTCGCAGAAGAGAAGTGGAAGAATAGCTCATAAGTGGAGAACTAATATAGGCTTCATCTACAAAGGTATAGGTTCTTGATTTACCCCGGCTTTTGCTGGATTTTGGACATGGCACAAAGGCCCACATTCCATTCAAGATGTCCAGTTCAAGAGCTTCTGAGCATATTTTTGTGGGGAGGGCAGATGTGGCGTGCAGTGGAGAAGAAACCAAGAATGAAAATGAGCAAAAGAAATTTAAAGCTAATGCAATACAACATCTGAAGGTTTCACAGCAACACTCAAAGGACATACAGCCAAGCAGAAGAAAACGTTTGTGACTGCAGTAGTTTTAGATAGAATGGGAATTCCTTCTGTGGTACTTCCACTGAAGAATGCGGAAGATGTGTGGTGAGCTGGCCAGCAACTGCTTTGCTAAATATTCTTCCTTCAGTAGAAGAAAGCAAGCAAGTTTGCTCTCTGATCACCTGGGAACTTTGAAGTAAAGATTAGCTGTGACAAATCCTTAAAGCCCTAAAAAGAAAACCTGGGGGATCACAAAACACACAGGAGCCAGCAACCTGAAAACTGGCCAAATGAGTTGAGCCAGGCCAGATATTTATGACAGTTTTCTGCTTATCAGTAACTCATAGAAACTTAAGGGAATGCAGGAAGTCAACTTGGATCATTAAAAAAAAACACAATCTGTTTGAAAGGACACGAATGAAGTAACTACTTGGCTCAGCTTGGTCTCCTACCTGAAGTACCTCTTAGCCTAGACAGAAAGAGCTAGTTTGGAAAACTCAGCTCCAATAACATTGCAGAACATATTCACTGAAAACAGACTGAAGCTTTGTTCGCCCAGAAAGGTGAGGGCAGATACCAGGTTGCTGACGGCGCTCGGGGTTGACCAGAGCGAGTTAGCAGAGTGGAAACCTCATGAGTGCAGGGCTCTGGTCAAACCTATCCAGTGAAGCTTATTAGTTTAGGCATATTGCCAGATAAATGCAGCTTAATGTCTTCCAGGAGAGTCATCTTAGGGACAAAACAAGCTTGTGTGGCTAGAAATACTCTGAGATATTCAGACTCGTGCTTGTAAGGTATGTCAGAGGACCCAAATAAGGAAGTGTAAGGGTAAAAGAAGACATCAATGAACAACTGAAAGGTAAGGAATGCGGTTTATACCATCTGCAGACATCAAGAGGATCAGGTGTAAATTGGGAGAAGACCAATTTGAAGGCACTCAACTGGCTAAGGTCTTGCAGATTTAAAAAAAAAAAAGTCTGCAAAAAGAAACTGCAAATTTAGAAAGTGATTCTGGTTTTGACAAAGAATGTAATAGCAGAAGAGGAAGAGCTACTGGAGAGAAAAAATGGAATTTGACTGCCAGATGCCATTCAAGTCCGATACTTGAAAGACAGAAAGAGGCTTGTGATATTATTATGTAATTAAGGAAAGGGAAAGTTCTACTTCCAAAAATAAAGAGAAACTGACAGTAATGCAGAAAGTGAAAGGATCAGCAAGGGCTGCTACTTGTGAAGGGGAAAATGTTCACAGAAGGACTGTCAAAAATATATGATCATTATGTTTCTCCAGTTGTTTGAGTCACATCCTTCTTACTTTTCGCCATACTGTTCCGCAATCTTTTTCTCGTCCAGTCCATCTGTCCTGCCTCACCTCTATTCATCCATTCTGTTTCTACTTGTCCGTTTCATCCTTCACCCTTACGGGCTTCCTTCTACAGGCTTCATATGCACCTTTACCAACTGAGTGGTTCTTCCTTCTGGTGCCCATAGATGTTCGGAACATCTCAAAGGATGTTCTCCCCATCTTCTATCTACTCATCATATCTCTGGGCCTCATTTGCCTTTTATCCTTTCTTCTTCCAAACACATCCATCATAGAACCTTACTGCAAAGGGACTTCAGCCACTGAGCTGAAGCTGTGCAATATGGCAGAGTAATGGACATTGACTCAAAGGCAAGATTTTTTTGATTATACTGGGTAAAAGATTAAAAGATCCAAAATCTTAATGCACTCAAGTGGAGAAGGCAATGTGGAATGTGGCCCGAGCTGATTTTGAAAACTGGACCTTTCAGATAGGAACTTACATAGCTGAAAACCAGGATGGAATAACAAATTGTTTAGGTTTCATTTTAGTCCGTAAGTATGCCAGCAATGCCATATGCCAGCGAATGTATCCACCTGTTGAAAGATATGGTCTGGATGAATGAAATATTGCTTGCAGTGGATAAACTGCCTTGTTTTTATTGCATCAGTTATATACTACAGAATCAAAATTGGGAGTGGGTGAGATCTGTTTTGAGATAGATGGTCTCCAGGCAAACGTAAATTCAAGAGTTCCTGGAAATCCGATAAAGGAACTGATCCTTTCTCATTTGGTTTAAGCTTTGAAAAAATAGAAAATATCTAGTAGATAAAAGGGACACATTTCTTCAAAATGTGACCCAGTGATACTGAACCCAATGGCTCAGAGCAGCCGAAAGCAGGAAGAGGGTGGGAATCATAGCTCCCACCATTGCTACTGGACTTGGTCCATCAGATGCGGGACTTGGTCCAGCATCACACTGCTGAAGAGCTTTCTGGATAAGAAAGACAAATTGTCTTCACAGTCCAGGAGAGATATTTCTGTGTACAACAGAAAAGTTAGCAGGGATATAAGATACAGTACAAAGTCACCATTTTTTTTAAAGTCCCCCTTTTTTAAGAGAGTTTCTGTGTGCTTACCTGGTATAGAAGCAAGATGAGGAGACTTACTCATTGAAACTTTATACAGTAAGTTGAAGCAAATACATTTTCTTCTGTTTGCCAAGAACAAGTACATGATCAAGTTGCCATGCCACATTACATTCAGTCAACATGTTATCTAAGGAGCTAACAGGAGTGGCCCTCCTCCACTCCCCCATGCTTAGGCTGTTTCACTTGCACTGGCTGACATGTACCTGGCTCTGCAGGTCAGGGTGTGAAATCAGCTTAGAAACAACCCTACAAAAGTAGCCATTATTTCTCTGCCTATTTACTTCGCTGGAGCAGTTTATCAGAAGGCCAGAAAAGGGATGGGTCAGGAACTCGCAGCCTGTAGAGCACTGGGTTGGATCCCTGTTGCTGTGGCTCAATGAATATATAAGTACTCATTAGAATGTGGCAATTCACGCAGGCCTCTTTTAACTGTATCTTGGGTAAAGGAAATGTACCCACTACCACAAATAAAAGATATGAAAGATACTGCATCACGATCAGTCTGGTTTCCCACACCAGACTGATTGAAGTATCAGTGTGACAAGTGGAAATAAATGCCTAAATAAGTGAAAGAAGACAGCTTTAATTTATGTGGTAACTTAAAACGATATTTTCAAGTTTTTGAAATGCACTGAACACAACTGAAAGTCCTTCAAAGAGATTGCAAAGCATCCATTAGCCCTTTTGCTATATATTGTTGATAACCTGATATATGTTTATATCTTGGAAGAGCTGGAGCATTGATACTCCGTGATAATAGTCAGTGTGTCCATATGAAATAGAAATAAAAAACTGTGAGTTGTCTCAAAACAGGGCAATCAAGCTGGGCCCACAATTAGCAAGAAGGGAACTTCTATCAGCAAAAAAATGGAGGCTTTGCAACATTAGCCAAGTCTGTTGGCAATCACATAGCAAATCTGAGGATTTGGCTGCTATTTTAGCATGTTTGCTTGTGGTTTGGTCAATATTGTGAATAAATTGCATAGTTTGGGTGAGAAAAAGGAAAATATTTCAGGGATCATCAAAGTGAAATTAATACTTTTAGAATTGGAAAAGGCTCTTGTACCTGGGCCTTTCATGTTTGTGACTTGAAATATCACTGTTTAAAGTGTCTTGTGAAATAAGAAAAAGAATAAACTTTTGGTTTTACAACTGTTATGCTAAAGTACACAAATGTCTGGCAGCTTAGTAATGCAAAATTCAAAATTCTTTCTATAAACTTGTCATTGGAGGTGGTGTTTTGTCCAGATTTTGCCATACATATGTAATTCTCAATTCATTTATGGTCTGTGGACATGGTGAAGACTTAGCTGCAATAAAGAGCACCCTATACGAATCAACTTCTCCTACCTAAAAAGCTTTTCCACTGGCTAAAACTTAGGAGAATAGTGTTACAATGCTCTGTCAGTTGACGTTTCTGGCTGCAATCTGGAAGAAACTAAAGGAAAAGAGGATGTCTGAATAGAATGGTCCTTCTCCTTCACAACCAAAGGTCTTCCCTTTCAAATAACTAAAAGGTTTAAAAAAGCTTCCTGGCCACCTCAGGTTTTGGAGCTGTACCACTGCATGGAATAGGAATATATCTAATATATGTGCACTTCACACGAAGAAGTTTTAATATCAAAGGAGCGAGATAGCATTTGTCCTCTGCACAGCCTCATGAAAACCAAGTTTTTGGCACTGCAGATAAGTCTTCTACACCATATTTTTTCTTTTGAAAACTGATCTTTGAAAGTCTTAAAATAAAAACACATTCAGATGGAAAACATTCTTTTATTGATCAGCATCTTCCAGATTTTCACTCCCCACTCTTCTCCTTGATCTCACATGAGCAATTCTACATGGTTTTAGGATTTGTCGTTATTCATGTTTTACTTGACTTTTCATTTCCTTGTTACACAACAGGAAGTAAGGATGGCTCACAGGAGCATTCAGCGAAATAAAGGCCAAATGCTTGATAATCAGTACAATGTGTAATATTGTTCTCAACTGTTGAGTATAAATACTGATAGAGTGAAAAACAACAACAAAAAAAAAACAGTTCAATTAATTTTTTCCATGAAACGCTCTCCTTCTAGAATGGATTTCCACATGATATATTTAAATAGCTATCAAACCAAAGACATATTCTTCCTCAGATAAGTGGGAAGATTCTCTCCAAGTCAAATACAAATGCAAACAACACAAAAGGCAGCTCTCAGGAATACATTCTCTCACAGTGAGGTCATCAGAATGGCATCAGAAAACAAAGGAAATTACAAAGTAGGATAATGTAATAAAGCTGAAAAGACTTCCTCTCTTCTTTATTTCCCAGCAACTTTTGCTTATGAGTTAAGATAAGCTTATGACTTACAAATAGGAAAATCTGAAATAGTCACTCTGTAGATACACAGTGTACTTGGAAAGAGCCCATTTTTAGCTCATTATATATGAAACATTAATTTAGAAGGAAAATGTGGACCTGATTCTCTAGCTACATGACCTAAGATATTTTTTTGTTTTTAAAATACTGAGAAATGAGGAATCATAATGTAGCTTCTGTGGGAGATGTTAGAATTGGCCTAACTTGCTAAATATTTCACTTGTGAGAATAATCCCACAGTAGTTAGCAGAAACTGTCAACGTGAGAGAAGACACTTGGAACGTTTGCGAGTCACACCAAAAGACAATCCGATGTTGAGGAGATACTAAAGATCTTAAAAATGTGTTGGTAAATTCATTCACCTGTACCCATCTTCAATGCAAGGAATGCACGCTCTTCAGCCTAAAGGAAACAGAAAATTAAAGAAGATTGGCTTTTTTTCTCAAGTGAAAAAAATCATTTATCTTATGACAAGGAAAAGAGGAAAAGGCTGCCTTAAATCAAGGATCAAAGCACCTTCCCAACTAAAGGTGGGAAGCCATGATTTCCTCAAGGAAACCTAAAGGTTTTTCTCCCCATCTTTCCACAAAGCCTTCTCAGAGTGTCTCTGCTCCTTGTGCTGCGAGTTTCAGATGAAAAATCTTCTTCACTAGCATCACATGCCATGAAATGGACAGGACACAGGAGGCTGTATGCTACAAAATAGCCACTGCTGTAGGTTACCTCTGATGGGGTGCCATTATATAAAGAGCTTTTTGAATAACAGGGGGTCCCACCAAATCCACCCATGTAATCTGTTGATTACATTAATTACTGTGGTCCAGCTCATTGGCTTGCAGTCTACGTGTTACTGTTTTTCAGAGGGCTATGAGAATGGAGAAAACACTGGAGCAGCTGAGGAAATGTCCCCAGTGAGTGAGAGCACAGAAGGTGCCTGTGATCTCCCTACCAATGCCAGGGAGAAAGCACAAGGCAGGTGCTAAGGATATGAGTGTCATGCTCAGCAGATCAGATTGCCCCTGAGTTCTTGAAGGTTGTTGCTTCCTGCTACCTCTGATGCCAGACTGCACTGCCATGCAGCAGAGAGAGGAAAAGCACAGGAGGAAGCAGTGGCTTCAAGGGCAACAATGCTGGGGAGAGACAGGAACCAGATATTCTTACAGGCAAGTACTGAGTTCACTCAGATATTGTCCCTCTTTAGAAAGGGTAACAATATATTTTCAGGGTTAACACTATGAGCTCTTGAACATTTTTAAACCATATATGGAAGAGAGAGTCTGGGTACCTGTGTGTCATGGCCTTTGCTGGGCTTCCATCACTGTATGTCTGCCTGTGAAAACCTGAAGAAACAAGCTCAAATGTAGGTTGCCATTTTTTAAATTACGGCTCGTGTATTTTCTTTCATATTAACTGATTCTGGTTATTGGTTTATTTGGAATAAATATATATTTTTTAAAAGTTTAAATAAGGCCTTGAAATGTTTGTGTATGTTAAAGAAAATCTAGAGAAGTGTCCAAAAATTTAAAAGAACACCAAGTTTTGCCTATAAAACACACACAAAAAGGTTTTTGTTTTTCTTGCTATGTTCTCTAGAACATATAAGGTTAAATCACTCTAACTACAAAGCATGGCTACTGACAGAAAAATATACTAAAAGACAATATGCAAGTCCATTATACATGAAGAACACTTTTCTTCAACTTGGAAAGAGAATAGGTTTTGTGATGGCTAGCTACAGTGGTTTTTATAAAAGATACTGCCTTCACTGGGATCCTGGATTTGAGCTGCAAAATGCATGTTACTAATACCACCACTGTTTCGGCCATCTGATGCTGCATGATATTTTAAATAATAGTAATATTGACAATGTAAACTTCCATTTCACAAAGACATATACAATAAATATTTAATCTTTATCTTTGACTCTAACCAGTACCAGCAGCTACAGAGGGAAGCTTCAAAACCCCCCTCCTGACCATGCCTGTGGATTGCATTATCCAAAAACATACAGTTTGGCAGAAGCCATAAAGCATGAGGTTAAAATGGTCCCTATAACAGACACGGCAATCACATATTACAATTCTGATGCCCTGGATATGCACAGTTTCTCCTTTTTTTTTTCCCTCTGAATCTCCATAAGTTCTTTACCAGAACAAAATCCTGTGACAAATTCCACAATTCCGTAGAACATTTCATTATTTTATACACTGTTGTCATATCCTTCACACTGATAGAATGGAAAATATGAATAAGGAAGATACATCCAGATTACATGAATCACAAGCCTCAGAGTATTTAACTGATTCACCTTGTGGGCTTCGTAGGAGCTTTTAGCAGGTAGGAAACCTGAACCACCGTTAGGCAGATCCTTGCCCAGAGAACTGCAGTGACACCCCACCCTGAAGCCACCTCTTTTTTAATACTGGGTTTTCAAAGCTTGAGCTATAGTTAACTGTGAGGCATGTTGAAAGTACTGAGATATTTGTCCTAGGAATTGTCATGTTTACAAGGAACTGGGGGAGGGCAGATTATTTGGGAAGGTTCGAGTGTTTTGTGTGTGTTTTGTTTTGTTTTGTTTGGCAACGCTCAGCCTGAATCTTCCCTAAGTTTTACTGTATTTACACTTTACTTAGTTTTAAGCCTTTACTTGTTTTTACTTCGTTTTAAGCCAGTGAATCCACCCTTGCTAAGCACTTCACCTTAAGTCCCCAAACCTCAGTTTACTCTGGGGGTGTGTTTCAAATCATAATAGAAATAATTTTCTGTAGTTTCTACTGGGAATTTCTACTGTCCCATTTGCAGAGGTGGAAAATCAGCAGAAGGGCTGTGCTGCAATCTCTGCAGTGACAGCACGGTGTGCCTGCTTGCCAGGGACTGCTTTTAACTAGTTACCTCATGCACTCACTGCAAGGTAAACGTAGGTGTGGTGCACAGGACTTGGCACAGGCTGAAAAAGTCACCCAAGAAGCAGAGGAAAGAGCTGCAGAAGTTGCCCTTGCAGTAGCTAATTAAATTATAGTTTGGCTACACAGGTCCATTGCTAAAAGGGAAGCTGAGCATATCGAGCTCACCTGTAGGCATCCATTTTTGGTCTGATGAATCACAGTAAAAAGTGTACAAAATAATGAATGTTCTAGGGAATTAAAATGTCGGTCTACTGGTAAAAACACATTTCACAGTCTGATTTTTCTTTTGTTATCATTAATACTTACCACAATGGATATCACAGATCTGTAGTGGAACTGAATAATCTACATCTGTCCTCCAGCCCTTGTAAAAGAAAGAATTAATTCTTATTCGCCTTTCAGCACACTAGTACTGAACATTTGCCTTGACAAAATTAGCATTGCTTTATTTGTTTACTCATCTGACTGCATTTTTAATCTGTTTTTAAATAAATGCATTATTGGTCTCGCCTACATTTAGCAAGTCTAATCACTTTTAGGTTTCTAAAGCATAAAAAGTTAATCAGAATTCTTTTTGTGCAGAATTTTATTTGTCAGATAATGTCTTATTTTCATGATAGACTATTTAGGTAGGGAAATGTCAGTTTTGCCATCGAATCTGTTTCACTGGGGAAGGAAAAATCCCATCCACTGCCCAGAAGGCTCTTGCCAGGCTCCCTTTCATCTTCCCCGGAAGGGAAGGTGAAGCCGCCTTCCCAGGCAGCTGCTGGGGCCTGGCAGCTCAAGTTGCCACTCTGGTGTCCTATGGTCTGCGAGAGCACTGAGCTCCACAGTGGCATCACACTGTTCCTTTCCTATTAGCATGGTCTAAATAAAGTTCAGTTACACAAACAATGTGCAAAGACAGTCAGAAATAGTTTGCTCAGCTCTGCTTTTGGGAGTGCTAATTCTAGCATACTACGTGCTTACTGTGCTGCTTAGTATATATATGCCTAGCCTTTCTCAGTTAATGTCAGTTTTTGAAACATTCATCTACTATTCACTTAGATTTTTTGACTAACTTTTTATTACAAAGGAACACATAAAGACAGGATTAACAATTTTCTGTTGGTATCCCTTTATCCGCCACCAACAAAGCAGCTAGATCAGGAGAGCAACTTCTGTGTTAATTAATATAATCTCAACCAGAGGTGGTGGCAGCAAATCAAGCTATAAATAATGCTCTTTGCCAACTTCATTTACAGCATAATCAGATTTGGCGAGGAGAAGGAAACTGCAAGACAGCCTGCTGGTTTCCTGCATTTTCTTTTTTGATGACTTGCAAATTTTTTACAGTGCATCTGGCAAAAATTAAAACACATACCTGAATGCAAATTGTTGACTCACACATTTCCCGGGACATAGTGATTGATACAGAATCTCCCTAATGAAAACAAAGTGGAAAGCTATTATTTTCTATACCTTGGTAAAGTGAAAATATGCATTGTCTCTCTCCAGCTCTTCGGTTCATTTGCCAATAATGCTGTATGTTCCACAGCCTCCAAAAATTAACATAGTGTATTCATTATGGAAGATTATTTATTTTCAGGGATCATCCCTGGGTCTCAATAACCATATGAAGCTGATGTAGTTTTGCCAAGCACAGTTTGGGAAGCACAGAACGAGGGTTGATTTTCCTGCATTTAATGAAGTATCATAAGTGAGGACACCACCCCCCACAGCTACTGACACCAGTCAGCCACTGAACATCTTCACTTCTGTTCTCTAGTGTACATGAACTTGAAAGAAACACCATTTCTTTGCAGTTCTTCAGGGTTGCCCATCACATTGTATACTGAGAACAAGTTCAGCCTTAGGGTAGACTTGTCCTAAATGACTAGTCTGCCACTTAAAATGTGATTGTTTGTGGTTTGTCCTCAAAAGAATAAGTTACTCCAATAATAACTACTCACCCTAGAACTCTTCTACTTAATATGGCAAAATTAACCAAATTTGGGGTAAAAAAGGCTAACATATTCTTACTCCAGTAGTCTTACGGCAACAGTATTAAACAGGGATTACTGTTTCTCGGAGCACAGTTAAGTCATAATGAAACTTTTGTGCATATCACTCTTGGTGCTGGACAGGAACTGTGTGCAATGTAGGTGGGGGCTCCCATTGTGTTGAGGCAGCAGAGGAAGCAACAGCTTCTCATCAATGGGAAGAAAATGAGCATTTCTAAATACTTCGGTGCCCTTCATGAGACACCCACTACCTCACCTAGCTGTGATTTCTCACTGCTCTGCCATTACTCTTCTTACCTATCCATTCAAACAGGGTGCCTCTGAAACCAAAAGGTCTAAATTATACAATCTTACGTGGAAAAAAAAAAGGTCAGATAAAGGGAAGTGCCAGTGGTAAGTGTTCACTGAACTCAATGTTTAGCCAATCTCCTACCATAGAGATCTGCATCTCTGACAGTAATATAATGTGTCCCCAGATATCCTGCCCCATTAGGAATAACTCTTAATAGTCCCACCAGTGCCTTCTGTGATCTATATTGATCAGGAAAGCTGTTTTCTCCTAAACCTTCTTTCTCAGTGGCTTGCAGCTCTAGGGTCTCCAGGACAAGTTAAAATGTTTCACCTGAGCATGTGCAGCAAAGTAAGCTCAGAGTTGGGAAATACATTTTCTCTGTCAAGTGCAGAGACAGAGATGTAATAAAAACCTAAATTAATTAATTATAAAATTAATGCAGCTTTCCGTGTTAACCCCTTGAAATATAAATGCTGATTTAAGGCTGACTGCTTGCCAGCTACCCCTGGTATATGCACCCGGTGCATCAGAGGTACCAGAAAAATATCACACAACGGCAGCTCATACCTGCACACAGTGCAAAGTAAGATGAACAGCTGGAATATATCCTGAAAAAGAGTACACGTGGCAGAGCTACAGCACGCTCCTCTCTCCCTGAGCCCCCTAAAGCACGGCAGTGTCAACGAACACAGGCAGGAATAAGAAGAGACATCACAATATAGAGATTTCTCAGCTTCTCAGCTTCCTGTGTGTCATCTGATACACATGGTAGATGGAGAGACGACAGGAGCACACACATTGGAGCTGTCTCAGTGGGAGCTGGGAGGATTCCTCTCAACATGGCAGTCCTAGTAGCTCCTAGACCTATAATAATATTTCTAATAGTCTCCTATTTGAGAAATAATGCTATAGACACTCTTCTGCTCTTTGACCCCACATTCTCTGTAGATCACAGGTCAGGCCAGTAAGGTAACTCTGGCATGCAGGATTGAAGGGTAAGGGAAAGCCACAGAGCTACACCAAAAAGGTATGAGATATGGGCTCAGTGTATGACGTATGGGCATAGTTGCAAGAGAAGAATGAGGCTCCCTTTTAATGAATAGCTGATGCCTGAAACAGCAATTCTCCCACAGTCTTTTCCCTGCTTTTGCTGGAATAAATAGTTGTATAGTCACACAGCTGGATTGAAAGCTAATTTGGCTGAAAACTTACCTTTTTGTGCACTGAGTTAGTTTTGGCAACCATGGGATTTAGAGTGGCTGGAGATCATTGTGTAATTATGCTCTAAGTCTTATATTTCATGATGTGAGATTTGGCAGGTCTGCTGCATCAGTGACTCGTATATGAAATGTTAACAATAACGTTTCCTATGTACATAATACGTATACTGCACCACAAAAATGATGCTAAAAGAATATTAGTGTTCCACTCAGTAATAACTTCCTTTGATGTGACTCATTTGACTTCAACATCCTTATTTATATCTTTCTTCAGTATGAGATCAGAATGACAACTACATGCTTTAAATATGTTCCATTAATTGTTTCAGTATGTACACACATGGGCTTATTAATGCATTCAGGCTGCGCAGTGATAAATGGATTAATAATGAATACAGTTAAACAAGTTAAGAAGACTTAAAACGTCTAAGAAATAATATATACAAACCGCAGAGACTGAATGGCGCATCCCGACAGCTTCACATGAGGCCAGCTGTGTTCTGTTACACACAAGCACGGAGAATTGCGCCTTGGTTTGGGATGTGAAGAAAACGTGTATCTGCTCTGCCAGTGCAGCAGTTCTCATTTTCCAAGCTGATATTTAAGGAAAATAGACTTACTTTTACCATATATTATATTTAAAATTGTTGCATTAAGAATAAAAGCCATTTTAATTAGTTGAGTACCATCAAATAACATGCAAACGACAACACATAGGAGTAACAGACCACCAAATCTCTTTGCTGTAATTCATAGGCTATAGTGATTTGAACACTTGAAAAAGGACAAAGCTTGTTTGCTGGAGAAGACTCATATCTAGAGATTGATTTAAGTATCTTTCACAATTTAATATTATCTAATAAAACAATTATTTACCTGGGAATTCTCCATGAGCGAATGGACATTTAACCCAAGAGCCTTGCTTGGTTGTAAACTGAAAGCAGAGAAATCCATTAGGAAAACTGATTTTTCCATTTGAATATGTTTCCGATTCACCATCATCACTGCATTTCAGTGAGGCAGAAAGTAAAACTACAGATTTCCTGCTCTGTGATATCTTCTAACCCGTGATTTGAACTGGTCTGGGGTAAACCCCAGTTTTTCAGACACTGATGCACATGCAGTTCATTGTCTTAAAAGTAAGAGAACAGAAACCAGTAATATGCCTAGATTAATAATATGCCTAGATTACACTTTTGTGAAGCAGCACAATATAAGGTGATAATGTATGTAGCCCATCAAAAAAATGAATACATGCTTTAGAGTTTGCAGTGTGTGAAGTAAGACATTTTCTCTGCTATTCGTAAGATGAAGAAAACTGGTGGCACAATTTGATTTGCATCACATCTAGCATTTCTTCTGCACTTTGAAAGAACCTCCTTTTAATTTACTCTTTCACATTTCCTTCATTCTTACTCCCTCTTTATCAGACATATAAAAGAAACATTCATGCCAAAGGATATTAACAACAACTTCTTTGATAACTAACATAAAGAAAGGCAGTAAATAGGTCATTTAGAAGAAAATTGCTTTACCTTCATGCAAAGTCTTGGGTGAGTGTCCACACGAGAATATTTAACCTGCTTGAAAAGACAGCGGTTAGCATTAGCTAGTTTCATTATCTAGCTTCACAAGATTAATTATCTAGGATTTTCTAGATTTGATTACTGAGATAGGAGCAGCTTTGTTTACTGTATAAGTATCTCAATGAATAATAGGTATAACACTGCCTTAAGTTACTAAATAAATCACTTGCTCCTACCCATAGCATGTAGCATTTTTGACATTCATTCTGACCTGGTATAGCTAAATCGTTTGATTCTCTGGTGACTTGTTTAAGAAATTCTAATTACACAGTCTTCTTGTTCCAGGGCCTTATTTACCAGGCATCACCAACTCAGCAGAATAGTTAAACACAGAATCATAGAACAGAATCATAGAATCATTAGGGTTGGAAAAGACCTTCAGGATCATCAAGTTCAACTGTAAACCCATCACCACCATGCCTGCTAAACCATGTCCCTAAGTGCCTCATGTACACATTTCTTGAACACTGCCATATTCTCAAAAGTGCTGTTGAAGGCTTTCTGAGGCTTCTGAGGCTTCATTTTCAATTGAATAAATTCTCAATTTTCAGTATCCCTATTCAAGAAAAAACTTAAACATAGACCAAATTTTAAATAATTGCTTAACTGACTTGAAAAATGTTTCTTTAATGAATTGCAATCACTTAAACTATCAAAGACTTCAACATAAAAAGTCCAATATAAGCAATTACTACATGTATAAGTCATCTTACTTAAGTGGCTGTGACAGAACCAACCAACAGCCCTACACACAACAGGCAAAGTAACACCTCGTTCCTGTAATTTCTTGAGAACAAGCTGGAGGCCTATCTATGGCAGCAATAAGAGAGTCATGGGAAAGGTTCCCTAAGAACCAGACATGGAAGCTCAGACATGGAAATAGCATTACCCTGGACAAAGAAAGACACCCAAATTGCAGAGCAGAGAGTTGTAACTTTGGGGTCTGATTCAGCACATGTGCATATCATTACAGTGTGTAGCCCCATGTGGATTTAATGGGGCAGGTTGACAGGAGGAACCTTTTCAGTGGTCTCCAGCACAGTATGAAGATATTCTTCATTATTACAATTGCATGCCAAAAAAAAAAAAAAAGGACTAAATCCAGTATCAAGAAGAAGAATTAGAAAAAGGAAAATTAATCCAGTCCATGAGTATTAATACTCAGCCATTAAAAGGAATGGGTAAACGTGGGAAAACACTCGTTGTCTGGTACTAAACTAATTGGATTGTCCTATTGGTCATAGATATGACAAATGTCATCCCAACCTCATTTTAGACTGACTGACTTCTTTTTTCTTTTTCCTGCAAACATTGAGTTGTGTTTGTTGTCAGCAGATGGTGAACTCCGCAGGGAGTACTCACATGTGTCAAATTAAATATATTTGTTTTTGCAAGAATAAAGCTTTGCTGAAAGCTAGGCAGAAAATGGTGAATCAGTGTAAGCACCACAGGTTTGGCCAGGAGTCTCTCATATTTTCAGTGTTTCTTCAGTATTTATAAGATCAAACATTCAAAAGTCTTGAGTCAATCTTGATAAATCATCTCACCAGAATAAGACTCAAAGTTTCAAAAATGAAGATTTGAATTTGGTTTTATTTGCCTTTTCAGTTTTTACCTCAAGTTGACTAGCTTCTTTACACAATCAGGAAGGCCTGAAACCTTTCAAGGTGAAAGTGGAAATTCTAACCAACCCTCATAAATCTAGTGCATTCAATATCAGGTAACTTTGGATTAAGTATGAAGCAGTTTGAGCTACACACAATCCTTTTCAGTTTTAAAGTATGAATGCAGGAAAAGCTAAGGTGCTCAGTATTTCAACAGACAAAGTTTCAAGATATTGAACTAGGTTCAAGAAGGCACTTCTTTCTTTGAAAAAATCTTAAGAGAGCAAAAAACAATCATGCCCTATCAAGGTACAAATACACCTCCAATAAGACATAAAGAGAGTCAGATTCATCTCACTTATGTCTTAGATGCCTATGCGTTAAACATATACATTTGATCTAATCACAGTAGATTCCTGTCATAGTCAATGAAGAGAAACAGCTACCTTTAGGGAGACATCCCCCTGACCCGTCGTATATGCCTATCTTCAGATGAGGAGCACAGTTTTCTGAGAAGGACTGAGTACTTTAAAAGGAATCTGGGTTGAATAGCTGAGACTTGGACATCTATCTTTTAGACAACAAAGTCAGAGCAGATGAATCATGCCTTTGCTATAAATGAAAAGCAGACTCTCTTACCCCAAAGAATTTAGGAAACATTATGAGCTTCACAATCACTCCACTTTTTGTTCCCTAATAGCAAGTTAGCCAATTTTGAGCTCTCTGAATAAAGCATATGGTTATAAGAACAGACTGGGATTATGAACAATTTTAAGTATCAGAGAAGAATTTACAACTGCCCTTAGTCTAGCTTTTTGCATGATGCATTTAGTCACAACTTTCTAGCACGACTCTCAGTCTCAGTTTGAAAAGAAATCTGCGTGGCTCTTACCTTCTCGGGAGAACTTTTGGAAGTGTTTTGTATATCTTCACAGTGGTGGTTAGGCTTCATTAACCTGCACAGGTTAACCGTGACAAACACAGGACAGGCTGGCTCCCAAGCTAAGGTTTGTGTGATTGGATTATAAACAATATTATCCCATAACGCCTTTGTATCTGTACAGAAAGAGTGGAAACATTACTCAAGATGTCTAAAAAATGAATCAAACTCATTCATAAATTTGCTACCTATATATGTGCTTAAAACCCAAACCATTGTTTTTCCATTTCTTGTCATTCCATAATTTCATCCTACCAAAGTGTTGGCATTTTGCTGAAGTACCTACGAGTACTGTGATGGCCATCAGGCACCACCAGGGAATGGCACTGCGTGTCTGAAGTGGACTGTACCAGTTCATGGAAGTGTATTCTCTGCCCAACAGTTACAGAGGGAGCAGAGTGCAGGTGGACTCCTAATCAAAGACTTTCATGTCCTGCAAATACTTTGGGAGGAAAATCTTGAAAATCTGCCTACTTGGATTTCTAAGATGAGTGAACAAACGATGCCTATGACTCCTGAAAATGTAGCAAAGTGAAGGAAAGCAGTCTACATCAAAGAGTGGAAATACAAGGCAGCAAAATTCAACTCTCATCAAAATCTCATCAAGCATAACAACAATTCTAGTTTTCATAGCTTTCTTTTGGAAATGTTCTAAAGCAAAACCTTTTGATATTTTCTATTAGAAATCTTCCAGACCTCTTCATTCTGCAAAACCTTGTACTATCTTTGTACTATCTTAACTTTCTATCCTAATGAATATATATCAAAATACTGAGAATTTCTATGAAGTGGAAATATCAACTTTTTTTACAACTTCATTTTGCAGCAAATGGCTAGGTACTGTAAAGCTAATGTTAAGAGAAGATTTATTCTAACCAAAAAAGTCCTGGTTCCCAGGGACTCTAGCAGAGTTTTCACAGATACATTTTGAATGTGCAGGAGTCTGTAATATTACAGCTATAGTTATAATCCTAACAGAACATAGCTAGCACCAAAACAAAGATTTGTTTGTCTCCAAGCCTTTTCCAGGCCTGCTCACAGACTTATTAAATGACTCTGCTCCTCTTTCATTGCTTTGTGGAATTCATTTATCTACTTTATAATAAAGATGCTTATTTAAATAAATTTTACCCTTCCTACTACTTCATGTTCTTCATTCATCCTCATTTCACTAAATTGCACTGTTTAGTAACTAGTAAATTAACACAAAAGAGGAGCTTGTTTCTGATATGCAACTGTTAATTGATTCCTGCTACATAACTAACTCTATCATCCCAGATTTTTTACGTCAATGAGAAATGTGGCGGGAAAGAACTAGTCTGCTTTAGATATTCCAGTACACAGAGCTGTCGGTTCAGAAATATAGAAAGTTTAAAAATACAAAAAAAAATTGCCTTGAAAGTTGGAACTCTACTGTGCTTTATATTCTAAATAGCTGTGTTAATGCAGTTAACTGTGTTCATTCTCACTCCTAGTTCCCTCTTTCAAGCTGGTGCCATGTGCCTCTCTCAAATCTCTCCTTAAAGCTTTCCTCTTACATCACCATTCCAAGACTGACCTCAGTGGCTTTTCTTCTTTCTGGCCAGTTAATGTGTGATTTAAGAAAACACGGGAAATTACAAGAAAATTATTTAATGCTTATATTGCCATAAACTTTGTGAACAATTTAATCTGAAAGAAAGCTATTTCATCCATCCACATTACAATCAAAAAGAAAAACAATTTCCATAACATTTTGTAGTATATGATTTTCAACTTAGTTGCATATCCAATTACAATATACTACTGGAACTGCTAGAAACTACTCAGAGAGTTATCACATAATACTTGCCATTTTCAAATGGGCAAAGTTGTGTCCTCCTTGCATCTGGAATTGCCAACCAGCCCTACAACAGAAGAAGTCATCGTTGGTGAAAGATTCTCAGATACATCAATCTTTAACATGTCAAGAGAGAATGTGACAAAGAACCTTTTCATCAAAGAATGTGTTATGTGCTAGTTGTGTTATATATGTGCTATGTGCTTCACCAAGTTGTGTTATATATGTGCTATGTTTATTATAAAGCTTTGAGAAGTATTTTTAGCAAGATGTTTTGCACTACTCAGTTAAGGCATGGCTCATCATTTGGGGAACTGGATTTGAAGGACCAGGCAATCCTTTCTAGTATATATTGAGTCATATATTCTGCATAATTTTCTTTAGAAAATCTGCCAGTTTAATATTTTTGTTCATTTTTTTATACCCTCATTATTTTCCAGGGGCCTCAGAAGTAATCTAAGGATGATGGCATACCTACGACTTACTTATTAAACCTAGCCTTTATTATGGTAAAGGATGTGTCCTTAAAATATAATGACTAACACTTAATTTGCAATTCTCAAATACCTGTGCATGTCTAGTCACCGTGCCCTAATTATTCAGATTCACATGCAAATGTTTCTATTACTCACAGTTGACAAACACAGTTCCCATTGATTTGCCCAGCACTAATCACATTGTTGAATTTATTGTATATATATATATATATATATATATATATATGTACTGGGTGGAAAAATATTATTTCCGTGACCTCCTACCTTTCAGAATGAAGTAAAAGAAAAGTGTAGGTTTGCAAGAGAGCTCCTGGTTCATCTCTAAGATATCTCTTGTTAGGTGTCTACACATCTGAATGTGACTAATGTGCCCTACGCATGTGAAGATCTAGTTAGTGCAGCAGTTCAAAGTGCTATTCAACTCATCCAAAAATGGGCATTAACATATGATTAGTTGAGCAACTCAACTATTGTATAGTTGCTTGATCATTGTATTAACTACCCACAAACCATAAGAGTTTGGAACATCTAATTTGGAACATTTAATTCAAATATCAATATCTACAGCTGGACATCTACACTTAGCAATCTTAATCAGCAAACTGCAAAATTCCTTGAGAAATTAGGTTACATAGTATCTTTGCATCTCATCAAGCTCATTTTAAATTGGTTTGATCAATTTTTATTCCTTTTTTTTTTCTGAAAAATATTCCAAAATCTAACTTCTCATGGTATCAGAAAAAATGCTTTAGTTACCCTGAATATATTCATTGAATGCAGTTTATCCCCCTTCATTCATTCTTGCATTTTACAGTAAGAATATTTTTATTAGCGCAAGTGCATGAATTGATACTTCTACCACTTCCTCCTCCTCTAGTTATTTTACCTACAAAGATCTTCAGACTCTTCCAGTTATCCTGATTCTCTTCTATTTTGGTTCTCAGCTGACATATATATGCTGACATATTTCTCAAATGTATTATCAGCAAATTCATTAACATACTCCCACTTCTTTTGGGAATGTCACTGATTAAAGAATTATATGGGGATTGTTTTAAGTTTGGTCCTTAAATAACTTTCCTATCAACATTGCCCAATGCAACAGAAGTTGTTGAATTAGTCATGCAGGTATGTGTTTACCTACCCTACAAATCTTGTTCTAACCCCCAGCTTCCTTAATTCAGCTGCTAGTTTCCCATATGATACAATACCAAATCCTCTGCTGAAATTCTAATTAAATCTGATGGTTCTTCCTTGATTTTACATATACATTTTTATATACATATCAACCAATTAGCCTTACACCATATTTTTGGTAAATTAATATGAATTGTATTCCTTTCTCCTTTTATCTCCATGTTTTAATCTGTCTTTCTCAGAAAAAACAAAAAAAAAAGAATGTTTTGAATTATAAAGTGAGAAACCTTAGTTAGAAACTTAGGTCCAGGGCCTTTCTGTATAGATTTTTCTTTCTTGCTTAGGACACAAATATCAGACAAAACCTCTTTAATTGGAAACAAAACATGTGTCAAAATCAGACTGTATTACCTCAATGCAAAGACAAGGGAGTAGCTGAGAATACTTCAGAGAAACTGATTTTAAAGATTCTTTCCCTTTTATCTGAAATGAGAAAGATGATCATGAGTCCAGGGCAATAAATAACTCTTAATACAGGTAAATAAAGATATAGAAGGTCCATTCCTGTAAATATGATCTTAATGAGCATTTCTACTTACAGGTCCCCCTACTCAGTTCAACACAGCAGTAATTCCAGGTTTAACTCACCACAGCAAATGCCCCCACATCTTCACAGGAAAACCATTTGTGGCATAAGCGAACATAATAGTCTTGATCTCGGAGAAAGCTGGATACATTCACTGATATGACTTTCCTGGCCCAGTCTACATTATAATCTAACTTTCCACCTGAGAAGAGAAAAATCAAATATGAAATTACTACATCTGTTTATTACTCTACATATTTCTTATTTTACTGTTTGTTTAATTTTCAGAATGTATTTCATAACTTGCTGGATATGAAATTCAACATCTAAAGATTCATATCTAGGATGTTTGAATTAATCATTAATTGATCTGTATATATTTACTATCTAGATCTTCCTGAGCATAATCTTGTTTTATGATATATAATGATTTTCATGAGAATTAATGTTAATGATGTTATTCATTTTGAAATTAGCACAGTCAATACTGAAGTGTCAGGACATGTACAGATTGCAACTCAGTCTCAGTATTTGAATTCCTAAGTGATTCATGCATAGATACATATACAGATATTTGAAGCATTAATCCTGATAAACAGGCTGATTATCCTCAGGTTCTTCAGGAATAAAAGCAGCTATGTTAGACAAATCAATATTTGTTGTTTATTTTCCAGGACATAACCTGCAACTACATGATAATTAGACATAGTGTTATATCATAATTTTTTTCTGATATACAGTTATGAAAAGATATCTTTGTATAAGCCATATTTCACATCTTCAATGTATATAGATCAGCTCACCCAAACAGGCTGGAATATATTTTCCCACATCATTATTCCTGCAATCTGCAAAACAGAAACCAGAATTTTCTTCAGAACTGCTTTATTTATATAGCTGTGCAGCTGAGACTGCCAAACTATCTAATTTTTCCCCTTACCACAAACACCGACTGTGTCATAACTTGCATTAAGGATCCTATTTCACCAGTCTAGTGTTTTTACTGTAAAACCCCATCAGCAAGTCAAAAATCTAGGCTATAACTACACTTCTTTATCCAGGACCTTATTATTATTATTATTATTATTATTGTTAAATTGAGTGCTTCCTTGAAAGCCACTCCAATAATTTACCATACTTATTCAACTGATATAAATGTTCATGAATTTTTGTTATTCTGGTCCCATTGTAGGCTTACTAAGAAGAACCCAGTTAATTTCCAGGCAGTTTATGAGAATGAGAGAGCAGCTGACACTTTCAAAACTAATATGTTTGGCTCTCCAAGGTTTATGTGAGAACAACATGAAATAGCTCATAGACCACTTCCTACTGTTTTCACCTCTCTTTGTTTAACTCATTATTCAGTATTTTGCTTTCATTTTCCCCTCACAAGGACAATATTTTCCTGTTTTCCTTTGTTCACACTTCCATGTAACGTGGCTTAAGACCGAGCTTTATAAAACCCGTTTTTTCCCCCGTATATTCACAAAGTACATTTTTTCCCTCAATAATGAAGATGATTTATCATAAAGGTTAAAAATTTTAGATAGAAAGAGGTTTTAACCAGGTGCAGAAGCCCTGTAACACACCTGACTCTGTATGTAAGGGTGATACTGCTCCAAGTGCCACGGGCAAGTGCAGCTCACCTGTAGGCTGTGCCGATGGGACAAGCACAAGCACTGGACTGAACGAGGGGTCCCATTTCATTTTTTGTGCCATGACTTACTTGCAGCAGCCTTGCTATATCTTGGTAGTGCAACAGTGCTGAATGTATTTTTGTATACATATAGTAGGCACTGTAACATGGACCAATGCTATCTTATCCAGTTACATGAAAACAGATGGTAGAACAGCAAGCTAATTCAAAGTGAAAAGAAATTTCTTTTTACTTCCTTATTAAGCTTTTCTCAAAGGGAAAGTGCTTCAGTCATTTCTGAAGCCACTAAAAGACAGCAGAGGCACAGAGAGTGCACAAGACTGGACCACAGGCAAAGACAAAGCACTTGCCAATCACTGGAACACAAATTAGGACCAATGCATAGTACAGATTGACCCTAATCTCTAAAGCAAGCTACATATTTTTATGCACGAAATGAAACATCAAAATGTAGAATACAGTAGATTTTCAGCTGTGAGGTCCAGGTTTGAATGATCAAGCATCATTCAAATCGATGTATCCCAGGAGAAAATCTGTCTTTCATTTCTTTCTTAGCTTTTATTTGAATCATCAATTTAAAGGCGTTTTCCTACCTTCGACGTAATATTCCTGACTCAGCTTTACTTCACAGTAATTTGGTACTGTTTGCATGGTCACATAGATGTGCTGTGCTACATTGACTTCAAAGCAGTTGAATTGAACATGTACCTGTTCAAAACATATGTAAAATTAGGTTTGTGAGTGACTTCTACAACACAGGAATACCATGGTTATCAGCATTAAGCAAACAAGAGCAAGGAAAAGCATTATTCATTTGGATTTATTGTAACATGATGAAGGTAAAAGAAGCAGATACTGTTTAATGAAAGGATTTCAAAGAGTATCAGTACTTCTAATCCTGAAGGTTACTATTCTTCTTCACTCTCAGAAGTCCAAATATCTACAAACTACCAAATACTAAAACCATAGAGATACATGTACCCGATGCTCAATGGATTTCAGAAAGAAATGGTCTTTCATGCTAAAAAAAAAAGTCACAGCATGTAGGCATTTTACCACCATTCTACTCACTGAACTAAAATTAAGAAAATCTTCATAAACATATTTTTTGAGTCATGCCTATAAAATTACCTTATTCTTAAAGATACCGATTATTCACTGCCAGTCCTGCATTGTGACTGTTCTTTGTAGCAACTAGAGGTACAAAAGCTTCCCCACAGGTTCGCGGAAAGAATAAAGAAAGCGAATAAGTTTGGTTTGAAAATCAGCCTTTGTAGAGGCAGGTCCTCTTGCAAACAGATAAGTGGAAAATGGCAGAGAACCAAAGTTACAGGTTATAAATGATCATTTTATCATTATTTGCTTTGATTCGATGCTGCTGAAGCATACATTTCATTGCAGTTTTCCAAAAAGTTAAAAAGAGAATAAAGAAACAGAGATACAAAATATATTGCTTTTCTCCATAGGCTCATAAACATTTAAATGATAAAAAAAAAAAAACCAAAAGGGAATCTACCTTCTTTCCATTAAGCATCTTGCTTTTTTTCCTAGCAAACCTCACATTTGTGCACTGAGATTGCTGTGTGTCCAGTGAAAGAGAACATATTTCCAGCCCACGAATATTTTCTGAAATGAGTTCAGAATAGATTTTAAAATTTAATTTGAGCATCTTTAACAAAACCAGAAACTAAATTAAAGCAAAATGTACCATGTCCTAAGTTTGCCTTTTAAGTGAAAGGCACATGTATTTTATCTCTTAAAAAAATAAGTAAAACAAGAAATTACATATATACACACATAAAGGTAGGAGAAATGATTTTATACAGTTTTCTCTAAATTAAAGATTTAACTTTGCAAACTCTTATGCGAACGATTGAACCCATTAACTCAGAGTGAAGCATACCAGGAAATACCTATATGGTAACACACTAAGAACATGGATGGCAGTGTTATTAAAAGTAGAGCATGTCAAAAATGTGTTTTAATTTTATTTTGATGCAGAATTGTAACTTCAGACACTTCTCAGGCATAGGGTCTATGGGGCACTCATATCAATCTGAGTGATCAGGTCAAATGCTGTTTGAGTGTGTGTAAGACAGAGAGCAAGAAAGAAAAAGTCATCAAGCTGCTTGCGTAACTGCTAGAGGAAAAGTTAAGTTAATATATTGGCAGTAAAAAATCTGCTGTACTGAATTAATTATGTCAGTTCTCATTGCCTTGAGTAAGACCAGGGCTTTACCATGGATTTTAGTTAAATGGTTCCATAAGAAATCTTACTGATATAATTATATGAAAACTTCTTGGACACAAACATAGCAATATGGAACAAAATTTGGCTGAACAGCTACAAACAAAAAAGTCAACAAAAAGGATTCAGTAGCAAATCTGCCTCCTACCATCCAGACTCAGCGTTCCTTTAATACTTAAATGAAGAGAGCACGGGGTTCCTTGGGCACATTTCATCACTGTTGAGATTTTCATGCTTTTCAACGCCATAGAAGATAAAGATGCAGGAGCATCGTGGCAGAAACTGTTAAAAATACCACCTGCAAATGCAAAACACACAGACAGAGAAATCTCAGTTTGTACCGGGTATTTCTGGAGAGCACTCTTCCTGGGCCTATTAGAAGCCGCAATCTCAATTTCAGTAGGAGACCTCAGCTCTACTAAAATCAGTAGGAAAGTCAGTATTAACTTTAGTAGAGCCCGCACTTTACCTAAGACTTTCACATGATCAGAGCAAACACTTGGTTGGCTCCACAGCCCTTCAGTGAGTGACTGTTACCTCATGGAACAGCTTTGATAATTTCCTCATTTGCAGAAGGAGCCACTTCCAATAATTATGCACCCAGCTACACTAACTGTGCTTTTACATAATTAGATCCACCAGATTATGGCTTGGCTAGCAGCATATTTAAACTTTTCTTAAAGCCATTACCCGTATGTTTTGTGCACTCTCATAGGTAGCATTTTAATTTTGGAGAACATTGGCTGGAGGTCTCAGCTGCTGTTAAAATATCATTTTCACACAAGGGGGCACCATTGCATTCCTAGTCATGGAAAGATCCCTCATACCTGTGGGATTCCCTTCTCCTTTAGACCAGGATGATGAGAACCCATTAAGCATCATCCAGGCCTTCGTCAAGCTGTAAATGGTAGTCACAGAACACATCTACTATGCTTCATCTTTTTTTCCAGTGACAATTTAGTCATGACTAAAACCCCAGGACATGATGTGCACAGCAGTTTTCTGCAGGATAATATAAAGGTAAAAACAGTCCTATGACCCTCAAATTAGCCCTATTACATCTCTTTTATTTCCCATTCTTGCATGCACAGAAATCAGTTATGCAGTGCTTAATTGATGTTGGTGAGCAGATTTAATCCCTAATGCAATTATTGGGCATTATACTTCAAATAAGCAATAGTCCTGAATGAAACTTTGCGGTTTGAGAGACTGTCAGAATAAATAGCCCGACAATTGCATTTTGTTACAACGGGGCACATCTCATCCTAACTGCAATAAAAGCATGGCAATTTCCTTGAAATGCCTACCTAACTTCAGGACATAGCAGCATGAAAGCTAAAAAACACTCAAGTAAAACAAAATATATCACTGTGCTTTCTCTCCCCTTGTAGAGAGGCTAAGAGAACCAAAAAAATATGTACTTTTATCAGTCTTATTGCTCTACATGTTCCTAGGAGGTGCTCAGTCTCCTATGGGAATATGCTGTTGAAAATGGCAATGTCATGTTGCTGCACTGTGCTTGCCATAAGATGCAGGATAATAATGCTACCTCAGATCAGCCGAATAGTATGGATTCTTGTCAAGCACGGATGACTTGCATGGAAGACCCATCCACAGATCTCATGGAGGAAAGGTAGGAGGTGGAGGAGGAATAGCAGAGGTATATCCTTACTTACCCCTCCAGCCATGGGGAAAAGTGCCCTGAGGAATTTGTAAATATGGTTCCATAGAGTTGAGGTGGTTTTAAAAAGTACAATGCACACCAGGTAAATGTGGACATGTATAGTCCACCCTCGAGGAGCATATGGTGCAATAATCCTGAAGGTATCTCAGGATAGAGAGCTTTCCAACAACACCCAACCAATGCACCCACAGTAACTGGGAGATAATTTTATTGCAAAACTACCTAATAATTATTGTGTTAAGTGATGATCAGTTTTAACTCCATCTCTTTGCTCAAAAATACTATTTTCTCGACTACATCATATCACACAGTTGTGCACCTGCTGCAAATGACCTGTGTTGTTTATGCATGAAAATGAATAGTGCCAGGTACAATTGTTTTTCCTTAATTCTTTTGTTGTATAAACTTCTTGGATTTGTTTGTTTGTTGTTGCTTTGTGTGGGGGGTTTGTGGGTTTTTTTCTTTTTTGTATTTTGTTGTATAAATTATGTGGTATAAATTTCTTTACCCAGGCCTAATTTTGCCCATTCCCATGTCTGTGCGTAGATGGTTTTGGGAAGACCATGTTAGTATTAAATGTTCACAATTTGGGTGAATTTGACCATGTTACTTGCCCCAACCTTATTATTACTGCCTGAGGTTTGGTATTATTAAGATATAACAGGTTTAGGACCATTTCAGGAGAATTTGAAGTCAAACCTAGGTTCATTGTTTCTATTAGCTCAGTATCAGGCAGATACATAAGCACAGTTTTAGGCACTACTATGTTTCCCCAAACATAGACACCGTTTCCTTGATCATGGCTTCTACCTTTGACCTGAGAACACATAGGGAATACACTGGATAAAATGAAATGACTCTTGCGCTTCATTTTTTTTTAATTAATTCTATGATACATTTTGAGAAATGCAAAGACTGCAAAATGTATTAATAATAATTTAAGTGGATTGTATCATGCACCAAGGCATTAGTTTTGAATCACAATAAATGCATAATACAAGGAAGAGAGAATAAAAAATAATTTCCCTTCTATAAATCACAGTCATTTCTATAATCGCAAAATGAGACTCATTTTCTGACTAATTCTCCAGTAAAATCTTACCTTATCATCTCTTAATCCCCCTTCCCCTTTCACAGTTGCCTCTGGAACACACGCCTCTTTCCTTCTCACAAGCAATTTGATCTACACCCCAGAAGACACAGAAGTACATCTTGCTACACAAATCATCTGCTGAGTAAATCTTGCCTAGTTTTTATGTTTATAAATTATACTTGTAATTAGCCCTACATGAGAGAGGGATTGTTGCTGTAATAAAAGATTCCTTAATTATGGACACATATAAGCCCTGGCATAAAGAAACCAAGGCTTATTATTCAGCATGTAGACACTTTCCTTGTACTTTTGCCATCAGCTCAACCACAGCGGATTATTTTTTATCTGATGATGCAGCAATCAACCCAGAACTGTCATGACAGCAAAACACACCTTGAGTACATTTAGATAATAGAAGTTAGAGCTGAGCAATGAATACGCAATGGAAATGATTAGATGGATAACTTGCATCCTCAGGCAAGAAGATGAAATTGGAGAACAACAAAAAACAAGCAAAAAAAACTCATTAATAACAGGCCCAGGCCAACACCCAATAGAAACTTTCAACTTTTTTTTTTTTTTTTTTTTTTGGACTGCTTGCTTTTCTGGTATTTCTTCACTAAAAGAACTGTAAAAATCTGAACAACTTCTTATAGTCCTGACAGTGCTCAATCTGTGAATGAATCTACAGCTCACTAAAATTGCTTCACTAAGACATCATTCCGTGAGTACAAAATAGCATTTAAAAGTTCTTTTGCATATGCTTTACCACACTGTTTTCTGCATCTGTGCATTAGAATGATTCAACAACTCCATAAACTAGATACTCGCCTAAGATAATCAGATATTACATTTCTGTTAATAAATGCCAAAATTTGCCTCTCCAAACTACATCAATTTTGAAATTGATTAGATTTCAAGTTGACAGTGTCACTTTTAAAATAGATTTCAATGAACAATAAAGTCAAAAGTATTTCCCAGTTGTGAAACCTTCAGAACGTGTCTTTAAAGTTGAACGATAATGAATGCAATGGTGTTATACTCCACCAAATGTCCTTTCTGAGGCTATAGGGTTGGGGTTTTTTTTAATCTGCGAATTTCAAATACCATGTAGCCCTTACGTCCTACTAGTTGTTGTGCAGAACTGGAGGGAGAAGGCAGGGACAAAGCTACATTGCCAAAGACTACTGAATTGACAGCTGTAAATTCTAGGACATATAGTCATCTTTTTGTCACAGCTGCAAACAATGATGACTGCAGAGGTGCTGGGTTATACAGCTAAGGTCTTTTGAGGTAATTTTACATCAAATAATAAAAAGCATGACTATAGAAAGGGAAATACGGAAATAAGCATACACCCATTGTTGCATAAGTGAATTAGGATAAAAACTAAAAAAATGTTTTTCATCACTACTGTAAAGTTGAGTCATCTCATGTTATTTCTATTAAAGATAGCTGATAAGTCATTGGCGGACAGCACTGCAAACCTAAAGCCCGCTCTGCTTCATGTACATCCTATTGCAAGATAGGGATCTTGAGTTTACCAGCCCTTCAGTGTGGAAAGTCTATATCCAGCTTAAAGTTGCACACCAGTTTAAGCTTCTATAAGCTTCTATAGACTTTCCCCATCCCTATCTTGCAGTAGGATGTACATGAAGCAGAGCGGGCTTTAGGTTTTCAGTCAATGAAGAGGGAGCCCCCTTTCCGTCCCTCCCAGAGGGAAATTCTCCCTGTCTTAAGATGGGTGGGATGAATCATCACCTGGTGGTACCTATGGCGACAGTGTCCACTGTCTAGATCTGCATTTGTGTAATATCTAGCACAGAGTTTAACTCATAACCAACAGTGTTGCAGGCATCCTTCCCCTTGAGACCAGGGCTGAAGGATTTCTTCAGCCAGTGTTGCCGTCAAGGCACCAGCACACGCTTCAGCCAAGTGGCGCAAAGGTCAGTCTCCCCTTTTCCCTCTTCTTCCACAGCTCCTTCCACATTATTTGTGAAACTAGCACCTCAGCTGCCTAATCCAAGTAAGACCATTTCACAATCCTTGAACTAGCCATTGATGGGCCACTTTTCTGGTCAGCAGCAAGTTGCCCCAGGGGGACTATCCAGGCAACACTTGCCTTGGCAGCTGCCTAATCCTTCCTTATCAAGTAACTGTGTGCACCGGTGATGTGAGGCTTCAGATAAGTTAACAGCCTATATCATTCCCGTAGCTAATAATAATAGTTGTTAAAAAAAAAAAAGAGTGAAATGATGAAGGAAATTCTCCCAGTGATCATTTAGAGTAAGGAAAATTGGAAAGCAAAAGTACACATTTATCAAATGTATTAATAATGTGATTGATATATACTCACTGGAAGGTTTGTTTTTACAATGAATCCCCTGCAAAGAGAAATAAAATACATTACAAAAGCTGTTACGACATAAGGATAAAAACAAATATTGTATAATTATTATAATACAGTGAAATTGCACACCATGACTATTTATAAAGGGCTACTAAGTACAGTGACACAAGATGAATATTATCAATATATTCAGGTATTTTCTACTGATGTATAGCAGTTATAACAAATGCAACAATTCCATCAACCACAGTCTTCTTTTTATCAGGTATTGCCATTTCATACAGACTGATAGATTGTATATTGTTTGGTTAGAAGTTTACAGTGAAGTGTATATAATTCAATGTCAAGATAACCGAGCAAAGAAACCTACCTTTTTTAGTGGAAGACATCTAGAATATTTCTGATTATTGCATGAGTTGTTACGTATTTTATAGATAGCCACATATTTTCATTGACTGAAAATTACAAAAGTTACTTGTTACACTGGTAAAAAATGGTTGCTTCTATTCAATATCACATCTATATCTAAAGAAAAATATATAAAGGAAATCAAACTTCTTTATGTAACTGTTTCCAAACTGAGATAATTCTAGGTCAATAGCTTCCAAAATTGCTCAAATCCCACTGAAGGATTCAAAATATAACTGATACAAACTAATTTCTGCTGCAATGTGTTCAGTAGAAATATTGGTACGTGTGCATTATTTCTGCAAAAAGAGCTTCAATGGTAGTTTTGTGATTTACACTCCCAATGCAGATTCATGAACAGAAGGAAGACTATAGTTTTCTAAATATTTCAATACAAAATTAAACAACAACAAAAAAGTAACATGCCAGCTCATATAAAACTTCAGTGGAATTTTAACTGCTGTTTCACAGTCCCAATTTTGAATTATTTGTAACCGTAACCCTGCAAGAGCATGCAGAAGAACAATTTGCATTCAGTTTTACTCACTTGATTTTCTAGATGGCCTTAGGAAATGTAATAGATAAACATACAAAATTACTGCAGAAAAATGGGGCGAGTTAGCTTTGAGCTAGCTTTCTTGATGGGAAAAACTAAGTGTTGGATCAATTAATTGATGAAGCACAATTCACTGGAAGGAATTAATCCCTCATGAGGTTGATATTTTAGCAAGTTACTTCCCTATTTCTACCTTCTGATTTCATAGGCAAACTATTGAAAATATTTTGGTCAAGTGGCTCTACAGAATTCCCTACTGCAAGTCAAAATTTCTCAAAACACCATCTCCAAACAAGTTAGCTATCAACTATTCTCTGTCTAACCCTTCTTTCTGGTTATAAACATGTCACAAAAATATATTATAAAAAAAAAACATAGTTTTGAAATTAGCGATATAAAACTCATAAAACTTAGAGGATCCAGCCTTTCATTTACATAATAGCAATACTTCAGATTTACAAGATATGGCACTAGAAAAATGCAAATCTTATGTAAATAATTTATTTTTAGTTTCAAATCTGAAATGAGAGAGACAGGTCCCTACACCTTGCAAGCCAACTACCAACTTTGGTGGGATTACAGGATGATGCAGGAATGTTCCTACATCCTTAACTCTATCCAAAATAGTTCTTGTATTGCACTATTGCTCAGAAGACTCCTACTAGCTAAGCACTTTCCAGTAATGTTTTGTGTTTATTTTCTTATCTTCTCTATGGGAAAAGGAAACATATTCAGCAGTATTTTTTGTTCTGGCAGGGGAATGCTTTGTGGTCATTGGGCATTCAGGTTTGTTCCGCATGGGGAGTTGTTGGGAAGGTTTGCCAGTAACAGCAAGCATTTGGTCACAGCCCAATTTCTTCTTTTAATAAGAAATTTCTTTTTATTGTACAATACCACAGGCTTTTTATTTCCTTTTATAATTATTTTGAAAATAGTCATAACAGACTATTTGTCGAAAAGAAGAACTCAAATAAATTAAACAAGTTCCTCTCCCAGTTTCTATATCTTTTGTTTTCAGGAATTTTCTGAGATGAATGCAACAGTAAAACATAACACACTAAAACCAGAATGGAAATTTTCTTCCCCTTCCACAAATACTTTGGGTGTCTTTTATGCAGAAATAAGATCTTGAACATGATAGTACAATTTACTCTGATACAAAGAGCATCTTAGATTCATATCTGCTTTGGCAAAGAGCCTAAGCAAAATATACTTACACAATGCACAAATAGTTAGGGATTTTCCTATTTCTCTAGGGTTTTCCCCATTTGTGGTATTACTCAACTGTAGCTAGAGGTTATCTGAAGAGACACCACCAACGTGCAGCCTTGTGAATAGAAGGCGTGGTGCCAACATTTTAGCTAGCACAGCAACTTCTCTGCAAACTAAGTCAACTGTAATATCACATCACTCATTTAAAGACTATAGAAAAGAAAATGAGAGAAGCAGAAGACAGATTTTTGCGGAGGGGGAGAAATTTTCTTGAAGTAAAATTGATGAAGAAAAAACTAAGATTAGACCTGTATCCCATTTCCTGTTAAATCTCCATGCACTGTGGGAAATCAGAATTATGGAAATTCTGCATGAGTAGACTGTCATGAACAAAAAGGGTTTGAGACAAATTTGTTTTCACAGTCTACCTGTTAGCTCTGTTATACCTCTTTTATACAGAGTTGGTGTTAATTCTTCTGCAATGCCAAAAAGAGTAGAAATGTTCTTGAAAAATGCCTTAAAATATGTTTTGATCTTAATTTGGGGTCAGGCTGTCAGTCATTTAACAAGCTTTCATTTAGTTACCTGAAAAGCCAGCAGTTTCTTCTGCTTTTAAGGGATTCTCAGTGAGAGAGCTACTACCTATGTTCCTACTGTAGGTCAAACTGTCAGAGGGATCATCAAAGATTTCTACTCTTTGACCACCATTAAGAGCAAGCATGGGACTGTACTTAATCTTATAACACAAAGAATTAGATGTTTTCATGTTGAGTGGCCTTACAATAACCAATTCTCAAACTGTAGCCAAAGGCTGGTAAAGATAATGAGTCTAGCTGTGTTCTTTCTGATTTCCAGCTGACAAAGAATAGTCTCCATAAATTTATCTTCTTCTACAGAGGAATGCAGAATTAGAATGGATCCCCTAGACCACTGGGTGCATACCTATTAACCACAGATACCACATCATCTAGTCCCTTCAAAAACTGGTCAAACTCCCTTTTATAATCAGTCAGTATCAGGGCTACTCCAGAAGGCCAGTTCTCTTGCAGAAAGAAATATTTTAATTTCCAAGGTAAACCCAAAGATGGTTAGTTTATATCGGCTTGAGTTTGTGTTAATTGTCTGTCCACTTAAATAGGTGCTCTACATCCTTAAATTTATTCTCCATTTATCTACAGATACATTCTCTCATGATAAGCTTTTTATACTCCCCTCATAAAACAGGTTCTCCTTTTTATCGCCATCCTTCATATCAGCTCTATTTAACACATCTTTCCTAATGGTGTGACCAGACTCATGCACAGTTCTGAAGAGAGTTTCTCACTAGGGTTTATTTGGTGCTATGTAAAGTGATAATATGCTTTGTCTCTCTTGCGAGCTACATCACATTTTGCAGTCACCCTGCAACACAGAGCGTGCTATTTAGTGAGTTACATGGTGAGCTACTTCCTTTTCCATGAAAGCAATATGCGTCTGTCCTTATTTTCTCCCTCTGCTCATGTATTCCCATACTATTTATGGAGGGAATAGCCTTTAGATGATGAGCGACAGAAGCATCCTAAATGATTTCACATGGCCTCGAGTGAAAGAGCCTGGCAAAGCTAGCGGTCTCAGTCATCTCCACAATTAAAAAGGTCTTTGAGGAGTGGACAGCCACAGTCAAATGAAGTGTTATGGATGTATGCAATTTAGAACTTTGGATGGAAACAGAAGGAATTAAGATCTGTGTCATAAACTCCTCAGATTTTTAACAAATGGTCATAATTTCCTACACAGAGACATTCAGACCCAGAAATCAGTTAAAGAAAACTTCACAAAAGGACATAATGGAGCATTCTTCACCTTTTCCCAAAGCTATTTTCATAAGCCAAGGAGATAATGACTTGGTACTTTGCATATCCTTGGTGCTAGTGAAGACTGGAACCCCTCAGAGCTTTCCTCATTCTGTTCTATTTTAAGGTATAAACGTCACCCCTGCATTTACCTTTCAAGCACACGGAAACAGAATCATTCGCAGTGAGAGAGAGCAAAGCCATAATTCGTGTCCCACCAAAAAAAGATTCTAGATCAAGGTCCAGTATTTACAGAAAAAAGTGCAAAATAGATTACAAATAGATGAAAAGGAAAAATAGCAGGCCCCCAGAAAACACTGGGCAATTAAATAAAATTGTGGTCATGTTTACAGAAGAGTTATAATCATTAACACACATAATATGAAAATTTAGAACAGTTAAGGATTTCTAGCTAGTACTACTGATACAGTGTCCCAAAAGACCTGTTTTCAAAAAGAGCATTTGTATTTGTTTTGGCGTCATCTGTAATTACTTTCATTGCCAAGGTAAAACTGATGATCCTTATTTATTTTTGGCAAACCACAAGGTTGTTCCTCAACTTTCACTGACAATGTGGTAATCAGTCGCACGTGAACAGTGTATAATGGGATCAGCTAAGCGCTCACGGAAGGACCGTTATCACAGCTGGGCTGTTATCCACACAGAACAGCACCAGCACCTAACTCTATGGCAAAGCTTTATTTTGGACTATTGCTTCTACAGCAGGGATGTTGCAGGGTGTTTTTTTGTTTGTTTGTTTTTTACAGAGTGCTAAAAATAAAAAGTCTGATTCATGACTATACATAATCCATCTCCAGGCAGGAATTTAGTTTTTCTTCATGTGCTTCAAGCAGAACAAAAGCCATCTGATCACCTTGGTGCAGCACCAAACCTGAGAGAGCAAACACTGCTGAGAAGTGGGATATTAAGTTCAGGTCCAGTCGTGTGCTCATGAAGTTACAGAGGTTTTGGTTAAGACCTGGCATGTGTCCAACAGAACAAGTTGGTGTCTGCCTGTGTTACACTATATTGACATGTTCACAATGAAGCAGTGAACTGAAATGAACCAACTGGGAGGAGAATAGTGGTTTTGCTTAAGATTGTTGGATAATCCTTAATAAGGTTTCATGGGGCTCTGAAGCAGAGTGTTTTACTAATTTCTGTGTCCTGAACCATTTGCCATTTAACAGATATATGCAGATGTTGTATTTGCAGGTATGAAATAAGAATAAATGCTGTGTCTGTATGGACCTAGCACAGCTACTACATCTAGTACCTAGCACAGCTTGCTATACTTCAAACCTGACAGAAAATATTTCTGTGACGATCTAGCAGAATTTCAATAATGCAGGAACACGCGATTGACATAAGACACTCAGATTCCTAAGATTTTTTTTTTCTTCTGTTTACCTGGTACTGTTCAGGTGAAATACAGATTGGTGTTCTCAAGGGCAAATTATTCAAGATGCTTCCTTTTACACTCTGTTGAAGCAGAAGATTCCTGCTCCCATATTTTACGGACCGTATTTGGTAAATAACTTCCTCTAAATGTTACTGTGGCTGTTTGGCTGACTGTTTTCTACAGGGCAAAACAAGTGAAAGAGTTGGCAGGATAGTAATTGTATTTCTGGGAATTCTTTGCAGTGACATGCATTCATCCTATAAGTAAACATCCAGACAAAATATTGCTTTAAGGTCTCACAACTGGGAAGAACATTCCCATCTTGTATTTTAAGCAGACTGTATGTAAAAATAATACTGTGCTACAAAAAAGGCCTAGCCTGGCCACCATAGAAACCACGCTATTAAATTTATTAGTCTAAAGGGAGTTATGACAGTTTGAAATAAAATCTGCCCATTCCATTGTGTGCTTCAATTCCAGGACTAGAAGCACAATTTGCTTGGAGCAACTGTATGCTCTAGCTTTTTTTTTTTTTTTTTTCCTTTTTTTTTTCTTTTTGAAACAAAAAAAAAAGTTGTCCATCATTTCAATGTCATGTTTCCTAAAATATTAATACAAGTTGTTAACAAAACAGAATTGTATACAATAGACAAAGTAAAATTAAAACGCATTTGGAACCTCAGCTGGTATAAATCAGCACCATCCCATACATAGAGTGTCAAAAAATGTCAAGCCACTCAGCTACTTGAAAGGCAACTAAACTACCAAATCAGCACTTTCCATCTAACAATGAGACAGGGATACTCTAGCAATGCAATAGCCTAAATAGCTATTACAGTGAATGACTGGAGATCTCATACAGAGGATGCTGGAATAGAATAAAAGAAATCACAGAATCACAGAATGGTTGAGGTTGGAAGGGACCTCTAGAGATCATCTAGTCCAACCCCCCTGCTCCAACAGGGACACCTAGAGCACGTGGCACAGGGTGGCATCCAGGTGAATTTGGAAGATCTCCAGAGAAGGAGACTCCACAACCTCTCCGGACAGCCTGTTCCAGGGCTCACCCTCACAGGAAAGAAGTTCTTCCTCATATGGAGGTGGAACTTCCCGTGTTTCAGCTTGTACCCATTACCCCCTGTCCTGTCACTGGCCACCACAGAGAAAAGTTCTCAGCACGGGTCCCCATCTTCTTTACATTCTTGCCTCAGGTATTTATACATATTGATCAGATCTCCTCTCAATTTTCTCTTCTCCAGGCTAAACAGGCCCAGCTTGCTTAGTCTTTCCTCATAAGATAGATACTCCAGTCTCTTAATCATCTTTGTTACCCTACGAAGCTCACAGAATCACAGAATGGTTGAGGTTGGAAGGGACCTCTAGAGATCATCTAGTCCAACCCTCCTGCTCCAACAGGGACACCTAGAGCACGTGGCACAGGGTGGCATTGGGGCGAGTTTGAAGCTCTCCAGTGAAAGAGACTCCACAACCTCTCCGGACAGCCTGTTCCAGGGCTCTTGTCACCCTCACAGGAAAAAAGTTCTTCCTCATATGGAGGTGGAAATTCCCGTGTTTCAGCTTGTACCCATTACCCCTTGTCCTGTCACCAGCCACCACAGAGAAGAGCCTGGCCCCATCCTCCCTACAATGACCCATTGGGTACTTGAATATATTGAGCAAATCTCAGCCTTCTCTTCTCCACACTAAACAGGCCCAGTTCGCTTAGTCTTTCCTCATAAGATAGATGCTCCAGTCCCTTAATCATCTTCATGGCTCTACACTGGACCCTCTGTAGAAGCTCCACATCCCTCTTGTACTGGGGAGGCCAGAACTGCACCCAATACTCCAGGTGTGGCTTCACCAGAGCTGAGTAGAGGGATGGGATCACCTCCCTCGATCTGCTGGCAACACTTCTCCAGATGCAGGCCAGGATCCCATTGGCCTTCTTGCCCACGAGGGCACATTGCTGACTCATGGTTAACTTGTCGTCAACCAGGACTCCCAAATTCCTTTCCACAGAGCTGCTTTCCAGCCAGTCAATCCCTAATCTGTACTAGTGTTAGAATAGAATCAAAATCAAGAAATCAAAAAAAGAAATTGTCTCCAAGCCAAGCCTACTGCTAGAAGCAGTACTGTCACCAAAACTTGGCCAGATCAGCCATGACTCTGGCCAGTTCTTAAAAACTTAAGGAAAGATACAACCTCTCCATACAAATATGAACGCTTCAAGGTTAGGATGGCATGATGTTCTTTGTAGCATGAAAGAGTCTTCAAGAAAAGTTTAGTCAAGATCCCTCAGCAGCACTGGATCTTGCAACCTCAGAGGTGCCTGGAACCAGTGTGCCAAAGAAAAGGAGGTGGGGAGAAAGCAAGAACAGAACTGAAAGTCCTGAGAGACCCCCAGAGCTGGATTTGTTGATTGTGCTGCTGCTGGCAGTGACTACTGCTTGTAGAATGCCTGAAGCTTTTTGCCGTTCCAGTTGCTGTCCTCTTATACATCTCAACACTATTCCCCAGCAACAGCAGAAGCAGCAATCTGGCTTTCCAGTGCTCTGGCAAATGCATCTCCATTTTGGTTTAGAAAACTGCTTATTTTGCTTACATTCACAGTCAGTCCCAAAAGCAGAACACTCTAATCTTTATAAACAATAAATACCATCCTGTTCACATTCACAGATTGCAGGAGACTATGATTTTAACTCTAAACACCTGAAAACTAGTGAAATTCTATTCAGTGGTTCAAATGAACATTGAATGAGATCCAGCTGGAGAAAAAGCTTTTTGCCTGTATCAACTTCAGCATTGCCTTTGAGAAACTTGTCACTAACTTCATTTCCTAGTATGACAATTTGTCTGAGTTTGGCATTACCACTGGTAGTGAAATGAAGCCAAAGTTTGCAGTCATTTGCAGCATCAGATTGTCAGCTTTGTGGGCTAGATTTAGGTACATGAAACATGGCTTAACACCACCGTGATCCATGACACTTGATGCACAGTACATGATCCACCAAGTGCCACCTAACCCTAGAGGTGTCTGAGTTTATTAGGCACCTTTCTGGTCTGAAAGCTACCTGGATGCTTGTGGTTCTGTTTTGCATGACAAGAACTCAGCTGAGATGACATCTTTCTTTCTTACACCTAACTTCTACCGGAATAGCATATATGCACTTGTGAGGCACCCAAGTGCTCCAGAGTTAGTGGGTGGCTAGAGTAGATCTAGTATCAACAGAGATTAAGCTAGCATAGTTAAAGCCTTATTTCTTTTTCGACATGTAAGTGTTAGAGAGGGAAAACAGCATAAGGGTATGCTCCAGCTGTTCAAGTTCCTACCTCTAAGGATAGCTGGATTCAATATGTTTCTTAGCCTGAAGCAGTTTAACCTTACACAAGTTACGGGTTTGCCATGCTGTCCCATAAATGACAGATCTTCCCACACCTCCTGTCAAAGCAGTGATAGGTAATAAAAGAGTGAGAAACTGAAAGAAGGACAGATGAGAGACAGTGAAATTTATGAAGCTGAGCAATTTCTGCATTCAAAAGGAAAATCTATTTCCCACTTCAAAGGCCATTTGTATTTTTTTCTAAGTAGGCGTCAGGAAAAAAGAAAACAGAAATTGGGAGAGTGGCTCAATATCTAGTTTGAAGGGAGGACTTCAGACTGACTCTTAATTAGGTGCCTATAGTCTAGACAGTGGCGTACAGACTCATGTCACATTTGGCTTTTTGGCTTGGCTTATATGAGGCAGCACATGCTGAGCATGCAGGTTTCTCATATTGCCCTGACAAGTCTCTAATGCTTTTCATGATCTCCATTTAAGCTCTGTTTAATACCTAGGAAAAGAGCCCAGACAGGGAATCGTTGAATATTCTTCAGATATTCTTTTTTTTTTAAAAAAAAAAAAGTCTCCCTCTAACCCTTCTGAGGCACATGACAGAGACATACTAAAATTTGGGAACAATAAAGCATACTTGGAAATAGCTTCTTACAACAGTTTCAGGACTTAGGAGGCTACATGTCAGGAGGCTACTGAGACTGTTGAAAGCCATAGAGGGAAACATGAGAGCAGATGCTACTGCTGCCCACACCTCCCATGAAAATGGAGCAGCCTTCTCTTCCCCTCACACAGAGAAAAATCTCAAACTGGAACTTAGAAATACTCCTAATTAAAGGAGGTATTTTTCCTGCTTATCTTTGTCTTTTTTTTTTTCTAATTTACTTACTTTTTATTCAAGACTTATCTTGCTATGTTGTAGTGTAAGGATGTAAGGATGTTCAAATGATCTCAGGCCATGTTAGAAGCAGCGGCAGCATCCAGTGATGAACCTGAGAAACCAAAGTGTTCACTCCTTTTGCCACATTATCAGTTAAGGGAATATTTTCATTAAAGACTTCAGGATAAAGGTATCAGACAAGCTCTAAAGTGCTTGCTTGATTTACAGAAACCCTTCTAGCCACAACTGACAAAGAAAAGTTTTCTTTCTGTTTCACCTTCTTTTCATGATTGCGCTATTGTCCCTAGAGGCAGCACTAAATCCTGGGCACAGGCCCCGTTTAATAATCCCATCAGTACCTATAATCCTATCAGTACCTTCATATGTTGCTTCACTTTTAATGATAGCCCTTCATTTTCATTTCAATGACAGCACTTCATTTTTAATGATAGCCCTTACTCACTGAAAACCACCTAAGCCACGCATTCTCCTAGAGAGTTTTTTTTTTCCAGCTACAAGTATAGACTGAATGCAAACACCGATGTGACCAAACTCTAAAAATCTCTAAAATTCCCATAGAAACACAATACATAAAAAATCAGGAAGAGTATTTTAAGGAGCACATACTGCTGATCAAAAATAAGCATGAAGCATGATACTAAAGAGAACTGATAAAATACAAAAAAAATACAATTTGGAAAAAAAATATGATACAAAGTTTAAAAAGCAATGAAGAAACCTGTCATTGCAGTCAGTGAAGGAAGAACACAGGTCACGGAGAGAAGGAAGTGGGAAAAGAATCAAGGAAGTTTGCATATGAAGAGGTGAAAAGGAAAAACAAAACTGGAGACAGTAAAATGTATTAAGTGCAATAAATTCTATTTCCTCAATGTTTTTCCAAGAAAAGACAATGAATGCACATTTAGTACTGTACAATGTTGTTTATATGATTCATACTTTCTGAAAATATGCAGGCAAGTAGAGGCAACTCCAAGACAATCAGTTTTCCAGAAATGATTGAAATTTGCCATACATATTCAAAGCGACCAGACTGAAAACCTTTCCTTCAAGAGAAACAGTCATAGATCATTTGCAAAGTAAAACTTAAACTCTGAGGGAGCAAAAAACCCCATATTGTTTCTTCATTTTTGTACAGATACTTCCTCAATGAGGAAGGATTGTATGCACTATACAGTTTTCAGGGTGAATCCCATATTTTGCATGCTGAGAGAATGAATATTAATATGCAGTGAAACAGACTGTCCAGAGGAAGAAGTCAGAATTCACTTGAATGACCATCTTGAGATTCCAAAAAAAAAGGAGGATCAGACTTAAAAGAGAAATATAAAGGTTAGAAAAGAACTCCAGATGCCATCTACTCTACACTTCTGCCTTAGGAAGAATGATCTTTATCTGAGTCATATCTGAGCTTAGATCTCTACAAACTCCACAGGCAATCTATTCCAATGCTCAGTATCATCAGTCACAATGACTTTCAATTTATTCATGACTTCCCAAAACTCTGAGGCAGAGTCAGGACTGATGTATCAGCATCACATTTCAATATACATTAATTTATCAGTTCTGGAATCAACCCTAGCCAAAATAGTTAAGAAACAGTCTGGAACTTCCTTGGCAACACAGCTTCTTAGGGCATATTTACCTTGTGTTTTATTTACATTTTTAAGAAGTAAAATAACTTCCTGGCTTTCAAAATAAAAGTGAGCCAAAAATATTAGCAAAATTGGGAAAGAGTTTTACACGGAAAAATATTTTCCTAAACGGGAAAATATCTGTCCAAAATTGATGTATAAGAGGTAGGGATCTCTTATTGGAATGATGGTGACACCATACATAGAACATAATGTGGGTTCCTGCTTTATATAGCTTGGAACCAACAGCGAGACTTTTGAACATTTATGTTTCCCCAAATCAAATGATTTTCAATCAAGGATAGCAGGAAACTCATTTCTTAGGCCCTAGTTACCTACTCACCTCGCAGTGAGGCCTAGCACTTCAATGCTGAGGCAAACGCCATAAAAGCCAGCAGATTCTAGAAGTATCCCTGAAGAAAATACGGGGTTTTAATCTCATTTTGGACCTTCTCAGTTTTAACCATCCCTGCTTATCTCACACACATGCACACATGTTCTGGCAATAGTGGAAAATAGGGGGTATGTAAATAAACATGACAAAGTAACAGCGATAGCATCACCAGCCCCAGCAAGTTTAAGCTACTTCTAGACTTCACTGCAAGAATTCTAGTGAGGTCACACTGCCTAATCTAGTAATAGGGATATTAACTCCTAACTGTGAGGTTGTCTTGCCTAGATTGGAAGGCAGAGTTTAGACCAGATTACAAGTGGTGCTTAAGAACAGGGAAGAGATAGAAATATGCTGTGCTCTATCACGTTAAGATGGGAAGAGAATTCATCTTGGAAGGTCTGCAGGAACAGCCTGCTCCAGCAGGCGGCCTGGTGAAGGCTGCCAGGGCAGGTCCTGCTTCCCTTAGCAAACACATGGCTCTGCAGAGATGGAATCTAAATCAGACCAGGCCCCACTTGTTTCCAAAGACGTGACACCAAAATCACAGGTCATCTAGTGCTCTCCCTTTGCACTCTCTATCATCTTAAACCCAGCAGCTTTCCATTTGCAAAGCGTAACTAGCCAGCAATCCTCTGGAGCTGCAGAAGATATCTGCTGCTAAACCACGATATCCCCTACCAGGCTTTTGGCCCCATGGAGCGGAAAGATATCTTGCTTTCCCAAGCTCAGAACTCAAAGGGATTTGTGAGCTGTGATCCCCTGCTTATAATAAAAGAAGATAGTAGCTCCCAGCTGCTGCTGAGCTTGCATACATGCCCCCTTCTTCTTTTAGTTTCTACCTCCTGCTACAGGCACTGATTAAACATACGCTGCTGTCTGATGGTGGTGAAGCTTCTAAAACTGCCCTTCAGGGCACCTTGTCGTGTCTAATTCCAACTAGACATGTTTGTCTAATGTGTGTCCCCAGCCTTCATGAATGCCTGTAGCACTTCTTTGCTTTGTGTGCCTTGCAGCCTTTTTCCAGAGCTCTTGAAGAAGGGAGGAGCAAGGAAGTGAAAATGGAGAGGAATTGTTGCCTTTTTTGCAAGTCCTGAATTGCAATTTTCTCCATTTCCACTGCTCCTAAGAGAAGCTATAGTGGGTGCTATAGCCATGATGAACATGTAAGACACTTCTGAGTCACTGGTGGTATCTGTGTTTGGCTGTTTTTTTCTCAGGGGTGACAACTAACCAATGGCATAAGATACAGCAGGAAACATGAAAGCTAAACATCCCATATCTTTGCTATTTTTCACCCTGGAAATGGCAGATATAGATCACAGTTCAAGAGATAAGTCACCTAACCTGAACTGTTAAAGCACAATTCTCCTGACACAATTCTCCTGCAGAGAAGGTAACAACAGATATTTGAGAGTATGGGTTAATATCACTTTAATACAATGATTCAACGTAATTGAGCCCCATAAATGTGAATGCTTTAACTAAAGAATACTTAACTATAGTATCCAAAGCACTTAATTAAAACATGTGATTAAGAAAAGCCACACAGGAAGGTCAGCACTATTTGGTATGTGTGGAAATTGGAGCGGTATAGTGACTAGGGCCATGCAAGTGGGCTGGATAATGAAAAGTGACAAGCAGGGGCACAAAATTCAGGTTTTTCACTCTCAGCGCTCTTTTCTGGCTTGTACTTCATCACAGCACATTTTGGCAGAGAATTTTTTGGCAAAGGATACACTTTATGTGTCTCCTCCTGTCATTAGAAATATCTTTGCATATAGTCAAAAAACTGTGAGGAATCATCTTCTTTTCTTTGGACTTCACACTAGTATTTCTCTCTCTCTCTCTCTCTTTGGAAAAACCCCAAGCCTTTGATCTTGATCTATATTTGCAACGTCTGTATTTTTTAGCAAACAACTAGATTCTTATTTTCTTATTCTCTTATGTCACCTAGATTATTATTTTCTTCATTTTTTTAAAGGATTAGCATCACTCTTAAAAATATTCAAGTAGAATAGCCTGATCCATGGCATAAGTATTCAGTACAGCAACACTAAGTGCTTATATTAGTAATAGAATGAACAGGCAGCAACTATATCAGGAATTAGTTGCCAATATCTTTTCTAGTTGCAGGGAAATCCCAGATTAAATTTAGGGTTTCCTTCATTACCCATGGACTTTGGATACATTACTATATTTAATGAAAGACAATACAAATACTACTTCATAGTTTTCTGGAGAGCTTTTTTTTTTTTTTTTAATGTAGTGCTCTTGATCTTTACCAGCTGTTGATTCAAATTTGGCATAAGTCTATTTCTTTGTGTACAGCTTGCAAACAATGCGGGTTGTAAAATGAGTAGGGCACAAACCCAATTTCAATTGTAGGCTGGGATTCCCCAATGCTTTCACAGGGAAACTTGCTCGATAACTGTGTTTGCTATTGGGTGAGACATGAAGACCAAGCCCATCGTATTTAACCTTTGGCTACCAGACTATCATGAGAGCTCCAAAGCCAGGCCATTAAAACAAGGAAGAAAAAATAAATCATAATATAGAGCCCAAGCTTGTTTTTTTCCTCTTACCACATTCAACCCACAATTGTGTATTTTCAGGCAGTTTAAATTGTCATGTAATGCTTGCATAAACCTCCAGTGTCTTTCTGTTCATTTCTTTCTGGACAGGAATATAACAATTTGTGGTGTAGTAATGAAACCTGGATATTATACAAAGCACGGATGCCTTGCTGAATACTCATAGTTAACTAAGGATGATTCATGAAGTTGTAATAGGATCCATAATTTAAATCAGCTCAGTGTGAAGGTTTAGGTCATATACTTCAAAACAGTTGTGTCACTGTTTCCTTCTTAAGATGCATAACCGGTGCTTTACTCTGCTAAAGAACACCCAAAGGACGTAATAACTGCTTAAAAATATTTGAGAGACACATTCACGTTAAAATCTAATCCACTGTTCAGACTCAAAAGTTCCAGTTATTAAACCTGCTCAGAACCCTCTAATATCCATGGCTTGAAAAATGCAGAAAAATGCAAACAAGTTTTTTTATTAAGAACAATACAATCTCAGCTTTTACTTTGCAGATGAGAAGCTCACCGTAATATTCACTTATAAAAATAGCAACAATGACTTCTGAAAGTTTAAAATTTGCAGTAACTCATTATTTCATAAAGCAAATTTCTAGACAAAAGGTATTTCCACTGATGCTGTCTCTTTTCAAATCACTAGTTCGTGACCTACTGTGTAGGAGGCAGTGCCCGAATACTCAAAGAGAAATTATAGCTTCCAATTAGTGCCCTTATAAAGCCCATTGATTTAGGAATTATGGGGAAGATAAAAGCCTTTTTATTCCCATCCCCTTTAAAATAATTCAGATAGGAGCGAAACTGAAGCCATAAATTGTGGTGGGTTAAGTTGGAATATTATTTACAAAGGAACAGAAAGAAGGAGTTTTCTTCTAACAAGCAGTCATGAGACTCTAAAGTTCATGTGGGTAAAATGCTTTACACTGGACTGAAAATGCTAAGCTGGCAGTAATTTGTCCTGATGGGATCATTATTGTTCCCAGTGAGAAAACATTTTTGTCTTAAAAAGTCATTAATGCATTCAAGATTCTGCCGAATACAACTAGCAGGAACATTACACGCAGAGCAGGAACTGATTCCTATCTTTTACCATTGCAAGTGACCTTTATACTTGATTCTGTTATACTGGAAACCTGTTTCCCCTGTAAATTAACAAAAATACACATTTTCAATTATCTAAACTTCGGCACTGGAAAAATGTTGAGATAAGCTTTTGAAAGCAAAGAAAGGGATCCATTCTACCTAACGGCAGGACTGTGTTTCCCTATTAGACATCTAGTGAATCAGTCTTCCCAACACCTGAGATGCAACTGAGAAAGATGCCCTTGAACATCCTCAGAGGAAAACCCTGCCCTTAGATTGGATCCCACCCAAAAAGCTGTTATTGGCTTTTTTTTTTTTAGTTTGAGTCTCACAGTCAACTACTCTAGCAGAACAAATTAGAAAAGTAAATTATAGCTATTTTAAGCTCTCTCTGTAGCAGCCCAAGGAGAATAATTTATTTAAAATACATGTGTGTTTGCGTATGTGAACATGCATATGACAAATACTGCCGTACATCAAGAGATTAATCTCTTATGATTTTATTTTTAATCTATTATATTATTTTAAAAATATAATAGAAGAAGGCAGATACTGTACAGAATTCAAATTCAGAGATATATAACCTTAGATAACTTTAAATATAGTGTTTCCCCCCTCAATCCAGTGCTTTTGAAGCATCTTTATTCCTGCCATATTTATGATTATAAAATAGAAAATAGAGAATAGGAAAAAGAAAATAGAAGATAGAAGATAAATTGCTGTAACAAATACTCACTTAATATCTGGGTCCTGCCACGTTTAGACAATCTTTAATATGTCTCTTTTGCCCACCGAGGGACAAAACACAGACTTTTGCAAACAGCGCTCTGTACCCACAGCCAGGCGCTTTCCTGCCATCGGTCCCACTTCTCCATAGCAATAAATAGTTACTGTCCTCTCCTAAGACTGGAAATCAGGCTCTCTATTACTTTATCTTGTTTTTAATTATCTTTCGCTTTGCTGTGTGAGCGGGCGCTGAGCGCGGCGGCGGCGGCTGCCCATCTCTATGCTGCCCCTTTGTGGGCCTGTCTGGGAACGTGCGAGATGCAAAGAGATGGTATGGCTCTCATTCCACTTCTGTGCACACACAGAAGTCATTACTTTGAATAGCAGATACATTCATACTACAAAACTCAAAACAGGTTTTAGTCTTTCATATGCTGTAATTCACTTATTTGCAGAAAAGTCTTTATATACATATATATATATATATATATTCCTAACATAATCAGAAATTTCTGAAATCTCCTCTCCCTCCCTCTCCCCTGTGGCACTGTACTGTTGTAACAACTGAATCTCCAATGTAATTAATATGTTTTCAAGCAATTCTGTTACTGATTTCCAAATACACAAGACAGATAATAAAAAATCACCAAGCACAACAGTAGCTGGATTTAGTGCAAATTTCATTTTCTTCCTGCCTTGCTGACAGTCATCTTTCTCACTTTGGATACTTTGCAATGTTCAGGACAGTTGAAATCTTTTTCTATTTTTGCTTCACACTGTGTTTACAATTCTTTTGATAGCATACAGCTAGTAAGTTAATAGACAGCAAACAGGAATAAGAAAGAAAGTACCTGAGAACATGAAAGTCCACATTCTTCAATCCTGGGAATAAGCTGGCAATTAGAATTCCAGAAAAAAACTATTAGAAGAGTCTGAACATGAATACTTGTCATCCTAAATTGATAAAAAAAAAATGCAAAACCTCAGAAGAAACCTTCTACTCTGACAATTCTCTCCCTCATGCCAAAACTTTAATATGAATTTTAGTCCCTCCCACAGCACCTCTGAGCTCCTCCCTCTGAAACTTTCCAAAGTCAGAAAATTGCTAGTTGTGGAAAATATAAGGCATGTTTGACCAGTTCTTAGGTTCTTCATTGAAAACTGGGAAGCCTGAATTTCTGACATTTGCAGTGAAAAAAAAAAAAAAACTAAAAACCCTTTTCCTTCTGGATTTCAGCATGTCAGAATTGGATGAATTTTAGTAAATGTCTTCTCTGTAAAATTTAAGTATAAATATGAATTTTGTTTCTCATAGTGATATACCAGGCATGTTCACTGGATGCCAAATACATTCATTCTTCTCTCTTCCTATTTTCTAGGGTTTCTAATGTATTGAGTTCAAAAACAAGAGAAAAAAAAATGAGTTGTATTGAGGTAAGTGTCAGAAGACTATTATTTTTTTTCTCATCAAGGAGAAAGGCAGCTTCTTCTATACAGAGCATTTGAGCCTTGAATTTATTTAACTAATTGTACCAGCAGAATCCTCCTATTCTGCAGCCTGCCTGTCTCCAGGGTTTGGATTTTCGGGAGGCTCGGGAAGCATTGGCACTTTGCACTTTGCCAGCGGAGCGCAACGCCACGCGCTCCGAAAGCAGCGCGCGAGTGACTCCCAGCACCTGCACAGCCGCGGACGGGACAAACACAACCCACCTCCCGGGAGCCCTGTCACCTCTACAGCCGCCAGGAACAAGCATTGGACAGACACCAAGACGGAGCCCCTGGGCACAGGCGGGAGAGGGGGGTCCCTCTCCATGGAGGGCTGGCTCCTCAACAAGACGGATACGGGAACACAGACCTCAGCGCTGCTGCAAAACCTTTCCCGTTCTCTAATGTAGGGGATACACGATTAACACCATCTGCTAGGATCTGGCTTCACCTATTTCTGGCTTGAAGCATTTTCCTTTAAAATAAAAAAGGTAAAAGATGCTGTCTACTCTGCCAGCGCAACTGCCTATACTCCGCACGCTTCCATGTGAGTCCAGTTTGTCATTATTCCAATGAAAATATTTTGGGGAGATTAATCACACTACTCGACCGGCCCTCACCAAATTAAAGGGTTTGATTACAAATAACAACAGTTAAATTTTGGCATTCATACATAGGAATCAGCAGATCAACAACTCCCCCAGTCTATACTCCTGTGTCCAACAGAGTGAGTGGCTGATGCATGGAAGAAAAAAAAAAAAAAAAAAAAAAAGTGAATGCACAGTGCTACTTCCACGCATTATTGTAACATATGTTACCAAGTTCATATGGTCGACAGCATATGAATTTCCTGAACTGAAAGCTATGTGCACACTGCTGGGTTTTAATAACTATTTCTGGACCTTCCATCCATGAATTTATACAATAGCTCTTTGCATCTATTTATCCTTTTGGATTTCAAAATATCTTGTGGCAATGAGTTACACAATTAAACTGTGTTTATTTATTTTCGCTTTTAAAACTGCTGCCAAATAGTTCAATTGGGTTCCCCCCTTGTTCTTGTTTTGGAGAAAAAGCAGTTCATTCTCATCTCACCTTCACACACACACCACCTCATCTTGGTGATTCATATTTACTGTACATACACTGTTTTGCTGTATATACACCGCTTCATTTTTACTTCCTTTTTTTTTTAAAAAAAAAAAAGAATAGGAGCTCCAGAACTGCACACAATATTCAGGAGCGACCAGATCAAAGATTATTTATATAAAAACATAGCAATGTCCACTGAATTCATCAGAGGCAGAGTTGCCCTCTATCAAAAAGCCATTTCAGCTCTCCCTTAATGTATCATATTTAGCAATATGTCTACTGGAAGCGAGCCAGTTCAGAACACACTAGAGGTAACAACTGATGAGTTTGCCATGTCAGACTGTACAGAATTCTGTTTAAGAACTGTTGTAGAGATTTGTTTTAAACCTCTGCTTAAACCTAAGAGAATTCTTCCAACTTACCCTTCAGTAAATCATCCAGAATGAACTCCAGCGCAAGCAAGCATTTCATTTTGCCATTATGTTCCTTGAGCACAAGGTGTCCTTTCATATCTCTATTACCTATCAGCCCATAGACTTTTTAAGACGCTTCCTCCTCTTCTTTCAGTAAAAACAGGAAGCTCTCAACCTTTCTTAAAAGTATTTTGGGGTTGAGAACTGAGAAAAGATGTTTTGTTAATGGTGGAGGTTTTCTTATATACATGCTGTTCTGTTCTTGCACTATGTTACTTTTGAATAAGCTACCTGTCCTTGGAAAACCTCTATCCTTTTAGTTGTTCCTTTTAACTGCCTTTTAAAGACTAGTTCATTTTATATAATTTTTAACTAATATGATGGATTTATGAGGATATTGAATTTGTGTCACTATCGGAGTGGCTCGTTGAGTATCTACTTGGAAACAAACGAGGAGTTTTTTCTCTTCCTATAGGGTCCCTTACTCCAAGCAACAGCTTTTTATAGTGTTTGCAAATTAATTTTCTGCATTGCGTCCTGAGGTAACACTCATCCAGTTTCCATATGAATGACTGGTGTCTCTCAGTACCATCAAGTTTTCTTCTCTCTCACTCTCTCTGGCATTTAACACACCTCTATCACCTTCTGAACAAAGTGATCAGTAGTATTGCCCAAGCAGCAAACTCTTTCTATACAGAGAAAGTTTCTATATAAAACTCTACATACAGAGTTTCTTTCAGAAAAATTCTGTAATATTTATGTTCTTCGGGCACAATCTTATTGTTACTTACTTTATTTGACAATAAGCTTTTAAAAATTATATGATATTCTGTCTACATTAACAGAGCTTATTTTTTCATTCCTATATAATTTTTATTCTTGAATTACAATGTTCTACTCACTCTTTTTATTCCATCAAATTACTGAAACCTAGGTTAACCTAGGTTAACATTCTCATTAAAAACTGAGCAGTATAATTGACTAATGCTTTTCCTCTCCTCTCCTCTCCTCTCCTCTCATCTCTTTTCTCTAAGAACAGCCATTTATTTAAAAGCACCCATGCCTGCAAAGGTGCTACAGCCACTAGTTTCTAGGTTTCCCGCTCAAATGCAACTTTGTTTCCCAATAATAATTCTTGATGATAATTTCTTGATAATAATTTTCTTTTATTTCTTGTTTCTTGCTATATTTTACTGGTATTTTAGTCAATATTTGTCTTGTGTATGATGTTAAATGCCTAAGAACTGATGACAGCAAATTATGTACTATGTTGCATCTAGCAACTCTTCCCATCTTAAGAACAAAGGTTCTTTAAATAAAACTTCAGTAGGAAGTACGTCCTTTTGCACTTTGCAGTAGAAATGCTTTGTGCCCAAAAGCTTTAGTAGAGCACTAAATCAAGGATGTAGGAATGCTAAAATCTAAACACTTCCCAGTCCAAGTAGGACTTGAGTCCAGATCTTGCACATTCTAGGATGGTAACCTGGCTGATGTGTTTCCTTAATAACATGCAGGAGCACACTCTGGAATTTAGAGCAAATTCCAAATATTCCCTGTTCTCCATTCTATCTTGGGACTGCCCTCGTCTCAGGACTATCAGTTCACGTCCCCTCTTGGTAATTGTTCTCTGGCTTCACAAATCTTGCGTGCTTGGCTATACACTGGCCCCATTTCAAGGGAGACAGCTAAAATAGAACCATCTTTGCTCAAGTGTGTAGGAGCATTATCTAGAAGTAAAAGCTAGATTAGGTTTAGCTTAGATCACCAGACACAGCTAAGCAGCCAGACAAGGCTTCTGTGACTTGCTGTGTAGGAATTTAGAACTCCTCATAAAATTCTACCTAGGCTAAATTTATCCTGCTTTTGTTGACATGAATATGTCAGGGCCTAGGCTGGAAGGCATGTCCTTGTCACATCCACGCTGGAGAAGTCCCAGCCTCCTTTGGAGCACAATAGCTACATTCACACTACATTTTGCAAGAGTATCCTGTGGCACAGCACTGCATACTTTCATGTCTCCCCAGTACGGGTGCACAGATACTATTATTATTCCAGCTGTCTTGAGATGAAGGGCCACGGCCCACATGGCTTCTCTTTGAACTTGCTGTGCAGTAATACTGCCTGCGCCACGCAGCAGACATCTTGCCTCAGGGCCACTCACATCAACCACAAGACAGCCGAGTGTTTATTAACTTAACAGCTTCTTGTCATGTTGGGCAAGATCTGGAGTAGAGCCGTGTGGGGTGCTACTGTCATCACATCAAAATGTTCACAGTGATCCAGAACTTCGTGGAGCTGCCACTTTTCAGAAGTTTGCCCACATCTCTTACCCAAGATGGGTCCACACTGGTAGGGCAGTGAAGCCCCACAGAGCCAGCAGGTTGGTGGAGCTGGAGGTGCCCAAGTGCTCCTGTATCCAACATGTTATTACTTTATTGTCTAAAGAAAGTGCATGTGAGAAAACAAGGGCTCCCTATTTTGTCTACATGTCTAAAGGGAGAACACCATTCTCTTCTTCCCCCCCAATCCCTTTCCTACAGAGAGTCAGGTAGTCAGCAACTGTGGCCTATCTTACAGTAGGTAGCAAGATCGGGTGCCTACAACCTGTAAAATCAGCTGGAACACATCCAAAACTGTAGCACTCAGACTGAAAAATAGGGAAGAGAGAAGAGGAAATATGGCATTCCTAATCAATACAAAAGAGTAAATGAAATGCTCAGTGGGATGCGAGAAGAGAGGGTACTTGGCACTACTTTTTCACCTGTTTTATGGTATGCTAAAAGCAAGTAATATAGATTTATAAGACTGCATTTTTTTGCAATTATCTTGCATTTGCTCCCCCTGGAAAATGCAACCTTCAAAACATGGCCTTAAGCAGAGACATGTAAGGTACATTAGTCATCTGGGGATTAAGATCCATGTATGCAACAACTATCAAAAGAATGAATATTGTCTACAGTGTGTGTAGCCAGCAATGGTCTAGTTTAAGAAGTGACTGACTTCCAGGAAAACTAGCTAACATATCGTGTCCAACACTATCACATTCCTGTCAAAGCAAGCAGGTATCTCTCATGACTCATCTAGAATTCTTCCTTGTATCTGCTTCTCCCTCACCCGCCCATTCGCACAACCAGGAAAGGTAAGACAGTGTCAGTTGCTGCTGAAAGACTGTCCCTACCCTCAGCCTTCTCCCTCCAATGCAAATACCTACATCAACACACACTCAATGGCATGCATTGACCTGAACAGTCCTATTCACAGCATGATTCATCTGCCCTGTTATCATTCTCAAAAGCAGATGGAGTTGTGATGTAATGATGTTCAACATACAGCAGATTATCTTACTACTAAGGTTAAAGCTTATGCACATTTCATTATTAAATTATCACATTCATTAATACAGTATACTTTTTTACTTATTTTTTTTACTTAGGATCATTATCAAAGATTACAGTCACTGCTTGGCTAGACTTTTTTCTTGTGTCCTATTACTTTAGTTTTAGTTCCTTCAGTTCAGGTTGCTCCTACTTCTTTTCAGATACTTGTTTTAATATTGAAACTGCATTTACTTTATACTTTCGTGGAAGAATTGTTTGAAAGCAGGAACTGAGAGGAAAACTAGGGTCTACCAGAAGTTTTGGCATTGCAGAAGCTTGGTTGGGGTGATACACGGTTGCCTCTTCCAGGATGGTTGGTATGCACGGACTCAGCTCCTCCACGGTTCCCTGGGCAGCACAACCTGCCTCCTCGCAGCTGCAAAGGGGAGTAACGGAGGATGGAGCGGAGTGAAGACACCGCGGCCAAACTCTGTTGCACTCCCTGTGCTGGGCTGCTGAGAAGCCACACACTGGCTGTCTAATGGGAGATACATGATAACATATCTGGTGCTGAGCCAGCAAGGGTGGCAAATCACTCCTTTCAGATGAACTTTACTTGAACTTTGCTCATTATAATGTCAAAACACGCCTCCATCCCAAAAGTTACCCGCCTCCGAGGTACGACCACACCTCACTGAGCATGCACTCTAGATTTTCAGTTGACTGTACCTTTAAATGAAAGCAAGAAACTTTTTCACCAATCAATAACAATATTAAGTATGACTCTAGTCACTCAAGCTCCACCTGAATGTAAAGAAAGGTATAAAAGGTGAACTAAGGATGAAAAGGAGGGGGGAAGAAACCATCGTAACTCCTGGGTCAGTCGACAGGCTGAGCCCCCTTCCCTCCGCTCGTGCTAGGATGCCGCCTGAGGAGACTCGAGACTGAGAGCCCTCTCCCATCTTCTGGGGTGAGTGATGGTTGCACATTTGTATATCAGAGCTAGCTAAAAACCGCAGGCTGTAGTAGAGAATTTCCTGTATTGACAACAAAACCTGCTTTGTAAATGTTGCATTTGAATAAATCATACTGTTTGTGAACTCGACTACTTGTCTGGGGGAGGCGATCGGACCTACGGTCCACGGGCTGATCATGAATCCGATACTGCCAGGGTCGAGCTTATAGTTGATCCCACTGTTTGGGAACTCGATTCGCCCCTAGGAAGGCGATCGGACCTACGGTCCACGGACTGTTTGTGAATCTGATACTGATTTGATGTCTCCCCCCACCACTACGGCTTTCAAACTGCAATATTTCACATAAATATGTAAGAGTTCTGTTTAAAACATGACAAGCTGTTGATGACGAATGATCTTCAACATCAATTTATTATTATTTACATCAATTAAAAAAAAAACAAAAAACAATGAAATCTCAGATTTTCTTCATCCCCAAAGTGCTCTGAATGATTTCAAATATATGGATAGAAGACATTGCTGTCAAAGACCATCTTGTTGTCCATCTTTTCAGGATTAGAGCCGACATTTATAGGTAAATATGAATGTTCTTGAAAAACAGCTGTGCCAAAGGAGCTGTGATGCTTACATCTTTTCTTCCACTTTAAAGTGTTTCCACATATAAAGCATGGCATTTTCTGCTTACGAATCTGGATACCTCCAGAGAGGGAAAAAAAAAAGTCATTAACCCTCACCTCAGGTAATTCTATAGCTTAAAAATACTTATTGTAGAGATGAATATACTTGAATATACTTCAATAAATATACTTGGAGGACGGTTGCTTATATATAGCAAATGTGCTTAGACTGTTAACAAATCTAGCTGTGTAAGCTGCTTAGGTACTCATTCCTCAGAAACAAATCAGGAGCCTCTATTTCAATACCAGGCATGGTACCTAAACATATGGAGAGAATGCAGAGGATAAGAGCAGGAGCCAGAATTACAGGCATCCTGCAAGCACTGCCTAGTGCCGGCCTATCGGGGAATGGTGAGAAGAGGATGTGTTTAAGCTCTCGGCTATCTGTGGAGTTCATGACTCAAACATCTGCCCTTGTTCAGTTGGTATGTAAATCTCACTGTTATTCTCTCAAAAAGCACTTAAATCTTCTCTTAAAGCACTTAGATCAAGCATTAGAAAATAAAACAGAACTATACATGTAGCGAACCTTTACAATGAAGGTTGAATTACAGATGCCTATAACTTTTTATTTCATGACATGCAGAATCCCAATAAATAGATACACCTCAATAAACACAGAAACAAACTCTATACCCACCACCTTGTTGCATATATGTTATGTCCCTGATTTCCAGCACTCATTTGGATTTACTCCTGCTCAACAGTGGTATCTATATATTTTTTTTCTCCATATGCCTCAGTGTAGAGAACACCAATAATATACATTTACATGATTTAGTAAGTCTAATAATGAGAGCATCAATGAGTACATAAAAAGCTTCAGCTACAATATTTAGATATTAACTGTTAGAAATTCAGGTTAGCTTACTATTAGCAATTTAGATAGCAACAAAATACCTTGTTTGTTCCTAGTCTTGGCAAACAATATCTTAAAAGACAAATTTTTATGCTACACTTGACAATATACTCTTGTTAATCCATAAGGAACGATGATAGAGATACAAATTTAATGTAATGTTTGTGCAACAATATTTTCAACATGTCTTAAAAACAATAGGAATTTCTCTTTACTCTTTTGGTTTCTTTTATATCAAATCTGAGACACCTATGAGAGGAGTTTACAGGCGTATTCTTATCCTCAGAACAGAGAGTAGCAAATGTTTCCCTCCATCTCCCCCAGTCAGAGACTTCCCAACTGCACAGAAGGAGAAATGTGCTGGGGTTGAGAGCTTAGTTCAGGTGCAGCCTGGCTTAATCTTTGCCACCTCTGCTATCTGAGTTGCGGTTCTGTGCTGAAAGAAGACGGTGGTTTGTAATGCAAGCATCATTCTGCAGAAACCACACTATAGTCAGAAACAGCTACCGATCACTTTCAGTGACTACAATTGAATCAATAATCATTAGCAGACATAGATCTTCATCTCTAACATCAAATCCCTTGATCCATCCACAGATAGTAACACAGGAGATGAAATAGCTATTTTTATTGACGTTTATTTTCCTATAACACAATCATAAATACTTAAGAATTATTTGGGAATTAATGTTGCCTGATAATGAAAAGTTCTGTTGTACAGACCACAGGAATTCAGAAGGGATTTAAACCAAATAAAATGTAAATGAAAAGTGGATTGAAAGGACAGCGGATGTGCAATTGTACAACAAAAGAGACAAATCAACAAGATACTTATGCTGCGCTACTAGCATCAGACCTCTAAAACTTCTGCTCATAATCCTTACAGTCCAGTATGTGCTAAAAAAATACTACCTGGTATTTTAGAAGACCGATGTAAAGTCCAGCTGAAAGAGTGCGTGCTTGGAAAGGAAAGACCAGCTTGATGTATTTTCCAGATGTTTGTATCTTTTCCCCCTTTGCTTTTACTTATAGGTGGCAAAAGTCTTTGATCTGGAATGCTTTGCACAGATTGCACAGGAGAGCTTGGGAAATCAGTGCACCCAGAGGATTTTGTCCTTACATCTTTTACTTTATATTTTTTCCCTATCTGCCTCTTGAGAAGCACTGGTGCCTTACAAAGAACTTTCTTTTCCTTTTCAATTTTGAAATGTTGCTTGTCATAATCTAAAGGTACCATTGACTCTTCTCGCTTTTGGTAATTGGTTGAAGAATTCTTAGTCATGTCTTGAGTTATCCTTGATGCTATAAAGTCGACATTCACGAAGGGAGTAGCTTTCTGGGCTGTTTTTTTAATACCAACACCTTCTATTAAAAGATCTGTAACAGTAAATGGAGGCAAATCCAAAGGAGCCTCAAGAGAAACAGAGAAATACATCACTAACGGTTTGAAAATATAATGACCCTACAGTACTAATTCTAAATGCCTAACATAGAATATGGCAAAACCTACAAACGTAAGACCTTCAAGCGTACAATAAACACAAGTTAATAGGAAAAAAAGCAGTGAAGCATCTTTGCGGTGAACTACTGGTAAATATTCCAACCAACCCCTCTGGGCATATTTGCCTCTATGCTGAATTTTTCTTAAAGGTCAGTTTGCAGCAAGCAATTATCATCTTTGCTATCAATCTGACAGTGTCCAGCACAATGTTAACATTTTGTCTGACTTCCCAAGAACATCTCTAATGGAAAAAAATAAAAACTCATGTCTACAACAAGTAGAAAAAATATGGGGGAAAAGTTATGTAAGGAAATATTAGGAAAACCAGAAAGGCAAACTGTATTTTGCTCATTCAAAATAGGATGATATATTGAATATTTATAGGACATAGTTGGTACAGTGATTCCATCTATTTATTGCAAATAGACTCCAGAGTAACGAGTAAAGACCAGAACTTCAGTGCTAAGGTCACACACAGCTGAATGTTTTACAGACAAGGGTCCTGTGAAACCATTAAGCCAAGCACGACTTATACAAATATAGCGGGCAGTTATGCTCTCTGATTTCCTCCAAATAAAGGTAAATATTCCTGCACTATACTGATTCCTGATCTATATATAGTGTACTTGGCTTTTCAAACTGAATACAGCTACATTCTACATGTAAGTAAATTTTATGAATGCAGCAATACACTTAGACTGCAAAACAACTTCCAGAATAAATTCTTCCTGAAAGTAAACGTTATGCTATATCCTCCATACCTCTTTCCAGAGAAGTTCAAATTTTCCTGTATCTTTATTTTTGCCCATTTTTTTACTATTGAGAACAACCTTGATTGTATCTTCTTGTACCTGGGTACATAGTTCTTCTGTGACTGGGGTTGAAGGAAACATAGTTGGGCTAGTGTTGATTTCAATCAGCCACGGTTTAAAGTCCTGCCCAAGAATAAAATCTGCCCCATATAACTCAAAACTGTTCTTCCTGGGTTCAACGCTCTCTTGAGCCATTTTCATTGTGTAAACGATGGCTTTTTTCATTGATGGACATATAAGGTTTTGCCATACGGTGCCATGACCTTTCTTTTCTAAGTACTCCTGAAATTTAGTGCTGGACCACATATTGTGACATGGCAACAGAATGTGCCTGTTTGAGGCATTTTGATAATGTTTCTGAATAGAGTTATTGCAGAGATGAATTGAGCTGTAAAGAAAGCAGATACAAAGTGGTTGCCCAGTTGCAAACAGTGCAAAATTTGAAAAAGCAAATTAAGGAGAAATGATCACACTGGAAGCAAAATTGTCTTTGTGCTAAAAGCCACAGAATTCGAATAGTGAAGCCATTTTCAGGTTCTTTCATTTCTCCACATTTGAAATAAAGGATAGGTATCCTTTATTAAAATTGTATTAAACTGTATTCAAACTGTCAGAGTGAAGAGAAGTGGATTCAATTCCCGGGTCTTGGATAAAGGACTGGGATACAGAAAATTTACACATTCTGACTTTGCTTCCATCCTCACCACAGTGCTCTCAAGATACCCACTGAAGGTCGTAAAACATTCCTGTGTGCTGAGCAATGCCAGCTAATCAGTGGAAAACATTAATTGTGGACACACATTAGTGATTCACCTCATTAGGGTCCACACATGAGACAGAGTGCTAGAAAAATACTGATTTATGGAATAATGCAAAATTTCAAATAGAAATCACACCAGGTTTTCCCAAACTGTAGCAGAATCCACCTCTATCCTTAATGTTTGGCTTTGAAAATGTCACATATTCAAGAATGAATCACAGAACATTTTATATATATATATAATATTTTTAGAGTCACAGCATTCTAAAATGCTAGCAAACTTCTTGTATTATTCAAAAGAGATTACAGATTCTTAAGGTGTTATAAAGCACAACCTCAGACTGAGATATCAATATACAGCATATCAGCAGAGATTGTGTTGAAATGCAAATATATCATAGCTATATAGGTAAAATATATAATAGGAAGGATAGGTATATAGGTAAATATAGGTAAAATATAATAGAAAATAACCATTTAATAGGTAAAATGACCTATTTTAATAGGTAAAATGATTATAATGCTGTATCTGAATTACTACAGATGTTTCAGTCTAATCTTGTTCATTTACTTTTGTGCACATAAATTTTGCTTATACTCCTTTAGTTACCTGTCCAGATCATCTAAGGAGAAGTGTTGTGTAGAAAACCTCAGGTAGCTCTCTTTATAAAACCATATGGTTAGAGGATTCCAGTCCGTAACCAGAAACCATTGTCTGATGTCAAATTTAGTGTTATAAATTAGCAATGGTGTCTCAATGTATTTCTGAGCAACCCATTCATTTTCCTTTACTGAACTTCTCCCTGTCACCTCTACGAGCCTCAGGATATCATCCAGTCTATCTTTACATACAATATCTGAAAGAAAAAAAAAAAAAAAAGGAATGTAAGCTCATAGCACTAGCATCATGACAGCTGCTGAGTGAAAGGAGGGGAAAATTTTAACATTATATAGAAAATTTTCCATGATTTTTACTCAAATGTATTATACCATACAATTATATTTGCACAGCAGAAGGGATTATCAAAAAAAAAGGAAAAAAAAAAAAAAGACTTGCACCTTGCAGAAGTACTTAGAAAGAAAAAAGGATGAGAACTGGACATAACACACCTCTGCTTACTTAAAACAGGTGAAATAATAAACACAAAATGAAATCAAAATTCTTACTTGAACTTTTGACTCTGATCCTTAAACACCGAAGTATTTTCTGGTTCTCAAGTATACAGCTGGTTCCATACTAATGCACTGAAGCAAATGAGAACTCACATGTTTTTACTTTAATACACACACAGCATTTTGCTGGCAAAAAAAGTGTTCCCCCAGTTTGGGAAGCTCCTCTACCCTCTAAGTTTACCAGCACACTTCAGCCAAAGAAAGCCAGATTTTTATAATGTCAAGTCTATTTGAATCTCCTTCTCAAGAGTAAGAGAACTAGCTTCTGCTCAGAACTAAAGAAAATAAATTCTCATTATACCTGAACGACCGCCTAAATTTTTCACTTTAAATAAAATATAATGACAATTTATTAAGTTAAGAATTTACCATGCTTTCTCCTCCAAAATACATATTTCTAAGCATCGTATAAGCATAAGGTACTAACCAGGTTCTAATTATGGAAAAAGAGAAGATTTTAAGTAATATATATGTATACATAGATTATTTGAAAGTGTAGATTTTTACAGGAAGTGCAAATATTGCTTTGCCATTATTTTCCAGAAATTGTTTCTGTAACCAGCTAATGAACTTCTCCAGTGAAAAATAAAGAAGTTATTACCTCTGCCACGAGATTTTGCTCCTGGTTTAATTATCCATATGTTTCGATTACCATCTATGGCTTGCTGTGGATTTGCTGACATGATTTTGGATAGAATAGCTTGGCACTGGCTAACATAACTATAGGCATTGCAGATGACAGCACCCTCACTGCAAACAGAACAGTGTAAGGTATTAGTTTACACATCGCTGTGCTAAATGAAGCAATTTATAAAGACTTGGTCATATTTTATAATTTCCTATCATCGCAAAATGATACTTCTTTTATCATGAATAAGTAAAACCACATAAAACAAAACAAGCATGGAAGAGCAATCACTTCTTTTTTTTCCCTACCTTTACGCCTTCCTCATTCCAAAAGGACTAAAAGAGTAATCATGTGAAAGCTGAGCGTGCTGTGAGGAAAGTTGAATTCTAAGCAGCAAACCCTCACTCTCACATTTCAAACAGCATTATGACCCCATGAGAAACATACCGCTATTCTTACTATATGGTCTCTTCCTCAAATACAAAATTAAGATTAATTTCAAAAGGCACTTTCAAAGTGTCTAGGAATTGGGATATTTATTTTTAGTGCTATCATGAAATAATAATAATAAAGCTCCAAATAATAAAGCTCCTTACTACAAAGAACTGCCCTGTGAAAATTTGCAATATGGATAACGTATGAAGTAGGAACAGAGTCAGGATAGCTACAGGAAAGGGTATCATTCCTTACATCAGACTTAGCAAACCAGAAATTAATATTAACACCAGGGGAAAAACAAGGAAGCCTACTGGAAGCACCAGTCCTTGTCTTTGTGCAGGCCCAGGCAAATGGTCAAGTGGTCAAGTGCATATTCCAGCAGATTTATTTTGTCTGCAGTGGAGTAAGCACAACATTCAAGCTTGCCCTAAGGCTGTGGTTTAAACCCACATCTATTGTATACTGCTGATGAGTAAGCCCTATGGCTATTCAACATTTTGGGCTTCTTCCTCAGCTTTCCCAAAGAACTTAAGCGATAAATGGGTTGTACAAACCAACACTTCCGGGGGCAGGGGAGGGGAAAGGTAAATCAACAAAAAATCTAGCAGCCATAGATAGAACATTAGTATCACAACTGAAAGAAAATCCATACTACCAGAATAAACTGTATAGTTTATCCTTTCCATTTTGCATTATGTTTATGCTTACTAGTTTCATAAAAGGAAATACAGTCCATCTAATGACGATGATTTTCAGCTTACACCGTTGGCAAGTTTCTTTGAGATGAAGCTCTGAATGGTCAAAATAATTTCTTTTTAGTTAAAATGAATGTTAGAGTTGCTTTTCTGACCAGCTAGTTTCAATATTTAGGATCAGACTGTGATACGTTACAGAGTACCTTACAGTAGCGTGGGGCTATTTGCCATGTAAAGACCTATTCATTGTTCTAATCTAACTTTTGGCCAGGACTTGAATTTGAAGTACTTAATCATAGCAGTGAAAACTTACTGAACAAGAGAATAGTAATGATTGAGTAGTTCATTCCAGTTGTCTTCACTGAGTATGGAAGAACAGTCAATTCTGTCAATGTCTTTATGTTGCCTCTGCTCAAGGTAGGTCTCGCACACAAGGCAAGCCATGTCTACTAGTTTTCCAGGAAGCTGTTTGACCTTCGTTTCATTATAACATTCAGAACCTTGAAAAAAAACCACACACATCCCCCCAAAAAGCAGGGGCTGTTAATGGGATCTCCTGACACTTTGTATAAGCCCAGATATAATTACAATAGAAAATCTTCCAGAATTTAAGAACTTGCAAACTGTAAGATCTTACCTTATATCTGAGAAATGTCTTCACACTAAAGAGAGGATTGGATTTTGATTGAGGAATATTTTCTTTGCTTAGTTTGAGATTTTTTTTAAAGAGAAAACAAGTCAAAAAAATACTTATATTGGTGTTTGTAATATCATGTAGTGAAGGTCGCATGAATACTTGCATATATAAAATAAAATCAACACGAAATTTGAGAGAAACTTGCAATTCATATTCCTGTCCTTCAGGCAGGAAATGACACCTAACAAAGGGCAGTCTCTCCCCATTCTTCAAGCACTGGGTGTCTTGAGGCATGTAATGGGGTTATTAACACCATGAAAGTACATTTAGCAAATGTGGAAGAATCTACTCAGCATCTCCTGGCTCAGTGAAGCATGATTAGATGCACAATAAATTCTCAGTGCAAGTCTCTAGCTCCTGTGGTGTAAGACAATATTCACATCTAGCCAGTCTTTCTCAGTCATCCACTGAAAGACAGGATTCCAGTGGCTGGCACTGTAAAAACACAGACACAAATTCACCCCATGCCCGGGCAATCCAATGGTCAGGAGCTCAGTATATGCCCAACTGTGGCAGGACTGTTTTTTTGACCTGTCTTCTGCGTAGGTTTCTTCTGACAAATATGTCTTTAGGATTCCATATCTCAGTAGCCTGCCCCTACTTGACCAACATCCCTCTCTCAAGTGGTTTTTTGTTTATTTCTGCATTTCCCCATAGTCCTCCTCTCTCTAAATAACATGTCACCAAGGAGTAACTCATACCAGCATCCACTCAGCCTATCATGACTATCCTCTCAGCTCCCCACTTCCATGGAAGATTGGAAAATTCCTTGAATGGTATGGTTATATCCTGGTTATATCCAAAATAATTTCACCTCATAGCATGCAGATATTTATAATTGGTTCATTTGTTTTGGGGGAAGTATCAGGATATAAACCAACATCACAGGCAGCTGATTAAGCTAACAAATACCAAGCTCCTGAGCTTATCCAGCTCTGAAAAACCCAGCAATCATCCCTCATCTAACTTACCTGGAGTTGGAAGCAAGAATTTCTACTGTTTTCAAGGGAAGCAGGTGTAAACCCTATGAGTTTTTTAAGATTTCTTTGCTTAGTTAGAAGCCATTTTTATATATACGATTTCAAGAAGATTACAGACATACAGAAGGGAGGAGGTAGAATATCATTAGCTGGAAAGGGCTGTGAAAATACAACCACATTATGTGGCATAGCATCACATGCTATTCCAGTATGTGCTAATAACAGGTAAAAGGTAGTTGTTCCTTTAACATCTTCCTTTTCCCCCATCAATAAATCACACTGTGGATTGCAGCAAAATGGAACGGAAGCACTAAATAAAGTAAATATAGTCACTTTGTCTCTTTTTAAACTGTGATTTGAGTTACACTAAGAATCCTGGGCTCTCAGTAGGTTTTTCTTATAGTTCTTATTTATAATAGTTATAAGTGATGGAGAAAATGTGATCCCTCTGCTACAACTACAAGTGTCAATAATAATTTTAAAATTCCACCCATCTTAGTTTCATCAATTAAAAAAATATTGTCCTTTAAAAATGGACACTCCACAAACTACTCCTTAACTGTTCTTAAAAATAAAACAATATGATGATGCTCAAGAAATACCTTTTTCTGGGTGCACATCTGTGGTGCTGCTTTTTTCTTCAGCCTTCTGTGCTACTCCACTGCCAGCGTTCAGATTGACAACCCACTTCAGTATACCTGAGGCTGCTGTGTTCCGGAAGTCCTCTAAAATAAACCACATTCTTACAAGCTCCATTTCAACTAATAAATCCATTAATAATCCTAAAAGAAGCTCACTGTATATTTGCCCTCTAGAAATGAAGCACTGATAAATCTCATAAGCTCTTGACTAACTCTCAACCAATATAAAAAAATATGGGGTAGGGATAGAGGTGCTGTTCAGTTAAACTAACCTCCTTAATCTGAACCATTTATCTGAAATATCAAGCTCTAAAATTAAAAGCATGCAAATTATTTTGCCCTATACCACTTACCATTCATTCACTTAAAATACAATTTAAAAGATAATGTTATTCATGTGTCATTTAAAAGCCTTAACATTCACAGAAATGTGCTATATATGTAGGTTTATGTGTTTGGGAGACAGTAAATCTGAGGTCATACTTTCGGAATTGTTTCACAATTTCTCTGTTTTTATGCCTGACAGTAATCTTCCTAATTAAAGAACTGTGAAAATGCAGTGAAACAAGCTATTATTCTGTGCAGCAATGAAAAAAAGAAGATTTTTTTGTATGAAGGTTATAGGCTGTATATACCTCTAAGACCATCCTACTGCATTCACAACAGTTTTCCATTTCATCACCAGGGAAAATCTAGTGCCAGTTCATTTCCCCTATATAACAAAACCTTTTAGTGGTGCAAAATCAGCACTGGTGTCTCTGGCCAAAGAAAAAAGGAGGTTTCCACTTTTCAAGAAAACGATGGTGTAGGATTATGCCTGATCTACCTTAAAGTAGCCTTAAAGGCTCTGTAGGCAAAGAATTTGTGCGCTAAAAGCCCACTCTCAGAAGGTAGAAAATGTCATTCTCTTATCTCAAGCTAGAGGAAGAAAGAAACTTGGCTTTAAAGCCAATCTTCTGTCCCCTACCCTTGTCATAGGCAATAAGAAGATGACAGACAGTGAGGTGGCTTGAGAGCTGGCTCGAGGGCAGAGCTCAGAGGGCTGCGCTCAGTGGTGCAGTGTGGTTGGAGGCCAGTAGTCAGCAGAGTCCCCCAAGTGTGTGTAATGGCTACAGCCTTGTTCAACTCGAGCTCACCCTCAGCATGTTGGCTGATGATACAAAGCTTGGAGAAGTGGCTGATACCCCAGAGGGCTGTGCTGCCATCCAGAGGGATCTGGACAGGCTGCAGACATGGGCACAGAGGAACCTCATGAAGCTCTGCAAAGGGAAGGGCAAACTCCTCACCCAGGGAGGAATAAGCCCAGGCACCGCCACAGGCTGGGGACTGACCTGCAGGAAAGCAGTTTTGCAGAGAAGGACCTAGGAGAACTGGTGGACAAGTTGACCATGAGCCACCAAAGGGCCCTTGTGGCTAAGAAGGTCAATTCTGGGCTACACAAGGAAAAGCATTGCCAGCAGACAGGGAGCCCCCCCTTCCCCATGCTCAGCCCTGGCGTGTCTGATGTTGGGAGGTGCTAGGTGTTCTGGACCTAGTTTAACACAATATTGCAGCACTTAGTTGAGCACAGAAATGATGAGAAGTGACTTACCTATAAAATCTTGTTTTTCATCTTCCATGCAAATACCGTAACAACGGGGAAAGAAGGTATGAGGGTTTGCTTGAGCATACCATGGTAAATTTCTCAAATTTAAACAGAGTCCAATCTTAAAGAAAACAGCAATATTGTATACACACACATGTTATTTCTATACACATATATTCAATTACACACATGTGCTCTGACTTCACCATGATACCATAGTCCTTCCGAATGAAAAAGAATATAAAAATTGTTTGACACTCACCAAAACTGAAGTGGGCATTTTTATAAAACATACATTTCTGCTAAAAAGATCATTCTTGACGCTCTGATTATAATCATATAATTAATTAACCATATAATCAATAGTAATCACATAGATTAGCCAATTCAAACTGTTGGGTGCTGCAAAGGAAATAGGCAGTCCTCCTACTTCCCTTCCCATTAATCTCAGTCTTGTTGCTCTCTTCCACTCATCCTCATTTCTCTGCTGCTGTTACATAAATAGTTCTTACATATTAAAACTGCAAATTAGTTAACCACCTAAATGATTGTCTATTTTCCAAGGCAAACAATGGAGCCAACTTTGCATGCTGAAGCTAAATCCAAATACCTGAAGCTACCTGAAACTCCACCAAAGTTTTAACATATTTTGCTTTGTGTAAATGGGAATCTAGTTAAGGCACATTTGGGATAAACTCTGTAAAATTTACAGTCAAGTCCAAGCACAAAATGGTGACAATATGTATTTAAAAAAAAAAAAAAAAAAACCTACTTCCTTTTACAAATGATTACATCTTTAAATAAGAATAACTAATTTTCAATCTCTCCCTTCTTTCTAAAGATCTTTGGATATTTCTAAAGATCCAAAGAACAGGTCAGGAGCTTAGCAAAATGTACAGTTTAACATGGACCTCATTTGTAATTTTATCTGCATGGGCTCCATACCAATAAAAATATCTGATCACAGACTAGGGCCTTGGACATTACTGCTGAATAAATTCGTATTTCTTTTACAAGGAATTGCGGAAGTCTAGTACTCCCTTTACAATAGTCACTAATTAGTGACTATTATTAGTGATAAAGAAAAATAAGATCCACCTTGTTGATGCAAGATTGAGTATGATCCGATATTCATGGAAACTCTTACCTCACTTGTGACTGAGTTTGCAAAGAAACTGGATCCTTGCATATGCCTCTATGCAACCCAGAAGCACAGGTAATTGTCATCTGCAGCCTGGGGACAATAAGACTTCAACAAGAAACTTACTTTAGTTGTAAAGGAGCCGGTTTTTGCAAAATGATTCAACATTTGGTCACAATGCAAGTCATGGCAATTAATAGCATCCTTTCTTACGGTCCAGAACAAAGAAGCTTCTTCATTTTTCACCATCCTAGACTGGTATAAAAAGAGAATTTGTATTATGTTCATATAGATGTAAGCCCATGGAATTTGCTAAAAATACATCAATATTAGCCTCCAAAGAGCTATATACACTATTTCTTTACAAAGCGACAGAAATTTACACTAGTACAATTGCTTACTCAGGAGAATATACATTTCCTAGGACCATTTGATAGTCTTTGTGACGTACCTGAAGAGCTCACATATATGGATGCCTCACTCCAGACTGCAGAGCTACCAATACTGACAGCAGATACGCTCAGCTTGCCAGATGTAGTATATTCAGGGATTACTTATGTATCAATACACACTCATGAGGACAGTCCAAATTTAGTCTACATACAGATCCCACCTACCTGAGCCACACAACATTAGAGTGCTCTCTAAAAGATGAACCCAAGGCCAACTCATCAAGTCATCACCACTTCCTAATCTCAAAAGGCAGACACTGAAAGTGGTAATCAGCTGGGCTAAGTGCAAGCCAGACACACAATCCGAAGGACTCAGACCATTTCTTCTCCCTATTTCTCATGTTTGAAGCTCATCTAAAACCTGCACCTCAGCAAGCAATCATAAAGCAAGCCCAGGCACATTTTTGAAATACAATATAGCCTATTGTATTGTCTATATATTGTTGGTGCTGCCAAAGAAATCCTTTTGGTTCTGCCTAAACTCAAGGCACAAGAAGTTTTCACTTCTAGCAGATGTGCCAAGAGCTTGTGTCTTCTATCTCTGACTGTCAAATATTAACTCTGTACTTTTCAATTAAATTCCATATGATATGTACTATCAGCTTCATCACAGGCTCCACGCCCTTGTTAATACGATTTTTATATGCAAAAGCTGGACTGCAAAACTGCATGTTATAGAGAGAAAATTCTTTAAAGAATAAATACAAAGTTACTGGCATCTCTTTCTGCTAGCCTCAAGGCAAATAGTTGTGTCATGCTCTGCCACGTTTCTGATTTCAAGCAAAATTTGGCCCAATGTGACTGCAAAGTAGGAAAAAAAAATACAACAAGGAGAAAACTAAATAAACGGTTGTCACAACAAATTTTACAAGTAATTTAAAAATGTGCTTCAAAACAGAAAGCAAATAGACAGGTATATTACCTTACCATTAAATCATGAATGTCATCTGAACTGTTGATGCAAGTTGCTTCTTCCCGCAAGGTATTTTTCTTTCCTTAGAAAAAAGTTCACAGGATTAAGAAACAGACAAGAGACTGACAGTTCCTGAAGCATTTTACAACAGCAGCTATGTGCCCCAAGGCCAGTACAAAATACCTTAGAGCACAGAAAAAATGAGTTTTTTTCTGCCCCAAACATGAAGAACTGGGATGTGTTTGCCATGGCAGGAGATAAAAATGCCAAAACAGGAAAGCTGTGGTTAATCATTTCATGTTCATCACTGCTATGAGGGCTATCGATACTGAAGGAGAGCATTTGCCATACAAACCTATTTTCTCACATTGTTGAGATACCTTACCATTCTTCCAAGCATTTTCATGGCAACTATAAGACTGGTCAGCTGTACCATCTTGCAAGCCACTTCTGAGAGGAAGCCTTTTCTCCACCCAACCTTTTTTTCTTAAAATGGCACGAACCACTGGGTACGATCCACAGATAGTAAAGATTTTCTTTTCCTAAAAATGTCAAAAAAGTGATAGACATAGATTTTTTAAAAAAATATGGTTTTATTTTTGCATGGAAACGTATATATCAGAGTTAAATTCAAATCTGAATTAACTTCAGAATCAGCAGACTTTGAAACTGCAAGTATAATTTTAAAAATGAGAGAGAAAAGAAAAGCGTCCAGCTGAACAGACACACACACAAAAAAAAATGCTCTATTCTGATGGCTGTCCTGCTGATTATGTCTGATAATCAGCATCAATTTCTTCCCCTAAAAGCTGCAGGGTAGTCCAAAGGAATGCAAAATAGTCCATTACACCCATTCAAAGTTGGGCTATATATACACACAGCTAGATGTAAATGTATTAATAATGCCAGCCACTATCTTTTTCAGTTGTCTAACTCATTTTCATCTACTCTCTAATGAACATTTGTTCAAGGACAGGCAAAACTACCACATAAGTCAATGTTTTTGGTAGTCACTGTAACTAGAGTTACAATATTGTATGTGTTTTTCCACCATGGATTCATAAGCTTGGAGCAAATGTTTCTAACAGCAACAACATCTTCGCTCAAGTTAAAAAAAAAAAAAAAAAAAAAGAAAAATACCCACATTTCTCCAAACTTTCTAGCAGATAATTTATACTTTTAAGAACTTAAAGCTCAGAGAAATAGGAGATAAGATACTAGCAGGTACATACTTTTATGCAATTAAAAGCAAATCAACTCCCAAGCATTATGTACCTTGATCGCCTTTTTAGCTAGAATTCTTGCCAATTTATATTTGTCTTGTTTGGGAGTGGACAGCAGCTCTTGTCTATTTGTGGGGGTTGTCCCTACAGAAGAAACAAAAAGCTATCACAATCTAACGATAAAAAGCTGCATAACAAAGTTTTATTTCAGTACACAGAGGTTATATCTATCTATTTATTTGGTTTTGCTACTTAAATATTATATATATATTAAATATATACTTAAAAATACATATCATAATATAATGCAGATAATTCAAATCTGAGTGAAAGCACAACTTAGAAAGTAATTAGCTAAAATGGGAGAGAAGAAGAAGAAGAATCACTAAGAACTGATGACATGTTTAATGGAAGAGTAGGGTTTGCATTCCTTGTGCAGCTGGAAGTCGTTGTGTCTCCACAGGCAGCAAGGTACCAGCCAGAAAGATGGAATTCAGGTAACAGATCCCACCAAATTCAATCTAGGATTAAAAGTAACCAAGGGCTTGAAAATATTGCAAACAGCAGCAATGTTGACTTAAGGTATTACCAAATCTGCTGTCCTGTGCTTTAGCATCTCATCGTCACACTTAAGTGGGGGGTGTGGAGCCACTTTGTAATCTTTAGAAGGAAAGTAATGCAGTTATTAAAAAAAAAAAACTTCTTTAAACTTCTTTAGAATACAGGTTTTATGTGAGGTTAGATGGGAGCAGAGGGAATATCTGCTTTTCTAAGGCAGACAGATCTGAAGCATCAGAGGTGTCTTGTAACAGCGGACTATGGAATACATCAAGAGTTTTTGCTATCTTTTTCTTCTGAGAGTCATCAACTTCACTGCTTAAATAATACGGATAAAATCATTCTATTTTTATGTAACTTTTTATATAATTCAGATGTTGGAAAGAACATAAAAATAAGCACAAAGACTCCCAAGTCTTGAGCCATATTGAATTAGATGAGACTCTTTCCATCGACTTCAACTGGGTAAATGAGCAGCAGCAGAACACGAGTAATTCAAACCAGGATTGCTGGCTAAGATGACAGATGTTCAGAACAGAGCCTGAGTCAAGGACCCTGTCTAGAAAAACAAATTCCAGAGCAGCTGATATTAATCTTGGATAATTAATATCGGTTAAATGGCAAGCTCAGGAACAGCTAAGATCAAGTCACGATCCCTGCACTGTCACGAGGGGCTAATAGGAAAGAAGGGCTACATGTTACCACTGACAATATACAAAAGAGTATTTTGTCTTTTTGTCAGTTTTGCCTTTTTTCCTACCAAACAGTTCATATTCACATGATTATAGCCTGTTCACTAAGGAGGATATAAACAATCAACACCGACCTGTAAATAGAAAGTTTAAATATGCAATAAACTGTGAAAAAATACTCTGGAGAAAGCTCCAATAATCATTAAATAGGGATATTGCATACTGGGAGGTCTCTGCTGTCTTGAAAAAGAAAGCATGAACAGCAATTTTTGGTAAAATTTCATGCTCATTACTTGAAACTAATAAAATTTAATAGAAAATAATTGGTCAATACAAACTATTTTCATCTTCACTTCTTTCTTCATCGCTTAATGCTAGCAGGCCTGGTTTTCCTTTTGCATGAATCTGATTCATCATGGCACATTTAGCTCTGTCATTGTTCCTTCCCTCTTTGGCTGTTCTCCCTATGAATTTAGAGGCAGTAAAAGAGTTTATTGTAAAATATTTCATATTAGCATTAAACAGTTAACACTAGCTTTGGGAGAAAAAAAAACTCCAAAATTCACCTTCTAGAGATATTTTCTTGCCAAGGGACTTCTCGTTCAGTAACAAAAAAAAAAAAAAAAACACTTCAAACATTCAAAAAAAAAAAGGAAATTATTATAAAACCAAATTGGTTGCCAAGTAAGCCTGACTACTCTGTTTTCTGAAAATATTTGGATTTTTTAAATTATTTTTATCTGACAGAGTATCTTTAGAAATAAAAAAATAAACGGCTCACAATCTATGCGATCTTTATTTGAAAAAATCCTTTGATTCCAACTAGACATTGAAATAAATGCAGGTAAACTGATTACACAGTCATTTAAACATTGTAATTCCTGGTGTGGGTCATGCATGAATCTGCTTTTTGGATCAGAAAAGGGAGAAATGGGGATTTGACAGAACATCAGAATGTTTTTGACATGGAATAGTCAAAATATAGGTAAGGGATGTGACAGGGAGAAAGGGATGAAGTTCTAACAAAAGTTAAATTCTACTCTGTTAATCTACCACCAATAAAATCATATGCAAGATCTTACAGAGGGCTTTTCAGTGTGATAAATCAACAGAAACCCATTCATTTTTATTATTTTTTCTATTAATTTACTGACAGTTTAGTTACAGCCTGCACAGGGGAAGAGGGAAGAGAACACCGGCCAGAACCCAGCGTCCATCTCAGCATGGTGTTAGATCAGTTCAGGTGACTTGTAAAAAAATCTCACCTCTCAGCTGCTGTACGAGTGGTAGAAAAGATCTAGAAAACTTCTAAAAGCCCAAAAGTCACATGCACGCACCATCCTTTTACATGGAAGACCCTTTGGGTACAGAAAAGTCTGTTTTCCTGTTGTAGGGCAAGCAGTTCGCTATTTCTTGCAGATCTCTCATTGTAACTGAGCATCTGAGGCATTTTAAACCCAAGTTTACAACAAGAGTTAGATCCAACAAAATCACAGATATACCACCTTTCTAACCATATCATACGTACACATATCATAAACACAGCTCAGAAGCTGTGGCACATATCATAAAACCGCAGATAGGAGCACGGAAGGTGAGACAATAACCTAACTGCAGAGTTTGCCTCCTCCCATGTCCTTATGAGGCAAGTTAAAACTAAATTTAAAAATATAAACAGGCAACAGCCTGTTCTTGTCCCTGGTGAGCTTCTACAAGAAAACTGCCTGCTGAAGCACACAGGATAAAACATCTTCTCGAACCGCAAAGGCTTCTTTCGCTTTCCTGGGTTTTCATAGGCAGCTGAGGAGGGATTCTGGGCACAAACAGCTCCCATTTGGGCAAACAGATGAGATGTGCAGATGCTTCCTAGACTGGGATCCACAAAATCACATAAAACAGTTCCTACCTCTCCTGTCAGAAGGCAGAGGATCGTCACATTTTGTTTTTCAGAAGACGCTTCAGACAGATTAATGTATGAATTTTAATTAGACTTTTTTAATTATTAAGTTGAGGCTCCAACTGCTGGTATGAGCTAAGCAGTCACATTTAACCAATCACCTTTCTCACCATCCCTGACAGAAAAAAATCCAGTAGCTATATAAACAGTTCTTAGAAGGGGAACATTTAAAACATTTTGAAAATATTCTACAAATTACTCTCAATTGTTTCCCTCTACAAAGATTCACGAAGAAACTTTAAAATTCTATCTATATCCTTTTCCAGCCTTCATTTAAAAAGTTGAATGTTTGGATGTAATTTTTTATTTGTAGGTTGACCTGTCATTATGTCTTTGTGACTTTCAAAAGAATCATGTACTTCTGTGATTGTTTACTCAGGCACCACCATTAAGGAAGGAGATTTGCCAGTATTTAAGGAAAGAGCAGTTGCATCTGTAGCTGACAACATCTTAGCCTGGACAAAACTACTCTAGGTTTTAGATTTATGGAGAGGTTGCTGTATAAATGCTCTTAAGAGGCACTGCTCTAAACTTGGAAGGGTATACACCATATGCTAAAATGCCAAAATTTCCAAACCCAAAACGTCATAGCATGCCTGAAGTGTTCCACCCCCATATTGTACATACTCGTTTCACTTGACTTCTACCCAAAAGCCTACAAGAAGAGGTGAGTTTTGCAGTATGCCCTGAAAAATGGTTTGGGTTACTTCAGACTAAGGAGTGAACTTCTTAGACTACTTTGTGAGCAGCCATCCTCAGTTAAATTAAAAACATGGAAGTTTTTATATTGTCCTAGATCTACTCATTAATATATTCATATACATAACTAAGCTAAGAGGAAAAGATAATCTGTATGGGAGAAATCCCTTGGTTAAGTACAGATATCTTTTTAGGTTTTGAAGATAATGAGGAAAATAAACATATGCAAAGCAACATACCTAAAGCCACATGTTCATGAGTGTAAATACTTCTTCAGATCATCAGTATATTCTATTATTTGGTGTGTTGTTTCTTTGCTGCTATTTTTGCCTTGGCCGGTAGATTCTGTGGCTGGCCACTTAGCTCTGTGCTAACTATTCAGAGTAGAGCCCCTTGCCCCTTTAAACAGCCCAGAAATGGAAGCTGAATGGGAGAGAATTTTCTGTTTCTACCTCTCCAATTATGATGTCAAACCACATTCTGAGTTTCCACATAACAAAGTCTTTTATTTCATATAAAAGCAATGAGATGCAAAACAACTTTACAACTCCTACAAAAGTGAAGTATAAGCAAAAATATCAATTATGACTCGTACTCACAACTTTACAAAAGCATTTATCAGTACACTGACTGCACAACTGCAGTTATAACAGTCTCTTGCAAATATACGAAGCCCACTGCATACTGTTGTATTTATTTATTTAAAGTTTGCTATCAGCATAAATCCATGTGATTCATTACCTTGTTTCCAAAGGAATCTTTTGAAGCAACACTAAGTCAATATCAACAGCAATGAAGTCCTTTACAGATAAGACAGAGGTGTTAAAAATATTTTCAGTGTATTTCAAAATTATTAGAAAGATACATTATTTACTGTATTATTCATTGGCTTCTACTATTCTAGCTATATTGCTGTTTATAAACTGAAAAGTTTCAAAGCCTTAATTCCAACAGTCGTATTGCTGCATTGTATTGCAGTAACTGCATTTGTAGAATCCAAACTACTGAGCCATCTGCACCACAACTGCTTTCCAGGCTTTATCTTTGTCAAAATCCTTTAAGGTATTATTGGAAACCTAAAAGAAAACAAATTTCAGACATATGGAAACATGAAACAATACAAATACTGAAATTCAAGCAAGGAAATATTTGAAAGAATCCAAGGGAATATAAATATAGGGCTACCTATACTGCCAACTATTAAAATATTCTATACATTGTAAACTGTAATTTTGTGTACTGCACCATACATACTTATAATATATAGTTCTAATAATTTGCTTTCAGTTATGTGGGTCAATAACATTTGTCCAAATCCCCATTTTAAACATGGTTCTTAGAACATTTTTTCACTATTTTTGTGAAAAATGCAACTCAAAACCCTAGCACCTAAATCCCTAACCTCAAAATCAGAGGTAATCACCTACAGCGCAACGCCAGTAGGATTTACCTATGTACATGCAAGCAAACTATAGTCCTGCCTAGGAAACACAGATGCCTGAGAAGCTACAGAAACTGCAGTCTTCACTCATAACATTATTTACATGCCTAAATGCTACAGAATACTCTGAAAAAGGTGTTGCCTTTCTGGCCAAAGTGCTCATTTTAGCATTTACCTCCCATCTAGTTCCTCAGCACATCACAAACTAGACATTTTCCTTTTATAAATCCACAGAACAGAACAATTCAGGCATTAATTGTTCATTCACCTATACTCAAAAACATGACTGGTGATTGCGGAGATGCTGCTGTGCTCCATCTTTTATATCAAATGTGCTCTTAGGACACACATCCAGAAAATCAGCAACCTAACATACAAGCACAGCAAGGAAATGGAGGATATGAGTTGAGATCTTTAAGATCACCAGTTCAAAGGTGTAGTTAGGACACGGAGTGACTTGGCAACCCCCTCTGCTCGCCGGTTCATACCGGCTACTCATTCATGCAGCTGGCAGTGGGAGTCCATTATACAAATAATCAGAACACTTGCAGCTTTTCACTTACAACTGTTTTTTTTTTTTTTTTTCTCATAACAGGACTTATCACTTATTTACACATATGGTCTGCCATGCCCCAGTTAACATTTAACAAACCAAATACTACTCTATTCATTATGGAATTCGTCACTGCATTAACATCTTTACTTTTTTACAGGGCAGCTTTTAATCATGATCTGAAATAACACCAAAAAGGGGGAAAAAAATGTTTTAAACAAGATTTTTTTCTTAATTTTAGAAGCAATACAAACACATACCTCTGTTGTTCTGTATTCCTGTTTCTTAATCTGTGAAGTTGTCCATGATGAATCACGCAATTTCATTTTTGTCTTGTAATTCACACACTGTATGACAGTGCCAATAGTAAGGCATGCCTGAATTAGCAGCATCAGCATCAGAAGCAACAAGAGGACATCATAAGATTGCTAAAAATAAATACGCAGATAATTTAATTGTTAGCCACTCAAAAAAAAAAGTCTTTCCTGCTCCTATAATCTTGACAGTTGTATCTAGGTTTCATTTTTTCCTAAGAATATAATTTAAATCTAACTTCAACATGAAGCTTCAGTTTAAAGTTGTAATTGTACTTGTAATTGTGCTTGCCTTTGCTCAGGCTAGAACTGACTGAGAATTTTTAATCAAATGTGAATTTATCAAATGACCTTTTCCCCAGAACAGAATTGAGAAAACCATCATGTAAAATATAGAATTTTGTTCTAAACACAAGAGATTCCCATACCTCAAGGACCAGGACACTCCCTAGAACAAGAGACTCAGATTCAAATTCCTACTGTAGTGAAAGCTCTTGCATTCCATTAGATCCTATTGAACTCCATCTCACCCCTTTGAATAAACAACTAACTAGAAACCATCTTTTTAACATAATGACCCAAAAGCTCTCTGTAAATGTAAGAGAAAACACTTAAGTCCCAACTTTATTTTACAGAAGTAGAATATTCGAATCGGAGAGAGAGATCTACAGTAAAACGACCAATAGCCTGTTAGTCAGCACAGGAAGTCACTCACAGCCCAGACAGGTGCCCTGGGCTGGTGGGTTTAACTGGATGTCTGTCCTTTTATTCAAGAAAAAAAAAAAAAAGCAGCTTGTTTTCTCAATGTTCAAGGGAATATTCCTTTGATTTAGAGACTATGTGAAATCAAAAAACAACTTTCAGTTAGTATCACTGATATTTCACACCCTTCTGTGCACTTTTCATAAATTTGGGCTGAATTTTCAGTTTGAACTAAAACAGAAATTTGGGTTATCTCCTTATATTTCCTAATTAATTCTGTAATCCTACTTTAATGGTAGATGTTCACTTTGAAATTGCATAAAAATACATACTTTAACAGCAGGTGGATAATTTTTAAAGATGTCAACAACTTGCATGATACTGAAGGATAAGTATGCTGAAGCTGTGAACAACAACGGAGAGGTGACGCTGCTAATGGCGATCAGGACCTCAACCTATTTAAAAAAAAGATAAAAAATGTTGAACAGGAAAAACAAACAAGTAACTTTTTTTTTCTTTTTTTTTTTTTTTCACTTGTGAGCTGTATGTCCTTGAAGCAAATGTAACAGAAATATCCAACTAAAATACACGAGGCAAATCTTTTGTACTTCATTTTCCATTTCACATGGATGACTCTCTCTGTTCACTTGCTTATAAGAGTATTTCGTATGCAGACAGGGGAAACAATACCAGATTCAGAGAGCTAGTACAGAAGCATCATTTATTTTTTAGTTTGTATGAAATAATAAGAATTAACAGCAGATATTACAAGCTTACAACCAAAAATACCTATGCAAATAGCTTGGAGTGCTTTGAGGAGAAGTTATTACAATAGAACAGCAGGCTGGTTTTCATTCAAGCAACATCCTACAGGATAAAATTCTGACTTGAGTCGTGGTCATGCATCATTACTAACTTAATTATGCTTGTATGACTGTAATTACAGAGACTTAATCACACACCTGGGACTCAAGGGATAACTGCACTGAACTGAACTGCACATTCTTAGTCTTGGTTGCAGGTCATGCAGATCAGGATTTTGGTCAGAATATGCTCTAGGACCCATTCAGCCTGCACCCTTGATTAAGATTCTTCTTTTACAAAAGACATGGCTCATAGTAGCAGGAAAAGGGAAAAAAAGGAAGATATCTAGAGGGGAAAAAGCAGATACATACCTCAGCCTCACTCTCGTAACATGCTGGATATGAGGAGGCACCTCAGCTCAGGAGCATGAAAGCACTTCCAGAAGTACCATATGAGCTATCTCCATTCCGTACAGTAATACGTAAAAATTTACCAATCAATACAAAAGAAAGTCATTTGACTTCTTTCCTGGAGTTCATGGAACTCAGTCTCCAAAAGACCTGATGGATTTCTTTTTAGAAACACCCTCTTACATTTTTGCTACACATTTCTGTTATATTTTGTAACAATAATTAAAAGCGAATGGACAAACGTGACTGGTGCTCACTATCAGAGCACTATATTATTTCACTCTAATAACGAAATGCAAGGATTTTACACACTTACCAAACATTTACTTGGATATTCAGCAGCTACATGGCTTGCAATAGCACTTGGAAAGCACTAAAAAGGAGGGAAAATAAAGTGCACAAATTACAACAGAATTACTCTGATTCCCACTAGTCACAGATCACATCCTGAATTTCTTGAAAGATTAAACCATATATACTGAGATATGAGTAGTATCTACATAACCTGATGCTTCTACATGAAGCCCTTGTGAACTGAACTTTAAGAGTTCTGAATCCTGAAGAACTTCACTGCTATTTTGTCCACTTTACCTTAAGGGATTTTCTAGGCATATGGGGCCTAGAATATAATGTATTCACTGCCCTCATTCTCAGCCAGTCTCATCTGTGGGAAGCAGGGCAGTATATGATGCTTTGTGAACTCACTGCTCCACGGAACAGGCTGTTATTAGTGACAAGGATTAGCAATGAAAGCCTCAGGCTTTTAAGTCAGTTAAGACTTGCAGGCAAAAAGTGATTTTCTAAGAGTTCAGTGATGTTGTAGATAAACACATCTTCTTTGTTCTGAAGCCAGACATACTGTGATAACTAGGACTTGTCTGACAAAACACTTCGCTCATAATACTTTTAAAACCCTTATTATTTACTTCCATTTTACTGAAGTTATGACTGAAAAATTATCAGAATATGTTACAAGGACTGAAATATATAAACTGAAATAGTACAAGAACATTGCATAATGCATGAAGCATAAGCAAGTGTTAAGTTATTTGTTAAGAAGCAATTGTCAATTAATATTAGGGCCAAATAAACACCATGCTAGAGAGAAAAAAAGAAAATCAAAGACATTCTTTTAAAAGATGATGTTCACTTTGCACTACTTACAGCAACTAAGATCCAAAAGAATGTTACTGAAAGATATGGACCTGAGACTAGAACATCCATATTCAATGCAATTATTCCACCAAATACCGATGAAATTCCAATAATCACCTCAATCACCTGAAACAGTGTGAGACCACAAACTATTAATGCATTTGAACAGTAAATTTTCTATGTACATATAGAGAGAGAGTCACCGGAAAAAAAAATCATTTATAATATTAGATATGCAGGAAGTATTTTGAAAATGTAAATATAAACATACTTATTAGCTCCGCTGAGAGACAGTACTGTTTAAACTATTTATCCTAAGTCATTAGGAGTCTCTTTCCTCCTGCAGATGGCAGTTATCATTTATCTTACAACACTATAAAGGGAAATATTTTTAAGATAGGTCTCACATTTCTGTCTAAGTGTGTTCTTTCAGTTACTATCCACACCGAACTTCCCTGGTTTAAAATTAGTTTACGGCCTGGAAGGATGAAAGATGAGGTAACAAACTGATTTCATGAAAGAAAACATTTTTTTTCTTACAGAGTATGACTTCAGGATTCGAGTTGGAAAGCTGACATTGCTCAAAACAGTGGTATTGTCATATGCAGTATTCTACGGAGATTAAAAAAAAAAAATCATGATCAGAAGTATGCAAAACAGTGCATTTCTTCTAATACCCTGCACAAGCCATTATAGTTTCCACTGATATCCACTGATCCACTGACATAGTTTCCACATCATTCACTCTAAAAGCCAATGAGATAGTTCCCATTTAGCTGTTACGCGACCACTGTTCAATAATGACAATGTTCATCTTCTCTCCCTTTTCCACCTTCAAAATCTGAAAACATGCTGTATCCCTCAGCCTTCCAGAGTTTGTCCAGATTTTGCTGGCACAGAGAAAACAGTAACAGAATTAGGGCACAGCTTTCTATACAACTTTGTCTAGCAAACTATTTTTTACTGGAATACACAATGATATAGCACAAGTATTTGCTTCATGATTATGTAAAGCAAGTACTGTAGTAGAAAATAGGGAAATGGGATTTGGGAGAGCAATTCTGATTAAAGATAAACCAAAAATTAACATTCATTGTACTAATATCAACAAATCTTTATATGTAAAGAATACTTTCTCCACTCAAGGATTCAAAACATTATTACTTGCATTTATATAAGTCACTGTGTTTTAGTATTTCATGAAGTTTTGCTCTAGATATATGTAAAATAGTTGCTATGACTGTTCATAAGATATTCACACAACCCTGCACTGCACTTGTATTCACACAACCCAAAGCTGCACTTTGCAGAAGGCTCACTGCACTCCTGAAGAAGAGAGTATTACTGCTGTGTAGTATGGTACTTTTATTTATTGGTCAAAGCTGGTTTTACCACAAAATGTGAAATTATACTGGAGTAATCAGTAACTTGTCAAGTTACACACTGAAGGAGAAATCTAGTATTATTAATGGTTACTTAGAAAGACAAGAAAAAAAATGTTTTCATTCTTAAGGGTACCTACTTTCTTCCTCACGCAGCAGTCTTCGGTAGATCTAGCTGAAATGATCACAGTAGTTGCCATGAAGATTTCCAGCAGAATAAGTAGAATCAAGTTGAAATTTATCTGTCGGCAGAATCCAAGACATAATGAGTTAAATCTTCCGTATTAAAAAAATAAGAGGAGGTGGGATCCAGCTGGATCCTCTAGTTGATGTACTTTTTGTGGCATTTAGACACTTCTATTAATGAGGTATATTACCCAACTGTTTCCTTCATTCTTGGTAAATCCCAAGGGCAACCCCTAATTGCACACAGAAAACCTCAGAAGCCTAATCTGAGAAAGAGCCATTCATTTCATTTATAGAAATATTATAACTAAAGGTTTTCTTACTGTCTTCCAGGAGAGTACCTACTCTCTGCAGGGTGGTTGCTTTGTACTCTTGCACTCCACAGCAGAATGTCCCATGTGCAACCAGAGCACAGCAACAAACCATGAACAATTCAGGTGACCCAAGAGAGGGCAAACAAGAGAGTGCATAGCAAGTCCAGCAATTAAGGCAAGCTGCTGGGAGGGGAGAAGGGCCACAGGCTTCCAGAACCTACACTGCAATCCCAGTGGTGCCATGGGATTCAGCTAGTGCTGAAATCAAACACAATCAGAAGAAACAGGGAGCATCTGTGCTCTACTAACACAGTGCTAGCAGAGTGCTGATGAACTGAATACTTAACATTTCTTTACATTTTTGTGTCATCTGAAAAAAAAGAATACAACTACTTTAAGTGGGCTGAATCATTTTCAAGATGCTCGTGAGTCAGGCAGACTGGATTCCCTACCATGAGTTTTGAGAAGTAGCATATTTTTTCACTGGCAGCACGAGGAGACATTTAGTGCTTAGGTCAGGCCATTGGGCGAAGTACCAGGAGTTTCAGGAGGCTGCATCCCCTTCAGAGCCTATACAATCCGAGTAAGCCATTGCTCAAGGACTTGGAACAGAAGGATATTGTTCCCTCATGTCAGGATTTAAGATCAAACCTTCAGTTCTTCTCTGGCATACACATTATAGCATGAGTCTTTTTGCAAAATATCTTAAATGGCGTATTTGAGAGCCTTTGGGGACACTGAAGTTTGTCCATCTCAGGAATTTCTATGAGTGCTCGGGACCTTATAGCAGATGACAGACTATACAGTTTTGCTAGACCCACAACAGCAATAAATGTCACAATGGTAAAGTTTCTAGGGAAAGCGCTAGCCTGAAAAATAAAGACATTATTTGGCAAAAGAAGGGGTGTCAAACATGTGGCCTGCAGAACAACTTAATCTAGCCTGAAAATTCCCAGGATTCAGACATGTTTTGACACAGAGTTTTGGTTCTGACGTGGGATGGTAAAGCCACATTGCACAGTGAAGCACAAAGCAGACATACAAGTTTGGGTCCAGATATTGTTACAATATTTTTTTCTGACATAATGCAGAATATCACATAGGACTTTCCTTTTATAAAAAATACTTCAACGGCCCTGGACTAAAGTGAAATTTTCATCTTCAGTTCTAGATTTTTTCATTTTTTTAAATAGTAATACAGCAAAAAATAAAAATAACCACCTTTCTGAGCCATCTGTAGTAGAGGAAAATAGGTTAGATTTCTAAGAACTAAAGAAAATCCACATTATAATTACCACTTGCTTGTATCAATTCTACTTCTGGATAACGAGAATCAAGCAAGCTGTGGTCTTCTCCGTGACAATGGACATGCAGTGTAACTGAGTAGAAAATAGTGCAGCATCAATACTTTAAATCCAATTTGCTTTAAAACTGGACCACATATTAAAAATGTGGCACCTCAGAAATGCATGAAAAGTAGAAATTATTTAATCTTGAACTGAATTCAAGTTCTATTTAGTTGCTTAAACACATACATTAATACCATCTGAGACGTGCTACAGATGTTCTGGTATCTCCATAAGCCTGACAAATAATTAGAGAGGACCAACAGGAGACTGATGCCCTCCTGGACATCAGGGAGGCAGATGCCTGCCAGGTAGGATAAGTTAGGGTACAGCTAATGGTGGCAGACACTTTATGTTAACCACCTAAAGCTAATGGTGGCAGACGCTTTACATTAATCACCTAAATCAGGCACATTACAGTATCTATATGCAGCCAAGATGTCTAAGCTGCCGTTCCATTCAGTGGAGACCTAGATACGGTCCGTGAAGGGAACCCCAAAAGCTATTCAGCCCTATGAGGAGAGGCTGAGGGAGCTGGGCCTGTTCAGCCTGGAGAAGAGAAGGCTGAGAGGGGATCTAATCAGTGTATATAAATACCTCAAGGGAGGGAGTGCAGAGGATGGTCATGGTCTCTTTTCAGTGGTGGCCACTGATAGGACTAGAGGAAATGGCCGGAAACTGAAACATCAAAAATTCCATAGGAACTTAAGGAAAAATTTCTTAACAGTGAGGGTGACAGAGCACTGGAACAGGCTGCCCAGAGAGGTTGTGGAGTCTCCTTCTCTGGAGATCTTCAAAACCCGCTTGGATGCAGTCCTGCGCCACGTGCTTTAGGTGCCCCTGCGTATGCAGGGGGGTTGGACTAGATGATCTCTAGAGGTCCCTTCCAACCCTAAGCATTCTATGATTCTATGATTCTATGATAACCAGTCTCTAGGGATAGGATTAAGTTTATAAACACTGTGGTCTCATAAGCACTATAAAGTAGGTTTAGGGTGCCATGTGAGATACCCAAACATACTGTTCATGCTTACATAAATGACATTTATAACATGGGACTTACAGGAGACTGCCAGGTGTCCACAGTAGTAGCAGCAGCAGACACAAAGAATATGTCACACCCCATAAAATGATATGATATTTGTGGCCACTGAATCCTGCCTCAGGCATCTACTTGGAGGTGAACAAGACCATTTGGGTCTTGGGTTTCAGGGTCTTGGGCACAGGAACATTTCCACTACAGTAGAAGTAAAGACACTCAATTCACATGGAGACAATTAAATGAATGGACTCAATTTGGATTTACTTTGAATACCCTTCAAAGTCTAGACTTCTTTAGCCGCAGTAATCAGCCCGCACCAAGGTTCAATTCCTGAATGCTCCTTCTTGCCCACCAGGCTTCCTGCTCAGAGGGCTGGGAAGGAAGAGGGTGGCAGTAGCAAGCAGTTTACATCCTTTATGCTTTGGAAGTTTCCTGTTTTCTCCACACTAATCAAGTTGTCTAACACAGTCACAGTCTAGGACAGGGCTTTTATTTTGAATTGCATTTATCTATATAAGGACATTCCATAAAGTTATCTATCAACACGAGTAACACTGACCAAGAATTACCCAGGTCCTCTGTAACAGTATATTTTTATTAAAAAATATTTATTTCCTTACTTACATAGCTTACAAAGCTTACAAAGCTCACTGCTTTTCTAAATTACTGGCAAAGATTTCACATGAAAACCAATATTGTTTTCTTATGCACCTTCCCATGGGAAGGGGATAAAATACTGATGATGGAAGAACATTTGAAGAGATGGCATTCCACATGTTGTTTACACCACATGGGTAATGGAAAGTAGCTGTACAAGGGAACTGCCAAATAGTGAGACTATTCCAGTATAATGGTATCCTTCCAAAAGGAAAGCAAATCAGCACTAGAAGTTACTTTTATGATAGAAAGGTACAAAAAAGTTTCAAAGCCAGCCTGGTTATTCTGATTTTATTCAGTGACCTAGAACATAGCAGTGACATACAACTGACATGTGGAAAGTATGAAAATCGTAAAAAAAAAAAAAAAGGTTGTTTTGTGGATATTATTGTACATCACCACCATTTGACAAATGCAGAATTTAATTAATCCTGTTATAAATTTCATGTTCGATACTTCCACTTTTCTAATCCTAATATAATCTCTTTTTCCAAATAGTTTGATTTGCCTTGATCAAAAGATTTTAATACTTAATAACACAGTAAAATACATTTTCAAGCAACCTAAACACTACTCTGAAGGGAAAGCATTTCAAAAGCAGGCAACTAAAGTTAAGTTCTTAAATACTGGGTCAGCTCAAAGCTTCTTCAGAGCATAAGCAAAATTAACTTTGTCACAGAAAATCACAACAAAATAATTCACTGCAGCAGCGAAATGACTCCCTTGGATCTATCTTTCCTGGGCAGACATAGCCCTCCACTATCGTGACAGTGCTGTGATCATGGGCATACTTCCTAGGGAAAGAGAATGGAAAGAGACTGTTTTTTTTTTTTTTTTCTCCAGTCATACTTCTCTTTCAGAATCTAGGACTGGTTTCTAACATTTGAACTCCCTATGCAGCAAAGGTAAAATGGATGAAGCCAATATGCCTATGTCTCGGCATAATTCGTTGAGTCCCAAGATCCCAAGAGCCTAAGACACTCGGTGGGAAAAGATACATGAGGAAGCTGCTGTACTAGCAAAAAGTTAGCAAAGGCTGTGCAGAGAATTGTGGCTTGTGTAAACCAAGAAACACACAGAACGTAGAAGGACCCAACTGTACACAGCTCTCAAAATATTTTATCACAGCCGAAAACAGAGCTGTGTATTTTCTGCTTGGCTCAGACTACCAAAAAGAGAATTTAGAAGGCCATGACTCCAAAATACAGAACTTTTCCCAGCATTAAATGTGTGTGCTTCAGACAACATAACGGTGTTTCTCACATTGTGCTGGTATAAGGGAAAAATGTTTGTCAAAATCAAAATTATCCATTAAAAAAGATCCAAAAACGGGCTGTATTAAACTGAAGATTAAATGTCCTAGATGTAGCACTGTTTGGGATGCCTTCTCATTTCACACAAATAAACCCTAACAACAGGCTAATCTACAGATGAGCCAACCAAATCACATGTGAAGATCTAATTTCTGTTTTGGATTTACAGACAACTTCTGGAAAAGGCAGGAAAATAATCTCTGTATTAATCTCCTATAAACTAGCTAGGAAAATCATTTCCATATTAATCTCCTCTGTTAGCTGTACTGTGCATCTTTTACCCTTTTCCCTCTGAACTCCATTTTTCAGTCTTGCCTTATTCAGAAGAGACAATTACTGCTGGACAATCTCTTTGCACTGCTACATTAACAACATTGTATTCACACATGATCTACACATTTTTCTGTAAAGATAAATGGAGATTGGTTAGTAGCTGCTTTAGTGACTTACATTTATAGCTGATGGATTGAAAACAAGTTTGCATCCAAACCAAATTAAGCATGTTGTTGTAACAGCAAATGTAGAGACAAACAGAATCTGAAAATTGGGTATCTGAAAAACAATTTCAAATATGTTTCTTTCTCATTTTACGCACAAGGGAAAAAATTGATAGAACTGACAATAAAAATCTTACACTTACCACATTAATTTTATTCCTTGCTATAGCAAAGCTCACAACAGCTGAAGGGACACACTAGAAAAATTAAGAGAAGACTAGTAGAATATTCTGCAGAAATATTTTTTATATATATATTTACATGTATGCTTTTAATGGCTATGGTTACATACTTCAGGTTAATGACTTAAGCAAAAGATCAGAAATTCTGGGGAAAAAAAAAAAAGTTCTCTATCATCTGAGCTCAAAGCATAACTATGACAATACTTGGCCTCCACACCCTTAAAAAGGCAATGTTATTTAAGCTAAATTTTGGGCTATTTCCACAATGGTACAGTTCTGAAGAACTGTGTAAAACTAATCCATTGTAACGAATCTAACTGTATATACACTTCAGAGCAGAGCTAGATCTTCAGCAAGTTGTACTGTATAGAGCCAACTCTGCCTTACACAAATATATAATGATGCAACAATCTTAAGATAAACAAAAATTCACTAAAAATATTTAAAAATATTTCCATGTTAAAGAATGAATTCTGTAACAAATGTTGCATTTCTTCATTATCTGTTTTCAGTTCTAAACACTGGCAGCTTAACAACAGAATCACTATAATTAGATTAATATTTACATCTAAAATTCTTAGCAGCACTTCCTCAACACCTAATTGACCTATATTTAACATTATTAAAACTAACATATACATCTCAAATATCCTGGAATCTCTCAAACACAACATGACTATATTACAACTGAATCCCATGCACAGTCAAGATGGTCAAAAACCCAGAGAGCAATTCAGTCCATCCTAACTAGATATTGAATAGATGATCGGCCAGAGCTCTCTAGGCTATTTTGGCTATACCGTCTCCCTTGTTTTTTGCAGGAGTTGGGACACCTTGCTCACAGTCAGACACCCAAACGTACATGTCCTCAGGTAGAACTCAGTCCTGCCCATAGTGAACCATTCAAAAACAATGTGGAGGTGATTTGTCACCTAACCTTCTGCTCCTATAAGATCTGTGGAAATTCTGTAAGAATACAGAAAATCTGTAAAGTTCAGCAGACAAGATTTCAGGGCAGAAATAGACACATCTGAACAATGACACTAATAGTCCAAATCATAATAGATCAATGAAGACACTAACTTCAAAAGCTACTTCAACTTTATTCATAATACCTCTAAAAGAAACACAGGCAACTGCTGGCACATTGTTTGAAGTAAAGTATCTCTTGTACCTTACCTAAAGCAGACTTGCAAGTACCGTTGCCAAAATATCAGAGACATGAGAATCTTGTCACAAACAAAGCAATTACATCAGATTTATCTTATCCACAGAACTGAAGTGGGGGTTAGGCTTATGTAATAGAGTAAGGCAAAAAAAATTAAATAAAAAGTAAAAATTATGGGAATAAAAAGTAAAAATTATGGGAATTTTAAAATATAAGACAACTTTAATACATGCTGTACTAAGAAAATAATATTTAAGAGAACTTTTTCAGGATGCTTTCATACTTGGTTATTATGGCAAAACACACTGAATAGCAGATGTGCTTGAAATACATTCTGATAGTAGTTAGTCAAGAAAATCCACAAATATGTAACCATGCAAATTTTCTTAAAATCAGGAACAAAAAAAACTACTGAAAACTATGGATAGATGGCTACCTACTGTGATCAAGTTAACAGATCACCGGCTATGACAAGTGTTAATCTCTTAACAACAAATGAAAATTCATTAATGAACTGTTAAATAAAATTAAATCTTCCATTAAAAAGGTTAGTATTAAAAAGACAAAATGCAAATATATCCACAAAAATGTTTATTACTGTTTAAGGGTCAAAAAGTCACAGCAAATAATTAAGAATGCTTACTGAACCTGCTGCACAACGTAAATAATCCATTTCAGATGGAAAGATATTTCCCAGATATAATGAAAATCCAGAAGTAATAAGGAGGCAAGTCTGCAAAGCAACAAATAATGCAAATTAATATGAATAAAATGATGTTAAAAAGAGGAGCCAGATGGACATCCATAATTCCTTTCAAATCAAGCTAATGGTCAAATTGTTGAACATTAACAATACAGTCTTCATATGAAAAAAAATGAAGCAAAATATTCAGAAACCTCAACTAAGCTTCTACTTCACATTCTGTGAACTAGAAAGTAACACCTGGAATATATTTCACAGGGACTCAGAATCTCAGAATGGTTGAGGTTGGAAGGGACCTCTAGAGATCAGCTAGTCCAACTCCCCTGCTCAGGAATACAGTAAGAAAAAAAATAGGATACATTGGTGAGGATTCTTCCTCCTGTCTTCCTTCCTCCCTTCAAACCGCCTTTATACTTTGGTCCTGTGATGCATCCATGAGTGTTGAGTCCTGCTTCTTTCTTTCTCTCAATATTAAATACTAAATATATTCTACTAATATTTTTCTTCTTGCTTGTTTTTTGAGTAGACATTTTTGGAAGGGGTTGTAGAAGGTAAGAAATAGAATGGTTCTTCTGTTTTATTTAGCCTTTTTCATGTTGTAATATTATGCAAGTCTTCTAAAAGCCCTCTTCAAAAGAGGGATGAGAGAAAATTGAAATAGTGCATATGTGCGTATAAATACACAAATATACACACGGAGAATTCTGGCACCCTGCAGTAACAGTATTTATAAAAAGCAGCCTGAAATTGTGCTTGAGCATACTGAACTATTCCTGCACCAAAATGGTCTGTGCTGAAAGTGGTTACGGACACTTGGATGCCACCTTATAGTCTGCAACTGCTCCCTGAACCATTACAGTTTTGTTCACAATGTAACTTCTGTTCCTTAGCACACAGACTTTCCTTACTGGACCTCTGTGTTTCAGATGAGTTGAAAGAAATCAATCACTTCAATATTTGGGACCAATATTGTCTAACTGAAATTTATCAGGCTGTTGCATTTTCATTTTTCCATAAAATTCATGCTTTCAGCAAATTAAGATTAATCCCAAATAATGCCTAATCATGCACAACTGGGTAAAAAAAGAAAGATCTAACTAAAGAGAGTTATTCTTTTTGACAGTTAAGTTTTACAGTCTCCAGAAATATTTAAAGCCAAGAAAGACAGCTCTTCTTTTGCCCTTTTTATGTAATGGTATATCTAAAGGAAATTCCAGATTCTCAAGCAAATCTTGTTTTCAGAAAGAGAAAAGAGTTCAGATGTTTCCATCAAAGATAGACAGGGATTTCATTCACTGGGCAAAATAAGTATTTACTATAGTTAAGGTGAAATAAACATTTTCATAGAATCATAGAAAAAAAAAATTCTTTCAACTCTTGTAAAAATCATTCTGCAAAACATACAGGCTAACCAAAAAAGGAAGGGGAAAAAAAAAAAACAGCCAAAATTGCTATATTAAGCTTTAATTATCACGGCCGGAATGTGAAGAAGAATTTGGTGCACATGCAAGATCAATGCTCTGTGTTAGTAGTGAAATTAAAAAATTACATTGTTATCATGACAATCAAACAGAGAAAGAAACAGTAATTAAATATCACAGTTTTAATATCAAAATGTTATTAGGGAAAGCAAACTACCTTTAACAGTTAAAAATGTTAAAAGAAGCCATAGAATCAGGTTACTTCACAAAAAAGCATTGTTTGTATGTGCCTATATAAGTATGTGGTAATATTTTATCCCTCTCTGTTTATGCTCTAGAATTAATCATCACGATAAATTCATCTTTAAGATAGACTATTTGGTAAGTATATAAGTATCCAAAATTTACCATTAGCCAAGTGTAGCATTTTTTACTTGCTAAACATGTTCCATTCTATACCTATATTTCTATTCAACATTACCAATGATGAAATTGTGGTTCAGTAAATGATTTAAAAGAGGACAGACTTCTAAGTACTGCAATTTTTAAACTTAATATGATTTAAAATACTCACTCCCATCAGCAAAGAAAAGATCCACGTTCTATAAATAAAACAAGGATGTAGCCGCTTTGATAGCTGAAGATCACTAGATTTAATATCAGGTACATAATTTCCATTCTCTTGTTTTCCACGCTCCAAAGTTGGCATCCTGTCATAGCTAAATTCTTCTCTGTAACCGTCTTCCCTGGTCATAACACTTCACAAAGACAATTAAATGGTAATAACAATGGCAAATGATGCAGAAAGATTAAAAGTACAATTTAGTCTCTTCATATTTAGACTCATGCTAAACTGTTTTTAACTCTATGTAGAACATAGCAAATACAAGTAATAATTAGTATTCAAGTGTATTTACATTTCACATTACATTCACCTTTCATAGGTAAGCATACTAGCAGCCGTCTTGCACACAAGCACATAACATTCCATAGCTACAGTTCACAATAATTTAGTATGAATACCAAAAAAATAGTTTGCTATTTATGATACTTCAATAGATGAAGATTTCAGAAATATATTTGGATATTAACATAAAGTTAAGAAAAAGCATAAAGTTAGAACTTTTGACTAACATTTTAAAACTAAAATTTGTGAACTACTCTGTAACTAAAGCATTCTTTTCTTGTTAGGATAATAGACTTTTAAATGCACTTAATTTGGGCTTTTATATGATTTAACACTTGTTATCAGATATCTAAAATGATCCACTTCACTGAGACACAGATAAACTTATATACTCACAATAACTCAGCTACAGTAGAACTCGTTTTCTCAAAATCACTTAGTATCAACCATTTTGCTCATTCCTTTAGCTCTGTTTCTGATCATCTCACTGCTCACTAATCTGTTCAAATATCTTGAGAAATGAGTTATAGTAAACACATATATAGCACAATTTTAAACAGTCAAAACCCTTCATGCTTACCTTCAACTGAAAAGGTAGCTGTCACTTTAAAACAGCCTTGTGAAAACAGCTGCCTGTACACTTGGTGATCTTCTCACCGTTCAGAGAGTCAGGCAGCCTTTGAAAAGTTCTCCCTTACACTTTGGCTTCCAGCACCATCTATTCATATATTGAACAAAAGCACAGCAAAAACTTCAGTTAAGCCAGGGAACAGGAAAATGCCTCCTGAATTTTAATTAACGGAATACACTAGAAAATGACTGTACTACATTCTTATGGGGCTCCTTCCAAATTAGACCAACAAATTAAAAATGTTTCAAATCTGTTTTATAATTGAGTGCTACCCTGTAACTGGCTATTTAAATAAAATCCTTCTCAGCAGTTTTTGTTATTATAACAGCCACTTTATTAACACTCTGGTTCTTGTTTCAAAAGAGAAAAAGTACTTGAAAATGCAGTATTTAAACTACAGATAAAAAAGTTTCAAGTATCCCAACAAATAAGTTAAGAGACCCTTGAAGAATCATCTATTTCACTGTAGAATACTAAAGTATCTTTTTCTATTAACCCCAGTTTTCTAGAAGGTTCAGATAAACCCTGCACACCCAAATTGCACTAACATTTACAGAATACCACAATGATTGAACATCGTATTTAAAATCTAGCAGGCAGCAGTGACGTTGAAAGACCAATGCACATTGGATCCCGTCCTGCTGCTGATTAGGCAATAAAAAATAAAAGAATGCTTGTATCTTGAAGATGTTGGCATCCTGACAACTGCAGCAATGACCGGGTCTTTTGTGCGTACTTTAAAGGCTGTTGTAATCAAGACACAATTAAATCTTCAGTACTCCAAAGAGCACCACCTTTTCAAGTTTGCTAAAATAACTTTTCAATTTGTACCAACTGTAGATTATTTTATTTTCAAAATATCAGCCAACACTGAAAAAAATATTAAAATGTCACAGTTGTTTGAACAAACTGGGACATAGAAATTAATCATGCACTACACACAGCTGTAGAATGTAAGAAAAATAAATTTAAAAGAAACTTTGTAACTTGACACTGCTTAAAATAATTAAATCATTCTTATCTTCTTTGTTCATGGAAAAGTATAGCTCAAATACCTTATGATCTGTATCCTTTAAAATATTATATATTAATGGAAATGACTAATACTTACTTCTCATCTTTTCCTGTGAATGCTTGGTTTGCTCTAACATGATTTACAGTCGGTATAAAACAGGATCGCATTTTACCGTTACGCCTGTTGTAGTCAATTTAGGGATGTCAATTTTTTAGAAGAACTGGTGAGATATTCAGGCATTTATTTGATTTCACCTAAGTAAAAAGAATCTCAAGCCCTGCTTGCCAGAAGAGAGCAGGGCTTGGGCACCATGAGGCACTCACACCTTCCAGCTGGCACCGTATGACAAAACTCCCTCTACCAAGAGCCTCACTGCAGGATTTCCTCTGCGTAGGTGAGATACCTTCTTCCCTCTGGCCTCTGCACTTTGCAGTATTTGCTTTTCACTTCTCAGTATTTGCCATTTCCTTTTTTCCCCCCTTGCCTCAGCACTTCTCAGTATTTGCTGCTTTCCTTTTGCAGTTTCACCATGTGATTACTGTACCCGCTGCGTTTGGCACCACTTTCAATAGAAACCACTCAAACGGCACAGTTCATTTTCCACTCAGAAACTCCTTTGGGGACCTTATTTTAGGTTTCCTTAATTTGAGCATTTTGAATCCTAGAAAGATTTCATCTCTTTTGTGTGTACACAAACATGGGAAGATGTGGTAGCCAGAAGCCAAAGTCAGCAGCCAAGACCCTAGGTGCGATACAAACAGTAAGGAGATTCTTTCTAATGCTAAAAGGCACATAGAAAACTTACACAAAGAATGCAGTGAATAATGCAGTAATGCTAACAGAACATCACAGGCTTTTGAAAAGGCTTTACAAATCAAGTATTTTTATTCTAAATTAGGTCAAAAGGAGATGTCAAGGGAAGACAAATCAAACAGGCTTATGAAGAGAGGCTACAAAAGACTTCTCACCTTTAAGCAAGAACTGGAACCGAACAAGCTTGGACTGTAGCAGTCACTAGGTCATGCACTAGCCTTGGCCACATGGCAACCCCGCAGTAACTGCTGAGCATAAAAACTGAAGATTACATCTGATCTGCCAAGGGACGACATGATAAAATAGGTACATAAGCTTACTGTACTTCTAAGGATTATATCAGTACTTGATTTAATAAAGGACATTAATAAAAAGTATTAAAAACAGGCTCATGTCGACATTCCTGTATCCAAATGCAGCCACATACCACATCTGAGCTCAGGTAAATTTACATTTACCATGCTGACTACCACTTTCTTCTTCTGTTGAGCTTTTAATAGCTACACTACCAAAGCATTCTTTCACAACATCCTACTACACTATTGTAATTCACAGCCTGTATTCCATTTTTACTATTTTCATCTTCGAAAAACTTGACTCTGTGAAGTACCTTTCTAGCAGTGATTCCTCAAAGCCTTTTTATTCCCAGCTTATGCCTGGGGGGCATCAACTGACCAAGGAGCAAAATGCAGGCCCAGTAGCTTACAAGGGATTCAATCTCCTTCCTGTAGTACAGTATGAACTTTTGGATTTACAGGCTTTCACAGTAATCACCATCCTAAGAGTTCCAACAGGCTCAGTCAGTATTTGCCCTATCTATTTATTACTATTAAAAATATAAAATATTTCTATGAATGTAATAAAGGGCAGCCCAACTAAATACTTGTCTTTCCTGCCTAGGCCATTTTGATCCTTAGGGTTTTTGGGGAGCATGGCAGCCTAGATGGCCGCGTGCCGCATGAGCTCAGGAACAGGCTCTTCATCCAGCCTTGCTGCATGCGCATCCTTCACCTGACCCACTCCTGTGGACCAAAACACATTCTCTTTGGAGTTATGCAGCTAACACACAAGGTTATGGAGAAATCTGTTCCTAGCAAGTTAGACTTTCACAAGCATTTGAACACTGCCTTGAAAGCCTTTTAAACGCCACGAGTATTTTGGAAAAAGCTTAATTCACTCCAGATGACTCTGGAACGGGACATAGAGACAGAGGTACAATCCAGCCTACCCACAGCAGGGCTGCCGCATAGTTACCAGGGATGAGGCATCGGTCTCCCCTCCTCCCCCCATCGCCATCCCGCTAACCGCGCTTGCAGAGCCCTCCCCTCCCCCCACGCCGCAGGCGGGAAAGCGCCTCGCCCGTTGGCCGTTAATTAACGTCTCCCGCCCCCGACCGCGGGGACCTGCTCACGTGACCAGCAGCGAGCCGCCTGATTGGCCGGCAGCTTCGCGGCTCTTGAAGAGCGGCTGTTGCGCTCGTGCCTGTTGGGGTTGTGTTGGTGGTTCGTTGTTTTGTGCTCTCTGCGGCGCCGGTGTTGCGCGCGATGTTCAGCCTCCTTTCCAAGACGCTCTCCTACTTCTGGAGGCGCGCGGACGGCGACGAGGGACCCGATGGGAGCTGGGAGAACGCAGGTAGCTATTCTCGGCTGTGCTGTGGGTTTCTGGTGCCGCGTGCAGCTCAGACTGCTGATATGGACTCTAGTGTTGAGGATATTGGTGATCTGGCTGTGTGGAGGTAGGCCTGGGCCTGCCCTTGCTTAAGGGAAAAAGTAGAAAAAAAAAGTAGAAAGGGAAAAAAAAAAAGGCTGTTTTTTGACCTTAAAGTATCTGGCAGTTTTCCTAAAAGAAGTTTTTCATTAAATCATCTGAAGAGTTCTCACTGTTGTTCCTGGTTGGTGTGGTTAAAGAGTTCTGAGTGTTGATTGTTACTGGTTAGTGTGGTATGAAGTGTAAAAAGAGTGTTGTGATAGTGGGTGACATAGCTTGAGTCACTTGTAATCCTGCTTTCATAAATAAACCTATTTCCCCTCCTGGTGGGGTAGTGAGATGATGTAACTGATGTTTTGAGGCTTCAAACTTACACTTATTTAAGGCATTTTTTTTAAAGAATTATTCATTAGCTTTTTTTTTTTCTAAGTATGTGTATGAGAAAATGATAGGCATTGTTTTCTATTCTTTTCCTAGATCAAATTAAAAAAAAAAATGCTCCCTCGCCCAGGTCACTTAGGCTGTTCTGGGCATAAGTTCTGCTTGTTGCATAAGTGTGAGGAAGTTTCCGTGTGCAGCTCGCTACATCACAGGACTTGTGATCAACTTGTTGGCTATTTTTTTGAGTACTAGGTTTTGCTAGCTACAATTCTCTGAATAGTGTTACACAAGCCCCCACAGGAATGTGTGTTTCTTAACCGCTGCCTTTATGAATTAAGCGCATCAAGGGTTGTAAAACCATAAGGGTTGTGTGTTTTTACAAGGCTGGAGTCTTGCAATACTTTCTATAGTGATACTTTTTTTTTTTTTAAAGAGTTTTTTTTAAACCTTTGTTTAAAAATAATAATGGCTTTCAGTGTTAAGACGTTTTTCATCTATAATTGTAATATATACAGGTTTTAGGATAATGCTAATTCTTCTTTTCATTGGACCAGGTGAGAAGAGAAATGTAGGGAGGTTTGAGTAATTTGGAGATGTTTTCCAGGCAATTTAAGTAACACGATAGATTTTTTTTTTTTTTTTCAGGCCAGCTGTGAGACAAGCTAGCTAGGATAAATGAAAAGGTATCTTCCAAATAGTGCATTATAGTGCATTATCCTAAGTAGAAACAACTGCCTAGCACTAAAAGCAAGAGAGACAAAGACTTGAAAGCAGTAGGTCTCCGAAGAAACAGTACCACTTCTCAGTTCTCATGTATATTGACTTTTATATCGAATAAGCTACTTTTAAGGGCTCTAATTCTATAACATCAGTGCTTGTTTCTTCTCCTGCTTTCTGCAATACAGAAAATTTAAATGTATTACACAAAATGTTATGGACTGTTTTTTTTTTTTTTTAATGAAAGCTATAGAAAATACTTGGCCCTTTGCTTTGGAAGGAAGTTCCAAAGCTTGCAGGGGTTTTTTGTTTTTTTTAATGTTAAATTTTTAAAGGTAGCTTAAAAAGAACATTGTAGAAACAAAATTGTTTAGATTTAACCAGATTTTTCCATTAGTTGAAACCATAACTACTTAGAAGAGCCTTAAATGTGAATCTAACTGTATTGTGGACAGAAGTTGTACCTTCTGTCAAAGTGATAGCAATTCTGTGAGTAACCAATCTGTCTTTATGCTAACACTTTCTCTCTAGATTCAGAGGATAAAGAATTAAAAATTGTAGAAGGAGTTGTGACACGATTTTGCCATGATTATGGGATGATAGATGACCTGATAATCTTCACAAACGATGCTGTTGTGAATGGTGTGATGTTGACTGTTGGACAGAAGGTTATCGCTACCGTTGAAGAGGACAAAATATCAAGTGGCTTGAAGGCCATTAGGGTAAGAGGTGAAGACAAATTATAGTTTCTCTGAGAAGTAATTCTTTCAGACTTTATTCTGGAAGCTACTATGGTTTTACACATACAAATGGCAGAGATGTAGGAGAAACTGCCTGCCTTTTACCTAATGGGGTGAAGCTATGTGGGTGTTTTGGGGTCAGCTTTTAGACATTTCCTTTAAAGTGTTTATTTGCTTTAATACTTACTCTCTAAATTTAAGTCTTGATGTGATGAACATGAAACTATTGTTTTTGATAACTACATCAGAACTTCTTTAATCATACCTACTTCAAATATATGTGTGTGTGTATTTTTTAATTGAGTCTCTTTTATAAAACCACCCTGTGAATGAATAGGGACACAAGAATAGTGGCTATGCAGAAAAGCAAACAGAAATGAATAAGACAAATTTCAGAACCCTTTATTTTCTAGTGCAGAAGAAAAGGCAACTAAAGAAGGTCTCAGACTTGTTTAAAAGTTTTAGTTCTGGGTTTACTTGGTACTTCTGTAAACCTACTTTAAGATGGAAAAGCTATTGCTTCAAATGCAATTTCTTCATTTCAGTCATTTTCTTTAACCAGGTAGCCTGAACTCTCAAGTGCCCGAGATAGCTTCTCTTACTCAGTCTGGCTCTTTTACAGAATTCCCCTTCTTAGTGTGGATATGACCCAAACATGACTTTGGGTTTTCGCATGCTGACATTAGCACCAAACATGACTTTGGGTTTTCGCATGCTGACATTAGCACCAAGGGAGCTGATACCTGCTGGGTACCCTCCTCCTTGGCTTAGCTGTATTATCCTTTGATGATACAGACTGGCCAACCTGATTAGGAAGGCTTTTAACTAGACAAGAAGGGGGGAGTGTCACACAGACACTGTGAACAGTACCACCTAGGTCAGATGGCTTCCAGTGGGAGTATGCTAGTGGGGAGGTGAGGATAGGAAATGATCTCAGAGGGTCCTCTTTCACCCCTCTTGGGAAACCTGCAGGCTCGGTTACTTCCCTGAAATGCCTGCACACCAATGTGTGAAGCATGGGGAATAAGCAGGACGAACTGGAGATCTGTGTGTGGTCCCAGCGACATGATCTCATTGGAATCACAGAGACATGGTGGGATAGCTCGCACAACTGGAGCACTGCCGTGGAAGGCTATGTATGCTTTAGGAGGGACAGGCTGGGAAGGCGAGGTGGTGGAGTTGCTCTTTATGTGAGAGAGCAACTGGAATGCATGGAGCTCAACCTGGGAGTGGATGATGAGCAAGTTGAGAGCTTGTGGGTAAGGATTAGAGGGCAGGCTAATGTGGGAGACACTGTGGTGGGTGTCTGCTACAGGCCACCTGACCAGGATGAGGACGTCGATGCAACCTTCTATAGTAAGCTGGATATTGCCTCACAGTCACAGGCCCTGGTTCTCATGGGGAACTTCAACTACCCTGACATCAACTGGAAGGACAACACAGTCGGGCACAAACAGTCCTGGAGGTTCCTGCAGAGCACTGACGATAACTTTTTGACGCAGGTTGTGGAGGAGCCGACGAGGAGAGGTGGGCTACTGGACCTCGTGCTGTCAAACAGAGAGGGACTTGTAGGAGATGTGAAGGTAGGGGGTAGCCTCGGCTGCAGTGACCATGAGTTGGTGGAGTTCAGGATCCAACGAGGAGGTGGCAGGGCTGTAAGTAGCCTTGCAACAATAGACTTCAGGAGGGCCAACTTTAGCCTCTTCAGAGACCTCCTCGGTAGAATCCCATGGGCTAGAGCTCTAGAAAGAAGGGGGGCCCAAGAGAGCTGGTTAGTTTTCAAGCGGCACTTCCTCCACGTCCAGCAATAGTGCGTCCCTGTGTGTAAGAAGTCAGGCAGAGGGGGCGGGAGACCTGTGTGGATGAGCAAGGAGCTTGTGGCAATGCTCAAGCAGAAGGCAGCGGTATATAGAATGTGGAAAAAAGGACAGGCCCCCTGGGAGAAATACAGGAACGTAGTCAGGGAATGCAAAGATGCAACAAGGAAAGCTAAGGCATGTTTGGAACGCCATCTGGCAAGAGACGTTAAAAATAACAAGAAAAACTTCTTCAAATATATTAACAGCAAAAGGAAGATCAGGAAAAATGTGGGTCTGCTGGTGAATGGGGTGGGCGCCCTGGTTACGAACAACACAGAAAAAGCAGAGATGCTGAATGCCTCCTTTGCTTTAGTGTTTACCAAGGGCAGCCCTTTAGAGCCCCAGGCCCTAGGGACAAGAGAAGAAGCCTGGAGAGAGAAAGACTTGCCCTGGGTAGAGGAAGATTGGGTCAGAGAGCACCTAAGGAAAATCGATACCCACAAATCCATGGGCCCTGATGGGATGCACCCCAGAGTGCTGCGGGAGCTGGCAGATGCCATAGCTAAGCCACTCTCCATCATCTTTGAAAGATCCTGGAGAACGGGGGAGGTGCCGGAAGACTGGAAGAAGGCCAATGTCATGCCAGTCTTCAAAAAAGGCAAGAAGGAGGACCCAGGCCACTACAGGCCAGTCAGCCTCACCCCCATCCCCGGAAAAGTGATGGAATGGCTCATACTGGCCGTTGTTTCCAGGCACATGGAGGACAAGAAGGTGCTCAAGAGTAGTCAGCATGGATTCACCAACAGGAAATCTTGCCTGACTAACCTGATATCCAGCTGGTCATTCCATCATAGAAGGCTAGATGAGGGGAGGGCGGTGGATGTCGTCTGTCTCGACTTCACCAAGGCTTTTGACACCATCCCTCACAACATCCTCCTGGGCAAGCTCCGGAAGTGTGGGATAGATGAGTGCACAGTGAGGTGGAATAGGAACTGGCTGGATGGCAGAGCTCAGAGGGTGGTGATCAGCGGTGCCGAGTCTAGTTGGAGGCCTGTAGCTAGTGGTGTCCCCCAGGGGTCAGTCCTTGGCTCAGTCCTGTTCAATTTATTCATCAATGACCTGGATGAAGGCACAGAGTGCTCCTTCAGCAAGTTTGCTGATGATACCAAACTAGGAGGAGTAGCTGATACCCCAGAGAGCTGCACTGCCATCCAGAGGGACCTGGACAGACTGGGCAACTGGGCAGTGAAAAACCTCATGCAATTCAACAAGGCCAAGTGCAAGGTTCTGCACCTGGGGAGGAATAACCCCAGAGACCAGTACAGGCTGGGGACTGACCTTCTGGAGAGCAGCTCTGCGGAGAAAGACCTGGGTGTCATGGTGGATGACAAGTTGACCATGAGGCAGCAGTGTGCCCTCGTGGCCAAGAAGGCCAATGGGATCCTGGGGTACATTAAGAAGAGCGTCTCCAGCAGGTGGAGGGAGGTGATCCTGCCCCTCTACTCAGCCCTGGTGAGGCCGCATCTGGAGTATCGTGTCCAGTTCTGGTCCCCCCAGGACAAGAGGGATGTGGAGCTGCTGGAGAGAGTCCAGCTCAGGGCTACAAGGATGATCAGGGGCCTGGAACATCTGCCCTGTGAGGAGAGGCTGAGGGAGCTTGGCCTGTTCAGCCTGGAGAAGAGAAGACTGAGAGGGGATCTGATCAGTGTCTATAAGTTCCCCAAAGGAGGGGGTGAGGAGGATGGTGCTGGCCTATTTTCACTGGTGGCCACTGACAGAGCTAGAGGTAATGGCCACAAACTGAAGCACCAAAAGTTCCGCATGAACTTAAGGAATTTTTTTTTTTAACAGCGAGGGTGACAGAGCACTGGAACAGGCTGCCCAGAGAGGTTGTGGAGTCTCCTTCTCTGGAGATCTTCCAAACCCGCTTGGACGCAGTCCTGTGCCACGTGCTCTAGGTGACCCTGCGTGTGCAGGGGGGTTGGACTAGATGAGCTCTAGAGGTCCCTTCCAACCTTAAGCATTCTGTGAGCTCAGCACTGGACTAGTGCATTCGGCAATAAACTCTGAACAAAACACTTATGCCAAAGCAAGTAGTTCTAGCTGGACTCAAGCTACCTGTTTGGAGCCAATTGCAACTCTGCAACTACAGCTCTGTAGTTTAGAAGTTAATTCTTATTTTCTTGTAAGTATTTTAGAATTAAGTTTCTTCTCAACTCGCATTATTTTTAAAGGCCAAACAGAAGGGCCTCAGGACTAAAATTTTAGATAAGTATCCTAATGTTTCTGGTAATCTTGCTAATAAACTGCTACAGTATGAGTAATTGAAGACTTCATCATTAACAAGTACTTTTTTAATACTGTGTTCTATTAGTAAATGATCCCATAAAGTCTGGGGAAAGGAAGTCAAAAATCCTATACTGTTTAATACATAGTGTTTCTAATTCTTCATGACTCACTTTTGTGTCCAGTCCTGGTTTTGATAATGTCAGAGATATTTTAGGCAGCTGACCACATTGTCCAGGTATAATCACTTGCTTTATGGAAGTGAGTTTAAAGGTTCCTAGCTGGAGCAAGAAAGCTTTGAAGGATAAAGGTGACAGATTTGTAGAACAGAAACTCCTGATCCCAAGATGACGATGGCTCTTCGAAAACAGGGAGGAGATCTAGCTGCTTCAGGAACTCTTACAGTGTTTATGGAGTAATAAAGAGATGCTGTAGCACTATCCCCACACAGCTGGGATAATGCCTTTCATCACATAAATGGTTTCTTCTGGCTTATGTTCTGCACAGGGCTGCTTAAACAAGTGAACTTGCTTCTGAGATGGTAATCTGGAGAGCCAGCCTGTAAGAAGCAGCTCTCTTGTAATATTTTTAGCAGTATATTGAACACATGCATCCTGTTTTCTTCAGGAGTGATGCTCTAGTTCCACTACTATAAAATCAGATTGTTATGTTTTGGGAGGAAGTTCCTCTTGTCAGGTTAAAGATAAATGTTAGGATACATTTACAGCAAGAGGAATAATGAGAAATTGACCAATCGGCATGTAATTCTGTTAATTGCCGGGGCTAAACCATATAGCATACTACTTAAAAGGCAAGTAACTTACATTTTACTACCTGCTCTTACATTTACTACCTGCTACTACTACCTTTGCTACCTAGTGAATATCTGAAGAGGGAGTAGAATTGTCTACTAAGGGACATGGCTTTTGGAAGCAGTTGAAATTCTGGTGTTTGTAATACTGATATGTGTAACAATACTTTATAGAATAAACATGTGGAGTAACAGCTGTTTAAATGGTGGTGGTGTTATTCTTTCCATATTAATAGGTAGAAGCAGTCTGCAGTGCGTGGGAAAACTCCAGTCCTACTTACGGTGCTTCTGAAAATAATACAAAACTCCTAATTGGTAATATTACCTTTCTCTCCAAGGATGGTGGCTACATTAATCAGAAAACTTTTTTTGCGATGGAATCTGTTTGTGAAGGTATGTAGAGGTTTTCTTGTTTGTGTGTCAAGGGTATGTGCAATGTGAAAACACTGATTGATCAAGGGTGTCTATATATGTCTGGTATATTATTATACATATACATATATGTGTGTCTTCTGATAAATATGTATCCCACATGCCTGAAAAGTGTATGAGTGAAAGGATTTGGGTCAAGAAAGTTATGTATCCATTCTCACTGAGCATAACTTATTTGCGCCAGGACCAAATGTGTGTTTTTTCGCTGGCATGTCTTAGATACTTGGACATAACATACTGAGGATAGAAAGCACAGAAAAGATTCACTGAATCTGACTTGCTCTGGCTGGTCAGTTTTTAACTTAAACATATTCTATATGGGAGTAATCTGAATGCCTTCTATAGCACTTAAACTTGAAAATTTTTGTTTTATATAGGTTTTGAACCTTATAAAGGTGACTGGGTACAAGCTAAATATTTTATTAACCCAGCAACATGGAGCAGTGAAGCGGTTGCTGTGAAGCCTTTGAGATACAAGCGAGTGGACAAGGTGGGTGTTTGTATGTTAGTTTTGGCACTAAGTCTTCTGCGATGAGCAGGTGTTTTGGGGTGCTGATATTGCTAGACCTTTTATAATACCTTTTATAATATACCTTTAATTAAAATATACTGACCCACTTATAGGATTCTTTTTTACGTGATGCTTATTTTAGAAAGCATACATGTTTTGTTTAGAGCACAATGCATAACTGCTACTTATTGATTATCAGTTGTTAACTTAGATGCTTGCTGTGTTTTTTAGTTGTGGGTTTTCAAGTTTTTTGTTGTTTGTTGTTTTTTTGTTTTGTGCTTTTTGTTTGTTTAGAAATATTTGCTAAAATTGCTTAAAGACTGGAAAGTTCTTGTATGACTGCTATTTAACCAAGTATTTTGTATTAAAATTTTTTAGTAGAATAAAAAATGAATAATTGTTCCCCTATGTATACATATATTGTCTATATGACTTATTGTTTGGCAATTTTATATATTGAATAATATCTGCTTGTCAAACACAAGAAACTTTTTCCCTTCTGTTGTGATGGCTAGAAGTGAAATAAATATTTGTAAGTACAAGTATCACAATAAAGTCAAATGTATGTGCCTACAAGTATAAAATGTAAGCATATGCTTAAGTGGAAGCTAATGCTTATCAGAAATGATTCTTTCTTGTGTCTTGTTTTTTTATCTAAAGAGAAATACAGTTATGACAGATTAGTTGTGCATATTTATCTCCCTCAAATAACTGAAATTTAGACTGTAGTTCTCTTAATGCATAATGGTAGAATGACTGCTGCAGAAAGCAGTGTACTTCTAGTAGGCCTTTTAGCTTAAGTATTGATATCAAGTAAGAGTATAACAAATTGTTACAGGTTCGTATTTCCAGCATCTGTGGAAGACATGGTACAATAGATGAGAGTATATTTTTCACTTTGGATTCAGTGAGGCTTCCTGATGGTTATTCGCCTTGTGTGCATGACCTAGTGAATGTGATTGTGGTGGAAAGTAATCAGTCGTGTTATATTTGGAGAGCTCTCTGTTTGACTCCCGTCGATCGGAATGGGTAACATTCATTTTCTTGTTCTTTCTACTTGCTAAAAACTAGGGGTAAATTGTAGTTAAACAGGTAAAGCTTGCATTCTGTATTAAGTAATACTGTGGTCTAGTGCTCTGCACTGTCTAGAAAGCATGACAAATAATGTGAAGATTATAGTGATATGTTTGGCGCCTGCTTTTTTTTTTTTTTTTTTTTTTTTTTCCCCCCCCGTTCCTTTGAGGGGACGGGAATGTCCATACTCCCTAGAAAAGCAAAGCCAGCATCAGTGGAGTTCAGTGATGGAGCAAGGAAGGAATTTTGCAGTTTCATTAGAAAAAAAAACTAAGCCTGTAATCCTTTGTGTTTTTTCTAATCTGTGCTATTCTGCTAGCAAGAACTTCACTGCTTGAAAACTGTATCAAATTATTGTAATGGAATAGTTGTGAAATGGGTGTTTCCTGTAATCTGTTTTGCTGAAGTGTAGTTTTTCAGGAGGAGAATACTGAGTGATTCTTCAGATCAGATCTGTCCTAAACAGAACAGTTTAATGATTTGAAATAACAGAGATTTGCTAGATTTGCAAATACGATCAAATTGAGAGCTTCTGCAAGGGCTTTGGATGGCTAATTTGGTATAAAGAGGACCAAGGCGTAAGAGGTTGGAAGAAATAGATACTCAATCTGGGGAAGAAACACAGTCCCCCACCCCACCTCCATCTCCCCCCAAAAAAGTAGGGGGGAGAGTCTAAAAGAGCAGGACACTTATCCACATATCTGGAAACCATAATCTTTGGGTGAACTTTCCCTGTTCCAATGCTAGGAAAGATGGCTAAAGGCAGTACATGGATCTTCAAAGGAGCTAATAATAATGAAATAAGCTCTATCTTTTCACTGAAGATAATGTAGTGTATAAGCGGCTTCAGTTGTACCTAGATATAAATATGTATGTTTAATGTCTAACCTGATTCCTTCTCATAGGAAGGAGAAATACTGAAAGAGGTTCTGTTGTGTTGGAATTTGAAAGGGATCTATGGAATTACCTCTGAAATTTAGAAACAGGTCAGGACAATCTTGTCAGGAGTCATTTTAGTATAGCTGCCTATGCCTTTCTCTGCCACATGCCAAGCCAGAAATTGGATGGCCTTTCAGGGTTGTAAAAGACATCTCAAGTAAAGCTCTTCAGCAGTGAGTCATTACGAAATGGTGCTACACTAATGAAAATCATGTGCAGTGGCAAGTGCAGTACAAAGCTTTACCTTCAGGTTTTTCCTTTTACACAACTGTACAATTTGTTGATCTGTTTTTTCCATTTGGACCTATTTTGAATCACTGGTAGGTTAGCCACACAAACTATTACTGAAACCAAATCATAAAAGTTAGACCTTATGCTTGTCTCAATTTTATTGTATATTCTAGCTTATCAAAACCTGAGGCAAGGTAAACTGCAGCGGGAGACACCTAGTGGGCTTTCAGAGTAAGCTCTGGTGTAGTTATTGCCTTAGGTAATTAAGGAGTACTTAGGGTATGTAAATAATGGAGATATTTTTAAAGTGTTTTGAAGTATTGTAGTGCCATTGTATTATCTAATTGAGTAGCTTATTAATTGTAGGACAAAAGCATTGCAGTGTTCTTTAGGTGGCTGTGACTGAGAGTTTGGCCGCAGTCACTGCCTCAAGAAAGAGTGTGGCTTCAGTTTGGTAGTGTTCTTTTTGTCAGCACCATGTACAGTAGTGTCTTGCTTTTCAGCTCTTTTCACTTACCTGAAGTTATGGCTTCAGATTGTAGCCATAGGCAGGAGAGGTGATAAGCAGGTGCTTTGGGTACTAGCATCAGAGAACAGAAATTCGCCATCATTTTCCAGTCTACTCATCTCCTAAGCTCCAGTACTAAGCAGGGCTTTTGCGAAGCACCTAGCTCTTTGTTGTGTTTTGGTTCAGCTCTCAGAGAGACCCACAGGTCTACATGCTTCGTTTGCTGTTTGGCTCTGTTTGTAGCAAAGACCAGCTAGCTGGATTGCTTTAATCTTGTAGTCAAAGTTTTGGCCCTGGCTTACTGTGCTGCTGCAGAAAGGCTTGTTTTTCAATTTCTAGGCTAGTAAAGGTAACCAAATGGTTTTGGAAATAAAAGTGGCTGAGCATTCCATCTGACCTGCTTCCTCTTAAATACTGGGGCAATGTTTTAGTCCAGTAATTTCCAAACTTGTGCTGAATTGAAGATATTTCCTGAGTCTATTTGTGTTTCAAAATTACTGTAGATAATTCTGTCTTCTTACAGACTATCTCACTCTAATGGAGTGAATCTGGATGAGCCTTACGAAAACCTAATGAAAGACAAAGGAGGTTTGGAGGTGTCAAAAATGACTAATTTTGGAACTCTGAAGCAAGGGGAAACTAAAAGCATGATCATTGGGATAGAGTAAGCCCTTTCAGTTGTTTAAGCTTTCTGTCTTTCCACCATGCTGTAGTCTGTGCACCTGTGTTTCAGACGGAAGCCTCCCATATTGGTCCTTATGGTTTATAACCTTCGGGCAACCTCCCAAAAATGGAATTAAGGAGGGTTTTGTGTCAGGTGTAATGAGCAGATATCTTACAGATAGTGCTCTAAGGTTCTCCTGTTTCAGTCCTAATTAAAAATCATTTCTAGATTGAGGACTAATAAATGCTTTTATTTGTGTGGGTATGTTTAAATTAAGCTACAGATCTGCTGTGCTGACCAAGTCTTAGGACAAGGAGACTGCTACGTACTTGCACAGTAAAAGCAGACCATTTTTGCTTGTTTTATTTGTGTGTTTGGGGGAGGGGTGAGGGGGGCTGTTTCGTTCAACTTCTGGGCGTAGAGGCATCAGACCTGAATGGCCTCCATTTTGCTATTTTTTTCTAAAGATTAGCTTCATATGATGAATTTTAAATTACAAGTTTCTTCTTGTTGGTGTGTTTGGTTTGGGTTAATACACTGTATTTCCATATAGTTAATGTTGATTCTTTTGTGTGGTACTCTCTATGGTAATTGATATGACTTGTAAGTATTAACATCTAGTAGAGGTTTTAGTTCTCTTGAGTTAAACTTACTCAATTTCTTTCAGAAAAAATAGTGCTTATGAAATAGTGGTGAACCCACCTACCGTAGACTGTTGTATTTTACTCCAGGTAGAATTATACTTCCCAGGAACATTAACTATGCATTTAGTTATATAATTAATTCCGTTACTGCTTACAGGAATATAGGGAGTATACCACAGTCCTTAATCAGCTGCAGACTAGCTGGATGGGTAAAAGACAAGCAATTCAATTTTCGAATTCCTCAAAGATGCCAGAACAATTCAACAGCATATCTGTCATCTCTTCCAATAAATCAAGAGAAAGTCTCAAAAGCTGCAATTAATTCATATAGTGACAGCAGAGGAACAACACATGAGTCATTGAATAATGCATCCATTGCGAAGAATGGAATCATTCCAGGTAGAGTGATGTTTTAACATTTGAATACTGCAGTACTGAGCATTTTAACTCCTCAGAAGCCTGGTTTGGGGGGGGGTTGTTTGTTTTGTTTTGCTTTTGCTTCTCTTGAGGAAACTTGCCTGTGCTAGCTATAGCAATTGTGATGATAGAACCATCATAATCTGTCTACTACAGAAGAAGATTATTCTCAGGATCCCAATTTATCAAGGAAAAAGGAAAAATTTTCCCTGGTAGACAATAAAAATCTACATAATGAGGTAAATGAGCAAAGAGAAGATGCAAAAGAAGAGTTGATAAATGAGGCTGATGCTACTGGACAAACCGTCATACCGCCAGGTGGAAAAGCATTTATAGAGGTTGTATGCACTGCCACGTAAGTATTTATTGGTTCTGACTAGCATAGTGGGAATAAATCTTAAACTGACTCAATATTTCCCTGATTAGTGCCACAGTTTCCCCTTTGGCGTAATATTAAGTATATGTTAGCAAATTATGTAGAGATACAATATTAGAGCTTGAAAGTAACTAGCATTTTTAATACTTGGTGGTGGTTGTTGTCCCAAGAAAATGGCAGCAACAGTAACTGAAGAAATACAGTGGGAGTAGTTAGCTCTGGTAGAAATTGAAAGAAGATGAAGAAAATAGCTGCAGCTGGTTATATTCTATTTGGAAAAGCAGCTGCTCCATGAGCAGTATAGCTAGTGTAGATTTGCTGGGGATTTCTGTTCTGTCTAATATTTCTTTCAGTCTCACTACCCTGAAAACATCTTCAGGTCCCTGTCCAAATTTCTTAACTTCTCTGTCCTATGAAGCTGAATACCAATCAGCTGTGCTGGGATGGAAAAAAAATTTTCCTTCCATCAAAGTGTTGTTCATAGGGGGAAGGTCTTAGAAAACCCTTGAAAAACAGAAGTAATTTGCTGTACAAAGTATCTCTTTAAATCATTAAGAACTGAAAATATTTGGCATCAATTTTTGTGACCCTCTTCAGATTTCAAGAGGGAACCTTGTGCTGGAAACCTTTCTTTCATATACTTCTGGGTAGTTGAAGCTGTAGCTCCACAAACTCGTCGTACCAAATCTGTTGATCCTTATCATTTTTTAAAGATTGGACAGAGAAAAGCAAAGTCACTCTTTTTCATTTTTCAGAGCAACTTTCAGATTACTTTTGTTCCATTTTAAGTGGTGAAGTAGAGAGTTGAAATTCGTGTAGGAGAACTATGTAGCTCCAGTTTCCAAGGTAAACTCTAGGCAGGGCATACCTTTGCGGAGAACGGCATGTATATAAATGAACAATTTATCGCTGTAGAACTGTAAATGTCACAAAATTTGAGAAACTTCTAATAGTACAAAATGATCAATGTAACTCCATAGAAAGCAGCATGAAGATTTAACAAGTATTTGCTGACTTCTGCACTTAGGCTGTAGACCCTGAAAATGTTTATGTACTGAGCCAAGGTGCCGTAGATAAAACCAGGCTGGCTTTAGGCTGGCTAGGTCATGTTAGGAAGTGTGAATATCATGGTTTTAACAGCCTACCATTTGCTTGCTTGAAGAAACCCTGGATACAATAAGGAGCTCCTGTTGCTTGTTTTTTCTGATTTTGTTATTGGACGCTATATTGAAACCACTGTAACAAGTGAAGAAGAATCAAAATTAGCACCTGTGGAACCATTTTCTCCAAAAAAGCCCAATATTGTCGCAGTACCTCAGCAAAAGAAGACAACAGTGGTTGCAACTAACTACAGAAGGTACTATGAATTAGAGCCAAAAATGTTAGCAATGCTAAACACAATTAATACATAAACACATTAAATATTAAACACAAAATGCTAAACACAATATTAATAAATGTCTGTTTTGTAATGCTGACAAAGGAAATGCAAAGTGAGAGTCTTTGTACATTATATATGTACGTTGTAAACAAGATAATAACTGGATTCTACTGACAAAGTGACTTTTCTTTTTCTTTCTTTTTTTTTCTTATACCTAGGAATTTCTTTATAGACCTTTTTATATAGGAGCTCTTTCCACTGTCTAATGCAGGATAAACTTTTTAGAGCTAGATTATTCTGCGGTGCAAATAACAGTGGTTAGTGTCATTTAAAAAAAAACATCATTTTCTGAGAGTAATTTCTTTAAATAACTTCTCAAGCAACTTACCAACTGGTATCTGATTCACTTGTTTTGTGAATGGGAACATCTCTTATTTGGAAGAACTCTTTTTTTGCAAATGAACTTTCACAATACATATAGTATTTACTTAGTTATAAAAGTATCTCTAAACTGCATGTAGCAGTGTACTTGATGTTTTAAAGTAATCTGTAACTACAGCATTTGCCTTTCTTCTCAGTGTACATGTTGCTAACTGTCATGAGGTTAGGGTGTCTTTTCATATCCTTGGTGGTAGGGCTTGCTAAGTAGGTGCTTGGCACATACAACTTGAGAATGCTAGATGATATGGCATCTTTCTTTTGTTTTAGAAATTGCAGAAGGCAGTTGCCGAGCTTTCTTCCACATTATACTATACCAGAGGGATTAAGAAAGTGTGTGGAGCAGAAGTTGGACATACTGACTTTTCAACCCCTCCTTGCAGAAGTATGCAAGCTTTTATTTATATAAGGTAGAATATACTTACGTAGGTGGCGCATTCGTGCTGGCCTTAATTTAATAAAAGGTGTAGCTTTCCTTTTGTTTCTGTTATACTTATTAAAACCAAGAAGATTCATGTTTTAATATATATCCCTTAACAGAATCCAAAGTTTTGTGAATGCAAAAGGTTAAATGTGGAAAAAATGAAAGGTATTGGAAATACACTGCAGAGCAATATGACAACATACTGAACAAAGTCAGTATTTAGACATCCTCAGAAGGTGTTTGGTATCGTAGCTGTAGTCCTGCTTTATCTTCTATGAAATAGAGTTGCTGAAGTTGTTGTTTTGTTAATGCTCAAGTGTAATTCACCACACTCTTCCTGCAAGTATGTATATCCTGCAATTTCAGAATATATAACAAGAGGATCAGAAGTCTAATAAAAATATTAGTGATCCTTTCTCCAGAGCAGTAGGTTTTGATTCCTATTAGGAAACATTGCAGCCACTCACTTTGCTTAAGGACTAGGGTCAAATAACAGGTAAAGGCCAAATGCTTTGTCTTTGGAATATCTTGGCCAAAGCAATAGAAATGAGGTGTTTGCAGTGAGTTAGCAGGGCAGCAATCCTGTGTGGGATGTTTTTGTTCTATTTTGTTTTTCTTTCCTAGTCATTGTTTAGATAGTGCTGTGTTTCTGCTGCTGGAGAATGTGTTCAGCAAGATGCATTAGGCTCTGAGGGAGAAAGTTTAGGAACTTTCAGGTCTGTCATAAATCATAAACATGAGACACACCAGAGACTGATGTGATTTCAGCTGTTCACCCATGTCTGCCCGGCATGCTTAGATATTTTTTATTATTATTATTTATTTTATTTTATTTTTTTAATATATTCTGTGACTGTTGAGCACAGAATTCAGATTACAGACTGGCCCCTGCATCTAAGTGCTGAAACTCTTATGGTACTTAGGGGAGACCCAGTAACTGCTGGCTATTATGCGTGGCCTCCAAGGTCTATATGAATCCCGCAAATTCTGAGCACAATAGGTGTTTAAAAGTACAGCTGTCTGATAGATAACAACTGTATTTTGGTACCTTAATTAATGAGCTGGTTACTGTGCAGTCTGTCTAAAGAGCTGTTTGGTAGAACATGTAGAACAATGGGGCCCATATCTGAGTAGAAGCTACAGTTGTAACACATGCCGTTTTGTTTTTCAGCATCTTAATCTAGATAATTATAAAGCAAACTTCTCTACTCTCTTGTGGCTTGAAGAAATCCATGCAGAAATGGAGATAAAAGACTACAGCATGAGTGGGATTACTTTGAAAAGGAATGGGAGCTCTTTGGTTTTGGAAGTGCCGGGAGTGGAAGAAGGCAGACCCTCCTTGAACATAGGTAACGATTAGTGTGAAATGAAGCCAAACAGCATCTTGATTGGTATCTTAAGTGCGATACAAACTGCAGTGTGTTACTGCTTGTTAAAGCAGTGTGTCACATATTTGAACACAAAATTAATCCAAGCTATGAAAAACGTGAACTGTGTTGCTGGTGTCTCACTGCAGTGGCTGCTGTGTGAGGAAGCACTGCATGTGTCTGCAATACTGTTCTGAGGTCTTCAGATTTTTTCATGTACAAGAATTAGAAGGACTTGCCATAAAATCAAGCTGTGCACTGTAGTAATGACTAGGAGGCAAGAGGTGTTTCAAAACTAGAAGCAAGGAAAGGATTTGAAATTGAATTTAGAATCTCAAATATCATTATTTACAGGATATTGTTTTTGGTAAGCATTCAAGATCACGTAACCTACAGTCTAGGTGCTTTGGAAATGTATTGCACAATTCACATTCCAGTTCAGAACTAGGGTCTAAATGAAGTGCTAACTTACTCATAGATGTGGATATAAGTTTACTTAATATCCTAGCTTAACCATGCAAATGAAGAGGGGGAAAAAAAAAAAAAAGGAAAGAAAATGTTGCAGTGAGAATTTGACTATTTGTTGTAACTGTATGTTGCCTTTTAACTTTGCTTAGGTGATAAGGTGATACTGAAAAGTCAGATCTACTGTGAGCATGTAGTAGAGTATGTAGCCTATATTACAGAGGTAAGTGAGCTGTGTCTCCTGTTGGGAAATAGTGTGATCACTGGAGTTCTAAAGGGAAGCAGCAGTTCATGGTGGCCACGCTGGGGTCATTACGAGGTTTGGTTTGGTTTGTTTCATAAAGCTGCTATGTGGTGGGGTTTTTGTTTGGTTTTGTTTGTGCTGTTTTATCTACACTCTAGTGTAGGCTTCTACTTAGGTTTTTTCTTTATTGTGACCCATGGTTGTGGGGTTTTTGTTTTTAAGACTTTTTAGGCTTCCCTTTTTTCTATAGATTATAACTTTTATCTCCTCTGAAAGCACTACAAACATAAAATAAATATTGTAATATATTGACAGTAAATCTAGTTTTGTGTGTGTGGTTTTTTTTTTTAATGTTTTCAAAGGTATTTCCATAAATTACTGAATGCTCCCATAAATTGACCTGTTTTTGTAATCTTTGCAACAGATTCATAACGAAGATGTTACTCTTAAACTACATCCAGACTTTGAACAGACTTACAGCTCAGAGCCCATGGATGTGGAATTTGTTCATTCTAGGTATTTTTATAGATTTCTGAATGGGTATAGACACAACACAACTTTTTCAACTGTGTGTGTTTGTTGTTGGGTTTTTTGTGCTAATTCTTTTTATCTCTCTTTCCCAACACAGCTTTCTTGCTACCTGTGTTGACATAGTAACTATGCAGTCTTTTATGAAAGAACTTGTCTTATATCTCCTTTTTAATGTATAAATGTTTACTCCAGTGCCAGAAAGTGAAGTAGCTGATTTCTGGAGGAATAAAAAAAAAATGCCAATATGGCTGCAAGATTATGAAAAAGGTTGCTACTGTTAGCCACCTTTTTCTTTCCTTTTTTTTTTAATATATGCTAACAATAACATATTTATGGAGTATTATCTGTATTTAATTGCTTAGTCTTCTCTGTAAAATTAGCTCTGCATGAAATTTGTTTGAAAGACTTTACTTAATTCTAGAGAACAAGGTTATCTAGCTTTCCACTGAGATGAAGTAGAGATATATTAATCAGAATATTGTTCATAGCAAAAGCTTTTGATTAACATTTCTGCAACATTTTTTAATAAATACTTAAATGTTCCTCTGTAAGATTATTTTTATTGCTATATATATGCCTGTACATGTGAGCACTAGTTCCCAAAAAATACTGAATGGATTGTATGTGTATGTGGTTGTGTTTTATGGAAATTTAAGGTTTTACTCTAATCCACAAATCACTATTCTAATAACAGGATTACCAGCAGGCGATGCCAGTTGGCAGTTGAGCAAGCTGTATATCTGGGTGAAAAAGGTATCTTAATTAAATTTAAACTAGAGGTGTTTGATTGCAGGGAGTCTCTCTGCTTTCACATCTGAGTAGTGATTCTTCCTGAAGCGTACTGAGAAGAATGCATTGTAGTCTGGTTTTAGACAGGCTTCCTCATAAATGGCTAGATATTTTTTTTTTTAAAAAAAAAAAAAGCAGCTGTTAGGTACAGTGTATGTGTTACTGGAACCATTCCATCTGTTTTCCATCACAAGAGGGCTTTACACTGTTTTTATGAGCAGTTTCAACCAATAAGCAATGTACGTCTCCTGTTCTAAGAATGTTATATGAAAGGCCAATGTTTCCTGTTACCTCAAGCTGTATTAAAATGCACAAATTCAGTTAAATGGATTGTGCGCTTACAGTGAAGTCGCACAGATCTTTCCCCCTAATACATTAGTTCTTACAGACCTACTTAGCAACTCAGAGTAAGCCAATGTATCAGCAGCAATATATTTAACAGAATATGTATAAAATATTTATGTGGCTTTCAGATTTATTTCTCGTTTTTCCTCTAAAGTGTTGTTTCCAGAAAGGCTCCTTTTACAGTCACCACAAGCAGAATATTCTATTGTTGATGATGGCCTTGAACAAGGTTTCAAACAGGAAAGTAAGGTAAATATTTATTGAAATACTTAGAGCGTTTAATACTTACAGATTAGTAAGGTAACTACTATTGTAGCTGTTGTTACTCCTGTAATAAGGCATTGAAAAATCCAAGTTGTGTTCTGCTTTCTGATGGTGAAAGTATTTGTTTTCTGCTGGGGCAGAGAGAGGGGAACCTATGACAAATGAAGATGACTAAGCTACTGCTCCAAAGATGGAGATTCTGCTATCCCTGGATGACCTGTGTCAGTGCTTCACTTTAACTGCCCTCCTGTTGATTCCTGTCCTTTCCCTCTTCTTCTTTAAATGTCCAGTCCAAATTTTCCAGATGAAACTTGTGGATGTTGCCCCTTGTTATATTGTATGCTGCTACTAAGGTTTGGTTCTGTTGGTTTTTGTAATTCGTATTTAAGTTGCTGTATATTATTATTGAGACTGCCTTTTAAATTTCTTGCCAAATTTAAAAAAGCCAAGGTATCTCAACCTGTCCAGTTCATCCTGAGAATATGCTGTGGGTACATACACAATTCTAGTATCCACAATAGCCCTGGGCCCTGAAAAGGGCATGGGAATTACTGTGTGGCTGGTGGATACCCAGGCTATATTGATTCATGCAGCTCTTCTGTTCTGCTTCTTACTGAATTTCATGAGTCTTCTTCTGACTCAATTGTCAAGTCTCTCGTGGTCTGTAGGGATTGGTGATAGATCATCTGGCGTTTCAGCATGACTTCTGGTTTTGCGTTATCTGCAGATTTGGTAAGGTTATGCTCAGTCTGTGACCAATTTTCAGTAGAGTATCTAAATGGTTCAGTAGTTAAGTCAGTTTTCTAACCCATCTAGCAGTTGGTTTGTTCCTCAATTCACAGGTGATAATACCATGGTAAGTACACCATGTCAAAAACCTTGCTGAAATCAGTGCACTGAACTAAAGCTCCTGGGTTGTGTTTGCCTGCCTGATCAGTCACCGATCAGTCACAGTCATAGAAGAAAATAAGGGCTGGTCGCTCAAGGTCTGCCCCTTGGCATAGCCCATTGGCTGTTTCTGCTGAACTCCCTTTCCAACCTCAAAGAAGTGAGGAGAGCATTGCCAGGATCCCTCGTGCCTGCCCTAGAGCTGTATCTTACCTTGAGGCCTTGCTTTACTCGAGCTGTTAGTAATGCCCGCAGGGATAAACAACAGAGGTAATCAGAAGGGCAATTAGGCCTTGCAGCCTTTCCAAGACATCATGGGTCTGGGCAAGCAGCAGACATTCCTGAATGGTATGTTTGGCCATCAGGCAAGAAGGAGAAACCAACCTCTAGTCACTTTGCTGAATTAGAATCAGTATTATTAAGAAAACGGAGGTATCTAGCTCAGAGTTTTCTCCCCGAGCAGAACTCACCTGAACCTGTTTCAGAAACTTTAGATATAAATTGGGAGCTCTTGGTATCCTTTGCTTCTCTGTTCCATCTTCCTCAGTTTCCAGTAGATACCATATATAATGAGATAGCATCACATTTTATTTGCAAAAATAAAAACCCAAAACTTTAAAGGCATTAGTGAAGATAGTTGCATGTCACCTTAAGGTTTACTTCAGCTTGATGATGTTTTCAGGTCAAAAATCTACAGAACAAACAGACAAAATGCATGGCATCAAGGGAAATGACCATACCAGATGTGGTGACAGTTCTACCCGAAACAAGTCAACCTGGTATATTTGCATACGTCTTTATATTTAAGTATATTGAAGTATTTAAGCTCAGGTTTACAGTTACTTTGGTAAATCAGAGCTGATTAAGTGCTTTTAGATGCCCTCCAACTCTACCTTTTTAAGAAACTGTATAATTTTCCTGGCTGGAAATTTTCTACATAGAAACACCTTCAGTTCAATAGATAGCTAGTGTGATGTTTTGTGGTCTGTAAAATATCTGTACTTTACACAGACAGTATTTTACCAAGAGACTGTAATCGTCACACAAAGTATCTTATTCCTGCGATGGTGTCTCATTCTGGGGGTAGTTCTTTCTGTAAAGATACTAAAAACTTGACAAATGTTTTGGAAAGTACAGGTCGTTTATATGCTTGTCTGGAAAGTGTGACAAAATATTGTTGTACTTAATTTGGTAGAGTGATTTTTATCACATTTTAACAGTAGAATCCTTTAATGATTTGGCAATACCTGAGGCACTTCTGTAGAGGGATTGGTAAAATACTGTCCTAAAAAGCTAAAACCCATCTAAATGAAACGGGAGCAGTTTTCTTATCTACCATTTGTCACTAGTACTCCTATTATCCCTGAAAAGTTGCTTTTTAACTTTTTTTTTTTTTTTGTCTACTCTAGGAAAAACAAATGTGGGTTAGATTATAGTATACAGTTTTATAGGATGTTTTGGTGCATAATTGCAGTCCTTTTCTGTCCTTTATTTTTTGTAAAAGACACAATATGCTTTTGAAATCTTCTTAATGACTATTTTCTATATGCTGTTTCACGAAATAGGAATTTTGGGGGGCTTTGTCAAGTGTTACTGCTTGAAAAATGAACTGTTCATTATGTCAGCCTAAATTGCATTAATGTGTGTATGTTAAAAATGTTTTTGTGTCATTTTTAATGTATACTTTTTTACTGTCATTTTACAGTCAGTGAAACTGGGACGCTTAAGCAGGCACCTCAGGCATCTGGCCACTTTTTCAATCCTCTGCTGAATGAGCATCAGAAACTGGCAGTGAAAAGGATACTGACTGGTGAATGCCGTCCAACTCCTTATGTCCTTTTTGGACCACCAGGAACAGGCAAAACATTAACAATAGTTGAAGCTATTTTACAGGTAATAGTGGAAGACAAATCAATCATCTCATTCTTTCAATATTAAACACAGTAATTCTGTAAGTACAGTTATGATTTGCTTCCAGATAGAAAGGGTTTCTTTCAAAATATTTCTTTATAATTCAGTGAAAGAGGAAAGATATAGGTATAAAATTGTTAACAAACTTCTAAATTACTTATTTTCAAAGCTTCATATTTTTGCATTTTTAAAGCTTTAGTAAATGGTATCTAACCAGTGATTCTAGCGCTGCGTAGTAGGTTTATGAAGCACAGATATATTTTAATATGCTGACTGTGAATTATTTTCAATTGAGAACACTCAGCTTTCAAATTCTGAACAGTCTTGACTCTCAAGATGGGTGCTCTTGAACTGCAGAAAACTGGATCATTGTACTCAAAACTCTTCAGAATTTTATATTCAATAGCTATAAAAAATTACATGGATGTATGTTTGAGTTATTGCTACTTGCTTAAGCCTTGACTACTTACCTAAATATCCTTTTCTGTGACTGTCGTCTTAAATGTAGATACATTATGCTTTGCCAGACAGCCGTATCTTGGTCTGTGCACCGTCAAATACTGCAACAGATCTAATTTGCTTGCGGCTGCACGAAAGCAAGCTGTTAAAACCAGGAACCATGGTCCGAGTTAATGCGAGCTGCAGGTCTCCAGAGGTAACTATGTAGATAACTTAGGTAATAACTACAGTTAATATTACCATTTTCACATGTTGATTTTAACATACCATTTTAATAATATACAGTTGCTCTTTCTTAGACTGATGATCCTTGTTTAGGATCCAGAGAAAGTCACTGGAAACTGTTTATCATAGCTCATAATGCAGCTGTACAAGCCTAGATCTGAGCTTGTTTCTTGGTGCTTAACTCTACTAGTTATCACATGATGTCAGTGGGGATTTTTAATGCAATAAAATTCTTTCAGTTGTGAAACAATCCCCAAATCTGCTATTCAAGTCAAGCCTCTACCTCTCCAAATTATTTGTGAAGAACTCATTTCAGCAAATGAATGGCTCCAAACCTAAGAATTTCTTAACTTCTAGAATGAAATTTTAGTAGTCAGTTTTTTGATTCATATGAAAATGTTTAGCTTGAGTGGTGTCTTATTTTACAAACTTACTTGTCGTTGTTATTGCTTCTGCAGCAAATTGATGATATAGTGAAGCCTTACTGCAAAGATGGTGAAGATATTTGGAAAGCATTATGGTTCAGGATAATAATTACCACATGCAGCAGTGCAGGGCTGTTTTATCAAACCGGAACACGGTACAGTACATTTTATATGAATATTGCTGAGATATAAACGTTAGGTTTTGTAAAATCCAGACAAGATTTCCTCTGTACTATAAATTAAGCTGTTTTAATGCTGTTTTTTTTGAATGTGCCTCTATTTAGACATTGCCGAGTCTGGATAGTTTCTTACTGAAATTCTTGGTTTTTGTAAAGTTTCAGCTGAGACTTCCTCTATAGTAAATTTTAGAATTATCTTAAATAACATTAAAAATTCTTGATACAGTGTTGGCCTAAAAGCATTTTGGGAGATCATACTGAAATCATATTGTACTTAACTTTTCATCAAGTCACCTTTACTAGCTATAAAAATAAATCACGTAAAGTGCTCTTAACTAAAGATTGTTGTATGCTTATGGTTTTAACTCTACAAAATGACACTTTTGAAATCTAATTTGCACACATTGTTTTGCACTAAAAGAGCCTAAGGGATTGTCCATGCCAAACCAAGTGCATTATTCCAATTAAATAGCCAGAGAAACTGAGAACAAGGAGGAATCTTCTAAATGGCATTAAAACGTTTTGTTTCAGCAAGGTTATAAGATAAGCAGGGGTTATGTATATCAGAGTATGTAAAAGAAATTACAGATGAGGGCTTAAACTTAGTAGGCTGCTTCTGCTAACTTCTGTGCTGGAACTTTATGTGGAGTTGTATTGGTGCAAGACAACTTGGCTGGAGCCAAGAGGCCTCTGTAATTGCTGAGGCCAGCCGCGGGGTGGCAGAATGAAATAATCTGAAAACAGCCCTATTTGGGTCATGTTGTTTAACTCTAGGCTTGGACACTTCACACATGTGATTTTGGATGAGGCAGGGCAAGCAAGTGAACCAGAGAGCCTGATTCCTCTTGGGTTGATTTCCGAAGCTAATGGACAGGTATTTCTCTTAGCTTCATCTTCTGAAAGCATAAAAATTTTGACTTTTTATCATTATGAACTATGTCAAATGATTTCTGATTACTTCATAATCTACTATGCAAACTCTCATTTCTTGGTAATGAACATCAAAAGCTGAATGCTTGTAATGGATTCTATTAATGCATGATTTTACTAAATTATTTTTTACATTTTAGACACAGCATCCATTTCCCACACTTAAATATTTAGAGCTTAATATAAAATATTTTTTACATATTCAATGATATGAATCCTGTACTACCAAAGCACACGTTTTAAGATGCAAGTCAACTATTTTTAATTATTGTATTTTTCTGGGCCTAGAGCACCTTCACAAAAAAAACTAAACCTTTAATCACTATTTTTTTTTTTTTAATACAAAATCTTCTTAACTGCATACACAGATAGTTCTTGTTGGAGATCCAAAGCAGTTAGGGCCAGTAATAAAATCTGAAGTTGCAGTGGCTTTTGGATTGAATATATCCTTGCTGGAAAGACTGATGTCACGATCTCTGTATCTGAGAGATGAGGATGCTTTTCGTGCCTATGGATCATACAATCCTTTGCTGGTGAGTAAATCTTCTGTGTGGTGGGTTGTTTTGTTTTGTGTTTTGTTTTGTTTTTTTCTCCCTCAGATTAATCATAGGAGAAACTGTGCTTCCTGTTACCAGTTTCCTTACCACCTTTTTACTCCCTAGTACATAGTAGTAAATCCCATTAGAGGTGTGGGTTTTTTTTGTTTTTTTTTTTTTGTTGTTGTTGTTTTTTTTTCTTGTCTCTCCAGGAAGGCTCAAGGATTTCAAATATATGCTCTAAATACCTGTCCTTTCAACATATTAAAGCTCTTCTCTGTTCTTATTTCTTAAGTTCTCTATTTTTAAGCAAAATAAGTCAAATACGATACAACACATAATTGTAAATACTGGCTTAAACTTTCCTTTCATCATCACTGGCTAGACTTACTATACCTTTGTCTTTGTACCTTAATTCTCCACAGAAGCAGCAGCACAGCTTCCACGTTTAACATAAAAAGACAAATAAAAGCTGTTCCAAAAGTAACCTCTGTGTGTAGCTTTTTTTGCAGTAGAGTCATGTACTATGAAGCCCCATGAATAACTGTGTGTTTAAGTTACAGATTTGGGGTTTTGTCTTTGCAGATCACAAAGCTTGTGAAGAATTACAGGTCACACTCTGCATTGCTTACCTTGCCATCTAAATTGTTTTATCATAAAGAACTGGAAGTTTGTGCAGACACTTCTGTAGTAACATCTCTGTTGCATTGGGAAAAATTGCCCAGGAAGGGCTTTCCATTAATTTTTCATGGAATACGGGTATGTAAAATGCTCACGTAGTTAAGGTGTGGATAATGAGACCTGATGCAAATTGGCTGACACAGACAAGGGTTTTCTTTAGACTAAGCTTTGCATATTTAAAAAGGAAAAAAAGTAGATGACCCAGAAGTCATACTTCTTGAATGTATCCTAGGAACTTGAGCATCTGCCTACTACAGTGTATTTTAGAGACATTTTGATTGTAAATTTTAAGTTCATAACAGAACAATTTAATCAGGATGGGGCTCCAGGCAGCTGTTTTTATATTGTCCTTTTATTGTGAATTTCCCATGTTGGAATGAATATAAGCTATAAAATTATAGGATTAGAGCAGCTAGAGGATCTAGCCTGAAAGCAAACAGAAAAAAAAATACCATGTTAAAACATTCTCTTTAGTCTTGCAATAAACTAGTAAAATAATATCCGATCTACCTTTTGCTGGAGAAGCCTGTTTCTTCACTCTTCTGCCTGGCACAAGGTGCTAGGCTGCTAACCCCTGTTTTTCCAAGTAGACCTGTAATTCCTGTGTCACATATTTAGAGCACTGTCACCTTAGAAATTTTTCATCTAAAGACCTACAGAGAATGTTAGTGGAGCATGTTTGTTGGGAAGAATCTATAGCAGAGAAACTTGGGGTAATATTGTATCACTGCATCGAGTGCCCTTACCACACCCATCCTTATGGTGTTAAGGCTGTATAATTGTGTTGTCACTTGTCATACCTGGTTTTCATCTTCTAATTCCCTGTCCCCTCACGCAGGGCAGGGAAACACGGGAAGGTCACAGTCCCTCATGGTTCAATCCGACGGAAGCAGTTCAGGTGATGCGGTACTGCTGCCACCTCGCTAAAAATGAGCGCAGCGCCGTGTCGGTGACTGATATCGGAGTGATGGCGCCCTATCGGAAGCAGGTACCTGGTTTCTAAAGGCTTGAAATTTACTGCGTTTATCCTATGGTTTTACATAGTCGCTATGGTTCGTTAAGGCAGGGGGACATACCTCAAACTTCACAGTATGCCATGTTACATAGTGTTTTATCAGTCCATTAATGATATTTCCACTGAAGTCTATCCTAGGGAAAGATGAAAGTGAAGATACTCGGATTAGCTTGATTGTAAAAATCAGTAAGTGAGTAGTTGGAGATCTACTTGCAGTTGGAGACAGATATACAATTTACAGTTACTGGGCATAAATAGTGTAACTCACTCTAATATCCCCAGTTGATACAAATAGAATATGTGTAATTTAGTGGTCCAGTTCTGTCAGTCACTTGGTACTGAAGAGTGGAATGGAAAGGAAGTGTAGTAGGTGACTTTGAGGATGCTGAAGGAATTAGCCAGTGGGATCCTGGCCTCCATCAGGAGGAGCATTACCAGCAGGTCGAGGGAGGAGATCCTGCCCCTCTCCTCAGCTCTAGTGAGGCTGCAGCTGGAGTATTATGTGCAGTTCTGGGCTCCCCAGTGCAAGAGGGAAATGGAGCTTCTAGAGAGGGTCTAGCATAGAGCAACAAAGATGATTAAGGGACTGGAGCATCTATTGTGTGAGGAAGGACTAAGCGAGCTGGGCCTGTTTAGCCTGGAGAAAGGAAGACTGAGAGGGAATCTGATCAATACGTATAAATACCTGAGAGGAGAATGTAAAGAAGACGGGGCCAAACTCTTCTCAGTGGTGGCCAGTGACAAGATGGAGGTAACTGGTACAAATTAAAACCGAGGCAGTTCCATCTCCATGTGAGGAAGAACTTCTTTCCTGTGAGGGTGACAGAGCCCTGGAACAGGCTGCCCAGGGAGATTGTGGAGTCTCCTTGTCTGGAGATCTTCCAAACCCGCCTGGATGTGACCCTGTGCCACGTGCTCTAGGTGTCCCTGCTTGAGCAGGGGGGTTGGACTAGATGATCTCTAAGAGGGCCCTTCCAACTCAACCATTCTGTGATTCTGTGAGTTAGGACTTCCTAGCTGTAGAAGCTTGTACTTCCATTTGGATCCGTAAACCCTTTCAGGTGAGAGCTCTGCCCTTGCAGATTCCGTTCTTTGGGCACTTGCACCTGCCCACATTTATAGCTTGATAGCTACTTTTCAAACATTTATACAGTATTTATGTGACCGAGTATCTTGCACTCACTAAAACAGGTCATGCCCTTAAATACAATGAAATTGTTCATCTGCCTCTGATGCTGGGCAAGGATAGTAAATGTCCGCTCCAAAGCGTTTCATTGTATGATGGGAACGCTGGTCTGACAGGAGTCACTGTCTGGAATGCTTGGCTTTCCCAGGCACAAGAGATGTTCTGAAGCCTTTACTGTCCCCTTTCCAGGCAGCTCTTTCCAGCTGGCAATGTGCTCACCCCAAGCAGCCTCCTGGGCCCTGCAGTGCCTATGGTTCCAGCTCATTCCCGTTTCTGGAGGGTGCTTCAGGTTCCCTCTCGCCTCATGCAGCTGCCAAGCCTAGGTAGAATCTCCTCAGTAGCCTCCCATGGTTTGGAGGAAAACATTTGCTTTGCCACATCTGATGATAAAAAAAAATACCAGACATATGTCATATATGTTTATATATATATATATATATATGATTTAACATATTTTTATGTTAAATCATGTATTTGTACCTAAAGCATTTTCAGTTTTGAAGTAAGTTCCTTCAAACATATTTCTGGTAGGTGGAAAAAATAAGATTTCTTCTGAGAAGTATTGATTTGGAGGATATTAAAGTGGGCTCAGTAGAAGAGTTCCAAGGGCAGGAGTACTTGGTTATCATCTTATCCACGGTACGTATTCGCGCTTCGAGTTTGTTAGTCTCTAAATTCCTTTTGGTTCTTTTGTGATATGGGGCATTAAAAAAAAAAGCCTATATTTTTGTCAGTAGTCTGTCACAGTATTTGGGGGAGAAAAAAAAACTATTAGGAATATAGAACCATCACAAAATTGCTAAATTTGTAGGATTTTTTTAAGTCTTTGTAGATATTTTGTAGATACTTATACTAATTTATTTTACAGATGGAGTTTCTTGCAGATCATGTACCTTTTGCTAGAGAGAGAGAGAGAACTGCATAAATCATAATAATAAAAAGTAATTGCTGTTTGACTTACTGAAGTTGTTGTAGATTCTTATATCCTTTCCCCTCAGCCTGAGTGTCATCACTTAATTGCCTTCAGCTGGCAGTTTCCTAGTCACCAGTGCTGACTTGTGCCTAGAAGCTGAGTAGTCCTTTACTGCTGTTTGTTTGGCATTAGTATGAAGCTGGGCTCAAATACAGAGGGAATAAATGAACAGTTACATTGTGCAGCAGTCACAGCCCACTGTTTGCTTCAGCAGCAGTTCCTTCTGAGCAGACTCAAGGCTCCAGGCCACTGAAGGCGTTGCAAAAAGGCACCTTGTGAATTCTGACTCTGCCGTAGGGCCTGCAAGGCTTGCCACTGTGGCGCTGCTTCTACGGAAAACACAGATTTGGTCTCTGCTTCACTAGGAAGTATTGTTGCCACGCAGTGTTTTTTAAATGGCAGTGGACAGCCCTTCAGCAGAGAGTGTCCCAGAGTAGAGGTAGTGCCTGTCACCTCCGTGGTTGTTCCAGGCTCCTGGAGGACAGGCCACCGAGGGGGGAATTCAGTTGGATGATGAAGCCCATTGCTCACACTAAGCATTAGCTTGCTGCCATAATCAAATCATGTTAAACCTACACTATGAATAGGTAAATTGCTTTCTTATTATTCTTTTTCTAAAATTATCAATAATTAATTTTAGGTCCGATCTAACGAAGGCTCCTTTTGTAATGAGAAAAGCTGTTTGGGCTTTCTCTCTAACCCGAAGCGATTTAATGTAGCAGTTACCAGGGCAAAAGCTTTGCTGATTGTGGTGGGAAATCCTCATGTTCTTGTAAAAGTAAGTGGCTTTTGGATCTTTGAGCTGCATGTGGCATTTGCCACGTTAAATGATTTGGGGTCTATTTGATGTGATGGAGCTTTTGAGAGTATCTGATCTCTACTGGCTTCTCTGAATGTGGATGGTTTAGGCACCCATGCAATAGAACTACAGACTCAAAGAAAATTTCAGGGGTGATGTGTGCCTGAGAGCACCTCACTGCTACCATTTGAAGTCAGATACGGATGTTCTGAATATCTCTACACAGGTCTAACTTGGACTCCTGCTACTCCATTAGAACTATTCATGAAATGTAGTTACCTCATTTTTAAAATGAAGGAAAATAAAAGTGATGGCTGCCTGTTATAATAACAGCTTGCCAGGTCACTAGTCTCCTTGAATGTGGCCATCGCCTTTCTTAGGATGAAGGCATTTTGTGCTGCATGTTTCATACTTGTCATTCCTGAAGTGTGTGTGTGTAAGGGGGATATATATTCCAGTTAAGGGGCTAGGAAAAGAATTAAATCTACATTAGATGCTAATGTAGTCAAAAAGCTAGTCAACTGGCTGCTGAGTCAAGGAGTCCCTGCATTTTTCACAGCTAATGTGAGGTTTAGATAAATCTTTCTTCGATGAGCTAGACTTGAGGCTTCTCATTCCCCTGAAAAATGAATTGGGGTTAGCTGTGGTCTCCTGCACAAATAAGATGTTCCCTTCTGAGAAGCTGTTCTCTGTCCTTGCGGATATGGGGGAGGACAGCAGTATCCAGAAATGGTCAGAATAGAAAGTTTTCTCTTCCCCCACCCACACACAGCACAAACAGCTTTAGGCAACTATATTTAATTTTCCTCTCGTGTAACTTCATGCTTGTACTGTTTGCAGAGCTCTGTTTCTGAGAGGAAAAAAGTCCTTCAAAATTTTCTCCACTCTTGTGCCCCATTACTCTGTTTATTCATCTCATGCTGCTCGGCGGAATCTTTTCTTGCAGGATCCCTGTTTCTGTGCACTACTAGAGTACAGTCTAAAGAACAGAGTCTATGTAGGTTGTGACCTGCCTTCTGAGCTGGAGTGCCTGCATCAGTGAGTGCCTGGTTTTCATTTGAACTATGTAAGATATGGAGCAGGGTGTTACACATCCAAAGTCAGCATCTTGCAAAACATGCTAACTATAAAAATGTGTGCTACAGTGTTAACCCGATTTGATTGTTGTGTTCTTTACTAGCAGAATAATTGCAGTCTCCCTCACCCAGTAGGAAGAGTCTGAGCATTAAATAGTAGCTGTTCCTGCCTTGAGTCTTTTGCCCCAAGCGACGTGTTGTGTATTTAGGAAACACTCATTGGGCTTCCAGGGTTTTTGCAGAGGGAAATGTTTAAGGTGACTTTACTGTAGCAAAATAAACTATCTGAAAATTGAATTGTGTGTCCCTTCTAGCAGCACATAATGTAGCATTAAATGGATGTGATCTTCCAGATAAACTATTTTTTATCTGAATCGCATTTCTTGTTCATGGAAAGGTAATAAAAACTGATGTTTGCTTTATTTCTTTTAATTCACAGATGTGACTGACTTTTTCAGCATTCAGAATGCATTCAGTTCTCTTTGGCTTAGAAATGAAGAATACCTGACAGAAACATGGTCTTCAGCAAATCCAGCAACTTTTGAGATCAAGAAAAGATATTTTTTGAAGTCCCTGAAACTTGAACAAAAAGGATTTTTTTTTTTTTACCTTTTTCTTAGATATTAGTGAAAATTTGATAGTATAAAATACTAGCAGTAGTTTTTGCTTCACTGTTTAAAAAGTTCATGAAAAATGTTGAGGACCTTCTTAATTTTCTCACATTTTTTGTAACACTTCTAAAAACAGAATTATCCCAAGAATATATTTTTTTCTTATTTTGTTATAATTTGTTACAATCCTATACACACAATGTGGAGAAGAATTATTTATGGAGAGGCCCACTTGGCTGATGTAGATCATCGTAAGCCAACCATCTTTGAAAAGTCTACTTCCCAGACTAAAAGAGAATCCTGTGATCTAAGGTCTTAAAGTCTCATTTGCCCTTCTGCAATTTATTATGGTGTATGTCAAAGCAATGCCTCAAGTAGTGGGGTTTAAAATAAAAGCAAACAAAAAACTTTGGGGTTTGTACAGATACACTGTAGCATGAAGTATCTTGTTTTATTTGGTTCACTCTATTAATGCAAGTAATTTTATAGCATAGCAGGAGTTATCCTAACTGGGTTCATCCTGTACTCTACTGAGCCCTTCAACTGAGTATTGAGTATTCAACTGTTGTCCTCTGGATAAGTCTTTCCCCACAAGGCCCACTAAGTTGGGCAATTAGCCGCTTGTTTAGGAACTGCCAACTTTGTGTAACAAACAGCAAGGTGTGGGGCAAGACTGTAGCCCCTGGAGAAACAAAATCAGGGGAAAGGGAAAACAAGGGAAGACTTTTTATTTTAACTGCCCATGCATATCACTTTAAATTCACCCCTTGCTCTTGTGTTTCTTTCTGCTGCAACACCCATGGTGCAGGTACTGCAGCTGGGAATGTGGTAACCACCCAGTAACACCTCCAAGCCAGGTTGCCCTGGGGTTGTGCAACGTGCTCCATGGGAGAGAAGCAGGAGGCTGCTGCGAGCTCCGCGTGGCCGCCTGGGAGCAGCGCTGCACGCGGAGCTGCCCCGGCTCGCAACGGGGATGGTGCACGGCTTAAACTGCTTGCACTTATGAACAGCCCCACCTTGACGCTTTGGTGCAGTCCTGTGTCAAAAATGTCAGCACCTCTGGTGCCATGACCGTGCTCTGCTTCAAACTGAGAAAGTTATTTTATAAAGAACTTGTTCTAGTTACTACCTGTTAAAAAAACTTCTTGCATGTCTTGCTTCAAGTTTGTTTTGTGAAATAGTAGGTCTCACAAATTATGTTTTGGTTTACTGCATGTACCCCATGCATGCTCTTAAGTACCATTCTGCTCACGAAGAGAAATGCCAAGGGGAGATAGGCCATGCTTGCTTTACTGCAAGATTTAACCTGGAACTTCAGAGTTAGGATTTGACCTGTGCCTATTAAAAGAGCAGGGGATCTAATAAAGTGTGATCATTAAGAATCCCTACAAAGCAGTGAGCATTAAATAGCAATACTGTACACATCAACAAGAAAAGTTAAAGACTTCAAAAAAAATTGTATTAGTTGGCAGAAACCAAATGCTAAAGTTTATCATCTCACATGATTTTTTTTTTTCCTGTAGGAACTTCTCTAGGAGTTTCCTTTTAAATCAAATCACTAATTTTCATAGAAATAAATCTGATACGTGCTTCTGAGGGGAGAAAAAAAGTCATCTTTGGAACATGTTTGTTTTGAAATGTGGAGCTTATCAATTTGCTCCTAATAATTCTTCATCCTGTACCACCTTGTAGAACTAAAAGGTTTAATACCTTTTTCCTGAATTACAAAGAAGGATCTCTGACAATCTGCAAAGCAGTTCTGGAAGAGTGCCTAACATCCCTGAGAGCTGTGCAGAGTGGGCTTGCAGCCCTCTTTGCTGGAGATGGGAAGAAGGGCCTTCCTGCTTTTAGTGTTACATATTTAAAACTGTGTGTGTGTTTGTTTCTGATGTTATTTGATTTCCCCATACTCCCATTAATGCCTGAGCTGTTCTGTGTGAGCTTTGTGCCCCCTTCCTGGACATCCTGTTGAGTTGTCACTATGGAAAATCTTTTTTGAACAAAAGGCAGGCGTAGCCGCCTGCTGTGGCCAGTAAGGAGCAGGGTTTGCAGCAGTTTCTTTCTGCAGTTTCAGGTGCAGGAGGCCTTAGCATCAGTGCTGTAGTGACCCTTGATCAGGAGGATCTTTGGCCTGTTAAGATGGAATGAGGAGAAAAGAGAAAACATCTTGAGGTTTTTCATCCTTGGTTAAAATAATTTTTATATTCTTCTTTCGATCTTTATCGTGCAAAAGTTTTACATAATTAATTTCTTTGGGGGTCTGCAGAACAGAGATAGATCAGCCGCTGCCTGCAGGAGTGGCGCTGAGCAGGGGTTGGGTAGAGTCACGCACACGGCGCAGCCCTGCGTGCTGCACTGCTACCATCAATATTTCATCTGATGGAGTCTTTCAGTATCCATGAAAACTGTGTTCCCGTTGCTCTGCTTACAAGAACAATCCTGTTTGAGAAAGTGTCTTTGCTGTTTGGCTGTTTCTGATTTATTAAACGCTCTCCATGCTCAAAAAATGCCAAAGCCAAATAGAGGGGGTCTAAGATGTGAAGAGCAGAGCGCAGGTACTGCTGTGATAGTCTCGTGGTACATCGGGAGCCCTGGGCTGCTTGCAGATTTGTATCCTGCCGCCTCATCCCCCCAGAGAATATTGAATTCAACATCACTAGATCAGGAAGAGCAAGAGGCTGCTAGAGGCAGTCTGTAAAGCAGCTGCTTCCAGAGGCATTTAACATACACAGGTATGAGTGGAGATGAAAATATTAAATATTATTCAAATACCTTTGAGACACCAGACAAGACATATGAGAAGTCTAGAGGTTTCTGGATAATCAAAGCACGCGCATAATCCATATTATACAGGGTCTCGTGGGTGTCTCAGTGTGTCTGGAACAGCAGCGAGGTTTTGAGGGGTATGTTCTACCCCATAGCTGCTGCTACAGCTTTGCCATTCTACAAGATGGCAACAAGAATTCACTTAATGGACAGTCTTTGCTTTGGAAAGTAATTCCTTAACCTATTACTCTCTACATTTAGATCACAACTGAAATAAAAAGCATGCACTTCTAATATTAATATAAAACATTAAAGCTTTATCAGAGTAAGTCAATTCCTAACACTGCTTGTTATAGACTTTCACTGAATATTTTAAATGTTTTTAAGTTCTCATGACAGTGCAACCATTTGTCTGCTCACATTATCATGAGGGCAGGCCAAATATCTGCATTATTCACTCTGCAAGAGTTGGATCTATCAACAAACAGGACATGGCAACGTTGCAGAGATGCAGTTACTGCTGCTTCGCCTCTTCCTGCTGATGGGGAGCAGAGTCGGCTGCCCCTGTTTGGGCACAAGTGTTTGAGCTTCATGAGGTGGGGAGCATCTTCCTGACGGGTGTCTGCAGGGTGGAGACTGCTCTTCGTTATTGATGGGTAGAGGACGGTGTTGATGGGTTGAGTTTCATTTTGCTGTTTCTGCTGGTTATGTCTTTTCTTTTGTAACAAACTTTATCAAACAAAGCTAAATCCCTAATCACGACGTAGCAAGGTAGCGAGGACCTGCGACATGAGCTGCGTGCTGTTCTGGGCATCCTTTACTGGGCTGATAAGGGAAGGTTGGGAGCCCTGCTCATCCTTCTTACCCTTCACCCTCCTGAAAACTTGACAGAAAAACAAAAATATCAGAGCAGCTTAAGGCTCTAATTACCCATCTTGTGTGATCTCATTTTTTTCCCATAGAGCCCATATCCCGGTAAGGACACTGGCTGAAAAGGGCAAGGAGTCAAATTCCCAGTATGCAGATGACTACATCTGTTATTTACCATCTTCCAGAACCTTGACTTTATAATGCTGTAAGCACTTAATACATTTTTCTTCTTCACATAAAATAGCTCCAAGGTGTTAGGAACATTGTGCTGCCTGTTGGGAAGCTCAGATAAGAGAAGAATGAGTATTCTACATCTTAATAAGAAACAGACTCTTTTAAAAGCAATATTGTTTTTTTACAGCCCTCAGAAAAGGAGCATTAACATTCATTCACAGAATCAGAAACAATTCACTTGCCTCAGCTTTACCAGACTGGCTATAATTTATATACTATGAATAAAAATTTGGCTTTTTTTCCAGTAGTAATGATAGGGAATGCAGAATAAGCCTGTAATGGTAGGGTGTGTTTCCAACACGTGGTAAGGATTAGGAGTGCAACATAATCCTTTTCCACAGTTTAAATTTCATGATTGAACAACAGTTTGAATATTGTTTATGTTTAATATCTCTTTTCCAATATTTCAGAAACAGTTTCCTAAGAACTGCTCCACGAGGGCAAAAGGAAGGGCTTCCACTGCAGAGCCTCACGGAAGCGACGCGCTGTGGAAGGAGCAGAAATCACAGTGCAGGAACAACTGGACTGACAACTGCGTACAGGACAGGGTGCTGCAGAAATGGTGAATCTGAAGGGGCCTGGAGTTAGAGCAAAAGGCACCACTGAGTATGTTAGTTCTTCTACATTTAACAGTTCTTTTAGGAAATGCTAAGAGTAGGGAAACTGAGAACTAACTTAGAACTAAACAGAAGATGCTCATCTGTCTTCTCGTACGTATACACCTGCATATTTAAATGCCTGGAAACTGTTCATCAGTGTCGTCCAGATTGCCTAATTAGTGGAGAGTGTTTCTAACTAATGGATAGTGTTCGGCTTCTTCCTGAAATGTTTCTAGAATATGTGAATGAATCTCCAAAGGAGCTCACAGTCTCCATTGAGGGTAGCAGGGGCCTAGGCACTAACTAAAACGAAACCATCTAAGCTCCAGGTGACTGAAGGTAGGGGACACAAACCTGACCTTGCTGCTCTGTCATCCCTCCTGGAAGCCCAGGAAACAGCTCTTTTCCTAGAAATTAATGCAAGGCAGTACAGCTAAGAGGTGATATGGACACTGTTTGGAAAAATGACAAAACTGGGATTAGTTTTTTCTGATCTTGCTCAGGAAGTAGAGGTTGTTGATGCGGAGGTTAAAGTCTGACACACGTGGACTCCACGGCAGGTGCTCTGTGTGTCACACTGACACCGTTGGACACACATCTTTAGTGCCATACACTAAGGTTCCAGAAAAGACTTTTCTTCAGCAGAAGCTGGGCTATTTGGCTGTCTTCAGTGAATGGAAAGTTCTGCCTTGATGCACTTTTCAGCGCAGAAAAGCATGTTTTTTTCACAGCAGATCAGTGTATTCCTGATATCTGAGAAGCAACGAAACGTGCCGCTGTGTCAGTAACAGGTGGGAGAGCCCAGTCCCTATCAGCCTGGCCACTCATCATGGTCAGAGCAGTTGGGTTTGCTCAGAAGGGTCACAGCAGCTGCAGCTACAAAGAGCTGCTGTGAGGAAGGGGCAAACAGGGAGCTCCAAAAGGCAGGCCCTAGTGCATCAAGGGGGTGAGATTCCTGCTTGGGCAGGTCCCTGCCAGCTGCTCTGGGCTGTTCAAAGGGAACTCAGGGCCCTGATGTGGTGTTTTCTGTTGCTAAAAGCCATGCCCTGGGGCAATGAAGAGGAAAGAACAATGTGGACAGGAGGAGAGTCAAAATTCCCTCTTGGTTTCCCTTAAATTAATGAGAGAACAGCACAGATGGGATACACGAGGCAGAAGAAGAAATCCAGGGTAAACATTCCTGTAGAGTAGCCAAAATGAAGACATTCCCTGCGTGGAATAGGACAATGGCTAGAAGGCATCTTAGCCTCTATCACTGCCATTTTGGGGAGAGCAGTCTGAGGACTGTTCTTCACAAGGGAATAGCTGTTGTAATTATCAGCACTAACCTCACAGATGTGGATCTCTATCCTCATAAGGCGGCTTTCGCAGCAGCAGCCCCACCAGCTGCACAGGCAGCAGCTGTCACCCTGCTGGGGAGACAGCCAGGGAAACTCAGTGCGGGCTGCAGTAAACAGGACCTCAAGGTGGCAGGTGACGGATTCATTTAACCCATCCAAAAAATATCCGGAGTGTTGAGGTTGTGCTGGAGTTGCTGGTTGAGCACCTGATGTTCATCAAATGTGGCAATTTTCAGCCTGAGACTGAACTGTGGTGAGATGAGGTAACAGGAGAGGAAATCACTTTGAGGCTGTTTGTCAGTTTTACTTAAGCCACTGGACATGTCCAAAAGCAGCCTGTGTGCCTTTTTGGCAGTACAATGAAACAGCAAGATCAAAAGGAAGTTGCACTTCCCTCCCCCCAAAGAGCAAGGAAAATAAGAAACTCTAGGGATACAACATTAGAGGATAAGAATTTGTTGATGTGCAAGCTAGATTTCCTCATTTAGTATAATACTATCAAGCTTTTATTTTCAGTGTGTTGTATAGATACTGACTAGGTAATGATAAGTCTTCTGAAATATATTCTGGGAGAATGTTGCTGTCTCATTTGAAAATAGCACTGGAAATAGCAACTGTAATATCATTCCTTTATACTTAAGCGTGTCCTGGAATTCAGTCTTAAAATTATTGTGTCTTATGAGCATACACAGCCTTTTATGGCTACACTGACCCCATTTGTGTGTGGAGTCATCGCTAGCACACACTGCTGCTGTGGGGAAAAAATAGTAAATTATTTAAAGAGCAGATCTTGTAAAAAAGTGAATCATCATAGAAATACACCTGGAAGAAACAGAAGATATTAGGAGAGGTGAACTAACATTTTCAGGATTTTTAAGAAGAGAAACAAAAATAAGTTTATTACAGACATTGATTCTGAGGGGGGAAGCTTTAACAGTTCGCAACACTTCTCCCTTGTGTTTCCCGTTCTGTCCCATGCGCACTGGCATCACCTCGTGCATGCGGGTGCATCCTGCTCTCCTCAGCCATGGCACACCAAGCAGTAGTGCGTGTTGAATGAGAACTGGCCCTGCACACACCTCTCTAAAGATGTGACCACAAACAGTACAGGGACGGTGGTCAGAACTGCATATTAATGTGGCTTCGGATATGTGCTTGTTCCTTGTACATGATGCCTTGGGCCTCTGAAGAATACATTATTCAAGGAACTAGCTGGAAATAAACTCTTGTCTCGCAATGTAGGTTCACTTTAAACATCTCTTTTGAAAATGATAAAGTGCTTTAAATGCACACTCTGCACTCTTTCCTTCTGTTGTGGAATTTGCAGTTCCCACATTTTCATAATGTGAGTACTGACACGGGACTCGTGGCTGGAAAGCCAAAGCAAACCACACTTCATAGTCTACAAGGCTCCTTTAGCTGGCATCTGCATTCAGGTAAAATTCCAAATAAAATTTGTTTGTGTCAACAAGCCTGCAGCTCACTGACAGAACAAGAACTTGGGATTACTCAGTGTAATCTGAAAACACAGCCTAGAAACAAACAAACAAACAGATACAACCTACTCATGCGAGCAATGCCACTGAAATCAAGGATGGATCTGGACTCCATCCCCAAAGTGAAACATAATGGAAGCTGGTGACCAAGCTCGTGGACTTCATAGGCTTCTGAACATGTTTTTGAGGAGCAGAATTACTTCTTTCAATACTTTAAATGCTTGCTTTTTTTCCCCACACCTCCTCTCCATGCAGTGCTTTAGGTCTTTACGCAGACACTTGCTGATGTCTGTAGAGGAAATTCTCAGTGTGCCAAGTGCCTGAATGCGAACGCAGAGCCCGTGGCTGGCAAAGAGTGGGAGCAAAAGCACAATTTGCACACAGCCAGGCCTGCACAGCACCCATTCCATCCAGTTCATTTTTCGATATGGGGAACTGCAGAAATTGCTTAGCATATGAAAAATGAAGCCATCCCAGTTTTCCAGTTAAAGGATATCCCAAACATTATTTTTAAAATAGAAATCTTGGAAAGATTTCAGTATCTGCATATCCCTTTTTGTTAGCTCTGTGCACCTGGGAGGTCATATTCTTACTAAGTAACTTTGATGCTTTGAAAAGCATATTTTGAGAAACAGCAATTTTCTGCACTCTCACTGAGTGCAGATACAAGCTTGGTATAAGGCCTTCCTCCAGTCTTCACCAACAGCAAGGAAGATATCCCATTATAGGCTTTGGAACGGGAAGAATTATAACAAAAATTACAAGTAATTATTTTTTTCAGAAAGTGCACTCTTTCACATCAATATGAATTTAGCTGTATTGGGACTGAAGACATCCTTAAAGATTTTTTGTTTTGTTTTTGTGAGGCTTTTTTGGCAGCTTTTCATAGACTCGCTCTCCCCCTTTAATCAGAATATTACAGATTTCCTGCAGTTTTCTGCACAGTTGTCCAGGTGTTTTGCAGTGGCACTAAGCTGGGCAGCTGCAGCAGCCCTGGCAGAGGAGACGGGTGCGGAGCGACCTTCACAGCTTCATTTGCCTCGGTTTGCCTGAGGTTTCTGATGCCTTCTGTTAGTATAGGTTTTTTTATTGATTTGAACACAATAACTGGTAAAGATTGCTGCTACTACAACGTTCCTTTAGTATTTTTTTTTTCAGTTTCACTTAATTTCCTAATGAAAAAAAAAAAGAGTATATTATACCTCCAGGTAAGAAAATATGTTACAGTTTAACACTGCAAAGACATTTTGTGGTTTGGGGATCATGGGGAACACCTACAGCCTACAGATACTAAGATAAATGCCCTGAGAGCAGCATCAGAGTTTTTGCAGGCATTATTATCTTGCTCTGGACTTTTTTCTTCTAATGTGAAAACATCATTATGTACTTATTTAATTCTTCTCTTGCAGAAACTTGACTGAACAACCTAAGCCTGTAAGTTTTTTTCCATCAGTTATCTATGCTGTTTATTTTGCAACTTGTGAATCAGCATGAAACATTATTTTTACTCTGTAATTTTCTGTATTGAAAGGTCATATGCAGATATATTTAGTATCTTGTGCCTTCAAAATGTACTGCATCAAGTATTTATTTCAGAGTTTATCAACAAAATCCATAATTTCATTCAAATTATTTCACGAATGTTGCTTCTGGTGTGGATTTCTGGATTCCTGGTAGACACCTGGTTTTCTCTTGAGCTTCTCAGCAAAATATCTCACTTATAAAAAGCCACAGAGAAATGACAGCACTGTGCAGAGTTGGAGACCTTGTGGTTTCTGCCAGCAGAAAACGTCACCTGATCTGATAGTAGGAGGGCTAGGGAAAAGCCTCAGCCCATTCTGCCCTGCACACCTTGCTATGGGGATATATGTCCTGACCTTGTTGATGTACATTAATGGTGATGCTGAGTACGCTGGGCTCGCTAACGCTTTTTCCTGAGGGCAGACTGCACGGCCTGCAGCTCCCTCTGTCATAGCAGGCACCTATTCTAATTAAGGGCAAAACTTCTTTGCCCTTTTTGTATTTTTATTGCGTACTTAGAGTACTTCCTCAGGATTCAAGCAGCTGTTCAAAATAATTCAGATTATTTTTAATTAGCTTCTTAATAAACTGGCTGCAAATTAACTGGTTCTCTTGATTTGTCTTTCTTTTCACACAGCTAGTTATTTTTAGCAAGTGCTAATAGATAATGATGGAATTCAAAACATTTCCCTACTACTGCAATGTATAAAAACCTGCATAGGCCAGTTTGACAAAACTAACCAAGCTAGGTGAAATTAAAATGATCTGCCCAAAGCTATGAAACTGGGGAGCTACATTCAAAGGACCACAAGAAAACCAGTAAAATTGCATTTATGGATGAGAATGAAGCTCTTCAGGAGACAAACGTGGCATGAAATCCAACCCGAATAGCTCATGGGGGCAACACCACTCCCAAAGGGAAATGTTTGCAGCCGTGAGCAGAAGGACGTGATTTGCAGCAGCTAGAGAGCACTTAACTCCACAGCAGCTCCCAAAGGCATGTTTGCTCTCTGCGTTTGGGCAGCTTTCCAGATTAACTGGCAGGTGAATACTCCCTGTGTAGTATGAGGTCACAGAAGAGATTTTAGGTGGGAGGGAACCTCAGAGATGGCCCAGTCCAACCCCGTGCTTGCAGCAGATCCACCAGGCTGGTTGCTCAAGGTCGTGTTGAGCGGGATTTTGACATCTGCAGGAACGGGCAGTCTGCAGCACCCCCGCGCACCCCGTGTCGGTGTTCCCCACCCACAAAACTCCTTTCCCTTGGCGCTCGTTAGAATTGCTGTCATTTCAGCTTGTGCCCATTGCCTCTTGTGCTGTCACTTCTCTATACGCTCCCATTTAAACAGTGAAGAGAAGAAGGTTTCATCGATATTGTTCTGAAATAAGCCAAATAAAATACAGCCAAAAACTGAAACTGTCTGAAGGAAACAGAAACTCTCTATGATGTATCTGGGAGGATTTGTCTTGTGACAAGTTAAGACCCCAGATTTGCTTATGGTTCTTTTTAATCCTAAATCAGTAGAACTACTCAGAGAATGTGAATTTGAGAAAGTGTGTTTACTATTCAAGCTTTGAGTTGTAGTTCCACTTAGTTCCATCACACTAGAGGTTGGGATATTCCTGGTAACAGCAAAATCTAGATAACACCCAGGCAGCAAAACAGGAGTCACCCTAATGCCTTTGCATGGCATTGCCCAGCACTCCCAATTCCTGGGGAAGCAGTTTCAGCACTTCCCCAGCCCAGGCAGGTTTCTTGCCTTTGTCCTTCACTTGAGCTAAGAGACCCCATGGACAGAGCTACAGGATGGCCTGGAAGGACCCTTTATTTTCAGGTCCTGGAACAAAGGTCCAAACCAAGCTGCTGGAAATCCTGGACTCAGGACCACTGTGCATGTGTAGACCGACTCTATTTCTCACAAATATTTGGATTCCATTTCTTCTGAAAAATGTTGCATTAATGTTTCCGTTTTTTTTTCTGTAGCCACTCTCTCAGCTGAAATTAATCCAAAATACTCATATATACGCTACAGTCAAAGCCAATTTGTATAGTTTAAAGGGGAAAAGATGATCACAAATTCTTGAATAATGAAAAGAGTACAGTTTCTATTTTAAGTCATTATTATCTTTGTTGCTATATTATTATTTAAAATTGCTGTAATATTAGCTAAGCTGATTGTTTTATTAGGAACTTTCCTCCAATCTCTTTGTTCCAGAAACATATGTTTTGACATCCATGAGAAAATTTGCCCACATCTGGAAATAGATACCCAAACTCTATTTGCACTTGCTCGCTGGCAAACATCAGGCCGCAAAAGCCAATTAAGATTATGTTATTGTTCTGCATTACCTTTACTGTGAGAGCCTCTTGTAACAAGGACGAAGGGCATCAGACGAAATCTTCTGGTCACTGAGCCCTTTCAGTAACTGGTTCAGTTTGCACTGGGATAAGCTGGTGCCACAGGAATTCCTATCCAGCAGCACCTACCAAAGGATGTGACAAAAGCTCTTCAACCTCCATAACCCACCAAGCAACCACCAAATCTTGATCTGCTGAGGTGGGTCCATAGGGGAGCATCCACATGTTTGCACACGTGGACGTCAAGCTTAGGGCAGGTGAATTCCCTTCACTCCCCACGCACTGTCTTGCTGGGAGGCTCCAATCAGTGGCCACCAGGACTCACGCTGTTCCTGACAGCCCTTAGGACAACTAGTAGGGGCAAATCCCACCCTCCATGGGAATGCACTGCTGTTCCCAGGAGGACTCTCTCCTATGGTGCATTGTGAGACTTGCCTTTTCTCAACAGGCTCAAGGGCAGAAGCTGTGTGTGTCTGCCAAGGCATATGGCTTTGCTGGGCCTCACGCCTTCTGTACTTACTGGCACTTGTGGTTTGGGACACTAGATCTGAGGGACAATTCAGAATTATGGGAGAGCATTGAGTATGGAGACCGAATACAGAGCATATGATAAATCTGGCAAAGATGAATGTGGTCATGCATCCACTGCTTTGTCACCCATCAACACTTAAGGAGCAGCAGAACAAGACACAGCATGGTAGGTGGGATTATACTGCCTTGCTGACATGGGGTGACCACTAGTGGCTCCACAATGTCTGCAAAGAGAGGCATGCCCGCATGGATGTCTGTAAGGGAGGTACTCCGGCCTTCCAGCGCCAGGATACATGACTGAAAAAACACATTCAAATGCAGAAAAGGCTCTCAGGAATTTCCCTTTGCAGCTTCAGTTCACTTAGCAGTGTCAGGGTGGAGCTGGACTGACACCTGGAACACAAGCACAGAACAGCGCTGGCCTGAAAATCACCTGGATGCAAAGTCTGCACAAGAGCTGTGACTTGTTTTGTCATGGTCTGCATCTGGCAAACTAGAGGTATTTCACATGGAGCATAACCTAGATACTGAGGGATGGCTGAACTAAAGGAACCTCCCTCATCAGAACTATGCATTTAGGCAGGCAAGTAAAATTAGTGTTGCCATATGTGCTCATATTCATGCCATGCCACTCATGACCATTTTAATTGATTTAATTTAATTGACTGCAAGTGTGTGGCTGTTCTGTGGATTGTGAACTGCTGTTAAGGCATACTATGCCCATATATTACAGATCCCAAAGTATTTGTTTCGCTTTTTGGGGATCTCTCTTTTTTTTTTCCTAAAGCTCCTGGGATGAGGTCACTGCTAATCTTTATGGAGCATTTTGTACCTAATTAATTGTGAGGACTGAGGTAGCTGAGTGCTTTTATTTTCCTTTATTGAATAAAGTATCAATTAAAATATAAATCTCTGCAATTGCTGGCTTGGGGACATGGGGCTGCCTGTAATTGAAATCTGTAGATTACTCACTGTTTTCAGATATTTCAATAATAAAATGTTGGCATAGCCACTGCTTCTCATTTCCGTACAATTAAATGGACAATATCAAGTGTTAAACACAAACAATGACCTATATTAATCTTGCCAGAGTATCTAAAGGGGGAATATAGTTATGCAGTCAGAGTTGATTGATAGTAACAGTTAATGGTCCCTATCACAAAACAAAAAAGTGCAGTGTGCGAGAGCAGAACTCATGAAACATGCAGGTAATTTCACTTACCTCTGTGCCTCTCTTCATTTCATTTCCCTTTCACTCTTTCCCTGGACATGCAATGCAAAGCTAGGCAAACACTACCTGGATGAGGACTGTTTCTCCCCTTGCTTGACTCTGGTTCTCTCTGGAACTGTCTTCACTCTGTGGGAGCAGCAATGGAAAGGCTACATCAACTCTCCGTTAAGCACTTGCAGAGGAACCTGTGCACTGGAAGGCACAGGGCAACATACATAAATCTGACCCATTTCAGGAAGAGCTGGGGCTGCACGCTCAGCTCACAGGCCCTCAGGAAAACATATGCTGGAAGCTGTTTGAATTGCTGTGGGGTGGCTGTCCTCTGCCCTCCCTCTTTCCGTCCTTTGAACCTGTACGAAATCCTCTGCTCTCTTCCTCCTGTGCTTCTTCCTGCACCTCCTTGAAGGCAGCCTCTCTCTTTCGCCTCTGCAGCAGTAGCTCCCGCAGCCCTCTTCCTCTGCTCTGCTCCCTCGTCTGTGACAGCAGTGAGCTCAGGCTCTTGGCAGCACAGCTTGTCTTCCACATCTCAAGGTTCCTTGTAAAAGCCATTCTGCTAAAATTGCCTAGAAAATATGCAAGAAAATGAATCTCATGGTATTATTTCTGCATGACGAGGGTTAACGCTATCCTCATTTTTAATACACTGTTTGTGGGAAGGGTGATGTACAAAAATAGCAAAAGAACACTCATGCACAACTGAATGCTCCGAGCAATTGTGAGACCACAATGTAAATGTTTACCTCTAATGACCTTCTGACATCCTTTTTGACACCAGAGGTACACAACTTGATGTCCTAGGGGTTAGAGCACTTATCTGGGAAGCAGGAAATTTGAGTTTTAAGCCTCCTTCACCCTGAAGGATTTGAATCTGTACTTCTCAATAAAATACCTAATCATGCTACAAAACAGGCCGGAACAGTGTTGTTCTCTACCCCTTCTGCTGCAGCTGAGCCAACGCACAGCAAAGAGAGCAAGATTAGCAGGGCCACAGGGAGAGGATAGGCAAAGAGGGAGCTCTGTAGCACAGCGAGATGGGGACTCCCAGGGATTTATGAGTCCTGGAGAGTTTTGCTTCTTGCTCCAAGGATGTTTGTGTATTTCAGCCAGGGATGCTTGAACAAGGAGGAGAGAAGCCCGAACAAGACTCTTACCCCCCACTTAAGGCTAAATAAAATAAAAAGCCATCATCGTTTCATCTATATTTCTTTATCCATTTGCATTATAAGTTTACTTCAACTTTAAATGCTCCTTGCTATACGGTACTGGAATTATGATGGCTTTTCCATTTAATATCACTGCCCGACAGGATGAAGCCTTTAATTTGCAAACTTCAGACTGGAATTTGAAGGAATATTGCTTATTTCAAAACCTATTGACCAAAGCAGTTAAGCATGAATTTCAGTACTTGTAGCTTTGTGCATGTAAAACAGCTTTAAAAATAGTGCTCATACTGTATGTGTTACTGCCTTAGTCTGACTGTTCCTGTTTAGATTGGAGACTTGAGATGCAACTGACTGAGACAGGTGTCATGTTTACTTTGAAGCAACACAATGCTAAGAGACCACTAATACCTTAACTGGCCAATAAATAACCTTCTGTGCCAAGTCCTTTGCCCATAAGCCCAGTGAGAGATCAGTGGGTGTCCCAAGGATGTTCCTCCTGCCTTGGGGGGACTGGAGCATCCCCACTCCTATATGAGAAGGACCCTTCTTTGTTCTCCACCTGATCAAACCTTATTTCCAAGAATTCATCTTTTCACCGCCCCTGAACCTCCTTTTCTCTGCCTAGACTCTTCCCAAACAAATGACCCGCCCCTCATAATTTTGTATCCCAATTCTGCTACATCCATTCCCAAATGTGGTGTTTCTAACACTGCTACCTAGGCAATTCTGACCCAACATTGTATAACTGATACAGTTATCTAGACAAGAGCAGCCTTGTGTCCCAAGACTCCCTTCCAACCCTTTGCTTCATACTGGTTACTCCTCCTCTGTATCACATACTACTTGGCCAGAACTATCCTGCTTTGGCCTTGCTAAGCCTCACTCTGATTAGACACAAGCAGTTTCTCGTCTCGTGCAGAGACATCTTGCACACCGGAGCAACAGAATCTTGTGCTCATACAGTATCTTTGCCTTTGGGCAGTTTCCACCCCGCTCCCAGTTCCCAGCAGAGCCTTTGTGATCCCGGCTAGTTGTGATCCCGGTGCCGCAGCAGGACCTCTCACCCAAAAGGTGCCCCACACAGGCACTGGATCTCTTCACACAACAGGGCTGAGCAGAAGCAGCTAAGTAAAGGTCTCGCTCCTTCAGAGCCTCATCACAGGCCTTTCTTAGCACAAGAGGAATTGTGGGGGCAGGAGGATGAAGGACATGACTCCCAGAAGTTGAGCTCCATTAGTGAAGGCACTGCTGCAAAGAGCTCTCAGCAACATCGGCAACAGAATTCCATCTTACTGCTGAGTTGCATCTTCCTGACAGGGAGCAGAGAGCCTCCTCCTGCCAAAGCCTCATCTCAGCGCCAGCACTAACAGTCAGTCCGTGTTGCCGCTTGCCACTTCCCCCTGACATCTGGCATCCCACTTCATTATGCCTACCCTCGCTGCTGACTGCCACTGCCGCAGCCACCGCCAACCCACTGCCCCGCCAAACCGCGCAGCCCGGCGCAGCTGGGTGCATCCACGCCGCAAGCAGACACCACTGCTGCTTCTGCAAACACCTAGCGAGCTGTGTTGCACTGCGTGCCCCTGTCCTGCACCCACGGAGCCAAACAGGGAGTCCCGCACAGAGGCTACCACCCTTTGGTAGTGATCCTCTCCTTAAAACAGGTATCCGGGAGGCTACAGAGTTTGCACTCAGTCTCTCACTTTTACTCATGGTTTTTAAATCTCAGAACTTTCAGGAAATAATATTTAAAACATATCTCCAAGAGTATGTATTGACCGACTTCAATCAATCCTAACGTGAAGTTCAAGTGAAACAGTTCGCTTACACATAAATGCATAAATTTTGCAAAGTTATATGTTTTTCTTTATTTCTAGCATAACTAATTTGCATTCTTAATAGGTTACTTTTAAAAAGACAAAGCAGTGAATTTGGCAAAATAGCAATATAGCTGTAGTGCTAAGTTATATATTCCAATATGCAGTTTGAATACCTATGATCTGAAAAAAACGTTCTGCATGGTTACGTGCACAGTTTTACTCCTTGTATGGGCTGGGCTTTCTTGACTTTCCTTCCAGAGCACAAGACACACAGGCTCACCTCCTCCAAAAGTAACACTTCACCTTCAAGAAGCAATATATTTTCAAATGATAACACCAAATGATTTAGCAAGGTGTTTTTATCCAATATTAATCATTTTAATCTTTTGTTAGAACTAATTAGAATTCATTCATATGTTTTTCTATTTTGATCTAAAAGCCAAATTCTGACCCTACCCGCAGCTTGGGAAATCTTTATTAGCACAGAATTATTATCAGAGCCTGATTATCGTCTAGATTCTCCAAGGCATACATTCTTGCACGCTATTGTCAAGAGTCTTGGCTTTGGTGTTGGACTATATACTATGCCAGTAATTCCCCTTCTATTTACCCACATGTTTTGGTTTCACAGTACTGTTACATCCTGACTGTCTCTTTGGCTCGCTATAGAGACATAAATTCTCCAAGCAAGACTATAAAATAAATGACTAAATCAAATGATATTATAATGAAGGTAGCTTCAAAAAAGATGTTCCTAAGTTACTCACAGATGTCATTATTTGTATTTTTAAATTTAATGACTGAATTATGTTTTTTTTTCTTTGGTAGTAGAGCTAGATATAATTTGGGGGTGGAGAGAATATGGTAGATGACAGCACAGCTGTTCTTGTGGTTTTGAACTTTTCAGATATTTACACTGAGCTTCTCAGAAGTGGATATTAAGGTCATTACTTCCTCTAAAGAAAAGGCAGTCACTATGTAGAGATAGGACAAGTAACTTGGGCAGAGGAAACCAGGAAGAGAAATGTCACAAAGGCTCTGAGCCAAAAATAAAACAGACAAACAAACAAAAAACCTTCCAGCTTTTTTTTAATGAGGTAACTGGAGGAACAAAGGAGAGTTTTCAAAAAGGAGACGACAAAGTGAGAATTAGAAAAAATGGGTCCTTTCCGCAACATTCTCGTTGCATGAGGCAAGACTGTCAACAGCAGAGAAAAGCACAAGGAAATGATTAAGATGCTCAAAGCCTGAGCAAAAGCTCTGCAGAAGATCTGGCTCAGGGCATCAGTCCACCTTGCTCAATATCCTCCCTCTGGCCACAGCAGCGACAAAGGCATAAGAAATATAAGTTTGTTTCTTCTTAAAAACTTGGATCTAGTAAGATTTATAGGTAGCCCTGATAAAGTCATCTCAAGGGAAGATTGCACATCCATTCTGCATCCCAGCTAAGAAGGTCCAGGGTGCAGATACATAGATCTATTTGACAATGACACAGCATGGAGTCAGGGAGTCAAAGTGATTGGAGGATGAAGAGGAAAAAGGAAGCAAGTGATGGTGACAGCTTTCAGATTTAGGCTGTCTGACCGTCCCACTCCTAGTGTTATCCAGGAGCAAGTGGCAATGACAGCTCTGCAAGTGTTGTCTGGGCTGCTTCTTCAAAAGGGCTCTTGTCAGCAAGATATCCCTCTTGCCTTGCTCATTACATCCCTGTCTGGACAGAAGCTCCCTACAGAGGAGAATGATTTGAAGTTTGCATGCAACAGCTGCACTGGAATAACAAGCAGGATCATAGCATTTGCTACTGTGACTGGTGAAAGGGAAAATTCAAGGCAAAGATGACAATCCCTGCCTTAGCCATGCTGCATTGTGGATGACAACCAAAGGCCTTTGAGAAAAATGTCAGAGAGATTTGTTTAGGTGAATGTTCAGTTTTCACCTAACTAGTGTTAAATATCAAGTGTATGAGCAACTTGACAGTAAGTAATTGGGACCTGGAGCTTCTGCACGCCCGCCATCGCTGCTGGCTATGATGTTGCATCCATGTCCTCTGATGCACTGTGGTTCAGCCTTTGCTGAGGGGGATAATATGCACTTTGCTCAGCAGGGAGGCAGTGGGGTCAAGTGCTGCGAAGGCACAGGTCTGACTCCCTTGAGGGCAAGGCAAGCTGTCCTCCTGCTTTCTTGGCAAGCTCTCTAGCCCTTAGGCTGTTCAATCAGGCGTAGCTAGCCCTACATAAGCTTTAAAAAGCGAGAAGCTGGAAAGGACAGGAAGCCCCGCGGTGTCCCCGGTCTCCCCTTCAGGGAATAGGGCACCCGGCTGGAGCACCCCGCCCAGCGCAGCGCAGGGCCCGGCGCGCCGCGAGCGGCGGCGGCGCATGCGCAGTGCGGCCGCGCGGCGGCTCCCGCAGGGACGCGGCCGGCGCCGCGACGTGTTGCGCCCCGCGGAGCAGCCGCGGCTGCCCCGAGCCCTCGAGGTCTCTGCGCGCGGGCGGCTCCTCCCGCTGCCGCCAGCCCCTGCCCGAAGCGCCCCGCGCGTGAGCGCTGCTCCGCGCGCCCGCTGCGCTAACGAGCGCCCGCCCCGAGCACGGAGCTCTTCTGTTACCTGGGCAGCTGCAGGCATCTTTTAGACCTCCAGCCTAAGTTGCCTTTTTTTTTTCCCTCTTCCTCCTGCAGCTTCTACTGTTATTTACAAGCCATCGCTCTGCTCACCGTCCCTAGAAGCCGAGGAAGCCCGAGGCGCCAGGTAAATGCCCTCCTCCTTGTCTGCAGCATTTTGGCGGAGGCAGCCTCAGCCGGTCTTCATTGCATGGCTGCTCCGCTCCTGTCATAGAGCATGAATTGCAAAACGGAGGCTGCATTGAATTGCACAGCTGCCACGGGTTAACTCCTTGTAGTGTCCTCCTCTCCTGACATTTCTTCGGAGCGCTCTTCGGAGGCTGCGTTTTACCGGCCGGCTACCGCTGCGTTGCTCGCGCTGCGCTTGTCCTCGCGGTTTCCTCGCCGCTCCCATTGCGGCGTTATCTGGGCCCGTTTGCAGCGGGGGAGGGCCGGGACAAGTGCCCCCCAAAGGCCGCTGCCGCCCGCGGGTGCCGGCAAGAGCTGCGGTCTCCGCAGGGGCAGCATCCCCCCCCACCCCGCGCACCTACAGAGGGTGTCGCTGCCGCAGCGCGGCCCCGCCGTTACTGTTGGTGTTGTCCCCGCAGGCCGGGCGGCCCGTGCCCGCAGCAAGCCGCGCACCCCCGGGGAGGCCCGGCGGCCCGAGGCCGCCCGCCGCCGCTTATGCAACACATCATCGATAACCACCCCGATATGGCCACCGCGCTGCTGGCGGGCGAGAAGCTGAAGGAGCTCATCCTGCCGGGGCAGCAGGATGACAAAGCGGGCGCGCTGGCGGCTTTGCTCCTCCAGCTGAAGCTCGAGCTGCCCTTCGACCGCGTGGTCACCATCGGCACGGTCCTCATCCCCATCCTGCTTGTGACACTCGTCTTCACCAAGAACTTCGCTGGTAAGCGCAGCGCGCCGCCGCCACCCCGCTGCGACGGGACGGGAGGGCCCCAGCGCGGCCGCGGCCCCTGGTCCTCACGGGCGAGGTGGAGAGCCACGCCCTAACGGCCGCCACGCCCTAACGGCCGCCACGCCCTAACGGCCGCCACGCCCTAACGGCCGCCACGCCCTAACGGCCGCCACGCCCTAACGGCCGCCACGCCCTAACGGCCGCCACGCCCTAACGGCCGCCACGCCCTAACGGCCGCCACGCCGTGGGGAGTAGCGGGCGCCGTTCCCCATAGCTCAGCCCTTCGTCAGGGGAGCTGCGGCCCCTTTCCCGGCCGGAGTTGCCGCAGGGAGCTCTGCGAAACGGGAAGGAAAGGGAAGGGAGGAGGGTTCCCATTTCCCTGCGGGCAGTTGGGTGTGAGTGAACCTTTGCGTAGTCACATATATGATCAGGTGGCCCTTGGATGGGTCCAGAGCCGAGTCAAGGCTGATTTTAAGCATTTTTCCTAGTGTAGGTACAACATACGTGTTTAACCAGCCTGCTAGTTAAAGGTGGGTGCTTTTATACAGATTGATGCAGCAATTACATACAGACACATACATACCTTGTCATGTTGGGATACGGGAAGTCACTGGTGTTTGTCATAGGCCTGCCTATTGCATACAGGCTTTTCTATACTTAAAAAAAAATGCGCAATCCTGGAAGGAAATTTTAAGTCTTGATGAACTCTGAAAATAAGCGAATTGCTAGGACTGCGAACAGTTGTCAGGCCATTAGCACAGAGTAGGAACAGCCCTGTGAAGTATCAACCCGATGGATGTAGCTACTAGGTTGTGACTGCATTTACTGGATGTTACTTGATAGTAACCTCAAGTGCCCTAATGCTCCATAATGAAGATCCTCATGAAATCACTAGCATTTAAATATGCAGGACTGACCTTGCAGTCCCTAGCCTGGTTAATAGGAATTGGCAGTATTTAATAAGAACTCTAAATTTTTATTTGTGAGGTCTATCAAAACCAGACTCGTTTCCCATGATTTAGGATTGTCTTCTAACATTTGGATGTCCTTGTTATGCAATAGGGTTTAACTACCTGTAGGAATGATGCTTATATACAGAGGCTTGTCAGAAATTTTTCATAATTGTAATTAAAACAGTTTTGTGTACCTCATTTTTTTAAAACTTATAATTTATAGCTCAAGATCTTCAGCCACAATCAAGGGCTAAGCCTCATTTTGTGGATGGTCATCTGGAGATGGCTTAGAGGGCAGACTTTTAGGGTGTGCTGAGCTTGTTCTCCCCGAAAGCTATGTTCTTATATTGACTGAGAGTCAGGATACAAGGTCACTTTTATTGCTCTTCAGTGTGTAGCGCAAAAGTGTTTGGCTCCCTTCTTATGTTTGTTTTGTAGGAAAATAAACCAATCAAAAGGCAATCCCTCAGAAGGCCCTGGGGGTACGTTCTTCCATTTGCGCTGTATGAGATTTGCAGGTTTGAATGTCCAGTGAAAACTTAGGGCACAAGGAAGGTCACCCCTTCAAACATGTGCCTTTCCATAGTGTGGATTTCCTAACAGAAATGCTTTCAGGACTCACGTATAGACAGCAGGCCTGGCTCCCTGCAAACAAATCCTCCGAGAGCAGGTTGTGGAGGAAACTACAGGTCTGAAATGGATTTTTATAGAATAGATGTCCCTTCTTCAAGGCTCAACTATGGCCCACACAGATCTATGGATTTTACTCACTGCTTGCATCTGCCCAAATTTCTGCATTTGGGTGTATTTTATGCTGTGGAATACTGCTGTCTAGCGTAACCTTGTGACTTCAAATGTTCCAAGTTTGTGTTTCAGAAGTACCAAAAGGAAAATCATTTCAGCCTAGTCACAAACTTTATATGCTAATTTGACCCTAGAATTATGGAGCAGTAACCTATGCTGTCCTGACACTTCAGAGCCCTACAGCTATCGAAAAGCTGATGTTCAAAAACTGTAAGATAACATTCTTCTCCCATGTGATGTCATGTGATTGATCCAGGTCATTATAGTTGACAAAATATGACAAAGAGTTTTTTAAAAAATAATATGCAAGAGAAAAATGTAGTGGCTAAGAGAATGTAATACAAAATCTGCAAGGGGCTGATGAAACCATGCAGATTGCTTCTTGAGGTGAAGTCAGAGCCCAGGATTAGGGACTTCAGTCCAGCTTCCACTGAGTTCAAAAGCAAAACTCTTACTAATTTTAACATTACCTGAAGCAGGCATAATATCTATATTACCAAGATGTTATTTACTCAGGCTTCTTTGCTCAGCTAAGCTTGTCCAGAGACACTGTTAAGTGTAGTAGTAACAACAGTCCCGCTGACTGTAAGCTTGTTCCTGATCTGCAGTGTGTGTTGTGTTTCACGTCTCCACTGCCTCTGATCATTAAAGAATCTAATTTTGTTTGCTGGATACAGCTCCCTCTGAGCAATTTAAGTAATACATCTGAAAAGCATGAATTTTGCTGGTAAAATCAAGTGCTTTTCCTACTGCTCCTTTGGTTGCAAATACCCTAATAGCTTCCCAAACTTTGCTTCGTGTTGTTGTTTAGACATTTTCAGGGGAATAAAATAAAAACTGATGCTTATTTTGTTTCTCTTTCTATTAATGATAGCATTAATAAGGCATGTAAGCCACCAGCATGTCCCTAAATTGAAAATACCCCCTTTTCTGGATTCTATCCCACCTTTTGTAAACCTTGCTGATAAAGCTCTTAGAATAATGTGTGTGTGTGTGTGTGTGTCACACAGCATAAGAAGACAGTAATGTAGCCATCAAAAAGCGGTGGTTTCTCACCAAACCTTTTGCTGACCATCATTAGTCTGCATGAGTGGTGTGCAGAAGACCCCTATAACTCCAGTCTACCTTAGACTTTATATAGCAAAATCAGCTGAGTTTAAAGAGTTTAATCAAAAGCACCTGTATGACGCAGTTGAATAAGTGCAGTAAAATATTCTTTGAGTGAGCAGCTGGTGTGTCTTACAGTGGCAGGGTACGGAAGTAGCCCAATGCAGCACGAAGCCTTCGGGCCTAGAGACTCTTAGGAAACATACATGAAAGCACAGTTCAGAACACAGGAAAAAGAATGGGTTATGATAGACGTTTATTCAAAAGATGATAAACCATTAATGTCTGTTGTATAACTTGTTGTATATTATAACTCCCCTGCAGGTGAAGATAAAGTTATTTAATTACATTGCTTTAATTCCCTGGCCTAAGGGAATTAAACTAGTTGAACACATTTGCTGTTCCTGGGATTTGTTTGTGCTCATATATTTGAGTGTTCTGATCTTCACATCACCTTTGATAACTTTGATATTTTGTTTCAATAATCTTAGTGGCATAAAAGGCAAGACCTGTTGTTTGTTTAGCAGGTACTGATCTGAGGCAAATGTCGATTTTCTGAATAAATCACAACCTAGCTAAACTTTATACATTACAAAAGACCTTAAATTGGGTATAGGACTTTTCTTCCATTACATGGACTTATAGTCTGACTTGGTGTAAAAAAAGCAGACTTATCCTTGGTTCACTTTTGCTGGATAAAAGAATATGTAAGGTAATTGAAAGTTTAGCAGGAGCTGAAATATTCTTTCCAAACTTCGCTACTAGATGACAGTGCAGAGGGAAAGTGAAATAGTATCTCCAAGACTTCTGGCATTGTGGTGTTGCAGGTTTTAGCTGAAGAGTCAGCTTGGCTACATCCTGAGCCTTGCCCAGTCCCATCTCCCCTGCATGACCGTGTGAGAAATGTTTATTTGCTGATAGTAGATGTAGCAAGAGAGCAACATAGAGCTGTTCCAGATGGCAAATCTCTGCAGTTATGTTCTATATATGTGAAAGTATTTGTTTCCTTTATCCAGCTAAAACAAGAGCTGAGGAGGTGGCTTTACAGTGAAAGTCACTTGCTCCTAAGAGGGAAATTCAGGCAACATAGGGGTCAGTAAGAGTTTTGCTACTGATTTTGGTGGGGCCAGGATTTATCTCTAGTGGCTGAAGTTCTTGCACAGACCCTTCTGCAAAGCAATGTCCTGCCTTTCCTTGCAGTCTCTGCACTTGCTTTCACAAGAGAAAGTTCCTCAGCCAACTTCTTACACTACCATTTCTGATATTCCCAACTCCCTTTTAATGTTTTCCAAGCAAACCAGTATGATTCCTAGAAATAAACCTCCCAGAATGATAATTAAAATATATCCACGTACCATATTTCTATTGGGCGTAAGATACTCCTGGAGACACTTGGGAGCAGTAGTCAGCTTCTCACACAAAGCCCGTGTCCCAAAGAAGCACCACAGGAGGTGAATGAATGGATGAATGTTGCCTCCCTTTCTAAAACTCAGCACGACAACCCCCTGGACAGACCTTATACAGAACTGGAGCATCTTGCATGTAAGGATAAGGGTATGTGAGTTTGAGGCAAGGTTTGGATATGTGACTCGCCGACTCAATGGATGGATCTGTATTTAAATGGAATTGATTTCCCAAAGTCATAGAGTTCCAAGTCTGGATTAGGCTGAAAGAAACCTCTCCAGCAGGGGTGTCCTTGTTGAGAATTACAATGTACATAGTTGGCAGATCCAAGGGAATTCTCTTGAGTTTTCTTTCGTTTTCTTTCTGAAATTGCTACTTTAAAGTTAAGGATAATATTTTTGTTAATTAAATATGAATACTAATATGTAGATGTTTGGACCTTTTCAAATGTTTGAATTTCTGCAGAACAGTTGTGTGATCCTAGTCCTATATCTAAAAGTCCTGTGTATTAAAAATATGTAGTTTTAAGCATCTGCCTACAGCATTCATATAAATGCATACACAGCCTTTCTACAAGGTCCGCGCTTGTATCTGGCTCCTCAGAGGCTTGATTTGTTATATCTGAAGGTTCTACATGCAGAAATCTTGTTGTTCCTAGGCACTTTGAATGGTTATTTATACCTGTGCAAATCAAAAGTAAAATAAAACCAATAATCTTATCAACGGAGAGTTTTCACTTTGTCTTGTCACTTTTGTTCTTACATTTTAGCTGGGTTGGAGCTAGATTGTTCTCTTTCACGTGATAAAGGTTGTGTGTTTGTTTTTCCAAATTCATTTTAAAATGAATTATTTAAAGTATTTTCTTGCTGTAGTGGACTTGTTCCATATTAATATTTACAGAAAAATTATAAAATACCAAACTTTTAATTAATGTTTGAAGTTGCGGCTCTAAGATACGTACTTGCAGTCCAGCTGTAGCAATGATGAGGAACTGTTCTTAGATTTGATGTTACAGTATCGTCTATCTGGAGCTGGTCCTGCTGGGGAAGTTTAGATCTAGATCAGAAGGGACAGATCGTTTAACACACAGCATATCCATTTCCTCTTCCTTTTGTAGTGGTCTAGAATGCAGATTATTTGATTGTAACGTTCATTCTTAGTGTGAAGTAGATCTGCTTTGTGTCCTGTGTTTTTATTCATCCTTTCATTCACTCTACCCATTTTTACCATGGAACCAGTTATGAGTAGGACCTTGCTGGGTGTTTGTTTAATGCTCGTCTTCATCAGTGAGTGTTGCTTTCTGTCCTGTGTGACCAGCAGCAATGTTTTCAATAGCAAGCAGCAGCCTTTTGTAGTGAAACGCGGTGGGCGCTGGAATTCCAGGAGACTGCTCAACAGCCCACTAGAGTAGGAGATACTTACCTTTCATTATGAGACACTTAGTTTGTTTGCATCATCTAATACTTTTACTAAGCATTTTAAATATTACTGCTCAGCGTTGAGCTATGTTCAGAAACAACAGTATCAGTGATGTGTGTGGGAGGTTTTCTGCATGAAGGATCGAAGAGAGGTGGCCACCGCAGGAGAACATGCTTCGATCTTCACCGTGCTGAAGTATGTGGTTATCTAGACTTCCCAAAGCTTTGGGACTGAGGTGACCGATCGCAGGGACTGTGAAGTCGCACTCATCTCGTACTGTGCTTTGTGCTTGTGCCTTCTCGTTGCCGTGAATTGTTCTCTCTGTATTGCAGTTGTCTTTGCTTTTCCCTCAGAAGCTGTGAAATACCAGTACTTCATTAAAGTACTTCACTGAAGCAGAGCAAAACACTCGAGATTTTTATACTTCAGTCCAAAGCCAAGCTTTGGCATAGTTATTTTTGCTACTTTTTTAAAGCAGTTCCTACAAAATACCAAAAAGTTGCTCATAAATACTGTATTTCTGTGTCTCTTAGCAGTTACGTAGCTCAGCCTTCTACACCCTTCTGCTAGAAAAGTCTCAGGAGGATATAATGGAAGGAGACAGTAAGTTGAATGACTGATGAGTCAGTTAAAGTTTTATGTTTTATTTCCCAATTCGTAATCATTGTGCATAAGCAATGCTTATTTCACTGTGTAGTGCAGTATATGCGTGCGCTCAGTATCTTTTTACACATTTCACCTGATGTGTTCAAGATTTCTGTATAAAATAGGGTTTTTTTGTATTTCCATTTTTTTTCTAATTCATATTTCTGTTTGAAGTTGTAGGCAGCATATTTACATATGTTATCTGACTTACCTGTTAAGTGGCTTTTGAGCTTACTTTCTTTTTTTTTTTCTAACTGCGCTTAAAGCAGCCTATAGCAGGAAAGTGAAGATGACATTTTTTCAAATGATTGTTGTTAGCGCTAGGAGCATAGGGTTGTATTCGCAAAAGGACAGTTATGTGCGGAAACTGGTTTTGAGGTGAATATTACCTCATGATATGGTGATATGAGAATCTGAGGAGTTTCTCAGTATTCCACGTTTAAAAGGACTGACATTGTAGAAGCAGGCACATGCTGGCTGTGGTTCGGCTGCTGGCTGCTCACACTGCTCATAGAATTTTGCCCACTTGCAGTTATCCAGTTGAGTGGCAATAAAAAGGTATCTTGAGGAAGCCTCAGATTTGAAGTAATTCCGCTGTAATTTTTTACAGGTCATGGACATTTTCTGTCTTGAGTTCCATTTCTCCAAAACTTAATTGATACTTAAACTTCTTCTTTTCATGTGTGCTTTAGTGACCCTTCCTGCACTATTAACACTTCATCTTCTCCAATGTCTTATATGTGAGGAGATCCAAAATGTGAATGAGGTTTATCTTAACACATATTTTCAAATTACTTAATTTGAAAAGATGATCAGAGGAAAAAAAAAGTTTAAACTCTGCTTAATTCATTCATCTTAGGAAACCTTGTGTAGTTAGTTTGAGACTTTTTTTCAAAGTTACCCAGAAGAATTTTGAAACCTTTTTGTCACAAGGCTAGATAGAAATTAAGCATCTATGTTCTAGAAGAAACCTCAGCTTGTGTTATTTCTTAGAGCTATGAAACACTTCAGGAAGAATCAGTATCATCATGGAGTTCCTTGGATTTTGCCAGCTCTAAAAGTGACTGCAGGGAGCACCTTAAGTAGGTATATACATTCAATTACAAAGCTAGGCTATTTCACAGTAGACTGGCATGATTCTTGTGGAGGTTCCCTTTGTTTCACGTAATGGTATAAGATTTATTATAAGAAAATGCTGAAATGAATGCAGTGTTTCCATCATAATGGACTTTGTACCAGTCCTATATTATACTCTTAGAACTGGGAAAAACAAAATTCAATATGATAGCAGTGTTTAGGGGATGGTTTGTTTTTAACTTCTTCAGAGTCTGTATGATAGATATGATGCCTATGAGTTAACAAGAGGAGCAAAGCAGCCAGGTCCTGAGCTGCATGATACACTTTTGCAGCTTGGAACTCAGTGATTATTTCCAGAGCACTTTAATTCTATACTTAAGTAATTATTTTTGCATTTTGGAGTTGAGATACCTTGTCTTCTGCAGGATTTCTGACCTCTTTCTGAAGGGCAGGAAACCTCCACAGTGGAGCTGTCAGAGTCCCAGGAACCCTTGGGAGCATGATTCTCATGGCTAGATCAAGCAAAGCACTTTAGAAAGTTTATTTCTGTGTGGAAGAAACAGTTTTCCAAAGAACAGCAGACCAGCCATCTCTGACTCAAAAAAAAAAAACGTGCTATTAAAATAGTATAATTACTTAATGAACCAGTTATTTGCATTTTTCTTATTTTTCAATATGAAATTTTGGGGGTACTATATTTAGGCCAAGAGGTACTTAACACAATCCGTCTTTATCATTTCCAGTCATTGAATAATAATGCAGTAGAACAAAGCTGCTGTCTCCTGTGTTGGCATTTTGCACTCAACCCTTGGATTAAGAAGCCACATTTGTCTGTGTATCATTAGTTTCTCTGAATTTCCATAATTCATTTTACTGTGGCACTTACATGCTGTTGCAGTTTGTTGCAGGCGTTACTCTGGTCTGCATTATCATACTCTCTGGATGCCTATGTAGTTGTGTTGAGGTTCTGTGACTAGAGGGAAATTTTTGAATTGCTCTTAAATATTGTATTGATCTTTTGATGACATTGAAGCATTTATTTTCCCACGAGATTGCTTTTACCCCTATAAAGAAGATCTGTGCATCATCAAGATTCCACTTACCTCCTCTTATTAGGACTATTAATTGCAGAAGTAATTGTTATGCAAGTCTCCCTTGTAGGGCTGCCTGCGTAAATGAATTTCACTTATTAGATTTTCATGAATACATTTTTTTAAAAAATCAGATCTAACCTTCCCTTTAATCTTATCATACTACAAAGCAATGTTGTATTATAGAAGCGTACCTGAGGGCACCAACATTAGCAATTTCCTCTCCTTCCAGGTGTTTTCTGTTTTCTCACAGAGCTCTGTTTAGCAGAGGAAGAAATGCTTGTAACAAGATTCAACAGAACAGTCACTGTGAATAAATTCTCTTTCCAATGATGTTGCCACCATATTGTGTGGGCATCATGGGGTTGATGTTAGCTTGTTACTGAGGAGCTCATTCCTCTGTAGAAGCAGCCCCCGGGATTTCATTTGGGTGTTTCTGCACCTTCTGCATAACAGTTGCCATTTGTAAAACAATCTCCGTACGACTTCAGCACAATCAGCCAAGCAGGATTGGGTATCTTGCTTTCCTGAAGTAAGCTGGCAGGCACTTCAGCATACTAGCTAATTTTAAAAGAGCTAATGTCTGTTACTACAATGACTGCAGTCCTATAAATTTATGTATCTGCAAGGAAAGTGCATTACAAATTTAGTAATTAATTCATCCAAGATACCTGTAGCTCAAGCAGCAGTTCTGCAAGTGAAAAACCCTAAATTGTAAGTGTGGGGTCTTCTGCTGCTGCCCCTACACTGCCATTGCTCATACGGGTAACCAGTTACCTGTCAGTCATTGAAATTGCTTATCCACATTTCATCCATTATTGAATATGGGCCATTAAAGCTTATGAGGACCAGTGGTTTCCTGTCTCATTTTTTAGGGACTTTCTTTTTAAGATTTTTTTCTTAAACAGGACAAGTGGTTTCAGAAAGTGAGCAAAAAAAGGCTATACCTTACCTTGTTGATCATGGAGAAATTTGTACCTTAGGAGGACTTCATGGGCATGGAACCTATATTCAGATTTGGAAAGAATATTCACTAACAAAGGTAAAGGTATTGTCTTTTTATTTTGATAAAATTTGTAATACTTAATAATTAGATTGCTAACTTAAGGCTTAGTTCTGTGAATGCTTTATTTTCTTACTCATATGAGCAAACTCCGTAAGTTAAATAGGACTGTATGACTACAATGGATGTACACAAGTAATTTCAGGAATCCATCCTCATACTGTACTAATATTCTAAGCTATAAATACCCCTTAAATAAAGTAGCTGAAATCAATTCATTAAATCAAGGGAGTTTTTCCTTTGGCTTTGAACTAATTTGGATATTAGCAAGCATTTAAAATCACACCCAAAGGAAAGAGTTATTTATCTTTATGGAAGCTTCTGGCTGGGATGGAAAATCTGGTTACTGTTTAGATAACATTACACTTTCATAGACTACATTTTCAAGCTTAATAACATGGATTTTTTTGTTCTGTCTTTCCAGAGAGAAGAGGATCCAGAACATTATTCTTTTCCCTTCAAAAATACTGAAATCGACTCAATAAATTACATGTTTCTCAAAATAAACAGTTTTTGCTACCTGCTTTCTTGTGCATTCTTTTTAGTCCTCAAGGTGAATGAAGTGTATATGGCTGATTGCTTGCACGTCTGTGACACAATGTAGAGAAGGGGGCAGGACTATTCTTGTCTAATAATATCATTTAATTCTGAATTCCAAGTGCTTCTCATTTATCTTGACTATTAGAAACTTGTGCTCAAGAGTCAAACACTGCATTTCAGCTGTAGCCACTGCATATATGTACACCCAAATAAAAGAAATGTCTTTGTGGTAGCACCCCACATTTAAGGAAATTACACTGCTTTACTATTGTCCAGTAAGGGCTTAATCTTTTATGAAGCTGAATGTTTTTGTTTCTTACTGACTGCACGCCTTGCTCAACTAGCTGTGCTCTTGATATAGTCTACACAAAGGTATTTAGCTCCTTCATTTTTCAATTTTTTTTTTCTGAAAACTGGGTTTCTTTTTTCTTTTCTCTTTATTGTTAGAAAATAGTTCTATTATTCCTACATCATTGCTGCAGAATACTGAATTCATGTAATTTACCCAGAAGATTAATGAGGTGTGCTTTCTTTTTCCAGGGTAAATTCTAAAAGCTGGAGGTCACAGGAGGCATGCACAATTCATTATTATGCTTTATAGTTTGCTTTTGGTGAATGTGCTTTATTTCATTGGAAGTACAGCTGGGTCAATGGCTATTTGCCCTTTTTCATAGGCAATTGTGTATTGCTGATATGTTCTCTTATTACTTTTCAAGGTCTACTGAAAGCCTTTTAAATAAATTTTCCATATTTATTCAAATACGTTTTGATTACTGCTTGTAATAATATTTTAGAAGCTTGAGATTGAAATCCCTACAGCACCAATCTTTTAGAGAGAAATGCACGAGCTTAATTTTATGCACTGTGAGTATCCCCACTGGCTTCAAAGGAACTGCCCAGTGTATAAAGTCACTCAAGACTTTCGGGAACAAGGCCTTTTTTAACACTATTGAATAGTAAGAGTTTGTTATATTCTGCTTAAAATGGCACATGAATGTTTATGCTAGATGAAATTCACTCTCTTTTCAAAACTGAACTTTGCAAAGAGAAAGGTACACATCTACCAGCTAGACCTGGCAGTGTCTTCTCTATGTACTATATACCAGCTCAATTTTATTAACTTTTATATATATGTATATGGGCAAATACACACACATACAACCTCCTTGGTAGACCTCTGTTCTGTCTAGAACAGAAGTTACCAGATTTTTCCACTGTTAACTCCATCTCCAGATCTGAAGTTGATTTTTGCAGTTTAACTTTCACATGGCTTCCAGCTCCAGCCCTCAGCACCGCAGCCTCTTGTCCTGCTAAGTGACCCAGAGGTTGGAGACTCAGTGGAAAAAGGTGACTGGCCTGGGCAGGGGGACAGAGAGGAGGTGCACAGGGCTCGTACGCTAGCGGGAAGCCCACAGCCGCTTCCCAGGACCTTTACTAAAAGGCAGCAGGTTGGGCAGCTCAGCTTCTCCCCAGCCGTGTCCTCCAACCATTCCCATTTAGTGGGCCCTTTATGCCGCAATATTTTCTGCAAGTCATTTTTTTGCTCCACTTCAGTACTTGAAGGGAACTGATGGGATGAGATGGCGCAGAATGCATTCTGGTACAGTGTATGAGAAAGCTTAGTTTTCACAGGATTTTAACTTTTTAAGTAACACAACCCAATTATATTATACAACTAACTAAATTCCTCCAGAGGAGATTTCCTCCGGACTTTATTCAAGCACCTGAGGGGAGAATGTAGGGAGGATGGGGCCAAACTCTTCTCGGTGGTGGCCAGTGACAGGACAAGGGGTAATGGGTAGAAGTTGAAACCCAGGAAGTTCCACCTCCATGTGAGGAAGAACTTCTTTCCTGTGAGGTTGACAGAGCCCTGGAACAGGCTGCGCACAGAGGTTGTGGAGTCTCCTTCTCTGGAGATCTTCAAGCCCCACCTGGATGCCACCCTGTGCCACGTGCTCTAGGTGTCCCTGCTTGTGCAGGGTGTTGGACTAGATGATCTCTAGAGGTCCCTTCCAACCTCAACCATTGTGTGATTCTGTGAAGTTACTTATGTGCACAGTGATAATAATATGTACTCAGCTGATGTAGTGCAGTTGTGATGGGCTAATGGTATCTAGAAAGGCAGGCCAAGCTTCCTGGTATGCATCTTTATACCCAAATCAGTATCAGATAAAGGATAGTATACTTTAAAATATATTAATATCAAGGAGTTTTTTTTTTTCCAGTGGAGAAGTTATATTTGCATAAAATTAGCACAGACTTACTTTGTCTCTTGAAAATTGTTCAAATGGAACATTCTTGGGAATGGCAGTGACTGTCAGTAGTTATTACTAAAGGCAGCATTTGGCCGTAGGTGTTGTCAATGATTTTGTTTTCTTTTCTGAACAGTTGTGTTGTGCTTGATCTGTTGGCAGGTAGAAAGTGCATTTGTGTAGGCAGACCTAAGGGCAGACTTTTAGACTGTGAACTTAATGGGATTTTACTCTGAACATCAGCACTGATAATCTTGCCGTCGGCCATTACATGTAATACAGAAATATTTGACTCCTTGGCATACCCGCCCCAGTAAGAATGGCAGGTTAGTTAGGCAATATCTTATTTTCTTTCAGTGCACACATGCACAAGTCATAGATATATCTATGCCCTGAACCTTCTTTTCATTATTGTTTGGAACTAGCAAAAGATCATTTGGAAATTATGGCCTTGCTCTCCATTTTGCTGCAGGAATTTTTGTCTGGGCTCACAAGACCTCAAGGAGAGTGGCGAGATGGATGTGCTTATGTGCTCAAATGTAGACAACTCTCAGAAGGAGACTAACCCCTCAGCCATAATAATGTCCCCTAAGCTTTGCAAAAACTTTCCTTGCAGCGTCCTGCTCTATTGTCTTTTCCTGTGCAGCTGAATAATTCTGCCATATGCAGTTAATCTGCTAGTCTTGCAAGGGGGCTAGCTGCATTTCATGCTGGAGAGCTGGAGCGATTATGGGAAAAACAAAGTTCTCAAATTGCTTTTAAGGATTTTCAGAGTGAAATATGAGTGTCCATATAAATGCTCTATATTCATGAGTATGAAGTTAAAAGCAAATAAATGTTTTTTATTGCATGATCTGCTGTGCCTTCTTGAAACTGAATTTGGGTTAAGTAGGGCCCTCATCGAAGTGAGAGCTGTATGTGTGAGAACAACTTAAGAATTACTCCCCCATCCTCATCAGATCTTTATGTTGAGATGCAGCTACAAGTTACTGCTGTCCTTCGTAACAGTCAAGGTTAATTATTGACACAGTGCTTTTCATTTATTCCTGACTGTACCAGATTGCAGTAGAGGGGAGACAGCTCCACACCCTACTATTATAGGTCTATACAACTTTACAATGCCAAATATTTGGGTAATACATAGAAAATTGCTGCCATCACTTAGGAATATTCACAAAAACTCGATGTTTTGAGTGGCAATTTAGGTTTAAATTTTAAACTAGGTTTAAGTAGCAGTCTGGCTTGACAGCTTCTCTAGTCAATGGAGAGAGAGGTGAAAGCTAAACTGGCCTCTCTCTTTGAATCATTTTTGGAGGGCTTTCCTCTTCAAGCTCTAGATGGCTGTCTAGATAAATGATAGAGTTTTGTGAGTTGTGTCCTAGGCTGAGAAGGTTAAACTGAACTCACCTCCGAAGTAGCTTCAAAATCAGTGACATTAAATAACAGTGAGTTTGGCTCAAATATTTTAGAAAATATTAAGTAAAATTGCCTCATAACCTGCCCCCATCTCAGTCAGTTCCACGGGCTTCACTAGGGATAGATTTTCATTTGCAGGATCTTAGGATTTACGTGGCTCATAAAGAGAATCATCAAAGTAAAAGTGCAAACGAAACATTAGACTAGCATCAGAAAACAGTAGACTAGCATCAGTAAGTAATAAAACATTGAATAAGAACAGGACACCATGCTTATCCATCCCAATAAATTACAGTTTTCTGACAACTTAAGAGGCTAACAAATACACTTAACAGGAAAAGTAAACAAGTTGCTATAAAATGGCATTTACTTTACTGGGATTTCTTTATAACACTGGACAACCCTATTTTTGCAAGTAGCCTCTGATTAACCTGTTCAGTCCAAGCTAAATCTGTGTTTTTCTCAGGGGTGGAAAGGGACAGGGTGCAGAGTTAATCTCTAAGTGATATGTCCAACATAGTATTTATATTTAAGTTAAAATATTTTAATTCGTTTCCTTTATTTATGATTTAAGTATTTTATGGTTGTTGCCATTTTTTTTTCAGAAGTTACCTTAGCATTTCTGGCCTCAGTGAAGAGAACTGATTAGTTTATTTGGTAGTAGCAACTTACACATGAATCCAAAAATAATCCGTATGGACGATTTTTATGAACACTTCTATTCAGTCTTCCCAAATAATCCTGGTGCTGAAATCTAGGACACAAGAACACATGTATGCCACAGGAAACTTATCTTCATGTCAGCAGACTCCAGTAGGCATAAGGACCCACAAATCAAAATATTTCTGCTTATCAGAAACAGTCCAAGCTTCTTTGTCTTTTTTTTTTCCCAGGGAAATATTTTTTGCGTAGGTCCACACTGTCTCTTGGGAAACTGTACAGTAACTCTCTGACAGTAGGAGTTGAATTTTTCTTGCATGCATCCGTTCCTGGCCAGCAATGGGAAAGGACACAATTACTGAAGACAACGAGTGGCTTTCTTGTAACAGATGGGTGTAAACATGCAAAAAAATAGATTAAATGAGAAGTTGTGGAAAATTAGAGTGCTATAAGCTCTTTTCCAGAAAGGGTCAAAGCTGGATCATTTTGCAGTAGTCTTCAAAAGTGATTTTAATGAATTTATGGGGTTTACTTTACATTTTGCCTTGGACAGTGTTATTCTAATAATTGTCCAAATTGGCTATATCATTAGAAAAGATTTTTCACTCAAAAGAAAAAGTGACCTTTTTTTGCAGATCTAGTAGCTCAGCACAGAAGCAGGTCAGGGAATATGTTTACACCTCAACATTTCACCCAAGCAATAGTAAATGTGTTGGTTGGTCCAGTTGGCCCAGTAGGGAGTTCTCTAGTATGTCAAAAGGATTAGGGATTTTTTGCATGTTTGTTAACTTTATAGTTATTTTTATCAAATTACTTTTTATTATTTATCTTAGTGATTTGTATTATTAAGGGAATGTTTTTTTCAATAGTCTGTTCTCGACCTGAGTTGTAGACTGCATTCAAAACAGGAACAAGCTTGGTGTTCTTGAGCCATTCTAAATCCCCCAAATAACATGCCTTTTCCCATGGATCTCACGTTAAGAAGTTTTTTAAAGGGATACTAGAACCCTGTAAAATATATCCTCTTTGTTTTACCTACTGTTAAAATACAGTCTTCCTGTTTGGAAAGCATGTTTTGTTAGTAGTTACCTTTATTTGAGCAGTTAATACCATTCCAGTTTGCACAAGTTTTTTCTATATTATGTTCATGTTTACTGCTAGAAAAACATGATTACATAAGAACATAATACATCTACTGGGGTAAGACAAAGTTATTTTTAGCCCAGTATCTTGTCTCTGATGGTAGCAAATAGCAAACGCTTGGGAAAGAGTATAAAAGTAGACAAGCATATGGTATTTCTTCCTTTGATAAACACTCCCACCTTCCAGCAGCCTGTGGCTTAAAGATGTCCTCAGAGAAAAGTTGCATCATTAACTGTGTTTTTAATAATCCTTGCTATGCTTCTCCTTCCATTATTTTGTCTGATCACGCTTTTGATCCATAGTACTTTATTCCATCATTTAATTGCCCACTGTGTAAAAAACAGTGTTATATATTTAAATATAAAATTAAATATTCATGGTTGAGAAATACAGTTAACAGAGCAGGTCCTGTCTTGGTCTGTTACACTCGAATATGAAAGTGTTAGCTGGGATACTGTTGACTAAATGCCTATGTGTCCAAAAGTTGCGATTTTTTCTACCTTGTCAAATGAGCTGACTTTGTGAATAAGGATTAAACATATTGCCTGCTGTTATAGCTAACTATTTAGAAGGGCATTTAGCTGGAGTGAGCCTTAAATTTCCTTTAAATGAGCCTCTCAGTGTTTGCATATATTCTAACACAGCATTCCCAGCTAGCGTATAGTGGATAAGACTATTATGACTCTTAGTTTTTCTGAGTTAGGCTAGAGTTTCTTGGGATATTGTTTTAGGACAGGAAACTGCCCCCAGATATGTTGTTTTCACTGACATTTCTAGCTCAGTCCATTATAAAAGTTCCAGGTAAATATTTCACCTGGAACCAAGGCAGCTGCATGCAGGCTGAGCTGTCTGGTAAACATTGTGGGCTTAGAGGTCATGTAAAGATGCAGTCAAATAAAATTGATACAATTTGAAATGTTTATTTTCCAGAGCTCCTTTTGTAGATTAAATGCACAGCAGTGACTTTTCTCTCTGTTATACAGAGGAGCCAATATACTGTTATACCCCACACAACTTCACCCGCGACCAAGCCTTGTATGCCAGAGGATATTGTTGGACAGAACTAAAAGATGCCTTGCCAGGAGTCGATGCCAGCCACTGGCCCTCCTTGTTTGAACATAAGTTCCTACCTTATGCACTGCTGGCCTTTGCTGGGATAATGTACATTCCAGCTCTGGGCTGGGAATTTCTGGCCTCCACTCGACTCACTTCCGAGCTTAATTTTTTGCTTCAGGAGATTGACAATTGTTACCACCGTGCAGCTGAAGGGCGGGCACCAAAAATAGAGAAACAAATTCAGTCCAAAGGGCCAGGCATCACCGAGAGAGAGAAGAGAGAAATTATTGAGAATGCGGAGAAAGAAAAAAGCCCTGAACAGAACTTGTTTGAGAAATACCTGGAAAGAAGAGGACGAAGTAACTTTTTAGCTAAGCTTTATCTTGCAAGGCATTTATTCATCATCTTTTTAAGCATCATACCAATTACGTACTTGTCCACCTACTATGCTACGCAGAAGCAAAATGAATTTACATGTGCACTAGGAGAGCCTCCAGACAAAACCAGCAGCTCCAAGCTGCACATCAGAGTGAACTGCAAACTGCCCTCTGTCCAGCTCCAGCGGATTATTGCAGGCGTGGATATTGTTCTCCTTTGCTTCATGAACTTGATAATCCTCATCAATTTAATTCATCTCTTCATTTTTCGCAAGTCCAACTTCATATTTGATAAACTAAACAAAGTTGGCATCAAGACCAAGAAACAGTGGCAGAAGTCCCAGTTTTGTGACATCAACATTTTGGCCATGTTTTGCAATGAAAATCGGGACCACATCAAATCTTTGAACCGTCTGGATTTCATTACCAATGAAAGCGATCTGATGTATGACAACGTGGTCCGGCAGCTGCTGGCAGCCCTGGCGCAGTCCAACCACGACGCCACGCCAACCATGCGCGACTCGGGGATCCAGACCATAGACCCAAGCGTTGACCCAGCAGACATCGATGCTAATGAGCAGCTCATCATTAAGAGGCCAAGAAAGAAGATGAAATGGATCCCAACTACCAACCCTCTCCCTCAGCCTTTCAAGGAGCAGCTAGCCATCATGAAGGTCGAAAACCATAAACCTGAAAAACCTAAGCCCGTGAGGAGGAAAACTGCAACCGACAGCCTCATAGCTCCTCTGTTGGAGTCCACTGCAAAAACCTCGCAGCAATCATCAGCCCATAAAACCGAGTCAAATGCCATCCCAAGTACAAGTACTGAGAAAAAACACACGCGACACTTTTCCTTGGATGTTCATCCATATATACTTAGTAGCAAAAAGCCCAAGCCAGAGATTCAAGCCATGCCCTCGATGCCTACATCAAAAAGCCAAGAGGGAGGATTTATAAACCAGGAAGAGAATGTCATAGTACACGTCACCTCCTCCCTCAAAGGTACAGTATGTCACTCCAGTGCCACCCCCACAGACTTGCGTAGCAATCTGAACTCAAAGCTTATCTCCGCTGTTTGAACTACCTTACTAGATTTGGGGATAGCTAATAATATTAGGGCTTGTAGGCCTCAGAAGTAGGGGTTCCCCCTTTCCTCTCTCTGTCTGAATACACTTTACATAGAGTATAAGCAGTGTTACAGGCAGAGCTGTAGAAAACGGTCTGCCTCCTTTGTGCAGGCAACTTTCCAAATTTCCAAGATTTTCACAACTTTGAATGTGGTTGTGCCTTTGCCAAGGAAATAAGGAGGGTTTGGCCTCCGTGATACCCTTCCTGCTCTACCAGCACCTAGAATATTTTAAATATGCCTTAATTTCAAGCCTTATAGAAAATGCCATGGTAGATCAAACCTGGAAACCTGCTTGTCCCAATACTCTGGCCAGCAGTAGCCACCTCCAAGGAATATGCAAAAAACTGCTAAAGATATTTAAAGCTGCCTATAAAAAATCCCCCTTAACTACCAGTTCTTAGAGGTTAGCCTGTGTTTGTCACCTGAGCAATTTAAACTCAGATAATTTATATTGTTTTTCACCCAGGAGACATTTTAAATTGCCCTTTGTCCTCTGTATGGACCAGAGAGTGGATGGTGCAAAATGTGGGTGCTGGTCAGGGATTCAGGAGCTCTGCTATTCACTTCCTGCATGGCCTCACAGGAGACACTCTTCCCATCCCTCAGTTCCTGTGTGTGCCTTGGAAATCCTATCCCTTTTTGACCTCGAAAGAGTGCTCCAAATATATCGATATAAGACTGCGAGGTGGTAGGGTGATGGGGTAAGCCATGCATGTAAGCACTGAGAACAGCAACAGATCAGAAGGTAAACCGACAGACAGACAGATATCTTCTTGTTTATCATTGTAAGCTACTGACGTAAGAAAGCAGATCTATGCAGTTGAAGTTACAGAAAGCTTTGTACGTACTTAAAGCAATGGCTCTCATCTCATTACAAGCTAAGACCTCCCTCTGGGCCTCGACAGACTGACAGCTACCGTCACCCCACTGCCCAGCAGAGAAGTGATTTGAGGTATAAAAGTTTCTGTCACTTCCAGATCTGTATGCTCCCTCAGAGCCCTCCAACTCCCCGATGTGCATGTGAGCTATTCTGCAGCGTTCCTTATCCAGTCACCTGCTCTGATTACAACTCCTCAAAACTACTGGGGTTTTCTGGTCTCAATTACCTTGATCTAAATTAGTGCTCAAATATTTTACAGCAAGAGCAAAAAAATAATTACTGTAGTTTTGGGGCTCTGTTAAGCTCCCCATTCCCATTAAAAATATTCAGCTTTGCTTTTGAGTTAGACCAACATTACAATCCATCAGGTAAGGCAGAGCTCTAAATTCTAGAAAGAGACATCAGTTAACTACAAATTGCTGAGTTCTTTCTAAAGACAAGTGGTTTACAATATGTAACCACTACTATTGTAACCATTGAAAATACCACTTTTTTGTATTCTGTATCTTGTGCATTTCAGCATTCACATTGTTTGTCAAAACATTAAATCATAACATTTATAAAACACCAGAATATAGAGGAGAAAAAATACTTTTCAGTTGCTTTCTGTTCATGTTATGAAAATACCATTCACATAAGGAAGCATGAGCATGCATAAAAAGAGAGCGAGATTCACCAACCTGTTTGTTATTTCTCCTGTTTCCCTGAGTTTACAATCCTATTGTTATGAAACAGTCCTCTTGGATTCCTCAAAAGCCCCAAGAAAATCCTTTTTTTGGGGTCTCTTCCTGTTCCCATTGAAATCTATGGCAAAACTGCCAATGACTTTTTGGTTCAGGACACTGCTCTGTGATGGATTGGAAAGGATGGTAAAAGACTACCCATCTTGTAACTGGCTCTTTTGTTTTCTTTTAGACACTCCTCATCCTGCGAAGGAGATCCTGTACCCATCGGAGACATGCAGAACTGTGCCCGCTGCTGGAGCTTTTGTCACATGTAACCACAACCATATAGCCACAACTGCTGCTACGACGAGCATGACACTGAATCAAGTCAAGGCAGAACCAACGCCTGCGCTGAACTGCAACCCGACCCATCCGCTGCTGCACATCAACACACTGTATGAAGACCACGAGGAAGAGGTGTCTAACATGATAGACAATGGTATCCACTCACCCTCCGACGCGGGGGAAATGCTCTCCATCCCGGCCATCCCGACCCCCAAGCAGATACGGTTGGCCACGTTTGACGAGCCCATGGCCATAGTGAGCTCTGTGGAGTACTGAAGAGCAGGGCCGCCCCGCTGCGCCCTCGCGGCCCGGCCCAGCGCCGCTGCCGCGCGACTGTGGCGCCCAGCCGTGCGATTCCCTGCATGAGAGCATGGAGAGCTTTACACAGACTCTAGCTTTGAGTAATAACACCAGGCGGGGTTCCAGGACCCCATCACGAGCACTGTCAGGCATTTGCAAAGTAGAATAAAGCAAATCTGGTGGACGTACACCTACAACACCAAGGCAACCCTTAGTTCTAACTATAAACTATAGCTACCTGATCTAAATGGGAATTAGCACAACTTGGGAATGTTAGGAGTCGGATGGCATGCTACAGTTACTGTAGTGAGCATTTAAATCCTTTGTATTCAGAATCACTGATCAAAGCTGAACCAACAGGGAGGTGAGGTGTATCTTCTGTTGTAATGACAGCCGTTAAATAAGAGGGTTTTTTTCCTACGCAGAGGAGGTTTTTTTCTTTAATTCAACATTATGAAAACGTTATATGCAAGCAAAATTTCTGTTTGTTTCTTTAGCTCACTACTGTTGGGCTTGAGGGAGACCTAGCTTAAAGGGCCTTACTACCACCAGCATTTAAGTGCAAAGAGAATTGATGTACATCAATCTCTTGCATTTATAAATGAGAGTACCTGAGGTATGCCCTGCCCTTTAACAAGCTTATATGTTTGTTGGAAGATGATGAAATGAAGAGTTTATTTTTTTAAATATATTTTACCATGGGAAAAAATTACTTTAATAACTTTTAAAATCAGGTGTTGCTTTTAACAAAATGGGTAGAAGAGAGTCATTGTAGCTGCTTATTTTTTCATAGTGTATTTATTAACCAGGTTAGAAACTTTCATGGGTGCTTCACTGATATGAAAAATCTTAAAAAGTTGTTACAAAATATGAAACCAGCAAAATTATTCAAATAACACACAGTTAAAGAAGTCTATGAATTTAGGTCTGCAGACTTGGCTAGGCTCTGATCCAGCAAACACTTAAGGCCATGGATTTCACTAAATTGACTCATCAGTCTAAAGTTAAGCACATACTGAATTGGCCATGCTAGATCCAGACTCTAGTGAAGGCAGACAGTAACCCTGCAGAATGTGCTGTCACTCTGATTCAATATTTGCCTTCCTTGGCTCAAAGCACATCTTCATGCCCATCTTCCTATAACTTCAATATTTGTGATTTAATAGAAAACTCTAGTATAAATAAAACATCTATTAAAAGTATATCATGCAATAACCATTCTCAGCAAAATTATAGTGAAACAAAAGTGACTGTGTTAAAATAATATTCCTAGCTGCATTCAAAATTATGGACTGTGTGTGTTTGCTTCGAAATTATGTATAATGGTAGAAAAAATATGCAGCACAAATATGGGACTGAAATCTTGAATTTATTTTTAATTTATTACCTCAGACATGGACATATGATACCAGTATTTAATGAAAATAGCACTGAAAATAAATACACATTATTCTGAATATTTTAATGTGTACTGCTTCCTAGCTTAATCACCTACAGCAAGTGGAATTCCATTACTAGCAGTAGATGGGACATATAAAACCACTGTTCCCCCATATATTATGTCACTTATGCCCAACCTTTTTGGCCGAAAAAGTCAGGAGCCATAAGGGCAGTGACACACAGGACGTGTACACGGTTTTGGGAGGGAACAACCGACGGATGTGACTGTAGCTTCCTGAGGTGTCAGTGGTGGGCCGAGACTATGAGGGGCTGGGAAGCTCTGCCCTGGGCAGCTGGGAGAGCCCTCTGAGTGACACAGCCCTGGTGGCCCAAAGTCCTGAGCTTCCTGTCAGCTGCCTATGGCTCAAGGGCTGCAGATCGAGCTGTCTTCCAAGCCGTTAGAGTGCAAATTGAAGGGTGTTTGGCATCACTGTTCCCTGCCAACGTGACTTCCTTAGTAGTGGATAAAGCAGCGTGAAGTTTTTAAGCTATAAATACACACTTACTTAGTCAGGGCCTAATTCTACCCATTGTGCACTGGATTTCTCTAGCGAGAGACTCCCAGAGTGGAGCCTGACCCATGAGGCGACCATGAGGTGTGAGCTCTTCCTCCTCAGCGTAACTGCCACCCGTTCAGGTTCATCTGAAATCAACAGCACAGCGGGACTTCGGAGGCAAGGGGAATGTGCTACTACGTAATATTCACACAGACGTGCAATTGTGCAGTTAGAACTAGTTTTTTTTTCAGACAAATTAAAACCATTATAGCTCAGTGCTTCTGAAACATTTTTGAAAAATTACGGAAAATTGTCTCAAGGAAATCAGGAACCCATAAATAAAATCAACGAAAGAATAGGGCCCTGAGGCCAGATCTAAAGAGCTGCAAATGTTTTATGCCACCGTAGTTTCAAGAGCTTGAAGCCAGCGTTGCAAATCTCTTCCTGTTTGCAATAGCTCAAACGACAATGTTACATATGCCCAAAGCAATCTCGGGGGTTGCCTCTTTGCTCTTCACTTGGTATTCTTATACTGAGCAAAAAGTCAACCCTGCTGGCCTGTAGCTAAAGTTATATACCAGAACATGCATTCACCACTAAGTCTGAAAAAGGCAAGGATCCAAACTTGCATTTGTAGCGCACTAAAAACAGCTACATTCAGTAAGGACCTTCACGACTCAAAAAATGTAGGGCTGGATTATTGGGCAGGAACACATATCCATACAGTAAGAGTGTTTCCTGGGGATGACTGTCCAGTCAAGAATGCCCCTTGTTCATTCAGGATGAAAACTGTGTGGACATCCCGCCATTCTCAGTGACATTGCTGAATTCTACTGTTTTAGGATCTGCTGGTACTTTTTTGCCAATCGGTATCAATTAGACTAGATTGACTTAAAAAAAAGAAAGAAAAGCAGATAGCTAGTTCTTCAGCGCTGAGAAAACAAAAAAAAGGGAACAAACTGAAGTCCGAGAATTACTACTTGACTTACCCTTCCATGCTGTTACAAGATTTTGCAGCATTGTCTTTCACAAGCTGGAAACTGCCGATATCAGGCACACAAAGATGTGAATATTTGCACACCATTTGCTCGATAACTGCAGGATGGTGGTCAACTTAATAGAGCAAGCAAGCAGAGAGTGAGTGCAACTGAGTCTTGGCTAATGTGGTTAGATATCGCTGATGAAGGCACGTAGCAAACACCATCTCACTGGAGGGCTGAAAGGAAAATGTCTGTGTCTTTCTCAGAGGAAATTATCTGAACTAATGACCAAAATAATGGAAAAATGCAGTCCCATTTAAAGATACCTCCTTAAAGCTGAATCACATTATTAACTCCATCTGCCTATTCTCTGCTCTGATGGTTTCAATTTGATAAATCAGATGACTCATGTTCTTCGAGGACCTGCTGCTCTCAGATTAATGACTATTTTCCCATTTACTTCACTGGGACAAGTACTGGATATTGAAAGCACAGAAACCCCTTCCTTCCTCCTAGTGAGAGTGCATTTTATAACCAAACAGAAGAGAAAAGTGTGTGAGAAGCATCTTTTAAGCTTTTTTAGACTGCTAAACCCAATAAGACATCAGCACTTTCTGTCTCACAGCCAAAGTGTTTCTCTGAGATTTTTTCTCCTGCAGCAAGAGTTATATTATAGTAACATTTAGCTGTACTGAGTAAATGTGCATATACATGCACACATGCAGATTTATATATATCAACTATATGCTTACAAATTCTACATATGCATGTAAAGATGTATCTATTGCATAGAAAAACTTTCACCATTTCTTCTTCGTAACTGAGCTATATAAACAAGTCTGTTCCTCTCCCATTACCAGGCTTTAGGCCCAATACAGCAGTATGTTGTGCATCTCTTTCTCCACTGGGATTTTCTGATGCTTGGTTTCTTAGTGAAGATGCTCCATTCCCAGAAGAATTAGTTCTGCTGGTTTAAACATACATATATATGTATATAGGCATTGACAAGGTCCTGATCTTGAGAGTCCTTTTGTGCATGGTGCTTACTAAGACTCCTTGGCAGCAAAATACAGAAGAAAATTTATCCCTCAGCTGGGGATGTGGTCAGCATAGCCCAAAGCTGCTTTGCACACCCTTTGTAACTCCAGTGCAGTGGCTCCCAAAGCCGGTGCTGAAGCCTGCTGCAAGCAAGGCAGCCTTAAAGTTGTTTTGGCTTGCCATGGTTACCAGTCAGGAGGTTGTCTGATAATTGGAAGTACACTAGGGAGGTTACTCACAGGCTCCAGGTCCGTAAGAGTCGCTGCCCTGAGCGGCTGAAGCCTTGAGCTTCATCTAGAGCTTTAAGAAAGCGGATCATGATGCCTTTTCATGCTTTCACCCAAAAGATCACTAAGCTTTTGGATCTTTGAGAGCATGACCTATACTTGGGAAGCCAGTGACTCAGGGAAAACTGAAGCAAGCACTTCGTTCAGTGCTGCACAGAGGAAAAATAAGATTTCTCCCTCTGCATAACAGGGATAGAGAACACCCAACTTCAACTTTTTAATCAGAGAGTTCAAGAAGCTTTAGAAGACATGCGTCATCCTTGTTCTCGGCTTACAGATAAAGACACTGAGGCATAAAGAAGTGAAACAATTTGTCCCAAAGTTACTCAGACTGTGAATTAACTGTCTAAACTAGAGCTGATAATATGCCCTGGGTTCTATAACACTGTCCTACATTCCAGTGTGGACGATGTGTGGGGATGAGTCTGGGTGCTGTAATAAAACTCTGTGAATTCCTTTCCTACCATAAAAAAAGGTTTGTTTTGCTTTGTTCAAACAGAAAGTGTGGAATTTTGCTTTAAAAAAGCAATAATTTTCTCCTAAAATCATTCTGCTATAACAAAAGCTACGGAACACACTGGGAATTTTACACAGGACAGTTATTTCTCAAGCACCTTCCAATATTTTCTAGCTTCTGGAGGAATGTTCCACTCGGCCTGTAAACAGACTGCAGCTAGCAGGAAAACACGCTAAGTACATTATTTACAAGCTATAAATTTTCAGCTTTTGCCATTCTCTGAACAGGTTTAATGCATTTCTTAGCTATTTTGCAACATTATACAAATAGAAAAATGTTATGAATGACTCTGCTACACTAGTGAGACCCTCTATTCTCTACTGAGCAGATTCATGGAAATGCTACCAATCTTGTTGCCCACAGCAGTTATTGATGTTTCTGACTTCGTACTTCGCTGCATTGCTATTTGTTCGAAGACTGAATTTACCCAGAGTCAGAGCCAGCTTAATATGAAAGAAGAAATTGTTGGGCCTCCTGCTGGGCTCTGGAGCAAAGAAGTTTACTGAATATTGTTGATGACTAGGAATCATTTTGGTGAATAAGCTCAATGCTCGCAGAATTCACCAGTCAATCTTTCCAAACACATATCCAGGGAGTGTGCTGAATGCACAATAAATCAATGGAAGAAGAATGCGTGATTCACAAGCAAAATCTGATGTCTTACATAAAATGAAATAGAAAGCTACTCTACATTCTCCACTGCAAATGCATGCTTGAAAAGAAAAATAACATGCTTAAATACTAAGCTTTTATACTAAGCCAGTGAAGCCGTGACAGTTCACCACAGTTGTTAGTCTGTGCCCAGGCCCAAGGGTGCACAGCAGAGGAGATAGATGGGTGCATTTTAATGCTGGAGAAAAAAGCTCTGGAGAGCAGCTCAGGAACTTCCTTTTCAAACTGATGGATATGTTCTCATTCAAGAAAAGTTGGAAAAATGCTTTACCCGAATGGGGGCTTAGGAAGCTCTGCATTATTTGTCCCATAAGCACAGTCCTACTGACTTTACAAGGACGGATTTATTCTGTTATTGGAAAGGCCTAAGTGGTATAAGGGACTACAAGCATAGAGGGAATGAGCCAGAAAACACTGCTGTTTCTGTGCTAATCTATTAGCACTGCCCAGTACAGCATGACTGGCTCTAGCCACATACATATGCAGTCCTTAACCTACCATGAAGCACAGCCTTGGTTTGGAGGATCTTTCATATCCAATCTACTCCCTATTAACTGCATTTGCCAGAATGGGCTGTGGTCTTTCTCCCATTTCTGAGCAACCATTCAATTGCTTCACCTAATGTGTCTCCCAGGTTTACTAGGCTGACTGCCTGGGCAATGCTGGTAATAAATAGGTATTTCTGAATAATGATCATCATGAGAACAAACAAAAAAACCCTCCAGGATCATCTGAAACATCAATGTCTGCTGATAAACAGCATTTCTCCCTTCTGTGGTGGTAGTATAAGGGACTGCAGTCACAGTACACGAGGGCTTTGCTGTCCTGTAGACCTGCAAGCCCAGGTTCCCTTAGCAGGCCAGCTATTCCCATTAAGGATGCTCAGACTACAGGCATGAAAACAGGAGCTCTTTACTGCAGAAAGGGAGAAGTATCATAAGCCCAGACTAAAACAGCAGTAAAACACATACACAAATATGCATTTTCCCCACCATATTCCAGCTTCTTTGCAAAAGTCTGTTTAACTCTTTTTTTTTCCTCACAAATTAATAAGAATGCCCCACAGCAGCAGTCAAAGTATTTCTCTACAAGGCTGTCTTTACTTATAAGAATTGCCAGCCTAGCCTGCCACTGCTTAATTTGCTGTAAATCATCAGTTTTTACTCAAGTGCTGGGGAGGCCTGGTCTCTTGCCACAATTCCTTTTGTTTAAACAAAGTCCTATATTAAACTAACCACAGAATAGGAACTAAGGGCAGATCCAAGAGAAAAGTCTTGGAAAGAAATGCTTGGCAGTGAAGCAAGAGCTACTTCTTTTCCTTCTTTTCCCTTTTCCCTGCTAAATGCACATTTATGTCATGCAGAATCTCTGGGAATCACTAGAGGAAATGTGAGCAGGAAAATGCAATGCCCTCTGGAGAAACGCTCCTCTCTTTCCCAGCAGAGCCAGTACCTCCTCTGGAGGTTCTGGCCCTGGGCTTTACATAGACATAATTAAAACTTGATGTTTCTGAGATGTACTGACTTCCTCAGCAAATGCATATTAAAATAGAAATGTCATTTTCAGTGCAAATGGGAATTTGCTTTTTGATTTTCACCCTAAGAATTAAAACCAGAATCCATAAAAGATTATCTAATTTCTGCAAGTTTTATATTGTATAATTGATCTGTGTAAGTTGCATAACGAATTAAGCTGTGTAAATCACTGCTACTTTTCAGACATTTCTTACTCTGGCCAACAATAAATTGCAAGATAGTTGATGACAGGTTACATGCGTGAAATCAAGGCAGGAGACTTTCAACATTCTGGCGAGATAACTTGCTAATTTATTGTATTTTACCACCTAGTGCTTGGCTAGCAGTAACACTTGGGAACTGCTGTCATGGACCGGGAATTGAGTGGCGACTCAGGAGAAGACACCAGCAGGTCATTTCTGCCTGTTTGCCTCTCCTTAGAGGGGCCCTTCTTGGAGGGCTCCTAGGCAAGCACTGACCAACCTCACCTTTTTAGTTTGCAAACTCCACATTTCATGGAGGGCTGCCCATATGTTTTTTTGATTTCTGGCCAAAACTCTATCCTTTGAGAAATGAAACCCCGTGATTCTGCTACCCTTGGTGTAAGCACACAGGGCACCACAGGGCCTGCTTGGCCTGCTGGCACTCGGGAGGGCCTGCGGTGCCTGGGGAGCGCGTGGCTCAGGGCCTGGAGCAGAGCACAGGCCAAAGTCACGTGCAGGGAGGTCAGACACAGCCCAAGGCTGCGCAGACAGCACTTGTCCTGCGTTGCACAAGCACTTATTTTCATTCCCTTTCCCTTTCACCCTAAATCCACATTCTTCTCCCAGAACTATGACCTCCTTGCCTATTGAGCTCTCTACTGAAATCCTGTGCTCTTCCTCCAGTAGAGCCTGCTCTCCACAAGAAAGCTCTTCCTCTGAAACTGGTTCTTAACAGACACTGTGCCCAGGTTTCACTGGCTACATCTTCATTAGCTGGTGATTCAGTGCAGCAGAAGGAGATCAGTAGATTAAAGCAGTTGGTGCTGATGCCCTTAGTGCTCCAGGGTATGCAGTGTGGGAGTTCACTATCAGACTACATGCAGTTTGTTTCCCTGGACCACCTAGTTTGTTTTCCTGGAACAAATATTCCTACCAATCATTTTTGCCAATCCATGTGCCCCTCGAGTGGCGTTTCCAGGGCTGTTTTCTCCTAGAGAAGCTGTATTCACACCAGGACCAGGAGCTGTATTCACACAGAACCACCCTGCAGAGTGAACAAGTGATGGCTGGTAGGTCCATCAGGGAATTTTCTCCCAAATATCATTGCTCCTTCAAACCAAAACAACAAAAGATAGGATGCAGATCTGTCTCCCTTAGAGAGAATGAAGACGCTTAGGAGGACGGACACATGATAGTAACATGAACCAGCTCTGCAGAACTGAACCCAGTGGAATTACACTAGTTCCCTTGCAAGGTGAATGGTACCTGCAGGGTAAGATTATGGGCATGAACCATGATAATGTTTGGCTTTGCATGTTGAACATGGCAGTGCTCAATTACCACAGAGTTAAATTAGATGGTGGATTTATGGTATATTAACTGTCTCTGTGCGGCAACTGCCTGTGTGTGTGCTCAAAACCCACAGTAAATGTTTAATAATTCCTCATACCCACTGAGGAGCAAGCTGAGCTTCCCTAAGAAATACACACAAGTACTTGACTAACTACCTAATACCTCCTAAATCCATGTCCTAGCCTTCCCCCTAAATTTTCTTTCTAGAAGCCATGCCTTCACTTTCTAGATAAAGGCTTCAGGGTTTGCCTTTATTTTAAGGGTAAAACTTGTATTCTCTGGGTTTGACTTCACTGTGAAATTCCTTAGAGACAGGGATACAAATGTCTCCATTGAAATATTATTTGCTAGTCTTGCTGAGGAAGCCAAGGACCATGTGATAAGTGACACCAAATGTGTTCAAATAAAGTATGTTGTGCTGAGCAGCCTGTCAGGTTCAGAATAGTAAATGGCTACACAAATAGCTAGCTTTAATGATGTTTTAAAATGTCTTTGCAGATTTATGGTAGAAATAAAACCCCAAAACATTTGGCTCTCAAGGAACATTAGTAAGACTTCCTTAGCATGGATGGTCATAAAAAGACTTTATGACATAGAAGTTACTATATCTGAAAGAAAATGGAGGATTTTATGGCATCATTTCCTTTTTCTTCCCCCAGAATTTAACTGGGCAGCAAATGTGTGAGTAAGATAACATTGATTCTGTTAGCAGGTTGTCTAATCAGCTAATAGACTTTTTCTGTCCACTAGGTAATATGTATATGCTGGTCTAATTATCTCTTTTACCCACGAAGAAATAATCCCTAATATTTAGCAAAAGCATCATTCCAGTGATACATTACCTCCCAATGTTCCTGTTAAATTTCTTCTTCCTGATAGCTCCCTTAATTGCCTTGTGAAATGTTAACATGTATCTGTTCTTACACTGATATACTAAATCCTTTTCTTTTAATTGGCGAATTCAAAGACAAAAAAGTTTTGCAGATGAAACGGAATCAACTTTGCTAAATTAGCCTGGACTATTTATATGGAAATCAGCAGGGCTGGACCAGGAGCTATTCCGGGATGTCTTGCCAAGAACAAATCCTGCTGGGCAGTCAGGATGGGCTCCTGGACGCTTAGCAGGATAGAGGCAGCGAATGAGCTGCTCTTAGTTCACAGGATGACTGTGATCATTAACCTGCCGCCGAGGGCCCCACACCAGAAAATCCTGTGCCGCTGAAGTCTGCACTTCAGGGGTGTAACTGAACCATGAATTTTAAGTCATACATCACTTCAGGGTGTAACGATGATCTTAAAATGGATTTGGGAGTATATAAACTGCCTTTTTTTTTATTTTTCCCGCATGCAGGATCCACGCAGGACATATTTCATAATCTAAAAGCAATTTTTAAGGTTAGCCAGATATATGTGGGAGCACATTAAGCTGATACACTTGGTTTTGTCAAAAGAATAAGAAAAAACATAGGATGCAGGATGCATGTGAAATATTTCCCAGGTTGGAATCTTTCCCCATCTTCTGCAAAAATGCTGGTGGTCATGGGAGTAAAATCCAAACAGTATAGAACCGAGAGAGCAAACAGCAGGTACATGCATGAAATTGCTAAATGAAAACTCAGTAAAAACCTGAAGAAACAGCTTGAATCCTGCTGTCATAAATGCAAACTGTGCAAAACTGTCTGTTTGCAAACATTTGTCCTGTTAGAGGGTGCAAGTAAAATTGAAAAATGCTACATGCCGGGCCTAAACTAAATGTCAAAATCAAGTACCAGACTGCAAAATACCCAGCAGTCCTCTGAAATAAATTTTCATTGACTTTCTGGTATCACTCCCCTTTTTTTTTCCCCTTTCACATCTCCAACACACTTCTAAACAGTGTGGCGAGGTGATGCTCGTTTGCGGAAAGAGGGGATGGGGGCCTTAGTGGGATTTGATGGACTAAGAGGTCAGGTTTGTCCCCTGGCTTGTTTTACAAGGGACATATCTCTCATTGAGTGATCAAGAATGGGGACCTGGGCAGGCACAACCCTTGTGCCTGAGGGGTTAGTGATTTTTAACTGAGGGCTATCCAGGCAAGCGGAGGCATCCTGCGCTGTGCGTCCCATGCACCGAGCTGTCTGCATTTGCAGACCTGCCATATGAATGTTTGCATATTTGCAAGCCTGGTATATGAAAACCTGGAGAAAGCTGCGGTGCCCGGTCCTCACCAGAGTCCTCTGGGGATTCCCAAACAGGGCTTCACCCCAAACTGGATCCATCTCACCTGCAGAAGGGGCCAACCACAACCCGATGTTGCCTTCAAACGTAGGTTCCACTTCTCCAACTTGTGGGCTGGACTGTATGAAGACAGGCACATACAGTGATTTACTCTATAGTACAGAGGCTGCAACAATTCCATCCCCTTCTCACACCTGATATGAAGTAAAGACTATGTTCTTTCTTTTCCTAAATATATACATATTCAATTTAAAATGTTCTTGGTAGTTTTGGAGCAATGGATAAAAGACACTGAAGTACAGTGATTTTTCCCCCCTTCTCTAGGAGATAATTGAGCAATTTTGACTAGCAGTAAAAAGTATTTGTAGCTATCTCAGCTGTTATCCATGTAGCTAGTATCAACAACAGACTTCCTAAATGAGCTAAAAGAACAATTAATTAGGCATTGTCCTAACTACATATTGCATTAGTTATACATTCATCCAGTCACAGCAATTAAAATTCAAGCCTTGCCTGAAGGTAGGCTGAAGAACCAACAAACTGCTTAATTCTTATTCTTAACAGCTGAAAGCTAAAATCACCTTTTATGCAATTTCTTATTAAAAGCACAATAGTGCAAGTAACTTGCAGACATATTCATGCATGTTTTTTTGATACATGTTTTTGTTATAATCCATTTTAGCTATCTAGTGTGCTACATATCTTCACATATGTTATGCAATCTTATCTGTCTAGCGATTTATATAATCAGTTTATCAGAAAAAAAAAGTTAGAATTTAAAAAATATGAGGATAAATCCTAATCTCTTTCTCAGCTATAGATTACAGAAATAGGGAAAACATGTTTTTACAAAGCCTGTGTAATAAGATCTGAATTAATGCCAGGGACGGACAGGGATTAGAAATCCTTTTTTACTAAGTTTTCCACAAAAAGACACCTTCCTGGAAGCAAATGGCAAAGTTTGTTACTTTGCTGTCACGAGCCATACAGAGCTAGAAATGTTTATCCTTGAGTTGCAAGCCTCTATGCACAGCTTCTTTAAATAATATACTATATATCAAAGAAAGAGCCTGGACTAGTTTTCCACCTATCTATCATGTGTGCTTTGTGTTTATGTTAATTTATTTTATGGGTTTAGAGTGCTCCCAGTGGTAGTGCAATGAAATCGGTGCTGTCACTGTAATTGGATTTACCACACAAGAGGAAAGGTCAGCTTCTGGAAAAAGAATGAATTATTTTACCTTCCTTTTATCAGCAAGACGCCTCTCAGATGTGTGTGCACAAAACTGCAGCTCCCAGCACTTTTGTCAATCAACAATTTTATTCCATTCTGCCTGAAAAAGCAAGAGGAGCCCTCAGCTGAAAGCATTTCCCAGCCGCACTTAGAAATCATCCTGTGCCCTTCTGAAGTGCAGCCACCACGAGTGAAGGGAAATGGGTTTTCTGATAGAAAGCAACAACAGAGCATTTCAAAGTGGAATTTCCAGGGGAACGTTGGGAAGTGATTACAGCTGGTGAAAATTACCTGGGGTTGAGAGCATCTCCTCCGGAGTCTCCTGGGAGCCTCTAATCCACAGAAGGCAGCAAAGTAGCCTGGTCCTGCGCTCTGAAGCCCCTGAACTAGCACCTCTCTAGATCTCCCAGGACCCGAGCAGTTACTAGGGAAATTAAATGTTTTTTTCTAGGCAGTTAAGATCTGTTTTGAAAAATGTTAACTTTGCGTAGACTAAACTCTGTATAAATCAAACATACACAAAAATGACATGACTCTGGGGTCACAGCGGGCAAAAGTGTCTCCAGGTAGGGCAAGTGAGAGCAGCTGACAGCTCAGCCCACCTGCAGAAAGCATCTGCAGGGTGCAGCACATACCCTACAGCTGCAACTGCTTTTCCTCAGCCCTGTATCTCTAACTGCAAGAGGGATTAAGCATTTTTCACTTGCATATTTTTGATGGGTAAGGTCAGTCTCTGAACTGATGGGTATTTGATTGTGTCATGCTTGAATACAAGTGTAAGTGACCTATGAAATTAAGCCACGTTTTTGGGACATTCATCCAGCACATCTTAAGTTTCCTGGAGTTATAGCAGCCTAGAAAGCTCTAGCAACAAGGAGAAGATATTCATCTCTAGCTGGAAGAAATAGCTGAAGTTAAAAAATAAAAATAGGAAGAGCCTAACTTGAATCTTGAAAAAGTGTTGTTAACCAGCACTTTTTTTTTCCAAATAGAGAACAAAATACAATGAGGGAGAAAGAGATTTCTATAAAGAGATTATATATTTTGGTCTCCAAACAGGGAGACAGGAATTCCACAGGAATTTCAAACACAAAACCTGAAGGACCTGACTAATGTCTGCAAAGTGTTCAGGTCAGCTTTCCAATATCTAATGTAGCAAGTCAAACAGACTTTTCCTATTGCCTCAAGAGCCCCATCCGTGAAAATGTGGCATGTCTTGCACCATTTTAATCTGAACTACAGGCAGCTCTGCTGGGCTTTGCAGTGACCCCCACGCGCCGGCCTGATTTTTCCAACCCCTGTCCTGCTCACAGTGTCACCTAGTGCCCGAGTGCAGATTTGCAAGAGGAGGGAAAAACAGCTCATCATGGAACTCTATAGTACAGTTCCTGCTGCCAGGAATGGCACTAATATTAGAGACAAATATCTGCTTTGTTAAAGTACAAAAACTTCCCTACAGCGTTATAAAACATGTAAGAAACTCTGCCCAGAAATTAAATGCCTGGGAATGAAGTGAACAACTATTTGTCTGTTCTTTACTTAAGGTCTCTTTGTGGATCCTACCTAGTCCAAAAGCAATATGGATTTCAAAGTGGGTAATTGCATGTTTTAAATGCAGAAGTTCGTTAAAAATAAAGAGCAATGAACCGGGAAATCATTACATAAGAGCTTTATGAAGAGGCTCCTGCGATTAATAAACTAGGTTTATACCGTATAATATTAAGTTTTTCTAGTGTTCTATAGTCTTTTTTTTTTCAGAGAGATGTTCCATTAAGTTATTGAATTACTATACTTGTTCCAAAATTTAAAATAGAGGGCTAAGGTATTTATTTCTCCTACTTACTATTTTCTCCATAGAAAAAGGACTAACTGGATTTTGTGATTTAGCTGTAGTAATGATTGTAAAAGGACATGCTCAATCAGTAGAAAGGCAAAGTAAAGGCATTGGGGATCTTCTCATTTTGTTTTTATGCATTCCAGATTTTCAAGCACTGTGTGGGCTAGAATAAGTCTATCAAACTGCTCTGATCTTCAGCAACCTCTTCATAGCGCCCAGTGCAAGCGCCCAGCACAGTCAACCCTTCCCTCTCACGTTCTCAGCGTGCTCTTGCAGCCAGCAGCAGTTGGAGCCTACATGAGACATGAGCATATGGCTGGTCTTCTGCTATTAATGACATTTTTAAAAGTCTCTTCCTCTGAATCTCAGCTTCCATAGTGAGTGGGCAAAAATATCTGTATTTCCAATAGCTTTTTGATCTGAAACATTACTAGTCAAGAGCATACTGATAGCTTGGTACTTACTGTCTTTCCATGTATTTGTCAATTAACCCCTTAGTTATTAACCTTGTTTTGTTTGTGTTATAGATATACCTATGCCCCTTGCCTAACTAGAGAAACAGCAAGTCTGGGAGTGTGCAGGCTGCCATTTTCACATTCCACATCCTTATTTCAGATGAAAACCGGCTTCAGAATGACTGCTCAATTCTGGATATCAGTGGATTTTTTTGATTTACTTCCATTGTAAAGTCAGTAACCTTGGCTGAGCATTTGATGGTCATCTGAATATGTATGAAGAACTAACTGTGTACGTTATATAATAACATTATATATTATATATTACATGTGTAAAGGCATTTATCCTCTTCAGAGTGTATAACACATTCCCAGGATGTTCAAAAAAAAGATATAGGGTTGTGTTCAGCCATATTCTAGCCAAAAAGCTGCTGCATGTCAAGGCCAGGCATCAAGAACACTTGGTTTAGTCACATCTGTTAGTAGTCAGGGACTATTGTTCAACGGATGGTTATATTTTTCCACAAGTTTGATTCAATCCTTCTACGAACCAGCATCTTAACCCATGTGCACACAATGAGCAGGGGTTCGTCCGTGCACACAATGAGCAGGGGCTCGTCCAGCTGGTGGCCTCGGTGAGCGAACCCCAGGAGCGGCACGCGGAGACGCTTCGGCTGGCCCCATGGGAGCCATCGTGCAACGGGAGGCCGGGCTCCCCACGCCAGCGTGTGCTCTGTGCTGGGCAGACAGCTCTGCCAAGAGGCTTCACGACCCAAGCTGGCACATTTACATGGTGCTTTGCTGAGCCACGGGGACTCAGCAGCTGGGACATCTCTGTGCTTCTGGCCATGCCGTAGCTCTTCAGTCCACCAGAATGGGTGAGGGAAGGACAACTGCACAATAGGAGCTCGTACCCTTCAACCGGAGTGCCCCCACTCCGTGCAGTTTCCAGTCAATCCTGGCTTGGGAGTAGGAACTGGAGATGATGAACGAGGTACAAAGTCTCCGGTCACATAAATAAAATGAGTTGTCCTGAAATGGCTGGAAAAAGGCGTGAAATAGGCACAGCTTCTTGTTCCAGGCATACTGGTACTGAACTGAAGCATTTATCATCCTTGTAAGATAGATTATCGTGACCTGGAGGTGCAATGCTTGGATTTCCTTGGGTTATTTACTGTGCACTTTGCTCAAAATTTGTTCTTCCTCCCTCAGTTTTGCTTCAAACCTGAAATGTGACTATCATGTTCCTGTATAATTGATCACTGTGTGATAAACATGGGGTACAGGATCTACAAATTAGGCAGCTCTAGTATGTAGAAAACCTGTGTACTGGGCATGCCAATACGCGCCACAGGCAGGTGAGGGCAGCACCTCGACTTGCTGCCCAGCCTCCTCTTCCTCAGCAAACCCAGCTCCCTCAGCCTCATGCTCTCCAGCTCCCAAAAGGCCTTGGTGGTCTCCTTTGTACTGCAAGGCCCCAGATTGGATGCAGGACTCAAGATGCAGCCTCGGGATGGCAGAAGGAGAAGGAATCACTCACCCAGACCTGCTGGTTATACTGCAGTAACACAGCACTGGTCCCACTTGGCCGCCTTTGCCACAAGAGAACTCTGTTAATTCGTGTTCAACGCGTCTTCCACACCTGCCACATCTCTTCTTGCGAAGACGAAAATGGAAAAATATACTGGAAGCGTAAACTTTTATAAAGCCCAAAGAGTATGATTTAATATTTTTTTCTTATCTTGTCTGTGCTTTGATCAATTCATATTCTGTTACATCCCCATTTTGGATTAGCTCCTTTTTCCTGAACATATATGTCAGCAAACAGACTCTGTATCAGCTGTAATTGCTCATTGTGCCAGCATGGCACAGCCAACGTTGTACTGACCCTCTCCGTGTGGAATGCGCTGTTATACAGGCAATAAAAGACAGCACCAAAAGCTATAAAATCACCAGGATGTTGCCACTCCTCCAAGCCCGGCATAAAGGGAGTGGGGAATCAGGGAGCTGCAGTGGGATGGATGCAGTTAGGCATGTTTTCCTCTTGCTGTCCAGCAGATGGGGATGAATTCTTCATACAAGGCCTCCGTGCAACTCATTTGCTCCGCAGCAAGACAAGTGCAAACTTCGCTTTCCTGTTGCCTCTTGAGTACAGCTCAATACCTGCTCTGACAACATTTTGCTAATGCTGAAAGAAAAGCATTTCTCACTGCCAAGCCCAGAGAGTTATCCCTCTTCTTTGTTTTCTTCCCCCGCTGCTCAATATATTGTAGCCAGCTGCTTTTAGAGGCCCTGCTATGTTACCAGAACGCCCTTGCCCATTGATATCAAAGTGCAAAGTGCTTAAGGGCCAAGATCTGATGGATTGCACAGTCGTAATCTTTACGTTCATGTATATAGATGTCCATCAATACTGCTATAAAATATATGAACCCAAGGATCCTACTTGTGAAGAACAAAGTTTGGCTTTATTTTAAGTTGCCAGTGGCTTCTGGCTTTGTGTCAGCTGGCTCTGGAAAAGAGCCTCAAGGTTCAGCATTGTGATCATTTTAATCATGTTAAATATGAAATAATTGGTTTGAGATTCAAGGAGTCAAATGGTTTTTTAGGTTTCATTTGAAGCAGAGCAGCATGTCCTGAAGATATTTAAATAACAGATAAAAATAATCAACATGATAAAAAAGGGTGAAAAACAAAGGAAATGCAGTTCCTAAAAATGCAACAGCCAAGGAGCTGCCCAGTGGCACAGTGATTGTATGTACAACAATGTCCTAATTAAAAGCTGAAGAAGCAGCAGCAACAGAGGAATTACATTAATAAAGTGAGAAGGCAACTCAACTCAGAAACTCAAAAAAGAAAAAGGCTTAGAGACATTTATAAAAGGCCCTGTGGACAAGAGGTTTTTTAAAAAAGGATGAAATCTTTGTTTTGATTTCTCAAATAGGAAGCATCTGAGAAATCCCAGTCAGCTTTCAGAGACAGAAGTGACGGTTCAACACTGGCACTAAGCTTCCTGCAAAAGGAGAAGAACATGATGAAAAGTGTCTTGAGCCTCAAATTGTGTAATAAATAAAAATGAATGTCATAAAGCACACAGGGAACATCACACAGAATGAAAATAAATGATGACAGTCCTGGCACATTGGAAGCACGACATAGACAACGTATACCAGAAAATTGGCTTCAAAACAGCACAGATTAACAAATTAATTAGAATTAATCTCTATTGTGTTTTCAAACTCTAAAGCTCAATTTCTGGAAGTAAAGAACAACATCTAGGAGAGACTTGAATTCCAGTTCCACTTTCTCCAGGCAGTATCTGATCATTTTTTTTTATGAGCTTATTCAATGGTACCTTCTAAACTTTATTAATTACATTTATTAGCATCATCACTAGATCTGATTGAAACACTTATTCCCTTGTAAAAGAAGCCATTTAGCTTTTGCTTAAATTTCTCGGAGCATTATCATTATAACAAAGCAACAACAGCAACAAATTCTACCAACAAGCCAACCAAGAATATAGGGGTAGAGGCCATTATTCTGGCAGGAAACAAATGTTTTCTAGAAGCAAAATAGCTATCAAAAAATAGTTTAATTAGTACTGTCTACCAAAATTTTCATACAATTAAGAAATGGAAACTAGAACTAGAAAGCTGCTGTTGATAGATCCAGGATGATGAAGAAGGCAGGGGGAATTTCTTTATCGAAACAGATGGGTGACAGAGCACTGGAACAGGCTGCCCAGACAGGCTGTGGAGTCTCCTTCTCTGCAGATATTCAAAATCCATTTGGACATGATCCTACACAACACGCTCTGGGTGTCCCTGCTTGAGTAGGGGGTTTGGACCAGATGATCTCCGAAGGTCCCTTCTAACCCCAACCATTCTGTGAAACCATCCCAGCCAGGAGCTCAGGCCTGGACAGACAGCCTGGCTATCCTTTCAATAAAATAACGGCAAACATTTTTTAAAACAACATAAAAATATATTTTATATAAGTAAAATGTCTAACTTTGGAGTAAAAAATCATTGCCTGGAGAAGTTTCCTTTCTGTAGTGGCAAGGATGTAAGTAGAGTATTGTATTGCTCAGATCATCTTACAAGCACTACTATTTTGCTATTTTACCTGTACATTATTAAAAGCAGACACCACACATAGTGGTGTCTGCAAGGTGAGGAAATTACAGCACAGAAGGAGAGCTGGAAGAGGCACTCAGAATCGTAAGAAATTCGTAGGATTCCTCTCAATGGGAAATCTCATTGACACATATTTTATCCAAGGCATCACCAATCCTGGCTCTGCAACCAATCCCTGCACCAGGGGCAGATGCAGCACCCTCTCTTCATGGCCTCAAAGCAGTGGAGCTACTAGCAGCCTTTAAGCACTAAGCATAAAAGGTGTCTTTTCTTAGATTTTGTTTTAAATGTTTATTGCAGCTTGCAAAATGCTAGCAGCATAAGATGGATGCAACTCATGTAGTCAGCTGTAGGACTGATATTTTGGGCAATCTAATGTCATTAATCATCAAGCACCGTTTGACTGATTTCTTGCAATGTTGGGATGCAATATTTTTCCAAGGATGTCCAGCTCCAAAGAGTTGCCTCTCTTGATCAACATGGGCATTGCAGATCCCTTTCTTTTGTTGTGGGCTTCCCTAAGACACAATACACTGTTAAAACAACAAACACAAGCAATATTCATAATGTAGCAATTTAAATACCCCGGAATTATAAAATTATAATATTTATAAAATGAAAGCCTGAAGCCTGAGATTCAGACTTCAAAATTTTATAGCAGTGAATGCAGCCTAAGAACAACATTAACAGTGCAGGAGAAACAAGGTTTTCTAGAAATCGCTTCAAGCAGATTAGAGAAAACTGCCTTATAGAATTACATGCTTTGAAATAATGCTTAATTCAATAATTTTAATCCTGTGGCCCAGATAAGATTCTCTACTAAATTCTATTATATGGATTAAAATCATTAACAAAAAAAATTTCTCTACAATAGATGGTGCATGATGTACTGAAAGCTAATGTCAAGGACAGAATGTTATGCTGGGTCGATACCTCCTTTTTCTATTGCTGTGTCATCCACAAGCAGATCTCCCTATTTGACCAATAAATACAGAACTTCCAAAAATGCATTTGTGTTTGTGTCCTTTTTGATAGTGTGGGACCATTATATTCTTTGATATTTGAATTTTGCTTGCTCATAAAGTAGATGAGGACATTGAAGGACACACACACAAATTGTGATAGTTTTGCCAGTTTCTCAGCAAACCACAGTGGCACATTAAGCAGTTTGAAATTTATGGCCTACCAATCAATTTGATTTGTGCAGAGGCATATACTCTATCATTCTGAAGCATAACAGATGCATGATGAATGAACTATAAACTGTAATAAAATTACAAGGATAGATATGTTTAGCCAGTTTACAATGCCAGTGTCCAAATCTTATCTTACAAAGATGGTCAGCTCCTAAAGCAGAGGGAAACAAAGAAGCACCAAAAGAGATCTTGCCACTGACATGCTTGTTTTACACTCTGCATATATTTTCCATATTGTCATTCTGAAAAGCATAAACTTCAAAGGCATGCTGGTTTCTATAGTGACATTAACTTTTTATGGTGCACAAACAAAATAACATCATTCAAAATTATACATTGCAAGCATTGGAAAGCTAATAGAAACAGAGATTTACTCATACTGAAATCTTTTTTTTCACAGCTCATGCTTAGATTCTGCTCAGAAAAACATAATTTATTTAATACAGTCCAGAACTTACCACTGTTTTCTCCTACAGTGGTCTCATTGTTACAAAATTTATTTTCATCTTTGGATATGTTTTTGTTTTCTTCCTCTTCCAAGTCTCCAGTTAGACCTTAACTCTTTTAGTTGTACTTCTGCTTTGTACATGTACAATCATGCTTTGACATCTTCCCAAAAGTCCATAAAATCATACAGGTGCAGAATAAAACAAAAAGAAATGCTTTCTTCAGTTGTTTGAGACCTAATTTGGATGTCATGGGGAAGTGACCATGGCTTTGACAAGATCCCTGATGAAGAGATACGTAGTGAACACTGGGTGGAGCAGGAGACCAGACAGGTAACGTCTTTACACACATTCCTCAGATGTTATATGGGCCTTTAGAAACACAGAATCACAAAATCGCAGAATGGTTGAGACTGGAAGGGACCTCTAGAGATCATCTAGTCCAACCCCCTGCTCCAGCGGGGAGAACACGTGGCACAGGGCAGCATCCAGGCGGGTTTTGAAGATCTCCAGAGAAGGAGACTCCACAACCTCTCTGGGCAGCCTGTTCCAGGGCTCTGGCACCCTCACAGGAAAGAAGTTCTTCCTCATATGGAGGTAGAACTTCCTGTGTTTCAACTAGAACCCGTTACCCCTTGCCCTGTCACCAGCCCCCACAGAGAAGGGTTTGGCCCCATCCTCCCTACATTCTCCCCTCAGGCACATGTTGATCAGATTCCCTCTCAGTCTTCTCTTCTCCAGACTGAGCAGGCCCAGATCACTTAGTCTTTCCTCACATGATAGATGCTCCAGACCCTTAATCATTTTTGTCACTCTATGCTGGACCCTCTCTAGAAGCTCCACTCTTGTACTGAGTAACCATAGACATCTTAAAGTTAGAGCATCTGATCACTTGCTCTATTCTATCCTGGTGCCAGCAAGCTCAGCCAAAAAATAAAGCAAACAGTGCTACTTTTCTAGGAATACCTACCACCCTCCTCAGCTGAAGAGATTCAAGGCAAAAAGAAAATCTTGGACTCAGTTAGTTGCATGACTTAACATTCTGTGCTGCTTCAGAACAAGGCCGTGGTAAGACTGCCTAACTTGACCTCCCAAACTTCCTCTGGATCTGCTTTTCTTATCAGTACTCCAAATATTTTATTAGAAAAACACTGAATTTCCAGTTTGGTTCATATTCCATCTGAGTTACTAAAATCTCCTGTAGGTTGTTGGATATTTACTGCATATTTACTGTAAATTAATTATGGAAATGATGGGATGATTATGCTTCCTGTCAAGGTCTTTATACAATATCAGTTGATATCAGTGGAAATCACAGAGATAGTAAGTAGTTGCTGAGATAAATACAGAAGCATGAAAATCACTTTTTCAGAGACAAAATATTTTTTTCTTTTCTGATTTAGCCAATTCATGACTCATTTTTAGTTCTGGTTACCTGTAATGTAGGGTTCAGCTATATGAAAGCAGAGTAAATAACTCAAGCTGGACAGAAGATCATCATCAAAACATCCTTGAAGTTTGAATGAGCCTTATTTTTGGCATTCACTTAACAGAAGAAAAAAATAGATTGATGTTAGAAAATACTCCTTGTTTCATAACAAGGCCTAATCCTACCACCTTGTCAATGCTAAATCTCTCTGCTCACACAGTAAAACTACTGTTCCTACTATTGCAACATAGCTTGTTCTTACATTGGTATATATTTAACTGATCAAATAATCCCTAGTTCTATAACTGAGTTCAACTTTTTGTGGAAGATGGGATCAATGTTCATTTAAAATAAACCATTTTGTTGAGAAACTTGTTGAAGGAGAAAGCAGCAAACAAATCTGTATTTGAGCAAGAGAGAGACGTGCTGTCCAGTGTAACATTTACCAGTTATAGCCTTTCTGATTGCTCCACAAAAAAAAAAAAAAAAACCCACAAGAAAACAAGAAAAAAAAACTTTGAATCAGACCATTTTAAGAATGTACCAGAAAACTGGTACTCTGGTGAGGTAAAAGCTACTGGTGGGGTAAATGTGGATTCATTCTGGGAATTAATTTGAAAACAACTGTATTTCTTTCATACTGTTACAGAAGTTAATAGTTTATTATGTTTATTCTATTATTTTTATTCTAAGAACTAGCAAAAGACATTTCTGTTAAAACCCAGCGCAAGTCAGTGAACTTTTCAGTGATAAAAATCTGCTTAACTTGTGTGATCATATGCCAAGGTTTACGGCTATTTCAGTGACTGTTGGCCAAGAAGGGAGAGTGACAATTTACATTTGGAATTATTCGATACATTCCAATGTTCTCAGATTCAGGCCTGATATCCATACAGATGGGTATGCTTAGAACTGTGTCATTCCCATTTTAATTGAAAAATCCCTTAGCAATTAAAAAAGAAAAAAAAAAAAGAAAAAATTACCGGAGTGAACATCTGCAATGACTTTTTGACTAAAAGAGATTTAAAAGCATCCTTCAATCTGATTGAGTGCATGTGTTGCATAATTCAATCAGGATCAATATCAGAAATAATTTTAATAATCAAAATTGGTGTAGCTGGAAAAAAAAAGACAGATTCCTCTAGTATTCTTCTCAATTCAAATGAAGACGACTGTAGTGATAAACTCAGTGCAGCTTCATGCCCCTTCCCAACACTCCCCACAACATTTGTTTTATTGGTTCTTTAATGGATGTTTCTGAATATGAAACCACAGTAGGTTTCTGTCTTTACAATCAGTGTAGATTTCATTTACATTTCACTTGTACTTAGTTGAGCCATGAGGAAACATACAGAGATAGAAGTTTTGAGGTAGCTTTTGAATGGAACCTTGCATGATCTGACTCAGTCTTAAGTGACCTCACATTTGGCTGTATAAAAGACAGACAGCTTCACTCACAACATTTGCTAGACTTTATTTCTGAAACACTAATAGCAACTGCTAAAACTGTATAAAATGACTTTGAGTTCTGGAAAAAAACAGAAATTCATACATAACTCCAAAGACAAGTAGCGTTACTAAGGGGACATTTACAACCAAAAATAAAAATGAAGTTATGTAAAAGAATAAACAATTAAAAATCAGTGATTAAAGAAACAAAACAGGTTTTTTTTCTATAAAGAGATATTCCAACACATGTCCTGAGGCCACAAATGCAGATCAATAATCAAATGGCAACAAGAAGCCTGTTTGCACTGCTCTTTTCACCTGGAACATGATTATCATATTACCTGGTTACATAGTCAACTAATATCCGGATAAATGGGCAATCAAGCCACAGCTAGCACCCGAACACATATTAATCCAGATTAATGCATAAGCATTAATCCAGAATCGCTGTTCAGTTTACATACTAGAATTGCTAGAAACTGGCATACTACAGACACTTAATATCTCAAGCAAGGCTTTGTAAACCTTTCTAACACGACACCTGACTCCTCCCAGCTGGTAACACTACAAACATAGCAAAACAATGTGGAGGCTTGTTCAAAGACAATAGTACCTTGTTAGCAGATAGTTAACCACAAGGGTGTCAGTCTTTGCAGCAGATGGGGGACAGAGCCGAGAAAGACGAGGACTGAGGAACACCTCCCCCTGCCTCGTGTGCGACGTGTCTTGCCAGAAGAAAAGAAACAAAGCCAGACAACCGCGCAGGTGGCCAGATGCTGATTGGTTGTGCGCTTTGCAACACTTGTGTTAAGAAAGTATAAAAAGAAGTCGGTTTGGAAATAAAGTTGTCTCACTCTGCACCCCAGACTGAGTCCGTTTCTTCACAAGGTGCAACAAATGGCGCCCAACGTGGGGCACGAAGACTAGCTGTCTCTCCGGTTGCACCGCCCAGCTGAACTCCCGGGAATCACGCTGAAAGGAAGCGTAAGGATCAAGCTGAAAGGAAGCTTACTTTGTGTGCACACTAAAAGCCTCTTGAAAGGAAAGAGGTAAGCGGCTGGGAACTATGGGTTCATACCTAATGAAGGAACAAAAGGACGATTTAGAAGCTTCTCCTAAAAACTTGAAACCGCAAAGAAAAAAAATTAGGTGAAGAAGAGCTGCAAAAGGTTCTTGCATGGGCTTCTAAAGACGATCCTTCGGTGAATAGTAAGAATGTTTTTAATCTGGAAAGATGGGACCAAATTGGGGTCCGACTGTGGGATAGTGCCACGCGCGGTGATAAGGCTGCTGCTAACCTGTTGCCACAATGGCGAGTTGTACTCGAAATATTGAAATCTCATAGTGGGTTGCAGTCGAACATAAATGACGGGATCGGGGCCCCTGCCATCCCCTCCGCGCCTCCTTTACCTCAATCGTGTCCTGATGAGAATCAGAAAAGAAAACGTGCTGCAAAAGCCTTTGCGGTACTGCCACCTGATGACCAGGACGATGATCCTTTTGGTCCGGGTCCTATTGACCCTGGAAAGGAGCCAGACCTATACCCCCCGGATCCTCACGATAAATGGCGGGGAAAGGAGCCAGACCTATACCCCCCGGATCCTCACGATAAATGGGCCTCAGTAAAACGAGGAGCAAAACAGGCGGGGGATGTGGGCATGCTGAAAGCCTTTCCCGTTATCTGTGCACCAGACCAGAATCCGCGTTGGGAAGGTTTGTCGTATAATCTTATTAAGGACGTGCGACGTACGGTGACAGATCATGGCCTTGGCGCACCATATACCACCCACCTTATACAATCTCTTTGTGATTCTTCGGTTTTTACTCCCCATGATTTTAAAACTTTGTTTCGCCTCATTATGACTGATATGCAATACACGATGTGGGAATCGAAAATGAGAGAGCTTGCTCGAGCTCAGGGGGAGGAAAACCAGCGGCTGTCGAAAAAAGGTCCTTTACGGGCTGTTACTGTGGACGTGCTAATGGGGGAGGGCGATCACAGTGCTACAACAGCACAAGCAGAAATCCCCCCTGAGGGCTTGCAACAAGTTAAGGCACTTGCTCTCCGCGCCCTTAAGGCCGTTCCGGAGAGTGGTAAACAAAGACAACCTTTTGTTAGCATAAGACAAGATGCGAATGAGCCATATATGAAGTTTTTGGATCGGCTTAATGAGGCTCTGGAGAAACAAATTGATAATGAACAAGCACGAAGCTACATATTTAAGCAACTAGCAGTTGAGAATGCTAACCCTGATTGCCAGAGAGTTTTGCGGCCACTAAAGAACCCTACTATTGATGACATGCTAAAAGCATGTATTAATGTCGGTACCAAACAGTATGAATATTCACTGATGGCCGAAACATTTGCAACAATGTCTATGAAAAGGCCATGTTTTGCTTGTGGCCAATTTGGGCATATTCGTAAATACTGTCCAAAAACGCAAGCAAACAAAGGAGCGCCTGGACTATGTCCGCGCTGTCACAAAGGACAACACTATGCTAATCAGTGTCGATCAAAATTTGATAAGGAAGGTCGACCGCTAGCCCCTTCGGGAAACTTCAAGCGGAGCGCGGCGGGGGGTCGCGCCATGACAGCAAATCACCCCTCAGAGCGGCCTCACCGGGAAGCAGCCGCCGCTTGTGCGCCAGCACAGGCGGCAGCGCCGGGGTGGACCTGGCCACCACAATAGAAGTGCTAATTACTGATACATCAGTTGTGCTAATTCCAACTGGTGTCCACAGCCCCCTGGGGCGAGGAATGGCAGCACTGTTAATTGGGCGATCTTCAACCACGAGACAAGGGCTGTTTGTGTGTTACCTGGAGTTGTCAATGCAGATTTCAAAGGAGAAATTAAGATAATGGTATGGACTCCGATACCACCCTGTACTGTGCCGATGGGAAGATATGGACGATATATTGATTGCTGCAGAGCAAAAGGAAACAGCAGAAGAGGCTCTGCAACAGATTACGCGAGCAGCATCAGCTGCAGGATTAAAAATTGCAGAAGATAAAGTACAGGAAAGTCCGCCTTGGCGATATTTAGGATGGAGAATTTCTGATCATCAAATTCGACCACAATCATTGACCCTAAAGACAGACATAAGGACTTTGAATGATCTTCAAAAACTTTTGGGAACTATTAATTGGTTCCGTCCCTCCTTAGGGATTTCCACAGAAGATTATCTAGTCCAGTAAATCCGTTCGTAACCTGTCTAGTAGGACAGCCTGTTGATGTTTGGCATATTTTGTTTATTGTTAGCATGCCTGCTTTGTTTCTTGTTATGTGTTTAAGGATAGATCATTTAATTAAGTCATGGCTGTTCAAACAAAAACAAATAAAGAAGGGTGAGATGTGGAGGCTTGTTCAAAGACAATAGTACCTTGTTAGCAGATAGTTAACCACAAGGGTGTCAGTCTTTGCAGCAGATGGGGGACAGAGCCGAGAAAGACGAGGACTGAGGAACACCTCCCCCTGCCTCGTGTGCGACGTGTCTTGCCAGAAGAAAAGAAACAAAGCCAGACAACCGCGCAGGTGGCCAGATGCTGATTGGTTGTGCGCTTTGCAACACTTGTGTTAAGAAAGTATAAAAAGAAGTCGGTTTGGAAATAAAGTTGTCTCACTCTGCACCCCAGACTGAGTCCGTTTCTTCACAAGGTGCAACAAAACAAAACTGTGTTTTTTATAACAGAGCCAGTTTCTCTTCTTATGCTTTGAACCGCCTGAGCTTTGGTCAGAAGGACTGATCCCCAGGGGGTTTTATAAATGATCTTTGCTCATGGAACTAAATAGAGTAGCAAAATCTGTTTGTACTCCACTGCGTGCCAGACAGTTCTGGCTGCTGCTTGGAGGTTTTTATTTGTAAACACTGTTCTGCATTCAAGCAGTCTGTATCTGAAACTTATTTCAAACTTTAAATTACTTTCTATGCCTGGTGAGCAATGTTGCATCCACTATTTACCTTGTATTATTTTTTATGCTCTCACCCACCATCAAGTTTATGCAATTGTTGCTGCAAATCACAGCAATTCCCGCTATGGCTCCTGAACAAGCCTGCAGCGATGGTCAGGGATGCTGCACTTTACGGGTGCAGTCCAGCAAGTCAGGACAAATTGCGTCCCCTAGGTAGGAAAGCGTTGCAATCTTAAGAGGTGGGACAGAGGCACAGTAGAGCTGAGCAAATCCTCTCCCAAAACAGAAGTCCTTTACTTCTAATTCCCTTTCCCTGAAGAGAACACCACTCTTCGCTCCAAAGTGATCATACATTTCCTTCATAAATATAGATTACCTTTCTTGATGGTATTTGTTAACATTTGCCCTTCGTTCACTATGTTCCCAAAAGATGCCAAATCCTGGACTTCCTTCTGCTTCTTTCTGCAATCCTCTCCCAGTTTGCTAGTAAGCCTGCAGGTGAGAGGAGCAGGGAAAAGTCCACTTCAAGGGTTTTTAAAAGCTCAGAAGAAACTTCTGGAGGAAAGATGCTCTGCCCACCTCTCACCATCCCATGCAGATCTGATTCTACAGCTTTTGTTCTCCTCTGTGATAGGGACCTGGGATTGAGCCCTACAGAGATGCAGCCAGCAAAGCACCGGCTAAGAGAAGGGGCACATCCTAACGGAGGGAGCAGCAGTACTCACAGCTCCTCCAGACAGAGATCGGCAGCAGAAACATCATGGCAGGACAGGCACCTGTGGCAGCTGAGCAGCTTTAACCTACACAAAACACACATAGGAAATCTTGGCACGGGAGTGCGGTGCAGGGAGCGGCCAGACACGGTGGTGGGTCACACCACCCCCAGCAGCAGCTGCCACAGCCGACCCTGCTTCAGTAACATCCTGCTGCCAGCATTTCCCAGGCTCAGGAGAAAACTCACCCCACATAACACTGAGACACATCTCGTCCTCACAAATTCCTCAGTCCCAGGCCCCACTTCTGTGCCCCAGCACGTTCACACCAGCAGCACAAGTGGTGAGCCTTGACCCAGCTGTACGTGCTGCCCCAGATGGTGGCATCTGCTGCCACCGCTGTGTGCAGAAGGTGTCCAGAGGGGCCAGGGGACCTGCCGCCAAGCAGGGGGAGAGGAGACACCTTCCCAACTTTGAGAGGCTGTGGAGCCAGCCGCAGGGCTGTATTTCCAGGGATACAGCATGGGGGATTTGGTGATGCCTGTAGCGCTGATGTCTCTGGCACAGGCAACAGAGGGATTTGGTGGAGGAAGCTCAGGTGGAAGTGGGGGACGTGGAGGATTTTCCAGCTGGGCAGCACCCGGATCTCCTGAGACTGGGGCAGGAGAGGAGAAGGGCTCCAGGCGGCCTCAGGGAGGGCCCGGTGGGCGGGCAGGGATGCGGGCAGCCAGCAGACAGGCCAGCACGATGCCGATGAGCTGCAGCAGCGCCAGCCCCAGGGCCGCCGTGGCCACGTAGAACATGTTGCTGCTGACGAAGGCGGCGACCTTGCTGAAGCAGCCGTCGCGGTGCAGCCCGTGCGTGTTGGGCAGCCGGTGCCGGCAGCCGCGGCGGGCCCGGCAGCAGCTGAGGGGCACCGAGCCGTTCTGCTCCCGCACCCAGGGGCAGGCGAGCCAGTCGCGGTAGCTGTCCACGCCGCAGCAAGCCAAGGTGCGCTGCAGGGCGTCCAGCGCGTCCGCCTTCCCCTCGTCCTCGCCGTAGGCGCGCAGGGCCTCGTGGAGCCCTGCCTGGAAGCCCCGCGCGATGTCCTGGCGGTAGCGGAGCCCCGAGAGCCCGGCCACCAGCCCGGCCACCAGCACCGCAGCCAGGAAGGCCCCGTAGGTGCGCAGGAGGCCCCGGTGCTCTGTGGCGGCGCTTAAACAGCCCAGGAAGCCCCAGATGATGACGGCAGCACCCGTGGCCAACAAAATGGCAGGCGCGTTGGGGTAGTCATTGGCCGACAGCACCAGGTAGCCGCCCAGCGACACCTTGGCCCAGAGGCCGATGATGAGCATGGTGAGCCCAGCTACCCAGAAGACGAAGCTGAAGGCCATGAGGGACAGCCTGAGCACAGTCATGGTGAGCTCCGGCCCTGCAGCCGGCGGTGCTGCTGGGGATGAGGCAGAGCAGCGCCCGTGGTGTCTCCCTCCGGATGCCGCACGGGGACCCGTGTCCTCCTCAGTTGCTGCTCGGGAGAGGCAGGGCAGAGAGGGCGGCTTTTCCCCCAGCTGCTCGTGCGAGTCGTGACGCTCGTCCGCCCCGTCCCTTTTTATGTTGCCCGTGCGGGGGTGCGGCCACCGCGGCGCGTGATCCGGCTACGGGGCTGAGCCACCGACTGTGTGGAGCAGCGTGCACGGGGAATTGCTCCCATTCCCTGGGACTCTGCGGGCTGCTGGATGAGAAGGTCCTGCTGCTGAGAGCATGAGATTAACGCGATTCGAAATACAGCAGCCCAGCACTACCCCAGGCAGGGCACCAAACCCCTTCCCTTAACAAAATGTCAGTAATCCACAACAAGAATAAGGTGGGACAGAGGCACAGTACAGCTGAGCAAAATATTCACTTAGTTAAATATTCACTTGATTGAGCTTATGATAACAGTGAACCACAAGAGAAGGCATAAAACGTGCATGAATATCCACAAATAGATACTGCTGTACAACAGTGGCCCCTGAAAGCCCCACATGAGACTGCACCCTGGTCCAGCTGAAAATAAACTGCTGCTCAGGCCACATGAGCAAATGATGGAAACCGCAAATGAAGCAAGATCCCGGACAGAAATGCCAATAGCCCTGCCAATGTTATCCACTGGGGTCTGAGTCTTTGACCATACTATGTGGCTAAATTCCCTTTAGCATTTTCTGACAGTATCACAAAAGGTAAGCAGTACTTTTTAATGTAAGATTTTACACCATCTTCACTACTATGGGTCTCCACAATGAATACAGAATCTACTCAGTCTTTACTACTCTCAGTTTTATTTCCATTGCTATTACTTGGAGTAAAACTGTTTTTTTAATGAGAATATGCAATAGCCACACCAAAAGGTCATGTCCCTTTTGCTCACATCTTTAGCAAACTCTGTGTGAATCCCTGGACAGGTAACTACCCACACCTCATCACTACCACTGGAGCTCTGACCTTCTTACTTTGCATGGCCCTGTGTACTTTCCTACACTCTTTCTCACAGCTTGGCAATTTCTTGGAATTTCTCAGAGCTGGTCCTGACAGAACAAAGCCCTGGCTTTCATCTTAGGATGTATTAAGATACATGAGAATAGTCCATAGCACATGTGGGCAGCTCTGTCCTCATCCAGACTCTTGTGAGATGTGAGAGACGGACCATGATGCAAAGGAGGCAGAAATATAAGTGTTTCCTTAAAGCAGTTTTGTGATTCATTGGTATTATTATGAAGTATTTTATGTATAATACCTATTGATTTTCCTGACAATAGAATGCTGAACACCTTCTAAAAAAGATCATGTTAAACTTTCCATATTAGGAGATGCCAAATATAAATATTCTGGGCTTTTAACCCAGGTTAAATGAGGATATAGGGCCAAATTCTGCCTGTTTTCATAGGCAGTACCACCAGAGCTGTTTGCATAAGTAAAGGAAGCTTCTGGGGCTTCTAGAATATAAGTGAAGCAATAAACAATAAACCAGCTTCACTTTATGAAAAATAATCATACCAGAAGATTTTTTTCAAACATTGACAGAATCACAAAATATGTTTTCATCTTAGTAAGAAAACTGTTACAGGCTCTTGTGAAATCACAATAGTGAACAAATGTTCAGGATATTGCATGTGATATATGGACTGACAGCTTGATAAAAGAGGAGTGATATTCCATACATGCCGTTTTGGAAAGCGAAGTATTTTGGAAATACCATAAAAAGTGAGGATCCAGAAGTGCCCAGTCCACCACTGAGAACAGCAATACTGGGCAGCAATGAGTATTTGCAAACAAATTTGCAGCAAATGCAGTCAGCTTGACCCTGGAAAATACACACCAATACATTCTGGAGAAAAACAGTACTTAGTGGCAGGAAGAAACCTGCCAAACAGTACATCTGAAGGATATGTGGGTGATAGGAGATGGCTAATTAGACATCAATTTGCAGTCCTGTTTGGCAAGGAGAATGCAGTCTGAATGAAACATAATTTTTCCTCTTTCTTTACTACTTTGCTATGGGCATGCCTGAAGTGTTACATCTCACTGGCAGAGACATGATGGGTTTCCATATGCACTTCCCGTGATTTTTTGTCCAAGTTTACACTTGCAATTCTGATGTGACTGTTCCCAAGCAGTGCACAGCAGAGGGGAAAATTGTGCTGTGGTTCTTCGTGGCCTTTCGGGGAGTTAAGCACTTCTGTGACCTAGAGGTCATGGCCGTCTAAGCCATTTTAGCTCCAGGTACAAAAACAAGTGGCCAGAGGCCTGGGACTGACCCAGATAACAAGATTAGATAGTTGGGACTTTTACCATAAAGGCACGGGTAAGTGAAAAAATCTGTAGGTACCCTGCTTGAATTGAACTGCAGATGTACGTATTTCAAGAGAAGTATTTTCTCTATAAAATAATATTCTCCTTTATTGCTCTTAGCACTTCTGTAATGATGTTCCCAACAGTTTCCTCCTCTAAGTCCCTCATGAGAGAGATTTAGTCAAAGAGCAAAGAACAGATTTCCCTTGATTGCTGGTGGGAAAAGTAGATCTGAAACAGCTGGCTGCCAGCAACAACTAAATTCACAAAAGGGATGAAGGGATCCAGAGCTTAGATCCTGAAAAATTCCCATACAGTTGCAGTCTAAATCTGAATGCAGTTTGATTTTTCTAGTTGTGGTTTAGGAAGGAACAAGCATGGGAAAAAAAAAAAAAAAGGAGGGATAAGGGTATTAAAAGGGCTGGTGGCACGTGAACAGGGGGCTGCTCAATACGCTGTTCTGGCCATGCCCTGAGCTTGGTGAGCACAGTCAGTCCTGTCTTCGTACTAAACTCCATTTCCCGCTATCTGCGTGAGGGGCTCTCTCTACTGTGTCCATGTGTGTGTGGAGGCCAAGGTGCCACCACTGAGGCAGGTGCCTAGGGAAGGCAGACCTCATCCGAGCACTGTCCTTAACCTGAGCACCTGGCTGATCGAGGTGACCGTCTGTTAGTGGCAACTACACACACAAATTCCATCAGCTGGGACTGAAATCACAATTCTACATTTTCCCACTAAACACTATAGAGCATATATCTGGTGCAAGTCCAGCCTGTATGGGAAAAAAAAAAAAAAAAAAACATGTATTGAGGGGAAGACAGAATTTCCCCTTGATCATTCCATTAATTCTGGAAAGTGAGTATGTTATCTTTGTGTCATACAGCTGACTTCCAATTGAGGGTCCCTTCAGGTATTTAGAAGGTTATGAAATACCACACACCTTTGGCCCCTTTACAAACCCTTGATCCAAGCGGAAATACTGGGTAAATTGCTCCCGTTTTATCTAGGAGATTGTGAGATATGGAGCCTGAGCCAACTGGCATCAAAGGCAGCGGATGTCCTGCTCACCCGCACGCTTGAGCAGGATTAGCCCATAGCAAGAACGGTCTGAAGGCAGAACCCAACCTGCTGTTCCTTGGAATGTACTTTACAAAAAACAGTAATAGCAAGAGTGCTAATTTTTTTTCAGACTGAGTTAATTTTAGAAACTGAGATATTCTATCTGCATTAGAGATCAGCTACTTTACTAAAAATAGCAAGGATCAGAGCTCCTTTGGATTAATGATTTACATCTAATGTGTTTTTTAACCTAAAAATAAAGTACAAAATCTAATTCTAGCTGTAACTTTGGAATAGCTACAAAGGATAATATGATCCATGCCTTGAGCAAGTCTAACTCTCAAGGTAAAATCAGTGAACTTCCCAGTTGCCATGCAGAAAAAGTTTTAAGCTGAACATCAGATACACCTCAATGCCAGCATATCCAAACAGCTTGCAGGCTAGATGAGTGGGAAAAACTGTCCAAGTACCTTGTCCCACATCAGAGGTAGTTAGAGAAGAATCAGGTCTTTAGGACTTTCTTTTGAGGGAGCAATGGGAAAGCAAGATCATCTTAAACATAACACTCTGAGGCTACCCCCAAAGTTCTCATATAGCAGTATTGAAAATGCAACTTTACAGAACGAACACCTGACACTCTATGATTACATTAAAAGTATTACGTGCACAGGAGGATATATGAAGGTGATCAACATATTGCCTGCAATGCAACGGACAGTTGTTTATATCAACAAGTATCTACCAGTAGTTGCTTCTTCCTTCCTAGTGCTTGACATAACGGTCAGTAGGGGAGAAAGAATTATAAGCAAAGATTATAAGCAAGCTTCATGATTTCTAGGTCTTTGACCTGGTTGGGGCTTGGGTAATCACAGGAATAATTGCCAGTTAGTGTCCAGTAAGAAAAATGGAGTCCAGCAAAAAATTGGAGTCCAACATATATATCCTCTTTGTCATATTTCCAAGCCTTGGAGACAATGTCATCACAGAGAGAGGGCCACCATGCACTCTGTGTTGAGTGCTTACAGGAAACCACGGGGTACAGTCTGTTTTCCTGGGGTCACTGAAACCTCTGAGTGCTTCCTACGGTGAATGCTTAGAGAGTTTCCACAATACTACAGCATTAGAGCACAGGATTTTCCAAGCCTTGGGCTCTGCATTCACAGACTTTTATAGCTCCCTTGTACCGCTCAGATAGAATGTGCTTTCCTCAGGCAAGCATCACTCTTACCTATTGAAAAAGCCATGGAAAGCCTATTTTTCAAAGGAAGCATTCTGCATGCCAACAACATATCACACCAGCATCACTGCATTAGTCAGTGTACTCATTTGTCTACCTGCTTGTCATCTTCAACAGCCTCAGATGGGAAGAAACTTGTTTCGCTCTCCAGTGATGGTAACAGGTTGAAGATTTTTACTACAGTTTTCCTTGGAAAATGCCTGTTGCATCACTTGTTAAATGTTATAGCTTCTCTGCATGCATGAAAGCATATACCAACATGATAGTGAATATGTGGGTTACAGGCAGTTCTCCAGCTTCCTATAGGGTTGAATACTTACTTTACTTACTTAGCACAATCTTCAGGTACTTTTAAGGTTTCAAATCTTTTAACTCCTCCTCTAAAATTTTCCCATTATCTCAGATTGCATCGGCATTTTTAAAAAAACTTCCAGCAACATTGTTTCTGTCAGAGCTCTTTAAAAAATAATAATAAAAAAGCTTTAGAGGATGAAAGACTATTTTTCTCCTTTAAAAATATTACTGCAACCACGTCTATGGTTTGGACTTGAAACTTGAAATTTGGCAAAGGAATAGGAAGGGTTTTTAGGAGGCTTTTTTCTGCAATTCTCAGAAGAATATGATTAAATCTGTGCAGCTATAAAACTCTGCCACTAACTTGCTTCACACTTCCTCAGTCATGATGGTACCTTTTGTCTGAAACGGCTGGAGATTTCCTCTGCACTGATTAAATTACTTCAAATCAAGTGGATACAGTGGAACATACCCCTAGGCCTACAACACTTGAGTTTTCACTGCCTGAGACAGTCATTCATTAAGAGTGAGCCCAGATTTGAGTAGAGCAGGATTGCACTGATGTAAAGCCACAGTAACACAGGAATCAAGTCCCATAAGCTGTGATGGGAACTCTTAACTTCCTTTTCATCACAGCTCATTATATGTAGATGTTACAGTCACATGCCATGTCTCTGCTGATCTGCAACAGTAGCTCTGACCTATCTTTCTATGATAGCACCTCTGACAGCTTTGTAGAAAACTATCTAATTAAAAGATGACTAGAACACAAGCTCCTCATCTCATTGCTCACTCACACAAAGTGTTTAGGAGTAACTCCAGTTTCATAGTGTGTCACAGTTCTCTGTAACACAATTCTGGTCCTTACCACCAAGAGACATTTACTTTGTGAAGAACTCGACTTTTGATGTGGAACTTCCACATGTGTGTAAATGAGTTCCCCACTCAAACTGTGTTTAGTGATTTAGTCACACCTGCTTATAAATATTGTATCACAAACCGTTCTGTGATGGCAGCTCTAGGATGTGTCAATGAGGCATTTTTTTATTCCAAGAAAAGCTCTTGGCAGTGATATTTGCCATCTGTGGGTTTGCAAAATCCTCTTCATTAGAGTCTCCAGTCTATCTTTTTAATAGCTATGTAATCTTACCTCACAGATTCCTGCTGGCAGCATGGGAAACTACACAAGAAAGTGAACTCCAGGTCAATATTTTTTATTAGAACATCCTCATTAACTCCGGTATGCCATCTGAAAACATGGATTAAAATAAACTGTTTTATATGGTGCATAAAACATAAGCATCATGCCCTTCTATTCTGTTGCACTTTTTCCCCTCAAGGAGCACCGTGAGCTCAAGAAGCAGCCGGACTGGGGCCATTCTATTTTTCAGATCTTTTCCACTGAGAAATTTGCTGCAGGGCACAAGTAGCCCTTAAGCAAGTGGTTTAGGAAGTTATTGCTGTTAGTTTCTAGATTCTCATCTGAGATGGAGGGGCAGATTATAAATGTGCTTCCAGGGCACTGTCAGGACAGGATTTGCATGAAGTCTCACCAGCTCAGGGAGCCTTTCAGCTAGGAGCAGTAACCTTTAAATGAAGGGTGGTGACTTTTTAAACAACTGTACCAGAACCACAAGTTCTAGCGCAGGATGGAGGGAGCTGTCTGTCGTGGTCACATGATAATTATCACCCTTTTTCCCCAAAGTCCTTTTCAATCTTGTCTCTGCTTCCCTTTACGTCTCCCTTTTCTCAGCAGACATTTACCTTAAGGTGCAAGTCTGCATCAAGATCACAAATATGTGCCAGAATCCTTCAACTTAAGCTCAGTCAAGCAAGTAAGGAGCATTGCTCTTTCTTGACAGAAATTACAAAATATTGTGTGCTAAGTATTGCAAGCTGGCTTTAGCCCAACTTTTCTGCTCTGTAGCTCTAATCCAGACTGTCATTACTTGAAGACAGCATTGTACAATAATTATTTCCCTCTAGGAACAAGACCAAATACAAAAGCTCCATTGTTTCTCCTTCCAAGGATTAGCAGTGTTATATTCTGTTGTGGGACTTCTGGTTACCTCTAACGAACAAAAAGATTAACTTGTGCAATGCAAAGCTCCCTTACAGACACGTCAGCCTCCTTTTCCAGCCCTTCCTGCAAAGCAGCACGAGCTCCGACTTGCTTCCCAGGGATGCAGGAGCATGCTGAGCTGCAGGACAAGGCGGCCCTGAGCTCCCACATGCCTCTAGCTGGCACGAGCAATAACGCACGGCACCCTTCCCACAGGAAAGATCCCAAAAACAGCCCCGCACTGACACTGCCAAGCTGCTTCTGCCACCCGCGCTGTGTTGTTTGGGGCTGAGCAACCGCTTGTGACAGACCAAGCCCAGACTTTGTGAGGATTTTAGAGGAGAATTGTAGAACTGGGAGGAGGCAGGGGCAGGCCAGGGGGCAGTCTGGTTTACCAGATCAATTTTTATGGAAAAAAAAGCCACGTTGGGCAGCTCTTGCTCAGAAATGCAGCCCAAAGGGATAACTGAAGCGCTCACAGTGTTGCTGCGGGCTGTGACCTTCAGGAGCGGGTAAGCTCGTCCCACAGAGGGACCAGCTCTGGCCGGCAACCTTTCCCTCTGGGAACCTGCAGGCTCCGGGCCTGTTGGCACAGACAACTGCAGGGCTTGGTGGTGCCTGAGGGAGGTGGCGGGATCCATGGAGCTCCCAGCAATGGGAGCCACAGGGGCTGCCTCAGGCCCACCAATGGCGGCCGCTGCCTCAAGCCCCCTCATGGCGGTGCCCCCTTTCCCCTCCAGAAGCTTCTCCAAGCCAGAACAGGGATTTTTTTGCCAGAAAGCTGCACAGGAGGCAGCGCGAGGCCTCACAGTCACACCGACTGCGGTGCCGTCTCCCAAGCCTCTGGCCCACCACACGGCCGTGTTCAACCAGGCCTCGTCCCTCAGCGTGGTCTAAACCCCATCAGCGTGTCCTGATCTCCCAGTTCTTTCGGAAACACTGCTGTCTTCCTAATCCAGGTCTTTCTTACCTTTAATAACGCTCTTCTTGCCTACCTCCGGTGCAGGTACCCACCCTGAGTGCCCATGCTGCCTAAACGATACTTACATTTCCTTATTTTCCATGGTAGTCTCCCAAACCCAGGTTCCGAAGATCCCAAGGGTCCCAGCTCTCACGGCTGGGACAGGCCTGAGCTGCCTGTGCCATTTCTGCAGCGCCCTTGCATGCAGCCAAAGCAGTTCCAGGGAAGGAAACACAAGCATCTTCTTGGGCAGGTACCTGGGAGTTTTGTGGCCTGTGATGGTGTCTCTAGTCTGTGCCCAGCCTCCAGCATGGTAAAAATCACATCAGAAACACCTGTGCCTAAAGCAGGCTCAAACATAACACATTAATGAAGTGACCTCAAAAGTACTCTGCTGTGACAGGTAACTTTTCAACGAGGCTCAGTTTCAGTCAAAAAGAATGCATTTTAGAATCAGTTAAAATCCTGAAAAAATACATGAATCAGCTGCCAAGGCCTCTCTTCACTATTGACATCTGAATGCCTTCAGCACTGACCTCAAAACAATCTCAGGATTTGAGGGGTTTTAAGAACCGGATTTATGTATTACACTAGGCCACTTAGCAGACACTAGTGACCCATCTTGTAGTTGCTAATTAATGGGGCATTCAATTACAGCAACCCTCTGTAAATATGGATCAGAGAGCAATTTACAGTCATGTACACTCCAGTGACAGCTGTCTGGGGTATCAGCTGCAGCGTTGGCACGAGCCTGGCAGAGAGCACCTCTAACACGGCCACATCTGCAGCCGTCGGCAGCTGTGCAGTCCTGCACCCCTGGCATTGCTGCCCACAGAAATGCCCGGATCTTTCCTGTTTGATAAACTTTCTCTTGTTTCAATGCTGCCAGCATTGCAGCACAGACAGAATGACTAAAAGCACTGGTTTAAGGAGACACCTGCACCTTACCTTGTCCCGGTAAAAAACACGTTCAACTACCACTCTGATCTTGCTGAGCCAGTAGAGCTAACTGTGCCTCACGTAGGTGAAAGTGTGGCTACCGTTGATTGACATAATCAGTGTGCAGACTCTTGAACTAAAGGAAAAACAGGTTAGCAGGGCTCACAGTATTGCCACAAGCAGAGGAATTGCCAAATCACATCGGGTCAGATTAGGTCTCTTCTGCAGGCTAAGGCAAGTGCTACCCAGCACTAAATAGAATCTAATACTTTTGCAACTGAAATAACAGGAAGCTTAGGAACATGACCCTCGTCCACCAAAGGGCTCAAAATGCTCATGAAAGACACCAGGGTATGGAAGCAGGAGGAGGTGCAGCTCTAAAAATGTTAAATTCTCACTTAAGATGCATAGGTTGAATTAAACAGGTTGCTTGACAAATACTTGGGGCCTGAGTGTGTGCCTGGCACCTGGTTAAAGCAGCTGGGCAAATCAGAATAAAAGAGGATAAAATCAGCTGTGTAAGGGCCTTGTTGCAAGTGTATGACTTATATTCAGGTCAGTGGGACATTGCAGCTGAGTGATGAATCCATAGTCTTTGAAAGCTTGTACCTGCGCAAGGATGAGTAAATCTGATCCTAGAAAAGGTAGTGTCAGAAACAGACTCAGAAGCAGCTAACTGTGGTTAGTGGGGTGCAGCTGCTTCTCAAAATAGCAGTATTTGTTGGGGGAATTTCTTGGGATGCAAATAAAGCCCTTCAGCACAGTTCCTGAAAGGAGCAGCCTTTCATGGCGACCTTCTCTCACCATGTGTAGCATCTCCTCTTCTTCAGTGGCCTTCATTGATCAGGTTCTGTAAATAAAGAATAAGTATTTTGAATCTTAGCATGGACAGCATAAGATTAAAATACCCAGAGTGCAATTTTCTTCCTAATTTTCTGGCATCAGACATCTTTCATAAGAATGAAGATCCGAGTACCTTATACATTTGCTGGCTATTTTGAAAGCTCACCATTTCTACACACCACGCACTGCTGGAACTCCACCCAACCCCAAGCGAGCCCTTAGCCAGAATATATCCCCATTAATATTTGAAAAAAAAAGACAAAAAATGAGAAAATACAATTTTTATGAAAAGAGATTTGGAAGTGTATTTAGATAATGTTTTCTGCAGACTAAGTGGGTGCGTTATTGAACTTTTATTAAATTGAGCTGCCTGAAACAGAGCAGAGGAGGAAGAAAAAAAGTGGGAGGCAGTTTATAAAAATAATAATTTTCTATAAACCACCTTTGACACATCTTTCTTGAAAAGGTTTTCCTGACCTCTACAATACTTGCACTTGCCCATCTGCTTTGCAAGTGAAGTATCATCGAGTGCAACCTGTGATTAAACAGGTTCTACGGCATCGATTTTTCGGCTTTTCCGAGCGAATCCCTGGCCACGCCACGGAAGAGGAGAGGCCCTTGGGGAAGGCAGTGCAGGGGACAAGGGGCAGCGGCTGCGAGCTCTTTTATCCCCCACGTCTCGGTACCTTCCCGAGCTGCTTGCAACGAGGCAGCGTGGCCAGGCACGAAACTCTGTGGTACCGGTAAGGGAGGAAAACACCACTCCTGCGGGCAGGACATACATATGCATACACGTATAGAGACGTATGTACATGTATTACGTGCCGGCATTCAGGGCGCGCAGAAGGACGCGCGGGGCTCCCTTCCCAAAGGACCCGGCATAGGCGCCGCCCGCCCCGTCCCGTCCCGTCCCGTCCCGTCCCGTCCCGCCGGGGGCGCCTCGGCCCCGCGCCGCGGGGTGCGGGAGGCGCGCGCGGCGCCGTGCGCATGCGCGCCCGCTGCACCCTGGGAGCTGTAGTCCGCCCGCGCTGCCCGGTGCGGGCGCGCGGGGGGGCCGGGACTCCATCTCCCAGCGTGCCGCGCGGCGCCGCCTCGCCGCTCCGTGACCAGCGCCGCACGCTGCCCGCCGCGCGCGCCCGCCGCCCCAGCGCCGCCGCGGGAGCCGCCGCGCCGGGCGGGCCCGCGAGCACAGCGGAGACGGCGGGTGAGTGCGGGAGAGCGGGCGGCGGGATCCCGGCCGGGCGACCCGGCGCGCGCGGCGGCGCCGAGCGGCCTCCGGAGCCCCCGGGAGCGCAGCGCAGCGCAGGGGAGCGGAGCGGAGCGGAGCGGGGGGAGCCGCGGCCCCGGAGCGCCGGCCCGGGGCGGAGGTGGGCCCGCCAGGACCTCTGCGCCCGCCCCGTCCCGGGGGTTTCATCGCTGCCCTCAGCGGGGAGCCGGTCCTAGGCAGCGGGGGAGAAACGCGGTTAAATATCCTAAGATAAAGGAATTTCCTATCTGGAAGTGCGGGGCTGGGGCCGTCGCCTTGCGTGTGCCTCACCTGGCCGCGGTGTGTGGTGGAGTCTCGGGTTGCAGGAGCTTGGCCGCCTGGAAGTGCGTGTCAGCAGCTCGCAGTGGCGTCCGGCACGTCTGGTTTGTGTGTGTTTGCATGGGTTTTTATTATTATTATTGTTATGGCTATAGATTCAGGTCCTGTTTGACTCGGTGGTGGTGGAGCTGTGCTTGCTCTTCAGTTCAGCTTTTCTTCCATATGGTGAATATGGTGAAACGTTGCAGCCGCCGCCACAGCTGCGAGTGAGACACGGTGATACTGGCGTCTTACTTGTGCGAGAGTCACCTGAAGACTCAAAGGCTCTTTTTTAAAAATTTTAGGGAAATAGTTTCTCTTTGCTTAGTTGCTACTTGGGAAAATTAAGGAAATAGATATGGACAGTCCTAGAAAAATAGAAGAGAAAATGGAGAAAGCCAGGCCTATATAATCCAGATTTAATAGGAGGGGGGCATAGCTGCATCTCCATAAAGTGATATGGAAACTCGTACATTACCAGCTGGTGCTGGTAGAAAAGAGGGATTGTGCAGCTCCATTTGTCCCGCTGTGATAAATTTATGCTGGCACCAGTTGTCTATTGTAGAATATTTGGTGCCAGATTCCACAAATACTGGTCATCCCATTAGCAATAGCTGCTACTAGATAGGTATTTGCTGATAGTAACTAGGACTTCCAGTAGGAGTATTTTTGAGTGAGACCTTCAACTGTTGAAGACTTTTCTAAGAGGCCTGTCAAACTTGCGGCACTCTGAACGTGTTAGTTAACACTATAATACTGAGATACTTGTAAACGCTATAAATAAAAAGCGTGGGTTTTTTTGTTTGTTTGTTTCTGTCTGCAATATGGCTTGAGTGCATGCAGTTGAATATTAACCAAAAATCTCTAGATTTCAAGCATGGGAACATGTTTGCATTCGGGGGCAGACTCCTGCTGGGATAACTACGCGGTGCAGCAGCTGGATGGGTTGCAAGCAGGGCCTCTTTGGGGGTAGGTGGGCGCCTGCAGTGCTCCGTGGTCAGTGAAACACTCGGGCTGCCCCTCGCAGGCAGCACTGAGCTCGGTTGCTGCTGCTTTGTCTGTGCTGGCTCTGTGTGAAACCTGACCCTGCCTCTCTGGTTCTCTGCCACGGCAGAGCTCCGTGTCACTTGCACGGGGCCTCTGCCAAATAACAGTGTCCTCAGCTTTGTGATCGCCTGACAGTTTTCGAGAGTAGATCAGCTTATTCCCAGCTACCGTTGAGAGACTAGGATGGATGGAGCAGGCAGAAAAGCATTGGTAAATGATGAATTTGACAGCCAGACAAAAACTATGTTGTCCTATAGGATCCCAGTTTTACCCTTTTATAAGGGTACCCTTTTATAAGGTTCAGTTTAAAAGTGTCCATAATAAAATTAATTACTCCCAGGACCCAGCTCCTGAACGTGTCAGCAGACACACAGCTGGTACAACCTGCATGGAAAAATACATACGTAAGCTTGAGAAACCTCCTGCTCCTTGTGAGCCTCAGTCAAGGAATTTCCAAGTTGCCCGTAGCTCTAGCCCTTGATTTCGCTGGCTGGCTTTGTCTGCTTCCAAATCCTTTCCTGAATCCGGATGATTTGTATCTTAATAGAATGGAAAATTAACTTGATCTACGGAGTCCAAGAGACTGTGAGTTCCCCTGTGGCTGGCCAGGCACTGGCTGCATCACTCCTGTCCTTTTGTGCAATGTTGCTAAATTTAGCAGCCTCTTTCCAGCCTCCTCACACCTTACACATTTGGCCTGTTTATTAGCATCCTGATCCAACTCATATTTATTCAGTTCATCTGGTAGCCCTAGTGAATGTAATAGCAGTAATTTATGAAAATATAAAATACAAGAAAACATTTTTTTTTTGGTCTTTCATTGATAAAAATGCTAGTGTGCAGTTTTTGCAGAACTGTAAACTGAAACCATGCTGGAGTTGATTTTTGTCTTATCTATTCATGTGCAGCCATGCATTCTTTACTTACTATATAATTTACATTGCATTTGCTATGTCCTAATTTACATGTAAGGCTAATGTAGGGATAGAATAGTCCAGAATGTCAAACCAGAGCATGTTCTCAGTGCACCAGTGTCCTAGGCTGCCTGTAAGGTTGCAACACCTCCTGTCAAAGAAAATGAATCTGGTTGTCTGTGATTTTTACCTTTTCACTTCTAAATGTGCAAATGGACCTTGACTGCAATATGAAGGTACCCGAGTCCAGGTTCCCTGCGTCAGCCGAGGTTGCTTTGCAGGAACACCTGACTGATGCTCAAAGGGTAAAATCTGTATTTTGAAATTTATGGACTTCTGAGTCATGAGAAACCAGAGCCACCATCTCCAACCATCTGTGATCGCAGAACCAGTTGCTCAGTTAAGTTTCAAAGGCGTGGGTGGTGTCAAGGAAATATGTGCAACATGCAGGGCAGGCCACCTTGGTGATGGCTTTGAAATAAGCTCCAATTCCTGAGTTTGTGGCTGCCGCATTATTTGGCAGTCAGGCTTGTGCTGATGCATCCTTCAGATATGAACAGTCTATCAGCAGAGAGGAGACACCATTTGGAGTTGATGCTAATTGTTTGTAAACACTTGCAAAATTTCTATGCATAAGCATGAAAAAAATCCCATCAACCTTAAATACATAGTCTGCTTCCACTGCCAAGTATGGCAGTGACATAGAAGTGTCTGTTAATTGATTGTAGCTAAAATGTTCAGTGTGGAAAGCACTGAGTAGACACTCAAAATAGTGAGACATAAGTGTAATGGTTTGTCAGCGAGAGAAAAACCCTGTTTCTGTCTCCTGGGCCAAATTACTGCTATGCTTCTGTGTGCGCAGGCGAAGTTGCCCTGTTCATGGGTGGCAGTGGGAGGCTCTCCTTGCACGGCGTGTACAAGGTAATGCAGCCCGCGCCGGCCAGACGCGGAGTCCACCGCTAACGCACGCTCGGTGCTGGAGCACGAAAGCCCCATGGCGAGGGAGAAGCGCCTTTTTGTTGCCGTGCCTTGTGACAAACCTGCGTGTTGCAGCTGGGAATGCCACTGTTGCAGGGCTGGACAGGGAGGTTTGCAGTAGAACCGTCCCGTGGCTGCCTATGGTTTGAGTCCAGGTTGGTGGTGTCAGGCACTCGAGTGGGGTGTGGTGTGAGTGGCCACATTATTGCTGCTGTATTTCTACAGAAGCCCTGCCTTCAGCACCTTGCTTCCGGAGCAGATTCGGTCCTCAGCTTTTCCACAGTGACTCTGGGTAGACAAGCCTGAGTTATAGTGACATGTTACAGTGAGGAATTATCACCCCAAAAGTACAGGGGGAGAGAAGCTTCTGGGGCTTGCTGGTTGAAAAAAAAGGGAATTTAAGGCACAAACTGAAATTCTTTGAAAGCTCTAGTCGGCTCCAGTGTTTCAAAGGGCAGATCTGTAGATCTAAGTACTTTTATGCCTTAGTTATTACTATTAAACAGGGAAGTCTGATTAATCCCATCTCAGACATGGCATCGTTAATGCTCCATGTGCCATGCTATGTAGATAAGCACTGGTGTTGTAGAAGGTATTGCAAGTATCTCAGATGATAATACAAGGAGTAAAAGTTTTGGGGAGATAAAGGCATAAAAATTGCTGTCTTTCTCTTTCAATAAAGCGTGAAACAATTCGTAGTGGTTTTGAGGCCTGTAATTTCTTATTAGTGATTCTAATGATGGCTGTGTTCAAAGCATGGAAAATACGAAACAACTTTAGGGCTACAGAGAGAACTTGGTCTTTTTTGCAGCATGGTGAGTAAAGAGAGTGCGTGTAGCTTGGAATGAAGAAAACTTTTCAATAGTCTGTTTTTCTTAAGAAATAGCTGGGTATGTTGTTTTATAACAACATGAAGAGTTGTTTTTAAAGCTTTTTATTGATTGCTGTCTGAATTTGCTTCCTTCAGACAGTGAGTACAGGATCAAATTCAGCTCTACTTAATGAACTGTGTATCCATCTTTTGTCTTGTTGCTTGAATTTTGTTATTAAACCAACTAGTTGTGACAATAAAATGGGGAAAGGTTGTTTTCTCTTTAATGGTAGCCCATATGTATTGGTGCCTGCTATTTGTCTTGCTAGAGCACCTGATTTGGGGACATTCCTCAGACCGGAGCTAAGAGTTTCAGATGCCTAAATAGGCAGCAAGAACTGAAACACCTTTCTCAGCTCAGACTGTGCAGTATGCAAAATTAAGAATGAGCTGTAATTCTGTTGTTCATTGGCAGATTTCACACAGAGGGAGCTCTGCTGAAGCTATTTAACATCAGGAAGGCTGGAGGATTGGCGTGAGAGAGCACAGCAGCAAGATCTTTGCTTCTCCACCTTTGTCAGTATGGTGCAGGATAAGCAGTACTGGTTGCACTTGGATACATGTTCCTGCCCTGGTTGGGGTAGAGGAAATAATCCCAGAAGTGTCAGGGAAGAACATGCTCCCTTGTCTCGGTGTAAATGGTTGCTCTGTGTGTTGTTAGGAGAAGACCTTGAAAGGAAGTCTGTCTGTATCCTCCAGTAACTTAAGGAATGGCTACATTTTAAGTTTGTGGTGCATGGAGCGGTCTCCAAAACTCCTGGTAACTTGCTTAGGAGTCTTAGTAAATGAGGGAAAGGGCTTTGTTGTTCGTATATGAATAACTTATTTATTTTTAATCATTCAAGGAGGCCTAGCAAAGGGCGGCCTAGGCATGGCAAACAAGCACAGAATTTCCCCTTTTTTGAAAGAAAAATGTGATTGAGTCAGATATTCAATCATTAAGTAGCTATATCAGGAAAAATTCAGAGGTAAACCTCACAATTCCTGGATCATAGGTCTCCAGGTCAAGCTGCTGCTTGTTTCTACTGGCTCCAGGAATTGTGCGCTTTCAGCAGGAGGAATGAATGCCAGATTTAGACAGTCTCCTGGGAGCTAAGAACACAGAAATATTTTCTAATATCTGGCTCTTAGAGGAGCCCTCTTCCTCTGAAAGAAATGCACTGTCATCTAAGACTTTTCCATGTGTGATCTCATGAAGACCTTTACAAGCCTTTGAAATAGTTGGAGAGGTTTGATTGGTTTTGTTTGATCCTGCTAAATCCCATGATAAGTAGAAAAATTGAGATTTCATGACATTATGATTTTATTTATGCATAAAATATTTGTAAATATTTTTAAGCTAAAATCACTACCACATGAAATACAATAAATATTTACCTGAGGAGCTTGCTTTTCCTACGGCTCTCCAGATTGTGGCTGAATTCCCTTGTGTTCCTTGGCAGGCTGGGCCTGCCGCCCTTTCCTGCGCCTGCCCATGTGCGCGCGCACACACACTGACTCCTGCAATCTTCAGTGATCTTTTTCCCGGAGGAGCAATGCTGTATGGAGCTGATATAAACACTTAGCAACTTGGAGCCTCCTGCCTCCCTGCCAGGTTTGTTTAACATTCACCTATGGCACAGACATACAGACACGCAGGCAGCTCTCTTAGCTAATCTTGCTTCTTTAGGAAGGTGGACTTGGCTTAAAAGCAAATCCGAATGATCTCTTCCACCCTGCCCAAGGTTGAAAAAATCAAGCACTGGAAGATGTGGAAGTGCTTGAGTTCGAGTTGCCTGAACCCTGAACCCTGTCAGGACGTGGTGGCTGAGTCACCATGCTCGTCCTGGCGCCTGCGCTGCCTCCCGCTCGGCTCCTGCGGACCCGTGTGCCTCACTTCCCCCTCTGGAAAATGGAAAGTGCAGCTCATCCTTTCTGCAAGGCCCCAGTGTTAATCGCTTAAAAGTTGTTATCGATGTGTGGTCAGCTCCTGGGAGTACAAGCTCTAGGAGGAACGTGAGTAAACTTCAGCGTTGTCCCCACTGTTGGGCCCATCTCGCCTCAGTGGTGAGAATGGGGGGTGAGGGGTCTAAAGTTTCCCTTGGAGAAAAATCACCTGGTGCTTCTGCATGGAACTTTAATCTTTAGCTGGAAGTTGTGGTTTGCTATTTTTAGAGGCATTCCCATAGATAAGAGGGAGACTTTCATACCAAGGTGAGCTTTCAAACAGGCCTAGCACTTCAGTTTGTGTTCAGGTCAGCTAATTCACTGACAGGAAAATGTTCTTGTATTTTGCACATAAATAAACAGAGAAGCAAGTTAAGTTAGGTCTGTAGGTGTCCGTATATCCATCTGGTGCTGTAGTTATTTGTTGCTGTTGCTTTTTTAACCCAAGGTAAAAACGTTACGTGTGCAGAATCCTTGCATGGGTTTGGACAGGTGATCTGTTTCTGAAACTCTTGGGCTGCTTTGAATCTGTAGCTTTTACTTTAACAAGGCGGCCTGCCCCGTGGATGAGAGCTGTGTGTGTAGCTGTTGCTCATGTGGGACATGGAGCTCAGCTGGATTTCCTGCAAAGAGTGTGCAGAGCCAGGTGTGGAGTGCCCCTGGACTTGCTTTGTCTCTGCCACAGTTGTGATCCCCAGTCACCAGGTGACAGTGGTGACAAAACTCAGCTGTGACTTGTGTGAGCCTCGTCCTACAAGTGTCGGCACGTGCAGCACCTGTCTGAATGGGGTGCTCGTCTCTTGCTGCCCAGACAAACGCTCTTTTTATAGAAGCACATTCTCAGCACAGGCAGAAAACAGCCCAACCCGGTTTGAAGGTGGTTTGGTGAGGCCTGCATGTTGTTTTTCGTGGAGGGTGAAGCCCAGCACAGTCAGGCTGGGTGTTGCTGGGCACAGGGGGCTGCCCAGCACACGCAGGAAGACCTGTTGCCGCGGATAGCAGGAGGCTGCACACGTGTGCCCTGAAGCAGGTCAGAGGGATAAAGCACATGTGCTGCGATGTCCTTTCCTTTCATGGGTGCTTTGATTTTAGTGGGGTGCCAGTACTCCTCAGTACTTGGCTACCTCCTGCCATTCCTGAGAATAGCAGCAGAGTTGCTTCAGAGCACTTCGCGAGTTTCAGGTGTAACTTCAGTATTTTAAGCATAGATGTGAAGAAGGAATCTTAAAACCAAGGTAAGGAAGCGTTCAGCAAGGGAAAACCCCATTCTTGCAGTCCTTTATACAGTTGGGATCTTATCAATACGCTTTCCAAAGAACACCTTACACGTGATAGATAACATGGCACAGACCGGGGCACGTGTTGCCCCCAGATGATGAATATTAGGACTGAGATCACTTTCTTATTCCTTGCAGTGGTGAAGTTCCAGAAACACAGCAGATGATTCTTAAAAATTGCCTGAAATTGTCCCTAATATGGACAAGACATTGATCTGGTTGAGTGAGATTTTTATTGATGCAGAAATCTCTTGCTCGGCCACACTGTGTGTGTTCTGGTTGTTATGAGATAAAAAGGTATTTTTGCAGAATGTCAGGCAGCAAATATGGCTCATTCTGAGTTCCCATGAAATCTGTTCATGTTTTAACACGGTATTCTCAGTATGTCCGAAGAACACGTCACTGGTCAGGATTTACGGACAGCTCAAAAACTGGGTTAAGGAGAGAGGTTTAGCTTTACCTTGCATATATGTTTCTTTTTTCTTGCACTTCTTACAGTAAAACCCAGAATATTTGTTTTAATTTTTGATTCTCTTCCATTGCTTTTACTTTTTGCAGTTCTTGTGCGATTGGTGAAAATAAGCCTGCATTCCAGAGATGCAAGAGGAGCAACAGCCTGAGGTAGGGCTTGGAGCTGAAGTTTTTCCAGTAGAATGATGGGGAAGCTCAAGATTGGAAATCAGCCAGGTTCCTAAGATTGTGCCTAGGGAAGGTCTCCAAAGTAAAGGGTCAAGGCTGCCTATGTGAGACCCCTTTTAAAACAGGGGCTCTTTAAGTTTTGTTGTTTTTAAACTTTCAGATATACCTTTTCAGAGTTCTTTTTCCTGTAATTGCACAAGCTAGAAAACTTTATTTTCAAATGAGGAATTGTGCAAAATAGTCTAACCTTTGAGTTTAGACTTTCAGAATAAAAGTCTTGTGATTACCACATAATTGATTGTATGTGGATGTTCCTGGTGTACGTAGTTTAAGTACCTTGCTGAATTAAACAAAGTGCCTTTTTTCTACCCTTTCTGTCCATTTTCTTCTCCTTTCATCTCTTTTTCAACCTCTTCCTGTGTAATAGCCTAAGTTCATGCAGAGTCCATTCTCAACTTCCATAGTAAAATGTGTCCTCTGTTAGTTAATTAAAAGAGAAGGGACTGGCAGGCTGTTAATGTGTTCCTTTTCCCACTTCAACGTTGTTATGATGACAAAGCCAGCCTAAGTGACAATTAATTCCATATGTTGCAGACTGATACATTTTTCAAAATATTCTTTGTGACTAGACTTGCTTATGCAAGGGCTAGAGTTCAGCCATATGTTGTGATCAAAAACTGAGCTGGCATTAGATGAGGCTTACATGTGTAATTGCAATCTGCAGTTCTCCATGAGCAGACTCCTGCTTTGTAGTGAAAGGGGTGATGTGCTGCTGAGCGTGTTAAACTTTGCCCTGTAGAACTGTTGTACTTTTTGGTCTTACTACATGAGCTGTAATGACAAATTTTGCCTTGCCTTCAGTGTGGCCAAGGTAGGACACCCAGGACTTTCTGCCATATAGTAGTTTTCAGATATTATGAAATACAAAAAAAAAAAAAAGTTGAAAGTACCAGTTACTCTAGCTAAAAGATTGACATTGTTTAGGAGTCCAGCTGCCTGTGAGCTGACTCATACTGCCTTGCATTTGGAAGAGCGTTGAACAATCACGGATTCACATCCTGTGACTAACTTCGACTTAATATCATTAAGGAATTGCAGATTTTTCCCAGGAATCACTGTCAGAACTTTGAATGAGAGCAGTTGCCTGAGTAGAGCTTTCAGCTGGGCTTTCCTCTGTGCTTTACTCTTTCTGCACTAGCTGTGCTTTCCCAGGTTGGATGACTGATTTACCCTAGGCAGAGTAAGTGAAACCATTTGGTTTCTGTGCTAAGGTTTTAAAATGTGTGTACTATGAATAAGGAGGAGTTTTGCTAGTCAAAGACCTGCCTAATGTACTTTCTATCTGTTGTGGGGTAAAAAATGACTTAAAATCCTTTTGCCTTTGACTTCTGATATATTTTCATCCTTTTGATGGAATGAGAAAGGATGAGAAAGACTTTTGCCTTTGATTTCTGATATATTTAAGTCAATATATGCATATTTTTTTCTAAGACTGGGCACGTGAGTATGTAATTACCTTACACTAACAGTAATAGTATGAGATACTTAATCAGACTCCTTCAGAATGGGTGTGCTTGTTCTTGTGAGAGCCGGTTCATATTGTCAGACTTTGACAGTGTAATGCTGCCTGGTTGGTAATTAGGTAAACCATGCCATCTGCTAAGTGCCAGTGTTTTTAGCATCTGTGCACACTTCCATTTCCAGTACAGAAAATTCCATTGTTAGAGATAAATTTGTTCTATTCTAGAGTCAGATATTTTTTGAGTTTGTGTCAGGTATAAATATTATCTTTTTGAAATAGGCATTAAATGTTCACTCTTGGTATGCTGTTTAGCATACAGCTGTTCTCTGTGGTTTTACATATCCAGCTATGCGGAGATTTTGAACCCTGACACGGCTTAAATTATTTAGTTGCTTGCATATTATCTGCAGGTTCAAACCAAGCTGACTCACAAGGGGGGAAAAAGATACTAAAACATTTCCTTATAATTCCCAGTCTCCTTTGAATTTGTTTCACACAGGCTGCTGCAGACTCAATGTCCTCCTCAGAAGCCCCAGAAGATGGCCCAAAGGAAGCGGCGAGTGTGCCCCAGAATATCTGTATGTTCCTGGGTTGACTGGGGAGGGTGTTGCACTAGGATAATATTAAGATAAATGTCTTTGCCTTTCCTTGCCTAATAAGGATGCAGTTGTTAGCACAAAAAGGAGATATGAGCAAGGTCGTATCTGACAATCTTGTCATGATTTGCAGAAAGGCCCGGTTGCAGAAACCACTTTTGAAAAGAGCAATGACATACTGTATTGATTGTCAGTTTTCTAGCCCTGTGCTTTCAAGAGAAAGTAAATTGGTTCTTGATTTAATAGATATATTCAGCTATTGTTTTAAGCTTGCTCCGGCTCTGTAAGGCAAACTCAGATACATACACGTCTGGCCTCTGCTGTTGTGATGGTGGATCAGTTGTCACAGATGAAAAAAATTGCCCATTCCAACATAAAGATAAGTTTGATGTGAAGACCAAGCATGCAGGATGTGGGAATGCAGCCATTTCAGCCAGGGCTTTGGAAGCTCAGGCAGAGTATCAACCCTTACCTTTTAGTGGTAAGGATCAGATAATGAGAGTAATTTATTTCTGGAGGATAAAAGGAAGCTTCTTGGGATATGCTTTTTGTTTATTGATATACGGCTGTCCCACTAATACGTATGATCCTCCTTTTGAACAATAGGAGCATTCGGCCTGGGCTTTCTGGCAAAGAATAGGCTAAGAACCACCCGAGGGCAAGTTATCCTGTAACAGCAGTATTTCTGTAATGCTGAAGTTGCTGAATAACCCCTGGGGACTATAGCTTCTAGAAATAACAATCATGGGAGCAAATCAAGAGCCTTAACCAAAGCAACTAAAGAAGCATTTGAACGTAAAGCAGCAGATTAATTTTTTTTTTGTGATCTGTGTTTTCTTTTTTTTTTTTCCCTTCTCTCCCAGATATAGCAGTTGGGTTTAATAAAAACTGTAGCTGCTTGTGAGAATGTTTTCCTTGTTTATATCTTTAAATGGTAATATATGTTACTGCACTGTTCTAACAGTTTTTTCCCACATAAAACACAATTCAGTCCAGTTTTGAATGTATATGAGGTGGGAGCTGGAAAAACTAATGGAGAGGGAATCCATTAAGGGTTACTGGGTACATAGAAACCACCTTCAACTTAGAGAATCCGAGACATAAATGGCTAGCTGTTCGGAGCATATTTGGGGAAATTATCATGTTTGCTTCCCTCTTTCGTAATGCTTTTGACCACTGTGGGAGATGGGGTCCTTAGGTAGGTTTTGGTGGACTCCATATGGCTGCTTTTGTGGTCACGTTACTGAAGATGCTATGAAATACCCTCCCACCTTTTCCTTTCCTTTTACAGCCAAGCTTTCCCCACCTGCTCCTTTGTCTTAGATCTCTTCAGTACTCACATTGTCTTAGATCAGCTTTTACCTTTCCTGGGGCTTGAGCATAATGCTGCTAAAATCCTGATTAAAGTAGGGCATTTTCATTGTGGGTTTTGAGATTTTTTTTTTAATCCTATAAATCAAGGTATTTGTGGGACAGAACTGAGAGCTGGAGCTATATGGTTAAACTACAGAATTGTGAGAAGAAAGAGGGTGTGTAGTAGTTGTCTGGAACTTATCTGTATCCTTGGCATCCTGCATACACACCTCATTAACCTTTTTCTCCTGGCATTACGGTCCCATTATAGCTTGTGGACCTCTTCAAGGCCTCTTCTAACTCTGTAGCAGCTTCCAGAGAAAGACTTGGTGGGGAAACAAATTCTTCCCCACTCGATTTATCTTCCTCTCCCTGCTTAAGACGCATTACAGCCTAAGAATAATTTAATCCAAGTTAAAACATTTCCCACTGCTGTAAGACTGAAGCTTCAATCTATCTTGGTGAATGGAGCTTCCTGGCATTCCCCAAGGAACTGTAATGGAACTGACAGACCCTTCTATATTTCCATGCAAGCTTGGTATAAATAGGCTGAATTTGTGTTGTGCTGTTTTGACTAAAATAGTTTGTTGAATCCAGGGAAAATTTACCTTTTTTTCATCTTAATGCCTCTTTTAATGTTTAATTTTCAATTGTGTACTGATCTGCTGTGTATTAGTCACAAGAGGCTAAGATTGGTACTGGTAGGTGTGCTACAAGCTCCTGTAGGTGCAGATGACTTTACCAGCATAATTCACACCAGTATAAATATGTTGCTGTTGTTTATACAGATAAAATTACAAAAGGAAGCACTTTTGCTCTAGATTTTTTTAAATGCCTTTTTTCCAATCTAGTGTATACCTTTTCTAAGTATTCTTTGCTTCTCTATCCACCTCACTTGCCACACAGCTTCTCTCTTTCCCTTACTGGACTGCGTGGACAACCTGTCCCAGTGTCCACAGGGTAGGAAACCTGGACTGAGACCCATGCTTGGAGGCAGCCTCTCCAGTGGTGGCACTCTCAATGATGTAGCCTCAGAATTGAATGTAAGACTACAGTAGTAAATCAATGGCCTTTTAGCTCTGCTCTGCTCTTTAGTGCTGGCATATTTTTTGTTTCTCTGTTTTACTTACCTGCATTTCATAGTCATATGTGCCTTTTTTTCTTTTATAGCTGATGCTGATGCATTTAAAATCCTTCTGGAGATGAAGATGAAGAAGAGGCAGAAAACACCCACCTTACCAAGCACTGTGACTGAGCTTGATACAGATGATGGGTCAAAAGTCTATGTGGTTGGAACAGCCCACTTCAGTGACAGCAGCAAAAAGGATGTTGTGAAGGTAAATGTGAAGCAGGAGCCCTTTGGTGGTGTGTTTAGGATGTTGTCAACTTAGCATTAAGTATATCAGAAAGAGCAGTGCCCAGCCCTCTTTCCTGGAACCTGTGCTGTAACCTCCTGGCTGTTCCTGAAGTTGGCCATTGGGAAGGAGGGCAAGTTGGCAGAACTGGAGATGGAATAAGAAGCAGACATACATTGATAGTTTTTTGACCCACTAGCTGTTCTCCCATCCCAAATACCAAAATACATGTCCTGTAAACAGCAAATACCTTAAAAAATGCTGTATTAGAAGTGTCAAAGTGTAGCAGGCTGGCAGCGCGTGTTGTCTCTATTGCCTGGTTGCTGGCACAGAGACAAGCTGAGAAGATACAAAGCCCACAGCAGAAACTGGAGTGTTCAGTGAGGAAAGCCGTGTGAGAAGTGTAATTTAAAAAAAAAAAAATGGTGCCCACCAAAACTATAGAATACAGTCCAAGATGCATATAGGGCTGAAGTTCTAGGGAAAATAGCTTTTATTTGAGACAGTACCTTACGCAAACACTGCAATTTAGAGTGGTTTTACTGCCTGGTGATTGGTGGGAGAGAAATCTCTTGCCATATTCATCAGTTCTGGCTCTTAAAAGGCTCGTTCCACTTGGATTATAAATGGTCATGAAGTACTGTTAAAGGAACTGTTTAACATCAGGATTTTTCTGTTTCTCCACCCACTACAACTTGTGCTTTATCTTGCTGTCTCAGTATGCAGCAACTGCCTAGTATTCCACTGGTATCTTCCTTATTTTTTTTCTCAATAGTTATTTGGTGAAGCCTTGTGTATGTTTTCACTATTCTGTTAACTGAAGATGATTGGCAGAGTGGGCTTTTGTTATACCCCATGTCTTGCAAATTACTCTCCTGCAAGATCAGTACTGGCTGCAGAGCTATTTAATCTTTTCTAAATTAATGTAAATAAATTCATCTTTCAGACAATACAAGAAGTGCAGCCTGATGTAGTTGTGGTGGAGCTATGCCAGTACAGAGTTTCTATGCTAAAGATGGATGAAAAAACATTGCTAAAAGAAGCCAAAGAAATAAATCTGGAAAAACTTCAACAAGCTATAAAGCAGGTATGATTCCCACAGTGAAAATTAAAGGTTTGTACTGATGATCTGTCAAATTATAACCAGAAAGAGTGTTCCTGCCAGCTGTGAACCTAATAGCTTTTGTGCAGGGAGAGTACAGTTAGGCAAAGTTGGATTTGGTCTTTTCCTTTTAGCTTTGTTAGTGAAGGCTTCTGTTCCACAGTAGGGCAGTCTGGGCCTCGAGGCTCTTCCTGGGTTTAACTACTGCTCTGTTTGCAGGGTGCAGTTTTAAGTTTGTAATTGCAATGTTCTGCTGATATATTTAAATATGACTGTTATCCCTTGGATTTGCATCTGTATCACAGCTGTTTAAGGAGCACTTAACCTCGGATTGTTGTGGAATTGCATTCCTTCATCTTAGTGTGTTTCTCTTTTGTATTTCTTCCTGTTTTTGTTTTGTTTTTATTTGTAACTAGTCTGGCAACTTGTCCATGCTTGGATGTGTGTGCAAGACATGACTCTTGTCCTGCGTTTTCAGTTCCAATCCCTTAGCTAGTCTTGGAGCAAATTTAAGCTAAGCACAGCAAAATGATACAGGTTTGATCTTAAAATGATGATAGGATGTTTAATTAGAAGGGCAGCATCAGGTCAGCAGTCATCAGAGTGTTCTGTGTGTTCAGGTGAATGAAGAAATTCAGTTATTGCTCTTGTGTGGTGCCGGCATATCACCAAGTTACTTATTTTTGATGTCATTGGGGAATTCTCAGGATTGCAGCCCCAGTAACAACATAACCTACATCCGTGCAGAAGCATGTGCAGTGGCTAGAGGCTAATCCATTTTGTGTGTGTATGTATATATAGTTTCTCAGAACAATCTTTCCAACTCATACGGTTGAGCAATAATGAACTTTTCCCAGTTTTCTTTATTTATGTCCTATTAAGGAATAAAGCAGCACAAAAGATTTGAATGTTGGATACATCTGTCTGTTTTGATACCCGTAGCCAAAGAAATTAATGTTCACAGCAGCCTGTGTAGTGTAGTTGGGGGTTCTGCCTGGGTAAACAGGCACATAACCTTTCTTTTGATCTCAAAACTAAATGCAACAGTTCTTGCTCAACTCGTTTTAGAGGAGAAAGCTGATGAAAATCAAAGAGAAAACTTCCCTGTCTGTGGGGAAATGTCACATTGGCAGTTCTGTGGCGTAGCTGGCAGTTTCTGCTGGGACTGTGTGGCAGTGCAGCTTGTGCTGGCTCCAAAACCAGAGGATAATACAGGACTTCTTCCTGCTGGTTACAGCTCAACCTTAGACTTTTCTTTGTTGCCAACAATGATGCAGATAATAACTTGGACATCCTGCCTTTTAGATAACATATTTTCCATGTATAACTCCAACAGTAACACAGAGCAATCCCTCCTCCCTTGATTCGGCAGCAGTGTGGATTATACAGATGTAGGCAAAAGCTTGAACTGTCTCACACTAAATTATAGTGGCTTTATTTTCCCCTAACAAAATCAGACCAGCCCCTGTGTTGCTCCATCCTCCTAAATGCTTCCATTGAGCGCTATCATTCCATGTCCATCAAATAAGCATTCGGGCCCAAAAGTTGCACCAAAGTTAAATCTGCATATAACTTGAATCCTATAGTATAAAATCAGAAAAAAAAGGCTTTTTTTGCACTTGCTTGTGTAAATCTTAAGCAGTAAAGTTTTATTTTATTACTCTTAATTGAAGCTGGAATCTGAGCTATTAATTGAAAATTAGTACACATTTGCAATGGCTTGTTGGTATTCACAGATTATCAAGCAACTATTACGGGTTAAAAGCAACCTTTTCCAGCCCCTCCTTTGCTTTGAAACCCATCCAGTGGTTTACAAAGAACTGTCCCTTAAGCAGGACAGCCCCAGTGGACTGGGATCTGGCTCCAACGGGGAAGGTGAGCTGGAAGGATTGGCTTAACCAAACTGGTAAGACTGGTTTCGTCTTCTCCTCTGGCCTTGTTTTCCCCTGTCCCCTCCGTGTCTGCTCCAGAGCTTGCATGGCTATGGGGCAGTCTGAGCAGGGCTCGCCTTTCACCTGGGCTGATTGCTGGTCCTGACGCAAAGGAGGAGATGGGAAACCTTGTCCTTGGCAAGAGCAGAAAGCTGCATGACGGCAGCAAAATATATTAATGCAGCTTCTCCCCCCGGCTTTTTTTCTTCCCCTCTTCCCTTGAGGATGAAGTGACCTGTGTTTTAAAAAATTATATAGTAGTAATATTGGTTTCTAGCCAGTGAAAAAGCTCTCATTTTGCCCAGCTCTCCCTAGTTAGATAAGCTACAGGGTTAATGGTGTCTCTTGGCAGATGAAGGCCTGTGTACGGGGGCTGAAGGCTGCAGCCACGGGCTCTCCTTGCATGTGCTGCGGAGTCAGAGTCCCCAGTGCATTTGCAAGCAGCAGCAAAACCCCTTCCCACCTGCAGGCTGCAGGGCTGTGTTGGTACCAGACTGTCCACAGCAGTTGGCCTTTCTGAGAGAAGAAACCCAGAGGACTATGGTGTTTTGCCTGTGCGCGTCTCCAGTGCAGTCCTGGGTCTGTCCCTGGCTACATCCATACAAGCTGAGATGTCCTCTATGTTTTGTCTTTGTTAATCATCCATTTCAGACCCTGATGAGTGCTTGATATAATCTCCTCTCATGCATTTGATCTTTCTGTGTACATTTTCTATTTCAAATATCTTGTTTTCAGGACAGAAATCCACCAGAGATTATACAGGAGCACACTGACGTTTTCACTTTGTTCCTCTCCTAAGAATCCCTACCATTCTTCTTGCTTTTTTGATTGCTGTTAAACGCAGAGCTGAGGAACTCAGTATTTCTCATTCACTCCTGTGTGCCAGTAGCTCTGTGTTGTGTTGCACGTGCCATCAAGTTCCTTTTCACAGGTGCATGGCTTTGGATATGGCTGTTGCATCCAAGCCAAGAGTTTATTGCCAGTCCCTCGGGGTTTCATTCCTGTTTGTGGCCAGCTTTGCCTTTTCTGACGTGGGATAGCCTTGTGCTGCTGAGGACCTCGTGCTGCTCCTGTCAGTCCTGCTGTGTGAGCCCTTCGTTCCCCAGCGCTCGGTCTGAGCAGTTGTTGCTGTTTGAGACTCCAAACTGCTGCTTGTTGCTTCTCATCTCCTCGAGGCTGAGCAAACATGGGAGCAAAAACCCTGAGTTTTACACGAGCCTAAGAGCACAAATGGCTCAGGGATGCTTCAAAGCTGCATCCATTTGATACTCAGCAGGATGAATCTTTCTTCGCTGTGTTTAAAAATAAATAAATAAATAAATACAATGCTCAGACACATCAATCCTGAAGGGGCAGTAGCCCACACATGAGCTTAGTCTGCATTGCCTTGGTTTTCTTCTCCTTGTGGGGATCTTTTCTAAGCCCCTGGAAACCTTTTTGAAGGGAGTCTGGAGAACACTGAAAGCAGCTTCTCGTTGCCCTATTGCTTGTCCCTCCCCAGAGCCCCATGCCCTGTCCTTCTGCTCAGGTGGTTCCCATGTTCCTGCTCCCACCCGGCGCTGGATTGCGCTTTGTGGTGCACAGAAGCGCTGATTTGGGCTTGAAGGTGGCCCTGCTCTTCTGCCAGTTCTTATCCTCAACGGCTGTGCAGTTTGCATAACGGCAGAAAAGCCGTGACCTCCTTTGGGGAGGCGTCACACGAGCGTCGGAGTCGGTACCAAGGGCGTCATTTGAGTGTGGATTTGAGGGAGGAAGGGACAGGCACGTTCCCGTGGTAATTCAGGCAGTCGTGTTAACTTGAGCTATCCCCTCTAACCTCCTCAGTCAGCTGGTGCAGCAGGAAACCTTTGGGGAAGAGAATTTTGAGGGAGTTTCTCTTATGGCAGTGGTATGGCCTGATGCCAGGTCACAGGAAGGGTGGAGCTGGGGTCAGGTTTGTCCCGGCAGGATGTAACACTCGGCCACCAAGTCTCAGGGCTTTAGCACAGCTGGCTCAGGAAGAGCCAGAACGGGACCGGGAACAGCAGTAACAGCTCTGAGTGCAGTTGTGTGAGGTTGTTTATTTCCGTTTCTTTAAAAGTAATAAACAAACAAACAAAAAAGGGTTTCAGCCTCTGTTCTTTGCCCAAGGAGGATGCCCAGGGTGCGTGTGGGACGGGGTCGTACCCAAGACCCAGGTTTCCAAGGTTTTGTGAGCAGCAGCTTCTTGCCCAAGGCTGAGTGCCCCGTGTGTCTGCAGCTCCTGACCCGGCGGGGGCTCTGTGCAGCGTTTCCCTGGCACGGGGGGAGTGTTTGGTTGGATATTTCCCTTTCAGTATGCCCACGATGTGGAATTTGGTACATTTGCAGTGGAATGGCTTCTGTTCTAATTGGGAAGGTTAAGAAAAAATAAATGTGCAGTATGAGCTGAGCTATTTTACCACTCAGTTATTCAGACACTTCCTTCAAGCAGGTGGAATAAATATAGGAGGAAAAGCAGCCAGTCTTGCTGACCTCCCCTGTTGTGCCTTTTTGTTGAAAAGGAAAATATCTTGGTTATATGCTGAAGTGAAAAGCCACTTTACAAATGACAGAAGCTAAAACAAAAGGTGTGTATTCAGCACTGAGCTGGCTGCAAAGGGTAGCTTCCATATTGTTTCTTCCGCAAGATAATTAACAATTTTTGATTGTGAGCAGTGCCTTCCTCTCAGAAATCCAGACAGCTTGTTGGTTTTCTTCTTAATGTTTTTTTTTTCTTCTTTTTTCTCTCTCTCCCCTTTCCACTAGAACGGAGTCATGTCTGGGTTGATGCAAATGCTGCTTCTGAAAGTGTCTGCTCACATCACAGAACAGCTGGGGATGGCCCCAGGCGGAGAGTTCAGGGAGGCTTTCAAAGAGGTGAGGACTTGAAACGGTTCTTCCAGGTCAGATTACTGGCCTTTGAGTCAGACTAAATAAAGCCATTTGTTAGGTACTGGAAGAGAGTACTGGGCTGGTGTTTGCACTGCAGCCTACGCCATGGGAGTTATCTGCAACCTCAAAGTAAACTCAGAGCTGCAGATGTCTGCAGCCCTGAGTGACACAAAGGCAACACCGAAAAGGCTTTAAATGTCAAGGTGTTTTTTTTTTTTTTTTTTTTTCCCCTCCCTGATTATGTGTTAATGGCATTTGTTTTAGTTGTATTAATAACTAACTTTTTTCTGTTCTAGTGGAATAACTGTTGTTGGATAGTGAAATCGTTACAGTAAAACCACCAACAGAAACTGGGGGATCTAGCTGTTTGTTTTGGGTAGTTGAAATAACTCCATCCAAATGATAATCCTGTTTTTATTCAATTCTGGTGGTCATCCCTACCATGTTAAAAGGGAGAACACACCATGGTTTTAAACACTATGAAATAATTGTGCCTTTATTCTTAAAAAAATGGAATTGTTTCAAGGCCCATTTTCCTGAGTATTCTGGACCAGACTTTGTGTCTTCCTCCTGCAAAAAAAAATCATTTAAATCCTTCCAAATGGTTGTTTGGAATTTTTTATAACCCGTGTTTAACGAGGAGCTTTCCAGTGTATTGTAGTCTTGGTTGACAAATGTTTTAGCACAATCTTGCCTGGCATTGCTGTTTGGTATCTGGCATTAGTCTTTGTTTTGTGAGCTCCTCCAGTTCTCAATTTATTCTGTCATCAGAAACAGTTGGACAGGTTTAATCCTGATGAATCCTAGTTAAAAGCAAAATATTCAAAGTCATTTTACTTGCAACTTTATTCCAACCTGGATGGGTATTCAGCCTCATCTGTTTGCCTGAAGTCATAAAGAGGTGCTGCATATTTATGTAACAGAAAAATAAAGAGAGGGTGGAATTAAAATTCATGGATTTACTGTAAATTTACTGAAACTCATGGGTGATATATTCCTTTACAAAGTAGTATATTGAAAAAGTTTGCTGCAAAGCCAAGAACTCTGAATTGTGATAGTGTTTTGCTCCTCTTTTTTTTCTTTAAAATATCTCGAATAACATAATAAGACAAATGTTCCCTTAAACGGGCAGTGATTGGAAGTCTTACATGGTAATCTGTGTCTTCTCTTCCAGGCTAGTAAAGTACCTTTCTGTAAATTTCATCTTGGAGACAGACCCATCCCTGTTACTTTTAAGAGAGCAATTGCTGCTCTTTCTTTCTGGCAAAAAGTCAAGCTTGCTTGGGGCCTTTGCTTCTTATCTGACCCAATCAGGTATGAATACGAGTCCTCTCTGATTTCCAAGGGCAACTTCTTCAACTCTTCAATCTGACTTTAGTAGGAGCTGAAAGTCTTCAGTAGGCAGCCTGATGTAGAACACCTAAAGAAACAAACATTGCTCAAAAAATTATTTTTGGTTTGTCTATTCCTTTGCTGAACACAAATTCTTTCCCATTATCAGCATGTGGATTTTCCTAATGGAGTAGGATTTTTCCCTGGGCTAATATATACTGCATCAAGATTTCCAAAGGACTTGGGCCTGCTGTGTTAAGTCACATCAGGATCAGGGTAGTTTGAGAATTGAATCAACATCTGCTGTCTGAGCAGTTTTGTTGTTTGTTTGCTTTTTGGAACAAGAGAAAACATTTAAAAGTTTGTGTGACTTAATGCTGCCTTTATGAAGGGGCCTTGTTAGGAACTTCTACCTTATGGTAGTGCTTCCCAGATGGTTATTTTCTTGCTCAGCCTGGTTTCCTCTACCCTTCAGAGAAATCGTTTGTTTCCGCCCTGCCTCTGCCCACAGGTGAGAGGGAGCTTCCTTGGGCTGGGTGAGAACACGTGCCCCGTGTTCTCCTCAACTCCTGCTGTTCCTAGCAGACTTGCAGCAGCAGCAGGTGTCCAGAAACTGGTTGGCAGCTCGTGTGGTCCCTGAACCCCCGTGCTTACCTCGTTGCCTGTGGCTGGAGCCCTGCAGAGCCCACGCAGGGAACAATGTTGGGTGGTTTGGGTTTTTTCAGACGTTCTGAATCGGCCCAGGGCTCAGCCAAGCCAGACGTGATGTGGTTTTGGCTTTTATTTGCTTCCTGTAAAAACTTGCTACTACCTTTAGCTATAAAAGGAGTTTGAATTTTTTTTCTGTTTTATTATCTGCAGTTAAAAGTAAATTTTATTTCTTTACTAGACTAATAAAAGCATGGAGCTATTTATGGATTTGGGGAGGGGGGACACTGGAGTATTTATTTCTCTGCCACTTCTCCCGTTCCTTCACTTATCCCGAGAAGATTTTGTTTTTCAACTGCAATTTTAACCTGTAGTCATGATAGGTGAATGCTGGTTCACAGATGAAATTTAAATTTGGATAAAGTTGCACCTAAACTTTTTACAACTGATCTGTGAAATTTGTGGTTTTGGAAATACAAATATATATGTACATAAAGGGGGGGACTGGTGTGTAGACACGACCACTGAGACATCAGTATGTGGTTGTGCTGGAAAGGGAGTAGTAATTCAGCATCGGTTTGTGCCAGTTTTGGTGTTGGGTGACTTGGTGAAAGCCTGCAATATGCTTCTGCTTTTGGTTGTCCCCGTTTGCATTTGTAGTGTCTTTGATCTCAGAAACAGGGCTCAGAGAACACACGGTGGGATCAGCCTTCAGCGGACAGTGGTCGAAACCGCTTAGCAGTTGCTGCAAACTGCACCGCAACCCTGAGAGCAAGCAGAAGGTTAAAAGCACCTTTAAAAGATAAAGAAGCTCACCACGTTTGCTCCTGTGTTTCTTGCCCTCTCTATTTCCTGTTCATTTAACATTCTCCCATTCAGAGATTTAAAAATATGTTAGACTTCCCTGAAGCTGAAGACTTGTGTTTGGTGCTAGAAACCTGCAGAACCCTCTATCTCCTCAGGCTGCCCCCATGCAGTGTGTGTTTATTTTATTTATTCCTGAAGCATAGCCTTTCTGGGTGCTCAGAACCACCTCCTCAGAAGTGCACGCATTGCTTCATTTAAACTTAATATATTTTGAGATGTTTGGAGCCACTTGTCCTACTGCTTTTGAATCCCCGTGCTTTTGCTCGGTTTGGTTGCCAGCTTGCAAACTGGGAAAGGTAAAAAAAAAACATTCAGTTGAACTGCCTAAAGGCAAGTGACCTCCCTTGTCTTTCCTTGACTTCAGAGGCACTGTTAAATATCCAGTCTTACAGGTTTAGGGAAATTGCTCTCATTTTGGAGAGAACTATACAGCATTTATTTGTGTCTAACATGAATGACCCCTTAAAGTTGCTCTTTTGCTGTCAGTCTGTCTCTTGGGCTTTAAAGTCATTAAATAGATATGTATTTTCCTTTCAGTAAGGATGATGTGGAGAAATGCAAACAGAAGGATTTACTGGAGCAGATGATGGCAGAAATGATCGGAGAGTTCCCTGATCTTCATCGCACTATTGTCTCGGAACGAGATGTTTACTTGACCTACATGTTGAAGCAAGCTGCAAAGCAGATAGAACTACCTCGAGCTTCAGAAAGTAATTGTTTTGTGTTAGATACCATCACTGGTGGCATGACACTCGCTTTCACTTCTGGGGATACCTGGAGTCTTCTGTGGGTTTGTTTTGTAGACATATGCCACATGCTGCAGAGGATTACAGGGCCTAAAGAAAAAAATAGTAGTGGTGTTGTCCTCTCCTCGGTAGGACCGTATTTGTCTGGTCTTCAAAATCCTCTTGTTCTTGTGTGTCGTCTGCATGCCCTTGGGATATATGTAAGCGTATGCCTATATAAGCATTAAGAATATAAACAATATGGATTGCTTTTTATTTGCTCTCTTAAGGAAATACTGTTTGCAATCACTTCGTGCAAAACTTATGGCCCTTTGTCAATTAAAAAATAATAAGAATATAATAGTGGGAATATGATAATAGTTGGAATATTGCACCTATATTCTTGTATCCGGTATTTGGTGCCAGCCCTGCTGCCTCCTGCTTCCCAGAACAAACAGGTCCCGAAAATCCCGGCGCAGCATGGAGCTGGTTCAGGCTGGGAACGTGAGCAACTATAGGAAAGATACATGTTAACTTTTACTGTGCAACATTAAGTTTTAATTATGTAGTATTATGAGGACCTGCCTCTGGAAAAAAAATCTGCTTTATAATGTCACACATTTCCTTTATAGTTTGCAATTAGTTTTTACTGATGTGTTCCTTTCTCTCCATCTCTCTTTCTAGCTGAACCTAGACAGTACATCCCATCTGTTGTAGTGGGTGTTGTTGGGATGGGCCACGTACCTGGAATTGAAAAGAACTGGAAGTCTGACTTAAACATCCAGGAAATAATGAGGTAACAGTTATCCTTCCTATTGAGGTTACCAGCCTCTCTGGCTGAAAGCTGGCGATGAATCTTTGGTTTTTTGGTTGTTGCTTGTCACAGCACGAGGAGCCATTGCTGCTGTTGTCCCTGCCTCCTCAGCACACTGACTTGCTGGGTACTGCTTGCAGTAAAGGCAAAAGAACAACCAAATGGGAGAAGTGTATAGTTGGAGATCAGGCTAATTGTGAGGAAGCAGCTTTGCCTGGAAAGAAAATTTGTCAGTCCATGTTTGGGGCTTTTAAAATCGGAATTCAAGTGAGGTGACACCTCATGGGAGGTGGCAGGTACAAAACCAGGCTTTGCTCTAGCTTAGGTAAATATAAAGTGTGGATCTCATGGCTTTGCAGTGTCAGGGCACTGATGGTTCTGGGAAGCCTGAAATCACGATTGCTTATTACTTATTTTTCACTGTACATATTACTGTAAGTAATAGGATCTTTTAAAGCTTATGCTCAATTATGCCCAGCTGGTAAGAAGTCCCTGCCCCTTTCTGCAGGGTTGTAGCTCAAGGCCAGGCTCTCTGATCCTGTTCTGTACCCTGCCAGGGCCATAGTTCAATGTCAGGGTTACTGGTGTCTTTTGTAAGATGCTAACAGCGCGTGAACCTGGCTTTCTAAAGTGATACAAGATATAAATAATAAAAAGCAAATGACAGATGGCATTCAGACTGTATGAAGACCCTAATTTCTTGTTAATCTTTTTATTTTTCTGGTGTTGTCATGTTGCAGATGCAAAGTTATGCTTTTTGTGTTAGTGAGTGTCATCTCCCCAAAGGGAGAAGTTCTAAAGGTTTTACAGGTATCTGTGTTTTGCAAGTTGCAAAATAACCTTGAGAATGGCCTTGGCATCCCCTACGCTTACATTCTGTGCTAAGCCCGACCCTAGGCAGAGCTTACTGTTTTCTGAAGGTCGTACTACCCAAATTGCACTGAGGGACCAAAATGGAGAAGAGCATAGGGAGTGTGAAGGCTGTTTGGCCCATCCTTTGCTCAATGTATGCATTGCTCTCAAACTGTGCATATTCCCTCACCTGCTAGATGTGACCTCAGTCATCTCCAGCTAGCACACCCTACCTGCTTTAGAGGTGCCTCATAGGCTTTGCGCTGCAGGACCTGCTTGTAAATGCATTAGGAATGGGTTTTCGGAGATAAATAAGTGGGAGTTTGGGAATCCTTTCAAGCTGCGGAGAGCAGTGTCCCTTGGAGAAGATTACTTGGGTTGCAGCGTATCCATGCGGTGTGTGCAGAGCCCTGCGGAGCCTGTTATTCCCGGAGCAGGACACAGGCCCAGGGCCCTGCTGTCAAAGCCAACCTGGCTCTTTGAGAGCAGCTCTGCTGGCCACCGAACGCCCCTCACTCGCAGCGCTGCCCGCGACCGGGCCTAGAGCAGGGTGCAGAGCCCCCAGCGCCCTCCCGGGAGCGGGGCAGATCCCGCGCCAGTGTCCCGCATCCCGAGTATCCAAGCGCCGCCTCCTCCCTTGCCCGAGTGACAGTGAGCTGGGGGCCCAGGCGTGGGGCTCCGACTGGCCCATGCTGCTCCTGAGCTTCTGCTCTGTGTCGAGATCTGCATAACACTGTTAAAAACAGCCCTACAAACTACTGAACTCCCAGTATTCCTCGGGAAATCCTGGTATCATCTTGGTTACTTTGGTGGGGTGATGGGCCAGACAGGGCCCCAGGCTGTTAAAAGTGGCACATACATGAGTGGCAAAGTTGTCTCTTGCTTAAATTTGGATCTGGCCCATGAACGTGGAAGAACAGATTGCCCATCTGTTCTCTGGAAGGTCTCCTGCACTCCAAAGGAGGAGAGGAAATGATCATTGTTGATCATTGTTTTGGTCAAAAACTACCTATTTTTTTCCCAGATACAGTGTTAACTTTTTTTTTGTATCCCTTCCTTCAGTGTGCCTCCTCCATCAGCTTCAAGCAAGATTTTCAGATTTGTCGTAAAAGCAACAGTTTTTGGACTCATGGGATATGGCTGCTACCGAGTAGCTCAGAGGACAGTGCGGTTCCTTCTTTCGACGGCAGCAGCACAGAGCTACCTTCAGAAGCTGACAGAGGTGAGACCACTGCCCTGAACATCAAGCAGAGGCTGAGGACGTGGCTGGACAGGCTGCTGGAGGCAACGAATGGAGTGGGCTGGAAGAAGAGGGAAATGAAGGTTGGAGTCGGAGACGGTTGATGCTGAACAACGCTGAATTACTGTGTAATAAAGTATTGATACTAAAAGCTACACCAGCTATGATGCAATGAATACGTTTGATCCTTGGTAAGTGTACTGCATGAAAGCACATGATTCTGGATTGAGGTAAAGGAAATATACACAAATATATAATATATATACAAAGACTTGCTGTATGTATAATATATATTAAGAGTGGTGTAGTGTGGACAGCTTAAAGAGCGTGCGCTCAGGACTCTTCTGAGAGGAACAGAAGCAGAGTAGCACAATCGGGTGCATCTGCTCAGGAGTTCAGGGACACCTGCTTGAGTGATTTTTAGGTTTTTTCCTTAGGTATAGTAATACCTAGAGGTCATTTCTGGTGCCAGGCACTTTTACACGTCATTTGGAAGGACATCTCTCTGTAAGTGTTTTATACTTAAAACACACTTTTTAAAAACCTTTAGACCTTTCCAAAAACTTCATAATTGTACAGGCTGTCATCCCTACACTGCTCAGATTTTTAACAAGCCTTACTGCAAACCAGAAGTGCTGCCTTTGGATCGCATCCTCGTTGCAGCCGCCGGTTGAGTCCTCTCTCTCCTGCATTGGGAAGGTCCCACCGCATCCCAGTTCAGTGTGGCTGGTGTCAGATGTTTACAGGACACTCTGTTCCTTTAGATTAGGTTATTTAATCTGTATTAGTTAGCCAAATCCTGCTGGAATTGGTATTGTAAATTTAAGAGAATAGAACTACTGTTCAAATTGCTTTTATTTCTCAGAGCTTTCATTACTGGGACAAGAAGTCTGGAACTGATAGTACCTGCCCCTCATTTTTGATACCTGGAAATACTTTATTTATCAATATAATTTCTCAGTGGATAAATATTTTAATCTATTTAGTAGAAAATCAAAGCTCTACTTAGTTTTTCAAATTAGTGGTAGTGTTTTATTTTGGCTGCTTGCTATTTATACAAAGAATTATGGGTACTTCAAACTGCTGTGATTCTTTTCATTTTTTTATTTTATTTTGTCAGGGTAACTGTCATCCATCTTTCTTTTTTTCTTAAATCCTGGGCTAATATTGAATTGGATTTTGGGGTACCTTTGGTACAGGCTCGTCCTTGATTGTAAAGAGCCCTCTGCAATCAGCTGGTCCCAGTCCAAGAGTACAAATAATTGTCATATCAAAATTCTTAGGCGACACAGGGAAGCGCAAGTCCTGTTTGCTCCTCAGGCTCCTGTGCAATCGCTGATTGACTTCAGTTGGGATCTGTGTGACCCTCTGGGGAGAGGGGCTGTGAAGCAGGAGGAAGAGCAGGTGCTGTCCTAGTTTCATGGTTTTTTTTTTTTTTTTCCAACTTCTTTCAATAAAATCAACACACCGCTTTGCTTGGCGGGTGAATTTCCAAAGCCTTGTGTTGGAAATATTCCCACACAAAAGTATGTTTTTGCCAAAAGTACGTGTGTGTATCTCCAGTCTTGTCCTTTCTTCAAGACTCTTTTTTTTTTTTTTTTTTTTTTTTTTTTTTTTTTTTTTTTTTTTTTAACTGAAATTGAGGGTCTGCTGCTCTCTGTGGTGGCGCTGGCTTTGGAGCTGGTCTGTCCCTGCAGCCTGCTGCTTTTCTGCCTCGCACCTCGTGGTCACGGTGGGTCCCAGCGCAGCGGTCGCTGCTGCCTCCTTATCTTTAAGCCTCCTGTCAAACCTGACCCGATTCTGCCAGGCTCCTAAGTGCTTAGGTGCTTCTCTGGATCAGGGCCTTAACACTTGTGCGCGGAATAAACTTAGCAAATAAGAAGGGCAGCAATTCCCACTCGGACATCCAGTGTAGCCGGTAGCGTGGAGTGCTGTGGAATCGGGACCTCTGTCTTTCCATCAATTAGTGCTTGAGAAAAAAGAGGAGACCTCTGGCAGGATCAAAAGCAGCAGCATTTGTGAACAGATGATAGAAACTAGAGTGGCTGCCTGAATTTTGATTCCTGTGGTGGTTTGTTTTTTGTTTTGTTTTGTTTTTATTTTGGTAAAGGTTTAATATATTGTTTACTACTAATCAGTCCTATTGGAGTAAATGTATTACATTTTGTGTAGATTTTTTAAGGATGAAAGCAAAAGCTTAAGCTCATTCTTCTCCTGGCTTTACTGATATACCAAAAGATTTTTTCTTTTTTAATTTGAGATCATTCTAGCTGGTAGAGTTCAATATATTGATGTTTTGCTTTAAGATCTCTACAGATTTTTAAGGTATCTGCAGACATTTTAAAAGCTCTGCAGATCTTTAATATCTGTGCTCAGGTAATTTTACACAAAAGACAAATATAAGGTAAATTTTAGGGGAGAAAAAAAAAAAGAGCCTTAAACGTGGGTGGGACTAATGCTGAATGATTGTCATGGAGCATTCTTGCAGTCTTACTGTTCTTTTTATCCAGAAATTATTGCCGTGTAAGCTGTCCTTTTGCAGTCCAGCCTTTATCAGCGCTGATACTTTGAGCCTCTGGTTTCATCCTTTCTGAGGAGCGGAGCAGCAGGTTCTTGGCGGGGCTGTGCGTGGGGCAGGTTGTGCTCTGCCTCCCGCTGCCGCCCGCACGCGCTGCCCAGGGGCGCCCCGCGCCGCCACCTGCAGAACTCGCCCTCCCCTTCAGTGCACGAGTGGGTCGTGCTGTCCCTGTGACATAATCAGTGTTTCGGATCCGCTCCTGTCCATTCTAGTCCAGTCAGCCCTTCCAGTGTTAGCAGCATCCCGTAAAACTACGTTGAATTGTCCCAGCCCCACCTCAACCTGATGAAGCCATACTGTGTTTTTGGGTGACGTGTACATCTGCTTTATGCACTTGTACATCTGATGTAAATTTGAAGTATTTTTAACAATGTGTGCCTTTAATCTAAAGTGGTTTAAACAGCAGTATGTTCTATGATATAAAAAATAAAATATTTTAACCACCGTTTCTGTCAAAGGCATTTATTTTCTGTATTAGTCACTTTCTGAAAGCAAGCCCTAGTGCACAGCCTCACAGTGAGCAATACACAGCTCTGCTGGGTTTATTCCTTTGGAGTGAATCCCTCCCCACAGGGGCTCTGGTCTCTGGTGCTGGACTGAAGAAACTAGTTCTTCTACCCCATGTAATCAGGGAACAGACAAGAAGGGTTTTCCCTGGGTGTTGCCCTTTGACAGCCCCCTCGAAGGCTCCAGGAGCACAGGGAAACTTCAGAGCAGTTGCCTGAGGGCCCAGACCTAGGCAGGGAGAGTGGCTGTTTCATCCGCCTTCTCCTTGGTTGTGGTTTTGCAGGGGATGCAGGGACTTGGTTTTAATCTTCCTGCCCATGCCCCGTCCTGCGGGATGCTGGACTCCTCTGGCCGCCCTGTGCTAGGCTGGGCCTTCCCGTGCTCTGCGCAGTGCCCTGGGAGCAGGATGGGGCTGAGCGAGTAGCGCGTGGAGGGGGACGGGGCACCCTGGCCCGCGGCCCGTACGGGAAGGCGCCCCAAAGTGCTGCGCTCAAACAGCACCTGAGACAGCAGAGTGGCTGCTGCCCTCAGGCTGTGCTGCAAAACAAATACAATGGGAAGAAATGAGGAGGTTGGCTGTTAAAACACTAAGTAAATTTCCTAGAAAATAACATCTCGGGGGTTAGAGCTTCCCATGACAGTAACAAGCAATGATGAGGAGTTTGGTGCTCAGATATCTCGAGGAGGGTGTTTCTAAGAAAGAAACTTTTTATCCCTGTTGTGTGTGAACACAGGCACGCTCCGCCCCTCACTCTCCCCATGCTATGTTTTACTTATCTCCTCTGGGAACGGAGAGATTCTGTTTCCCAAAGGAATTGCTCGCTGGCTTCACATGCGTACGTAGCCACGGGTATGTCTGTGATGCAGTTTGTGTGGGGGTTTTCCTATGCTGAACATTGCACCAAGTTAAGTAATTGATTTGGCAGCAAATTAAGACCAGGCAGGCTGGCACTGGAAGCTCTTTCTGTGTGTGTGTGCAACGTAAAGCAGTGAACAGCACTGACTGACATGCATGTCGAGTTGTCTTGAAGTGGGAACTACACATTAAAAAGAAACGAGTCACTTGTGTAATTCTGACATATTCATGTACTTATTTTCCTGTTTCTTTCTCAAACCAAAATAAACTTTAATTTTAAACTTAAGTATTGGGACTGACTTTATTGCTTGTGGGGTTTTGTTTCTTTGTTTGGGGTTTTTTTCCCCTCTTTTCTTTGCAGACGTGACTCCAGCTCTGGCAGGCCAGCTTCAGGCTGCAGCTGGCTGCATTCAGTTGTCCTCTGAAGCTTGCAGTGAAAGCTTCAACCACACAACACACATAACTGGAAAATAATGTAGAGCTGGAACTGGTCTGGTGGCTGCTCAGGGGGGAAGAAGCCTTGTGTCTCAAAAAGGTTGTGTCCTTCCCTAGCACACATGTCTATCAGCAGCCATGTGCTGCTGCTCTCCGTGAGCAGCGCGGCGGCTCTCGTGCCCGGCAAGCCCGGACCTGAGGGCAGACCGGGCTCCTCTCCTTGTCCCCTGTGTCCTCAGCCGGCTGCTGCGAGCCCTCATCTAGCCGGAAGGGAGAGACAAGAGCAGCAGCGTGGGGCCGGCGCAGCCCCTGGGCTGCTTGGGGGGTTCTGCCTCTGCGGTCCTCAGCGTCGCTGCCACCCTTCTCCTGCGCCTGCGTCTTGAGCTTCTTTGATGCAGGAAGGAAAGTGGAAGAAGAATCAGACCTGGGTTTCAAAAAGCTCTCCCTGTGCAACTGTATCAGTTTAAGTAAGTCAAGGCTTTGAGACTGAGCTTTGACAAGCGCAGAGCGTCACCAGGCACACGCGGCCTGTTGGGGAAAACCTGCATTTCCCTCTGTATCCTTGTGCTCTCCTGACTTCTTCAAGAACTTCGAGTTCCCGGGAGTGCAGACAGGCATTTCTGCTTGTCCCCTCTCCTGGCTTAGCTGCAAGATGCAAGTAACAGCAACAGCGCCAGCTACGGAGTGCAGGGGGGAGCCTGGTGCGTTCCTCCTGTGCGGGGGAACGTGCTGGACTTTGAGGATGTCCTTCAGAGAAGAGATAAGGGCTTTGCCCTGGGCATCTTTGGTTTTGACTATCACCCTTGTTAGAGCTGATGTTAACGACACGGAATAGAAGCAGCCTAAGTAATTCCTGGTTTATAGTAAATTTCTACATTTTTGTTGCTGTTTCTCTTTTTTTTTATTCATAAGATTATGTTGATACTTGAGAGGAAGCTTCTTGAGTCAGGAACAGTGTATTGACTTACGGCATTTAAATATATATATAAAAAGGTGGATTATGTTGTTTATGCTGTTTTATGGGAGATATAGAGAAGGAGCATGATAAGAAAAAGATATTCCTAATTAAACTTTATTTTTTACCTCCTGGTAAGACTCATACTTTTAAGCAATTGAAATTAATGGGAATTGCTTCATCTGTTTCAGGGATAGGCTTGGTCTGCCTCAGACCCAGCACTGGGGGAAGCTGAAGCTCTGCTCCGCTGCCCTCTCGCAAGCTGAACATGCCTGAGCTCCTCGAACCCAGCTGATCCCCTGGGGCTGCTGGAGGTGCTGGGTGTCCCCCTGAGCCGCGGCCGCTGTGACGGCCCTGGAGGCTTTTGGTACCTCCTCTTTAGGCGGCGCCGAGCAGGAGGATTGGGGACTGGCTGTACCCTGCACAGTGCATCACAGTTGTCACCAGTCTGAAGCTGCACACGGGCTGCACGCGGGCCCTCCGGGTGTCCCTGTGCTCGCGGGGATGCCCGTCCTGCTGCCCCGACATGCTCAGGGAAGGCCTGTGCCGCAGAGCCCTCCCAGGGCAGATTGCACTCTGCCCCGTGCAGGGTTGGGCTCCCACCCCCTGCATGCCAGAGACGCAGACGCAGCGCAAGCCACGGGCTGGGACGTTTATTGATTGATGAACACACGTCTAGGAGAGCAGGAAAGCAGCGAAAGGGTCCATGAGCTACATAAACACACCCCTCAGATCAGTTCAGTTACAGAGTTGTGCAGACCGCGAGGATGAAATACATCGCTGACTCTCACCACAGCAGGGCTAACGCTCAGTTCTTTGTGTGCTGACGTGTTGGTCTGTTGCCCTACACCGAGCTTGTGGTCACATCAAGCACTGGGTTATCACGGGGAACTCCCTGCTGTGTCCCAATGGCTTGTGCTGCTGAAAAAGGTGCCCTCCCTTGTCTGGACTTTTGTACCTTTTCCTTCTTTCTTCCAATGTTTTGCTGCTAATGCACCTCCTTTCTTCTGACCAAACCACTCTGAAGCAATGACTTCCTCCCCCTTATTGCCCATTTGGGGGGCCCATACCAAACGCTGTAACCGCCATGCTCCTGGCCTGCCTTGGTGTTGCTGACATCATTACCTGGGCAGCGTGGCTCCCTACTCCCCCGGCTCCGGCTGGCTGCATCAGTTGGCTCCAACGGTGCTGTTTGAGCCTGGCTCCTCCTGCGAGCGCCGCCTGAGCAGCTCCTTATCTGCCAGTTCACACAGCGGCTCGGCCAGGCACTTGTTTGTCACCTCGCTGCCGCCGCTGGCAGCTGCTCGCGCGCAGCCTCCTCCGCAGCCCTGCTCCGTCTAAGCTCCGACGAGGACATTCCTTTCTTTTGCACCAAGCAAAGCGTTTGTATGAAGGAGGAAATATATGGATAGAATAAAAGGATAAATAAAAACAATAATTCTACCATAACTAGTGACGGCTGCAGAATTAAGTGCAATAAGTGGAGTGTAGATTTTGGATCACACAGAACTAATGTGTACGTATCGTTAGCTGTCCGTTTTCAACAACTGGGTGGTGCTGCTTCTTGTAACCTTGTGTGCACCCCCTGCCCTTTTTAACTGGCATACCCACAGCCCTTTCCCAGGATTGTGGCGAGCTCATGCAAGGGTTCATAGCCCATCGTTGATGTGCTTCTCACAACGCATCTCCTAACCCCCGGCCAAATCAAGATGAAAATCCCCACCACCCAGCTGGTAAAACGCGTAACGTGGGATCTCGCAGAGGTTCATCCATTACAAAAAACATCGAAACACTGATTCAATAGCTATCAGTTGTGCTCAAATACAATAATAGCCAGAGATCTTGTACAAAATGCTCTTTTTTTTTAACTTGGCAGTTGCTTTTCGCACATGGCACATTTGGCTATTCCAAATAGTTACTTTGGTCACATCAAAAAAACTGAAATTTGCTACCAATTCACCTTGTACACAATCCAAAATTTGCCCCATTTTACTTTAGCTGTGAGCATTTCAATGTCCAATTAATTTAGTATTCCAGTTTCTGCATCAATTTCTCCTCCAGTGGTGCTTGCTAAATCTCAAGCCATCTCAACCTTCTATACAGTTTTCACGACGTTTACCAGGGAGCCATTTTGCCATATAGACACCCCGGACATTTTCTTGAGAAGTCCACAGAACCACAGCATGGTTGAGGTTGGAAGGGACCTGTGGAGATCACCTAGTGAAACCCCCTGCTCCAGCAGGGACACCTAGAGCACGTGGCACAGGGTGGCATCTAGGTGGGTTTGGAAGATCTCCAAGGCAGAAGGCTTCACAACCTCTCCGGGCAGCATGTTCCAGGGCTCTGTCACCCTCACAGGAAAGAGCTTTTTCATCAAATTCAGGCAGATTTTCCTGTGCTTTGGCTTGTGGCCATTGCCACTGAAAACAGTCCATCTCCGTTCTCAACACCCTCCCTTAAGGTACTGATGTGCGTTGGTCAGATTCCCTCTCAATCTTCTCTTCTCCGGACTAGCAGGCCCAGCTCGCTTAGTCTTTCCTCATAACGACAAATGCTCCAGCCCCTTAATCATCTTCGTGGCTCTCTGCTGGACCCTCTCTAGAAGCTCCATGTCCCTCTTGTACTGAGCAGCCCAGAACTGTACCCAACACTCCAGGCGCAGCCTCACCAGAGCTGAGGAGAGGGCTGGATCCCTCAACCTGCTGGTAACACTCCTCCTAACACCTATTAGGAAACCAGGCATTCGGGACCTTCCCACTTTCAAGGTTTAGTGTTAAAATTCTGTTGGTGTCTTTTCCCAAGGAAAAACAATTATTAACAGCAGCAGTGATGTCCTGTGTCCCAAGAATTGCTTTTGCACCTAGAAGCTGGCAGAAGAAAACTGAACAGGGCCCAGAACGCTTTGATAATATTCCTGGCACCATCTTAAATCAATGAGGAGCACTTTGAAGATGATGGCTCTTGTTGAGGCTGTCTATAGCCCACAGTTGTGATCAATCCCACACCCACATTCAATCCTGAAAATTCATCTTACTTAAACACTAGTCAGAAACAGTCTTTAATTTCCCAGCAGTGAGTCTCTTTTACCATAAAATCACTCCTTTTTTTCCTGTTAGAACTGCGTTTCCCCATCAGAGAACCATAATTACTTGTAGATTTTCTCTTGGCTTTCCCCTTTGTACCTGAGGAGCCCACAGGCTCCTGGTTGGGGTGGATTTTGCCACTGCTTAATGTTGGCCCCTTTGTGTCCACGAGCTGCATAATCCTGCAGAGCTGTATGGGCCCAGTTCTTAGCTGAGCTCGTTGCTCCAGGATCAAGCGGGTATCTGGAGCACCCAACTGCTTAGCCTCTTCTCTCACATCACCTCTGATCTGATCTGTTTGTGGGCGACCGCCAAGGAGCAGCTCACAGGGGCTGTGCCCAGTACCCAGCACGTTCTTGGCTTGCACAGCCCAGCACACAAATGCAAGTGCTGTGTCCAGCCGAGTTCTCTCCTCAGCAGTGAACTTCAGTCTTATCTTGATGGACCTCACAACTATTTCCACTGCCCAGGAGGACTGTGGATGGTAGGAAATGCGGGTTAATGGATGCACTCTCGTCCCTTTAAGGAATTTCTGCACTGCTGCCTCAGGGAAACACTTTTCTTTACCTGGAACAGTTAAGAATGGAGGGGCAAAGCTTCATTGTTTCATGTAGACACTGAATTGAAGTATCAGCAGCAGCTCCACATACTGCCAGTTTCTCTGCCCATCTTGCTCTGCCGTGGCAACAAGTCTGGACCCATTACACCCCTTTCACCTTTGTAAGGGGCCCACACAATGAACCTGCCATAGCCCAAATGCTGCCCGCTCCAAGCTGTCCAAGCCTTCACACAGTGCATGCTTACACTTCTTTGCAAGGGCTTTCTGCTGTCCACGCATTCCACATACCTGGATTTTTGCAGAAATTACGGGAATAGGGATTTTAAATCCAATCTTATTAAGCCTTCATTGTTCCCCCCGAGCCTCTTTATGACCCCGCTGTGCTTCTGTACCGTACTAGGACTGGAAGACGGGCTCTCTGGTTGGAGACACCTCGTATTCTTCATCCAACAGCCCTGCTCCTGCCCTACTTTTAGTCCAGTACTATACGGACTTGGTGAGTCCTGTGATGTCTTCATTTCTTGAGGCAGCAACACAAAATTTTCTCTTGGACAGATCTACCTTGAACTGAGACAGGAAATTCTTTCCTAAAATGTTTGGCCCTCCTTTAACCAGAATTATCTGCCTTTCCAATTTATCTTCCCCAATGCACAAATGGGCTTCTACTTCTTCTCCCTTCATTTTTCCCCCTCCGAATCCCCAAATCCAGACTGATTTACCAGGAAGCGGAGGACCCTGGTAATCTAGCAAGTTACTTCTGATTCTTTATCAACTAAGAAAGTATTTGCAGCTTCCCACCCCCCCACTTCAGCGGCCCCGGGGCCTTCACAGAGCCCCTTCCTCCCGAATTCCAGGTCAGCGTGGTGGAGGTTAATCCCACTGACGCCAGGGATACGGACTCCTAATCTTTAAGGTCCCTTAAGGAAGGGTAGAGTTTTCTCTTTGGAACAGAGGGAGCAACTGATGGTGTCATCTGCTCCAGTTTCTCCCAGACCTCCTCTTGCTTCATCCCCTTTTCCTGGAGGATTTTCTTCATTTTGGCAAGTAACACTCCTGTCGGCTGGCTATCTAGCTCTTCCTCATTCACCCCCTGATTTATTAAAAATCTCCAAATTGTTCCTCGGGGTATGTACTTCCTCAGTTTCCCCTTTGCCGCTCCCTTCTTTCCCTTTCCTTCCCCGCCTGCTCCCATTAGTGTCCCCACGTTCTCCAGTGTGGCCATGCACTCACCAAGGGGCCGACCAATTAAGGTAGAGCCCAGGCTGATGAAAAAGCCCTTGTGCAGCTCTGGGGCGCGGCACGCCAGGACCCCTATGTCCCCCTGCTCCGTGTTCACCGTGTAGATATCAAAGTCAGGGGTTACAGGTTTCTCCCTCTGCTTTAAAACACGGAGCAAAACATTCCCGCACACGTAGGCGGCCGCCTCCTGCACGTCTGCCCAGGGCGCCCCCTCCATGTTGTCCTTGAGGGGCTCGTACTCGCCCAGGTTCCGGATCACCAGCCGGAGGATCTCCCCGCCGGACGTCTCGCTGGCTGGCAGGGCTCTGATGATGGCGCCCACCTTCGGCCAGGGCAGCCCTATGGCCGTCACCACGCGCTTGGCCTCCTCCGCCATGAAGGCTGTGCACTGCTCCAGAGTCCAGACCCTGTTCACCCACACGGGCCAGCCCTCCTTCTGCTTCTTCCAGACCTTCTCCTTCCTGCGCATATCCCTCGCTCTCGGGCTTTTCAGAGCTGCCTCTCTCTTGTCCTCCTTCGCTTTCCTAGGAACCACAGCAGCCGCCCCCTGGGCTGGTGAGTTCTCCTTGTCCTCCAGGCTCCAGCTTTCCCCATCCCACGTCTCCGGGTCCCAATCTGTCTTACTCAAGGCTGCCACTTTCCTGTGGTCCAGGCCCTTCCCCAGGGCCAGCAGTGTGCCCAGGCACTGCACCTTTTTCCGCAGCCGTGTGTTGTCGGCGTTCTCCGCCCTCAGCTTTTCCTTGAGCTCCCGCAGCTGCTCGGCCTGCTCGTTGAGCAGCGCGTTGTCGCAGCGCAGCGTCAGGATCTCGCTGTGGGCCACCTGCAAGCTGCTCTGCAGGTCCTTCACGCTCTGCTCCTTCTCCTCCAGAGCCGCCTGCAGGGCGCTCGCCAGGTCGAAGAGCAGCCACTGCAGGGCCGAGCACTTCTTTTCGCCCTTGGGGTGGTACATGGAGACGTAATTTACCCAGAGCCGTTCGGCCGCCTTCAGCGTGAGCTCCTGCCCGATCACCTTGTAGTCCCACGGGTCTCCGCCGTGCTCCAGCATGGCCTGCACGAGCAGCCCTCTCTCCTCCTGGCTCAGCGGGCTCTCGGCCTCCTCCTTCTCCTTCGCCTTGGCCCCCCTGCTCAGCCACGACATCCTGGGCTCGCTTCTCTCCGGGCTCCCCGGTGGGAGGTGTCCGCGACGAGGCGCCGCTCGCAGACGTCCCGGAGCCGCGTCCCGCAGGCGCCGCCCCCGTCCCGCCCCGCCGCAGCGGGCGCGGGGGGGCGAATGGCCGCGGCGCTGCGCGCCGGGCGGCGCTTCTTGCCGGGCTCGCTGGGCTCCGCCATGCAGCAGCCGGCGGCTCCCCCGGCGCGTCCCGCGGCGGGGGACAGCGGCTGGCTGGGCTCGCTGCGCTTCGACAACCTGGCGCTGCGCTCGCTGCCCGTGGACGCCAGCGACGAGCCCGCGCCGCGGCCCGTGCCCGGCGCCTGCTTCTGCCGCGCGCGGCCCAGCCCGCTGCTCAACCCGCGCCTCGTGGCCTGGTCGCCGCCGGCCCTGGCGCTGCTGGGGCTGGAGGCGGCGGCGCCCGGCGAGCGGCCGGCGCGCGAGGCCGAGGCCGCGCTCTACTTCAGCGGCAACCGGCTGCTGCCGGGCTCCGAGCCCGCCGCGCACTGCTACTGCGGCCACCAGTTCGGCAGCTTCGCGGGCCAACTGGGCGACGGCGCCGCCATGTACCTGGGCGAGGTGCTGGGCCCGGGGGGCGAGCGCTGGGAGCTGCAGCTCAAGGGCGCCGGCCTCACGCCCTTCTCCCGGTAAGGAGCGCGGCCCCCAGGGCCTTGTGGCCGTTGCCGCCCCGAGGACTCTGCCCCCCGAGCGGCCGTTACAGCCCGGCGCGGCCGTTACCGCCCCGAGGACACTGCCCCCCCGAGCGGCCGTTACCGCCTCGAACGGCCGTTGCTTTCCCGAGGAATCTGTATTAAATAAAGTAGCTGTATATCGGTCATCTCTTTACCAGACAGTTAGGTCGATACTTAATGTCCCATTTCTACTTTACTTATGTGGAAAGATCCAAAGAAGTAGTATTTTTTTTTCTTTGAAAGACATAATAGAAACCAATTTATTAATAAAGAAAACCTAAATTAAAAAAGATGTTGTTGTTTGCTGCCTTGCTTTTGCAAGAAAAAAGAGTTTGTTTATGGACAGCTGGACTGTTAACTTTAAATTCTGCAGTGCACTGACTAAATATTGAAACAATACTGATTTTTAAAACTAAGTAATTTTTTATCTGAATTATTTTAGTGGTGTCTTATGCCCTATTTAAAAGTTTGTGTTTTAAAGACTCTACAGAGTCTAAAACCATCAAGAGTCTAAAGACATCAAGAGTCTAAAACCATCACCTAATTGGACTTAGTTGTCATTGCAATTGTGTCCTGTCCATCTAGTCTGACCTTTGAAAGCTGGATCTTCAAACTTCTGTTGTTCTCGGAGCAACCACTGACTTGTTTTATGATGGTGGAAATCACGTCTCGCTTTTGTTATTATTTTTCCTCTCCACCACTAAATTGGAAACAGGAACTCCTTCCTTTGCAGCGTGAAAGTCGGGTCTGTCAATGCTTTCTGTTACAGACAAGCTGATGGTCGGAAGGTGCTGCGGTCAAGTATCCGAGAATTCCTGTGCAGCGAGGCAATGTTTCACCTGGGAATACCAACAACAAGAGCTGGAACGTGCGTGACATCTGACTCAAAAGTTGTTCGTGACATATTTTATGATGGAAATCCAAAAAATGAAAGGTGTACAGTTGTCCTGAGAATAGCTTCAACATTTTTAAGGTAGAAAAAAGACTACTTACTTAATCTTTTTTTTTCATGTTGAAACCTAGCATTGCAGGTTTTGAAATGTGTGTGTGCATGTATATACATTCACATGTATGTGTCTGTGTATGTATTTATTTCCATACCAGTGTCATCTGTGTGTTTTGTATTCTGAGATCTTGGAAATTCTTTATTAAACTATAGAAATCAGTTCTTTCTATCCAAAGGATGAGGTGAGCCAATATTTTTGCATTCAGAGAAATAAACACTAAGTGTTTTTATTACATATACATATGTACATATACATATGTACTTTGTACATATACAAAGTACAAGCTCTACAGATGTCAGAAGATATTTTTCATGTTTCTGCCTGTAACTGCAAAGTTTTTAAAGTTGGAAGTGTTGGTTGCTTGGTTGTAGCTTTACCATTAGTTTTAGAGCTGTTCTAAAGATACAGTACTGTAGAAGTCCAGATACTTTCTTGAGTGTTACACTTAAGAGACTGTTACATTGTTGCAACAGTGCTTAATGTTTTTATTGCAAATATGTATGTATATCTTACTGTAAAGTCAAAAAAGCTAATAGCATCAAATAATATTAAAACGTGTTTATTATTTTGAAACAGGTTTGGATCTTTTGAAATTTTTAAACCAACGGATGAGCATACGGGACGCAAAGGTCCTAGTGTTGACCGAAATGATATTCGGATACAAATGTTGGATTATGTGATCAGCACTTTCTACCCGGAAATCCAGGAGGCTTATTCTGACAACACTGTTCAGAGGAATGCTGCTTTCTTTAAAGAGGTAGGTAAGATAAATTTCTTTCATAAATCTGTAGCTGTAGGCTTGAAGAACATCTGTGAGCACAGGTGACTAGAGTCAGTTAGTATCTGGAGTCTCTTGATTACTTGAATTATTCTCTTTATAAAAGGCACTCTGTAGAACTGCTCGTTGATGAAACTAAAGAAAGCAGTTTTGCCTCTTTAATAGTAAATTGTTTTCCCAGCTCTTGGACAGCTTCCCATGACTGTTCCCTCAGTTTGCTCACAGTATTTCAGAATGTGAGGGAAATTCTGGCCCTGACTGCTAGATAATGAGTTGCCTTATCGTCTGTAAGGTAAAACATTGAAAATGTTCAGTCAATTCCTGTCTCTTATTTTCCAAGTGAAAGTTAACCTAAGAGTTAAGATTGACTGCCTTTAAACATTTCAATTCTGAGGAAGTAACAAAACGTCAAAGATTGGGAATGTAAGATCAGAAGAGACAAATATGTCCCAGGAATGGGGTAGTCTTAGGTGATTCTGTAATGGCCCAGGGGTGAGGTTAGATGAAAACAAGATCAAAAATGGTATTTTAAGAAATCAATAACTGTATAAAGTCAGAACTTGCTTTTTGCTTGCTTTTAAAGTAAAAAAAATGCTTTTTGAAAGTGTGTTTTAACCCAGATTGTGTGCGGTTGCTTTAGTTCTTTACCAGACAGCTGTTGCAAGGCTCACCCCTGGTGCCAAAGGTTTAATTTCACTGAGCAGACCTCTCGTGCCAGCAGTGATGATGATCGTAGGTTGTCACCTCCTGTGGGCTTGTGCTGCTCTGCAGCTGGTGGCATCTTTACTAGGAGGTAGACTATGGCAGAGCAATGATGGGCCTCAAAGGGCCTTGCAGCAGTGGGTGACAACCTCAGCTCCCATCTTGTCCCACCCCAGTCCTTGCAAAAGTCTTGCTGCTTTTGCTTTCCTTCACTAGTCTCCTGGCCCAGTTTCTTCCAACCTATCCCTGCCCTTCTGGCATGTCTTCCTTGTGCCTCCTGCTCGCTGTCTCCCCTCCTTTGCTGTCTGGGGCTTTCCTCACTTCCTGTCATAGCCAGCTTTGTATTTCTCATGTTTGCTCTCCTCTGTAGCTGCCTCCATTTTTTCTAGCACTTCTATTTTTTTTCTAATAGCAGAGAAATTCTGGCAGCTCCACTCTCACATGCTTTTATCTTTCTGTACTGTGGAAGAAACAGAGCAGACAATGAGGAGTACAAGTGACTGCACTTGACAGCACTGTCTACTAGATAAACACCCTTATCTCTGCTTTTCAAGTGCTTTGTAGTTGTTTCTTACATTTAAAAAAGCAGGCTTTTAAAATAGTATTTTTGTTTATATATAACACACTTTATTCTGTGTATGACTGTAATATTTGCAGCAGTAGAAAAATGCAGTTAAAGAGAACAAAAGTTGATGTGAGATGCAAAGATGTTTCTAATCAGCTATGCAGGTTTGAGCTCATGCACATGGTGTGCTTTCTGCATGGTGGGCACACATGCTCTCCCTTCATTTTTTCCACATTTTTGCACTTTGGATGGCATAGAGTTTGCCTCTTAATGCTTTACTGCTTGCTAATTTATCAGTCCTGTTCACACTCAGCTACTTGGATGCCTCCTGACATCTGCAATGGGAAGCAACACATAGGAAACCAACTTGAAGTACCTAGCATGAGAATGCTACAAGACAGTAGACTTTCAAGGTAAATGTAGACATGAAGAGGGAGCAAAATGGGAGCTACAGGAACTGGGCAGTTAATAACAAGAAGAGAGAGGGAGACATCTTTTAAGCCGTTGCTTTTTAGGCACATGACATACAAGCCAGAATCTGCTTCCGCCAGAATTGTAGAAAGATCAGTTCAGAATAGAAGATTGTTGGAAATATAAGAACATCTGTAAGTTGTGTTTGAAAAATGAAGAAAAATTCTCTCCTAGATAACCAAGCGGACTGCGAGATTGGTTGCGGAATGGCAGTGCGTTGGCTTTTGCCATGGTGTGCTGAACACAGACAACATGAGCATAGTTGGACTAACGATTGACTACGGCCCCTTCGGATTTATGGACAGGTCAGTGTGGCATAGCTGAAATATGCTTATGTATTTGCTGTGTACACCAATGTTGACACTGTTCAGTATTGCTTTAATATTTTTAATTCTCTAATGGATTTACGAACTCTATTTATAGTAGATAAAGGTAGTCCTAGTTGTCCTATATTCTTCTGTTCAGCCTTTCCGTGTACCTCTGTATTGCTTGCAGAGTCTCTACTCTTAGGCTTTGTTTCTAGCATGGGGATTTTCTCAGTGTTTAAGAGGGCAGGAAAATACCTAACTAGGTAGCTTTGGGAGAAGAAATAATCCAGTAACAAGAAGCACTCCTCCTTTTTGTCTGTTCTGGTCTCCTGGACAGTCTTGCTTAGATTCTCCTAGCTACATGAGCGCCAGTGCTAACTATTTCTTTATTTGTAGATATGACCCTGAACACATTTGCAATGGCTCTGATAATACAGGGCGCTATGCTTACAACAAGCAGCCAGAAATTTGCAAGTGGAATCTAGGAAAGCTTGCTGAAGCTTTAGTTCCAGAGCTGCCTCTGGAAATCAGTGAGCTCATCCTGGAAGAGGAATATGATACAGAATTCGAGAAGCACTATTTGCAGAAGATGAGGAAGAAGCTAGGATTAATTCAGCTGGAATTAGAAGAAGATAATAAGCTGGTGTCTGAACTTCTTGAAACTATGCATCTCACAGGTGGGTGAGGAACACAGCAAGTTATCGCTTGGTAGCCCATAAATGTTATAATATCAAACCAAAATGTAATGGTTTCAAAATCTAATGGTAATGGTTCCAAGACTGGAAGATTTCTTAGAGAAGCAAGCAAGTCAGTGTGCAAGATAGTGAACTGCTTGTGAACTGCAGGGCAGTTGGTGCCTTGATGCAGGGCTCTCCCTGTATCATATCTGCACTCTCGCAAAGTGAGGGACAGGCAGAAATTTGCTGCTACTTCTTTCATCTCTCTGTCTAGACTGGCCCATGTCAGGAAAGAATTTGGACTGGGGTTTATTTTCTTACTGGCTAGTTAGTTCTGTTACTCATGGAATTTACTTTTTCAGGTGCTGACTTCACAAATATTTTCTACTTGCTGAGTTCATTCTCAGTACATTTTGATCCTCCAAGACTGGAAGAGTTTTTAGAGAAGCTAGCAAGTCAGTGTGCTTCCTTGGAGGAACTGAAAGTTGCTTTCAAACCCCAGATGGATCCAAGGTAGTAATGTAATAGGCTTCCACGCTTTTGGACAGTGATTTTAGTTGTATCAAATTATAATGAAATTGGTAATATTTAACTGATTTTAAATCTGGGAAAGAGCATTGTTGAGTACGGGTATATTAATACACAGCAGTTCAAACTTGTTTGTGTGTTTTGTGTCTGAAGGATTCTCGGAAATCAGCTCTGGGCTGGATTTGGTTTGGTTTGAATTACTTTGGTTTGCATTTTTTTCTTTTTTTTCCCTACTTTGCTGACCAAGCCAATGAGAGTGCCAAATAGTGAGGTGCTGCAGTAATATTTTATGGGGAGATAGATTTAAACAAAATCTCCCATGCAATCTGCCATTGCACATTTAGCTAATAACTGCTTCCAGCCACCAATATTCTGAGCTAAGTTTAATTCAGTGTACAGTCTAAACTCAGATCCTGTTTGGTGCCATCCAGGTTTCTCCTGATGGGCCAGATTGTCCAGGCCAGCTGCTGAAAAAATGGAAAAGTAGTAAATCTTGTTCTACAGCTAATTTATAGGGGGCCTGGAGTTTTATATATATATATGTGTGTGTGTGTGTGTGTGTATATATGTATATATATAGATATATATTTCATTTTTTGGAGCAGTGAAAAGCAGTGAATGTGATGCCTCATTTTATTATTATTATTATTATTTCTTTCTAGCCTTTTCCCAAAGGGGAAAAAACAGAGCTTGGGTTATCTTGAGTAGAGTTTCTACCTCTCTCTGTTTAGGAAATGTTCTGTGAGTGTAATGAACCTGCTGAACTCTACAGTTCTCCTCTGTTTATGGGTATCACACTTCCAGTTTGGGTAAAGCAGATAACTGAGAAGATGGACTTGTTCTGGCTGCTCTTGTGTGGAATTTGTTTATACAAATTTGATATTGCACAAAAATGACCTCTTGCAGTCATTTATTTTTCTGGAGATAAATGATGCGCTAATTAGAAAGGGGAAGAAATTAAGGTTATGGATATTAGAGTTTTATCTTGAGTGCTGTTACAGTATTAATGCCTAACTTATGAAAAGGTATGAAACCGAGAAATAGATGCTGTATTGTTTTGCTATCTAAGTAAGTTCAAATTCTACATAATCAATGCTGAATAAAAGTGCTGGAGATTTTTCAAGGTGTCTGAGTTGTTTTGAGAGTTGTGCATCTAAACCAAACTGGTAGCTCTGAGTGTGAAAGTCTGCACTTTATACACCTCAGAAATGCAAACTGAACATACTGCAGAAAGAAACAATAAAATGACCACAATTAATTGCAAATTTGTTTTGTAAATTATAAAGCACTGGTATTTAATCTCTTTACTGAAATCATAGGTTATCGTGAGTAAATTTGTTTACTTTATGGTCACAAAGGATAGGCATGGGCAGGCTGCTTCTATTTAATATATCTAACATGGCTGTTTTTCCTCTTTTTTTTCTTTCAGACAACTGTCAATGATGCTAATGTTGGCTCAGTCCAACCCTCAGCTTTTTGCATTAATTGGAACAAAAGCTAATATCAATAAAGAATTAGAGCGCATTGAGCAGTTCTCCAAGCTGCAGCAGTTAACGGCAGCTGATATACTCAGTAGAAATCAAAGACATTGGAAAGAATGGCTGGAAAAATACAGGTGAGGCAGTATATTGATATTCACAGTAGAATATGTGTCTGCTTTTCACTTAAGAACAATGTCATATTGAAAGGACCCTCTCTCTTGAAAAGTATATGAGTGTAAGAATGAAAACCAAAGCTTTTGGCTGGTCCTAATCTACTCAATGATAAGTATCTGTCTTGCTGTTTAATACTGTATTGCTTGCTGTTTAATACTGTATTGAGATCCTTAGTTTCAGCTCTTAATATCCTCAGAAAATGGGTCATTTTTCACATGTGATTCTTGAAGCAAACAAAATAATGTGTTTATTTGCTTATTTTCAGAGTCCGTTTACAGAAAGAAGTAGAAAATGTTGGCAATGCCGATGTCTGGAATATTGATCGTGTGAAAGTCATGAATTCAAATAATCCAAAATACATCTTAAGAAACTATATTGCTCAGAATGCGATAGAAGCAGCCGAAAATGGGGATTTCTCAGAGGTACAATACTACTGCCTGCCACTTGTGGGTTTGTGTGGCTCTCTAGGGGAGTTTCTGGTAAATTGTCATTGTGCAAAAGGAGCTTGAAACACAGGTGAGATTCACTGTGGCCTCTTAGGCAGGAAGGCAACTGGGGCTGCACTGTTCTGAAGGTCTGTGTTATTCTGAGGTAGCTGTGGGTGTAGTGACTGCAGAACAAAGGAAGCTGAAAACCTGAACTTCACTGGCTATTGAGGGCTGATCTTTGCAGGACAAGACATCTAGGTGTATTTTCTCCTTTCTCACACCTTTACTCCTGTTATTTGTCCCAGCAGACTGAGATTAATTTTGCTTGTATTTTCATGACAAATGGTGTCTTATAAAATGATGACTTTTATCTGTAGTTCACTGTGCAAGCTACTGCATGCAGAATGCAGACAAAATTAATGCATTTTGAGAAGAGCAACATGAGAATTTGTATTTAAGACTTACAATTGAAGTTATTTGAACCTAAGTTCGATTATAAAATTAGAATCATAGAATCATAGAATGCTTAAGGTTGGAAGGGACCTCTAGAGATCATCTAGTCCAGCCCCCCTGCACATGCAGGGTCACCTAGAGCACGTGGCACAGGACTGCATCCAAGCGGGTTTTGAAGATCTCCAGAGAAGGAGACTCCACAACCTCTCTGGGCAGCCTGTTCCAGGGCTCTGTCACCCTCACTGTTAAGACGTTTTTCCTTAAGTTCGTGTGGAACTTTTGATGCTTCAGTTTGTGGCTGTTTCCTCTAGTTCTGTCAGTGGCCACCACTGAAAAGAGACCAGCACCATCCTCCTCACTGCCTCCCTTGGGGTACTTATAGACACTGATCAGATCCCCTCTCAGCCTTCTCTTCTCCAGGCTGAACAGGCCCAGTTCCCTCAGCCTCTCCTCATAGGGCAGATGTTCCAGGTCCCTGATCATCCTTGTGGCCCTGCGCTGGACTCTCTCCAGCAGCTCTACCTGCCTCTTCTACTTTGGGGCCCAGAACTGGACACAATACTCCAGATGCGGCCTCACCAGGGCTGAGTAGAGGGGCAGGATCACCTCCCTCGACCTGCTGGAGATGGTCTTCTTAAATAACTGTTTGAATTTATAATCTTCAGCTTGTTTGCTGAAAAAAGCTCTTTTATTTCATGTTTAGCTCATTCTGTCTCTGGAATTTGTGTATTAACTAGAATAAACTCAATCATTATTCGGTTTAAGGTTTCCGTATAATTTTGCCTTTACTTTGTAAGTTCTCATAACCACATTGTGTTTTCTCTCTAGGTAAGAAATGTATTAAAACTTCTGGAAAATCCATTCCAAGGAACAGAAAGTGCCAGGGAGGTGGAGGAAGAAGCAGAAGAGGAGGGTGCAACTGCTGGAGCCGCTGCTTGTGCTCAGGCGGCCACCGGCAGAGTGTCCTACTGCAGCAAACCTCCCCTGTGGGCTGCAGAGCTCTGTGTTACGTGATCTTCATAACTGCCTTGTTCTGTTCTTTGCTGTAAGCTGAAGGCTCAAATCCTTCTGCAGCAGTGGAGAATTCAGCAAGGCAACCATGAAAGTGCTGTGCAGTTAGTGAAAACAACCCTGTGTTTGGATGTTTGTGCAACAGGCGTCAGCTGTGCTTAACCTGAAGCAATCGTGGATCGTGAGTTCAAGCAAACCATTGACAGGCCACACACACCACTAATTGAAATGTATAGTCACTGACCAACTTGCCTGTATTCATTCTGCACTGCGAGGAGAAAGCAATATTTTATGCTGAAGCACAAAGAACTTGAAATATCCAAAGGAGTTGTTCTTACATGAAGACAAAAAGAGCAAGTCAGGAATCTGATCTGTTTTTGTCCGATGTCTTAACGAATAGTACTTTCCAATTTGTTTGCTGATTTTTTTCTGTGCAGGGACTTCTCATCCTCTTTAATGGAGGAATAGGTTCAGTGTTGCTTGATTGAAGCTATGTTTCATTTGATTATATAGTTCATTTCTTGTGAACCTTCATAATGACATTTGATCGTTATTATAGAGAATTTGTGCAGGCTGGGGCTTGCGGGGGGAGCAATCAAATCTTGTTCTTTGTGATACACAAAGAGAGCAGAATTAAGGGAGAGTATTCATACTTGGAAATCATAGTGGAAAAGTTTATTCAGGTACATTATGTTTGCATATAGTATACACATATATAAATACTTATTATAGGTTACGGCTGCAGTTTATGAGCTAGTTGATTCCATCAAGGTCAGTTAGGCAAATGAGCCCGAACCGTATTAACTACCCAGGCCTTGGGCACAGGTTTCTTGGCTGTTTTTCCTGTATATTCTTAGCACAGGATGTCAGGCACCCACGTGTGGTGCCTGCTGGTTCAGGCTGCTCAGCAGGAGTCTTCCAGTCCTGCTTTGCTCTCGCACCACCTGGTTTCCTTCCATGGTCCTCAAAACTTTCCTGCTCGAACAGCATGTTTGAGCTTGTATAAAATATTTGCTGCTTGTTAATTGTTTGCTGTTTTGTCCTGAGACTGTTTTGTCCTAGAACTGAAAACAGGTTGGTAACAACCTGCTTGGAATACTAGAAGGTTCCCTTTTCCTCAAACTACCTAGCAGCCACCTGAAGGAGGTGTAGGAGACGAGTGGAGAAAGCACTTTGCCTGAAACTTGATTAGTGGGAGTATAATAGGGAGAATGAAGCAATGCAAGCTGAAGAGAAAGCTGGAGAAAGTTTGCCTGTTTTGAAGGTGATAGAATGGGACAATCTTTTAATAATAATTTTATGCTTGAAGCTTTATCTTATTTTAGCTGGTTCAGATCATTGCACAGGTCTCTGAGAATATGAAACTTTCTTATTTAGGCACTTGTAGGTAACTTACTCAAAAATTCCCCATTCCTGGTACTTTATTTATGCTTTATCTCCTTGTGTCTTAACTTGACCAGTAAACTGATCTTCCATCCCAGATTAAGGCTATTATTGCTATAATCTCTTAAGCATTTCTCACTTGCCTGTTTCTGGTGACGTTATACACATCCTGCCCATGAAAATGATGAGAAACTATCAGATTGAAAGCAAATGTAAAAGCCTGTTCTTGGCCAAGTATGTATATATTTTTTAAGAAGGTAGAATAGCATTAAACTTGACCTTTTCTGTTTCATAGTTAAAGTTAGTTTGCCTGTGGGAGAGCAGCTGTGTGAGTTGTGGGCAGGTGGAAGATCTGCTCAGCATGGTAGTTGAGCTACAAGAGGAGGTTGAAAGGCTAAGAAGGCTGCAAGTCAGAGGGGGAAACGGGCAGGCACCAAGAAGCGCACTGCAACGAGCGACTACAGACTCCATCCCCCACCTAACACAAGGGAGGAAGAAAGCAGCACCGCAATGGATGGATAAAAGTCCAGGCTCGCAGGGGAAAGAAAAAACCTTCTCCCATTTTACCCAATCCGGTACCCCTAGCCAATAGATACAAGGCCGTGGAGGAGGAATGGTAATCAGTAGATAGGGTAGACGAGGATCCCTCTCCTCCAAAAATAGTAACACAGTCAGATTGTGTTGTTACCACAGGTATGAGGGAGAAAAGTCGGGTTAGAGTTGTGGGCGATTCCTCCATTCAGGGCACAGAGGGTCCTATATGTAGGCACGATCCCCCTTTTAAGAGAGGTCTGCTGCCTTCCTGGGGCCTGGGCTAAGGATGTCACCCGGAAACTTCCTAGCCTGGTTAGAGTCACTGACTATTATCCATTGTTGGTCCTACATGTGGGAGGAGAAGCAGCAGCAACACGCAGCCTGAGGGCGATCAAAAGGGACTTCAAGGATTTGAGACAGACAATTAGGAACTCAGGCCGCAGGGCATAGTATCTTCCATCTTTCCCAGTGCTGGCAGCAATATAGAGAGAAATAGGAGGATATGGTCCATTAACACGTGACTCCATGGCTGGTGTCATCACCACAACTTTGGTTTCTTCGGTAACAGGAAGCCTTACACAGCGGCGGGCATGATGGCATCTAATGGGATCCATCTTTCTCAAAGGGGGAAGAGAGCCCTGGGACAGGGCTCATCGAGAGGGCTTTAAACTAGATTCGAGGCGGGTATCAGGGAAGCAGGTTACGGGGTAGGCAATGGCCTGCCATGCCGCTCACAGCCGCCTAACTCCATAGCCTGTGGAGGGTGCCCTAAGCCTGAAGAGGTGAGATAGGAAAACAGAACTTCGGAAAGCCCACGTGGTCAAGTTCCAGACGCTCCAGCTAGCAAGAGAGGCACGTTGGTGCCCAACTCAAATGCCTCTATGTAAGCGCACGCAACATGGGCAATAAACAAGGGGAACTAGAGATGCTTGTGCGATTGCAGGGCCATGATCTCATCGCAATTACTGAGACATGGTGGGGCAGCTCTCATGACTGGAATGTGGCCATGGATGGCTTTAGGCTTTTCGGGAAGCACAGGCCAGGAAAATAAAGTGACAGAGTTGCTCTTCGCATGAGAGAGCAACTGGACTGTATGGAGCTCAGCATAGAGGAGGACGAAGCGCAGGTCGAGAGCCTGTGGATGAGGATTAAAGGACAGGCCAATAAGGGCGACACAATCGTGGGAGTTTACTACAGGCCTCCTGAACAGGGAGAGGAAGTAAATGAGGCCTTCTAAGGACAGCTGCAAGAAGGCCCATGATCCCAGGCCCTGGTCCTTATGGGGGACTTCAACCACCCTGATGTCTGCTGGCATAATCACACAGCTAGGAACAGACAGTCCGGGAGGCGCCTGCAGAATATTGCAGGTGACGTCTTGATGCAGGTGGTTGATGAGCCAACAAGGGGAGGGGCACTGCTAGACCTGATACTAACAAGTCTAGTGGGAAATGTGAAGGCTGGGGGCAGTCTTGGCTGCAGTGACCGTGGGATGATGGAATTCATGATTCTGCGAGGAGGAAGCTGGACAAGAAGTAGGATTGCAACCCTGGACTTCAAGAGAGCCAACTTTGACCTCTTCAGGGAGCTCCTTGGAGGAATCCCCTGGGCAAGGGTCCTAGAAGGAAAGGGGGTCCGGGAGAGTTGGCTAATATTCAAACACCACTTTCTCCAAGCTCTGGATCAGTGCATTCCAATAAAAAAGAAGTCAAGCAAGGCAGGCAGGAGATCTGCATAGATGGGCAAGGAGCTGTTGGGTAGACTTAATGAGAAAAAGAGTGTGTAGATAATGTGGAAGGGCCAGGCCGCATGGGAAGAATATAGGAACATTGTCAGAGAATGCAGGGATGCAATGAGGAAGGCCAAGGCCTGTTTGGAATTAGAGCTAGTGAGAGATGTCAGGGGCAACAGGAAAGGCTTCTATAAATACATCAGCAGGGAAGAGGAAGACTAGTGAAAATGTTAGCCCGCTGCTGAATGGGGAGGGTGCCTTGGTGACGGAGGATGCAGAGAAGGCAGAGTTACTAAATGCCTTCTTTGCTTCTGTCTTTACTGCTAAGGCTAGTCCCCATAAACTACTGAGCCTGGAGACAAAGAACAAGAGAGAAGAGGACTTTCCGCTGGTCAGGGATTATTTAGGCAAACTGGACACCCATAAATCTATGGGCCCAGACGGGATGCACCCAGGAATGCTGAGAAAAGTGGGGGGGGTTATTGCTCAGCTGCTCTCCATCATCTTTGAGAGGTCATGGAGAGCAGGGGAGGTGCTGGAGGACTGGAAGAAAGCCACCGTCACTCCAGGCTTCAAAAAGGGTAAGAGGGAGGAGCCAGGAAACTACAGACTGCTCAGCCTCACCTCCATCCCTGGAAAGGTGATGGAGCAGCTCATCTTAGAGACCATCAGTAGGTATGTCGAGAAAATAAGGTGATCAGGAGTAGCCAGCATAGATTCACCAAGGGGAAGTCATGTTTGACAAATGTGATTGATAGCCTTCTACGATGAGGTGACCAGCTGGGTGGAGGATAGGAGAGCCATGGATGTTGTCTCCTTTCATTTCAGCAAGGTTTTTGATACCGTCTCCCATAACATCCTCATAGGGAAGCTCAGGAAGTGTGGACTGGATGATTGGACAGTGGATTGAGGACTGGCTGGATGGCAGAGCTCAGAGGGTGGTGATAAATGGGACCGAGTCTGGTTGGAGGCCTGTGGCCAGTGGTGTCCTGGAGGGGTCAGTACTGGGCCCAGTGCTGTTCAACTTGTTCATCAGTGACTTGGACGAGGGCACAGAGTGCACTCTTAGCAAATTTGCAGGTGATACAAAACTGGGTGGAGTGGCTGACACTCCCAAGGGCTGTGCTGCCATTCAGAGAGAGACCTAGACAGGATGGAGAGTTGGGCAGAGAGGAACCCTATGAGATTCACAAGAACAAGTGCAAGGTCCTGCACCTGGGGAGGAATAACCCCAGGCACCAGTACAGAGTAGGGGTTGACCTGCTGGAAAGCAGCTTCGTGGAGAGGGATTTCGGAGTCCTGGTTGACAACAGGTTAACCATTAGTCAGCAATGATGTGACCTTGTGGCCAAGAAGTCCAGTGGGATCCTGGCCTGCATCAGGAGTGTTGCCAGCAGGTCGAAGGATCCTCCCCTTCTACTCAGCTCTGGTCAGGCCGCACCTGGAGTACTGTGTGCAATTCTGGGCTCCCCAGTACAAGAGGGACATTGAGCTTCTAGAGAGGGGCCAGCAGCGAGGTAAAAAGATGATTAAGGGACTGGAGCATTTGCCATATGACGAAAGACTAAGCGAGCTGGGCCTGTTTAGTCTGGAGAAGAGAAGGCTGAGAAGAGATTTGATCAACATGTTCAAGTACCTGAGGGGTGATTGTAGGGAGGAGGATGGGGCCATACTCTTCTCTGTGGTGGCGGTGGCCAGTGACAGGACAGGGGTAACGGGTACAAATTGAAACACAGGATGTTCCGTCTCCATGAGAGGAAGATCTCCTTTCCTGTGAGGGTGACAGAGCCCTGGAACAGGCTGCCCAGAGAGGTTGTGGAGTCTCCTTCTCTGGAGATCTTCAAAACTCGCCCGGATGCCATCCCGAGCCACGTGCTGTAGGTGTCCCTGCTAGAGCAGGGTGGTTGGACTAGATGATCTCTACAGGTCTCTTCCAACCTCAACCATTCTGTGATTCTGTGATTAGTATTTAGCGTTCTGAAACCACTTTGTTGAGGGAACTGTTAATGGTGAAGACATCTGTAAACTTTTGAAAAAAAGAGTAGTTCCATGAAAGGATTTTTGCTTTCCAAAGAGCCTACTGTCTTACACTGTGAGCTGAAATGTCCTCTTGATTCCTCCTCTTCTCCACCTTCAAATGCAGCCTTGGGGTTAACTCACGTTGAATTGTTTTAGGTCGTCCTCAAAATATGAACTGTGGAAAAAAAGCAGAGCACTTGAGCTATTCTCTGTGTGTCTGCATTAATAATCCATCCGTCCTGGCTGCTGCCACAATAAACATCTGTGCCAAACATGGTTGCTTCCTGTGACATGCGCGGTGGCTGCTGCCGGAGGCAGGAGGACACTGGCAATGAGAGGCAGCGCCGCGTGGACAGCCGCCCCCAGCGCCAGCAGGGCTGCCTTCTCGTGGGTTGGGTGCAGGGTGTCGCTCATCCCCTCAGGAGATGGGTGGTAGAAAAACCGGTCTTAAAACAGCGCAAGACAGGCTAAGGGAACAGCTCAAAAACGAGACCTCCCTTGGCTGCTTGAAGTGAGGGGCAGCTCTGCTCCGGTATGTGCTCATACCTTAATCCCAGCAAGTTTATTCTGTCAGAAGTGTAAGAAATCAGTGCTGCAGGACAACACAAAAGCAGCGTTACTTACCTCCCCCATGGCTCCCCCTGCCTGCCTGGCCTCCTCCCCACACAGATGGCGAGCGGGGCTCATGGGGACGCAGGTGGTCCCAACGGTGGCTCTGGGAGCCCCGGGCTGGTGGCACGTGGGGGTCCTGGCCCTCCTAGGGCGCTGCAGGCAGCTCTGGCTGGAGGCACGTGGTGCCCCAGGGAGCGGCAGCGGCAGCAGCAACTGGGTCAGCCCCCTAGAGCCCAGATGTAGGACACTGCACATGAGCACCGGGAACGCTGATGGCCCCTGCGAGCAGCAGCTGCTCTGGTGCGGTGGCTGCTCCATGAGGGCAGGGCAGGAGGGTGGCCCTTCCCTGGGAGCTACACTGGGCCCTCGGGAAAGCTCCAGGTTGGTCCCTGTGCAGCTCCAGCGTGCACAGTACGAGCGGGCAGCACTTCCTCCTCCACCCTGCCCTGGCTCCTGCTCCTGCAGAGAAGTGAGTCCTGCTGCCACTGGGGTCAACCTCACAGCCCCCGTGTCCTGACTCCAAAGCTTAATTTCTACCTGCAAAAAAAATATGCAAGACTATTGACATATCACTGAAAAATGCTATACTGAATAGGCCCCAGCAGGGGCAAGATGTGGGCCATGCCTGTTCCTTTCCTTAAGTGGCCTAACTAGGCCACTTAACTAGTGGCCTAACATCTACATTTTAAAGCAACTCTGGTTTCCTAATCTCAAAATCTCCTTATTTCAAACCTGACGCCTTCAAGACAGATTGTTTTGTACAATTTTGTATCATGAAGGATACATGAAGCATCATGAAGGTCAGTGGTTTGCTCAGAATATGGGGGAAAAAAAAAAAAAAAAGGAAAGAAAAAAGAAACAGAACCAGGAAAGTTACGAACAAATTGAAACCATTGTGACGCCCCCTTGGTAACTGTATTAGTTTTACCCTAGCGATGCTATAGTTTTGGTTTGCTGTTTTACAGCATAAGCACAAAAATGCAGTGTACACCCAACCTCTTATCCTGGTTTTAGGTGATGTTTGACTATTCAAACCCTTATCTCCCAGCCAGGCCTCCTGCGGTGATGGTTTTACCATGTTCTTTCCCGGTGATTAATAGCCTTAAAATTAACTAGCATGAGCAGACTGAGACTCAAGAGCAGTTTGAAAAATCAAACACCTATTGACAAGTCTGAGCATTTCTACCTCACAGTCATCTCTCCAAAGCTTTCAAAAGTAGCTTTTACTTTATTTCACATAATAAATTTATTTCACACGTGTGTATGTACACAGAGGAAATTCACAACACTGAAGATAAGACATTTACACATTCACAGATCTACAGTTTTACACGCGCTGCCCTGTGAAGACCAGGCCCTCGTCTTTGTGGAACGACAGCAGCAGTTCTCAGCAGACCGAACAGCAGGGAGGCACCAGGGCTTTCCAAGGGCACCCCGGCACGTGCGACGGTTCAAGCTGCTTGGCAACAGATGATTTCCTCGAAGGAAGATGCCTCTTGCAGGGTGTTTGCATAAGCTTCGACACATCCTAAGCATCGGCGCTGAGCTGTTTCTCTCTTACCATGCCATCAGCGAGCCTCATGCTGGATTAGATCTCAGTTATCCTTGTAGTAGTTATTAAAATTAATTCGCAGCAGGAAGTCCTCCAAGTGGGGTTGGTATCCTCTATTTACAAGCTTTGTTACCACTGGAAGGAAAGGGAAAAAAAAAAGTTTAATTAAGGTTTAGAGACTCAAGCCAGTCATTTCTTGACAGTATCTGTGTATTTTAATTACTGTTTTTTTAAAAATCCTACTGCAGAAGTCTGAAAACGGCAGAAAGAGAAGCATGTAATTTTGCATGATGAAAGCAGTTCCGTGTCTCTTTCTAAAAAATGAAGTACTGCAAAAAAGATGCTGGATGATGTGTGCCAAGGCTCAGGGGAACTGCCTTCTCCTCACGAGGCCTGCCCTGCCTCCAGGCCGCCTTGGGGACAGGGCGTCGTGTTCACGTGGCGGCAGCTGATCCACGCTTAAATCTGCTGGCATCGAGGAAACCCAAGGGGAATCCCTGGGAAAGAAACCCTGGGAACGAGGCAAGAGCCTGCTCCGAACGGACCATGACCTTCCGCTAAGCTCCTCTCCGGGCGCCCGTGCACGACGCGGCGGCAGCGGCGAGCAGGACGTGCAGGGGAGGGAAGGTGCCCGGAGCCCCCGCGGCCACGGGGCGGCCCTGTGCTGAGGGGTCCCCCCGTGCGGAAGGGCAGCTCTGCGGACGGGACGGCGGTGCCGGCGCGGGGTGAGCGAGCACGGGCGCGGGGTGGTGCTGCACGGCCGCCCCGCGCGGGTCCTTACGGAATGGTCTAGTACGCTCTGTCCGCGAAGCACCCACAGATCTCGTAGTAAGGGCTTAGGTAGCTCCCAGAGGTGTTCTGGCTTCCTGCAGGAGTGGGGAGCAGCCACTCTAACTCATCCTGAAATATTTGTTTTTGGTCCTTTGGCACCATGTTTGGACACCCTTAAAGAATAAAAAGGGCAGCTCATTTCCTGAGGAACACAGGCTGACCAGGAGAATAGCGCAGAAAATCTACCTAAGGAAAACAGCTGCAGCTCCTTTGGATACTGGGACTTCTACATCAAAACAGGAACCACCTTTGCATTCAGGGCAATTTCAAGGCAAGTATAAATTTATTTATTTAGTTATTACTAAAAGCAAAGTCCAAAAGGGAAAAAAAAAAAAAAAAAAAAAAAAAAAAGGGCAGATCAACTTGTAATTCCTATTACAGGCTAATCTGACAGCCAGAAGAAATTTTGTCATGTTGTAAGACACAAAGAATTTGCCAAATGATCTGTGCAGGTGAAGATCACTTGCCTGGAGCAGAAGCTCTGCATGAGCTCCTACCAGTGCTAGGAGACTCTCTGAACCTTAGTCCAAAATGGGGATCAACATTTGCAAGGCTCGTAATAACAGGAATATTCAAGTAATGCAGATATATAAAAAATAGCTTTCAAGCTGCATCTATTCTTACTGCGTCCAATAATGAGTCCCAAAAGCCAATTCCATTCAAAATGAAAATGGAAGCACGTACCTAGCTAAATATCAAATATTTATTTTGGTCATTTTTCCCTTCTCATTCGCAGACTACATATAGCAGCAGAACATACCAGCTACACCCACCTCACTACAGCTATGATTGCAAACTCTCCTCAAGAACCCAGGCAGTGCGTGTTAGTCCCTGGTGCCCCCTCTCTCAGTCCCTACCCCGGGCGATTTCTCACCTTTGAAGAGGAAGTGGGAGTAGTACTTGAAGGTGTTGTAGGACTGCTGCATGAGGGCGAAGTTGGGGTGCACGGCCGTCTGCTTCGCGGCGTCAAAGCCCCACGCCTGCGAGATGAGCTGGCTGCGGAACTTCAGGATGAGGCTGAAGATGCTGTGGATGATGTTCATCACAGGAGCTGCCTTCTCTGTCAACAGGCCTCTGGCAAAAGAAAAAGCTTTAAAAAGTCAGCTGAACCATTTACTGGCTGTAAGAAGGGAAAAGGGGGGTAACCACCCTTCACACTGCAGCCAACTGCGATGGCGATTTCCCAAAAGGTGCCCAGTCTAACACAGCAATGCTAAGAAAACTGACTCTAAGAAGCTGGGTTTTCTTTGTTGTATGTGATTTCTACAATGGGATGACACTTAAAAGTTTCTTCAAACCTGGATGTCCTTTCATCCCATCACTTTGTATCCAGACAGCAGCTTTAGATAAGTTATCCTCATTAAAACTCAAAAGAAAGGCATACAAAAGGACACATTTCTTCTTCATTACCTCTTCTGCCTTCCTCTCCCCATGTCCTTTTGGCTTGTACTACTTAAGAACAAACTGAACAGCTTCAGCTGCTCTGCTCTTCTTCCCAATCCCTCCCTTCCACACACACCTGCTTTCACAGGCACAGACTACCCCACAGGAGAGGCAGAATTCAGTTTTGCACAAAGATATTAGGCCAAAGGACCGGGAAAGCAGCCACTCCGCTGACTTCAGTATGTGGAGCAAAACCAAGAGTGCCACTTTACCTGAAGATTGCCTTGTTCAGGTATTCAGCGTGTGTCCTGTGGATTTCTTCCAGGTTGCCCACAGAAGACAGTTTGTTTCCAAATTCACACCACGTAACGTGAAGAATCTGATTAGCAATGTAACCTTGAATAACTTTCACAAAATGCTGCATTTCATGTTTATACAGCTGGAGCTGCCGGAACTGAACGGAATTTGATGCACGACTCACTAGAGCTGGAAATAAAACCAGAAACACACCATCGTCAGCAGCCACTGAGACTGTCTGCAATCAGAATTTTTAAGGGAATGAAGGTTTCTGTAACTAGCACCTGCTTAAAATGCTGAAGAAGTGTCTTTAATCAAATGTGGGTTTTGAAGCTTCACATGGCTGCTTTAAATGCTATCGTTATAACCAGTTCTCTAGCAGGGGGTGCTAAAAGCTTTTTCAAGTGTGCTCTCTAGTTCACTTATAATTCTTACCAGTGCGTTTTAAGTGAAACCAAACGTCCTTGAGAGTCCACACCATGTGCTTCAGTTGGAGCAAGAAAGAGAAGATCTTGTTGTATTTATTCATGCAGCTCTCGGTAATGACGATATTCAGAGGCCAGTCAACCTACAAGAAATAGCTGTGCTGAACGTTCTACATTCTCCTGTGAGAGGTTATTATTCTAGAATACTTCAGATAAAAGCATTTTATGGACATATTAAAAAATGTATGTTAATACAGTTTAATAATTCCAGGATAAGTAAATCCTATAAACTTAATTACACAGTTCTTGGACTCCCATTTTAAAAGGTATTCCGTTATTAAGAACACATTCTCTCTACTGTGGTACCCAAGAATCAGAGCATAATTGCAAGACTATTACTTTTCTACCTACTTTCTTACCTTGTATCTTAGCTCTAAGCAACTCAGAGCATCAGGTGCATTGGGCTTGAACACCTCTGGAAGGTACTTCAGTGCAAAAGAAAGATTAGAAGCGAGCTTGGTGTCACCATGAAGACTGTACTGCAAGGCTTTATTCAGGATGGAGTTGAGAACCAGGGGATTCAGCAGCTCACCAGGTGTTTGTCCTGATCCAAGCTGCCCCCAAAAATGAAGAAGAAAGCAAGCTAATTACACAGCATTAATCTAATGGTGTTGACTTTTGAGTGCAGGTGAATGGGATGGTAAAATGGGATGGTAAAGTGGTACCTATTCTTTTTTGCCCACCATTCTCACTCCTGGCCTGGGCAGCAGTTTCTACCTCTGCAGGAGGGATGCCCAAAGAGCACACGATGAAACTTCCCAACTTACTGTTCAGAGTCTCCAGTTTGCTGTGGCTCAGGATCTGTTCCCTGTTCTACAGGGAACACAGCTTTGAAGCTCTGGTGGAGCAGAAAGCCAAGGACAAAACACCAGCCGCAAGAAAAGCCACCTTGCCAGAGGCCCAGCATCCCTCGAGGTGCCCTCCTGACTGCAGGATGCCCCACGGGAGAAGGGGCATTTCACAGCACGAGCCGCTGGCCACGGGCTCTTCCACTTGTGCTGCAGGCTGAGGGGAAGGGACAGGGCAATGGAGCAGGAGCCCTGGGAGCATCATCTCCCAGGAAAGGACGAAATGCCCTTGCACAGCTGGTGATGTGGCAAAATTAGAAGTTACCATCCTCAGTGCAACAAATCCTTGGACTCTCTTCACTGCTAGCATTGGCAATGGGAAATACTGCTCTCTTCCTCGGGAATGAGCATCCCTTCTAAGCACTTCTGAGCAAAAAGCTCCTTTGCTCCAGTCTTTACAGCCATAACAGAGTTCCTCACTACAAGATTTACTGACATGGCATAAAGCCAGGATGCTAATTCACACCATTCACTCATTTCCACTCATATTAAGCCAGATGTGTCAAGGCAGACAACCAAAAACCCCAAAGGATTAAGAAGCCACAGCAAGTACCTTCTCAAAGAGCAGGTCGCTGAGCGACTGAGCAAACTCCCCGTCTTCCATTAACAGAAAGTGTCTCAGCGCCTCAAAGTGCTTCTCTACGTTCAGTTCCACAAAGTAGTAATCGACTATTGCTTTGTTCACAAGAGACACACTAAAAATAAAAACACGGAGAAGGGATTATTCTTACAAGCCGCTCTTTCTTCCTTGTTAAAATTCAGCCATGTCTACGCCATCGGATTAACTCTCCAGCACTTACTTCTACAGCTCCAGCTATAAGAGCATCTGACTAAACGTCACAGTCACTTTGCTGAACCGGGGGCAACCTTTTTTTCAACAGCCTTCTCTCTGCCACCTCCATGAGCAGGTTAGGGAGCTCTTTTAAATCCCTGCTAAGACCAACCTGAAGGATAAAGCTCTTGTGCTAGATACTGAGAGCAGGTCTACACTATAGTTTACAGTAGAGTGTAGGTACCCAAACTAACTTTAAACTAACTTGCATACCAGGAATAGTCTAATTCTGCCAGCACACAACTCAGCCTCATTTGTTTACTCTTTTCCTTTTCTGAATATTGGCCTCTGCACACAAGACAGCTCTGGTAGCTGATTTGGCTGTTTAAAAATGAATTTGATCTTTCTACAGCGCATTAAATTTGAATTATAGCATACTGAGTAAAAAGAAACCTCAAACTTACAAGAAAGAAGATTCTAAACCAGAAAGCATTTCAACACCACTGTGATTAATGGCTTTCTTGACAGAAGCCGATCTTTTATGTAGTCTAGTATTTGTGTATTCTGATATTTACGTATTCCAATTTACCAAAGAAAATGGTTCAATGCATATATAGCTTCCCTTTTTATTCTATTTATTCCAACAATAACAAGAATAACTTCAAAATCACCTCAAAGAAGCTGCATTTCCTGCAGGATCACAAAATATGTCCTGACCAACATTTCTACATTCATGAATTTTCACATAATCAAAAGATTTTCTCTCTCATCTCCTTCCCCACACTCCCCCTCAGCCAACCTTCCATCTGCTATTTTACTTCTCATCATCAGGCTTCCCAGATAAAACCAAATATAAACCAGCATAAATAATATAAATAACATACTTTCTTTTAAAAGAACAAGGAAGCTGATGGCAACAAATCCAAATTGCTGCAAAATCCAGAAGTCTAAGAGAAAAGATTTGTCTCCAAGCCCTTATATTTCAAATAGGCCTTCACATTTTTAGTTTACACATAAAAGTTTATGTTACTGCTTATAATGTAAATCTGAGCTTTTCAATTAGTACGGGAGCATCCACTGGCCCACTCCTGGAAACAGAGAGAAAATTTACAGGAACAGATCTGTGCACAAATCTTGTCTCAGAAAAGAACTAATAGCACTGAACAAACTGCTAAATAATGAATATTTCTAGCTGATACTCACTGGGATACAAGGGGAGCGGTAATGGAGCGTTTCATCAGCACGGGCAGAGAGAGGAGCTCACTCAGCTGAACAGCCGTCTCGTCCGTGGCAGACTGAACCGTAGGGTCCACAGGAAAAGTGTATGATCGTGGGATCACATGGTGCAGGAGATGGGACACTGGCAGTTCTGCTGAATTTAAAAATATTTAAATATCGTAAGTTATTGTACTTAAGCCATTTGGTAACCCATTTCTACAAGTATCTCCAAACCCCTCTGGAGTAGGGAATCATGTGTCAAAACGTATTTCACATGTTTATGCCTAGAAAGGGATTATTTGATTGCTACATTTTTGTAACATTAGTGATTCGCTGGTAATTTAGGTATTTCTTCTTGTGCTCAGTTTTGTTGCTCAGGTTTACCACATTTTCCTGCTGATTGCTATTCCAGGAGTTCTACTCACACATCAAATCATAACTATCTTGGTATTTTTCAATACAGTACTGGTCCGATAAGGCTTTTAAATAAGCTTGTTCTTTCTTCCATGTATCCTCTCCCTCTTCCTCCTTCTTAACCTTGGCAGCATTAGCTTCAGAAACCAAAGCTGCTTGAGGCACTGTGTCTTGGGGAACTGATTTTTCAGGTTCTTCTGTCTAAAAGAAGAAGAAGAAGAAAAAAAAGCACCAATCAACCTAATGACAGCTCTTAGCTTCAATTATTCACTCTCAGTGTGGCTGAATAGCTGTTTCCATTGAAAACAACACAGCCTACTTACCCGCATTTTTCAGATCAAAAAAAATAAGATGGTGTTATAGCAATTGATAAATTAAGAGAGAAACAATTACCTTAGCTACCTGACTGCTTATCTTTTGAAGCAATGGGAAAACTTTACTACAACTATGGTGTTTCTTACCTGTAAGCTCTGTGAAGAATCCGGGGAAGAATCCTTGTTGACTCCATCTGCAATTACTGCAACTACAAATAAATTACAGACAGTGATTACTTAGAACTGCTTGCTATTGCAGTACTTACAGTTATACTACAGCAGCAGGCTTGGTTATACTACAGATCTGTCCCTGAGGCTCTCCAAAACTTCTCTGTAGAACACAGATTGTCAGGAAAATAACCACCCCAGTAATGGTGCTTCTCCATAGTCCACCTCAGTTTTGTGCCTGTCCTCCTCACTGTATTAACACTGTTAGCAGTTGGTTATTTAGACGAGAATAAGAATTTATTTTAAATTCGGAAAGCACTCTAACTCAAGACCACATTAGGCTCTGCTTTGGCAAAGTTTCAGATCAAATTTTTTTTAAATGGTGTGCTAGGATAGGAAATTAGACTAATGCAAAATTCTTGTCTGTTTTCTGTTAGAGTCTAAAAGCACATACAAGGAATTAAGTACACAGTTTGAACATAAATATTTACAGTTTCTTTCATGTGATTTTAAATGCTGAACAAATTAGTTTTACCTTCTTGCTTCCCTTCCATTATGTCTTCTTTATTGTCACCTTTGGCACTGGTGCCAGGAAAGCCTGGAACGCTGTCAGATGACTGGGACTGTGGAAAAGTCTTTTTCTCAGCTTGTGATGTTTTTACTTCCTTTCTACTTCCCTCAGCAGGAGCTAATTCTTCATTGTACAGAAGAGCCTGAACCGTGGAGCTGGAAGAGGGACCAGAAATGGCTTTGCGGTGAGGAATGGGGTCATTCTCTGCAGACGGAGCCCACTTCCCTATTTCGATGCTCGACTGGGACGCGTGGCCAAACGGGCTCCAACGAGGTTTCAGAGGCTCCATATCCGAAACCAGCTCCCCGATCCTGATGTGGGACTGGGATGCGTGCCCGTGGATGTTCCAGCGGGGCCTCGCCGAGACGACCTCCGACACGTTTTCACCAATCTTGATGTTGGCATCGGACGCATGACCGTGGATGTTCCACCGAGGCCTCGCCGGCGCCACGTCTGACACGTACTCACCGACCTTGATGCTGCCTTCTGAGGCGTGGCCATGAATATTCCACCTGGGCCGTGGGGACTCTACCTCTGAAGCATATTCCCCAATTTTAATGTGGGCTTCGGAAACGTGCCCGTGGATGTTCCAGCGGGGCCGGCGGGGCTGATCGTCACAAGTGCAGCTGCTGCTTTTCCCGTGGGAGTGTGGGCATTTCCCAGGCTCGTGAGGCACGTATTCTCCCAGCCTGATGCTGGAGTCGGATGCATGGCCATGAATGTTCCATCGAGGCCTTTTATAGTCTGCCTCAAACACGTTTTCTCCAACCCTAACGTGTCCCTGCCAGACCACAGTGGGTCTGAGGACAGTACTGAAATCATACTCGTGTTGCTGACATGATGGTGCGTCACCCTCTGCTTCAAGTGGTCCTCTCAGGAGAGGCTGATTTCTACTTCCTTGAGAAGTCTCAGAAAGATCAGAGTTAATGTTCTGAAAAGCTTCATCCAGCAGAGATCCTTCTACACTAATGGCAGCAGGTTGCTGTTCTTGTGGTTTTGATAAAAAATCTTCTATATTGACATCAACTTCGGGCAAGGAACTAGCACCTTGCAACAACGCAGAACTGCCTGCCTGCTCTGGATCCTGGAAATGGCATCCAGACCCTGCTGCTTCAGGCTGAAGATGCTGATCAGCCTCCTGTGTTGTTGGCTGTGCCATGGCCAATGCTTGGTCAGAGGAAGCAACACACTCTAGGCCAGACTCTGGTTCTTTTCTGCCAAGCCTCTCACTAGAAGGCAGAAATTTCACAGATGGCACCTAAAACAGAAGTAGTTATTACACTGTATGGTTAGTCATATAATGAAGATATTCATTACAACACAACTATTACACGAGGTTTTTACGCTTCGGTTCTTCTGACGCTCTACAAATCCTGGGACAGCTACTCCCTGTGCTGCTGCAGGGAATCTTCTGTTTCCCAAACAGCAATGAACCAATTCACTGCAGGGAAACTTGTAACAGCTACAGGAAGCTTATACAGGAAAATAAACCCACCTGTGAACGTGGATCTTTCACAGCCATGTTTGTATCTAAAGCCAGTGGACACTGTTCATATGGAATAATATCTAATTTTCTCCTGTAGTTTCCATCTGGAAGTTTTTCAAGCATTTCCTAAATGTAAAAATGACAGAACCAAAAGCTTTTAATGAACCAAATACTAAATGGTCTAGATAACATTCCTTTAAATCCTTTTAGAAGATACCTCGATTCGCTTTTGATCTTCTAACAGAAACTTGAGACGGGCTGTTTCCAACTTGTGTCGCTGGATTTTCCATAAAGCTCTCTGCTCCCTACGGGCCGCGTCATCAGAAAGTTTGCTGTAATGGTCAATTAATTCTTGCCTAAAGAAGGTAAAAATAAAACTTGACTTTTCATCTCACCTTCTGGAGAAAGAGAGCATTTTATACTTCAGAAATGAGAAGGTGATTTTTAAAACTAAAAGCCACGGAGTAGAAACAAATGGGCAAAACGAGACTGTCTTCTTAGTCAATATGTGTTTCTGTAACTATGCTAGTAGATGGCTCATTTTTCATAAGCATGCTTAGATATACCAGAAGAAAACGAGACACTTTTTTATATTACTCATGTTATATATCTAATTATCATTGCAATTCCTCTGCTTTTTCTTTCTGCTTTGACATACATTTGACCGTTTTTGCTGTGGTCTCCGTTTTTGCTGTGGTCTCCGTTTTTAACTGTAAGATTTATTTAAAGTTTTTCTTCAAACTCTGATCATAACAAAAACCAAACTGCAGTACTGCAGCAAATCAGTGGTTCCCCAATTTTTGAAGTACTGACCATGCCTAAATCATAAGATTGCTCATGGACTACCAAAAATCCTTACGTGAGTCTTTACTCACAGCACTACCTTTGTAGAGCAACATCGGGAAACTGCCTGTACCATAAATTGTAATGCAAAATAATTTTTCCTGAGGTCTCTATAATGATTATTGCGTTTCTAAGGTTTGGTAGACTAGTCATAGATACATTTACCTTGCCTTTTTTTCCAGTTCCTCTTCCAAAGCTTTCAGTCTTTTTTCCCTTTCTCTGAGTTCTCGGGCATAGCTGAAATCATCATCAATCTCCTCTTGTTTAATTGCAAGGCGGCGCTGCATAAATATTTAAAACTCTTAAAAACTAGTCTTAACACCAGCTGAGATGTACACAACTGCAAGAAGTTCTTATCTGTACCTCAAAAGCAATCCAGGAAACTTCAATACAGTAGAGCAAAATATTCTTTCAATTATTTACCTAGAAAATGCACTTAACCTTTAGAAATAAGGAAATAAATATAAATAAATAAATACCTCTTGGTCTTTTGCAAACTGCTCTTTCAACTTCTGAAACTGCTCCCGTTTCTTTGCATCCAAAGCCATTCGCTCTGATATTTGTCGATCTGCATTATAATAAAGATATCGTTCTTTCATATTAGCAAGCATGTTTAAAAAAAAAAAAAAAAAAAAAACCCAAGAAACTTCATCACAACTTACCATTAATGGCTTTTAGTACTTTACTAGCAGTTTCTCGAGCATGAACAATTAATTCTTGTTTGGCTATTTCCATTCGTAAATCCTATAAAACAAATTTTTCAATTGGCAATTTTGCTATTGCTTTAGATTTGAAAATACAGTGCTGGAATGACAGGTGCACACTTTGAAACAGCTATTAATCTACAGCCACTGTACATGTGAAGAAGTAATGCCAGCAATTAAATGGAAAGTCTATATTTTATTAGTTAAATAAATATTGAAAGTTTATTAACACCCCAGACAATACACTGAACCAAATCAGTCTGATTTATACACCAGATTGATGGCATTTGACAGACGTACGTCTGTTTATCCTGAAAGTGTTCAGACAAAACAATTTGCCAAAAAGGAGAGGTTACTAATTAGCTTGTGGTATTTGTCAAATTATAATCTAACAGAATATTTTCAAAGCTTTTCAGTGGCAGTCCAAAACTCATTAAAAATATGAAAACGCCAAAAACAGCGTGTCACCTAATTTTTTTAAAAAAAATGATGTTAAAAGCTTATTTGCTAAGATAGCAGTGCAAAACGCAATTGATATCATGAAAGTTCTGATCATGAATGCAAATTCTTTCAAAGCCATAATAAATGTGAAAAAATGAGTATTTAAGAAAAGAAATCCCAACAATGAGATTTTTATCCTTTTATTCTTTTCCTCACTTGCCTTTTCCTCTTTGCTTATTGAACTGTATCGGGCAATTCTTTCCATTCGACCTACGTACACCGCACAATCTCTCTCTATTTCTTTCAGCTCCTCCAGGGAAAAAATAACCGAAATCCGGGGAACGGGAATGTCTGACCAACATATGTAATGCTGAAAAATAATTAGAAATTTCCATTTAAATACATTTTTAATTGCAAAGTGTTAAAATATGTTATCCACGAGATACTGTCCTAGTGACTGACAAAGATGCTGTTTCATAATGGTACTGACGAATTATGCTGCTTTATACAGAGCCCAGCACTATGGACACACGTGACCAACAGACTGAGAACACTTAGAGGAGCAGCCACTGGAGAGCTGGCCAGGAGGACATCCCACGTGAGACAGTGGGCTCCTGCACGGAGGGGATGCTCAGCTCTGACAAGACTGGGCACCTCAGACCTTACAAAGAAACAGAATTCAAGTCACTTGGCAAAGAGTGCCCACAGATTCAAGAACAACCTCTATGGTTGCTTCACTGTTGGAGATATATAGAGGGGAGACATTAAGTAATTTAATATGTTCTTCTTCTCAGAAAGACTTGTTCCACAAAATAGGAATTAAGGGCTTTCAGAAACAAAGTGGTAGACACAGATGAAATAAGAGAGTTATGCAAAACTGAATTAAGACTTGGTACTTAAATACAAAAAGAACAGTATGAGTTGTGCGAAGAATGGAGGGTACTTGTTTGGAAGCATAAAACATTCTTGCTTTCAATGCAACAGAAAATCAGAAGTCTAGAACATAACATGCGATAGCACAAATTTGATGCTATCAAAATTTTATATTTATGCAGTGAGGTATAAGGGAGTAGATAATCAGCTCACAAATAAATATCTGAGACTAAATAATTATCATACATGAATCAACACTGTACTTATGCAATACCACTTATTAATAAAAGATCAGATTTGCTAAAGGCCTTAAGAGTCATGAGTTTCTCAACATAGTAAGAAAGAACCAAACCAACACCTACCCTAGGACAACACAGTTTCAGTAAGTTTATGGTTTTCCCACATATGTACACATCATTAGCAATATGTTTAAGAAATACAGGGACACAATCTTCTACTTCTTTTGAAATCAAAACGTAGCCATGAGTCCAGTAATGTTTATCTGCACATCAGACAAAAGGACAAACATAGAAAATTTTAAGTAAAGCAGCACAGATTGCATAAATTCAAAATGCACCAGATTCAAAATCTGAATGTCCGTACTGTACCTCTGAAACAAAGATAATCCTCATTCACCTGGATCATGAATTCGCCATAAACATCCCTGAATACACCACTGTACACCCAATCATAGATAAATCTTAAAAAAAAAAAAATATTGAAAAAAAAATCAATCCTCTTGCAATAAATTTGAAAATGTAAGTACATAATCATAACAAGGACATTCTTTACAATATCAAAGCAAATATTAACTAGGTTAAGAATGAGCAATTAAGTGCTGCTGCACTAATATTAAAATATACATGAGATTGTATCTGTGTTTTCTTTCTCAAAAGAAATTTCCTTTTTATCACACATTTCAGTGAAAAATATTTAAGACCAAACAGCATTGCCTGGATTAAAACAATCTTCATAACTGCGCATTACTAAGTACATATTAAAAAGTCTCTAGCAATCTACTCAGACACATCAGAAGAACAGAGAAAGAAAAGCAGGACGGATTTATTTTCAAGTCAAATAACTTTAGCAAGGAGAAACAGGAAAGAGTATAAAACAAATACCCAAACACTTTTCCTTGGAACTAGAGAAATTTTTTTATGTATGTGCAGAAAATGAGAACTACTATTTTAGAACATTTGTCCATGCTTTTTCAGATTTCCCTTCTGTGATAAAAGGCTTCTGAATAAAATAAATACGAAACCTTAAATTAAAAAAGCTCAAGATCACCTTCAATCTAATACTTTGCTTTCCTTTTAGCTGCAATACCAGCAACTAGTTGCTGGTTTGTTGAGCATGCTAAAAATGAGATGTTAAGCACAGAAACCATAGTTCAACCATGAGTTTACGTAAAAAGTTAAGACCTTTTTACATGTTAAAACTCACGCTTCTATGAACTGTATGAGCAAAACCAACTTCTGTTAGTTTACATATTTCAGGTTAACAAATAAGGGGGCTAACTTTTCTTTACCTGCCTTCTTCTATGGCAGCCCACACTGCTTATGTGACTGACGTTTTGACTGTGATCTGCAACAGATTTAGGGGTCAGGCCCATAAATACTACGTATGAGAAAGTGGACTTTTATATTTTTGGCTTTGTAGTGATGCCTTGACATCCTGTCCTTGCTACTTAAGAAATAAAACTACAAGTTGTAAACTACAGGACAGGAGCTATCATGAGATATTGTGATCTTCAGGGAAAATGAAGAAATCTGAAATTAATTTATCCGAAGAAGAGTTTAAACAGAAGGAAGAAAAAACAAGGGAGGGTGACTATGGGAGGAATATTCAATTTAGAACATCTTTTTTTTTTCCTTTTAATAACATTATGTCTAATAAATATCACTGTACACTGATAATCGTCTACACATACTCTCTATACATAATCTCTATACATACTTATTAAAAAAAACCCTATCTCTTCAGAAGTATACAAACTTAACAACTCCTAAACTGAAGAGTATTGACTAACAAAACTGTTGAAATACAAGGAAATCCGTTTCCTAGTTCTACTTAATTCTGCCTACTTAATGAATAACAAATTTATTTCACTTTATTTTTGTTTACTGAAAAGCCCACATAGAAAAGACACATAGAAAATGACCATGAACTTTTCTGGTTTGTGCAACAAGAGAAAGATTTTGCCTGTGTCAGGGTTATACTAGAAGCAACGGTATGTGAGAAGAAAAATTAAAAAGTTTTTTGAGTCTTAGATTTCAGTGAGAATTTTTAGGGCTAAACATACACAGAGCCTTTATGTTGTTGATGGATTGGGAAAGTGGGGGAAAGAAGGAAAGCAGTAAAACATGTGTTTGGAGACACAGCTTACATCCCCTCTGAAAATGCCAAAAGACATTGTCAAATTAACAGTTACTCACCAGATTACTAATTCAAAACTGTTCCTAAACACAATTATTTAGGGAAGAAAATACACACACCTTGTGTATGGTTCACAGCTGGTTTTTAACAAAGACAGAAGAACTGGGTAATGCTCATTGCTACAGTTGTTGAGAGCCTCTTTGTACAGATACGAAAGCAATTTCACACCCTGAAAGAAATAAAGACTATTCTAATGTAAGACAATAAATTCCACTATAACACTGGGTTCCTAGAAAGAAAGATTCCTAAACACACACACTTACATCTCTTTCACTACACAGAGGGGACAGGATTGCTCTCACGATATCTGCAGCTAAGACCAGTTTAATCTGAGCTAGTTACCCTAAGATCACTTTACGGTCACTGGAGAGGAACAGGCATATTTAGAAGTGGATTCATTTGACTTGCTACAGACTCTCTTTTAGATGAGAAGACATATGCTCCATGGCCTATTCTGAGTCCTTTGTTTACTTCAGGAATTGAAATTTAAATTACTGGATAAAATTCCAAAGTTTAAAGTATCTGGAGAAAGGATCACTGCATTCTAGATGTAGGTCTCACAGGTCATTTTATACCCACTTTAGCATGAGAGGTAAAAGATCAACTTATCCTGTCTCCAAAACAACCCTTCTAATCCAAAGGTAAATGAAGATTTCTCTGTCTCTTCTATGCAACAACACTATTTATAAATGCTCTGATTTTTCTGGGTTGTGACTTTAAACACTTTCATATTTGCAAAGGCACATACAGAAGCCAAATCCAAAAAAGAGCAAGTACCATCCCTTGAAATTGTTCTTTTTCATTTCACACTGCACCTATAAATTTCAAAGCATTTCAATACTAGCTCCGTGGTATTTTTACTCAAGTCAAGCAATATTTATTTCTGGATTTTTTCTGTAACAAAGTGAGATCAGCACTAAATAATTTATACAAAATCCTACCTAATTGATTTGAAGCATTTTAATATTCTATCCCAAGATAAACATAAAAACATGAAATGAATTATCACCGTAGGAAATGAAGTACCAGCTCCACCACTGATGGCCAGTGTCGTCGTTCCTATGCCACAAAGTTCAGCCAAGTACCTGAAACACAGGAGTACTGAACATATGTAGTTACATCTTTCACTCAGAAGTCTCTGGGTTCTCAGCAATGTTGTTTGTTATTGAGTATCATGCAACAAGCATACAGTATTTTGAAATACATATTACAAAAGAAATGTAGGCTTACCTAATTTAAAAGGTTTTATGTGCTTTTCCTATACCCTTCTTGGACATAAATCTTTCCATTAAAATACAGGAAAAATGCTGAAGACTGTGTAATAACATCTTATATTTTTCACACACATGAAGAAAGAGATTGCATTTCTCTTCATTGAATAGCTTAAATATTTAATATGATTTTCTTACCTCAACTGACGACCCAATTTTCTGAAGAGAAAGGTGATTGTTAGAAGACTTAGAGTAGGAGGTGTTGACAAAACACAGGCTCGGTAATACTGAAGATACTTTCTCAACCCACTTGTGAATGCCTAATATCAATAGAAATAACGACGAAGTCTGTTAAAGGTTAAAGCTGTTAATAGCCTACCTAAGCCTCACATCAATTACATCCCCAGGAAAACAAACCCTTTTCCAAAAAGAGAAAAGAAAAAAAAGGTGTCCAAAGTAAGGGCGAAATACACTCACCATGACATCCAAGTAGGCTGGGAGTCATGCAGCTGGCTCCTCCAAACCCTTTCTACATGCAGTGCACAGAGACTATATATTCTGGCACAACACAATAGAGTGTCTTGATTCAATTGGTTCAGGTTCTTTGCATTGCCATTTTGAGAAGCTATTCACTTTTTAACAGTTGTGAGATCGGTCCAGGAAAACCTTATCTGCATGTACTTTGGGTTTTGAAAAAACAAATCTCTAAATATCCAACCTTTGCTAGCAAGACAGAGACTTTCTTTTCTCCTTTTGAAGTACATATATATAATTTCTGTTAGCATTACCATAAATAAAATATTCAGAAGAAAGGCATTTTTGCAGCTGATCTTCACTGAATTCTATGTGAATGCACCCAATAATACACAATGAAAATAGGGCTCATTGTATTTCACAGGTGACTGTTAAGAGAAAAATTTATACTTAAGAAACAACTATGAAGGGTGAAGAAGTAATTAAAGCTATTGAACATCATGATTCTCTATTTCATTTTTTAAGCTCTAAAAATAACATACATATTTTAAAATATACATTTATGTATACAGATTCTGTATTTGTGCATTGTATTGTATAAACTATAAGTTATTGTATTTGAATGTACAAACATGTAACATTTAGAAATGCTATTCCTCTAGTTTTCAAGAGGATAGGAATAAATAAATCAAACTTCAGGTAATGAAGCTCTTTCATCTCTTTTTTCAGCACCTGTGAGCCCAAGATACACACAGCTCCAGTTTACACAGGGCTTCACTGCAGAGCTTCAGCAAATATAAATACTTATCCTGAAAATACACTGCAGTTCTGCAGAGTTCTGCAGCCTACCTGAAATCAGAGTTACCCTCTCTATCTAAAATAAACAGGTCACTCAAAAATAAGTGATTTAAGAAGACTGCATTACCTGAAATACAAGCCCTTTGTTATATGAAGAATCTAAGACTGGCTGAAGAGAGAAACGACTCAGTCGTGTGTAGTAGGTCCCATACTCTGCCACTTCTGAGAGCAGATTGTGCATCGCCTCTGGTGAGGTTCCAGATACATAAACCCCCTCCTTTATCACGAATGTTTGCGCAGCCTAAAATGACATAGGGGGAAAAAAGGCAACTTCAAATATTTCACCGACGTATTCGGATTTAAAACAGCAGATGTTTATATACAGCAATATTAACAGACAAACCTGAAGAGTACTTCAGGCTCTCTGGTTACTGAGGCTCTACAGCTAGGATGGTAAGTTAAGCATATTAAATTTCAGTGAAATCTGGGAGTGTCAATGATATTTTCAAACACACAGAATAAGACTATCCAATGCTTTAATGAAAACCTACTGCAAAACTATTCACATTTCTATCTTCAAGAATTCTCAAACCAATTTTCACTTAGAGCAGTACAAGCATCCGTTGCCAATTACACTACAGTAACACCTCTACTGCCATACACCAATATCGCCTTACTACACTATGGCCACATTTAGCCTTTTAACAATATCAAAAATAATTGTTAAGATCTCAAAAAAAGCAAGTTTAATCCTCCTAAAGAAACCCCTACGAAGCTTAGATATAACTAGGAACTACATAGCAACTAGCATCTTCCATACCTGATTGAGTGAAAATGTGGCAGATACCACACCAATGAGGACATTTAACACATCCTTAACCAGTTCAGGCTCTTTCATTAGCACAAGCTGTGGAAACTGAAGCACAGTATTACTAAATAGCTGCAATTCCCCTTCTCGGAGTCTGTAAAACTTGTCAAAAGCTTCTCTCCCAGCTTCAGTAAGGTATGGTTCCTCTTTTTTACCAGGTGGGCTGCATTGGAATAAACACAACATTAAAAGAGGATTATATGAAAAGAAGGAAACATAACTCCTAAAAAAAAGCAAATAGCTTTTTCTGATTTTTACACAGTCAGTAATACGCACTGTCCACAAAAAAATGCTACCAGTATCATGCTACGTTATCAAAAGAATGTGCATCCAGCCCATACAACTGTAACCGTAAGTCAGTACAGTGAAGAAACTTCTAGATAATTTGAGTATCCATTCAGAGATAGAAATCTTGATGGAGAGTTACCAAGCTTCTCTGGTGGCTTTCTCTGCTGGAGTTTTCACACTAGTAAAATGAGGGCAATAGAAACTACATTTCCAGGGTCATTGTAATATTAGTATTTTAATACTTCAAAAATAGATATGCTCAAAATCCTATTATGATTTATATTAACACCTTTCAAGTTCTTCCCAGTGAGGATAACTATTCCCTTCAAAGCACACTCTCCTGCCACTGCTTCCAAAAATTATGAATTCGAGCAGCATCCACTCCATCAAAGCTGTCAGACATATGAGCTTTCTTTAAATCTGAGACTTATAGACTAAACGCATTAAGAAATACTGCCTTGTACCATGAGCAAAGCTAGACAGAACTACAGCGGATCTGGAGAAATCAGATACAGAAATGAGCTTCTGAGGCTTGGAACTGAAAACAAACAAACAAACAAAAAATACATGATACTGCAACAGATACATTACTAGGCTATTAAAAAAATACAGAAAATATAAAGAGGAAGATTTCTCTGAGTACCACCGTCTAGATGTATCTTCTCTTAAATAGCTAAAAGAACTGCAAGTCTAGTAATAGTATAAAGAAACCATCTATGAAGTTTCTGCCTTCGTCACAGATGCAGAAAACAAGAATACAATACTGAACTATAGTTTTAAATCTTTCAGTACAACTACCATATTCTCTTTGGAAACTGAAATTATCTAACTATTTTAGATTGAAAGGAATTGCATACTCCACAAGAAGCCTGACTGATGAAAAAAGAGCCCATTTCACAGAGGCAGCAGGTGTTCCATTATTCCCTTTGCTCTTTTTCTGACAAAGATGATTTTTTAATCTGCTCCTATGAAAAAGTTAGCTGCAGTCTTAACATCTAGTTTGGAGAAGCTGCAGCACCTTTATTTCCTCTCTCAATTCAGTATACAGCAGTATCCTGAATTCTGTGTGTTAAATTTGCACCTTTCTGTATTTACACCACAGTCTCCCAGAACGGAGACAAAATGCACCCTCACACACATATATGATGATGATGTATAGCAAGTTTTCCAGCAGCACCAGACACGTACTATCCAATCCTCTCCCAGCACCTCCGCTTGCTGGGTCCGTACGTAAGCACCGCGTCCCACAGGTCTATGTCCGGCGTCACGCTGGGCTCCGACTGAGAATCCGGAGTCAGGTTGGATGCTGACTGGAATCCCTCGTCTTCTGACTGGTCTATGCTTTGAGGAACCTGCCAAAAGAGTTCATACACAAAATCATATATTAATATAGACATTTATGCTAAAAAAAGAATACGTCTTGCTATCATTTGTGACGCAGTATTTTAATCTGTTCTTCCCTTTCATATTAAGCTTATTTTGTAAGTACTCTTTCATTCGTTACATCTGCAGGTACAAATGACTGTATATAAAACAACAATCATCATCAAAATAATACATTTGGCTGGTATTAAAATTGAAACTTACTCCTTCTGCAAACATACCAACTGACTGAGAATCTCACCTCTGGGCATACAACAACATGCAACACTCCAGTAAAATAATACTGCTCAGAATTTCTTTTCAACAAATTCTTATTGATTTCAGGACAATGCTTATTGAAAAGGGTTATGCCTCTCCTCACTTACAATTTACTTTGCTGTGCATACGTTAAATGGCATCAGGGTTATCTTTTTTAATGCGTCTGCCTTCAGGTTTCTATTAAGACAACAAATAATGGGAATTGCAAAGCAATCCATATATTAATGGAAATAACAAAACTGAGATTAAAAGTACAGAAACATGAAAAAAATCTTCCCTGAAAGGAGGAAAAAACCCCAAATCTGCTATCTAGAATGAGAATATAATATAGCAAGCATAGCAAAAAATAAATAAAATGGATAGCAAAAGGGGAAAAAAAGAAGCAGTAGAAATTGTACACTCTGGAAATGCATGAGGACAGTGGGAAATATAAAGGTTAATGAAAAATAACAACTGAAACAACTGGTTTAACACAGCAAACTCAGGAAACACAAGTAAGGCAGTGTAATCTGCATAGCAGAGCACACACTCAGACAGGAATGCTTATGCAATCAGACTGAACGGTAACAAACAAGAATGGAAAGATGCTCAATACATAAAGCAGGCAAAAATGTAAGCAAAGGGAAGCATGAACACATACAGCTGATGGCTTAACTTCAAATGGCCTCTGGTCGACTACATCTTTGGCACATTGCTACAGATGACACCAAGATTTTTGCCATCTCTGTACCTGGAAAGCCTATCTGCCTGTCAATAAAGGCCAGAATCCCTGTTCCAGCTTAAATTCAAGCACTGGCATGTTTGTATCACAAAAATGCACACAAAAGAGAGTACGTATATTTAAACGGAGTTTCAAAAGGGCATATTAGAAGCACGAGTTTGCTTTGAGCCCAAACCAAACGATACCATACTTTAATTGCAAGTCCAGACAAATCTGCGCTGTCGGGCACGGGCGGCAGGTCCAGCTTGATGTCCATATCGTAGGTTCTGCTGTGGACCAGGGCTCCGAAGAGCGAGACCCGCGTTTCCTTCTCAAACCTGTCACCAGCGGGACAGCTCTGCGAGAAGAGCCCCATGGCAGGGAGGCCCGTTCCAGGCGCAGCCTCCATGATCTGCAGCGTCTTCTGGATAGTGTCGCTGAACTGACACTCTTCGTTTGTGATGAGAGATTGAATGTCAGCTTCGAACACACTCACGTCGTAATAATCATAACCCTGGTACTTGACATTTCTCCCAACGTATTTGTTGTTTAGAAAATAGTCCTTCTTTTGCGGTACAAGCTGAGGAGGGCCTGTTCCGGCAAGCTGCACGAGGAGATCCAAGATGGAATTGATTTCAGTGAACGGTAAGGAATCAGCAGCCTCCAGCTCTTCCACGAGGCTTTCCAGCCTATCTGCTTGGGCACCTAGACCGCCCACTCTCAAGTTGAAGGACAGCATCAAAATCTTGTTTTTCACCGGGAGCCGGGCAACATTGGAGTGCAGCCTGCGAGCCTCATCTTGGAAGAGGTTCATGAAGAGGGCGTTGTAGGCGACTCTCTTCAGGTTTTGCTTAGCCCTCCGCTTGCAAACCCTCCGCCGGCCCAGGTGCACCTTCCAGGGCAGGACGGCCAGGTGCGCCTCGCACAGCTCCCCGAACAGCTGCGTAATGCTCTCCATGTCCACCGCGCTGCAGCTTTACGCCTGAAGACGTGGAAAACAGCAGGGGAAGGAGGAGAAAACTTGCGGCTGCCCGTGCGCGGGCGCGCTCCACACCAGCCCGGAGGACGCGGCCGCCCTCCCACCCCGCAGCTCCGCGGCCGCGCAGCGGCACCTCCCGGCCCCGGGCAGCCGCCCCCGGGCAGCCCCCGTCGCTCCGCGGCCGCCCGCGCTCCTCGCCTCAGCCCGGCTCCCAGCGCGGCGCCCGGCAGCCCGTGTCGCCTCGCGCCGCGTCACGGCGACGAGACGAGGAGCGGCCGCGTTCCCGCCCCTCGGCGCCGCCCGCCATCTTACCCACCCTGACGGGGATCTGCGCGCCGCGCTCCGCTGCACTGGAAATAGCTTAAATAAATATATATTTAGCTGTTTAATACCGATATAACACTATATACATATATATACACACACTATATATATATATATATAATTGCAACGTCGTATTAGATAATGAAGATGCTAGTGCCGTTGAAGACACTAACCGCGTTTATTGTACCTGCTGCGGCTGGGCGCAAAAAAAAAAAAAAAAAAAAAAAACTAACTGCAGGCGATTTTCTGTCATTTTGCAAAGTAATTTTACTTCAAGTATTTACAGTTCTTGTCCCTTAGATCGCATCTCGGAGAAAAATATGTATCAAAACCACCTAGTTGTATGATAGGCAAACTCGCTCTAGGAAGGTATAGCTCTGGGAAAGGTGGTAAAACTGTGAGAAGAGAATGACTTTGTGAAAATGCTTTCTCCTAGAAAAAGCCTTTTTTTTTTTTTTTATTTTCCTCCCAGGGAAGAGAAAGGATGAGAGAAGAGTAAACCTCAATAAATGCTCTCGTTTGGAAATATTTTGGCCCTTTGAGTGTGGCAGTCCTCAGATAGTCTATTTGGACACATTAAAATGTGCCCAAAAATTTGCTTTTCACTTTAGAATGACTTTCCCCTAACAGTTTGCAGTTAACGCTTCTTTAAAAAAAATAAAAATTCATTAATTGAATTAAGTTAATGAACTTTTGAATGGAAACAGAACACTGGGGTAGTTTTCACCTTTTTCTTTGTGAAAAAGATTTGCTACAACTTTTACCCTCTTTTGGGATATATTTTCTTTGCATTTCGAACCTTTTAAGGATTAGAAGCAATTTCCCAGCCAGCAATAACTGAAAGTTAGTATGAAGCAGAAGAGAAGCATTTGGCACAGATAGGAAAAAAGGGTAACATGAAAAATTATTTAGGTATTCAAGTTATTACTGTATTCAAAATATGTATTATAGTATTTATAGTAATTACAGCATTCAAATTATGGTCCCACTGCCACCACTTACTAGTTGTGGGAAGCCCATGGAAATGTGCACAACCAATTTTTAAGTCACAGAGGAGTGTTCTTCAAAGTGAGCACTAAACCCTAACCAGAGGCTGACAAAAGAGACACAAGCTGCGGGCACTACGGTTTATGGCCGATAACCGTGTCAGCTCTGGAGCCCTCCCAAATCTACTGTCATTATACAGAAATTTAGTTTTTGAAAGAGGGGAGGATTACATCCCTTAGCACAGCAATTTAAAGCATACAGAGGAGCTATGTTTCCCCAAATAAATCAAAATAAATGTGGTGTGCAGACTTACATCAGCCTTTGATCCAGTTCCTAGAACCTGGGAAGGGCAGCAGGCATAACTACTTCAATACAAACTGTTAACTCAAATATGCAAGAACAAATCAAGGCTTTTCAGGCTACCAACTATTTCTTTTAAAGATACTGCCAAAACTGAAGCACACAAACCCTGTGTCAGAAGGTAGTTCTTTTAATGCTGCATTTAGTAACACTGCTCCCTGCTTCTGCAGCGCTTTTGCATTTTAAACTGCTTCACATAGATGTGACCTATTTACATCTGAGAGGGGAGCTACCTTACCTTTCACAAGTGAAGAAATGAAACAAGGTAAAGAGGATAGCTGAAGTCACAGAAGAAACTGCTAACAAAGGGATGTTAATCTGGAATTTCGTGCAATCAGGAATATCTTTCTTCCTTCTTAAGTAGATTTAATAAAGAAATACAAGCAATAAAATGGCTCTTGCATGTATGTTATTGAAAGGATTAAAATGCTTTATTCAATTATATATTTGTAATTTATAAGTATGCAAAGTATTTTTATCGTTTTCCTCTTAAGTTCTGAAAAAAAAATCAAGAAAAAAAGTTCACATTAGGATAATCCTTTACATCAGAAATTAGTCTGTGGGGTTTGCTGCTCAAGAGTAGCAGTGGCAGTAGTGCAAGCATGAACAGTTTAAAAATATTTGGATGTCATGACTGCCCATTTCAGATTCCTATATTCTAGACTACTACTGCTTTCAGGTAGTCAAGCTACTGCATATACAATCCTGACGTTAGTCACAGATAACATTGGTCCCAATGTGCAATAATGAAGGCACAGGAGCAGGTTTTCAAGAGTCAGTTTTGCATGATTGGTGTCAATACAAAATTTGCATGTGCAATTCCCTAGATCTAGAGAAGAAAATACGGATTTTTGCATATCATAAAAAGATGAAACAACTGCTAATGGCTCTTGTTTTGGCTGCAGATCGACCCTCCTTTTCCTGATTTAAAAGGAAACCACATAGCAACACATTTTCTGCTGCTGCTTCTGCCGATGTTGCGTAAAATGATTCTGAAGTCAATTTCCTGAAATCGCATTCATCACTAAAAAAAGAAGAGCATTAAAAAAAAAGTTTTCCATCAAGCCCAGATGACAATTCCCAAACCCTTAAATACATTTTTATCTGAGTGAGACTACAGCTGTTGACCATTCCTTCCAAAAGGAAGACGGCCATCTTATTTCAGAGAAGCAAATCCACCTTCATTTACTGATGGCATTTCTGCTGAAAAACCTAAGTTGTTCAACAGAGCAATATTTCTAGTAAGTATGCTTCAAAGCACATAGACCTGCTTAATCTGATTCCTATACAAATAGAATACCTGATCTTCAACTACTTATGAATGAAGCAAGAGTAATCATTACTGAGTTACATGGAATTCCTGGAGTCCAGTTAAATACATAAAAAGGTTAGGTGATTTTGAGCTACATTCAGAAAACAAATTAATCACAATGAGCATGTACCTTATAACGATTCTTTAAAATATTTTTGGTAGTCTCACCAAGTATTGGAATAACAATAATGAAAGTTCCTTAGAGTACAGTTATTGTGTTAGTTTGGCGTTTTCTGGCTCAAGTGGCAGAATCAATTTGACTTAATGTTTCACCCTGTCCACAACAGATCAGTGTAGAACTACTGACTTTAGTGCTATAGGATCTAACTGTATTTTATCATCCTAAAAATTCACATGTATGAGTAAGAACCAAAGATAGAGATGATTTACCTGAACACTGAAGCATGTTCCACTCCTGCTGAAACTGGTCCCTTAGTATTTTTATTGTATGTACTTTTTCTTGGCTAGGCGGTGCATAGACTCCAAAGTCCGGTGTAGGATCACTCGCTAAGGCTTTAGCTATAGTTTGCATTAGATTCATCTCTGTGTTCTATTGCAGTAGAAAAAAAAATTAGGATCAAACATTCTTTAATTCAGTACATAAAATATTTTAACAAGTTTTTTTTTAATGAAGTTGGTAGTACTAGCAACTAGCAATGTTCAATTTTTCAATGTCAAGATGCTATAAATTGAGATTTTTCTGAAAAAAAAATTAAACTTTTTTTTTTGTCAAATAGAAAGTATCTCAATTCTTCCTTCTATGAGGGTAAAGAAATAATCCTGGATTAACAGTAGGAAATGTCAGAAAGGGAAAGAAGGAAAGAATGGAGCTTATTTGCTTCCAGCAGTTTATAGTGGTACATTTGGCTTCAGTCTAAATCATTTCTCACATCATTTCTGTGAGAAAAGCATGCATATCTACCCATATTATCCATCCCTATCCAGAAGGCATCCATATGCTTTTTCTGAAACATCCATATTATATGAAGAATATTGACAATTATTTTGAAGAATGTAAGACTATTTTATTTTAAATGGATGAAAGTGAATTTTCAATTATTCTAAAAAGCAAAGCACATGCGCATTAGAAAATCCTGTTATGGGATTCCCCAGATAGCATCAACATAGAACTCTATTTCAGTTATTTCTACAAGGCATATGTCTAACCTTTTCTTTTTTTTTTTTTTTTTTTTTTTTTCCCCCATGATGCAAGTTGTGTGTGATAGAGCACAACATGGGACAGAGAGGAAATCTAGCATTTTAGGATAAAGAGAATAAAGTGCTTCAGTCACATTGAAAGAGAACATATCATGTGCTTAACATGTGAGAGTAAGTGTTCATTTTCCCAAGAGAATTCTGAGCTGTGGAATCCCACCTGGACAGAGACACTTGGGCTATCTATGCCACAAATTTAGAGGTACCAAAGAAAATGTAGATACAGGCAGTATTTTTCATTGGGCAGTGCTGTGCAGTTCCTTGCCACCCTGGCTGCTGCTCAACTTGAATTGTGACCTATGCACTTTGAATGATCACAGCTCGGTGCCATTACTTACCTCAATCACTGCAAGAATTCGAGACTCAGCTAGCCCTCGCAGTAAACCAACGAGCAAAGAAATCCCATTTATTCCAAGGCTCCTGTTTGGTCCAACAGCTATTATTGTTAAATTGGCTTGATAACTATATGCTACTGGAAGAATGAATCCAAATACAGCAGAAAAGAAATCATTTCCTTCAGCACCCTTTAACAAAAATGAAAAATAGTTTAGCACAAATGCTAAATAGAGAAATAAGGTGAACCTCAATAAACTTGCAGTTAACCTGGAAAATAGGATACTGATCTGTTTTCACAACAATCTATTACAAAAGCAGCTTTACTCAATGCTGAATACTCATCTCCTGCTTATGCTCCTCACACTGTGAGTCTGCCTTCTTGAAGACGAGAAGTAGCAGCTACTGAGGTTTTCCTCAAACCTCAGCATTCTAACACACACTAAAGACTTGTGAAGAGAAGCACAAGAGATAGGGCAAAAATGAAATGTTTTCAAGTGTTCAAATTCCAGTGAGGGATATAATTCTTGGTGTCATCTTACAAATCTGTAAATATGTTCTATTAATTCTGTTTAGAAAACAGTTTTTGCTTTATGAAAGCGAACCTCACCTCCTTCCAGTTCAGTGAGATATAGTATTTGGAGTTGGTCCTTTCAGATTGTTGTTTCTCACAAACATGTATCATGAGTATTCTTCTGTAAATAAAAAGCACATTCCAGTATTTAACCAATAAGATTTTTGAAAAAACTCCTTTTGTCATTCTTTAAACACTAACTCCTATCTCAGTAATAGATAAGTTATTTACATAACCACATGCCATGACATTGAGGCCAATTCACATTGAAATCTTTTTTTTTTTTTTTTCATATTTCAAAAAAAAAGGATTGAAGATTACAGAAAAATCAGCTTTAAGGGAGCTGACAAAGAAGGGTACAGATATTTTAAGATGACTTTGAATAAAGAACTCAACATCAGCAGTATGTACAATTCTATCCAGTATAGATCTGCCATCTCTGAAACACATATGGCGTTTGGGACACGGTGAGAGGCTACAGCTACTTGCACAAAAATATTTTATTTTTGTTCCTTTGCGAGTGGCCAAGTGAATTAGGGATGGATAGGGAACAATGTGTCAAGTCCCAGCCTAGTCCGTCCTGTCAGACTTCTGTCTCTGCTTCTTTCCTGTGTATATCTAATCACTCATAAAATAAAAAAGTGACACTTATAAATAGAGCTTTGATTTTAGAAATACATATGGGGATGTTTTATATTGTGTCTCAGATTAAAATTAATAAAACATCAGTAAACATGAACGATTCCTCAGTGCATTTCATCATGCATCTACTTAGGAACATAAAAAATGTATTTGGGATCTGATGTCCTGACCGAAAGAGAAACCTTACCCGTCCTCTGTGTTTGGTGTGATTTCCATGTCTCCCACAAATATGCAGAGCACTCTGCAGAAGACAAAATAAAAGCATGTATACATACACCTATGAGTATTTTTTTTAATTAGTGCTATTTTTAAAGGAGTTTTCATGCAAATTAGTTACATAAAAAGAGGAAATTATTTCTGCACTTGGTCCATTGGAAAATATAAAGAAAATACATTCAGGACAGCTCCAGCAAATGCCTTCTCTCCTGTCAAACACTGCGGGAGAGAAGGCCAAAGGGGAAACACAAAATCCACCATAGAAAGCCTGGGCTAGCATCCTTAGAAGTGCTTCCCTTTGGTAAGGCAAAGACTTTTGGCATTATAGACAATATTGACTTGATTAAATATGAAAATAGTATGCCCTTCAAGGTGCTATTTGTTTAAAAATGAAGCTTTTCAAAGACAGCTTGCAGTATCTTAGACACCTTTATCACATTTTTATATTTTATGAAAGGGACGCAAATGCAAAAGAGAAATTCACCTTTGAAATCCAAAACGAACAGAATGTCTTAATGCAACAGCAGCAGAAAGGGAAACTCTGGGTGATTCTGCAATTCCATTGCATGCCTACAAAATACATTTTTTATTCAGGAATAATTAATGCCGCACAATACCACGCCATTTTCATTTATAACTAATGTTTCTATATGTTTATATATAGGTATGATTCAAACGAAACTAAAGGTGCATGAAAGGTGCGACACAGTAAGATTTAAAAAAAATGTTAGCAAGTCATTTTCTACAAAAAGGCTGTATTTGATTGTTATGCCAAAAAATTCTTCTATTTGGCAACTTACTTCAAGAGTGTTGTGCTATGTAGAAAGGCAGCTGTGAAAAAAGCTTCTCTGGGAGAAGTTCATCTTTACTGGGTCTCTCAATAATCTGTAGATCAGATATACCTTAGTGTACCAGTAGTCATGTTGCACCAGAAGAATGCACACTATTACAAGAAGATTCTCTCTGATCTGTAATTCTGACTCTTCCTTTAACTATGGCAAGTGATTCTTTTCTGATAAACACAAATGTCAGGAATATTCATTCTACCTCCAAGTGTTTGTTTCTGCTCTGTAATACTTTGAACTAGGTGTTTGCTTCTCTTTCTGTCAACATAAAAAGCTCAGCTTAGCATCTGTAGCTCATTACAAGTTCTATTTTTTTTCCACCAGTTATCATCTTTTTAAAATATTTACTGAATTTCCTAGAGCTATATTCAGTATTAAATCTAGTAAAAAAACAAGAAAAAAAAAAAGAGAGAGAAAGGAAAGTTGTCCCTGAAGTCTTCAGAGGTGGCTACCAGCAGTTGGTAGGAAGCCAGGTTACAAGCAAGAGGCCATCCTGACAGTAACTCTTCCTCACAAGCTTGATACTTTTAGAGAGGGCTTTTCATTCAAATAGCAATACTGATTTATAAGGATCTCATTATATACTTGTTTTTGCTTGCCTTTTTTCTTTTTGTTTGCTTGCCATTTGTCTCCTTAGTTCTCCAGGTTATATATAAGTACAAACTCACACCCTCAACGTTTATCTTCTCTGCACTCCTCACCTTGTAAGAGTCAAAAGGCTGGATTTAAATTACTGCCTTTATGGTATACAGTGGTGTTTTAAGCAATATCGAATTGCACCTTCAGTAAATCAATAAAGAGGGAGAGAAAAAAAATCAACTCCAAGTATACTCTACAGATCATAGGAGGTGGGGACAGCTTCACGTAGCATGGCAAGCATTGGTCATCTTTAAGGCTAAGTTAACTGTCTCCTAAAGACAAAATCTGAGCACTGGGACAGAACGCAGCATTTCCTGCTCAAATTTCTTGTTGCTGCTTTATCTTTGGTTGGCAAAAAAGCTTCCTGCTCCCCTCAACTCCAAGAGCAAATAGCTGGCTCAGCCCTGTTATCTATGGGTGATGAAAGGTTCTTGCTGCCTTATCTGCCATGGCTGCAGAAAAGCAAGGCACTACCTTGCCCCAAAATAATTAGAAAATACCTTGGTGTTAACAACTATTCCTGAATGTTTTCTGACCTTACACACTTACTCTTGTAACTAAAAAAAATCTAGCTAAGAGTAGCAGGATTGTGAAAGACATAACTAATATATTGATGAGAAAAGAGCAGAAGCAGAAATAAGAAGAAAGCAACACCTCAAATGATCAAAGCAGATTATTATTACCTGCTTCGTAAGTATTTTATCTAGGACAGCCAACATACTCCCAAGAGAAGGCAAAATTTCATCCTCTTTCACAAGGTCTCCATAAAAGGCACTGTAAAATAAATGAAGAAAAAATAGGTTAAGGACAAAACTCCAGTGCTTTTGAAGAGGACACTGATATAGCACTTTGCAGCGATACTGATAGGTTATATTTTGTGTGCTGCACATTCATTCTTGAAGACAGCTCTAGGTGGAAGATGACAATGCTCTAGACAGGCATTCCTGAACTCTCTAAACCTGTTTCCACTCTGCACTGGAAAGAAAATAGAAGATCTAAATCTGTTCAGGAAGTAGATTTCTAGCAGAATTGGACTTTTAAGACAAAAAGCTGAGCTTCTCAGATCAGGCCAGCTTGGGTGTTTTCAGCTAGAAATGACCACAGAGCTTTAAGAGTTAAAGATCCCTTCTAACAAAACCTTCTTCCGAATAAATATGCTTGCACTAGCTGCTCAATCACCCTTGAAATTGTTTTCTCTAAGACATTCTGGCTCCTTCTACAAAGAGGTGTAAAGATATGAGTGGTAGTCAACACTAATTTCTTAATCTTTCAGAGGAAGAAACTCTGGCTAGCATTAAGTAAGCAAGACCAAAAGAAGACCATGACTGAGAGAGGACTAGATGACAGTCTGTGCCTAAATCTCTTATGCTCATAATTATGTTGAGACTTGGACAAACAGAGCCAACCTGACAAGAGCTTTAACTTCATTCATGTCCATTTCCTTCACCACATGGACAGATAGTGGGAGCAAATGTGCTGAAGCTTTAGACTCAATTGTTGCTGCTGTTTTGATGGGAGGTACTGGAAATAGAATATTTTTCATGTGCAATTCCAAAAACCTTTCTACTTTGACTGTTTCATCTTTATTGGTTATCTTAGACTCATCTTCTGTGGAGGAATTTGTATTAGCCTTCTCTAGCAGGTGTAATTTAGTGCTCGGATTTTGTAAAAAAGATGCATCTAGAAGAAAAAAAAAAAAAAAAAAGAAAAACCAATGAGGTTTCACATGTATTAATTCCTAATCGATGTTAATTTTTAGTTATTTACTAATAAAACTGTGTAGTTCTATATTAGCAGTGTGCATATTTATTTCCATGTGCAATATTTCTTAACACAGATGATGTCAACAACCTCCAGTGCTGAAGTATTTATTTTAATCTAGTGATAAGGTCTTAAGTGATCATAAATCTTATGGCCAAAATTTTGACACAGCATACAGAATCCTCAAAAAAGGAAATCAAAGAACTTCTTTTTTTGGTTTGATGTTTAGGAGCTTCACTCAGAATTCAACCCTATACCACTGCAGTTCAGCTCTGCATTTACCCCTAAATAAAGTCTCACCCCATTTCACTGTTTCATAATTTTTTTGAACTGGTAGTTCAGTTATTTTAAATGAGTGGTATTAATTTTAGTCATTTTGAGTTTCAATATGAATCCATTTACCAATCATATTTGCTTGAAGAAAGAGAGAAGTAATTACCTTCATACATCAAACATTTCCAGTAGGGCTTATGTGCTGCTCTCACATTTTGAATAGATTCAATAGCACTACAAAAGAAACAGAATTAATAACATCAGCAATATTGAAAATACAGGGAACATGATTCATCCATATAAATATATATATAAAAACTCTGAAAATGAACTAACTCTGGTCCATTCCAAAAATGCAGAACAGAAAAACAGAGCATGAGAATCAATGGGGAGATCACTTGGAAAGATTGCATGGAAGTGCAAAATAAAAAAGAAGTGAATAACATTTTTGAACACATAGAGTAACTGTTTAAGTGCACATTTGCACATATTGAGTGAGATCCTGACACTGTTTTTTGGGAAGACACACCTCTCCCTGACATCAGGAAAGACAGGATTTCGCCTGTTACTCTTTGCTCTGTCAGAGATTTCATCTACAGAATGCAAAGGAGCAATTACACTTTGCAACAGCAAAACAATCTGTTCACAGGGATTGAAAGTGGGACAGAAACTAAGGAAATCAAATTCCTTGATATTCTCTGTGTAAAAATCTCTCCTTCCTGTTACTGCTCTTGTTTGTGCCAAAGGGTCCCAGTGCACTAGCTGTCACACAACCATAATACAGGTCAGATTATATATAGGGCAAATTTTGTCTGTTTAGAGTAACAGTTCAGTAACTGTTTGGAGTTATAAATCCAAGTCTGTTCAGCAACCTGTATACATCTCCATTGCTTGCCTGACTGGTCTGAGTTTTAATTTAAATAACACAGCCAACCAGTAGGTGCTGCCTTCTACCCACCAAAATGCAAGAGGGCCATCAGTGCTGAGGAAAATCACAGAGCAGCTACTGCAGTAGGAAAGAGAGCGAAGATCGGATACGTGGAGATCTGCAGAAGATGGTACAGGAAAGACACTGTGTAAAAGTGGGACTGACATAGGCCCATGTCCAGAGTGCTTTACTAGGTCAGCTGCACTACTGCGCAAATGCAATTATTACTGTCTCCAAAAATAAGTCAGGCCCAAAGTTTAAATTTGGAGGGTCATGCAGACTGGTTCTGCAGAGAAGCAACTTCTGCTGGTCAAATCCTGCACTTGCTCTACTATAGCAAGTGATTCTGGTGCCTGAAGAACTAATCACTGCAATTACAGACTTTTCCAAAAATGGCTGCTATTAACCGGCATTGGCTTGGCCTCAGCCTTGAATGACATGGCCTTGTTACCCTGGAACAATCCAGTGATAAACATTTTAAATTATAAGAAGTTCTTGACGGATTACAATTCTGCATTAATTCCAGGTACAGAAAACAAAATTCACAAAACTGTATCTAGGTTGACTTTTTTGGAATGGTAATTTTCTGAAGCAGAAACTAGTATCCTACTAAGTATCATATTAAAATCTTGTTTCAGCAAAACATTGGAAGCATGTACGTCTTCGGTTTCTTTGATAAATATGCAACATGTAAAATTCTTTCTGGACTTACCTTAGACAAGGAGCCATTTCTCCAGTTATTTGAGGTACAGGATCCCCAAGCAAAGTTTTCACAGTCATGCAGACTGATTCAGCCAATGACTTCAAATGGTAACCACCCTAGAAAAAAAGAAGTGCCACAGAAGCAACAAATACTTGTAAAATGTAAGTGAAAAGCTAAACTTTTGAAATATATATGAATTTACAGAAATGGAGAATTATATGCAAACACACGTAAGTCAATAGTTTTCGATCTGGGAACAGTAAGCTGGAGGCAACTTGATGAATTTTGTTGGTGTCATGATGCCACTCATTTTAGCATGATTGACTTTGGAAATAATGATTTTGCCATGAAAACCCTGGAAATATATCCCTTCCTAAACCCTACCCAAGACATGGCACCTTCAGCAATTCTTGTGGAAGAATCCTTAGAGGGCAAATACTAGCATTGCCATCTAAAATGTCAATACAGCAGAAATGCTCTACAGACTGACACTTTAAGGCCCAGTTGACCTGATGGTTTGGCAGAAGTTGAAGGACTAGAGTTAAGACTGCTAGACTGGAGATGACAAACTGCTTCCTGCACACTACCAGTAGAACAGCTACATGTTGGCATTGGGAAGGGATGCTTCTTTGCACTTCATCTGGGAGACAGAAGGACCCACAGTAACCTGCTGGAGAGAGAAGGTATGAAGGAAGAAAGTTCAAGGGAAAAGAGGTCAAGAAATGAATCATTTCTTAGATGATGGATGCACTCTTGGAGACTTCATTGGGAATATTATACTAACAAATCTATTTACTTGAAAAAGAATATTTTCTAACATGCTGCAGAAAGGGTAAGTTGGAATACAGATTTTAAGAACAGGAAACTTCATAGTTAAAACAGAGTTCTTAAAGAGATGTTCTGTAATTTAAAAAACAAGGGAAAAATGAGTAAAGGCTTCACTGCCAAGTAAGAGCATACTTCAGTTAAACATTTTTAAAACAAAGAAAGACACTCTTGCAAAAGCATCCATAATGCAGCTTATTCATCAAATACATTGTTAAGAGGCCTGTCTTTCTCCTGTCTAGCTTGGCTGATATAGCTCTAATACAAAGACCCTTCCCCATCAGCCTTACCTCCAGGATAACACACAGCCTTCCATTAGCTAGCTGCATGAGGAAGTGGGTAAGATGGGCAAAAACATCAGGAGTGGCATTCATCTGACCCTAAAGCAAACAAAATTATTAATAGAGAGCTATAACCCTGACTCAGAATGTTGGTTAAAAAAAAATGGCAATCTGAAATATATGGGTCTAAGTCAAAATACTGGAATATTTATCTCCAATAGTATGCATCTAGCAAAAAATGCTGAACCAACTACTTTAAGGGAAGGTACAAAAAACAACATGCAAGTTATATCTATGGGATAATCTGGTCTTTACAGTCTCATCCTAATATTTTGAGGCTCAAACTCTTGTCTGGTCAAAGTGAATTCCATCTAACAATCAGTGGACATTTAAGAAGCAGAAGTATTTTAGAATCAGATTTATGACCGACTGCACAAAGGCCATGACAGGCTACTTACCTCAGGGTCTCCAATTCCTGAATCATATCCAGAGGACACAAGAACCAGCTCAGGATCAAACTGTTGTAAAAACAGAAAGATGTTGGTCTCCGTTCCTAAGTCCTCTTTTCAGTTTTGTATTTGGTTTCAACTAAACCACGTTTAACTGTACTCAACTAAATCATAAACAGGAATAAAATAAAATTGAATACAAGATGGCCCATAAATCCTGCTGGAGAAGATACACATCTTCATATTGAATATTTAAAAATTAAACATTTCAAAAATATTATTCAGTTAATGAGGACACCATTCTTACCAGCAGAAATAATGTATTATTTGCATTACTGCTAGGTGCTACAATTCTACAAAATATATTTGAAGGTACCTGCTTAAAATGTATTGAAGAAGTAGCCTGCGATTTTGTTATTTTAGTAACAGAGCAAAAATAATTTACCTCAAAAGCCATTGGAAGCAAGACATGAAAAAAAGCAGCAAGATAATCTGAATTTCCCATGCCAACCTGCAAAACATAATATGACAACATATAATATAAAATAATATTAAAATAACTTATTATAAATACACACATATACACAAAGAATATACCAAAAACGTAAAATTGCATAGGATAGAATATATAGTAGTAAAAATACAATAAAGATCATATTCTTCTGTTGGAATTACAGATTTTCTTCTGTTCACTTCTTCTAAGTTCTTCGTGACATTATGGAAATACAGTTAAGGATGAAGCAACTTTACCGAGTCGAGTAAAACAAACCCATTTAAGTAAAGTACACTGATTTCCAGCACTTTCACTCTTGGAGTACAAGCTTCAGTTCTTTGCTGAGCAATAATCATATCCTCAAACTATTTCTGACTTGATGGCTAGACAAGATTTTGATGAAAACAGAATATATATATTTTTATTTTAACATTGTCACATTCTGAGACGTACTTCTGAGCAGACATTCTGCATCAGGAATGTGATGCACTGCACCGTGACATCTGCCAGGCAAGTGAAGCAGGGCACCTTCCAGAAAATGCCTTACGTAATGTAAAGATAGAAAGTTGCTGTATTTGTCTTTTTGTGCTCTACATGATGCTTACCTTATTCCAAGGCAAATTTATATTACGCCCTTTTCCTCTTTCCAAACCTACAGCGTCATAATCAGATTCCTTAAGTGATGGCCAGAATTCCTGATGTTCATAGCGATGCCACGAAAAATACAAAACACTGAAAGACACCAGAAACAAACATGTCTTAATGAAAATGTCAAAACTGACATATCCCAAACTTGGAGGCCCTACTGACTGAAAGCAGGAAGGAAAACAGAATCCTCCTTCCCCCTTAACTCGGACAACTGCTACAGATTTCTTGTATGGGTGCCTTTAAGATGAAAGATAAGGCATTTTCAGAAAAGGAGACTTGTTTCAAGAACCTATTTTCAGAAAGCAACATAAAACTAATGGGCTTTGTCAACTATTACTTCAATAAACAGAGAGGTTCCTGAGCAGACAGAATTGACAGATTATTTGAATGCTGGCTTAGAATATATATATTTTTTTTTACTGACAAACCAAGGTAGTCATATTGCTCATTCTGTGCTATTCCTTAGGTAACATTTTCTTGTTAGATATTTTTCCCTGTTTGATAACAAATAAAGGAAGGAATGATATAGTAACTAAAACAGCCAAGAGAATGAAACACATTCGGCAAGATGTCTATATCTAGAATATGAAGATAAATAACATATAACTATTTAGCATAAAAAATAAACAAAACATCTTACAAACCTTGGATCCTCTTCAAAAACATATTGAGTTCCTTGCCCATGGTGCACATCCCAGTCAACAATTAGGATTCTGCATTTATCAGAAAAAGAAAACACTGATTGAAATAACCACAGCATCCCAATCTAATGGAGGTACAGATGAACCAAGTTATTTTCATGAACAAAAGATCCTCAACACCCAAGACACTTTAGATGTTATCCTAATATGATAAAGTGCCAAATGGTATCTAAATTGCACTGAATATGCCTAAGAAAAGCTTCTCTAGAGCCAGCCATGCACTTACCTCTGTAGACCATATTTTATTTTTGCATATTTTGCTGCAATAGCAACATTGTTGAATAAACAGAACCCATTTGCTGCATTCCTCTGGCTGTGGTGACCTGGAGGCCTAAAATAAAATTAAATATAGGTATTCCCAGCAAAGGAAATTCTGTGAAAAGCAAAGACTCTCTTAGTATTTTCTTACCTTACTAGTGCCATTCCATTGCACACTTTTCCTGACAGCACAGAGTCGACCAGTTGCAGACTTGCTCCTACTGCTAATTTGGCACAGCAGTAAGTGCTCTAAAAAACAGTATCTTGTGGTTACCACCAATCACTCACCGGATTGTTTTTAAACTAACCGTACACGACATGCATCACAACAGCAAGTTGTCCTGACATAGGGGCAGTCTGCTGAAGTTGTATGCAGGTAACTGAGAGCAGAATTTTACAGCATAGTTTCTAACGTGGTCTCTACTAGAATTACCTGTGATCATCATGTCCTTTGTAAGGACAGTCTCTCTAGAGCATACAGGAAATGTGATAGACTTACTGATCTGACTAGTGAAGTGAGATCATATCTATGAAAATAAGATATAAAACCTTACAGAGGAAAAATACAAAAGACTTCTGCTGCTTTATCTGAAGCAATGTTTTAGAGTAACTTTTAACAAAATGTGATTTGCAGGTCCCTAATGGTCTTCAATGATGTGGCTAACTGATAAAAAATAAGATAACATTTGCTAAGTGTGCTATACTGACATAATACAGGTAGAGAATAGATGACAGAACATGTAACCAATTTAAATTACAGCATTATAATAAACTTGCAACAGATACAATAATGCCATAAATACATCCACTGCATCCAATAATACTAATACATACAATTTAAATAGCAAAAAAAAAAAAAAGTATTGCCAATTTTCCCCTATTTGGAAAAGCACTTTTAGATGTAATAATACAAATGCTGTTAATGCTCAAAGGAAAAAAAAATGTTTAATTTGCTCACCGGATGAAAGAAAAAAGCATCATAATTCCCAGAAACACTTTTCAGTTCTTCTTCATTCATTGTCTGGGTGCTTTTGGCAACTTCCAAGTGCTCAGAACTGCAGAGGAAAGAAAGATATTAACACACTATTTACCTAGGTAAATATATACTTATTTTTTAATGCAAAATGTAATCAGAAGTCACAGAATTTACGTTAAAGTGACCTTCTGTGAGACTTTATAAATCTAACAGGAACTCTGAAATGTTAGATGCAGACTGCAATGAAGAACAAGGGTTCTTGTTTGTTAGAAGAACACAAGGACATTCTTTTCCCTTTCTAGTGGTAAGAGCAATTAGTCCTGCTATTACAAAAAGACATCTGTCCATCTATCGTGTACCAGTCTATTTTGCAATCTATCTTATGTACAGAGACCAAGAACTAAATTATGATTTTGACAGTTATCAGTGTGAATTATGACTTTGATGGAAAAGAGGTCTCTCACCAGGTGTGCACCACCATCTCTCTTTTTACTAATTCAAGAGGGTACTGGATTCAGTGTTTCACACAGTCACTGCCACTGCTTTCTTACTCTTGTCTAGCGGGATAGAGAGGAGGTCAATGGTATCTACTCTCCTATCTGTGCCACAGCTCAGGAAATGATGCCCGTGTGTGCGTTCCCCTTGGCGGCCAGTGCTGAAGCAACTAGAATTTCACCACACAGAATGAGACACCCTGCTGCCATCTAACAGAAATAAAGCAAATCAGTGGCCTAGAAAAGGAATGAATTAACAGGATTACAATGACAAGAACCTGAATGACTCTAATTACTAGCTGAACTTTTCCATCAGCCTCAGTGCCTAGCTGGGAACACATACAAAACATTTCCACAGTAATTATGTATTTGTCACGTAGATGTCTGTTTCAATCTGAAACTGTTTTGTTTAGCTATTAGTTTAAAACCTGAAGAAAGGAGAAAATACTATTATCTGTAGCTTATCCATGAAAACCAAGATACCACTCAGTTAAATAATCTATCCCAAGTCATCTAACAGGGACAACTACATTGGGAATAGTGATCAAGACTCTTTAGCACCCTATCAGCACTATACTTAAAATTAAAAAAAAAAAAAAAAAAAAACTTTTATTTGTATTTGGCACTAGTTACATTCTAACGAGCAAGGAGTTTCCAAGGAAAAATACTGTTCTGCAAGCTGGATTATTTTAAGCACGCCTCAGGATGAAGCTATGCTCTCATTACAAGGATCAAGACATCCCTCCCCTCTGGGGAGTTTGGCTGCACTGTTCAGGACCAGTTTAGAGACGATGCAGCTCGTGGCCTAGAAAACATCAGCTGGAAACCTCGGGGGAGGCTCCCTCCAAGCAGCTCTGCAAAGAGGTCTCTGCAGGGGCTTCCCTCCTTCCTTTGGAGTTGTTTTTAAGGCAAAGCTCTCGCTTGTGCCTACACTGCAGCTCTGCTGCAGCAATGGCTATGCCTAGCCATAAACTCCATTGATCTGGACCTGTGGACCGATCCCTACCTTGATCTCAGACTTAACCCTATGGACTCGTCTGGCAATCCAGACTCCTGGCTGAACCTCATCCATCCCAAGACCTGCGCTAGGTCCTGTTACTGTCCCTGTAGCCACCAACCCTTTCTGCCTTGTCACCCTGCTCTGCTCCCAGCTGTCCTTCCCTTTCAGAGGAATCCACCCTGGCTGCTCCCTGCTAAGGAGGCAAATGAGCACACACACAGCACGTATGCCCACTGCACAACCATCACAGCAAGGCAGACTTCATTGCCATGAAGTCCCCCATTGAAATTAGCTGCCAAGCTTTTCTGTTTGGTTCACTCTACCTCAGAGAAGTTTGGAAGAAAGAGGAGAAAAATCCTTCTAAGGATTTTCCATTATTCTGTTTTTTTTTTTCTCCCTCCTGTCTTATCCCATTTTTTATTAGAAATTACTTTTCATGCTGTGCATAAATTAACCCCTGTAACTCAAAAGAATTCAAAGTGTGAGAAAGGGGATTTAGTGGAATAGCAGCTTCATACTTCAGCACCTCCGCTACACTTAACATGACTTACTCTCCACTGAAATGTCTGAAGTCACTAAGTTTCGGATTAGACTTTTATGATCCACAGGTAGAAAGGTCTGTTATTTCACTGAATTAATCTGAAAGGTGAAGAAAGCAAATTTCAGACCTGTGAACCAACAGGATCTCCTCCTCGCTTCCTTCTCTGGCAGGCACACGGACGCATCTTTCCACAAGATGGTAATGTTTAAGCTGCTCATAAGACGATGACAGTCTTTCTGGTACTTCAATATCACAAATTGGACTAAAAATAAGCAATAAACATGTTAAAGTGAAAAAAGTATATAGCTCTAAAATAAAAAAAGAAACAGAATAGCATCATTCTCTCTTTTCTCTCTCGTTACTGGAACACTTAACTACACACACATGCACCAAAACTGAACTGAACTGAAAAGCAGTAGGTTAAGACACAAAAAGTGGGTTTAGGAAAGGAGACAACAGTGAACTTCCATTTTGAGACAGCATTAAATATATTGGTACATTGGTAATTTAGGTACATTTAGGAAAGTGACTTATGCATGTGTAAAGCAGGCAAACTTGAATTTACCACTAAGCTACTACAAAAAGAGCTTCAGCTGGTATATCTATGTATTTTTCCCAAGGCCCCAATTTTGTTACATTTCAGCTTTATAAGTAGTTTTGTTAAAGGACTTTTTTTTCAGAGGATTACTCAGATATCTAAAACTAGACAGGTCTTAACTAAGGCCTACTGAGCTTAAGGCCAACAGCCTGTCAAATGCAGCTGCAGGTTCTCATGAGGGCATCTGGATACATGGTGACAATAAAGTTTTTGTACCACAGGCAAGAGTTTCTATTTATGAAGCAAGTGACAGGATACCTATCACTAGGTATCTAGGTATCACTAGGTAAACTGAGGTAAAATTATATATGTTACCTCTCTTAGAAGCCCTAATAAGAATCTATTCATTAAAAAACAAACAAAACAAAACAAAACAACAACAAAAAACCGTTATTGACTTACTCATTCCAAAGTAGTTTATGACAGGTCATTTCCTCATCATAAATCAATGCTGTTCCTGAAGCCATTGCCACAGGCAAAACAAGACGAAGATCCTATGACATGTTTTTCAGGCAAGCAGGAAATATATATTAAAACATTGTTATAATACTTAACAAGCGGATAACCTATGTCTGGTTTGAACTTCAGACTTTGTGATTACAAAGCAAAATCAAAGGAAAACCTGGAGAAGTTGGGGCAGTGTGGAGGAAGCAGGGCAGAAGGGGCACTGATCTCCACACTGGATGATGATGCCCAGGCAGGATTCCTGCCCAGCTGGATTTTATCGAGGTGATCCCAGATCCTGGTGCAGATGGAGGTCAGGGAATCTCTCCTGGCTCCTCTCACCCCCCTGCCGGGTTTTATGGTGGTTGAGGCTCCAAGAACACACCAGACCTACCTGCTGGTCCCAGCTTTGCCGTGACACTTACCTGTTGTGGCAGATGCAAATGGAGGTGTATGTGAAAACCTGCAGTATAAAACCACAAAATGTAGAAAGATATGATTAACGCGTACCCTAAGTACCACAGCTACAGGGACTTACATTAACAACTTTTTAATGTATTTTAATAGACACAAAGGAGACATTTGTCTAAACGGAGGACACACCTTTTAAAGCAAACCGCGTGCTCGCTTGAGTGCTGAGGAAGAAGCCCACACCCCTCTGCCTCACGCCGGCCGCGGAAGCGCCATAACCGCGAGCCGCCCCCACGCGGGGCTCCCCGGGCCGTGGGCCGGGCCGGGCCGGGCCGGGAGGGCGGTCCCGGTGGGCGGTCCCGGTGGGCGGCCCGGTGGGCGGCCCGGCCATGGCGGCCATGGCGGCGGACGGGCGGGCTCGCTCGCTCGCTCGCTCGCTGAGGGAGCGGGGGCGGCGCGGGCAGCCATGTTGGGTGGCGGGGCTGCTGCGGCGGCGCCGCTCGCTGTCTGGAAATCTGCAGTTTGTGTGTTCTTAAATTTGCAAAATATCCCTGTGAGATTTAATAAGAAACCCTTCTGTCCTGTAGGAAGGTGTGTTTCAAAGCCCGTGCTGGAAGTGAATGTTCCCGGAGTATTTCCCTTCTGAGCACTTCCTCAACACTTGTGAGGTGAAAATTTCTCAAAAACTCCTGTATTTAATTTTCACTGGCACTCGTGCCACTTTACATTCCACTGGTCTATAGCAGAAAGCCTTAAACTGGATATAAGTGTAACATAGAGCAAATTGCCTTTACTCTAAAGCCCCTGTGCTTTGCCAGAGCTCTGTAAAGTGGGCCCAGCTATTTGAATTATATTTTAATGTCAGTGACGGCTGAACTAGAATTACTTCATTACGTTTCTAGTGTGTAATAAATTCAAGAGCAAAAAACCCTGAACTGTACAGCGTCTTCTAAAACACCAGGGAATTAAGAAAAAAAAAAAAAGAAGAAATAATAAAAAAAAAGGTGACAGAGTAACAAGACTTGTGCTCAGAAACTGAAACGCCTGCACAGCACGGGCAGGTTCCTGCCGCTCTGTAACTGGGTCACGTTGGCTCCGGGCGTCGCGCTGACATCGGCGATGGCTGCAGTGTGCCCCAGCCCTCTTTAAACATTTATGATTTTACCAGCAAGACCCACAGAGGCTTGGTGGGATCAATGAACTGTGCTTTTGAACAACCTACTTCTTTCTCAACTTCATTCTATTTGTCTTGTTGAGACAAATAGAATATAGATTGTTTCAATTTCTCTTTTTCCCATCTTTTTCTTTTTTTTTCCTGCATGTATACAGGTCGATGTTCACCAACGGCTTGTCAGGAGCACAGATCATGACAGCGTGGACTTTTAGAAAGCTGCTGGTCATAAAATTTAACATATTTCAAAAAATACAACCACAAAAGGTGCTATAGTACTGAAAGAGTTTCTAGGTTATGTGTTGTCAGTTACTTGGTTTTGTGATTCTTACCCATCTTTATTTAAGTAAACTAAAATTTGGTCAAGTTCTGTCCATCTTCTTTAGTTCTCTGGTAGCAGCTCAGAATGTTGCAGGGCAGCTGGGGATGTTATGTGGCCACCGTAATGTTTTGCATTTCTTGAATTGTTATCATTCCCTTAGCCCCCTGCAGTCTTCTCAGACAGTAACATTCCTGAATTGACTTGTTAAATGTGTCTAATGCTTTATTTCAGCTAAGAAAATGAAAATGGACAATTCTTTAGAGGAGGCTGATGAGACTCCAGCTGAACTGTATAAGGTCAGGAGGGTCACTTGTGAGGAAAAATATTCAAAAAATGCATTTAGCCTGTGTTCCCATGTTACCTCTGAGGTAGTGTCAACACTGTCACTACAAAATGACACCAAATAACTAAATCTTTCTGTGGTTAGGGTCAAGCGTGGTGTATACACAGTTATTTATTCCTGTTTATTCTGATTCCTGCAGAAGTGGCCAGCAGAGGGCCACCTCCTTTTACAATATTCTAGTGGGAGAACATGAAGAGAATGAAGCAAACACTAAGGAAAAATGTAGGTGACTCCCAGAAAAGGGCAGGATGGACGGTTCAGGAAACTGCATTAAAAGTACATGAAATAAAAAACATTTTTATGTGGTTGAGCAAGTTCAAACTTGATATGAACAAATATCAGGCCTGAGAAAACAGGCCTGTTTACATGGAGTTTGAGTTTAGCTTATAATACATTTTCTAAAGAAAAGAAGACTTTACATTCCACTTATAGTACATTTCTATTTACAAGATTGGTTAGAAATGAGAAGTGTAATCATCTTTTTTACAGATAATAAGATAAATATTTACAAGCATTTATGGTATCTCCACTTCTGAGTGGCCGAAGTCAGCTGGGAGTCCCTCTTCTGCCAACGATAAATGTGATTTACTAAAACGACACCGTCTTCAATATTCCCCACAAGGAGATACACCATAGGACGATGGGGCTGAGTCATCCTCTCTGTGCAGTTTTCATTGATAAGCAGCCACTGTTGTATCATATTCTGCGTTTCATAAGGCAGAACTGAACCCTGGATGATGAACTCCACTTGGCATTCAATGTTAAAATCTTGGTGACCAAGTACTGTTCTCTTTTTGGAGAGCTTTACTTTCACTGCTAAGGAAAAACAAACAAACAAAAAAGAAAACATGTAAATCACTCCATTTATTCAAATATATTAAGAAACACTACCAGCTGAAGTAGGAAAATTCCTTAAAAATACTACTGTAATTTATGATGGCAGAGTAGGGTGACATCTTCTCCAGCAGCAATATACACTTTGAAACATTTAAAATAAAAGCTATGGTTTTTTTTTTTTTTTTTAAACTGAATCATGTAACTGGGAAAGCATAATGTTTTCATAAAGGAGGCTAATATATTGTTATCATCATGGTGTATGTTAGAATTTGTGAATAATTAGATCTAACCTTAATAATTAGATTCTAACCTTATTAATTAGGTATTTTAAGGATTATTCTAACATCACAAGGCAGCCCAAGCAATTCTACTGCCACTTTGTTGATATGATGAACTGGTAAATCTTGCTAATACCAATTTTTCTAGCTATTACCTTTTCATTGCAGGCATCTACCTCTCCCACTTAACTCTACCAACACTTAATGCATCCCTAGGAGTCTCTGTTGACTTCAAAGGGCTTTGCAGGAAGTTTCTAGGGCACTGCCTGTCACTCCACTAAGACAACATGAGCTAAGAATTGCTTTTTACTGTTATAATTTGTGGAGTCTTCTTTTGAGTAAGCTGTTTGTCACTAAAAAAAAAAACTCATGCTCACAAGTAACAAGGACCCTTACTCATTGGTTTCCTTTGGATTTAACAATGAAGAAGACAGACCTGCTTTTGCCACATGTATTTTCATTTTACAATAGCCAACTAGAAAAGAATAAAAAGGCTACTTGGTTGTGAAATAAATGGTAAACCTTTCATGCAAAATAAATCCTCCTTATGTTTTGTTTAGAAAGAACATAGTCTAAAAAGTAATCTTAGGTTGTTTAAGTCAGCAACCAAACTCTCAGGATTTAGACTTTGAAATCCCAGCAGAAACTGCCACTTATTTTAATCCTGATTTTAAAGCATTTTAGAAGAGCTATTTGTTTCTCTAATAGCAGTTATATTAGCAAGAACTTACCAAAGTTATTGTCACAGAAAACTTCAAGAACTCTTTTGTGCGTAAAGAATTCCTCCACTGCTGGGCAGCTCTGGCACGCAGGCTTTGGTAGCACTGATAAGAAGTATCAAAGTCTCATTATTACCTTCCAGAATCTTTTTTAAATTAATTTATGGCTGTAAAAGTTGGGAGTTTATCCACAGGCAACACAAAGCAAATACGCAACTATGAAAATGTCAATGTCTACAGCTTCCCTGCAAGCATGGCTAGTGAAGAATTTAATTTCATTTTCCATGCCTGCTCAGTCCTTGTTAGAAGTCAGTGATCAGCATTGTGTTATTTTTCATAGAGCTGTGGTGGGTGGGGAGCGGGGTGAGTGAACAATTCTGTTCGTGATCCTGGGTACAGCTAGACTGGGATTGTGAATGTATGAATTTGGATGTGCCAGCTGATTTCTATGCTTTACTACAGAAGTTAATAAGCCTGAGCACATCTGAGGATTTGAGCACTAAGCCCACAGTGTCTCAGGCTTCCCTAAAGAAAATCTGATAATAACTCCCCTCAGCTGTTCTGAGCAGATCTAAGACCTATATTCATATAGGTCTTACATATAAACTTATATAAGCGTATATAAGTTTATCACATCCCACAGTGATAAGGGCCATTGAAAAAGGTTATAAATAGACTACCAAATAAATCCAGTGTGCTCCAGGGGACCAAATACACGACTCTGTACAAAATCAGGCTGCCCGGGAAGCAGAGCCCGTGTCTGTGCCGGACCCCGTGCACCGCGTCCCCTCGCCGCTGCCACCCACCTTTGTGCGGGCGCCCGTGCTCCTTGGCGAGGGCCGCCAGGCACATGTCGTCGCCGGCGGGGAAGCGGTCGCAGTCGAGGCTGCGGGGCCAGGGGTGCCCGTGGCAGGCCAGCACCGGGGCGCAGCGCTCCCGCACCGCGGCGCACATGCTCCTGCAGGGCTGGATGAACCTGCGGCGAGGGAGACGCGGCGTGAGCAGCGCCGCTCGCGCAGGGCGGCGGCGACCGTCCCAACAGCTCCCGCACCGCTAGCCGCTCTTCTCCAGGTACAACACAGCTCTACACATAGCAGCTCTGTGTATTTTACCTAAGTGGTCTGTGCATGGACTGGACTGTGCTTATAAGTCGCAGTTTTAAAAACTTTTTTATTGCTATCCAATAAAAGATTTGGCAGAAGTATAACTTTATTCACAATAGATGTTAAATTCAGTGGCATTTAGGTTTAATCCTAAAGTGAAAACAAGAATAACGTTCTGACTGCAACAAAATAAAATACAGCATTCTTTGGCAACAGCATTCTTTTTAGAACATGTTTGCAGTACATTTTTCTCCAGTGAGCAGGAAAGAAAGTTAATAAAATTATTTCAGATAAGCAATGGGAGTGGAGGTCCACTTTAGATAAACACACGCTTGATTTGATCCCTCCTCTGGATCAAACCCAGCCTTCCAGAGGCTGGATTTTTGTGCTGCGCTGTGGTACTTACGTGTCTAGACAGATGGGAGCAAAGAGAGAGCACAGGAAGGTCCTCACGTGAGGGTGGCAGTCGGTGTGTGCCAGGCGCTGCCAGGCAGTTGACTTCAGGATCACCTCCTCCATGCTCGTGTGGCCCATCAGGTTGGGAAGCCTCATCTCGGTGTACCCAATCTTTTGGCACATGGCCATCTCCTTAGGTATGGCCACACATTTGGTGGATAATCCAATGTCAAAGCCCGTTGCCATTCCTAGGAAACCGCTCAGAGCCAGAGCAAGTATCTTTGCTGCCCAAAACATCTTCTGGTGGCTCCGAGGCTGCAGGATAGGAGATGTCAGAAGCCCCAAAGCATCAGACACACTGAAAGCCCTGGGGCTTATATACCCCAAGAGCTTAGTGAAGCATTGGTTATCAACTGCTCACGAATCACTTGAGACAAGACCTGGGGTTATTGCCTGCTCCCGATTGTTGTGATAACCAGGGAGGTGGGGACGCCAGCACAGACGTGTGTCCCTTAAAGCCGCAGGTTCCACGGAGGGTTTCCCCGGCCTGGCGCTGCCGCTTGCTGCAGCTGTGGGGCATATTAAATTCTGACACCTGGAAGGCTTGCTGTGCGCTCGCTAAATCAAATTAAGAGATCCCCTGGAAAAAGGGCCGGGCAGACAAGCTGTCTCCTAGGGCTGCCGGGGCTGCTTTGTTTTCAGATACTGCTGACTGGGCAGAAAAAACAGCCCAGATCGACTTATCACGTGAAAATGTTTTCCTTGTGCTAATTGCTTGTGTCTCTTTCACTAGTTTACATTTTAGGAGAGACACTTTCCTTATTTAGTCTAATTCTATAAAAACAAACAAACAAACCAGTTTAGCGCTATTAAGATAGCATTTTGTCTGGAAATTTAGATCCCTACCATGACATGTTCAACGTTCCAGCTTCTCTTAATTTCAAGAGGCACCCTAAAATAAAGAATTGTTTTATCGATTAGGGTATCTGACTATCAGCTGGCTACAAAAATTCCACTTTTCATTTGTGATGGTGGTGGATCAAATCTTTTCTGACAGAAAAATATTGTAGGACTGCTGTAACTGTTGATACTCACTTGAAATGAAAAGCTGGTTAAGCCTGTCAAGTATTGTTATTATTTCAGTTGAAAATAGATCCCCTTACAAATGCTCAAATAATTCACTATTTCACATATTTTGTTATGGAATTATAATTACATTAAAATTTGGGAAAACAAATACCAGGTATGTACTTTTTCAACTTGTAGCATACAAGCCAGTATTATTCTGTCACATAATAAATTAAAAAAAAAAAAACAGAATTACTGACACAGTCTGGTATTACTATTCTTAGTGTAGTGCTGAAAAACAGCTGGCTGTAGAGCTGAGGTTAAGGAATCAGTTCAGGTCAGAGAGAATCTGAGTAATATGCAACTTGCCTATCACGAATAGAAAGGGTTCATCATGAAACAGATAAAGGGACAGAAGATTTTAAAAACAGATTTGATGAAAGCACTTTTTCCAACTAGATGTGAGTGTTCCTTTCTATTTTCATTTCTTATTATGTATTTATTAGCACATATTTTTAGATATCAACAATATAAAAGTGCATTGACTGATATTAAATCTACTGTAAAATATATGGCTTGATTGCTAGACTAAAATAAGAATGTTCATAATAGTATATTGCAGCTACTAGATACTGATGCTTCATTACAACACATTTTTCAGAAACAATAGATTTTTATGCTCATAACTAGATACAGTCCACATAGACAATTTGATGCATGTCACCTATATGGCCATACCTAAATATTAGATTCTTAATCCCAGCATCAGTGAAACCCAGGAGAACAATGACAACCCCCCACTAATTTCTCCTTACCTGTTTCCTTTATCTTAAGCTACTGGAAAAATTACAGTTTCTGTTTAAATATACCTAGAGTTCTAGGAACTAAAGACATGTTTAAAAAGGGAAATGCTCGCTTTTTCTTTTCATGTTTTGTTTCTGGCTCTGCGTTTTTTCCTATTAATGTGGTTTCTTGGTATCTCTTACCTCACTTCAAAGCAGAGGAACCCAATACCTAGCCAAGCTTCTCTGGCTCAATTAACCACCTCATGGTAGTGGCCTTTTGCCAGGTGCTTCAGGTATTCCATAAAAAAGTTAGGGAGCCTTGTTCAGACCCTGTGAAAGGGGTAGGACCCAGTTAGACCCAGTCCTGCTCTTGCTCTGTCCATATGGGTATCACTGGGAGCCACAACTTCACGTGGCTGTTCCTAGCATCATTTTGCAACAAAAGTCTGGCAGGAAGTTATCTTGAGCTGAGCGAGGAAGCCAGGCTGATGCTCCAGAACAGCTGCAGAGCCTCTTTCAACTGGTGTTTCGTAGGATCTGGCTCTCAAGCGTGCGCCGAGCTCAGCCGCGAGTCCAGCTCCTATGCATGCGCGTAGGAATTTTTCTATCTTTAATTGGCAGTGGAAGCAGGAATTCCCCCAGCACAGAAGTCTAGGGATATTTTGTGCCTCGGCTCTCCCCTCCATGAGCTATTGGGGCTCTTGGCAGGCAATGTAACAGGAGAGAGACTTGCCTCATGCACAGCTCTCACAGACTCGAATGCCTTACAGACACCTTGACCCCTCCTTTGTGGTACTGTTCTCACTTGGTCGTTATCTAAACTTAGTGGCAAGATCTCTGGGGAAGGACCCCTTTCCACCACACGTGTGGCATGGCACCATATACTCATTTCTGAGTGGTGTAGGACACATTAATAACAAGGTATTTGGTCTCAATTATTTAGCCCGCCTGTGTCGCGGGCCTGTGCCCAGCCTGGCGATGGCCCTCACACCAGCTCCCAGGCGCAGAATTAGAGATCTGCTGTGGAGAGCCCCCCAGAACCATTTGTAGACATAATGAGGAGTGGGGAGACCAAAATGATCTCCCAAGAGCTAACGCCTCCCCTAACGAGCTTTGTCCTTGCCACGACTTTCTTAGAAGTAAATGATGTATCTCCGAGTCACGGCTTCTTACTGGGGCTTCTTGGGGGTAAATCATTTATGAACCACCACACACAGAGCTTTTAACCATGGATATGTCTCAAGGGAAGTTGACCAAGTTCCTTGCTTTTGGCCAGCTGACTTTCAGTGGGTCATAGTTTTATAATTCTATAGAAAATAATGCTTCTTTGTGCAAGGGCACTGGTATATTTGGAGGCTGACAGCTTGGCCAAGCCAAGAACCGTCGGGCTTCAAGGGCAGAAACTCCCCAGTTTCGTAAGTGGGTGCAGACTGCCAGAGGAATCACACAGCAGCTGCCCTTCTACACTGCTTCTGTTCCTCCTCATTTTACTGTTTCTTCGTTGTTTAAACTGAAGTCAACAAGACCTCATGTATTTGTCATGAATTATGAAGCATGATGATTCTAAAGTTCCTTGACATGGTTGAAAAATTATCGCTGGCTCTGAGAACAAACAAGCAGAAAAACAAACTAATGTATCTGCTGGCTATTTATCATTGGATTTGTTTTAAGTAATGTTGTTAACATTATCCGTAATTCCAGTCAGTCCCTTTTGTTAGCTGTCTTCTGTCAGAAAAGAGGATGATTTGGGGGAACTTCTGGTTTTGGTCTTTTTTGACAGAATCAATCCAATCTTTTTGGATTCAAGATGTTAGCTGAGTTAGATTGCTTAGCCTGCACTAATTTCAGCATCATCATTTACTAAGGAATTTATCAATTTGACACTTCTTTCCTCTACATTGAAAAGTCGCTTTTAAGTATGGGAAAGACTCCGGCTACGCTTCTCCGTTGACTTAATTATTTTGATATTCTTCATGAGAGGATGTCACCCTGACACTCAGTTTGACAGCAAGCCATTATCATTTATCATTTTTAGCTAGAGTCCTGTAGAGCTGTTATTAAAAAGGCACATTAAATTGCTATTGCTTGGAAAGTGATTCAGGTGAGTCATATGTCGACTCCTTGGAAAACCATGAGCTACGGAACCCAGTGCAGCTGTACCATGCTTTCATTTTCTTTCTTTCTGCTTTTTTCTTTTGCAAACATTCAGAAATGTTATGCAATTATACGTGCAGCTTGCTTTTAGGCACACATTAAGCTATGATTTGCTGTTTCCCTTTAGCTATATATTTTAATTCCAATTATGTAAGAGCTGAAAGGGCTGCCGTAATTCTGACAGCGGTGATTTCTATGCACAGGTTTCCTGAATAAAGACTGTCTAGCATAGACTTCCCGAATAAGACTGTCTAGCATAAAAAAATATATTGTTGAGCAAACTATGAAAAGAATTGCAGATGTCCAGGCAAAATGTAAGACCTGAAGTTTAGAGAAGCTTTGGTCTCCAAGTCTGGCTTCCAGCTAATTCCTTTGAAACTCTGGAAGAAAGCCGTGTGGTTGTTCCATTAGCCACGGGCTGTATTTATTGTTCCTGGATATGAGGACCGGTCACCTGCTGATGGACCCTGATAACATGAATAGTTGTTGGAGACTCCCTCCCTGCCCACCTCTGTTTTGCTTCCTTTGACTGTTACCAGGGAGACAGACAGAGATTAACCAGGAGCCACTCATCAGACCTTATAAGAAATGGGACTGAAATGTTCTTCAAAGAAAGTGGGCGTTTGAGGGCACACCAGCAGGCCTTGGGATATTTAGTTTTAAACTGAACATTTGTTGCAATATTCAGCTCCAGACGCTTTTATTGAAAGCGTAATTGCAGAAATGCCAGACTCTTAGACAAGGATCAAAACTTGTAACTATACATTGAGAGTCCTAAAAGGGCCTTCGGACAGGCAGTTGTCACTGTGGTGACAGCTTGGCTGGATCAACACACTTACTCTGTGGGGCGTCGATTATATTTTTTTCCATTATTTTATTAAAATCCAATTAGGCCATGTATGGTGTCTGTAAAACAACATGGAAAAGTCAAGATGGTTTCTCTTAATTTTCTCATCGCAAGGGTGATGCATTTTGCATTACATCATTAAAAAAACAGCAGTACAATTTTTCTCTTTAAAATCCATGTAAATCTTTAATGCAAATAGTTAAAGGCTCACTGTCCTGGCATGCTAAGATTTGTCCTTCTTACTGTTAATTGATTAATTGAGAGGAAGTTTTGCTTAACAGTGAAAGTTTAGGCTTTGGGTGACCCAAATTTAGTTTCGTACTCTGCCACAGCCTTTCTGTATAAGCTTTAAGGCTTTACTCCTCCCCATAGAGAATGAGGATAACAGCACTGCTTTATTTGAGGGGGATGGAGGAAGTTAAGGGCATTAGAATATGAACTGTTCAGATACTACAGAAGCAGGGAGGAGGCACCTACACATCTTCCAGCAACACTCCCTAGAGGCACAAGTGTGCTGAGTACTACACAAAACCTGGAGGAAGCGCACGCATTTCCTCGGCAGCACAGATAAGTCAGAGATGGAAAGATTAAACGACTTGTTAATCAGCTGAAGCAAAAGCAGGACCCAGCTCGTAGCTTTGTTATTCGAATGCAGGGCCATATTCATTGACCCATTCGGCTCCAGGTCTCGGCTCCAGCAATATTTTGCTGTCACAGCTTACTGGGACAAGTTGCGTAGAGAGATTTTTAGCCTATGAACTCAGATGCCGGGCTGACCTAGAGCCCAGCAGCACATTCTCCAAACTGTACCCTGGCAAAGGCACTGCAGCATAAGATCTTCTGATAAAGACAGCATTGGCTAAAGGCTGTGTTTGCTTTCAGTGCCATTTGCTTTCAAGATAACAGGAAGCAGAAGAGAAACACTGGGAAGATTGTCATCAAGAAAGTGGCATTTTTGATATTCAGTCATAAGCAGTGTGGCAGACGCAATGTTTTTCTTATTTTTGCTACAGTCTTATGATCTTAAAAACAAATAGAAGATTATGGCTGTCAGGCAGAAGCCAAATATGTTGTCTGAATTTAGGTTTTTACACTATTGATCATGTACTACATAAACACCTTTACATGAATTCAGTAGTAATAATCACTCTTTGCTTTTCATGAGATATATATATATAGTTGTTATTGGATTGCTGCTTTGGCTAATTTTGTCTATGTTCCTTTTAATTTTTAATTAGCTTTGCTGGATTTCAATCTAGTTTTGCTTGATTTCTCCTGTGAGGGGCCATTTGGCAGCTGAGTTTTACATATTTTGGATGTAATCCTGCTATGCAGAAAAGCTCTTGTTTGTTTTTTAAACTCGAGAAACAATTTTTGTCTTCTGGCTTCATTCGGTTTTTCCTCATCTATCACAAAACTGTATTTCATAGTTGAGTCCCCTCCCATACATAGTTTTTTGTAAGCAACTACAAACAGAATAAAAAGCTAAGTTAAAAGGAGCACGTGCTGAATGTTTTCCAAGCTTCCCTGAAAAAAGATTAGCAAAAGTAGTTTTGCGAGTGCTTAAGAACACAAGGAAACAAGCTTTTGGCTGCAAGTAAACAGCAAGTACATGCCAACTATTTGTAGTCCATTGAGAAAGTAAACAGAGTCATCTTGTCCATTTGCAAAACTTTGTCTGTGGCCTGTAGCCAGCTCCTGATTATCGTGATAAGACAGAAACACATTAAGTCTTTAAAATTATGTCTGGCTTCTGGCTGCTCCTGGAGATAGCTCTATCAGTTAAGTAAGGAAAACTTGCCTAAAACTCTCAGCGATGCTCAGCTGACTCCAGCAGGCCTGCAGCCCACCCCTTTCAACTTGCTCAATCTAATGTCTATGTATTCCAGCCATCTGGAGCAAAGACTATCAGAATTTGACATTGGAATATCAAATACTTATATAGAAGGCCAAAATCACTTCTCATTAAATGCTATTAAAATCGGTAGGCCTTGAGCATCTGTTTAAAAGTCAAACTTTAGACAAAGTGCTTTGCTGACTAAGGGAAACTTAAATAATGCCTCGAAGGTCTCACAAATAACTAAACGGGCTTAAAATATATGAATTGAGATACTTTAGGCAAATTCTGTCTAAACAAGATTCCCTCTGACATCAGCAAGAATTTTCCTTGAAAGGAGGTAGTCTTTTTCCATGGATTGAAAATATATTTGATCGTAAATACTAAAAGAGTGTTCCCCTTGCAAAGGGTTTTAGTGCACTGAAATTAAAACATAATTGTTAAAAAATGGTTAAAGTTATGCCTTGGACAGTGCTAACAGAGAAGTGTCTGTTTACTGAATTCCTGTTTTTTCCTGTTCTTGTTTTTGTTTTTAATAACTTGTCTCCAAAGCATAACTTTTTTAAAGACTATAAATTTACATTTGAAAATTCCATAAAGAAAAAATATTTTTGGATAATTCTAGCCTATACTTTTCAATTTCTCTGTGCGTGAGAGTGCTACCTAAAAGCACTTATTCTTGGTTATTTTTTTCCTAAAAGATTTTCCAAACTTTGCCATTCAAATATGCATATGTATACAAAACAAATAGTGCTGTCCTAAACTCAAGTATTGGGTCAGTTTCAAAAAATTATTTTGGAACTCACAGCAAAAAAAAAAAAAAAAAGAAAAAAAAATTGTGCTACTAAGGGAGGCTGTCTGCCTCACAAATGAGTGTACCCAGTCTTAGAAGGGCAGCATGTATTTTTACCTGACTGCTATGCAAAAATTCAATGGAAATGGTTCTTTTTCTCTGTGCCAGAAGGGTTGGACTTGCTGAAGCTTGGAATATTCTCTACTTCTTATTTTCACTCTCTTTTAGGTGTTCTGTAATGTAGCTTATTATTTTGCCAAAAAAAGAAAAAATTACATTTGCTATTACTACCATCTCTAATCTGCTTTCCTTCAGATTTTCTCATGTAACTCTCAAACAACTCCAAACATTTTCCAAGTTTCAGCTAACGAAGGCACAGAGCTTTTGTGTAACCCTTTTGATAAGAGCCAAATCCCACCTCTCTGACAAGTGAGGAATAGCAGCCTGCACGCAGGCTCTAGCCGAAACATCCAGAGCTTCAGGCAGACAGACCAGCCCTTCAGCCAGGTATTCTTAGTGCCATTACAACCTGAGCTAATTCAGATTAATTCAGTCCTGCAAAGAACACCTCATCCTCGCTTCCTTATTAATGTCTGGAGAGGGGTTGGGACAGACTCCTTGCTTGGACGGGCAGCCTGGCAGTGCTGATCCCAGGCGCTATTGGCAGCATCGGCTCCCGCTGCACTTGTCCGACCCTGCACAGAGCCACTTCAGCTCACCTGGGAAATAACTGCATTTCGGGGAGATTGATTTTGGTTGGGTTTTGTTTTTTTCCCAGCTCAGTGAAGTGAAACAGTTCTGTGTGGACCAATTGCACGGATCATGTCACCGCAGCGGGCAAGCGGCGGAACCGGCTCCGCTAGCAGCATCATTGGCACGGGCTGCAGTGGAAGCGTCAAGTGTCACAGCGGATTAACAGGCACTGTTTCATTTTTGTTTGTTTCATATTAAACTACTATGATTTTCATTCAGGTATGGGGTAGCATCCCTTTGGTAAGTGTATAAACCATCTTGTTTCTCTGATTAGAAATCTATCAGAACAGCTCTGTAAAAGCAAGGAGGTTTTCATCTTGTGCAATTACTAAACCTTTCTGTTTACACCCTAATGGGCTCACATATTGCTGTCAGATAACACTGGGATGCGGAGAATTAAACAGCAACATTGTTTAATTTTAACAGAAAGTGCTTTCATTGCTGTAATGACTCCCAAAACAGGCTTGAGAGTTAGAGAGAGTTGATACCTCTGGCTCCCCATGGGTTCTTGTGTTGGGCAGCCCCATTCATAGTTTTGACAGAAATTCTCTGCGAAGTGGGATAATTCAATAAAAAACAGAAGCCAACAGAGGCTGGCCTTCAAATCAAAAACAACAGTGACAACAGCCTTTGAAAAAGGTGGGGAAGGAAATAACCTTTCTCCTTCTGTTGGCCGCCAGCACTGGGGGCTCAGAGGGCAGCGGCGGCGGGGCCTTCCTCTGCGCCATGGCCTGCGTCACACGCAGGGCCTCTGGTGAGATCAAAGACATTTGCTTCCTATTATCCTATCTGGAAGAGAGGCTGTGTGATAAAGAAGTCTCCACCCTAATGATTAAACCCTTTTTGGATTTAAATACCTGGATGAGACCCTCTCAGCCTGCAGGCCAGGATTAGGGCCCATGACTCCAGTGCCCATTTGCTAATCTGGATGTGGGACGAGCTCTGCCGTCTGCAAGATGTTCCGTCCCTTGGCTTTCACAGCCACTCACTATCACCCCAGCACCGATTTCTTTTTTCTTCCAGTGGTGCCATTGGGAATTGAAATTGAGATGAATCCTAAATTGTTATGTGACAGCAAGAGCTGAGCAAATAAACAACAGAAAAATAATGGAGCATTCATTAAAACTAAACAGTGCCTGAAATCTTTCCTCTAAACTATTTTTTTTTTTAGGTTTATTACATGAAGCTCAAGGAAGAAGACCTGAACAAGAGAAATAATTAACTTGAAGGTTTATTAGGAGAGGCTGATTTTTGGCAAAAGGATCCATTTTAATTCCCTAGATTTTAAGGCTTTCATGCTGGTTGCCATGACCAAAGATTGATAACAGTAGCCACAGGAGGCTGTTTTCATTATGGGAGCTACAGAGGAGCAGATAGTTTAGCGGGGAAGGTATTTCGAGGACTAAAGAGCACTCGGAGACAAAAGATTTGAGATTCTAGCTCTAGTGTCAGACCTGAAAAGACCTTGTTTGCCTGAGAGAGTCTTTCTTCCCCGGTTATGTCAGTTTGTTTGATAAAAGCTATTGCCTTGTCTTGCTTTTATCTCTGTGTCTACAACAACCTCACTACTGTTAAATGTACTAATGCAGGAGATAGTCTTTCATTACAAAAGAGAAAATATATATTTTTTGAAAATATATCCAGACAGTGTAACCTGAACACTTGGTTATTTATAAGTTTTTTTTTTCTTTAATAATCAGGGTTAGATTTGCCCATCCTGACTCACCCTGAGTGGTATTTTTCTTCCTGACAACTTATGAAGATAGGTTTATTAACAGGCTGATTCTGTACTCAGGAAAGTTGATGGCAAAACTTCCCTAAGCCACAATTGAGTTATGAAAACCAAGATTCAGCCCATTTAACTTACACTGAACATTACACTGTGACTTGCAGTATGTCCTATTGATTTCAGGGTACCTTGATATTAGTAACACTGTCAAATGTGGCCACCATAAACAGGCCACCCCATTCCTTTTGGTAAACTGCCCTTTAGGAGGTTATATAGGAATGTTTGCTTCAGGAATGTGGTATTTAAAAAGACTCAACATGGAGAAACTCTTCCCTGCAGCACAGGTGCCGATGCCCAGCTCCGAAAGGGATGAACAGCGGCTCCTGCCTAATGACAGCCCAGAGACACTTGTGCTTAACAGACTCCTCACACAACCATCCCCTCCCTGCCTTCAGTACTTGATTACTTGGTAAAAACACTATTTGATTATTTGAATTAAAGCTAATATAGAAAAATAAGGGAAATCACTGCTTCAGCTTCTGCCTACTTTCATATTTTCCATCTTTTGTTTCCCTTTCCAAGAACAATTATCCAAGAGAAATGAACATTTCTGGTTCAAACTCTTTATAACTACCCCAATTAACATTATTGACTGCTCTTGGAAAGAAATGGAAGAAATTTAAATTGTTAAATTTTAATCTTCTTGAAAGACATTTAATCTTCATTAACCCTACTTCAGTGACCACAAAGGATGCAGGAACAAGCTGACCATGGCATGTGACTATACTGGAGAAGAATTTACCAAAGGGAACCCACAGCCATCTTCTGGTGTGAATTTGACACATCAAGGCAAGGCAGCCTTTGGAGCACAGCGATGATGTCTGCTTGCTCAGCTCAGCTCCTCAGCCTTTTCTGCGGGGAGGCCACCCTTATCCCACTGCCAAGGTTTGAGGCTGCAGTGCAGAATGAATTTGCCATTTACATCAATAATTTATTCCTCAAAGCACTTTAGCTAGTGCTGCCAAACACTAGCTCTGCAAAGCAATTCAGAACTGAAAGACATAGAGGAGGTTCATAACATTAATCATGTCAAATCCAGGCGATTAAAACCACTAAGTTGATCCTAAAGCATGAAAGGCAGTAAAATTAAGAGCAATTGAAGAAAAAAGGAAAAGTATTTAATATTTATTTACAGACTTAAAACAGCAATACTGAATAGCTATAGAAATTAATGGATGCATGAACATAGTAAACTCTGATTTGTGTAAGGAATCTCTCTTGTTTTGGAGTCTCTGGATGGTCCTTGTTTACATGTCATAGTTTCATACCATTCTGATAATTCAGCTGATAAATTCAGAATTTAAAGCACTAACAGAATATTTTTGATTTAGATAAAGGGAGTGATGTTTAAGGCCTACACTGTGACATTGAATTTAAAGTTTAGTTTTATCCCTAGTGATTTAGCGCTCCTATTCTGCTGGCATACAGCTCTCAAAATTCACCATATTCTCACATTTATGGTTTAAACTAGCTGACAAGCATGAATGTTTGCTTAATAGATTAATCAACAATGCCTTGAACTGCCTATAGAGTCTTTTCTTTGTTTTCAATAGTAGTTTTCCTTCCTACCTCATCATTATCTTTTGCACAAATGTAGGAAAAAACATTACTAGGGCAAATTATGTTGTTAAGATGACCCTTACTACGGGCTTAGTGCAAAACCCATTCATAGAAAATGACAGCTTCACAGTAGATTTATCAAATAACAGGAAAAAATATGTATTATTTTTCTTTTATGTTAAGGTATTTTGTGATCTGTTCAGGTAGGACTTGACCTTCATTTAATACAAGCCACCTAAGATCCTGAAACGCATAGGCTTTCTGAAACCAACAGAGGAAAATTTTGGCCGGCTTTAACTGGCACTTGTACTAATGGACATGTTCCGGCCCGGACTGCATTAACGGTGCCGCGCTGGGCCAGCAGTTTGCCAGGACGAGGTGGTCCCGTGCCTGGAAGCACTTCCTGGCACAGGTTGTTCCCAGGGAGTTCCCTAGCACAGCCAGAGCCTGCCCAAGGCCCAAGCCAGAGCCCTGCTGCAGGTCCTCACCGCTGCCTCAGGGACCCAGGGCCCCAACTGAAACGCTGGGAGCACCAAAGGCAGCCCTGGCAGAGATGGGAAGGCCTCTGTTCTACAGGGGCTCCTTCCACCTGAGGGAACAATGTGAAGAGGACAGGGCCAAACTCTTGTCAGTGGTGGCCAGTGACAGGACAAGGGGTAATGGGTATAAATCAAAACACAGGAAGTTCCACCTCCATGTGAGGAAGAACTGCTTTACTATGAGGGTGACAGAGCACTGGAACAGGCTGCCCAGAGAGGTTGTGGAGTCTCCTCCTCTGGAGATCTTCCAAACCCGCCTGGATGCCACCCTGTGCCACGTGCTCTAGGTGACCCTGCAGGAGCAGGGTATTGGGCTAGATGATCTCGAGGTCTCTTCCAACCTTAACCATTCTGTGATTCTGTGGTTCAGGTACCACAACCACGAGACTGGTCTCTCATGTCCTACTCACCAGCTTCTGCAAGCACGCAGCGGCAGGAACAATTCCAATACCAAATCCTAGATAAGTCTTGCCCATTACCCTCAATGAAAATGACACTGTATGAAGAAAAATAACATGAAGCCTATGTAATAAAACACATAGACAAGAAAAGTAAATTAAGATCACGTAGGTAAACTGTGTTCATGCTCGTAATGCTATGGACAGACTGGCACTACTGGGACTACGGTAAACCCGCAAGATTAATTTTATTGTATTTAAGTTGTTGCCTGAAAATTTTGGAATTAAAAAACATAGATATTCCGTCCAATGGAGATGCGTCCATTAATGTAATCATTTAAGCCCAGCCAAATTTGCCTGGTTTCATCATCTTATTCTGTGAATGTGTAGTTCGACCTACATCCTGGGGAGCTCCCTGTGGGGTTCTTCTGCCTCCCTTATCAAGACACACATCTATTCCTAAGGAGGTGCCCTACTTTAGGAGCAGCAGACACTCAGCAGCCATGCCTTTTTTTACTGAACATTTATACACCATGAATGTTGTACCTTAACCAGTGCTCCTTGGCATTCTCTAAGAGTTAAAATTGTAACTGAAAATATTTGGTTACTTCAGGCATTGTTTAAATTATTGCTGAGTGGCCATTTTCATTTGCTTAAGGGAAAGCCTTAGTTAATATTTTTTGGTGTTACTTCTCAAGACATATTTTCTCTCTCTACAGTTACACACTACTGTCTTTATATATATAAAAAATTAAAACCTGAATCAATACCAAAAACATAATGAGATTCCTAGGAGCAGCAGAATGTCTAAACACATGCTGAGTAGCACCATTCAGAGACAGTAACTCTGACAGACACAAACAAAGGGGGCTTTTGAAATACCACAAAAAAGCTACCTTGGCCCTGCCCTCCAGGTAGATTTAAATGCACACGATCTTTGGAGCAGTATGATTTCACTGTTTTAATAATCAGCGCGTTTCTCATTACTATCTGAATTGGATTCGGTGGCCATCTTTGCTTGTTATTATATTAAAATCATGAATCTCACTGAACTCTGAGTCTCAGGATTTGAGACCCCATCCAAACCCTGTGCGACATTTCCTGCTCCACACAAGCCTATTTACCTCCAAAAAACTGTTCCATAGCAAAAAAATGGAAAAATTTCAAACAGAATCTGACTAATTTCTTTCGCCAAACATTTAATTGTTTCATTGCTGACTCTCACAAGAAAGTGGATTTAAAATACTTCAATAAAATAATGAATCCTTTACATACTTGTCCCCATTTGCTTCCATGCATTTTGATAGCTAAATTTCATGCAATCACTCCCATGCACGAGAGCTGCGTGTGGTTGCTAAATGGCACTTTAGCTTTCAGATCATTTTGTTGCTGTTTTTTTTTTCTCAAACCCATGTTTCTTAATTCTTAAAAATACTTATGGACAGGTTTTAAGTGCGGTAGCCCCTAGAATAGTTCCTGATAATATTTGACTACACAACCAGGCACCTTACAGTGTGCCCAGGAGATGGAGAACTAATGAGCAGAGGCAGCAGGTGTTACAAGCCTCTATTCTTTCCCTGTCACTTGCTAAACAAAAACCTTTCTCAGAAAATGAGCCCCCAAACCACCCTTTCTGTCCTTGTTCTCCTAGTAGTGCTATTCAGAACTCAAGCAATTAAAAACTGACTTCTTACTTCAGATGGGCTTTAAACAAGCAGTAGCCTCACGGCAGCTTCGTGGGGGTATTTTATGCCAACACCCAGTGAATGGTGACACCCTATGCGGGCTCCGACACAACAGGACCTTGACAACCTTAGCTGGAGCAGGACAGGAACGTCTGCTGTTGGTGTCTGAACAGCTGATCAGAAAGCAGGAAGCTCAAAGCACCCCACCCGGCTCATGTGTTTATTACCTCTGAAATAAAGGGCATCTTCTACATATATTTTGCAAGACCTACATAGGCATGCGCCATGGAGACAGTCACCTCAGAGGTATCCAATAATAAAAGAGAAAATGATCAATAAATCCAACTGTGAGCCGAAACAGGTCAGTTTCAGAAATTTCTTACCATTTTCAAAATGTAACGTGAATGACAACTCTTCAACACTGGAATATTTAGTGGGACAACTTCTGCTCTAGGAAACGTGTGTATTTTCCGGGCTAGGTCCCACATGTGCTGCTAGAGCTCTGCTACCTCTGGCTTCCCCTTCCAGCTCAGGGGTTGAGATGTGAGAGGGGCTGCTAAGGGTCTCTAGCTCTTAAAATCATGCTGGGGAATGTGTGTGCAAGTATTGAAACGTTCTTCAGAACAAAGCAGAGGTGTCTGGTAAAAGCAAAGATGCTCTAAGATGGCCACAGGACGGGCAAGTCGCTTCTGAGGCTGGCTTGCAGTTTTGGAATGGGATTTGTGGTCTGACTGATTGCTGAAATAAACTAAGTCAGCAGCTCATATTACATGAAATGTACCTAAAATATTAGGTTCCATACTGCGTCTTTATACTGAAAATAGTATTTTCAGGAATGATTATACATTTGGGATTCATAGGGCAAAAATAAGACCATTTTTATGAAAAAAAAAGAAACCCAAAACACATTTATTTTTCACAATACATTTCAAGTACATGCAGAACATATTTACATTTCTCCTTAAGGCAAACAGAAATTGGGTTCTTATTCCTGAGTTGCTTAGCACCAGTAGAAATAGCAAATAAAAACTTCTCCCTTTGAAGCAGCAGCTGCTTCCCATGCAAAATAATTCTGTTTTTCCCACATTTTGTTTAATGAGCTATTTATACTAATATTCTCTAATGCTGTTTCGAACAGACTTTCTTTTGTATTTTAATCTCTTTGCAGAAACATCATGCTAAGATTGAAGATTCAGTGTTTGTTATTTTACCTTTCAAACTTTTTTACTGAGAAACCAGCATGGCAGTAATTTACTTCTTCTGCCTTGGCTAGCACACACGGCAAGGTCTTCTCTTCCGTTATTTTAAGAGTTTTGTATTCCCCAAGTATCTAGGAAAAATAATATTTTTTTTTCTTCTGTCTCTCATGGACTAGCTCTTTCTACAATTCTAAGTCACAGCCAAGAGAGGCAGAAGTCCATGTCACCCAATGGAGTTTTACAGGACTTGATTTCACTAAAGCTAGAGGGGCAAAAACAGTTAAAAAGCCCAATAAAGTGTTGGAATTTAAAAAAATCTATAAATAACTTTTTAATGAACAAAATGATCTGAATCTAACTAGTTTTTGAACAAAAGTGAAACACAGGAGATTCCATCTCCATATGAGGAAGAACTTCTTTCTTGTGAGGGTGACAGAGCCCTGGAACAGGCTGCCCAGAGAGGTTGTGGAGTCTCCTTCTCTGGAGATCTTCCAAACCCGCCTGGATGCCACCCTGTGCCACGTGCTCTAGGTGTCCCTGCTGGAGCAGGGGGTTGGACTAGATGATCTCTAGAGGTCCCTGCCAACCTCAACCATTCTGGGATCTCAAGACTTTAGGCATCTGCTGGGACGTAAGCTGTTGAAACTGCATGTAAAGTACAAAGGAAACATTTTCAAAGTAATATTGATATTCTTTTACCTTCCGTGACTGGCTCTGTCAAAAGCTCCTAACTCCAAAAGCCACTTTTCTCCCTTGAATTTTAGGAGGACTACAGGGCATGATCCTAAAAGAGAAAACCTTCATTAACTAGAGCCAAACTTCCTATTTAACATAACTGTAGCCCAAGCAGAAAGCCAGTGGTGCAGAACTGGCTGTGACCCTGCAGTGTGGTTTCCTCAGTGACCTGTAGCATGGAAAAAAATGTTTGTTTCCAGTCACATCCCGTGCCTGCTGCTCCAGGCATTCCTGCAGCAATTGCTTCTAGTGGCGTCTCGAGCCCACCACGGGCTCGAGGTTTCTGTGACCATGTAGCCTTTCTCAGTGCCTGTCTCAGCTAATCAGTGACCATCAAAAATAATTTTTAAGCCAACATGGATATTTACAGTTGTTTAACTAAAACATTAAGACAAATAGATCAACTGCAACGATTAAACTGGTGTTCTAAAATGCTTATTAAAGCAAAACCTAAGTGATTTCTCAGTTGTTTTTCAGAATTTTGAAGTTTTTTTCTGCTAAGACTGTATGTGTTCCTGCAGAATTGCTGTAGGACTCAGCAGCAACACACAGCAGCAAACTGCAGTGGGAATCACACAAAGCCAACGAGCTGAAGAGCTTACATTTAACAAGGAGAAGCAACCCCACAAAAAAACCCTGCATCCCACAGCTCTGACAACTTCTTTTTCCTCTGAGAGATTATTACGAACTAAGCATCTAGGAAAATGCAAGGGATGAATCCAGACACTAAGAGGGGCCTACCAGGAGCCTCAGCAGTTATCCCACAGGAGCTCCAGAGGGAGCCTGGGGCTCCAGCTGAGCTTGAAGTGCCCCCTTTGCCACCCTCCGCTCTCCCTAGAAATTAAGATGACTTCCAAAGGCTGAAAAAAGGAACAGTTATTACTGTGCACCTGGCATCACCTCTATACACTGTGAACAAAACAACTTGCTGCACTGTAGTATTGTTACTCTCATTTTCTATAAAGTGATCTGCATGCAACTTTATTTCTAATGTCAGCACTGCTGATTCTTCGATCAGCATCCCCAGCCCCCGAGAAGGTGAATCACTTTCTCAGTGATTGTTTCAATACTAAAATGCTAGAAAATTACAAAATTTTAGAAAACCTTACAGTTTCTCCCTGGAAAACCTTGACCCCTGGTCTATTAAAAGAAACTGTACTATATTCAGATTAAAATACTCTACCCCCTGAAAGTAAACTATCTAGTGACAGTTTACCTCATGCATTTGGGAAATCTTGTCCTACTACACTGGTTACCGTGCAAAATCTGGGACACTGCCACTTCTCTGCTTCTTGCCTCTTGCAAAATCTGACAGAATTGGTTGGAGCTTCGACCTCCACTCATGCTGGACAAGGGAAATACAGCCTGAATGAATGTGTATCATCTCCACTACTGCCACGCTAGCTGTGTTAAAAGCAGCTCCTGAGCCTCTCCAGGCACCTCGCCAAGGCAGAACAGCCCAGAGGACTGTTCAAGCTGATACTTCTAGCGTTGAAGACAGGTCACTGGCCTGAGCGTGTACTCACTGTGTATCACTGATACACAGTCTCTGTCTCAGCTTGTTCAGCGTGGTTACATGCTCTCTTCTGACCTCTGATTTGAGGAATTCCTTCTACCTGCTCTTTTTAAGGTGACACTGTGCTACCCCAGTCTGAATTCCTTCGTGTGGGAGATGTGGGTAGAAATACATTTCTGGATGGGTTTGAAATGCTATTCCCAATGGCATCAGCTTTCACAAGCAGAGTAAAAGACATTGCTTTCTTACACTGCAGATGAAATAGATTACATCCAGTTTATCTATAAAAGTTTTATACACCTGAAATATCAGAAACATTTACAGCTTTTCTGAAAGGATCAAGTCCCACGATTACACCGCTGTCTCCTTTGACTCTGACGTTTGTGGTGGCTTGAAGTTCAGTATCTCTTTATATGTAATACCTGGAAAAAAAAAAAAAACAAAACAAAGAAGAAAAATAGTGCTGCTGGTATCTTGAGAAAAAGAGCATAGACTTGAGCAAGGGGCAACCCAGCACGGTCATGCTTTCATCTAGGTGAGGAAGGGAGAGACTTCTTCAAGCAAAAGAAGTAGAAAGAGGACAGAGTAAAGCAATCTAGGACCATTTTATGCTAAGACACCATTTCAGACGTGAAGAAGCCCAGTGCAGCAATGTAGGAGGGATGGAGGGAGCAGCGGCTCTGCAATACAGTGGGCATCACAGTGTTTCTCAGTCTTACTGCTGTCAACTTACTCCTTTACGGGTTATTTGGGTGAACTTTCTGTCTGTTCCTTTCTAAAACCACCACAAAACGGAACTCACGCTTCCATTCATCCAGTGGAAGATCCATGTTATCAAACGTGTCGTCGTATTTCTCAGCTTCAATTTCTTCCTCCAGATCATGAATAGGTTCAAAGTAAGGATGCATCAAAGCCTCGGCTGCTGTGACTCTCTTATCTGCATCTAGCACCAGCATCCTCTCCAAGAGGTTTACAGCTATTCAGCAACAACAACAACAAAAAAATTAGGTTCCTCTTCAGTGGATTCTGGATCAGGTGCTATGTGAGACTATCTGAAGGGGTTAGAAGAAGCAGACAAGATTTGTTAATTCTCCCTTTTCCTGTATTATATTCCTGTGGGAATGTTCCTGAGTCAGGAGAAACGCTCTGAAAGGGGAGAGGCAGCAACATGCACCAGGGAGCCCTGACTCTCTCCTGCCGCATCCCGGTTCCTCCACAGCCCTCTCGGCCAGAGCACGAGCCCTTGCGCTGTGAACGGCGCAGCCGGGCAGGCTCAGAGCTCATGTGGAGAAACCTCCAAACACTGCACGGGAATGTGTGCCGTCTGCTGGAGCTCAAAAGCTCAGTGAGTTCACTGAGCGGCCAGGTAAGAATTATTGACCTATTAATGTAAGTTTACCGATCCTGTAGATTTTCACTGGCCTTCTTAAATAGAGAAAACAGTTATCCTAATTCATACTTTAATAAAACCTAGCTTTTTCAGTGCTCACATTGCTGGAGAATGTGTAAGGTTTGGGCAGACCAAAGCTCTGGCTGTCACGTCACAGCTCTGCAGACTTGCTGTGCTCTTGTAGCTTTTTTTTAATCTATCCAATACAAGTCAGTTCTTCTTAGGAATGCACAGATGTTTCTCAGAAAGTATTCATTCCATCACTGAAGTGTCACCTTTCTATTTGCTATTATGAATTAGAATCAGCTTTCAGAATTGTATTCAAATATAATAAATAGAAAAATTTATTACAGATATTTTGTTTCGCAGGACTCTTGAGAAAGCAGATCCAGCAAAAGCATCTAGCATAGCCTGGATAAGAGCCTAAAACACAAAAGAATATCCCATGGTTTCCTTTCAGCTCTTCTCAGAAACATGTGATTCCTGGCAGGTATAACTTGGCTAAACTCAGCCCTTAAAATCAACGTTATGAATTATGGGAAGCAAGAGGTAGAACAGCATGAGAAGCATCACGTAACTGTCATGGTTATCCCATGACTGATGTTACTGCTGCTGCCCCCAAGGCAAGCACAAGAACACCCCAGGTTACACACAATGGTACACAAACTTCCTCACCCAAGGGACTCGCGTACTTCAAGATCGATGCAAAATCTTTTTTCTGGACTTTTGGGAGACTTTTGATATAGTTTTTTGCCTTAAAAAGAAACAAGAATTTTGAGTTAGAAATTTGACTTTGTGACAATGTGCACTTTATGCTTAATAGACAACTTCTAATGATACTTTGATATTGTACTGTACAAATGGATTTGTTCTTCTTTTCTTTTTGATTATGCACAAATTCTTGCTGAGAATATTTGAAATCAAGACTTAAGATTAAGATTCAGAAATTATATTAAAAATTAAACTATTAGTGCTTAATATTTAATATATTAATCAAAATAAGTATGTAGGCATCATTTGAAAGAATAAAAGCCATACTTATGATTACAGTAATCTTCAGAAGTCTATCTTTTAAAGTAATGTATATAGTATAGTTAGTCTAATGATTAATTTTAGGTGTTTATAGGGTTTATACCCTTTATAGAGTTTATAGGGTTTAAGGACTTCAGACAGACATCCACACAGGAATAGGAAGGATGAAGTCAGAGACATCTGACACATGAACCTAAATAGGCTCATATTTTTACTGTAATTCCAATAAACGTAGTAATACATCAGCCTAGCTCCTTATATGCTGCACTCTGGGAAATTTAAAGTATTGAAATTTATAGATTTTTCAGGTGTTCAAATCATTTTCTAGCTCCCTTTAATCTCCTGTAGATATTCTGGGTGCCCAAAGCACTTCAAGGTGGATATGCACTATCAGTGGTCACTTCAATACATGTTATTTCAGCCAGTGATCAGAGCTGATCAAGGTTTAAGTAAAATTAAGACTCGTAAAACAAACTGATAAAGCAGAATACTCACATCTTGACTCTGCAGTTTTTGAACAAAATCTTGAGTTGGTGTGCCTGTTATTTTCATTATTTCGGTGAGTTGGTCCAGATCTGAATACCAGGAATAAGGAACAAACTCTTTCACCAAACTCCTCTAATGTTATCCAGCCCCTCTGATATTTTTGGTCAAAACTGGTCCAAAAGTTACTAAGTGTCTCCAAGTTGCATAACAAAAAATGAGAGGAAACCAGTCTTTGTTAATTCTTTATCACACTGAGCAACTTCTTCCTCCTTATTCCCCACCTGCATTGCTTGATTCCTCATGCTGAGATGCTGAAAGCATTAACTGGGATAAGGCCCCACAACAGCCTCATCTTCTGTGTCCCAAAGCAATAGAGATTGATCAGCAACAACATTGGCAACAACCACATTTACAGGAGGACTAATGCTGCAAAGAAGAGCCTTGCCTCTCAGTGGTGGGCAATGCTCTCCAAACAAATAGACAAAAAATCTCATCCGGAGGTTGCAGGATAACCTATTCATAAAGCGTAATAAAATAAATTAAAAAAAGGAAAAAACATTTTTTCCATTTTTTCCTCATCTGCTCGCATCTGAATTCATAGCTGCATTGCCGTGAAGACCTGTAAAACTGAGCCATATATCACCTGAGGGCCAGCAGGGTCAGCTACATTTATAACACTGGACATAGAATTTTAACGATAATTCTGAAAATCCTAAATGCAGAACAACTAAATACTAGCTTTTATATTCTCCATTTACAGTGCAACTTGGAAATTATGACTCATTAATTTCTTACTTATGCACCAGAATTTTCAGGGTTAGCATTAGTTGAGAAATGATATTTGTTAGTCAACTGTTGTCCTTTATCATGTATTTTACTATTTTCTTGTTAAAAAGTGACACATACTTAAAATCTGTACAGCCAAAATAATCTGATGGATTCTCCTTTTCCATATCCTTGTCATTTTATTTGTAAATACAATTTTCTTTTATTATGTTTTTTTTTTTCACAGACAGAATAGTAAGATCCACGCAATGAAGTCCTAGCCTTACAAGAAGGTACTTAAATATAGAGCATATTTACAAAAAAATTAAACAAGGACTCACAGGGTCAGCTCTTTATTGACTGAAACTCCACAAGGGGAAAAGCAGTCCAAAATGATTAGGCTGAGCTGTCAAACAGGCAAGACATATCAACAATGACAACAAAGTAAAAAATATTCTTGCTGTCCCCTATTAATACTGGGTAACTATCACAACTCTCACCAATGAAGTGTCATTTACATATTTAAGTTTGGCTTGATCTTAACTATTTTCCTAATTCCTCAGCAAGGAAATGATACTGCAGGGTTTTCCGTATATCTAAAACATCTTATTAGATCATAACAATTTTTGGTGAAAGTCTCAAAAAACATGAAATGGACCCTCATGTGCACAGATGTCCGCATACTGCACCAGACTTCTCTGCACATGTCCCATGTTCTGGAGTTTGGGAACCTGGTATTTAAAAAGCAAAGAGGGAAAAAAAGAGGAAAAAAGCCTTTTCTTTGAACACTGAACCACTCAATTCAAGACATGATTCAGAGGTCACGTCTCTCTAGTAAAAATGCCCAGTAAAAATGTCCAATTTTAATTTGCAGATGTGCAACTCAGTACGATATTAAAGAACGCACAAATTAAAAAGGTGAGAGTCATTTGACTGTTATTTTCAGCAGTTTCTGAACACACTTACTACACTGCACAAGCACCTTTCATCATTTCCTTATCTTAGTGCCATAATTCACCGAGGAAGGATACGATCGTTTCCTTTGAACAGAGGCCTCCCAGTTATCATCTCAGCCATTATGCAGCCCGCAGACCAGATGTCAACTGACAAGAAAAGCACAGCAACATTAAACTGCTGAATATTGGCCCATTTAAAAACAGCTGAAGTTTAATTTGAAATATGTTTGAAAGCAGAGTAATGTTTACATTTATAACCTTTTATAAAATAAATGTGTGCCTTGCAGAGTATGATAAGCAGGATACATAAAACTGTTTTTTTAATTAGCAAAGAAAGGATCATTTAATATTGCACAGAATCAGTTTCCCACTAACAAGCAGGTGTATGTAGGAACTCATTTTTCTGTGCTTTCACAACTTCCATGGGATTACTGGAATCCTCTCTTCCTAACATTTATCCCTGTCAGTTTGAGTTACAGTCTGCACATCTTGCAGAGATTACAGGCACTGGCATGTAGACCAGGCTGCTACATCTGGGTCCATCTACAGGGTTTTTTTCCAATAACCTTGGGATTTTCTGCTAGCCTCACACAATATACAAAATAACCCCCTAACAAAATAACGCCCAAATTACTACCTGCAATTTATCTACAAGGAACTATTTCATAATTATATTATTATTATTTCCCCCTCCAGTTCCTTATTCACTTCAGAAAACAAGACGTGGCTAAATCTGGTCTGATGCAGGCAGCTCTGTTAAGCCCTTTCTGGAAAGCTGCTGACCTGTTTGTGTGTAATGCATCCAGTTGAGTATGACCTCTGGGGCTCTGTACCACCTCGTAACCACGTAACCTGTCATCTCACTGTCCGTGTGCCTTGCCAACCCAAAATCCAGGATCTGCAATGCAATCAGGAAGAACACCCCCATCAGACAACCTATTTCATACATATTTCATACAGACTTTCCAAATATGGAAAATAAAACAAGAGAAAGGAGTCTGCAGAGATTGGTTTATTTCTATATCTTTTGCTCATCAAAGTATCTTGTTCTCATTTTCTAAGTCACAAGTAGCAAGAAACATTAGAATTTTTTTTTTTTTTTTCCCCATCAGATACTCCTATAGCAACAGGAAAAGCTGGAACACTACCAGTAAAGAAAACAATAAATACTTCAATTTTAGTTATGAAGATACAGGTCTCATTCAAAGCAAAAATCCCCTGATCACAGAAGGACCATCCTATCTTGTCAGGGCTGGGAGAGCAGCCTCCACTCTGCATGGTTCTGTATGGTATTCACTGCGCTCATATCCCACGTGGCACAGTTTTTAAGAACAGTTCTAATAATATTCTGAAGCAAGAGACACCATTATCTTCCTTTTATGAATAATAATGCAAAGAAAAGCTTTCTCATGGTCACACTGAAAATCTGCAGTAAGAACAGGGAATTACCATTATTTTGTTCCTCTGAATTCCAACCTGCTGCTTAATTACAGAACACTCCTCTGTAGAAAACTCATGGTTAGTACATTTTTTTTAAAGCATTATGTACAATTCAGCTTATTTCTGAAACTCAAACTTTTTATCTTTAGCTACATTAAAGTCTACAGCAGCAAGATTAAAATGAAACATTACAGTCTTTTGTCAGCTCCTACACAATGGGCTAACATGATGGCCCAGATGTATGGACCTTCCAAAGACATATTTGGCCAAGGGTGAGGTCCATTCCTGGTATGACAGTGGGTTTACCAGTAAATTCTTGACACTAACAGGAGAAGAAGGGCCTTGTGTGAGAAAAATTATTCAAAATAAACCATCATCATCCACAGATACTTGAACACACATTTTGGTATGGGCAGCCACTGGTTTCCACGGGTACTAGGTTTCATGTATGTATTTGGGAGCAGAGATTTTCACAAGAAGCACCTGTGTATCATGGTGATGGATTTGTAATGCTCTCACTGTAATTAAACATTTAAAAATACTTCCTTTTTTAAAGGATACATTCATCATTCCCTAGCAATAATAAACAAGAAAAAGTATATATTTTTTTCTTGAGTCAAGAAGAGAAAATATAAATGTTAAAGCTTTTCTTCATTGCCACATTTAGAGCATCACTTCCATACCTCCCCCATAAGCACCCGTCTCAACAGCTTTCTGTTCAGAGACTGCAGCAGCACTTAAACATCCAGTATATCCTAATTACAGGTTTGGATATTTCTTCCATATATGATATCAGAAGTTATTTCAAAACACTGGACCACAGAGATACCAGAAAATATTGCAAAACCCTGGACTGTAGAATATGCTCTGACTGTTGAGAAACATGAAAACCAGGGCTCAATGCCGCATTTCTCCCTAGCCGTTTCACAAAAAGATCTTCTGATGTAGAATTACTTGCTTTGATTTATCTCAGAGTGTAAGAATATCCAAGGTAACAGGAAAATAAGTTGTGTTAAGTAAGGGAATACAGTGATCATATCAGGAAAGAATGTGCAGGACTTGGGCTGCATCTCAAAATCTAATCCTATAGCTCCGTGGCGGGGAGTGGGAAAAACGCACACGAGTAACTGTTTGCCAAGATTCTGTTTTCCCCTATCACACTGGGACCTATTCATAGTTTGGCAACAGATTTTCAAAAGCCAGAGAGAGACAATTCTTTTTTTTTTTCTTAAATAGGGAAATCTTAACAGGATCCTGAACATTCAAACATGTTCTACCGAGTTTCTGAATAGTATAAAATGGTATTACAGCAGCTGTGTACAAGTGCATAACTTGTACATTATGCATTAAAACACATCTTTGCAGTGTTCCATCCACTTATTTTATTTAATTAAGGGAGAGCTTTACATCCTTTGATCTATTTCTTTATCTCCTAGCTTTTTCTATTTATTCTAAGATGGAATTTACCAAATACTTCCCATAAAGTCTTATTCATCTCTTAAGGGGGAAAGCTTGGTTGTAAGTTCTGAATGCAAACTGAAGAATTACATGTTGGGAGAACTCTCGTTCCCATTTACTGTTGTTTTGTGAAGATGTATAGGCCAGTTGGGATTCAGGCATAGCAGAACTGGTAACTAACAGAAAAACATCAACTGGACTTTCAGACTGCTGGAGCTGTGAGAAAATAGTTGGCAAAAATAATTCTAGAAAATTCATATTGATCTATTAAATTATGAGAACAGAATTAACTGGGGATTGGAAGCAGCATGAGCTCTCTCGAACGACGAGAATATGTTATATTCTTAAAATGAGCAGCAATGAGTACTACATATGTCTACTTAATAATGAATTATTTGCTTTTTTAATGCTCAACTCATTCAACATAATTAAGCAGATATATTTGGCTAGGTCAGGACACTTTGCACAATTATCTCTTTGCATAATTATCAGAATACAAATATTACATGCCCCAACAGACTGAATAGGAGGATTTCCAAGACAGATAAGAAACTGGATAATAAAACCAAGTAGGTCATATTCAGTATTTCTTTTTAATGATCTAGAGGAGGCTTCAGCTCATGGTACCCCCATGTACAGGAGACAAATTACTATTCAGGTGGACTCTACTGAGAACATCTAGTTTCCACGTTGGGAAGGACCTGGCTGTGCATCATCCTCCTCCTACCCATCCTAGAGAGGAAGCTCAGATGGGTAGAACAGGAGAGGGTCATCAAGATTCGTCCCCCATTCTGGATAACCAGGAAACAAGTAATGCAAGAAATACCCGTCAGTGCCAGCCTTGCAGTGTAGAAAGAGGAACAGCTAATAGCTGAACTACCGGGGCCTGAATTAGCAACTGATACCCCTAAGGATTTTTTTTTCTGAATTAAGAGCAAAACTCAAGTAGAACTGATACTGCTAGAAAAGATACTGCAGTATCTTTAAATATGCAATTGATACTAAGGTTAGCTCTAAGTTTTAAAAGGAATCACTTGGGAAAATTCCATGTTCTGGTTCATGCTGAGCAGCATTTGACTCCCCCTACACCTCTGTGAAGTGATTAGCTGCAACATATCATAAAAACACTTCTCCATTACAGCTCTTAAACACAATTTTCTTCTTGAAAACTCTTTTTAATTAAATGACTGCATAGCAATATAACAGTATTCACTGCAATTTACGTATGACACATGAAAAGATGACGATTGCAGTCAGGCACATGCTCTTCCCTGTGCCCGGGCATAAATGCTAAGGCAGAAGATGACCCTTTAGCCCTTATGCTGCCCGGCACCAACCGGAGACCCTGCAGTCACTAATCAGTGCAGCAATGTCAGGAAGACAACCCGCGGCGCAGACCTACCAGCAATCCATCCTCTGCACATCCTGAGAGTCACCTGAACTGCCTCTCAGCCATTAACACTCCATCCTGGTTTCCCAGAGCTCCCTGTCTGGACCTGATGTCTTTATGGCTGATGTCCTGGGCAGCATTTCCATTTCTCATTAGAGCCATTTCTTGCGCTTCACTCCATAATGATCTTAGAAATTATCATCACATCTGCCATTTGTATGGAACATGCATTTATTTCCATCAAACCCATACAAATAGGAGAATACTGAATTTCCAGCATTCAGGGCTTTATTTCTTAAATAAATATTTATTATTTAATTAAATGTGTTAGCTAAAGTTAACTAATGGGAATATAATTATAAGCATCAGTCTCCCATCATTGTTTGAAGATTGTTACCATTGTCTGTCTGGTCCTTTTTCTTTTCATATTCCACTATTCATTACTTCTCAAAACTCATCAGTTGAAATCCTGAACTATTAATGAAAACAGTTATCAATGGCTACAGCTGTAGCCCATCTTGTTTTCTGTGGTGCACATTCATTTGTATTTGTACTGTGGTGCATATATATTCATTATTTGTTTTAAATAAGTAGATCTTACCTTCAATTCACAGTCTTCATTTACTGCCAGGTTTCCAGGTTTCAGATCCTGTAGATATAATCAGATTTGAAATTTATTTTACTTATTTATTTTGCAGCCGACGGAAAAAAACACACTTTTTAAAAACTAAAGCATTCATTCACTTAGGTTAGAGGGCTTTCATACTGCTTGTTCCACTGCTTGGAAGAGCAACAAGTAAAGCAATGCCATCAATCTTAGGAGATTAATTATCAGAAAGAACAGAAAAAAAAGACATAAATGTGAATAACATATGGCTTTTTTTTTTCATTATGGTCCTCTCCTCCCAAAAAGATTAACTTTTGTTGCATTAGTTGCATTAGTAAGTCAGAAAAACACTTTCTAACAAAAGAACTCAGTCATCTTAATGTGGATGTCGTTTGAACATAAATGTGTACCATTTAATACTACCTAAAAGTTAATGATTCACATATAGCCAAATGGAATAGTTAATTTATTTCCTTCACTACTTCTGGACCGTACACATTGAATATCAAGATCTACTTGAAAGACTCCATACCCTGACATACCTGGAATGGGTATTGAATAAATTAAACATGATTTTAAATTCATATATAAAAACCTATACTCTTTTCTGCAGGAAATGGAATTCCTAACAAAGTAAGTCTATGGAATGAAGGCTGCAACATAAAACAAAAACAAACAAACACAAACTAACTCTCTATAACTACTAGAGAGACTTGTGCTGATCTTCAGAAGTTGTACGGCTAAGCTCAGCAAAAAAGGGAGGAGGGAGTACTGGCCCTGCTTGAGAAGGTTTTGCAGTGTTAATGATTCTTAGATATTCACAGTTGCAGAGTTAAGTTTTCCTTCAGCTTTTGCAAACCTTTGTTTGTCACACTTCAGCACCCAAGTTGTTTAGAGGAATCTTCTCTCAGAACTTAGTCCCCCAAGAGTTTCACACAGGACGTGGACTGAGACCAAAAGGGCCTCAGAGAGAAACCAAGGGGTGCAGAGGAACCGCCACAAGACTGAGAAGCTCAAGAGTCAGCACGAGGGAGCTCAGAAAAAGTCGGAACAACTGAGAAGTTTAGACCACGATTACAAGAGCAGTGGAAGTGAAAATACCCGCTTGTCAAATTATCCTGGCAATTGGCATAACTCCATGTCCATCTCAAACCTGCCACTTAAGACATGTGCTTTCCGCGTGCTCCTGATTTTTATTACAAAAGGCTGGTTTCTACTGTTCTGATGCAAACGGAGTCTTTGGGGAACTTACGATATTTGATACCAGTCAAAAGTTCTCTCTTCCTCAGTGCAGGAGTGATTTCATGTGGGCAACAGGGATTCAAAAAGAATCAAAACATCCACTTTCATTTCCCTTGGGGGAAAAAATAGGTTTTCAAGGCTCTAAAATTTGGGGTTTTCTTTTCAGTTCCCGTATGTTTACTCCTCCCCTAATAGTTCAATCAATAACAGGATGTTTAAACAACATCTAATCTCTGCTTTTAAAAGTTCACTCTAGCCTTTGCTAAAAAGGCAAGAAATCTTAATTTATATGCTTTTTGCTCTGATGGGGCTTTAAACCCTTTATGAACTTGAGGTTTTAAGAAATCCAAATCTAAAGGACTTCAGTGCAACTTGAGGGCCCAGTTTACACTGATGTAGCCACACTGCTTTTATTAAACAACCACCAGAAAACAGACGCAAAATCAGAACATGTTTGGCCATATGTATGTGCATGCTTATACAGAAATACCGATCACATCATCAGAATATAAACATGTTTTAAATTATTTCTACTTACCCTGTGAATTATGCCTGATGAGTGAATATACTGTGAAAACAGAAAATAGTTTTTAGTTAATGACTTTAAGAAGTTGCCTGAGGGAGAGAAAGGACTTTTTTCTTGGTGCTAAAGTGACTTGAAATTAGAAAGCGTGGATATATTGTGCAGAGGATCTTTATAGCTTTTGTTTAGATTTAACTCTCAGTAAATGAGCACAAGTTGTGTTATATATATAAAAAAATGAAGTTCTGAAAGGAATACAAACAGGTTAGAATCAGTGATCAAAAAGATACACATTTATAAAAGAAATTCATATCTATTTTTAAGTACAATATTCTGAATAACTATACACTTTCTATCAAGGTCATTACAGAACAATTTCAAGATAAAGTCCTAGATCACACTTCAGGTCCTGGTTTTCTAAAGAAAAAAACAGTTACTGATAATAGATCTAGTGTTTTGCCCTCCCCTCCCCTGAAATGTAGGTATCAGTAAAAGAGTTTTAGTACTCCTTCAGATCATATAATTCTCGTAATTCTATCAATTTATAAAACTCTGTTCACGTTAATTTTGGTATTACTAGATAGATATATATCAAAATTAACCCGACTATTTTTTATATCAGAATTGCCCTCCAGATCCAATCCACATCAGATCCAATACAGATATGTGCACCCGTGTCTATCTTGACAGCCTTCCCACCACTGAAGGGAAGGGACTGCTGGTGCCCAGCTCTTCCACCAGCTAGAGAAAAACTGCCCTGGAAAAAACTGTTCTCCACTGACTATCAAGGGAGTCACTAGTAACCAACTGAGATGGAGATACCTGCTCTGCAAGTACTGAAAGGCAGAAGGGGAATCACACCCCAATACTTGTCTTAAACTGACTTGAAAAGGCTGCACGGTGATTCCCCTGGAGCAACCCCAAGAAGGAAGCGAGAGAAATTAATGATCACACACCTGTGTGGGTGGGTTTTGTTGCTTTATTTTCTGCGTGTGAAATATACGGCAGTTCTGAGAACTGGTGATTTTTACACAAATCCAAAAATCCAGTAAGTTTTGAATCTCACATGTAGTAGTGCATGTAGTAAAGTAGTAAAATATGCTTGTTATTCAGTAGTAAAAGAAGGAGCACGTATATTGCACCCCAGCACCAGCTGCCGTTTTCATGACGTTATTTTGGAAGTTTATATAATGGTAGCCTGCTACAATGGAGGCCTCTGGGATTATGATAAAAAAAAGTGACAAAGCTCAGTTCTTGCTCTGACTTACCCTTCTCAGAAAGCCTCCCTTCCACCTGCTATAGGGGGAACCCACAGACTACAGTGACTAGGTCAGATACCTGAAGTCAGTGAGCATTTACATTCTTGTTACACTATGTTTGTACAGCAGATTTTACTTCTGCCTGTCATTCTAGGTTTGGTGGAAAACTGGCAATCCTAGAGTAATTTCTGTTGCAAGGGACCTCATGCTGCAAGGGAAGCCATCCAGTCAAAACTCCTGTTCAAAACAGATCAACTAGACCAGGCTGCTCAGGGTTCCCGCTCCAGGGCCTGACCATCTCCGAGGTGAATATTTCCCCCTTATATTTAAAGAGAATTGATCATGTTTCAAACTGTTCTTATGTTTCCAACTGTGACTGTTGCATCTTCTCCACACGCTCCCTTGAGGCCGATGAAGACAGTGGTGCCATGAGCACATCGCACAAGCCCGGCTTGCTCAGCCTCTCCTTGCATGGTCCACACTCCAGCCCCTTGGTTCATCACCAGGAGAAACTGCCAAAGTTTCCACTGGGTTTCTGGGAGTTGAGGGAGCAGAATGGGCCCCCAGAACGGAGCTTGCAAAACCACTACAGAAAATGAAGAACTATAAAGCAGCGTTTCTGTCATGGATGTGCAGGAAGTGGATGAGGATGGGAGGAACAAGGCACAAAAAGAGGAAGCCTGCCACGTGCACACCGACCCTGAAGATACATTAAAATAATGTGTCTCCAAGTAAGCCAGCTCCTCCAAAACTGTTAAACAATAAATGAAAACAAAAGAAAAGCCAATGTCTTTGGCAAACAGGCATCTGTATCATGGTGTCACAACGATCACTTATGTTCTAAATTATTTCCATGTCTTCGCACGGAAGTCTCCTGATTCTCCAGAACACACATGCTATAAATAGTCTATAGTCTAATTTTACTGAAATGACTATTCACAGTCAGGAAATAACAAGGAGGCCCAGGAATGTCTGCAGCTAATAATGTGGCAGGTACAAAGAGGAATTAAAGAACTGCAGTTTCTGCAGTTTTAGCATAAGTCACTCCCAGCTGTTTGAGGGAAGAGCACAGTCTCATTCCCCTCCAACACTTTGGGGAGAACTCATGTATTTTCTAAACACTTCTCAACACAGAACTATTGAGATTATATGAAACAGCACTTATTTCTGGTGCTAATTTAACCACCAGTCTTTCTAGCTGCAATATTGTTGTCTGTGCTGCAGAGTTTTTTAAGAATAGCAATATTTTTAACTGCACCTTATTATCTACTCTCAGGTAACATTAGTGAACTTATGGAGCCTTAATTTAGAAAAAAACCCATTTCAATTCAAAAATCTTCTGAAATTGGATCAATTTTTTACCAATACATTTATTGTCAGATTCATCTGGACAAAGTATTTAGACCATAGCACAGAATCAAAGAAAGGTTGAGACAGGAAGGGACCTCTGGAGATCCTCTAGTCCAAGCCTCCTGCTCAAGCAAGGTCACCTGGAGTGCCTGGCATAGGATCCTGTTGTGAGAGCCTCTGAATATCTCCAAGGTAGGAGACACCACATCCTCTCTGGCCGACTTGTTCCAGTGCATGGGTACAGGACAGAGGTTTTTCCTTATGTTCATACAGAACTTTCTGTGTTTCAGTTCCTGCCTGCTGCCTCTCGTCCTTCCACTGGCCACGGCAGAGGAGTCTGGCTCTCCACACCCTCTGTTCAGGCAATTGTTGATAAGATCCCCTCTCGGTCTTCTCTTCTGCAGAGTGAACAGTCCCAGCTCTCTGTGCCTCTCCTCATGGGGGAGATGCTCCCGTCCCTTAATCGCCTTAGCAGCCCTTTGCTAGACTTGCTCCAGGAGTTCCACATCTCTCTTGCACTGGGGAGCCCAGAACTGGACACAGATGCTGCAGCTCCAGGGCTGAGCAGAGGGGGAAGATCATCTCCCCTCGACCTGCTGGCAAGGACATACTCTTTGGAAATTATTACTACTATATTTCATTCAAGAATTACATGCACTACCCTACAGAGAATTTTTGGTAGTCTGCAGAAATCCTTGCAAGAAAGTTTCAGACTGTGCTAGCAAGCTATGCAACAGCTGTCTAAATTCTAAGCATTCTTGCCTGTATATGTAACATATACACAAAATACAAAGCTAATCAAAACGGAATTAGAAGAGATTCAGGAAGAAGTATTTAGTGAGCAGAATGAAAATGAGGAAAGTGACTTGGCAGGGAAAAGAAAACGGAAGTGGAAATGGGTGAGGGGCAAAGGGAAAAGAGAAAAGCAGAAAGAACGACCTCAATGTGAAGAGAAGAGAGTAAATAGGGATCCTAAAATGGAGAAAAGGAGAAAAAAAAATGTTTGTGTGGCACAAATCAACACAAAACTGCTGCTGACAGCTGTAGAGGATCGGGATCAGAGGATCAAGGGGCATTCCCTGTGGAAGAGACGAGACTGAAGACTCAAGGCTCAAAGAGCTGAAAACTCCAGTCCATTCCACCTTCCCAGAGACATCTGTTTGCACCTTGTTGCCTGTAGTCTTTGACAATCACTGTTTTTTTCTGTCAAATAGAAGTAAAAAGGCACAGCATATTTGAAAGCTCACGCTTAAATAAAATAATAATAAAATAATTAAAAAAAAAAGTCCAGCTCGGGAACAGAAAAAGGCAATGCGTTATTGGTTTTAAGCCATGTCAAATCATATACTCTCTTTTTTCCACCAAAGCTGAAGTTATATTCTGAAAAATTACAAGGTTCTCGAAAGAAAGGAAATGAGTATTTCCTTCCCTGCAAAAGGAAGACAGTAAAACAGCACAAACATAATCAACAAACAAGACTGCACTGACTTACAAAGCAAAGCACTGAGGGCTTGATACAAATTTTCCTGAACTCTACATGAACTTTCCATTGGCCTCAAAAAACAAACAAACAAACAAAAAACAAAAACCCAACTTTTAATCTTTTTAAATCAAGTCTGTGGAGCATTTCAGCATATAATCATTTCAGAAGTAGGCTACAGAAATACACAAAAATAAAAAAGATGCAAAATGAAACATGCAGAGAACTGTCTCGGGGCCTTAGCAAAAAGGTATCTATTTTATCCCCTCACATAAAACCACTCATACTGTTATTTTTACATACATGCAAAAAAGACATGTAAATGGGCCATTATAACATGAGTCTGAAATGTGGCAAAAATAAAGACCAGCTTTCTTGCCTTTGAGTAGACTTACATACAGATGCCATAAAATGTTTATGTACTTTACACAAGGGACAAATGCATATCGCAGTTAACACCTGCATTACCAAGTAGCCAAAACAGAACCCATCAAGTTAAAGAGGTGCAGAAAAAAATATATACATTATGAAATGGAGAGGCCAATCTGGGGAATTTGGAACAGCTTTACAACAAAAATCTACCTACTCCTTCTTCCCAAGTATGGCAAGTATTTTTCCCCTATAATGCTTTAACTATTACTTACATGTATGCCTTGCATCCCAACAAAAAAAACAAGCTTCCTCAATAAAACACAGAAAATATGCTGTTTTTTCTTCCAGAAACGCTAGATCTTTACAAGATTTTCTTGCAAAACCAGGCAGAGCCATTCTTAAACAAACAACTTACTGATGTCTTTGAAAGAAGAAACAAATGATAGACCTGTTTTCCTTTTTTCTGCATGCCAGAAATCCTGATTTCACCTTAATCACTGGCATGGACAGTGCTGCAGGAATGTCTCTCAAACATAAAGCACTGGAGCATTCCTGATACCTACTTTCTTGATGGTATTTCCAACTAGGTCTATTGGTAGGGTTGGATGGAGTAGCGCAAGGAGACGAATCCAACGTTTGCTGGAATAGGTAAAATAGTAAAGATTGTTCTCGAGTGTTTGGTGTGCAGTAGGATATAACAAAACACCAGTCTAGTTGCTATGTCTTATTTACTGCTGTGTGCTTTTTAAAAATGTAGGATGGGAGAAAAAGCAAAACATTCCTGTGAACCACTGCTGATCGAAGATCTAATAATACAGAGGCCAGAGATACCAATTTACTAGATTATCATGGTATTCCTGCTGGTCACTTGATAACTGAAAATGCTACATTTTTTATTAAATCCTGGGAATCCCAGCTTACATCAAGAACTTCCTGCTCATTTTCTCCTTACTCTAAGCCCTGCTCTGTTTTGTTCAGATATACTCTGATACAGGTCTTCAGATACAGGTCAGTTGCTTTGCTTGCCTTCTACATCTGCTGATCCAATGGGCTCCAGAATCAGCCCTTCTGGGCCCACAAGCTCTGTTCTGTAGACATAACCTAGACCACTCGAACAAAATAAGTTTCTAAGCCATTCTAAGCTAATTAATTGGAATTAAATTCATTATTCATTCAATTCATGCTACATTTTTACAGTTCATATTACACATCTATTGTAGAGCTAAGGGGAAATGAGCAAAGCAGGAACCAACAATATACACTTACTAAGTTTTGGGTTGGGAGGGAAACAATTTACTTCTCCTTCTGTATCTGTTAAATAGCGAGAGATAGAATAATCAGGGGCACACTGTTCCTGCTGTTCCTGTCCAGGAGCAGCATGATATCCTGGCATTTTGTCTATTTGTAGGAGGGTTTGGGTCTGTATTTCCAGCGCACAAGCGGGTCCTTGTGCAACACATCTCCCCGCACAGCAGATTCCACTTGCCTCTCTACAAGCAGAGCGGGAAGTCTGCCCATACTTTGTATATTGAAGGACCATAAAACCAAAATTGCATAGGGTAAGGAGCAGCCAAAGAAACCACATTCAACTCTAGGCTGGCTGTTCTGGCATTTGTCTGCAGAGCAGTGGGAACTGAATGGCTGTTGCTGCAGGAAAGCCAAGGCTTGAGCCTGCCCAGCGAGGTCAGGGATTTACCCAAGAACATCCCAACTTCTGCACATCCTGCACTTTTGCTGCAGGACAGCACAGCTTTTATGGGAAGCAGAGTCTCCGCTTGGAACCAACCCAGCAAAGGAAATGCTAAAGGAACAACAGCCCTTTTGTCATCAATGTCGTGTTCCCCCTAACAACAAATACTTTGATTTATGGCCTGCAGTACCAGTTGAGATTGTGAAGCATTTTCATATCGCATGAATATGAATCATATCAATATATGAATATGAATCATCAATACATGTTAGTGAGGATCTGGGGGCTCAAGGAGGAGTTTCTTTTGTGCTATAAGATACAAGCTCTGTGTTGTAAGGTAGGAGTTTTAATCACCATCCATCTTGTAAAAGCCAAAAAATGGGAAAAAAAGCTAGTGATAATAAACAGTCTAGTAGAAAGATGAGAAAAAAAAACATATAAAGTCCATATACATATAGTTAGTATACTCAGAATCACCTTTGTGAGAATCAAAAAAGGTTAAGGTAAAGTTGTGCAGATGGCTCTGCAATCAATCAGAAAGGAGTTTAATGAGACCCAGGGAATAAATGCTGGAGTATAAACAACATTATTCCTGACAAAGACAGGGGGATTAAACAATCAGGGCTAATTGGGCTTACATTCAGGGTTACACTCTGCAAAAACAGGGTCAGAAAAAGACCCCGGAGCTAACTAAGGGATAGAGTTTTCATTATATTTGGTTGAAGTGCTTGAAAATTTTACATTAAAAATATTACTCTCACATGGAAATCGTGTTTAAGCTAAGCCATGACTTAATGAAGGAGCTACAAAACAATGTTCTCCTATACAGTTAAAATCTAGACAGATGTGAATGTTTCCTTCTAGTCTTTTATAAAAGCTTTCATTATTTAATAGTGTAAAACATAGACACACTATGAAAGCAGGCATCAAAAATTCAGAATAAAGTGAAGGTGTCAGGAGGCCTGCATGGATGAACAAGGAGGTCCTGGCTGAACTCAGACATAAAAAGGAAGCCCAGAGGAGGCTGAAGCAGGGTTGAATCACCCAGGAGGAATACAGGGACACTGTTCAAGTGTGCAGAGACGGGTTAGGAAGGGCAAAGCCCATCTGGACTTGAAGCTGCTGGGGGACGTTATGGGCAATAAGGAAGGCTTCTACACATGTATCCACACCAAAACGAAGACCAGGGAAAATCTGGGTCCGCTGTTGCATGAGGTAGGGGCTAGTGACAAAGGACATGGAGAAGGCCAAGACAGTCAATGACTTGTTCTCCTGCTAGTGACAAAGGACATGGAGAAGGCCAAGACAGTCAATGACTTGTTCTCCTATTCTTTCTGGTAAGATTCACCTTCAGGAATCCCAAGCCATGATGAACAAATAATCCCGGAAACCATTTCCACACAAGGTGGCGATTGGGAGCAATCCACATGGATTTACAAAGGAGAAAATTATGCCTAACCATCTTGATAGTCCTCTATAACAAGATGAGTGGCTTGGCAGATGACAGGAGAGCAAAAGATGTTTTTTCATGACTTTAGCAAAGCTTTTGACACTCTCATAGCATCCTAATACAATGGACTAATAGACACCTGCTTGAGCTTGACAACAGGAAATACAGTCCTGCCTCTGAGGGAAATAACTCCAGGCTGGTGGCCAACCAGCTTTGCGAAGTAGAGGACCTAGGGGTCCAGCGGCAACAAGCTGGCCATGAGCCAGCAATGAGACTTGGTGGCAAAGAAGGCCAACAGCGCCCTGGGCTTCCTGAAGGCAGAGCACTGCCAGCAGGTCAGGGAGCTGGATCTATATGGGTGCTATATGGGTGACTGAATTGGAACAGGTTGCTGAGGGATTCTGTGGGATCTCCATCCTTAGAGATATCTAAAAGCTGCCTGCACAAGGTCCTGAGCAATGTACTGTGGTTGACCTTGGACTAGACAGTCTCCAGAGCCGTCAACCTCAGCAACTCTGTGAAATGTCATTCAAAACTTATGTTCTTTCAATGGAATCCCTTTTGATCTCTTTCACAGTTTTTTACCTCAGGTACCTATTCGTTTGGGCTCCCCTGGGCCTCCTCCCACTCACAGCAGTCACTAAACTCTGCACCCCTTCCTTTTTATCAAGGCTGTCCCAGACTTGGAGACTTCAGAGATTCTTTAACTGTATACAAAAAATGCTACACAAAGGATACATGCTTTTGAATTTCACAAGAAATATTCAGACATCTGGCTCAAAAAAATATGTTTGAATATATAAATAATTGCAATAAATTCCACAGAATGACTTGCCTATTTAGATTTAGAAAAGAATTTTAGTATATTGTAGAACTGGACTCTTAACATGGATGAACCAAACTGAGATGTGCTGTTGCCCCTGAACACTCACCAAAACCAGTGCAAGCACTAAGAACCAAGCAGGCTCTGGATCTCCATCAGGGTGGTATTTTCACCACAAACACCATAACCACAAGTCTGTATTCTCCATATTAATATTAAAACAACCCCTAAAACTATGTCCACCACAAAGCAAAACCAAACCAAAGCAGGTAAGCACGGGAAGAACTCTACAGAGTTATTAACTAAAAGCAAGAATCCTAGAAGAAAACCTTTCTCAGAAGAGCACATACGATGTTTATAGTAAGTTAGTGCAGACTGCCTCAGCAACAGCTAAATCTGCACTATCAAACGAATACAGGCAAGACTGGGAAAACTTTTCAAACTAGAGAAATTTGAAGCTGATGACATAGCCAAGGGCTCTGATTTACCATTTCTAGTCAAACAGGATACCACGTTTGGCCCTTGGCAAAGGGAATCCTACCTCTGACTTCAATGCTTACTTCATTCTCTGTTTCTACACTCCTCAAGTAGCCAGTGTAAGAGGGAGGGCTAAACAGCACTAAAATCAACTACCAGGGATGAAGCCTTAACTAAAAATCACAGCAGTGGTTAAACCTTCTGGTTTACTGAAATACAGAAATCCAGGACACTCAGATTAATGTATTACAGATCTTTAATGAGATTAAACTTCTTTTCTTTTCCCTTTTCCTTGAAATGAAAACAAAACCAAAAAGGGAACATTCATCACCATAAAATATCTGTTGTACAGAATTTATCATTTATACCATAAAATGTTATCCTGCTGTCAAATACCAAGTGTTTATAGTGTTACATGTTGGTTTACCAAGAAAAAAAATGTGAAGTAAAAATAATAAAATTTGCAAACCTTTAGGCCTTTTAACATCTGATACACCAGGAACTGGATTCGGTCTTCAGTTAGCTTCTCATGCTTCATTATCTTACTCAAGTCCGTTCCCATAAATGGCATGACTAGGTAGCTTTCAAAAAAGAAGTACAAAATAACTACAAATTTGTAAAATAGATTGAAACATAAGTCAGTTCAGTGACATATTTCAACGGCAGATCATTCTGTTTACTACGTAATTCTACTGATCTCTCCCTTCCAAACTTCTCTCTTTTATTTTTAAGCTATTTTTTTGATTGTCATTAATAGGGATTATACAACCATGCCACTGGTGAGGGAAAGTTGCTAATTATCAGAAGAGCAGAGCCACATGACACTTCCCAGATACCTGCACAGAAAACTAAGATATTCATACAGTGCTATTTATCTTACGACCATGACCATAGGGTTGGTGGAGTAGTGGATCTTAGCAACAACAAAACTGATTAGGACGTTCAAATAGACAAGGTCAGATATACCAGGAACAGAGTTCATCATATTAAGATTCCACTAATTTTCATCTGGGATTGTAAAATCCTTAAAATTTGGTAATTCTTATTGGTGGTAATGGACATGAGCAAGAGAAAACTGGAGAGTGTCAAGCTGCCATTTCCAGGACAGTCTCCACACGCTGCTTGTAGTAATCTCGGAAAACCTTCTGAGAGCCATGTCTAGACCCAAATAGAGCAAGGCGCATGCCTGGCATCTAAAGAGAAAGTCATCAGATTTCTTCTTATTATATAAAAGCAGATGCATTAAGAATTAGATGTGATCACTGTTTCATGAGGATATGTTTTATTAATTTGCCTTAAATGGATTCCTTTGGTTAAAGTATGCAAATTTTAATTATGCTGAGTTGTCTCATTAGAGCTGTGTAAAATCTTCATTTGCTGTGTTATAATTGTGCTGCAAACTAAATAGATATTAAACACAAAGCCAGAGGAAGATGGGATACTTATTTAGTCACGAAGAGTTACAGAGAGTATATTCAAAATTCCCTAGGTACCCAGCCTTGTTCTCATCACTTGGGCTATGAGGACTCCGGCTCCCAATCCCAGCACTCATAGACAAATCTGCTATCCTTTTGGATAGAAAATAAGTGAACTTAATTTAGTAACTACAAAAGACAATAACAAATATGGTCTATGAGAAATGAAATTTCTTATCTCTGCCCAAGTATATGACACTATGCTTCGCATTAACAAAGCAAATTACTTGGAAAATGCAGTTTAACTTCTGCTTTGTTGACATCTCTGAATCTTGAAGGTATATTAAATTCTACCCCTATCCAAACTTAAAAAATACATTTTTCAAGGGCCATAAATATATGAAATGACTTAGAAAAAGAATAACAAAACAGAAGCAATAAGATGTGAGGTGAGAGAGGTCCCTTCCAACTTCGACCATTCTGTGATTCTGTGATTCTGTGTGAGAGACACAGTGAAATATCTACATGTTTTATACTGCTGGTGGTGCCCTTGAAGCATCCATAAGCAATTTCCTTAGACTGCCATCATCTTTGTAAATCCTATGGCTCTGGATGGGCAGTGATGTACCTAACCAGAGAGATCCCAATGCAATCTATACCCATAAAGTCATGTAAATAGCAGGAAGGGAAGGATAAATAAGAGGGCATTTTTATGCATGCGCTATTTGATGAGTTTACAGTTTGCTGACTTTTAATTTCTAGTAGTCGAGATACGAAGAACAGCAGTATGGGAAAACAACAACAAAAACAAAACAAGAGATGAAAAAAAAAACACTCCTATTTGAGTTTTAAAATCCAAAATTTATTAACACTTTATGAACAACATTGGGACAGGACAACAGTGGGATCGAATACTATGGGCATCTATACACAGAGGAGAAAAGGAAGAAGAAAAAAGAAATCAGCTACATTATAACATGTTCTAAAGGAGCTTCATCTTTTGATCTAGAGACTTCATCCAGGCCTATCTGGGACACAGATTTGTGAATGTGAAGTACTACTGTGGTTGGATCACAGCAGCTGCAGTTCTCATAATTTATAATTATATTATGGGCATTTAGAAGTGTGGTAGCTACCTATGGCTTCCTTCTGCAGCAACAGGAGTTACTGCAGAAAGAACATTATGATCACTAGCAAACATAGGGTTTAAATCTTTCTATGCAAACAGCTCTCTCAGAGCTGAATTGGATAAAAGTTACCTGTTCTTTTGGGTTATGGCTATGTTAATTTTTTCCAGCAAATCCTTCACTGACAGTAAGGCTCACAACAACAGTCTAACTAAACCATTTCAGTTCCACACTTTGCCTAAGGGATTTCTGAAATTTTCTACAATGCTATAAATCCCGTAGAGTTTTCCTGGGGGAAAGGAAGCAGACTCTTTCAAAAGAGTCATCTTTAAGATAAATTCAAATAAGCGAACTCCCCCACAAAAGGGGGAGTGAGTATTGTGAGTATTATATAACTGCGAGTATTATATAATGTGGCTCCATGCCATGTTGCAAGGAAAAACTTGAGGTCTCAAACAAGAACATCTCTAGGGACTGACTGTGGTGAAACCACCTGCCTCAGCCCTGCTGCTGCTAGACACAACTCAGCTTCAATTTGGATCTTTATGTAACAGGTGACAGATGAATTCTAAGGACTAGCCAGCAAAAAGGAGGTCTCTCTCAAGCAACTCTCTTGACCTCCAATCCACACAATAAATGCATCTTGCTCCATCTTGCTCATATCCACAGCTTACCAAAAGTCTTGAAAACGCATTTAGCCACAGCTCTACCTGTTGCATATTTAGTTATAACGATGTCCCTCCTATTTGACTTGCTCTTCTTGAGGATGAATTTTGGTTTATATATATATATATGCATATATATATATACACACACACACACACACATATAATAATTTACATTTAAAATGCAATCTTTGAATGCTAATCTTGTGTAAGCGTGTTGTATTATATGTTATTTAATGCTAGAATGATAGGCAATATGGACAGCAAAATTCTTGTCTCAAAGGTCTAAACAAGATATAAAATCCAATGGGAAAGATGATCTATGGTTTTTGTACTTCATTTTCTATCTTTTCTTGTTAGATAACCTTGCATATTCATAGGTTAACAAAAAATGGCTTTGAAACATTAAACTACACTAGAGGAAATCCAGAACAGTCCTGTAACATGAAAGTTATGCAACAGGATCGCTGTTTTTCTAGTGAATCAAGTTCACGAGAATTGTAGCAAGATCCACTGACAAAACATGTATGCTGAACAGCTGCCTGAGCTGCTGTCGAAAGGCCAGAGAGAGGCACGTGCCTCGGGCCAGAGGTAAACTCTGCTGCGCACGCTGGGTCGCGCGGTTCTGCGGGGATGGAGGAGGGAGCACAAACCACCCTCAGCGGGATGCAGGCAACTGCAGAATGGGCAGTCTGCGACATAATCACAAGAACAGCCACAAAAAACAGCAGTTTTGACTTAATCCCAAAACTGGGATGGATCACGCTGGCGGTGCGTCATGTAGCAGTCACCATTTTCAGACTTGAGAAGGGTATTTTTGTGATTCAGACTTGAAAACGATGACTGCTACATGACGCACCGCCAGCGTGATCCATTCTAGCTCTAATTTGAGGCAGGGGTGGTTCTATCACTTGGTGGTTCTGGGCTTCAGGGTAAGAAATCAATACTTCAAAAGAGGATTAGGGAATTCATTAGACTGCAGTTTAATAACGACTGAAAGAACTACACATCTTGTAAGACAGGCAACTGGCTCCACTAACAATCTGGAAACCTCAGCATACCAATCTTAGGCAGTACACAAGACTTGTATTAAAACAGAATTCAGAAAAAGCCATGAAGTGACTTTTTTGGAATTCTCCAGGATAAAAAAAGGCAAACAAGCCCTTCCCCCAGATGAGCAATAACTCCTGCTCCCAAATATAAACAACACAAAACTCACAAGTCATTAAATTTCTCCAGTGTTACATCTGGTGTGAATACATCCAATATTCCAATGACCTAAAAATAAGGGGGGAAGAGGGAGAAAAGATTAATATTGTCTTAACACAAGAATTCCCAAGCTGCATGATGAGTAACAAAACATAATCAAAAACATTTGTATAATACAACATTAATTATAGGCATGCAGACAGTGGAAAGAATATTTAAAGTAGTGCTTAGCACTATCAGGCTTTGTTGTGTGTTAAATTTTACAGCTCTGAGGACCATGCAACACAGTGGTAAAGAAATAAATATTATATTTATTTAAATAAAAAGTTCAGAGATTAACAATTTTAATGAAGAGGAGAGAGTACATTTTAACTTGAACCACTTAAGTACTGAAAATAAACCAGAAAACCAGCTAATACTGTGAAGCAGTCTAAGTGTTACTTAGCAAGCTGGGCCCGTTACCTGCCAATACCAAGGATACCAAATGTTTCATGACTCCTTCTAATTTCAGTTATGGGGTAATTTAGGTATTTGGATTACAATCTCCAAATGGTTATGTAGACATGCAACTGGGGCTGAACTCTCTATAAAAAGAGTAAATTATCAAGAGCTTAATATGCTTTGGCTTAGGTTCTCCCTAAGAGCATTTTGGGTCACACAAATGCATTCCATTACCCAGCAGAGAAGTTATACACTAATAAAACAGGTTTCCCATCACAGATTTTTATGTTTCTCAATAGAACTATACCAACTAAATTAATTATGACAACTGTCAATGCTTCTCCCCAAACCATCAAACATTAGTAAATTAAATATACAGAGCCAGATGCTCCAAAGCATGTAGCTGCAATGTAGGTGTCTAAAGCCAAATCCCTGCTCTGAGGCTGCCAGCTCCAGGCAATGCCTAAATTTCCCAGGCATTTAGAGCTGCATCTTTTCAGCTTCCTACATTGCCCAGTCTTGACAAAACCCAAAGAGGCTCAATGTCTTGCTCAAATCCAAGCAATCAGGCTTGCAGGAATCCAGCAATCAGGCTTTCCTCTTAAGAAATCTGGTAGGTTGAACACACCCAAGACAGGCTTAGGCAGTCTCCCGAGTTGTTCCTTTCGGCCTAATATCTGAGCATTCAATCAGCAAACGAAAGGCCTAAATTGTATTCCCCCTTTAATCTGAAGGGATTGGGCCTTACACAGAGATATCCCATCTCAAACCACCAAGACTTTCCCAAAGGAGGGACAAAAGCAGATCTTGCAGATCTGACTGAAAATGCCACTATTGAGAACATTTGTGACCAGGCCACACACAGGACAGTAACCACTGCCTAATAATAAGGGTATTTATTTGCACATAGGGAAGACTCCCATATTCCTTATTCTAGCCACCTAGGCCCCAATTCCTGACAATTTCTGTTTACAACAGGGGAGCTAGCTGCTAATGAGAACAGCTGAAAGTCACGCTATAAAAAGTTACCCCAAATTCTTCCGTCTTCCTATTTCCAACAGATCTGTGCAGAAACTGCCCCAACAAATGGGGCAGTTTCTATATGGGAAAGAAAGCAACAGGAATGGAAATGTGAAGTGGACGTGATTATTATTCCCAAAAGTTTTATAACCTGTTTGACCTTATTCAAAGGTTAAACACATCTCTGTATTTCCATGGCTATGCAGCCTAAGGACACTGGATGAAACACCAAATCAAAGCTAAAACAAATGAAAGAGTAAAAGCAGTAAACAGTCCCCAGGAATGAACGCATAGCTAGCAGCATATTGCATAGTCGATATTATAGAAGAATGGTAAAATCTACTGAATTTCATAACAATGAAGATGCATTTTGGTTGTTATTTTGGGGAATAGTTAAAATACTTTAATAGAGATCCTTTGAAAGGGATGTGGAAGTAAGGGGAAGCGGGGTCAGAAATGCTGAAAAAATGCAGGAAAAAGAAAGACCTTCTTTATGGAGAGCTTTAAATAAAAAATATCCAGTTGAGATGAAGCCCTTAGCACATATATTTTTATCCTGTCCTCATTCAGAACAGGCTACATGCTACAATTAGCTTAGATATTATCGTAGCATTACCCAAGATAAAAATCTAATAAAGATGAAGACAGGAAGGTTACAACTCTCTATCTTGGTAGCTACATAGATCTGAAAAAAAAATCACTAAGAATATTTTCCCTGGGATTTGTAATATGAAACCGATTGAATAACATATCCACCATAAAAACAATAATTAAATCCACAGAAGACATATGCACTTGCAGTTATTCTTTAGGGCTAACATTACAGAAAACAAATATTCTTTAGCATTTTGCATCAGTTTTGCATAAATCTAGTGAGCTTTATAAAATACCTAAAATCCACAATGGTAGGTCATACTAATAGTTAATCATTTTAAAAAATGGAAGTGAGGGACCCATTTCCTCTTCCTTGGTGATCTCTATTTAATAGCTATGCTTTGGGATGATTTTCCTTTACTGGAAGAGACATTATTATTTCCATTTATGTCACAGCTTTCTGCAGATACATTAACAAGAAGGAGGCACAGGGTAAAATAAATGCTCTGAGGAAGATGCAACTCCAGCTACTTCTTTGGGAAAAGGACTGGACAGAGTGAAAGAAACTGCCCCCTCCATAAGATCATGGAAAATCCTGTATCTGTGGAAAAATCCTCTCTCTGGATTAAACTCAGTATTTGTAAAAACTTCACAGTACTTAAAGATACTATCCCATCACAGAAGTAAACTAGAGTAAAACTACAAACTACAAGAATCATTTATTTTTCTTAATGGTGTGATTTATACAAAATATAACCGGGGCATCTTTCAGACATTCTGAAGTTGGACTTTGGGTGTTAATTCAGCCCATTTAATGTGAGCTGTGGTGAGGGCCCAGACAAGGAACAACATTTAATGGGACAGCGAGGAAAAGCACCTGTGGAAACACGGCAGGGCTACCCTCCTGTGGTCCCTCTTTCTCTTTTTTTTCCCTTTTAATTATACTAAAAGACAAATTCTAGAGTGAAGAAGCCCAGCAGAATTTTGTATAACACCAAGCCACAGCAACAGCAAACCTACACTTCTACTGCTCTAACTTGTTTTACGCAGGATATGTTTTTACTCAAATATTTACTCAGTTTTGTCTCTTTCCTAAGAAGCTGGTGGGGAAGTGGTGGCAGTCAGGGCATTCAGTCCTTCTCCTCCCTCTCTCCTCCTGGAGCAATTTTAACTGCTATCAGCTAGTAAATAACAGCTTTGTGTTTGCAAGGTAGTTTCTGCTCTTCACTTCCTCTTCCAAACCTGTTTGCATTAGTAGAACACATCAGTAAAAAGCTTCTAATCTCTATTCTCCCGTGCACCTTCATTTATTTGATTACTTGTATTCAAAGACTGTTCCACTGTGTTTCTATAAAGCAAAATTTTCTGGTGTAAGCAGCACATCAACCAAACACTCGGATTCTGTATAAATTAATAAGTAATGCAGCTTATGTCTCTTATACAGTAAATGCTTCGTTATCCTGTGGATGTTCCGCCTGAGAACACAGTGAAGTGGAGTGACTGTGGCACTCAGGCTACAAATGCAATTTTTGAAGAGACATCTCTTCTGGGGCGCACTGCACTATATATATATCATATTGCATTAAGTTTCTGCAGGATTCACTTCGTCTCCATGTTCCTGTGCTGTTCCATATCATAGGGTTGCTGCATCCTATATAACCCCTGCACAAGGTTTGTGCTGCAGTCACTTTTGTTCCTCTCAGGATCACCCAGCCGTTCTGCTACCCAGCACCAAGGGATGTCCGCCCACTGAGAGACAGAGTGCTCCCTTTCCCCTTTCCTTCCCTTTTTCCCCTTCCCTTCCCTTTCCCCTTCCTTTTCCCCTTCCCTTCCCCTTTCCCTTTCGCTTCCCTTCCTTCTGCATAAAACTGACAGACCAAGCAGAGCATCCTGCCACAAGGCCGTAACATTTTATGCTGTAAAAGATCAAAGGAAAAAGCCAGAGAACAACAACGATGGTGGGGAGGGAGGCTGCTCTTCTCATCGGCTTCTCTGAGGTCCTCAGGGCTTCAGGACTCTGCTCTTTGTGGCCTGAGAGCCCCGCAGAATCCAGGGAAGCTACGGAGTGCAGTGGGGCACAGCCAATCCAGCCCCCCCAGCAAAACCAAGAGCAGGGACGGGGAGGAGCTCGGGAATACACCTGCAGACACGAGCCATTCCTTAGCAACTGCATCCTTCAGGAACACTGGAGAAGCTCCAGTCCTGCACACATGCACTTCTTCATCTTCGCTTTGGGTGATGATGCAAAGAGAAAGGAGATTTTGCTTTCAGTGGCGCCCTCCTTATTTTGTTTCCCTGGCCTGAGCTACTCACTCCAGTGATTAGTATCTAAGGGTGAGGGTGTGTAAATGGCTAGAGGTTGAAGCTCAGCCTGGAGGCACCTTTTAGATAGATTTAAGAAAACAATAAAAGAAGCAACAAGAGATATCACTACATGGATTTACTGGCTTCTGATTACAAAAATAAGTGACCCTGGTGTCCTAGTTGTTCTAAGCTCTCAGTCAGCAGAAACAGCCAAAAGTGATTTCCTCTTAAAACCAGCAAGAAACAGTACAGCCATAAACGCATTTCTGCCCATAAACCCTATGGAAATTTGCCACCTTTATCCTGGATCCCCACGATGCCCTTTACTGGCGCTTCCACGTGAAGGATGTGAATTTTTAGCTGGAGAATCACTCAAATCAGAACTTCCTATAGGAAACGTCTTCTGCCCCTTGGTTGACCCTGGGTAAATCTAACCATAACAGCCAAGAATATTTTTCCAAAATACAGAATTCATCATGTAAAATACCCTAAAACTTCATGCCTGCATCGTCCTCAGAAAAGAAACTGCAGAATGAGAGTTGATTTGGTGTCTGTTGGACACCTGTGTTCCTTCCAAAAGGCAGGAAAAAGAAAAAAAAAAAAGGTTCTCATAATGTAAAACATACATCACTCTTCAGATGTGGGAATGCACCAGAGCACAATTTCCACATAGAGCAAAGAGTACGAGCATAATACAGACTATCTTTAAACCAATATTGCAGCTGACTCTTACATGTAGGGTTTCCAGGAAGGGAAAACATCTGTAGAATATTAACTGACTCAACTTAAGAAATGTTTAAAGGGCATTTGTCAAGGATTTTATGCCAAAAACACACTCAGAACTTCAGCTGGTAGAACTCGGTCTGAATTTCTGTGTGTGCTTGCATGTACATGCAGGTACATACGTACACGCAAGCACCGGTGCACCACATTTCCATGAAAACAATACTCCCTTCCAAAACAATCCATGAGCAGCAGCCACTGCTCTTCTTTCTCAGCTGCCATCTCCCCTTGCCTGTGACTTTGCACCTTCAGAATTTCCATTAGCAAACGGAGAAGTGAGAAGGGCACTAGGACTGCACCAGAATGAGTCACTGTACACTTGTTTTTTCAATGGAAGTCGTCATCAAAATACCCCCCTCCAGTGCAAATACAGAGCAAAATCCAAGTTATTGGCAAAATGAAATGACATACACCCCCGCTTGCGCCTCTGGGCTTAATTTTAGATATATAAATATTTCCATTACCTTCAGAATGATACGTGTATGCAGAGGTAAGCAAACGTTTGAGAAACAAGGCCAGGGCCATGCTGGCAATATTTTCATTCTCTTTTGGGTTATAAAAGACAGTTTTAAGAGTGCTCCACTTTAGACAAACTCAAAAGGGAATGAAACATGGAACAAAAGCAGCATTACTGAAAAAGCTTCCTAACAGTAAACACTATTCTCCTACACAGTGATGCCAAAGAAGGCATCTACATCTACTGAGACTGTGATGGGATGAATACTGTAAGGTAGTGAATAAGTGGGAAAAAAGCAGTGCCTTATCCTATCATCTTAGCTGTTTCTATTCCTAATTTTTACACCAGTCCCTCTGTTGTGCAGCATATGGGTTTATGCAGCTACATAGCTGGAAACGAACTTTTGTTTTGGACAATGTTTGAAGAACTGATCTGGATTAAACTACTTCTTAGGCAGCAGAATTAGCTTGTGAAGTTTGGAAACATCCCAATCTCCACCAATTAATAGGCCTACCAAAAAAAAATGGCTATAACTGCCATTAGTAGTAGTTTATCTGTTAACATCCCGGTGTCCCCTGTGTCACGCACGGCCTCTACCCATGCTCTTCCCCAGGGATTGGCTTGCAGACAAAGATGAAGAGAAGTCCCATGCTACCAATTTCCTTTGCTTATATAAAATACTGTCCATTGCACTAAGTAACATGCTCCCTGGGTCACTGGGGCACACAAAAATCTGGTGTGCATGAAGAGAGATGGTCACCTCTGCAAACAGGGTTGTCTGTTCCTGAAAATGCCTAAATAAACAGGCATATTGACCCATATGGGTTCACTTCCTTGCAAGATAAGATAAAAATCCAGGAAAAAAAATGACTCCTATATTTGTTTTTACAGGATGATGCTCATCTTAGAGCCTCTCCTTACAAAGCACACAATCATACTCCTCCAAGGATCAATAAGGGGCATAAGGAAGTCTGGGATCTTGAGCAGAAGTATTTTCCAACAAGCCTGGCATACTGATGTGCTGTATCACCATGGCGCAGGTTCAACGGCAGCTCCTACTATCTTAATGGAGAATCAGAGATGCTATTTTAACATAGTGTGTCAGATCACTAGATTTTCTTCTAGTGTTCTGAATACTGCATAAAGACAAATGAACTGAGTGTATTGTATTGCTACTGTATTACTGCATGCCTAACACGGCACCTCCCAGAAAGTTATGAAGGGCAGAAATATTTCACTTAAAGGTAGTCACTGTGGGGGAAACAAAGCACCACAGACGCTCTTCATGTGGATCCCACTTCAGATGTGTAACGACTGCAGAAGCCACTTCAAAAGAAAAAGAGATTAAAAGAGCAAATAGGATGGAATTTTGACCATCAAAACTGCCTTTTGCTGGGATAGGAATAAAAGGCAAGAGGAAGATTTCCTAGCAGATCAGCGCAATATTGCACAATATCCTAAGTATAATACGCAGGGGCAGCTACAGCTAAATTGGCTATTACACATCAGCTCCTCTACACACTTAGATTCCTAAAATCCAAAATGGAGATAAGAGTGGCACGGTCTTCAAGACATTCACTTCAGTTTCGTTAATTTTTAATAGCTATTGCATCAGGTATGACCCTTCAGGCACTTTCCTCCAAGCGAGTGGAAGACTTTCAAAGTACAATAGCTGTGGAAGCCACCATGGGGGACACAGCAGTTGTGCTACCACTACTGCCTTTAAAAGTGTGCACCACCCACCAGGGAATGCTGTCAGGAATGGGAATTGCGGACAAGACAGAAGCTCCAGGCCCTATGGTTTGTTAATCCATTAATCCATCCTTTGGTCAGCAAACAAAAAGAAGGGATTCTTTGGCAGAATGGTGACGGATCAAAAGGAAGGGGCAGAAAATCCCAGGCAGGAGTGACAATGCCACTCGGGCCTAATTTTGGAAGGGCGAAGACGTTAAGGGAGTATTGTGGGAACAGCAAGAGGCTAGAAATCCTGACGGGCTTTGTTGCTATTCCTAATTCCTGGGAGGAAATGCCTGGCAGGATGGCATGAGCCTGGAACGGAGGATGCACATTCTCTTGGAGGGTTGTACTGCATGACCATTTTCCTTGCAAATTCCTTGCATGACCATTTCCTCACTCATTGTTCTCTAATAAGTCAATTAATGAGGAATTTTTTTCTTAGTACCTGGACTAAATATTCCTTTCCAATATGATTTCTAAGGTTGTAAATCCTTTCCTTCCTTCATACTCGTATTCATTCGGACCTTCTGCATATCACACTTGCAATCCTTAGTGTTTGTTTCCTTCTAGACACTTTTAATTACCAAACAAGTCTATGCAAGTGTTCCAGAATATTATCCTGAAGGGCATATCTAGCACAAAACCAGCCAGTTGTGGAAAATGCTAGCCAACTGAAAAACAAATCATTCTGTGAAACAGAAGAAAAATAATCTCAAAATTCTGAATACTGCTAGGAGCTTGGCAACTGCATGAGCTCCCAAATGTTTAGTGAAACAAATGTTGAGAGCATGAAATACTGTGTATGATATACAAGCTCCCCACAAATGTTAACTCTTTATTATATATCCAACACTGGTAAAAATCAGTTACTTCAAAAGGATTAATCAAGTAAAATGAGCAAATATTATTAAAAGATTCAGACTTATCAGGCTTACAGGTTCATAAGTCTACTATGAAGCCTCTTTTTTCTGTCTGGACAGCCAGAATATCCCAGAGATTGTTCTTCCAAATGAATCTAGCCATTATTGGTACTCACCATGTTAATACCGCAAAGACTGCTATTCTCATTACTACTTGTTTCCCTCATTCTTAGATATGTTCAACTCCAAAGAAAACCATTATTTCCCACATCAGTAGTATTTTAAACGAGGTTATGTGTCCTTTTACTAAGTCACCTGAAAGTCTCTTTCTTCACATATACTCTTCAAATACAGCATTTAAAACCAAACTGTGATCTTCCAATCCCCACCCCGGACCAAGTACTGTTGGGGCCAAGTACTATCCCAGTAACCGGTATCCCACAGAGACACTTCATCCCTATAAGGCAATTTTTTTCAGTCATTCCCCACCCTTTCCCACTTCACGTCAGTACAAACCTGGAACTTTACGATGTTGGAAACACGGCCCTAAGCTCCTCCACCCAACCTCGCTCACGCTGCCACAAAACCGCGTCCCACGGGACACGGCGGCGGTGACCCGGCAGCGTGGGACAAGAGGCAGACGGAGCGAGGCCGGATGCCCCTTGCGGGGCAGTGCCGGGGCCCGCGCGTCCCCACTCACGTTCTCGTGGCGCATGTGCTTGAGGAGGCGCAGCTCGCGGTAGGCCCGCTTGGCGAAGAGCTCCGACTGGAACGGGCGGTACAGCTTCTTTATGGCCACTTTGGCGCCGCTCCTGCCGTCAACGGCCGAGCTTTGGGGGGAGAAGGAGGACCTCCGTTGTCACCCGTGCGCCGCAGTCATCACCCGCCCTCCTTGTCACCCTTGTCCCCCCCCGGCAGATGGAATAGGGGGGACCACCCCTTTCAAAAGCACCTGGCCAGGATTCAGCCGCCTTAGGTAAAACACCACCAAACCCCGTGATGCAAGTAGCTGCTTCCCAAAGGATTTAAATACCAGGGGAAAAAAAACAAACAACAACAACAAAACAGCCAGGTGGCCTGTACTGAGGGCTTGGGTGGCCCCCTCGGGTTTGTGTCCCCCCTGCATGGGATGCACTCAGGGAGGGGACACAGTGGAGAGGGGGGACATGCACCCCGGACCAGGGGACACGCACACCCCCAAAAGGGCAGATGTGCGCACACACACCCCGGGTCGGGAGACATGTGTACAACCCCAGAAGGGGACACACACAGACACACACACAGAGACAGGCGGAGCGGGGACACAGGGGACATGCACACCCTGGAGATGGGACATGTGTACAACCCCAGAAGGGGACACACACAGACACACACACACAGACAGGCGGAGTGGGGACACAGGGGACATGCACACCCTGGAGATGGGACATGCACACAACCCCAGAAGGGGACGCACACAGACACACACACACAGAGACAGGCGGAGTGGGGACACAGGGGACATGCACACCCTGGAGATGGGACATGTGTACAACCCCAGAAGGGGACACACACAGACACACACACACAGACAGGCGGAGTGGGGACACAGGGGACATGCACACCCTGGAGATGGGACATGCACACAACCCCAGAAGGGGACGCACACAGACACACACACACAGAGACAGGCGGAGCGGGGACACAGGGGACATGCACACCCTGGAGATGGGACATGTGTACAACCCCAGAAGGGGACACACACAGACACACACACAGAGACAGGCGGAGTGGGGACACAGGGGACATGCACACCCCACAGATGGGACACACACACACACGGGCACGGAGGGGGGACACAGGGGACATGCACGCCTCGGAGTGGGGACACGCGCACACACACCCGCGTGGGGAGAGGGGACATCCGCACCGTCGGCGGTCGCCGCTGCCCCCTCCATCAAGGAAAACACGTGCGGGGCCGGGAGGCACGTTAAATAAAACAACCACAGCCACAACACGCTCCCCCCGAAAAAAAAGCCCTGCACGGGTCGGGCAAAGCACGCGGGAAAACAGTAACAACAATAAAAGAAAAAACGAAGTCGTGGGGGAACAAAGCGGAGGCGCCGGGCGCGCCCCCCGCTCCCCCGGGACGGGCCGGGGCTCCGCGGGGCGCGGGCCCCGGGCGCGGCGGCCCCGCTCACCAGACGGCTCCGTAGGCGCCGGAGCCCACGGGCTGCAGGTCGCGGTAGCGCTCGCGGACCTCCCAGCGCGTCTTGGCCACGTCCTGCCGGTAGAAGCCCTTCTTGGGGGAGGACATGGCGCTGCCGCCCCCCGCCGCCGCCGCCGCCGCACCACAAAGAGCCCCGCGGGCCGCGGCCGCCGCGCGGGGGCGACGCGGGCCGGGGGCCGGGCTTGGCCGCGCGCCCTCCGCGCCCGTCGCGCCCCCTCCCCGCGCGGCCCCGCCCCGGGGCCGCGCGGGGAGGGGGCGCGGCGGGCGCGGAGGGCGCGCGCGGTCCGGACCGGCTCGGCCCGGCTCGGCCCGGCGCGGAGGTGGGAGCGGCCACCGGCGGCGGGACCGAGGGGTCCTGGCTGGTACCAGGGTGTCCTGGCTGGGACCGAGGGGTCCTGCCTGCGAACGATGGGAGCTGGCTGCTGCCGAGGTGTCCTGGCCAGGACCAAGGAGTCCTGGCCGGTATGAGGAGGTCCTGGCCGGTACCAGGGTATCCTGGCTGGTACCAAAAGGTCCTGGCCAGGAATGAGGGGTCCTGGCCGGTACCAGGGTGTCCTGATCGGTACCAATGGGTCCTAGCTGGTACTGAGGGGGCTTGATTGGTACCAAGGGGTCCTGGCTGGTACCGAGCTGTCCTGGCTGGTACTGAGGGGTCCGGAATGGTACGGAGTTGTCCTGGCCGGTACCGAGGGGTCCTGGCCGTGGCAATGGCAAGTGTGGAGAGGCCACCGAGGCTCAGGAACTTGTGCCCTGCTACACGTCCCTTTGCTGGTGTAAATCAAGAGTAAACTAAGGGTCTTTGCTCTGCAGCTGCAAGCAGACATATCCCAGCCTTCTTTTTCTGAACATAGAGCTTAAGCACTTACACTTTTTACGCTCCCAATCTGGGGCTGTTTTGCACTAGATATTTTATATATAAGATGTGGCTGACTTTTACATGACACTGTTAAGTAATAGGAAAGACTACAAATGGAAAGAGGAAGGAATGAAAACTACAGACAAAGGAGGGAAATTGCACTCAGTTATATTCCTAGAGGCCACAGAAGGATTTTACTGCATTTGATGATATTTTGCTGGCAAAATAGAAGAAAACGGATCAGCGGAGCAGAGAAATACATGATGGTTGTGGTAGAAGCTGCAGAGACAAAAGGCACATGTAGCAACAGGAGCCCTCATAAAAAACACAGGGAAGATGATGGTATTCTTTCATGGCTAGACAGGATGTATATGTATATACATGATCACTTCTTGCTAAAACTCGGTGTGTGCATAAGCATTTGGCAGTAGCAGAAAGGAGGGACAAGTGACAAACTGCTTTATCCCCCCTAATAGTCATGTGCCCCTCCACTCCCAACCTTGAGGGGCCCTCATTTGGTTTGATGAAGAGTAAAGGATGGTTTGAATAAGCGAGGTGGATGAGAGCTTCCAAACTGCCTTTGCACAAAGGTGTACAGCTGTGGACTTCACAGTTCATCCTTATCTCGGGATCAGACTCAAAACTTCAACAGTATTTCATATCTTTAAATTCCTATTTAAACACTTGTCAACACTTGTGTCGGTGGCTCAGAGCAGGAGCTCCTGTGCATTCCTGGTGCGATATAAAACTGTTCACGCAGTAGCTTAGAGCAATTGCAGTGCTGGTTGTGGAGAAGAGCAACCTTCACAACATGTGTAAGGCAAAGACCTACTTTAAAAGATGTTTTACTTTTTTAAAAATATTTTTTCCTGTGTGAATATAATTAAAATACTTGTTCTTTGGGGTCTGGTGAAGCCTTTGGTCTGTCTTTTAATTTCCAATACCACTTTTATGCGATGTTTGCCATTCACATGATGACTAGAGTAAAATCCAGTGTGGGTAAGAAGGCCAGAGCAGTGCTGTCTTCCATGCCATTTTTCATGATAAATAGATATGTTTCTAATACAATGAGGATCAATTCTGCCATTGATTCTTAGCTTGTTTTTCCTCAGTCTGGTAAATGGTTTGTTATAGCTTATTTTCAGGGAGGAAGTAGAAGATTTTGATACCGTAGGATGAAAGTACTATGTCATCATCAGGGTAACCTCACACTTGTGCAGAAGCTCAGGAGATAGAGCAAGAAGGTAGAGAAGATAGAAAAGTTTTCTTAAGATATTTTAGATTCAATGACAAGATTGACCAGCGCTGTATTTTCCATGTTTTTCCTTCATGTAAGTTACTAGGTATACTTTGCTGCAGGTGGTAAGGTTATAGCATAGGTCAAATACAAGATCAGCTTTCCTTATCAGGTCACACACACACAGCACTGTTGTAAGAAGGGAAATTTTGTCTAGTAAAAAACTCACATGTGTCTCTGATGATACTTAGATATATCCACAGCTGCCAGATCTCATAGTAGAGTCACAAAAAGCCAGAGTCTTGATGTCCTGCTTTTCCTGGGTGGATATATGACATTGTGTTTTCCCAAGGACAGTCTGCTGCAATGAGGCTGACTGAGACCATACCTTAACCCAGGCAAAGTGTCCTTGCCAGGGGTTTAAACAGGAGTGCTATGAGATGTTTCTGCTTTTAGCATATATTTATTGTAAAGTCTGCACAGCAAAAAGGAGTAACAGAATAAGCTCCTCATGACACATGACTAAATGATAATTAATGATGGGAAGATCACACTTTCTTAATGCCTGCCCTGTAAAGGGTTGGCAAGGTTGGTTGTTACCATGAAGAGACATTTGTTTTGTTTTGTTTGATTTTTAAAAGCCACCTTTGCATCTGTTGGAAGGTCGCCATCAGCTGCACAGCATACAACCCACATACGATGTGCACAGCAGTCCTTCTAATCCCTCCAGGGATTAATAACTCAGTTTACCCTCTGGTTGGGACATAAGTCATTTGTGCTGGATAAAGAACCCTGTAAGAGCGAAGAAGCTAACTACGTTTTCCTGAGGAATTCTGCAGAGCAAAAGCAGTTACAAACCCTGGTGAGAGAGTGTGATGGTAACTCAACTCCCAACAAACTATTCATAAACAGTACTAAAATGGTTCAGATTAGTTGGGAGATAAACTATGGCTCCTGGCCAGGCCCTAAGTGAAGTGAGTCCATCCGTTGTAATTGAGATACAAACAAATGACATTGGTCCTCCACTCCAGACACTGCTGACATTGATTTGTATAATAAAGCATAATAATTTGGAAAAATCAAACTTGTTCCCACTTTACTGTCTGCATGTGTAAGATATTTTTCACATGACTGGAACAAACTCATTTGATTCTTGATATACTAATTCACATATGGATACTTTAGATCTGCAACATACACCTCAGATTTGTATATAATGTCAGTAGACAAAAAAGTCTTCCTGGATTGTCAAAGGCTAGTTCCTAGAATATTATTTCTTTAAACAGCTTTCTATCTCCCTCTTCAAAAAAGCATGTTCATAGTCTATTCTTGCCTCAACTGAAACACGTTACCATGGAGGAAGCAAATCCATTTTACTTATTAAAACAGGGAGAAGTAAACTTTAAATAAAATCTTCATTTTCTTTTGAAAATAATCATTTGCACCCACACCCTTCCTCAGCAGAGCTGTTGCCAACTATTTTGCAACTTTTCTGTTTTGGTCTCTTTCTGTGACCTCTGAGCAGAGCCTTTGAGTTCCAGTTTGTTATGTAACACAGAGCAGGCTTGGGAACCTAGGTGTGCTGTGAGCGTACTCAAAAATAAGCAGAAAGTAGTAAGTATTGGCCACCTAAAGGCCATTTTTTGAGTACTAGTGAGTATTTACTACACCATTATCTGCTACTTGTTGGAAGTAGCATAGAGGTGAAGGCAGTAAGTCCTAAGTAAGGCAGTAAGAAGGCTGGTAACACTCTCACAACTGTTTGCCCTTAGATCCTGCCTCTTCATGTTGATTACTAAAGTAAACTGATGTGTGTGAAGGACTTTGGGGTTGTATCTGGGTTTTTGATGAGGGAGGAGGATGTTTTTATATTTTTGAGCTTATCACAGTGTGACATCTCATTATGGTGAGTATCACACAGAGGAGAAAGTACTCTGGCTTTGAAGACTTTTCCATCTTAATGCAAAGATCCTGAAGAGAGATGCAGTTGTACACATCACCTGTTCATATAGCCACAAGCTTCACGGTATTACCCTGCCTTTCCCACATGTGTTCTGTCAGTTTTGCACAGTGTGATATATCTACCATTTATTATTTGAGCCTTCAGGCTCTGTTAAAACACAAGTATGAAAATAAGAACACATTAGTAGAATGCCAATCTACAGAACATTTGCAAGGAGCAAAGAATGGCTCAGTGGAAGCTGCCAGTTATGCTGGATTTACTGAGTATTTTTTTCTAAGAGTTACCACTGAGATTCAGTACTTGCTACTGCATTCAGTATCACGTGTGATCTAATTCAGATCTTTCAGGCTGGGGAACCTAAAAGGGCAGCAATTCCAGCTAAAGTTGCTGTACTGCGATGTGCACGTTAATTTGTGACAGTAATTGGAGCTGGAGGACTATGTAAATGCAAAATTAAGCATCTGTATGCATGCAGGATTGAACCTAATTGAACAGTTTCACTCATTATGTAGGGATTTAGTGTTTAATGGATTAAGTATTATATCAGTTAGAAGATCAACATTTGTATAGGAAGCTCACAGGACATTCCATTTTTTTAATGAAAACAGACCCATTTAGGCACATCAGTTCAATATTTTATATTATAGCAAAAACAAGGTCAGTGGCAGCTGCACTAATGCAGTTTTTGAGCCTCTTGATACTAGTCCTGTAATCGTTGCCTACTTATATGGATCCCTTTTTAGCAATGCACATTGCACTCAGTGCTGAAAATGAATGTCAAAGCCTCATAAATTAATGACACTTGGTACCACTCTGTGCGAGTGTGCTGATTTTCTAAGAATCAGCTTGAGAGAGCTGCACTACGCTTGTAAATGCTACAGCACATGGCTCACATGTAAAAGCAACAAACAGCCCCGTGTCTTGTATTTTTAAGAAAAACGGAGCTGATGATACTAGTTGTTACTGTCTATGTTGAATTCGCTCCTAATAGCAAGCATAATTTATCCAATTCACAGTGAATTTCCCCCCAGATTTTTTGCTAAAAAAATCATCCTGGGTATTAAAAGAATTTCCCTGAAGCAGAAGCTATCACCAACTGATTTATCAGACATTCTTGAGCCAAGACAGCAATTGGCTGCAGTAAATGTAGCAAAGGCTACTTCAGTCGTTCAATATGGTACTGGCACACAGATTCATCTCTGACCAGGCTCTGAGAACCAGGAAGGTGGACGTATTCTGCTCACAATCGAGGAGCACACGTGACCGGAAGAAAGGAAGCGGCCTTTGTATTGACTGCTCCCCGGCTTTGCAAAGCTGGTTTTTGCTGCCGGCAGCCTGTTCTTGAAGCCGTGGTTCCCTCCTGTCGCGCGACGCTGAGCGCTTGCTCGCTCAGTGCCTCCTCTCGCGGGGTCTCCCTTGCAGCCAACCTCCTTTCCTCCCGCTTTCGCCTTTTGCACTAAGGGAAGAACAGGCAGACGGCACTAACAGGAGTTCTGCAACTTTGCCATCCAGTTAACGGCTTCCTGACCTACTGCTGCAGGACATTTGTCCTTACGTCATAGTATTGTTTACCTAATCTGTTACTTTTTCAATAAATTCCCAAGGTCATTAGTAAGCCTGCTGTCTCATGTGGCCACATTTTTTTTTGGAATTCTGTTTATTATGGCAAGTAACACCCCATAATGCTGCCCTTTTCCTCTGTCCCACGCTCACTTACACTTTCTGTTAGCACTCTGGTAAATTCTTTAGTCTTGTCTTTATTTCTGCTCTAGCTATGAGGTACTACTTTCCCACTAGTGAGCTCCAGTGCTGATCAGATAGAGGGCTTAAAAAATAATGGTACAGATTTTAAAATCAATGAACTGTGTAATTATACATGTAAAAAGATTGAGATATAAGTAAAAGACTTTCAGGATTTTTTTCTTCTGCAAAACCTTTTGTTTCCAGTAATAAAATCACTAGAGTGAGACAGCAGTACCAGAGGTGTCAACTCAGCAGGCAGAGGGGTAACAAGCTCTAGAGGCTCAAGGCTGGATTTAGGTAAACCCAGGTTAGAAATGCACGGCAGTAACGAAGCAATGGGAGGAGCTGACATTTTCCTCTATCACACACCCAAATGGCTCAGGTCCAAGCTGCTTCCTTAGCTAGAGCTTTTCTCTCATGTTTCTTCAACAATTAATTCAGTATTTTGCAGGTGATCAGGGATGATCAGAACAGTAACTTATTGTAGGTTAAAATCTATGACACACGTTTCAAAGTCTAAAGAATATATAATAGCCTGATTCCAATTATGAGCCTAAGAATGCCATCAGGAGATAAAAAACAGTTTAGTGGGCTCAAGTTTTAGGAGCAATATTTGGGCTGTGTAAGCAATGCTTTCTTTAAAGAAATTTTTAGCAACAAATTCAAGTGAAATAAAATCTTCACTATTATACTTACATTTACCTGTAAATTATGGTCACCAGGCACAACGAAATCCTCCCTCCTAGAGACTTACCTGCATTAGGCTGTTTTCTGATGGTGAGATTTCAGAGAAAACACTGATCTATTTCTTTTCTAACTGGTAAGCAAATAAGCATAAAATTATATGTTTAACACATGACGGAATGATGATTTTCATTATGTAGTCAGGCAGGTCATTCATAGCATTTTACAACCTTTTCACCTATTTTGGTCAGTATGAAATTTAATACGAGTCTGAATATCCATCATAGGCCTCATCCAACTTCTAAGTCAGTGGAATGACAACCAGACAATAATTCAGAGGACTTCAGTAAATCAATTTAAGCATTTACTTTCACATTAATATGCCTTGAAGAAAGCTGAATACAAATGACTGCATTCTGCTGAAAGTATTAGATAATATGCAAATGTTAAAAACCACCTTCCATGACAAATTAGCAACTATTTTAAATAAAATTATTTTTATTTATCAAGTAATATATTAAGTATAATTGAAAAAATAAAGGTTCTTGGACTTACAATTTTTTTGTTTCTGTTTATTAAGAAAAAGATTTACATAGAAAAGGTAAGTGGAAGGTAAGTAAATGAAAGAGAATTCATTAGCTCACCTAATAGCTGTACAACTCAATCTAATGACAGAAGTTGCAGAAAACCTAAATATTATAAAAAGTCACTTCCAAAATTGACTGACACTGACAGAGTGAGAAAAAGACACAGAAACAAACAACATGTTTGTGCAATCAGAAGGATATGAGAAAGACACAGCCATTAAACTTCAAGGAATCTCCTGTCAAAGGATATTTCTCTATCAATATTATGCCTTTGGAGGAAATGAAATGATAAATGTAATTCTTTAACATATCTTTGTATCTAATATATCCTGCAGTTTGCCATTTACATTTTGATTTTCCACCTTTTCAGAGCTGGAAAGCCCGAAAGTGAGATTTTGCTTAAGAGGACACCCCAGGGAGACCGGTATTTGGGTTTTCACACATTCCCAGGCTGTTCTTAAATCTCCGTGTTCTGACCTGTCTTCCAATGGCAAGATTAATTTTCCAAGGACTTAATAAAGGCAAATGAGATAATGAGGAATCCCGGGTTCAAAGCCGTTGCCTGATCCCAGTATCCCGACATCGGAGCCTGGGGCAGCTTTTGCTGCAGTTTGCAGAAGCTGCAGAGAAGCTGGCGCACCTTCTTGTGCACATTTACCAACCAGTGGCATGGCTAGGAGCAGCATCACAGACTGAAATGTTCTCATAAACTTTGTGCTGTTAAAAAAAGTATATATACATATAGGGAAAATAATGAGAACAGACACTTTAATGGCAACAGGAGACAATGATTTATTTTTACTGACTTCCGACTGGGGTTAGATCATTTGAGAGACATCCAGTATATTCATAAGACCACCACAGATAGGACTACATATGCATATTCTGTCTATCTCACTACCACACCCTCTCCATAAAGGCACTAAGTATAAATAAAATGAAAACAAACAAACACAGAAAATTAGGTTAATTAGGTTAACAGAAAAAAAAGGAAAAAAAGAAAAAAAAACAGATTGCTTTTATGGATTTCTATGTTTATGTTTGTATACATTCATGCTTTAAATGCACGATTCCAAAATTAATTTAAAAAGTCACCTTCATTTTGGCAGTACAACTGATAAAATGAAACATGCAGGAAACAGTTAAACAGAACTCAGTGCATCATTTTGTCAGAATGAAGCAGTTCTTTATCCTTTCATGTGTTGGGAATACATTCATATTACAAGGCAAAAAAACAGACAACACGTGGTTTCTGTGTAATGTATCTGCTTGCCCACATCTTCTCCAACATCTTTGGATAGTAAAATCTACTCTTGAACACAGGTTAAATTGTGTGGTTATATTTTAACAGTCTTCGCAGTGCAGCAAGGCAAAACACAGCTGCCTGTATTTACTGTTCTATTTCCAGGCTATCCATTTTTAAGTCAGGTGGTTTAAAGCTCATCACTTCTTCGTAAGTAAGTTCTGCAGAGAGGGGGTAAGGAAGAGAGAAGATTACGTGATGCTCTCCTTAAAAGAAAATTATTCTAGCCCATGCAATTAAATGGATACACGTGATTTGCAGTTTGTCTTTCCAGCCGTATTGCGTAGGGCTATACCCAAAAATAGATTGAATTCTCTAGAAAACTGTTAGCTTCAGGGTATGAATCAGGTTCACAGATGCTATTTTTCTACCACAGGTCCGTCCTTTACAGCTAATACTAAAACACACGACCCTGAAATGGACACAGAGATTACGCTGTCAGAATGCCCTACCAAAATGACGTAATAAAAGACAAAAGGTGACATAAAATGGAACCTCTAAAAGCTCCCAGACAGGTTTTAACTGCGGAGAATGTTCTTTATCATCTCAGCCTTCACTATAAATCACTGGGAATTCTGTACTAATGCCTTGGGTTCTGGGATTTTCTTTTTAATTTTAACTAATTAAAGGTCTTTTGATGAAATATTCTTTTGCCTAAGGATCATGCAACACAGTCCTATTTTCACTACGAAAGACTTGAATGAGAAAGATGTGTTCTCTTCTATTTTACATTGCTTTAGAAATAGTTCTTCATCTTGCCATGCTCACATGCCATATTTTCTGCCTTGCAAAGTAATGGAAAAATATGTCAGTGACTCCTTCCCATGTATTTTCTCAATTTAGATTAACGGATTTTTATGTACCAAATCCAGCTCACACATAAATAAGTGGCTAAAGGCACATTTCCTCAGCATCTGCTTTTCAAATACTGCCTGATTGTTAAGTCGTTTCAAACTTATACCTATTATCTAGTTTATTTAAAAAAAATCTGAAGTCAGACAGAGCCAATCTGTGTATGAATGGATCTGGCGCTGCTCTGGAAATTGCATAAAAATCTTAGGGCTGAATCTTGCTTGTGCTTTGATTATGTGACACTGCAGCACCGTGTAACATGACCAACACGCCAGCTCAACCTAACGAGCTGGCACTTTCTCCCAAAGAAATGCCAGAGCAGAATTCCTAAGGCTGAAGGACTGGTTAGGTGAGGCAGGGACTGGTCTGAATAAACTTATAAAAACATGCCAGGAAACTACCCACATTAACCTAGGCTGCAACCTTCCACCGTATCTCACAGGGGCCAAGGAAATATGGATGAAAAGAAGAAAAGATGTCCAAAATCACATTTCACTTTAGGTGCTCAGTCTCTCTCAGAATCAATCACTACTGACTTTTAATGTGAACAGGAAGAGAGGAGAAAAGATGCCACTGAGAAACTGGGACAGTCCTTCATTAACAATACATTTCATGCACACAGTGACTTTTGATATCATTTTATTTAAATGGGGCACATACCACAGCTGAAAATATTTGTTATGTGCACAGAAGAAGTGTGCACAACTGTGTCCTAGTTGTTCTCACCTCTGCCATGAGGTGCTGTCAAGCTGGGGCCAGAAACAAACCTGGGGGTCACGCAGACTCTGAGGGCAGTTTCTCTGCCCTTTGTCCTCAGGCATTCTTGCTCTTGGATATTGATTTTATTTGTTTGAGTCCTCTTATAGTCACATTATTGTCTCATAAAAATATTTTCTTCGACTATGCCAAGCATAATGGGTTTAAAAGCTTCGTGGAAATCAAAACAGAGCATTCTCAGAAGACTGAAAAAGTCTGAGTTCATGTCTTTCTTGTCCCTGTTCCAGCCATGTTTTAATCTCAAAACTAACTTAAACTACAAGTCTGTATGTGGTTAATTCTGCTGTTTTCAAACAACCTGACAGCCTGTTCTTGTAAAGATAATGGAATTACTACAGGCATTAATGCTATAGGAACATTTTCATTATTTTATTTACAAAAGGTACTGTAACATTATATTAAAAAATGTTTTTTTATTCACTCAGTTCATTAGAACTATTTTTATTATGTTCTAAGTGTAACAATCTCAGTTGCACATGAATAGAATTTGAATATTGGAAAGTTAATTGTTATAAATAAAGCTATAAATATTGTTATAAATAAGTTGTTTTAAATAAAGCCTTGTTATAAATAAAGCCTTTCATATGCACTGGCCTCACAGTTATATTGCTGACAATAGTTAAGTTTTATTTCTAACAGTGTTCTAAAACTTAACTGGTTAAGTTTTATTTCTAACAAGGCAAAAAATCTGAACAGGTTATTACATTATTGGGGTGACAGGCTTTCTTACATGATAAATAAGTGAGAGCAAGGAGCCACAGGTACAATTACTTGATATGATGTCAAAAAGTCATTGAATAGTCAAGGCTGTTAATTTACTTGTGAAAGGAAAACAAAATGGAAAAACAAACTTCTATGCTTTTAATCCCCTTTCTAGGTTTATAAGCATTACGTTATTAAAATATGCTCATAAAATAGTAATAAGACTAATAATATTGTTAGAACTCCTGAGTTTTACCAGAACAGTAGTTTTTGGTTAGGAAAGATTAATAAATATTTGTTAGGATAATGCTTTGCTAAAATGTATGGATTCATGAATATCAAAATGCCAAAAAAAGAACGTATTAAGAAAAGTACACATTTTTTTCAGGAAATCAAGACAAGAAATGAGACATTAGTTTTGTATTCAGTCTACAGTTGAAACTCATTAAAATTAAATAATTCAATACTTAAAGCTTCTGAATTTTCTAAGTCCATGTAATAAAGAACATTAACATGTTAATAAGCTTAATGCAATGCCTTAAAATGTTAGTATGCTTAATCTGGAGGAATGATTTCTTGGCCTGCTAAAGAATGACCGTACAGAAAAAAAACTATGAAAACCTGCCTGTTCTCTTAATTATTCAACACAGAGAAAGCAGGTACATATTTGCTTCAATTCAGCATCTGAAAAAATGTGATATAGTTAGAAAATGCTAGTAGAAAATGCTTTAAATAGTGAAGGAGAAAGTTCTAGGTAAGGCAAATAACTGAAGCAGTCACAAACTTAGTATTTTCTCTGTTTTCAGAGCACAGAAGCTTTCTTAGTTTAATGCTATATGAACTTTGTGGAAGTGTGCAGGAAGTTTATTTCCCATGATAAAAATATTGCCAGGAAGCAGAGCTTGCACAATTCTGAGATCTTTGTCTCACAGGTCTTTTTTCTGCATGAAGAAGGAATTTAATCTGTAGTTCCACTAAGGACTGTGATGTACAAAAATACACACTGCAGAATATGTTGTCTTTCCTAGAGAAGTCACTTCTACTTCCCCATTTCAGTTCAGAAGTTCAGCTAAGATTGTTCCCCAAATAATTTTAACACTTTTGTTGGTGATGAAATGCTAAGTTTCATGAATCAGAAATTGTTAAACTTTCCTGTTGAAGACTCAGTCAGCTAAAGAAGCAGCAGAAAACAAGTCAACCACTGTAGCAAATCAAGCATTGATTGTGCTGAATGAGATACATGTGAAGTGTTGTATGTTGGCACACAGCAGGAATAACTGACACCAGTCAGTTCTCAATTTTTGTACACTCATTGGAATTGTACAAAATTCTTTCCAGGGTGCTAGGATATTGCTTTATTGTCAGAGATTCATTTCCTACCTTTTCTAAGGTGAATTTGCTGTAGTCAGCCTGCTAGCCTTGCCCCCAGAGCAGCTTACAGTCCTTTAGTTTAACTTTACTAGCAACTTGCATGTGAAAAACCACTTGAAAAAAAAAATTTCTCCCATCAGATAATTCCCTTGCTTTCAGATAGGAAGCCATCCTTAACCTCCTAGAGAAGAGTTGCTGCTCTGTATTATTTGCATAGACATAAAAATGATTTAGAAAACCCCCAAGACAGGTCAGGCCATATGACTCAACTGCCAGCATGAACACGCTGACATCAGACTTGCTGGGTTCCTTGGGTCAGCCTCAGAGCTGGCACGAGTGCCTGTAATATCGTAGCAGTGCAAAGTGCTTTAAATCTGCTGGAGATTCAATAAAACAAATTCTTCCTGCAAAGGTGCAAGCAGGCCGAGGCAGCTCCATCACCTCTCTGGTTCAAGTTTTCCTATTCCTAAGGTGAAAAAGATGATACTGTGGCAGGAGCTCAAGTGAAATAGAAATTGCCTCCAGTCTTGAGGGCAAGGAGCACATTCTCCATGGGAGCCTGGACATGAAGGCTCTTCTCTGGTGTCCAGAGCTGTTCAGTTCTCAGTGAACGAGAGGTAGGCACTTCACTTCCTTACAGCCATCAATTCCAATGGGCAGATATTCAGACTGTAAGAGCCTAAAAATCTATCAGGAAAAAAGCAGCTGCCAATCCTTCTGTCAAAGGCTCCTTCTTTTGGCACTAAATTATCCTGTTAAACTTTGTCATGCCTAGTCTTTATAAAGTATTTTACGTTAGCTCACATTTGTGGGCCACAGGTGAAATCCATACAAGATACTAGGCAAGGTCAGCAGGTGAAGTAGCTCCTACAGTCTTGACTATTCTGTGCTTTACTATTCAAAGCACAGACAGGCCAAGTGCTGTTTATTTTTTCTAAACTATCTACAGGGTGTACACAAACATCCATGGACATGCATATTCAGGTGAAAGAAAGAAATTTTTAATCTTCCCCTTAAAGCTACAATTCAGCCTTCTGCTTCGCAAAGACAGTATGTTTAGAAAATACGAAATAGCCCCATCTACCTGTATCCTATGATTTCCTTACTAATATAACCACCATATATCATTTAAATGGACTACCTTACTTGGAATCTGTTTTTTAACATACAGGGAAAGCATACAGGAAAAGTATTGAGGTGGAAATTCACCTTTACAGCAAGGGCCAACATGAAGTACATGCATCTCTGTTCCTGCAAACACCACTTAAGCTTTCATTATGCAGAGTACCCTGGTGTTCAGTCTGCACTATGGTAAACTATCACCAATGGGGGAATATTTGAAGGCAACAAGCACTGAAGAGAAGACAGTGAAATATGCAGAGGAAGGACAACCTTTTTCATCTGTCCAGTCTCACAAACATATGGACTTATCTCATTTCTGAGGTTTCAGAGCTTAAAATATTCTGGTTAGAAGCAGTGGAAAGTATTAAGTCACGTGTGCAGTCCTCTCTTACCTTTCCATTCATCTATAGTTCGTTCTTTATTTTCTATTGACTCGTCATAGAGCTCGGCCTCAGGCTCATCATCTGGATCGTGATACTGTACAAAGTAGGGATGTGCAAGTGCTTCTGAGGCAGAAATTCTTTTATCGCTGTCTAATATAAGCATCTTCTCAAGAAGATCTACAGCTAAGAGAAAAAGCAAAACTCCTATCAAAGCCAGAAGAGACTGTCTAGAAGTAAGAGAGAGGGGCAATCGTATATAACAAACAACTACTGAAGATTTACTAGCAGAGTAGAATTTTCTGTGCTTGTGCCATATACAGCAGCTGATAAATTAATATTATATAAAATATAATAAAAATAATATAAAATGATATTCAAAAAGGCCAATGAAGCATCTATACTTCCTGGAATATTTTTCTTCATGCTAGCAGTTGAGAACTCTTGGCCATTCTGAACCAGAAATGGTGCCTTCATTCTAGATCTAGTGACATTTTTACTTATTCCTGCTATATAAAATTGCTTTCTAAAACACTCGTTGCCTTTTCACCCAGACTATTTCCTTCAGAAGATTCCTGTAATCTCCATCAGAAACAAAATACATAGGCTTTGTGAAGGGAAAACTGTCTCAGAATGAAAGGTTAAAGAATTCTCTTTCCATGGTCTAGTGATTCTTATGGGATCATATAGCAAAGCAGGACTTGAGTTTATGTGGTAGTGAAGGATTTGAACTTTAGCAGTCTGACTTTCTTACCTAATGGATTGGCACCACGAAACACTGCCTTCAGATCTTGTTGAGGCATATGGGGAAGAGATTCAATGTATTTCCTGGCCTGGGAATAAATCAATACATACCACACACACAAATGTTAGATTTTGCCCAACAGGGACAATATCAAGTCTAAAAAAGTAAAAGTAGCAGTTGTTCCATTTCTTATACACAGGAAATGTTCTTTATGTAAAATCAGTGTGTGACTTTGTTTTAACAATCACTCATACTTGGGCTTATTAGACAAGAGGATTTTAAACGTGTATTTTGCTCTAAGAGTTAGGTGAAAACGTTAAGTACTAACACATACACAAACTGGTTCATTGCTATATATTGCCAGGGAACGCAATGCATTTATCTTTCAACCAGAAACTGCAACATAAATCATTACCCTCAGCAAACTAGTACAATCCGCTCTGCTTCCTTCCCTTCCAACTCTCCTGTGCTGAGTAATAGTTTCCCTGACCAAAGAACAGAGAATTCTCCTTGATACTCCCAGGGCACAGATCTTCAGAAGCTTAAGACAATTTACAGCTTGCCTAGAGTCCATAGCTGTGAAAGGCTCATCCAAACAGAGCTATGAAGTCCTATCCTTACATCCCATTCACAGATGTGAGCATGATGCTCAGCACTGAAAGAGCCATGAAATTCTGGGATGAGGTGAAGAGATAAGGGAAATGCTTATGGGTAAACTGAGGAAGTTGTACAATGATCCTAAAGACTGTAGACAGACCTGGCAGTTCTGAAAATGAAGAAGTTACAGAGGAGGAAAGTCTGAATTACTAAAAGAAACAGTTAGTCTCTGAACAGATCTGAATCCTTTTAAAACACCCATCTGTGTTAGAGGAAGAGTCTCCCTGTTGGCACTTCCATAAGTTCATTAAGGAAGCTAACCATCCTTGGCCTACTGGATACACAAAGCAGAATGAAGCTCATACCGAGCCACTTCATGCCTTTACGTTGAACAGGAGATGGAGGATTGAGGAAGTGCCTTAAGGACTGATCAACTCATTGAATACCGTAAAGTGAAGCTACTATAAAATACTCTACGTGTTATCTATGAAATCCTACAGCCACACAAATGAAACTTGTACCCTTTCCAGGTCACACTGCCATTATCTTATTTTCTGCAGCTACAGTGAACTGATATAAAGGTACTTTGAATTGTTACAAAACGGTCTCCTTTCAAATAGTGTTCTAATTTAACAAAGCAAGTCTATTTTTTCTCCTTTTTATTAGAACTAAGTAAATTCTAGCATAACTGTAGACCATTAGTGATGCACTTCAGAATCTTAATAAGGTTCCAGTCCTAATGGAAGCAAGACTTCATTGTTTCTTTTATCTGTTAAAACTGTATTAGCATTTTTCTCTTTTTATTGTCGGGACTGATAGCTAGGCTTTCTTAGGGATGATTTGCTTAGCAGCTGTAGCTAGTCATGCAGAGCATGATGTTTAAAGAACAGGCAAACACAGGATTCACTTCACCTATTCTATGGCCTTAAAAAATCATGAGGGTAACAAACGTGAGCTGGAAACTCAGGCTGTGTAGCTCCTATTAGGAGAATGTTTTTTAGGGAATTTATACATATGTATAAACAGCAGAGCAATAGAGAACTGTCAAGACATTCCTGCATAGAAACTATGGCCTAGGAAGCACCAAGTAGATTTATCTTATGACAAACGTCTGTGGATTGGGCATTTGTTTCTGTACCACGACTAAGACAGGGCCCAGATTACCTTCACCCTTGTCCAGAAGTCGTCTGAAAATAACTCAGGCCTGTCAAAGTGACCATCAACCGCGCCTCTGAGCCCCTATTCACCACAGAGACTCATCCAACAGGATGTAGATTTTTTTTAAATTAGCCTGAAAGTAGTGGAATGCAATTGCAGTATAAACCTGTGTTAATATGAAAGACTGACGAAGCAGCTCAGTACCCTGTGCTGGAATATCCCATGAAACTCATCCTTTAAATTCCAGTTCTCTAACACCCACCTTATAACTGAAAAGAGGGTTGACTTCTCAGAAAATCTTTAATCTTGCTGTTAAATAAATTTTTAATTTTAATGTTTAAGATGTTTAATCTCATAATCAAAAAGCTTTCACACTGACCCGGTGGTCAAGTCACATGTCTGGGTGAGCTACTCTGACTGCGTTACTGCAGAAGTCACAAGCTCTGAAAACCAGAGAGGTTACATAAGTACCTGTGCTTAGAACAGCACTTGGAACAGATACTAGACCTGCTTGTTGGTGCTGTCCCCTGGTATGAAGACTGTTCCTCTCCTGTCCCAGTCCTTCTGACACGTAGACACAAACTCTAGAACTGCACACTGGCTTATGATGATGATTTTTCAGTATGCTTTGACCTCCAGGATATGTAATATTGGTCTAGTTCTCCTATTGTTCTTTCTAACTTAACCTACTGGTATTGATATTCACTTAAAGTTCAAAGAAAACTCATCAATTTATACATATGAGCTGAAAAGTAGGCATGAGTGTTATAAACCTGTCGTCCAAAGCACCAGACTGGCCTCATTTACCTTTTCCAACTAAGCTCATACTCTTCACTAAGCTTTGAGCAGAAGGATGAAAGAGGAAGTTACAACTAAGTGTTTTTTTTTAATCTACTCTTTATTCCATCTTACCAGTCCACTGATTGTGTGAAAAAAATCTTACAGGCCTCATTTCCTGACCACCTAACTTTCTGGATGATAAGCAAAAGCAGCTCTGCCTTGACTTTTGGATAGCCTCAGGAAAAACAGTTGAGACGGTAGTTTAACAAGAGAAAGATGTCAACAGCTTCAGTTGTTGATATCGTCGTGCTTTTCTTTATCTGAATTTGTACTGTACCCGTCACCTGACTTTATAAACCTTTATACTTTATACATTTCATTCCTACAACATAGCTGAATATCCACGGATATTGTTTAAAGTGAAACTTTAAAACATGGCATATTTCATTTGCTGCATTACTGTCTTCATAAAAGCTGTATGGAGAGTGACAAATCACATGGTTGCCAGTGCAGACACTGCCGTGACAGCTGACCTCACACAAGCACTAAGACATGAATAAAACCAGGCTCAAATTAGCCATCCAAATAAGAGCACCCATGCAACACAAACAGTATTTGATTCTGGTATACCTGGTTTCATCCCTCAAGGATAGAAAATGTAAAAATGAAAGACATCAGATTTAATAACAACAATCTAATGCTACAAGCTGAACATCTGGGGTTTTTTTGTTTTGTTTTTTTAACGTTAAGGATATCAGGAAAAAAAATCATCAGGAACAAAACTAAGTATAGAAGAACAAGTATCAAAATTAATTCACCTGATAGTTACTGATAGTCAAGGCATTTGGACATCTCTAAAGGGAGTATTTTTTGAATAGTACCATTCTAGCCGGGGAGAGGAGGGAGGAAAAAAAAAAAAAAAGATTTTAAGGTATTTGCTCATTTCCAAATCAGGATATCAGCATATCCAAGTAATACAACCAATGGCATACAAAGGCAATCAGAGAAAGGAACAATGAAATATCATTTAACTGAATGAGGCCGTGAACTCACATGTTCTGATGATATCTTCTTCAGAAGTTCAGAACTGGGAGTACCCACAACTTCCATTATTCTCTTTAGCTGATCGATATCTACATTATTTCAGGAAAATTAAAGGGAGTATAACAAAAAATAAAACAGCAGACAATGCTTTTGGGTTTAAACAATTCACAATAGGGTTAAAATATTTAAGCTAGTGAGCACCATCACTGTTCAGGGAACTGCATCAGCTCATAGCTGCTGAAGCCTGGTTCTAGAGCATCGTACTCTCTATTGCACTATCTGCATCTCTGTTGGGTGTGCCTATCTGTGGAAAAACGTGCCTATAAAATATTGTTGCCCCTTCCTAGCTCTCAATTCAATACATTCACAAGCACAGTTTTAATTGCATGCTTATGTCACAGTGATATGAATGATTTCTGAAGAACAGAAATTGGGCTAGATTATTGACCTGAGATCCATTAAGTAGAAAATTCTCATTTGGTAGATTTCTACATCCATTCTATAGCACTTTTAAGATTAAAAACTTTAAAATGCACATTTTTCATTGTCATATGTGACCAGTAAAGTACATTTCATTTTCCCTAGATACTCAAGGTTATTTTATGTTTTAATTAAGTTGATGGAATCATGTAATTGTAGACAATATTTTCTAATAGCAAAAGTATCTTATTTCGGAAATGTAGATTTACTATTTTTCTCTAGATATGACATATCTGTCAGGTAATCAGTCGACAGTACAGTCATCATCCATATGATAAACATCTGCGTAATGCCTGTGCTAATAAGGATGAGCTTCACACACAGATCAGCTGGGTGACAACGTCTCTTATTCCCTCTCTTAACAGTTTTTCAGGCAATTCAAACGTCCCCTTGTTTTGCAGATGTCAGTATCTTGAATTTTAACAGAAATTACCTTTTTTTGGTTCACAGTAGTAAGAGTCAGTATTCAGTATAGCAGAATTTATTTCTCATATTAAAGGCTTTCCTCTTCTAATTCAATTACTCCTCATTCTTCACTATCTGCTTTTTCTTTAGTTTTCTTTTGTTAATTTTCCTCCTAACTTTTTTTTTTCTTCCCTCCTGTCAGCATAGGAAACATCAATGGAATTCACTGACACTCCAGCAGGGACCAGAAAGGAGTGCAAGAGAGAGCATTTTGTTGCTTTTATGGAATATCAGGAAACAATTTTTCCTTCTTTTTCTTTTTTCTTTGAAATAGGACATAATATGCCTATTAATCTATTGATTCCTTTACTATGTAAGGGTTAATTTCTTTAGATTTTAGGAACCTCTGAGCCTGAAAACATCTATCTGAAAAAATATATATTTATTAGTTGATCCAAAAATACTAGCTTTTCTCTGCTTCACTTTTATGTATGTCATTTCAAATGGATACAACAGAACAGATTTCATCCGTGTGTGTAACTAGGCTACTATTTAAATACAACATACAAAATAAACAGCAAACATGACATTACTGTTTAGGAACATCTGTTACTTCCCCCTGCCCCCATCCACCAGTTTCATACTCAGCTATCATAACACTAAACTAAGAGACTAGTAAAAATTGCTTTTTTGGAAGTTTGTTACCTGAAAGATGGAGACACTTCAGTCATTACAAAAAAAGAAAGGGAGAACTAGACAGAATTTGTATTTTATGTCAAGGATACAATCATTTCCTGGAAATAGGGCCTTCCCTTTTAATAGCTCTGCCATAATGCATCCAACAGACCAGATGTCAACTACCAAAAAAAAAAAAACACAGAAATATGTACAATGAATGAGAGATCATTAAGCTTTTGCCTCTTAGTGTAACTACATCCGCCTGAAGCAAAATGCAAGTCTTTATAATTTACCTGTTTGATTGTAGTGCATCCAGTTCAACATAATTTCTGGAGCTCTGTACCACCTTGTTGCAACATATCCAGTCATTTCATCATCAGTCTGTCGAGCTAAACCAAAGTCTAAAATCTACATAATAGCAAAAAGAAATCTGCTGTTAATTCTGCTACAGGAGCTGACTTTCTTCCTTGTTTACTTTTGAGCTTATCCAGGTGTCCAAGTACCTCACTTTCAGTAAAGGAAAATTGCAGCATGCTGTGGAGGAGGAGCTCATCTGCTTGCCTGCTCCGCATCACCTGTACATTCCCTAAATGAGGTACCTGGCCATGGATATTTGGCTATAACGTTGCGGCAGTTTGCCCTCTAAGACAAACCTTACATTTTTCCTCAAGCTCAATTTTCCTTTGGCATTAATTTGCTGAAAATAAGTACTATTGCTGTGCTTATTATCAACTGGGAATATTTGTGTAAAATGTCAGCTCTGAAGGCCGCTAGCCACAACACTTAAAGATACCACAAGCTAATCTGAAATCCCCGGAAGTTCTATTGATTCCCTCTCCCATCTATTTAAGTGTTGCTATGTACGAGTTAGCATTCACTCAAATCACACATCATTCTCATGACACTAGGAGAGAAAGGCATATATCCTACATAACAAGGTACAACTATATCACATATCATCCGTTTTCAACAAAATTCCCTGTTGTGAAACAACAAATGAGCTCTGTTTAAATACATACATTACTCGCATGCTTGATGGCAAAATGTTAGCCTCCATGTGCTCTCCTTTGCTAAGCTTGCATGACAGGAAGTTATTTCAATTCTTTTTTTTTTTTTCCTGCTCATTTCTTCATCTTCTGTCTTTTGATTAGTCTACATCCTACTAATTACATAGCTAAAAGGTATCCTTAACTTTGAGACATGCTCTTTTGAAAGTGCACCACCCAAGCTTCAGAGCTGTTCATTAAGTCACTCACCTGAGATACTTTACTTCTCTTGAAATAGAAATGGGAATTGGGATCAATCACACGTCCCTGATGGGACCTAGTATTATTTATTAAGCAGATAGCATCTTCATGGGGAGTAAGATGATTTTATATATTATTCAAAATTGCCCAGTTATAAAACAATTTAAAAGTAATAATATTGATGAGAAATATTAATATATACACTAGCATATTCACTTTTAATATACTTTTATATAATAGACTCATTCTATAATAATAGACTTTTAGTAGCTGATCTCTTCTATCAAATGTGTACACACAAACACATCTTCCTTCTTTTTGCCTCTATTTAGTTTTTGATTATATAGTGGAATATCCATCTTTTTTTTAATTATTAAAACAAAAAATGGTATGAGAGGATGTCAAGTAATAAATATAAGCAAAGTATCATCAAAAAGCATAAATATGAAACTTGCTCAGCATCTGCAACTTTCACTACAACAAATAGGAACTTAGTTTCTTAGCATTAATCAGAATTAGTCCTAGAAACTAACCACATTTCTCTTATCAAGACTGCGATTTTCTGCTGATCTCGTAACATTTGGATTTTTTTTTTCTGAAATCTCTCGTTGCTGGAATAAAGTTTATATCAGAATCCTATTCTCATATAGAAGTTTTTTCCTGTCGTAGAGAAACGCTAAACTTCTGGCTTCTGGAGCCTTTATATTTAAAAAGTAAGAAGACATCTCTTCCTTCCCTAGATTCTCATTCTTATTATATAGATACACATAGATACAGGAAGATACTTTTTTTATGGACATGGGCATTGTAATAGTATTTCAGAAGTGTGGACAACATTTTTGTTGTTAGTTTGTTTTTACTGCCTATAATTGATAATGTAACTGTAATATTGGTAATTTTGGCATCTTTTTTCTCATATCATTATGTAATTTAGTTTGTAAATTCACTAGAAATATAAGTTACTAAGTTCTTCATATGAACAATGCAGATGTAGACACATATCACATACTCAGCTGATGTACTCACTCATGGGTCAAATTATTAGCCTATGTACATTCAGTGAGGAAGTAAAGCTGAGCATTTTGCAAAGATTTTTTTTCAACAATAAATTAATATTTGGAAGAAAACACATGTTAATGGAAATGTTTTTCTTGTATGCTGAGGGCACCAGTAACAGTGACATGACTCCTACCCTCAGTTCACAGTCTTCATTCACAGCCAGGTTACTGGGCTTCAGGTCCTGCACCAGAACAGACAGACTTAGTCAGATACTATTGCAACCTTTTAAAGCATATTAGAGCAATGTCTTAATAACACATATGTAAGGACATGCTCTATTCATTTTTATTATAACACTGAGTGGACTCACCCGGTGGATGATTCCAGCTGAGTGAATATACTGTGAAACAGAGAGAAAAAATAAAATAAAATTTGAAGGTATAAGTAAAAGAAGAAATAAGTCACTACATCTGTATTTTTGATATTGAAACTGATGATTTCATGTACAGAATGCAGTAGATATGACTAACTTGTTTTAGCCCTATTGTTTTTCACACTAGCTGAAGAGAGGAGAAACCAGAGCGCTGTTTGCAACAGAATTAACCGTGCTGAGACAGTGGTTCCCTACAGAATCCAGGTCAAAGCTTCCTGTGTTCCGACAGCTTCTTCTGCAGGCCTTGCTGCATGTGCTGGATACTGCTGACCACTTGCACCAGTGAGCCCAAACCTTACTCAGGTACACGAGCACAAGCTGTCATTACTGCAGCATGGATGTAAACCAGGAGTTACCTTTACGGAGACAGGAGAAATTCCATTCATTGTCTTTTATACAAGACTGCAAGCTGGATAATTAATTCAAGAATCTATCTTCCTAGTTAAGCTATTAACTGAAGCAAGTGAGACAAAGCAATTAAGAGCTCAGTTCCGCAATCCTTATTCACTGAAATCTGCACTTAAATTGTCAGAACCCGCATGCATGAATAAGAATCATTGTCTCAGGCACCAGATGACTTGCTCAAAACCATTTATTAAGTCTGTTCCACAGCCAAGATTTGCAACAGCTTTCTTTCGCACATACACCTGTCTTGCATGTCTAAAAAAAATGAGTACTGAAAAGTGAACTATTAAAGCAACTGATCTCTACCTCTCTTATTCTTTTAATTATGCCTAAGGAAAAAAAAATATCAGCATTAGTCTGAAAAAACACTTTTCACCAAGTACTGGGAAGCATTTTCTACATCATCTCCTGATTACAGACGATTACATGGTTAATGTTAGCAAAATGATATACACACTTCAATTCTTTAGGAAGAAAAAATTGCCACAATATCATTGCCTGTACTATTTATTGTGTAAATTTTAACGGATATAATTAAAGGGAACAGTGACTTTACAAGCAATGTAAAGCCTGTGATTCTGTGCAACATTGTACATTGCTAGAATAAATTTCCACACGTTTTCTAAAAAAACAGAGCTAACTTGGTTCTCTCTCCACTCATTTGATGCTTTCTGCAAAAATTAGCACTGTAGCTTTTTGGACTGGTTCATGTCTTCCAAAAACATGAACATGAATCATTTGCCACGATGCACTACAGACATTCACCCTGTTCAGAGCAGGCAGTGAACACTCCGTGTGCTATAGAACATGTTACTTGAGATATCACATGAGAAGCATCCATCCTTCCATAATAGCTCAAATAGACCCTGATTGAAGGTTAACTGTCACAAAGAATGGTCACACATACTATGCATATAAATATTTGCAGGCTTGGGGTTTTATCTTTGGCTAAAAAAGAATCAGATCATTTCTGAAATGATTACTGCTGATCAAAGGAAACAAATATCTGTGTACTCTTAACACAAACACAAGCGTATAATTATTGGCACTGTAATGACCAGCCATTACTACATTTTGATTGAGAAGCCTAAAATTCTTGCATTCAGACAGTACCTTAAGACCTCGAAGCAACTGATATATGAGAAACTGTATATGGTCATCTGTTAACTTCTGGCACTTCACTATGTTGTTCAGGTCAGCACCCATTAAATTTGTCACAAGATACCTGTGAAAATAAAATACACACCCCAGAGAACAAAACAAACACACCTCGTTTAAGATTGGCAGAAGGGATACCCCAAAAGAAGACCCTTTTAAGTGTAACTACACAGTTCCATGTAGATTCTTACTCTGTTTAGAACTAACATATGGTTTGCATTCTTTCCAGTCAGCTGTGGCTTCAGCATTGAAATTTAATATGTCTAATAGTGAAATCACCTATGAGCTTTAATATGAGAAAAAAAAAAACTGCTTGCACATTAACAGTTTATCTATGTTTTCTCAATGACGCTCTACAGCAATGAAGGGAGAATATACTACGTTTTGAAATGAATAGGAAACCTCAACCTACATAAAAATGGAAGCCTGAGATACCCAAATGACGGTTACTGTGAGGCCTGGGAATATCTGATGATGAAAATTAACACAGCATCAGTTGAAATAAGGGTACTTTGTTTAAATCCCTCCACTCCAACTGAGGGGTTTATTTTTTAAACCTGTTTTGCAGAAACATCAATTTTCTTCCAAAGAAAGTTTGTGGTACAAAAGTCTGCACCTACCAGTCCCAATTTTCATGGTTCAATTTCACTCCACTAAGTTAAAGGGATTTTGGCCATTAATTTCCATAAAGCTAAAAAGTGTTACTATTACCTCTGCTAAACTGTTAACCTAAATGCTTATACCAGTTGACAAAAACAACATAAATGATTTGTTTGAGTAATATGAACATAAAACTACTCCTAGGTCAATTGGGAATCTTGTCTAATTAAACCAATATAATATTTCTCTGCATTTCTGAGCAGGAATCTAATCTAGCTGTGAAAAAATAATCTACTATTAACACATAATTGAATTTAGGAAGTTTTAAGTTCATTGGCATTAAAGCAACAAACCGTTACACAAAACGTTCACCAGTACAAGGGACGAAGGATCTCTTTAATGACCATTCAAAAAAGTACTAAAATGAGACCCATCCTTTTGCTTTCCTATTGTGGAAAACCTACATAAGACATATTGCATTCTTTGCAATATTAGAAAAGAATGCGCTTTTTAAAACCAGAGCAGCACTATCCCTATTTACACATTAAACACTCAAAATAATTTTAAAATGTTACTTACACTTCATTAAAATTTTCTATTGATGTTGCAGGTGTAAAAACATCTAGCAATCCAATTACCTGAAAGACAAGTGAACTGCCAGTTTATTTTTAGAAAATGGCATGAAAATTACAAATACATAACATATGATATTCTGGAAACTTAGTAAAACCAATATAATCAGTGGTTTATCCCGAGACAGACTCAGCTATCTCCACGACCAATTAAAAATATATATTAACTATAGCAGGTGGAACAAGGCTTCAGCCAATCATAAATCAAGCCAGGAAATGCAATGTCTCACTACAGAAAAACTGATACATGGTTTGTACACTTGTTATACTTAAGATTATGTGCAATTTCACAGGTTTTCTTGCTCTGTTGAAATAACTAAGTATCCTCTCTCCAGGATATTTTTCAGCCCACTATATTAGGCCTCAGTTAAGCAAGTTACTTTTAAGCAGACGGATATTCCCACTGAAATCAACCAGCTGTGACATAATTTTAGGCAAGTACTGAGTTATTTGGAGGCAGAAGTTTTCCTATCTTTTAGCTAGATTAACAGGTGAATTGTGTAAGACAAGCATATCATTGTCATTCACTTCATTGAGAGTATCTGTCCTTAATTTCTCAACAGAAACCAAATTCAGCAAAAGCATGTTTGAAATATATTTTCCAGGATGGGTGTTTCAATATCACCCAATAGTAGACAGCAGAACTCTGTACTTCAGTTAGAGAGGAGTAGAACCACTTGCATTAGATTTCATTACTTGAATTTTCAAGATTCAATTAGAACATTTTTTTTTTTTCATAAAAATGCAGTTTTTCCCATGACTTCTCAGGTAGCTAGGTCCAGATATTTTGGGTAATTGGAAGAAAATTTTCTAAAAAGACTGCACCTAATTGAAATTAAAGTCTATATTGCAAGCTCTCATAAAAAACAGAAGGGGAAAGAACGGACCCTTCCCTTACATTTTCATGCTTCATGTGCTTAAGCAATCTGAGCTCTCGGTAGGTCCTCCTTGCGTGAATAAGTGACTGAAAAGGTCTTGAAAGCTTTTTTACTGCCACCTTCTGTCTTGTTTTAGTATCATAGGCTGAACTACAGGAAAAAAGAAAGATACATTAAAAGCATGTTCTAGGTGTGCATTTCAAAGCTCTCTACTGCCTAAACATCCCAAAATTCACTGGAGAAACTTATCCTCTGTTGGTGATTTTTACTCTCTCTTTTGCTGTTATTTACATTTTAACTAATGGATTGCACCTGGGAGAGCTAGTCAGTGTTAACCATGAGGATTCAACTACAGCTCCCTTGTTTTAGTCCTAGCAAATTTCTAATGCTTATATAACATTCAGGAATCCCCCAGGCAATCCTTCCCCATTCGGCAGGGAAAGTAAACCAAGAATTAGCTTCATTAATGCATATCTATCCTCCCTCTCCAAATCAAGACACTTTGGGAATACTAGGATTCAAACCCCGGGTCTTAGTGAACAAACTTGAGCCTCTAATAATTAGAATAATGCTGCCGTTGTGTCTAGCAATATTAACTATGTCTAGTGAACATTTGCTTGCTCTAAGATACTGCCACAAGTCTAGTACCACGTCTGAATCTTGACATAGCCAGGGCAATGCACATTTCTTCAGGAAATACCAATAAAAAATGAAGAGCAGGTAGATGTCACGAACTGCTGTCCACAGATGCCGCAGATACACAGCATGTGCTTAACTTTATACGTATGGAATGCCCCACTGATGAGGGCATTGAGTATGGATGTGACCATTTGCACAAAAAGGGAGACCATTTTTCTACACATTAGAAAGACATGGCAAGTGTAGTAAGCCAAAAATAAATACTGCCTTTACGGAACACAGGAATAAAAAGGATGCCTCGATATTTCACTTTATGGCACTACAAAGTACATTTATAAAAAGATTCAGTCAGCTACCTTCTCTCATTAAGAAAACTATTTCTTTAAATGGTTGTTGTTACCTGTTAGATTAAAATGTAGTTCAATTAAAGTATCTAAAATTTTCTGTTTGAAGTGTGGTTAACACAATACGCAATTGCTAATAAGAGCAATAGTAAGCAGAGATGAACCTCCACACATTTATCTGGCAGAAACCTTTTGTGGAGTTATAAAACAATGAATGTTAAATAACAAAAATTGCAAGTAGCAAAGGTTGACATGACAATGCTTGACAGTAAATAGATGTTATTAATTGCTTATTATTAGCATTTTAAGCACTCCTGGAAACTCTGGTAAGAGACACCTGCCGGAAACAAATAGCATCTTGCCAGGAGCGGTTCCAAAACTAACACACTGATCCTATAAGTTTCATGTTGGTGACTCCTACACATACTAAAATCAGGGAGACGTAAGCAAAGAGCAGAGAAGGGCATCTGTAGACAGTCAGAAGACAAAGAATCGTTTTTAATGAGAAGCAACAAATGGATAGTAAGAACAGAATGACATCTAAAAGCTGATCATGACCCAAGTATCCTAGAATTCTGTGAACCTCTCAGAAGGCCAATGCAGAGCATAATGTAGCAAAGTTTTATTAGATAAAACCAGAGTAAGAGGAAATATATTTAATCACCAAGTTTCTTGCAGACACCGTGGAAGGAATGAGTCACTCATGAGATAAATGAAATAGATAAGCAGATTACTTAGCTAGTTTTTTGAAAGCATCACAGAAGTGAATCTGGGGGGAAGTTTTAAAGATGCAGAGAGTGGTGGCTTTGCAAAGCACCTCAGGAAAGGCATTCCCCGAGAAGAAAGGAAGCAGCAGAAGACAACTGGAATCACTCAGGAATGGATGGAAGGGATATGATAAAGAAACTTGTTTTGAAAGTGGGGTTGGGACACAGGACAGGAGGATGCTGTGTTACTCAAGCTTCTGTTCAAGGGATGCATGGTGTAAGAAGAATTGACAAGAGAGGTATCTTAAATTTCACAAGACTGGCCACAGAGACGACACGAATGTTGCACAAGTCAGTCTGAAGGAATAAGAAGGAAGCCAGTGCCTCACTCTGAATATAACAAAGATTAGACTTAATTGAATGTGTGTAATCCTGAGCAGCAAAAACAAAGGAGAGCAGGACAAGTCTCGGAAATACCTACTCTCCACATATATCCTAAGTTAAAGCTTTTGTTTCCAGTGTAAAAGGATGTGTTTATACAGGCAAATAACTTACATTGCCCAACACAGCCGTTTGTGCTTAACATCTCATCTCTGCTGGTAATTCACTGGCTTTCTCACTCATGTTTGCACTGGTTTATGACAGACTGTGTACATACAACACTAGAAAGAATTAGGTTTTAAGTCCCATTATCATGATAAACATCCCCTTCCTCCCACTTTTAAGGTCAAACGTAAGTTTTAGTAGTTTAAAAACTGATGATCTTTTAGAGGGATCGCTTTTTACCCTCCATATGACTCAGGGCTGCAAAGCTTTCACAAGGTATAAAACACTACTTTTTAGCTTCAGTAATTCTTATGACAGCAGCTCTTTAGATACAGGATGGAAACAAATTGAGAGAGAGAGAGGGAAAAAAAAAAAAAAAACACCAAACAGTGACTCAATTTCTGGGAACTCTAATGAGAAATCTTTAAACGAGTTCCTTCCCTGTCTAGAAACTGCACCAAATACTAATCAGGTCAATGCCTTCAAGTTTTTCCCACGTCTGGGTTCCCCATCAGGACAATCTAAATTATTAATACTGAAACGTTCAAAAATATGGATTTCGTTAATCTTTTTTGTTGTCTCATTCAAAAATGAGATGCATCTGTGATATCTCTGCTGTGGCCACTTTTCACGAGCAGCAGGATGTTGCAGGTATTCCTCCCTGTGCAGAATTACATGTTTGCTCTCATTTCAGACTGAGTCTCTCCCTTTTCCTATCATATCATTATAGCCACAATCTGAGTCGTCTCCTGAATCCTTCATAGTCACCAGAGTGAGTTGTTAGGTTGTGAGGTGGTGGGAGTCACTCATGAGATAAATTAAATAGATAAGCAAATTACTTAGCTAGTTTCCCCTTTCTGTGTGATTTCCCTGCAAGTATCCAGTTTTTAGATGAGATCCCTGGATAGCACAGCTCTGACTCCAGTTATGGTAATTCTATCGGCCACCTGTGTTTAGCATGTACACAAGCCCTTTGGAGAACAGCCATGAATAAAACGATTCAAAAGAGTGTGTTCCAAACATGCTGTTTAACCAGTCAAAGGTATGTTGTGATGAAAAAAAGAAGAGTTTGAGGCCCTCGCCTTCCCTCATCCTGCCCTGCACTCAGCTCATACACTCCCTACCTCTGAACTAAAACAGGAGAGGGTTGGTGCTGGGCTCCTGGTATTTGCGCTGTCTCACAAACAACTGCTGACAACTTGCAGCTCCTTCCTCTTTTGCAAGGCACTTTCTACTGCTGCGGGTCCTTGGAACACAGGCTTCAGCTTTGACAAACCAGTTGTGTCAACTGACTTATACCTGAAAATAAAATCATCTTTTCAGTGATTCAGATAGTGTTTTCAATGTTTATTTGAAATGGCTTATTCTGCAGTGTTTTAATTATTACATTACCTAATGTAGCTGGACAGAATATACAAGGGAGATAACTCTAACGCTTGTCAGCTCCCATCTCTAAGACATTATTTACTATTAGCATTTCATTTGTTGTAGGCACTGACAATAAATGACTTCTAAATTGCCTATTGTCATTTAGCATTTCTGATTTACTATAGAGGAGTATTCTCTAACGCCTCAGTAGTAAGTGGGAACACTACTTTAGACAGGAATTCTATCATGATTTAAAAAAGAAACATAATTCTTACTGTTATCTTACTTTACACACTCTGCAATAGCCTTAGCATCAGATTCCTTAGATATGATCATTCTTAACCCAGAACTGTTGGCAGTTATGACAGACAAGTAAGATCAAGGATGAAACAGCCATTACTTTGCCCACAGTGATTTTTGACCGAGATCAGAGGACTTTGTCTAAATAATGACTGAAAATTATACTAAGCAGTTTTTTTTGCATCTAATTGTCAACTTCTGCATTTAATATCTCTATTATTGTTCCTCTAGATAAAATAAGAATCTCTACTCATATACACATCCCACCAGTCACAGAAGTTTGAGCATGGGAAGCTAATGCGGTCTAAAACCTCGAAAGGCAGAGAGCACAGGATTTTAAAAGTCTCATGCCAACTTCATGACTTTGATGGGGCATTAGTTAATATTTCTAAATATTGCTGTACATAAAATCATTTCTGTAATTTCCACGGACAGTTTATCTGTTATAGTTACAGACTGGTAAACTGGACCCACCATTCCTACATACATCCACTTCTCAGACCCAAGTTCATTCTGGGGGTTACCATCTCACGTGTCTGCAGGGAACGGCTGTTTTTTACCACATTACCTGTATCAGTCATTATTCCAGACCACATCACCCCTGCAAGGTTTTGGCTGTCTGTAAAGTGTGACTTTATGTTTATGGAAGTGTTCTACCTGACCAGACAACTAGATATGCTTATTCTAAATGTGAGCTTCAGTTGAGTAGCTGTAAACATACAAAGAAGAACTAACATCTCCAGTTTTACACAAACTACCGTCCCAGCCTGGGACATCGCAGGTTTGGTGACTGTATGGACACACTACACCAAGCTTGAGAAAGAGCTGTGCACAAGCACATCCTGAAATCTGCTCCTTGCGGCAATGATGCTGCATCTAAAGGTTACCTATACTGTTCCAGGCTACTGTACTTACTTCCTCTACTGCAGCACAAAGCCAAAATCTCTCTACTTCCCTCGTTAACTCAAGGACCGTATTCCCATAGAACGTGCCAAGCTTGCTGCATGGAAATGCAAAGAATAAAAGAATCTCATTTCATCATAGGAGACATTCACCTACCTCCTTGTGAGCCAGTCTCCCCTGGGTTTTAACATCCTGGCTTCCTGAGAAAAACAAGCAACAGCAGCAGAAAGGTGCATGGCAGGAAGTGCAGGGGAAAGGAGGGGAGAGAGGTCAGCACCTGGAGAACTCGACTGCAGAGGTAGGTGGCCACAGCGCTCTGGGCACGGGCAGGTAAAGCAGGAGACGCGCAAAAACCCTGGTACGGGGCATTTTTGAGTGCCCAGGCACACCACCCAATTCCTTACAGCTGCAGAGAATATCTTTTTTACATTTCATGAAGATGTCGCAGGAGTCAATGAAAGACATCACGTGGACAATGTGGGTTTTGGGGTTTGATTGCAAGATTTTGTTATCTTTGTCTTGTGAGTCCTCTCCAGGATCTTGCCCTTTTTTTGTAGTTCTCTTATGGGGCCTCCTTTTCTAATGAGATATAGAGTAGTCTTTAAAAAAATAAAAATAAAAAACACACAAAGCATCTCTCCAATAGCAGAAAATGGACCACAAGAGCTACTGGCAGCAAGAGCACAACAGAACATGGCTCAATCTCCACGTCAGCTGCACGAAGCTTAAACTAAACAGCAAGGTAAACGTAGGAAGTTTCATTTGTTTCTTCTTTATAAAAACACCTTGTTACTCTTTGCAAGTTCAGGCTGGTGATTTCCTCTGAGTTAGAATTAAGGAACAGGCAGCAGACTGCTTTGTACAGGGGACCTCCCAAACTATGACTGTATGTGCTTCAGAAAGGGTCCATGGAGAAAACTGAACCAGCGATATGGCAAAGGGTGGGAGGATGAGTAATGGGCACCCCTGAAACAACACATTCATCTCACTAGAGGAAAAAAAGCCCTTACTTAATGATGACATGTTATTGCATTGTAAAATTATACCTTATCTCTTGGATGTTATTCCAAACACTACACAGAGCACTAGCATCACTTGCTTTGGCTTTACTACAATCACTGGTAATTATCTCAGCTTAATTTACCACTAAATCTGAATACTAAAGTACAAAATAGCTATTACATATGCCACATAATTGTGGCACATCTAACACAAAAGCCAGTCCATATTTTTAAGCAGACATTAAGAAAATACTTAATACTTAAGAATACTTAAGAAATAACTATTATCTATATGTTCATAAATCTATTACCAATCTTATTTTAATATAACAACATGATAATAATAATGTTGCATCTGTCTCTGAGCCTTCCAGCTATTTTTGTTCTCTGGTCTGTCTCCTAACTGTCCACAGCTATTCAAACACATTAAATAACTTTACAGAGGACTAATCACGCTACTGTGGGGTAGGTTATTAATATTAGAGTTTAAATTAGTGAGATTGCTACATTTGTAACTACTCTTGCTGAGAAAAGCATACAGAAGGTGGGGTCATAAGCTGTTAGCTTTCTCAGAGCGTGCAACCAACTCATGGGTACTCAAATAACATATTTTAGACATCTTATAAGGCCCATAGCAGTATTTAAGCAAGAAAAGCCATCATCTACCACAAAGCCAGTAAATTGCTTATGAAAAACTTGCTCTACTCAGCATTTCACCAAAAAAGACCGACAGATTCTTGTAAACTGTGATCTTAGGAGCCAGAGCTACAAATGTTAGTGCACAATGTGTGCAAAGAATTAAGAGACTGGGTTTTGATCCCAATCAGCTATAAGAACCTGAAATTGCAAACAGCTCCTTGGGAAGCTTTCCTGAGGCAGCCAATCCTTAAGATGTTAAGGTGGCAGGAACAGGCATTTGTGCATCCCAAGCAGCTGCTGGTGTGACCAGTAGGTTGGCAGGAAAGGAGGAACTGCCGCTGCTCCATCGTGGGCCAGGCAGCTGCACGTCACAACACATGACAAGGCAGGAAGGATGGAGGAGACTCTGCAGAGGAGTTTTACTTAGCTAATGTATTCCTACAGTGAAACAGAAGGCCATAATTTTACCATTTTTGCTGCATTTCTGCCACAGCTGTTTCATTCCTCAAGCTTTTTTCATCTCTTGCTCCCATTTCTTTCTCTAAAAGGATCTCATTACTCCCTCCTGAGAAAAGCAGCAGAACAGAGTCCCCACATGTTTTAAACTTTGCCTTCCACAGCTTCCTCCCTCACCCATACAGATGTTGCTGGCTCAGGGACAGCATCCCGCACATCAGCCTCATCACTTCTCTGCTCGGCCCATCTCATCCTTTTCCCCAACCACTTCCTTCCAGATTCAGTCTTCTTCAATAAAAGGATTCTTACTTTCATTTTGAACATGGGTCTCGACTCCAATAATTACCATTTCATTTCCAAAGTCAATAACTAGGCTGTTTCAACAACTGGAAAAGATGCAAAATGAAAGTGGACAAAGGAATTCCAAGCAAACCAAATCCCATCCTAGTGCTCCAAAAACATGCACCCTCACTGAACTTCAGGGATTTTTCCCTGGCCAAGGTTCTTCCATTTTGTCCCTTCTTTGATTTTCATATATTCTCGAATTCTTGCCCTCCTTTAACTTTGTACTTGCAAACCCCATTGCAACTACATCTCCATTGCCTTTCTCTAAGAGTCTTCCTCATTCTGCAGCATTTTTGTTGCTGCTTCTGTATTCATCTGCTCACCCTTGTGATGCTTCTGTAAAGATCCTTCCCCCACCTGTAACTTTGACCAGGTGAGCCCTTTCACTCACTGCGATTCCCTCTTATAAGCTTACCTGCAAGATTTTGTTTGTTAAGATGATTATTAAACTTATAAATTCTTGCAAGGTGTCCTGCCTCTGGGCAGAGTTGAACAGCTTCATGAAAATAAGATATTCAAAGATGGGGTTCAGTTTGCAAAGCGTTTGTAGCTCAGAGGGGCTCCTTGCAAAAACAACCAAAAGCCTTTGAAAATTTACTTCTAAAAGATGCATACCAAAAACCAGACAACTTCTAAAAGATCTTGGACAGCAGCTAAGAGATATGCTAACAACATTGATGCTATGTTTCCAAACATGTATTACCATAACCATATTTAGGATGGTGCTTATTTGCACTGGAAATAAGTGATCTCATCCAAAAGAGGCCTGGCTCAAAGGGACATCAACTGATCCATGCCTGTGTGGGATTAGGATGGGGACTGTAGCTGCCCAGAGCTCTACACAGGTCATCACTTTCCTGATATATAAGCATGCAGGAAGTGTATGTTATTGCTATGCTAAAAACTTATCCAAGCATTTGCCATTTAAACAAGCACACACCGCTACATATCATAATTCCAGTTAGTTGATGATTCAGTTGAAAAACATATACTTAGTATCATCATAGTTAATGAAAAGGTCCCTTTAAGAAACACTATTTTTCGGATCATCACCAAGTAAAATCACAGATCCAGAATTTTTCTCTTTTCCAGTCAAAGACAATTTATATGAGTTTTTTTAAAAATTTCCACATGCTGTTGATTTGCCTCAGCACTTGTTTGGAGGTTCTTAATTGGAAAAGGGTTATCAGTAGTATCATTCTGTCTGAAAGAGAGAAGTGAGTTATAATCCTACCACAAATCAAAGGATTGGGTGTGATGGGGGAAAGAATGGTTTAAACTTAATCCTAACATTTTCCACTTCTACTTTTCCACTTGTACTTCCTTAAAGTAAAACAGAAGCCTTTAATTTTTTTTTTTTTTACACAAGATCAGCCAGGAAAACAAATTTAATGGATCTTAAGTATGCACTTAAAGTCGGTGGGACGTAGGGACATGTTTCAGTGCTGAGTGACTGATTTAAGACTGACTATGTTTATCTGTTTTCTTGAATTAAGGCTTGTATTATTATAGTCCAAGTTAGCAGGATACCTTTCTTAAACACGCACTTTTTTATGTATTTATAACCTGAGGTTTGTATTAGGCATTGCTTAAAAATACATTTAAAAATCAAAGAGACTGCAGGATAGAAGCCAAAAAGTAAGGAAAAAACAGCACAGAGAAAGCACTATTGATGCCAAAGGCTTCTGAGGAGGTTTCTGTTCAGGAAAATAAAAAAGCTCTTGCCTCAGTCCTGTTAATCTTGCAATCTGGTTTTTCTCTCCAAAGAAAGCACTTTCACTATGCTAATGAGAAACAACCTGTTGAGAGAGCTTACAGAGGGCAGGCTGCAGAAAGCTCTCCGTAACTTCCAAAGATACCGTTAAGTATCTTGGAAAACAGTTTATAAAAGCTGGCATAAAAAGAGATACAGAGGCTTAAAAAAGAAAAATAAAATAAAATAAAACCCTTTTGCTATGTGTGTTGCACAATTTGAGGTAAATAATGTCTTAAAAATTAAATCCGCAGCTCTTTCTGCATCACTTTAGCCAGGTGCTAACACCAGCTCTCAAAGGAAGAGTCTTAAGGATACAAAACTCTATTGGATCTGTCAAGGTAATGTGGATGTGAGGCAGAGATGCAGCAGCCAGAGATCCAGTTTACAAGCAGCATGACCAGAGTAGTTGAAAGACTTAAACACAGCCAGAATTATCATTTAAGCAGTACAGTCAAAGGCGACAAGAATTTAAAAGGCAATTTGACCTGAGAGTAATTCAATGTTTTTTGTTTGTTTTTTTTTTTCCTTTGTCTCTCCTAGACTAAAAAAAAAGATAATGGTAGATGAAAGTTATCTAGAGAAAGTCAGTTTGCTTGCTTCACATCTAAAGGGCGACCAACTTAAGTATCATCCTTAAAACCAAAAATATTCTCAAAATTCACCATTATCAGGGACAACATCTGCTCTACAGAAGTCAACCAGCCTGTTCACTTCAGTAGAGATAAATCCTACTTCAGGGTTAAAAACTGTGCAAGTGCTTATCAAAAAAGACAAACTATTTAACTGAGTTTTGGCACAAGTTAAGAAAGTTTTCTATTATTAAAAAAAAAAAAAAGTGGGGGAATGAATCAACAGTGAAGTTGAAGAACGAATCAAAAGGAAAGTCACAAAATTAGATCCAGCAGCAGCAAATGACAGAATAACCCCCAACCTGAATGGCTATAGGAGAGAATCGAGGTAAGGAGACATCTGCAGAAGATCCATGAGGCAAAATGCACTGTAAACACTGGAAGGGATGACCTGGCATTTCTCTGTGTGGTCCACACGGACGTTAACGTGCAATGACATTTGACAGGGTGGCCGAGTCCTTCCAAGGATTTCCAAGAAGGATTTTTTTTTAATGATGTGTCATAAAAAGAAGGTGTAAAACAGTAGAAGTCTTTGCACTAGGGAGGCTCTGTATTCTCTATATATTCCCTATTTAAATTTTAAAAAAAGAAGGAAAATTGACTGGAAACCACAGTATTTGATATCTGTATTATTATATTGACTTTGAAGTACGTGCATAGAAAGGGCAAGCAGAAGATTGCTCAAATGCAAATATTTACATAATGTTTCTTTTTAACAAATACCACTTTAGTTGTACAAGTCTATTGGATATGACTGAATTTAGAGTCATAAATGAAAGGCGAAGACTATAAAAATTTTTCACAGAGGTAGAAAAATATTTGTCGCAAAAACTTTGTTCCTGTTTCAAAGCCAGTATTTGGACTTCAGGACTATGGCTTCTATTACGCAAAACACTTAAAAATTTTAAAAAAAATTAAAAACATAAAAAATAAAAGATTCCACTGGTTTCCGTAAGACTTAAATAAGTTTTTAAGTATGTTACTGAACAGGATGCACTTATTCCCCAAAACTATACAGCACATTACTCGAGGGAATGCCTCTGTCTCCTGGGAAAGGCATGTGCATATAGAGAGAAATCAATTTCAATAGGTACTAAAAATAGAGAGCTTTTCTGAGACATACGTAAACCTTTTCCTCACATTCAGGCTTTTGCTTGAGTTTATAGATCATCAATGTTAACAGGACTATTAATGTAGAGTAATATTTTATTACTGTAAGCTGTTCTTAAACGTACATTTCAAAGTCAACTTTCCCCATTGCTTCTTCACTATATTTTGTATCCCAGTTCCTAGGCTCCCTCACTAATAACATATGAGGATTTCCTTGGCTTCTCAGGCACAAAGAAGTAAGCAGAATAAATTAGCAACACTACCAGAGTAATTTTTTTTAAGAAGAAGAAATTGTGACCTGCCACATGTTTTTGTTTCTTTCGCAAGTTCTCAAAAGTCTTGGCATCTCATTACAAAATTCAGCAGAGTTCGTTTTTACCTTGGAACTATTTAAGCATAAATATAAAAAACAATCAGAAATTCAGGCTTAATTAGGAAATTCCTATGCTTCTCATGCTGTATATTCAGCTCTGAGTTCTCAAAACAATAGGGGAGAAAGAAAAGTAAGAGTTTACAGTACAAATAAACTAGGTCTCTGTGAAGCTATTCACACTGATTGCAAAAACGCTGGGCTGTGCCCCTGAATTACAATAAAGAATATATACATTTGTATGAATATACATAGGGGTGTGCGTGTGTATATATATATACATATACATACATATATATATATATATATATATATATTCTCCCCTATTGTTACATATAGTTGAGGCATTTTTGACCAGGGAAAGGAAGTAAACAATAAGGAACTCCGCTCTCCAGCATCTGCCTACAAAGAGAAAAAAGTGAAAACAACTATTCACAAGTTTAGTCAACGGCAAAAAGTTAGGAAATTCTGACGAAACATTTTTTCTATAGTAGCACACCTCATTAAAGGCCCATATAGATTGTTTTCACATTATTCTACTCCGCTAGCTTATAAAAGAATCATGATTCTTTGTCAGAAACCCCTTAAACATTACTATTATTTCCAGAAATTGATTCAAGGCTTTTACAAACACAGTGAAGCATGCGCCAAATGCGAAGACAACAGCTTGATCTTAGTGTGCCGGGGGCTCCCAAAAATACATAGTAGATAAGCTAATTATTAAAAAAAAAAAAAAGGCAAAAGGCTCCCAAGTCCCTGGGCCTAATTTACAGTGCAACCTCTGTCCTGATTTCCAGTGCCACCCCCGGGGTAAACCCGTCGCTCTTTGGCCCCGGTGTGCGGGGGACAGGGGCGACCCCAGCCCCGCGGCCGGTGCCGGGGCGCAGGGATCCCCCCGATTCCCTGCTCAGGGAGCGGGCGGAGAGGGCAGAGGCGCCGATACCAGGCGAACACCCCTTCCCCCCGGCACACGCCATGACTGCGCAGCATTGCCGGCGCGGGGGCAACGGGCGCTGACGCCAGGCGGGAGCCGTTAAACGGCCGTAACGGCCGCGCGGGGCAGCGGGGCCGCCCCCGGGCCGGTTGCCCGGGTTACCGCGCGGCTCGGCCCGGGCCGGCGGGCGCAGGGAGCGGCGCCGGGCTCGGCAGGGCGCCCCCAGCCCCGTCCCCAGCCCCGCGGCGCCGGGCTCGGCAGGGCGCCCCCAGCCCCGTCCCCAGCCCCGCGGCGCCGGGCTCGGCAGAGCGTCCCCAGCCCCGTCCTCAGCCCCGCGGCGCCGGGCTCGGCAGGGCGTCCCCAGCCCCGTCCCCAGCCCCGCGGCGCCATCCACCTCCCCGCATTGTCCGCAGCGCTGCCCGCTGCCGCGCGGCACCTGCCGCCTCCCGGCCCGCACCTACCACACGGAGCCGTAGGCTCCGGAGCCCACGGGCGTGAGGTTCTGGTAGCGCTGTGGCACCTCCCACACCGTCTTGTTCAGCTCCTGCCGGTAGAAGCCGCCGCGCTCGGACATTTTCGCGGAGCCGGCGCTATCGGCGGCAGCAGCAGCCGCCCCTGAGCCGGGGCTGGGAGCGAGGCGGGGACGGCCGGCGCCGCCGCGGGGGAGGGACCGGCAGGGGAAGGGGAGGGGAAGGGAAAGGCGAAGGGGTGGGCGCAGCGGCCGGGCCCGAGGGGAGCCCGCGCGGGGCGGGCGGCGGGGGACGCGCGGGGCTCCCGCGGAAAGTGCCAGAAGGAGCCGGGAGCTCCGCGCGCGACGCTCTGCCCTCTTGGCTCCTGTCTGGGTTTGGAAGCGCTGCCCGCCCGGCTGGGTCCTGCTCGGGTGCTGGGGAGGGCTCGTGACAGCAGAATAGGGGTGGCGAGTCCCCGCGGGCTCAGTGTCAACGCGTGAGTCGGGCGTCTCCGGTGGGACGCACGGGGCAAGCGGCAGTACAGGGTTTCGCGCTCAGTGTTCCCGAGTCCCCTGGCACCCAGAACGCCCCCAAAAGCCGTAGCTCCCACACACATTTAGCATCTGAAAGCCTCCGCTTTCCCGCCAGAAAGGCTCTAGCCCTCAGGATAACAGAGGGAAAATCCTGAAAGTGTGAGCTTCTCATCTTCAGAGGACGTGCATCAGCTGAAGGAAAAAGAACTCCCAACTTTTTGTTGCTTTGTTTTTTTTTAAACGTGCTTAATACAGTATTTCGGTGACTTGCACAATCAGCACTACAGCAATGTTACCACAGTATTTTCCTCTGTGATTTCCTTCCTTAAAGTTCTTAGGCTTCTTTGAGCACCTCAGAATAATTTGTAGCCTGCTGGAAGAGCTTCACTGTACGAGGACAGCTCTGCACCTACGTTTCAATCGATGTTAAATACTGTTTCTTTTCAAAAGCTTCATATATGTCCATTATGTTCCTGCTCTGTGACCTCCAGCTCATTTTGGCAAGTGGATGCTCAGCTTCTGGTCAGGACGTCGCTGTGAGTGTACAGAACACATATGCCTCTGTAGCTGCAAGTATGATGAGCCAGAAGGCAAGTTCTATGGATGCTCCAAGTGCTGGACAGTTCAAGTTCTGGCTCTGAAAGCCCAGCCCTTCTTGTATAAGAGGGCTTCTGTGCCAGGGCTGCCAGAGTGAACAGTGCAAACAACTTTGGCATTTGCTGAGGGCATTTCCAATAAAAATGTGTGAATGGTGTTAGTTTGGCGTTTTGGAACCATCCACTCTAGGGTTGTAAAAGTATCCTGTCTGACACAGCCTAGTTCCTGCTTTCACCTTAGTCTACAGCAACATCTCCAGTCCCCTCCAGTACCTGCTCCTTGCGCCCATGGAATTTCTGTGCTGAGGGATAATGGAGCCCTCTACTGGTGTAGTATTTGAAGGAAGTACAAATGCAAATAATGCATTAATGTATCTTCTTTTTCTTAGTAGCACTATCTTGTTTTTTTAAGTCAAAATAACAATGAGTTATTTTAGTCACTTTATACTAAATCATGAAGATATGTTTTCTTCCCACTACTTTAAGCAGGCAGGCTGACATGTTTCACAGTGCCAAAATGAAGCAAATACCCTATTTAACTTTTATTCCTCTTATTTCTCTTGCAGCATTTTGGCCTTGAGCTTCACTCACTCACTAAATGTTAAATTGCTTCTCGCTAACTGGTAGCCATGGTTTTGGGGAGTTGAATCTGCCCAGGTTTCTAATCGTGCAATTTCCACAGGAGGTAATTTTCAGTCTTGTTAATATTTACAGTCTCTCTCAATTTCCTGTCTTCTGTGAATGAGTCTGTGCCAGATATTTGTCTTGCAGTCATTAGTGCAAGATTGTGTTTGACTGCCTTGTTTTGCAGGATACTACATACATGAGGTTCCATGTAATGAGGGGGATATTAAAAAATATGTTCACTAAATGAATACCTAAATGAGTAACAACCAGCTAGGTACCCTATTTCATTAATTACACTAACAATTCCATTCACTAAGATTGATCCATTCCCTTGTTAGACATCTTAAGCTAAAATCCAGATATCTTAAATCTCGAGAGAAGACACAGACCAATTAAAATAACCCAGAGGAATCCTGAGAGCTTGGAGGAGAGCGAATTTGAGTTGTTCCAGAACATGGTGGGTTACAAGTCTCCAAAAGGCTCCACGCAGGCAATCCCATCAGATGCTCCTCCTTTCATACCGCAGGAGGAGCAGGTCATAAGTCTTTGCTGAGTGAGCTGGGGCGGTTAGGATGAGGAGGAGGAGGAGGCAGCTTCCCTAGTGGGCAGTGGGTGCAGCAGAGACCAAGTGTGGGCAGCTGTGCTCTGGAAGAAGGGTGCAGGAACGAGGTAGCTCCATGGCTTCCTCTGCACTTGACAGGTGCACTGTGTCACCTTTTTGGCCCTCTTTCTTTTCCTGGTCATGAAACATAACTGTGTTTGAAGCCATGTACTCCTCTTGCCCAAGCTGCCTTTTATCAGTGCCTTTTCCATCAGCTTCCATCCGTTACAGGGAGCAGCTGCACTTGGTGTGTGGGATGATGGATGATGGAGCGAGAGGGGCCGTACGTGCTGTGATGATGCAGGCGGAGACGGGAGGCAGCGTGAGGCAGGATCCAGGCGTGAACCCTCTGCCTGAGGAGCAGGGCTCACGAGCTCAGGCTGAGGAGCTGTAGCCCTCAGGAAGGAGCGGATCTGCAGTCAGCTGTGCAGGCTCTCCCTGCACAGGACCTTCAGTGAGTACCCGAGGGAGGAATACTTGCTGGTTGTATCTGAGCTTTCCATAATATGGCTGTTCCTTGCGCTTCAAATTCTTCATTATTCACACTAGCACAAATCCCACTTAAGACAAAGGAGTTTATTATTTTAGCCAACTGTGAGTTTTCCAATTCCATCTCATTCATATTTCCTTTTTTTTTTGACTTCACTGAAAGCTCACATGTCTTTGCTAACCTCCTTCCAGCTTTTCTTGATTCTCCTTTATTTAGCTTGGCCTTGATTTTAAAATTAGGAATCAGCAATTTAATATGTAATGCAGTTAAAAATTTGCAGTGTTGATACTAAAAATAAACATGGAAACTCAAATGCCACCTAATTATTGAAAAGGTACCATTTCCTGTTTGTAAATAGAGTCATATCACTGTAAGCACAGCACTGATTTAAAACACAGGCATTGAAAAACACCAGCTGACTGTCAGCAGATCAGAGTTCTGACTATTCTCAGTAAATTGCTGTAAATTTAGGGTGGCTCTAACCAAGGATTTCACCTATATATCAGCAGAATTTGAGAATGAGCCACCATTGTTCTGTTACTAGCTAAATCACGGGCTACCTTTTGAACTTGGAGATACCAATTAATAGATCTTGCCATCTGCATTTGAAATGAAAAACAGTAAAGTAAAACTGTGAATGCTGTGAGGATGCTCCCTATGCTGTTTTCTTTTTAAAATGTAAAAATGAATTCATTAACATGTTTATACATGAAAAAAATGATCAGTGGTATGTTAATTACTATTAATAATGCAAGATTTTGTTAATAAACTAGAGTCCTGTTTTTTGTGGTCCCATGGATTTCTGAAACCATGTTCTCAAATATGTGATTATGAAGTAGGAAAGTTGTCACTATTCATAATGACAGCAAAGGCTAAGTATGGACAACTGAAATGGTTTATTGGAGCCTTCTGTAAATAGCAACTAAGGCATTAGCTGCTCTTAATACCTCAGTTTGTGTGAGATTGCTTGGCAAGAGACTGTGTATCTTTGTCAGTGAATTAAAAGACAGTTGTTTCAATGCGTCCAAAGTGGTATCACTGTTATTTCTGCTGTTGACTTGACCTTTGCTGCCAAATATTCATTTACTTTATCTTATATTTATTTATTTTACCTTATATTTTACTCAAAGTCCATTCAGATGAACTTCTTCAGTCTGGAAACTATTCTGTTATATTGCATATTAGATATTTAATCTGGGGAAACATTCTCAATGTTTCTTGCTTTGAAGAAAACTGTTGAAACACATTTTGAGCCTAAAGTCTGAAAATGAAAAAATCCACAAGTCTACTATGTGTAGATATGAAATCTACTGAGAAATCCTACTATTAACTAAGGATTTAAAAAATCTAGATTGTATAAAATAATTAGAATAGGATTCTTTGTTATTTCTTATATCCCTTAGAGGAAGAGATTCTAAGATGGTTTGAGTCCAGGGTTGGGACTTTGCTCTCTTCTCTCCTTTCTTTTTTTGTGTCAAATTGGAAAGGTCACTATATATTATATACATAAGTTGTGCCAGCTTTATGCATACATGAATATAAACAAAGACTAGGATTATTCCCCCACATTAAAGATAAATATATATGATTGATATTTCCTCAGATAGCAGTAGCATACGATGCTATGATTCTTGTTTGCAGGCATAGGTAACAATATTTTTCAAATATTCCTTTCATGCTACTGTGGATGCTTGAGTAGGAAATTTTTCATATCCTGTTACACGAATGTAGTTCTGAAAAAAATGTAACAGCCTCTTTTATCTGAAGCTGTAGGATGAAGCATAGCTCATCCTCTTGTAGTCTACCAGTGTTTTCTTGTTCAGGAAAAAACATGGATATTTTTCTAAGTTCATGTTGATATTAGATTTTCAGTGCTTTTGGGACCTCAAGCATGTTAGCAATTGGCGTCAGAAGTCTCCAAAGTGAATTTAATCAAAGACAATATCCTGCTCAGTCATGTCAACAATGTCTTCTCAGTTATGAAAGCTCTGAACAAGGCCACAATCAGAAAAATAAATAAAGATTTAACTTTAAAATAATTCCAAATTCAGTAGAACAAAGGTCCAGTTATCACAATGCAAGGCTGAAACAGGCTATTAGTGTGTAGTACTATATTTTGCTTTGTATTTCTCTGGTAATCCATATAATTATGTTGTCTTGTTGCCTCACAACAACTCCATTATTTTTTATTCTTCTACATAATACGGCATCATTCAAACGCAGCCCAGTATTGACATGTATAATCAGCAGTTGCAGGGAGCCCAGCACTGCTCCCATTCCAGTCAAAGGCAAATTTCATTATGTGAATGGGAGTAAGAACAGATTGTTCCAAATGCATTAATTTGGGATTGATGTTCTGAATAAATATTGATTCTGAATTTCACCTGCTTGACTCTGAATAGCATCCAAAGGTAAAAACTCTCAGATATACATGTGATCCCTGACATAATCTGGACTTTGTGTTTTTCTGATTCATAGGAGAAATCACACTCAGGCAAAGCTGTGTTATCTCTGACTTCACAAAAAACATTGTGTGATCCTTAAAATGACTGTGCATTACCGACTATAATTTCTTCTAATCACAACCCAATAATATTTATGTATTGAAGGACTGGTATTCATGAGTTGTCCCTTTTCCTGCAGTTGTGTAAATTTTACACACTAAGTCAATATGAAGAGGGCATGTTACTTAGAGGGCTTCTGAATAACCGTGGTTCCTAGATGAGTACAAACCTGCAAAATCTAGCTGCATCCATACACCTGCTCTGGCTGATTCCTATGAACTTCTACACTTCAAAACACGGTGAGCACTAATAGAGTGCTTTAAAAACATGCAAGTACTTAAGTTGAGGAGGAACAATATGTGAGTTCTCCCAGAGCCTTAACTCTTTATGAACACCTTGAGGAAACACCAATGTTAAAACTTGTAGAAGCAAGACAAAAATCTCTAGAAAATGATCAGCTTGGCTTAGCATGAGATACAGGCATTCACATGTCTTCATCTGCCATCTGCTCCTCATCTATAGTGTTGTCTACTTCAGTCTGGTGCTGCTGATTTCCCATAAAGCGATTACATTCAGCTTTACCATACAGAAAATACCATGTCATTCTCTATTGCTGTGTTTTTCAGTCATTATTTGATTTATTGTGAGGATGCAATTCTTAGGCTATTTGGGAAGAACTGTCCAAACTATCTGCATTTTTTTTCTCAGCTTCTGTGATCACAGGGTTCAGTGTGCCACAACCCCAAGGTGAGACGAGTAGGTTTGCTACCTTAATAACAAACAAGGCACCGATGTTATAATGTCACCTTCTTGGTTTTGACTTAATATCCTGTCTCTGAACCATGCTGAACAGCCCTGATGGCTAAAAGTAAGTGTGACAGTAATGTTTCAAATATTGGCTGTAATGTGACAAATTATACTGCAGCCATTGACCAGTGTAGGCAGGCTTGGACGTGGAGGAACTGTTTCTGCTGAGGTTTTGTATGTGCTTGATGGCTCCAGTGTAATGGCTTGGCATTTACTAGAACATTTACTATTACATTTGGACCACAACATACTTTGCTTGCTAGAAATCTGGATCAAAATTTGTGCTAGTATGTTTACAGCAGGACAGTAAGACAATAACGATGTGACTTGTTTCAAATCATTTTAGACAGCTAAAACGGGTATAAGCTGTGATTCACGTCCACATTCTGTTCAGAAACTGCCATTCAAAGACAGCACTTTTCACGTTCTCATCGTTGTTCGCAATGTTTTGCTACACAGGAGAACATCCAGGCTATTTAGGCCGTGCACCTATGGCAATCTAATCCTATTTCAATTAACAAGCCTATGCATTAGTCCATGTGAAACTCCTGTGAACGAGTAAGTGTTTGCTCCTTAGTTACGTTTTTTGTGTGTGCTGGAGAGTACTGAGGAACTGAACTGTAAGCAGAGGCTGTTCCTGCACATTCAGTAACCTTCTTCTAAGTAAATCTCCGGTCAGGAGTGAGCAGAGGTGTGTACCGCTATTCAGAGGGACCTCGGCAAGTTGGGGGCTGGCCTATTGGAGAGCAGTCCTGCAGCGAAGGACCTGGGGTTCTTTGTGAACAAGCTGACCAAAAATCAGCAATGTGCCTCTGTAGCACAGGCCAATGGTATCCTGGGCTGTGTTAGGAAGCACGTTGCCAGCAGGTCGAGGGAGGTGATCCTCCCCTCCACTCAGCCCTGGTGAGGAGTGTCCAGATGTGTTTTGGGCTCCCCAGTACAGGAGAGATGTGGAGCTACTGGAGCAAGTCCAGCAAAGGGCTACTAAGATGATTAAGGGACTGGAGCATCTCTCACATGGGGGAAGACTCAGAGAACTGGGACTGTTCATTGGGCAGTAGAGAGGGCTGAGAGGGGATCTTATCAACAGGCATAAATCCCCGAAGTGAGGGTGTAAAGAGGATGGACTCCTATCAGTGGTGGCCAGTGATAGGACTAGAGGCAACAGGCATGAACAGAAGCACAGGAAGTTCTGTCTGAATTTGAGGAAAAACTTCTTGCCTGCGAGGAGGGTGACAGAGCACTAGCACATGATTCCCAGAGAGGTTGTGGAGTCCCCTTTTCTGGAGATCGTCCAAACCACCTGGACTTGATGGTGTGCAATGTGCTCCAGGTGACCCTGCTTGAGTGGTAGGGTTGGTAGGGTTGGACTAGACGCCTCTAGTCATGCCTACTAACCTCAAACTTAATGTGGTTCATGAATAAAATCACTGGCAGACATAAGGCTTTTATTTATTTATATTTTATTTTATTTTATTTTATTTTATTTTATTTTATTTTATTTTATTTTATTTTATTGAGAAACAGTTAATGGAGGGCCCTGAGCTTGGCAGTTTAAGCCCTTTAAAATCCCTTTCACAGATCACAGAGCTTAAGAAAGGAAATACTACATCACTGTAAGACCAGAAGCCCTTGAAAGGGCTGGAGCAATGATCAACAGCTGCAAGGGCTGAGTGAGGCAGGTCCTGGCCAGGCACAAAGGGGACAGGATCTGCATAAGAAAGACCTTTCCAGGGTGGACTGAAGTATCTGTAAGGCTGGAAGACATTTCCCAGATCCCAGAGTTACAGGTGCTGTGTCCACTACCACAAACCTCATGTGAGCCGGTTTTAAAATAGTTATTTTTTTGTTGCCTTATCAGTAAACTTGGGCTAGTTTGTAAACTACTGATTTATACTTCTGCCAAAATTGCTCTGTGACTGTTACAGCTCCATCCTTTCCTTGGTGTTTTCATTTCTCCCAGGATATTTCTAAACCTCAAACATGTCTGTGACATCTTTCATCTTGACTAAGTATGTCAGATTATTCTGGCCTCCTTTCCTAAGAAAGGTTCATCATTCTCTTTGTCATCCTTAGGAAAGGGATCCTAATTATCAGTACAGTCTTACAGCTAGAACACAGTGGACAAAAACTGCAATAAATTCTCACATGGAGTTGATTATTTCTTGAAAAGTGAATGTAGCAGGTGACATGGTACTCTGAAGTCACAGGAAACTTGCAAGAGTTTATGAATTAGCACTTGCAAGAGTTTATGAATTAGCACTTTTTTGTCCTATATTAACTTTTACCAGTTTCTTTGAGGTTTGATGATACAGACTGTCCTTGCTCCTGCTTCCTTATTATTGTCTCCTTCTTCGAATGGTAGAATAGCAAACATGCTATTTTCTTATGACTTTTGAACATTAGTGGAATAGCAGTGGGCTTTCAGAAATAACGATCATACACACTGTCTTCTTTGGTGAAAATTTAAGTGACAGGACAGTGACCTGTGGTGAAACCTTTTACCTCTCCCGAGTATATTTGAGTCTTATCTCTCCATTAGAGCCTAATTAAGCTTGTCAGAGGTAAGAAACCTCCAAGCAAAGGCAAGAAGTATTTCAATACGATTTTTCAAAGTTACTTTTCCTGTTAATCTAATGAGATGTCTTTGATGGCAGAGACAACACATTTGTTCTAAACAGGCTACTATTTGTTCTAAACAGTTTAATATTTAACCAGAATCTACCTTGGTAAGCTAATATTCCTTAACACCATCCCTTATCATCTTCAATCTCCATTTTAGCTAGCATTAGGCTTTATACATCTAAAGAAATTCTTATCACGGCTAATGAGGCAAACATATCCTTCATTATAGATAACAGTTAGTGATTTTATCCCATGTTGAGGCAGCAGTGATCTTGAAACACCACAAAGATGAGTGCGAGGCGATCTTACTACTGCCATGGTAACATGTTCCATTTCATCCCGGTCAACCTTCTCCATGCATCTAGTAGTCTGTCTGCGTTTAGCAGTACCACAGAGGCAGTGGATAAGCTTCTTTTAAACGTGTCCTTATTCAAGCATAATTTTTGGTTTCATCAGTTCCCATCTATCTGCTCCCATTTCCACCTGAAAATACATCTGTCATTTGCTTGTCCAGCAATTCTAACAGTTTTCACTTTGGGAAAGAGCCCAGCATTATCTTAAAAACATTTCAAGAGAACTGGGCTAGACTACTTTTTTGCTAGGCAGTAAAACAGTGAAATGGTGATATTTTGCCTTGTTGGTGGGGTTGGGGGTGATCTTTCTGGTTTTGGACTCCAGTGACATACAAGTGCTTGTGACTGTCACTGATGTCTCTGTCTAGATACCCTGTGGCACCTAGGCCTTGTTTGGCGCTGGTTTTGCTTTGTGCTGTTCACAACATGCCACCTGCTCGGATGCCACCCTGTGCCACGTGCTCTGGGTGTCCCTGCTGGAGCAGGGGCGTTGGACTAGATGATCTCTTCCAACTTCAACCATTCTGTGAGTCCGTGAGTCCGTGCTGTCCTAGACACCCTTCCTGCAGTCCTTTGCTTTGGTGCGATGAACTCAGCTCATGATGCTCCAGCAGGCTCTTCCTTCAGCCACATCCTGGGAAGGTATGGAACTTTCTACCTGATACTGCTATGGCAGCAGAAGGGCTTTGTGGATAGGTGATCATGCAAAGTCATTCAATCTCAGCACTATTTTGCTGCTGACTGACAGAAACTGATAGCAATAGAGCAGCTCCTTTATTCTCAGAAAATCAATAAATTGTGTCATTAGCTGTTAGAAACTCCCACACTTTCTTTGCTAGTGGATTTTTTTTTCCCAAGCATCCTCTGAAGCCTTTTGACTTGCAAGGCAATTGCCTATCTCAACAGCTGCAAGATGCTGATTTTTTAGTTATATTTAGCTGGCTTCTCCCAGATCCACCCTTTTGCTCATTTACAGTTTAGAATTCCAACCTCGTTCCAAATTGGCAGGACTCTCACTCTTCAAACAACAACCATCTGTTAGAATTGGACCCCCTCAAGGCATTCATACTGTACAGTTTTTCATAATTTGTGATCACTGCAACAATATTTGATGACAACAGGAGGCTGGACTTGACCTACAAGATTTCTTATCAGTGCTATGACATTCCTATTACAGAGCAAGCAAGAGGCAGAATGACAAACAAGAGAAGAAAAGGCCATATTAGATTACACACATGGATTACATAAGAGGACAATCAGGACTTCTCTGGGTAGGCAAAGAATCGCCAAGCTCATACCCATTGTCCAGTGCCTCATTGTACCCCAAAACCATGTGGTAGAGGTGGTACTGCAAAATTTAATGACAATAGAGCTACAAAAAATAATTACAATAGAGCTCAGGTCTCTGTGATGCAAAAAAGGGTGTGTGAAGCAGAAAACATCTCTTTTTTAATTTAAAAATTAAGGTAAGATTAGAAGGCAGACTTCTCCCTCAAGAATACTCTATTTTCAATTATGCCATTCTGTAGTCACATGCACCTTGTTACCAGCAGTCCTACTTTAAAAGGGAGAAGAACCTCTTCTAAATATTCCTAGATATTTGTTTCTTACGCATTCACCTGAACAGCACAAATTGGCTTTGATTGCTTCTTTTCTTTTTTTCTATTTGTCTTAGGCCAAGACATTTCCCAGGCAGAGAAGGACACAGCAAGAAGGTGGCAGCAGGTGGGTTGGCTGGCCTTAGCCCCTGCTGCTGCTGCTGTTCATTCTCTCTCATTACCCCATGCAGAAGAAGGAGTTTTGACTGCTGCTATCTTTATCCTCTTTTAGTTCCCTATGTCTACTTTTTGTCGTCCACTGATAACCTGGGCCATGAGGATGGACCTGGGCCATCTTCCTAGCATGGAATTCCACCTTGTGCAGACAGCTGCAGGTAGAATGGGAGCCTTAATAAGTTCAAAGGATCATTGTTAAGATGAACATGGTTAAGGTAAGCATGAGTAACAAAATCACTGAGTTTGGATTCAGTGACCTTCTCCTTTTCAAACTGGAAATTACGAACTCAACCTGAAGTAAGATTTACGCAGTGTTTAATCAAAAAAACAAAACAACACCAAAGGGCAAAGCAAACAAACAAAAAAAGCATCAAAAAGTCAATCTTAACCAAGATTTGAGTTTGTTTACTTAGATACAAATTGATAGAAGTCGGGCTTGGACATAAGTATCAATTTCATTAGATCTTTTGCTTAAACCTATCACAAGGAATGTGACAGGTGATGTTTTGAGTGGACCTGGCAATTGATGCTTAGACTGTAAATGCTGTAGCTCTCCCTCTTTATTTAATGAAATAACTGTAATCATCGAAAGAAAAGCACACAAATGTTTCACGCATATGGCAAGCTCCCGCGGTCAATCAGAGGATTCTCCCAGTGCAGTGAGTGCAATCTCTCCAGCTCTAGGCCTTCACTACAAAGCTAATAGCTGCTATTCCAGAAAGCAATCACATGCCCCATGCTTCCCCCGCAGCTTTCCTGTTTAATCCAACCATAAACACTGTGTTGGTGCACTCCATTGAAAAAGAGTAAGTTGAGATCCTGTAATCAGGGAATGCCATGACCAGAGATCATTATGATGAATTCTCTGAAGCATTGCAAAGGCGCATAGGAAATAACTTTCCCTGATCTTAAAACTTTTATACAGGAGCTGCTAGTTCAGAAACAGTAACTAGTGACTGAAGCCAAACAGGAAGTTAGTTTTTTCTCTCTTCGTTCCGTGGAGCAAAAATGAAAATTAAAGAGAAAAGTCTTTCCAGCAGTCATGAAATAAAACTTGGGCAAAAACAGAGCAGAAAGAGCATGGCTATTTCTCTTTTGGCAAGTAACCTGGTAAAGCAGGGGACAAGTGGCTTCACAAAGTAAAACACTCCAAACCCCTAGACATGCCTGCCGATCTGTTGGAGCAGCTGTTCCATTTTAAATCACAAGGAGGAGGCGACTTCAGCATCAGCTGTGACTCCAGGTAAGCGAGGAGGCTGCAGGACAAGGAGAACCTCTTCCTTTTCGCTCCTGCCGGGCAGACGCCGCGCGCTGCCCCAGGCGCTCCGTGCGCGGGCAGCCGTGTCCGCGGTCAGCCGCGTCCGCGGTCAGCCGCGGACAGGGAGGGTGCTCACCGACACAAGCAGCTGCCCGGGCTTTAGGAAATGTGGGCTCAGTGCTGGCACTTCACAGATTTCCCGTGAGATCTGATACAAACGGTTCAGTTTGTCTTGTCTAGATATTCTAAAAGACTTGCCTTTTTAATGTGGTAAAATTTACATGCTCATCCTCCAGAAAGAAATTTGCTGCCTAGAATGAGGTGCCTACGATGCAGGTTCAGCTTCTGCCACGGGTTACAGGAAGATTCACTCCTGTCTTCTAAAACTAGGAGAAACAGATGCTTTTCTATACAAGCGTTCAGTATTCTTTTGGAAGCATGAAATATGATTTTAATACTTTCTTCAGACTCAGTGGATTGAACACTGTATTTCCCCACTGCCTCCGACTGAGCCCCAGGCTCCAAGATTCTGGGGGAAGAAGGGAGTACCTGGAACAAGACAGGATGAGGTAGAGAAACTGTTCCCCTTGTAGGGAACAGTGTAGGATTTTGTGCAGACAGAAATTAAAGCCTAAACAACTCAGAGGGCATGTAAGCTGCAGACATGGATTCCTACTTTGCTTTAAGGAATTCCTCAGGACAGTTTTTGTATTTAAAATAATATTATCCTTTTTTTTTTCCATGAATCTTCATTTCTTGTCTGCGTTGAAGCTTCAAAAAAAGAAACTAAGAACACTGGTGCAGCCACATAACCCAATACCTGAGGTCCTAGTGGATAAGGGAAAGAGAGAGCAAAGTGGGGAAAGGAGAAATTAGACTCTGCATGAGCAGAGGGAAGCACAGAATCCAGCCACTCATTTCCTCTGGGGACCATCCAGAACACAGCTTCCATAGAAGGAGCTCAATGGATACATTTCAGCAAAGCCAGATTTTTTAGGTCCTTTTCAGCTCAGGTATGAGAGGTATGAGTTGCTAGGCATGAAGAGATGGAGGCAGTTCCATTTATTCACACAAGGAGAACTGTAGGTGAAGGAACTTCACTGTTAAAATCTAGGTCGCTATGGAGTTCAGGCAGAGTTTTAAGGTTCATGCTTATTAAAATTAAGCATCCAATTGTTGTCTACAACCAGACGTAGATACCAAAGCTGATTATCTGAACCTCTGTGTTACCCCTGTTCCAGCTCTCTTGTAACAATAATAGTATTTACCTTTTCCCAAGTTTTTTTTTTTTTTTTTTTTTTTTTCCCCCTGAGGTTAAGAGGTAAATGCCCTAAAATGCTAGGTGGCCAGCTAGCAAGGTGGTGAACAACTATAAAAATATCTAATAAAAATATCTAAGACATTGCCTACTCAGTGGAGAGCATGTGTGACTGGAGGATAAACAAGCACAGTGTGTGGCAGCTTTAGTCTGAGTGGCAGTAACCGTGGAACATCAACGGGCACCTCTGCATGCAATGGAGTACGGAGAACATCAGCGCATGACTGTTATGGTGGGAGCATCAACACGGGTCAGAAACCCCAAAACAAGCCTAAAGAGACCTGTTTGTTTGTTTGTTTGTTTGTTTTTTTCTCCAGGCAAGATCACTATTAATGTAAGCAGACATGGGTGAGGGATAAACCTCACTCCTGCATCAGCCCACATCTGAGGACATTGCACTTGTTCCTTACATTACAGAGGGCTGCATCCTCCACCCGTGCCGGGTATGCCCACCTGATGTTGAGTCATTCCTGGGCTCCTGCACGCCATGCAGTCTGTCCTCAGCTCTCCACAGCTTGGAAATATAAAACTAAACAAGCTCTTTTGCCTTGGTATGTGTGTTTTTGCCTGCTCTGTTTGCTAGCAGATGCTGAGGACTGGAATACTGAGGTGACATAGCTGTTGTTACCCAGCCATGATAAAGACACCCCCTTCAATTTGCTGTGTGACCCAAGGGGCACAGAGTGTGTGGGGTAAAAGTCACTGAGCCAACATTAAAAAAGGTCCCCACCTAGTTATCAGATGTGAAGTTACTGTGGTTTATTTAGAAGAAGTTCAGGTCTTCACAGCTACCCCAGGGTTGTGCTGAGCAGATACTTGAGTCTTGGGACAGGAAAAATATGCTTGGAAATATTTGCTAACAAAAATAATTCTTTTTCTAATCAGTTACAACTGATGCCATTGACTCCCTGAACCTTGATGATGCTTAAAACATTGCTGACTGCTACTATGTTGACATAAGTAATGCAAATCCATGCACTTTCTGACAGTGAAAAACACAGGAAAGCAGAGACTCCAGGGCCAAACAGTCTATTGCAGCAGGAAATGTTTTGGGAACAAAAAGTGACTAGGTCGAGCATAAGCTCTGTGATAGCAGTTGTTCTGGCAGCGGAACAGGCTGGTGGGGGAGGCAGGTCAGTTCATCTCCCTTGGCCTATGGTACTTCTTCACTTTATTAATTGGCTGCTCTGGCTTGATGTTTTTGATTCCTATGTTTTATTTACTACATCTTTTAAAAGGAAAAGAAAGATGTATGGCAGAAGAGGTCACAGGAATTTGTGGTCAGAAATGTATCTCCTTTGGCAATGCCTGAGGTTCAGTAACCTTGGCGCGCATCATATGGACAGGCTAGGAGATAAACCCCCGTGCAGGCACAGGTCACTGTTATTACAACAGGCCATCTAACTTTCCAGTGACTTTTGATACACAGGAAAATATCAAAAGAGAAAACGTCTCCTGGGAGGGGGTGCGTCAATGCATGGAATCCAGCCTCCACTTCGGTTTCAGGAACATTCCCATCTGAAGCTCAGTCACTGAAATGAGGACATTCCTGAGCTAACAGGAACATCTCTAGTTCTGAGCCGCCCACTAAAAGCCTTTAAACAAAACACAGCAAGTGATTCACTGTGATATGAGCACCCCTGACACATGCACAGCCAAGACTAATATTATGGTACAGTATGCCATGCTTGATTAAACAGAACGTTTTGGCACTCACTTTTGACAAACTTTTACATAAAGAAATTGCGTCAAATTGTGCATCTTAATCAGGAAACATTAAAAATAATTTATTGTAAGGATGAGTGTTCACAGTGTTTTCTCCCTTCACTTCTTTGCTCCTCTGGCAACCTTCTTGCTCCATGGCTCCTTTGTAACACCTAAATGGATATTTCATGTGCCAGACTGTCTTGCTGCACTGATGAGGGCTTCCCACCCAGTCAGGAAGAACTCGATGGAGAGGTGCAAAGATGAGGAAGGTTTTGTGGCACTGTGTGGCTCTTGAGGACAGCTTGGCTGCTTTTTCAGCATGTCTCTGGTACCTGGAATGTGGGGACAGCAGTGTATGGGTAGCTGAGAGGCCATGAACCAGATTATTCAGGTCCAAGCAAGCTTACTAGCTTTGCTTCAGGCCCTGTCCTGTGGAAAACAACTTCAGAACAAGCAAGGGAAAGGACTGAGCCCTGAGCTAGGAATGATAGTCCTGGTGTGCAGAAGATGTAGAAACTAAATGTAGAAACACGGAGGAAGTAACAGAGATCTGGGCCCACTGGGTGGACAGAAGCCATCTTCACACAAGCCTCATCTACAAGAAGGTTGGTAACAGCTGAAGTAGACCAGAGCAGCAACTCCCTTCACCTTCCCTCACCCAACACAGTCATATAACAGACAACATATAGCACTCAGAGGCCATTTGGAGGAACAGATGCTGATCTGCATGAAGAGATGGATTTTGTAGCAAGTCAGTAGGTATGTGACTATAGGACATCCCACGTATGGCTGGCCAGAGTCAATCCCATGAGCATGACCATCCGCTGAGGAAACAGCTGTCCTGGGAGTCCCACCATGAAACAAGCGCCAATGAGTTTGGCTTCCTAAGAGGGATATGAAGCCAATTAGCATAAGTCAGGATGAAGATTTTCAAAGAACAGTGTCACTAACGTGGATTCTTCATATGCTTTAAAATTTCTGAAGTTTTTAAGATCTTCTTCCTGAAGCATATAAATCATTGATAAAATATTGCTTGAGTCTGACCTGCTTATGAATCTTTTTTTAAACTATGTCACATGCTATGCCTGTGTATCATGATCAACCTGTAAGAAGGATAAGAGAGTGCGAGATCAAAGCAAGTAGGAAACTTCTAATGTGTCTGGACTGGTAAAAATACCTGTCCATCACTGTGTTTCCATAATCACCCATGTCTTGGCTGTCTGACAAGAGCTGATCCTTGTGTCACCCGCACATTACAATTTACCAGCAGTAGACAGGGAGCTGTAGCTTCAGGAAAGGACACACATTGTGGACTATAAGGCAGAAAAATATTGTCTCCCTTATGTTGTCTATAGTTTATTGTAGCTGATGTAGGTCCTTGCTCACCTTTTTGCTCACAGAACGCCGCCATTTTGCCCATTTTGTCTGTCAGTAGGTGTGTGCATAGAGGTGTATCAGAGGAGAGGATGGCACCCTAAAACTGTTACAAACTTGTGTGCACAACTGACAGCCAGGAGTTACTGCAAGCAAGAGCCCATCCTGTGTTCTTCATACTGTTCTTCAAATGTATTTTTCAATGTTGTCATATCTGATCCAGGATAAAATTTATTTTAGCTAATGTCTTTTGTAGCTCTAAGTTATTATTTTGGGCTTTTCTACAGGTCACGATGTTCAAACTACGCCACTTTTGCCTCTTTAGAAAGCTCTCTTACTGTTTGTAACAGTAAGATCTGTGCAGCATTTGAAAGACCTTTTATCAAAAAATTTGCAGTCATGATGGATTAGAACAATATTTTGAAAAAAAGAAACCTTGTCTCATTTGTGAGTCAGCAAAGGCAAGGATAAAATATTGAAAACTTCTCACTGAGCTGTTTTTATTGCTGTCCTTGAAAAACAATCTGGAACTGCATAAAACTGCATAAAACTTAAGTATTTAAAAACGATATTGCTTTTTGAAACAGAAACGGATTGGCGTGAGTGATCTCTGAAGTTTATATAAGCAAAATGTTTGTTGTTCAGTCACACCATAAAAGCTCTTACAAGAGTCCTTCCCATCAACCTGGCAGGTCCTTGTGCAGCCAGCATCCACACTGAGGTCTCAAACCTTCTGAAGGCCTTTGCTCTCCTGTGCTGTATTGCTGTGAAGTGCCATGAGAGCCATCTACGCTGCGCCTTGGCCGTTGCTTTCCTCAAAGAGTGCATGAGGCAAACATTGTGAAAGAAGTAATCCACACCCAAGAAGAAACGCTGGAGGAAAGATGAGGAGCCTGTAACTTGTCCATCCTTCCAGCAGCTTATCTACTTTCCCTTGTCTCTTCCCACTCCACAATAAAGATTCATCAGTAATTGCTACAGGCTGCTCTTGATGCAAGTAAGAGAAAGGATGGATCTGGAAGGGAGCCTGCTGCTCAATGCTGAAATCACATTTTTGTTGAAGAACAATTTTTAGTTTGTCTTCAGTGCTGCCAGGGCTTACAGTGATATGTGATATAAACATTCAAATTAAACGAGACATGAAATCTCGATCATCGTGCTGCTTTACCTCTATAAAATTGGAGCTAGCCTGGACCAAGCAAACAAAAGCAATATTCCTGAAGAAACAGCAGGGTTTTGGAGAGTAGCAAAAACATTAGTTTACAGACATGATACTACAACCTACTTCCACTTCCCAAGCCAGGAGAATTCACCAGTAATATCTGATGTGATTTGGCTATTACACGTACTGTGTAACTCCACTCCACAGCATTGCTGTATCTGTTAGTGTTATCTCTTCTCTACAAGGCTGAAGCAGTAAGTTGTACTGCAGTAGCTGTGAGGCTTTAAGGATATAAGTGAAGTTTTTGAGGAGAGAAAATAGATATAACAATATATCTATTGATATAAATGATTAAAAGAGATAAACATTGAGTTTAACAAGCCTTTCTCCCCTTTCCCTTGGGGTTGAGCACCTGAAGTCATTAGCTTAAATTCTCTCCTATTGATTAGGAACCAAAAAAAACTTCGTTTCACTTAAATCAGTGCAGATTCACTTACCTTTAATAATATCAAAACACAGTGATTTGTGTGATCAAAACCCCAGCCTGTTACACAGGAGCACACTTTGAATGGTGCATAGGACTGCATCATAACACCGTGCTGGGAATTTCTGCCGTTTGAAAATTCATCTGAAGAAGGGAAAGTTTCCACCTTTGGCTGAGTTCAGAGGAATTAGCTGCATTCAGGAGCTGCAGTCCCTGCCCTCCGGAGACAAAGTCCTGCCAACGGGCCGAGCTGCATCATCGTGCGTGGCTGAGAGGCAGCAACCCTCAGCTCCCCGGGGCCTCTGCCAGAGCTCTTAGCCTCTAATGGGAGAAAGAAGACCAAGCTTGGCATGCCCCACTTAAAAAGTTGTGCTTCCAGGTTTAGAGCTCACTCCTCTCTGAGGATGGTCCATTTATTTGGTTTTGAACATTGTTTTTAGCTGAGGCTGTTAAAGCTCCAGATTGAACAGTGCTTTTAAAATCTAGTATAACTCCTATGAATCACATCATATCCTGAGGTCTGTATTGTATCAAGTGGCCTTTTTACAGCTCTAGGCTAGGAACTGAAAAGCAAAGCAATTTAAAAAAGGCTGAATGAAAGAAAGAGAACACGAAGATGTTCATTTGGCTTGCAGCCAGGCCAGGACTGCTATCTGGAGAATATTCTGAAACACAAATCACAAACTATGGAGACTCACTGCGTCATCAGTTATTTTTAGTAGAACGCTTTCTGAATGAAGAAGAATGAACCCAGTTTTAAGAAACATGCAGTTAAAAATGTGATTTTAAAACCAAACAATCAAATCATATTTGTTCCTTGAACTAGTGGTAGTGAACACTGTAATTTGTGGTTTATGGATCCTTACAGATGTCTGCTGTTCTGTAGGCAAAATCAAAATTCACCATGTTATTAAAAAGAAAAGCAATAAGATTGAATAAGCAACTATGTACTTAAATCATGTAGCATGAAAAAGAAGAGTTAAAAGGGTGCATGAAGAAAGTTTGTAAGAGGATAAAGGAGCTAAAGGGCATAATAGAATAAAAAGATAGTTCGGATCTATACCTGATAATTAGACAGTTCTATGGTCTCTTTGCCCAGCTAGAGGCGTACTGAGAGGTCAGAACCCCACTCAGATCAAACATTTCCAAAAGTAGCACAAAGCCAAATTTGCTTTATAACATGGTCTGGAACACAGGTAGTTCCACATATGCAACTGGAATTTAAAAGTAGAAAAAAAAGAACAAAAAGACTGAGAATGAAGACGAACAAAAACAAGAGAAATTAAGCTATTTTTAGCTTTTTGTTTTGTTTTGCAGTACAGCATCAAAACAATAAAATTGAATTAACTTTGATCCTTCATGATGCAGGACGATCTGTAACATGTAACTTCTGTGATCTGTAACTTCTATGAATACATACACCATGGGTGCTTGCAAAGGTCCCACTGGTTTAAAGGGGAGGAGAACTGCACCCTCCACCTTAAGCAACGCAGAAGAGAGAAGGCATTACTGGCCATGGCTCCGAGGTCTTAGCAAGTGTTTTTAAATAGCTGGTTATCACGACAAGGCTTGAAGTGCATGGCATTCGGAGGGAGCAGGGAAGGCGCTCAGCAGGTTGGTGTTTCAGTCGCTAACACGTATGGCCCTGCTTGGGGCCATTCGGGCAGAACATGCAGCCTGTCAGAGCTGCTGTGAGCTGAGGAGGTCATTACCAAGTTCATTATCTGTGTGACATTCCTGTCCCTTCATACAACACTTCCTGGAAAAACCTGTGTCTTGGAGAGGCGGAGGCAGCAACAGCAGATCCTGTGGGCTACTCAAGTGCTGTTGCTAATATATTCATGTCGATCTGTTTTAATGACAAAGTTGCTGCTCTTCTTCCCAGCCATGGTAAGACATCATGTGTTCCCAGTGCTTGGTCCATCTGTCCTAGCAAACTGGCTTTTCTCCCTCTGGCTGTTCTGTGTTTCACTGGTGTATGCAGGTTTTAATCCCCCCCCCATCTGATTAGTTATGAGCACAGAAGTCTTAATCTTATAACAACAGGATAATGTAGCACTGCAAAGACAGGATGATTTAGTTACCTATTTAAAAAAAAATTATGTGCTTGTTTGTGTGCTCTTCAACAGGATGCAAAGGCTTCATGTTTTCAAGAAACGTCAATCTTTTCTGAAAAATGAGCTGGGTTTATCAACACTTTATGAAATATTGCTATTCTCCAAGAAAAAGAGGATTTTCTGAGTTTGTTTTGGTAGTACATTTGGAATTCATAGTGTTTCTAACGGATTTACATTGTCCTTGGACTGTCTTTTCTTGGCTTGATTTGCCTAGGAAATTCAGTACATTCAGAAAAATAGAAGCCAAGCAAATGTTCCTTTATTAGCAAAAAAAAATCTGTTCCCCAATTAAATATTTTTGCAATTGTTTCCCCAGTGACCTGGCTGAAATAACTTGCAGATTTTAAGTTTGAGTGGCAGTGTACCAGTGTTTGTATAAAACAGAAGTGATTTATGCAGGCTTCAAATGCAGCTTCACCGTTTTAGCTATTGGTCTCTCTCCCAGGCAGATTAGCTGTCGAATTTGGAAAGCTTTGCCTTACCTTATCTAAGTAAGCTTATTAGACATCTTGTGAGACACGAGGCCGTGTGTTTAGCAGACACCCTGAGTACTGATCTGGCATGTTCCACACAGGAGGCATAGTCAGGAAGGGGAACAACATGTGCCTGGCACTTTGGCTTCCACGAGCACAGAAGCCCCTGCAAACCCTGACCACGACAGTCTACCCTGACTTCCCTTATGGTCAGTGCCTCCAGATGCCACCCACAGTGACAAAACATTAGGCAATGCAGAGAATCCTTTCCATAATGCTGTGGTAGGAGTTGGTTTTTAGATCTCTCATACAGTCAGGTGGGCTAACCAAGCCAACACATTTAGAAAAGTCTGCCACTGTCTGACATAATTATTTTGCCATTTTGGTACGTTGTCAGGTTCATCCTGTGAATGCTAAAAGTGGAATTAATCCAGTCTGTCTTCTGAGAGGAAAAAGACCATCTGTGATCTTCACACAGCGTGAGAGTTTTGGTCCTACTTTCTCAGCTGTACTTTGCATTTTAAAAGCAGGCACCACCAAAGCATATTTCTAGAAAAGGAAATCTCAATAGGGCAGGAAAGTGTCACCAGTAAATGTTTCTGTTTTGCATGTGGTCATGTGGCACCACCTGATTTCTCTGGTCCTTGGTAGGGTTTCTTAAGGAAATAAACACTTCAGGTGGCACTTGCTCAGGCACAGGCAGACAGCTGGCTGGTAGGTTTGTATGCTACCACAGTTGCAGATGTTCTCCTCCTTATGACAGAAATCCTTTTCTGGGAGAAATAACTCTCTGACACCATCACATATTCAAAACCACCTTTTTTTCCCACGTACACATCTGCCCTTTGACATTTTTCTTCCTTAGCCCATCAGATGTTAACAGAGCAGCCTCTCTTTTCAGAGGAACATGGAAGATGGTTCATTTTAGGCCTTACCTGTATCTGCTGGGTTGTGTAAGGCATGGAAGCAATTGAAGTGGTTTCTGTCCTAGGGTCATTTCATGCAGCTGATAGCAGGGCTGTGTGAGAAGAAAGGCTACTGTATGATCTTAATCCCTAGGGATGTGAAGGAGAGTCAAAAGGGACTACTGAGGCTGGCTGGTAGATTCAGAGCACCTGGGACCCTGCTTGGCTCTTTGGCAGAGTTAAGAGGCTTGTTGTCTTCTCCCTGCCTCTGATGGGGTGTGTTGTGGCCATTTTGTAATGTGGCTCATTATGTTGAATGAGTTCGACCACTGCTGATAAAAGTTCCTGCAGACTCAGCCATAGGGTGGCCTCTGATCTGAACCCAGAGGGACTGCTTTGCTTGTATTCACTTCCCTTTTAGTGCCATATTCAGCAAAGCAGGCAGCAGTAAACCCTGAGCTCTCTGGCACTTATCAGGATATAGGCAATACTTTGAATGCCCAGAAGTAGATTTTACTTATGCAAATGAGGCTGTTGAAGACTTTATGACTCCTACCATAAGATATCTTACCAGTGCATGAACAAGGAGCTCCTGGCTAAACATAAACATGAGAAGGAAGCATATAAGAGATGGAGGCAGGGACTGGTGACCCAAGAGGAAAATAGAGACACTAACCAAGCATGCAGGGGTGGGATTAGGAGATCTAAAGCTCATCTAGAGTTGAAAGGGGCAAAAGATGTTAAGGGCAACAAGAAAGGATTCTGTAAGGACATCAGCAGCAAAAGGAAGGCTAGGTAACATGTGGGTCTGCTACTAAATGAGGCCAGGACCCTGGGCACAAAGAACACAGGAAAATCAGAAGGTATAAAATGCCTTTCTTGCCTCTGTCTTTACTGGCGGGACTGTCCCTGGGGAACTGCAAACCTTGAGAGCAGAGGGGAAATCTGGAGCAATGATGACTTACCTTGGGAGGAGGAGCATCAAATCAGGGAACAATTAACCAAACTGGGCATGCACAAGTGCCTGGGTCCTGATGTGATGCACGCGAGAGTGCTGAGGGAGCTGGCCAGTGCCATTGCAAGGCCACTCCTGACCATCTTTGAAAGGCTGTGGTGATCAGGAGGGGTTCCTGAGGACTGGAAAAGAGTAAATACCACATCCATCTTCAAAAGGGACAAGAAGCACCCAGGCACCTCAGACCAGTCAGCCTCATCTCGATCCCTGGGAAGGTGATGGAGCAACTAATCCTGTCTGACATTTCTGGACACAAGGAGAACAAGAAGGTGATCAGGAGTAATCAGCTGGGTTTTATGAAGAGGAAATCATGCTTAACCAACCTGTTAACCCTCTGTGATGAGATGACTGACCTGGTGATTGATGGGAGAGCAGTAGGTGTTTACTATGACTTTCGTCACCGTCTCCCATAACATGCTCATAGACAAGCTGAAGAAGTGTGGGCTAGGTAAGCGGTCAGGGAGGTGGCCTCAAAACTGGCTGTGCTGCTTGCCTCAGAGGGCTGTGGTCAGTGCCATGCAGTCCAGGCCAGTCATAAGTGGAGTCTCCCAGAGGTCAGTGCAGGGGGCAAAACTGCTACTTAACATGTCTGTTAATAACATGGATGATGGGACCAAATGTACCTTCAGTAAGTTCACTGATGACACAAAAGAGGAAGAAGGGGCTGATATATCAAGTGCTGCCATTCAGAGAACCTAGACAGGTGGAAGAAACAGGCAGAGAAGGACCACAAATTTCAACAAAAGGCAGTGCAAAGTCCTGCGTCTAGAGAGAAATAACCCCTTGTGCCAGCATGGGCCATGGGCCAATAAGTTCAAGAGAAGCTTTGAAGATAAGGAGCTTGGGATCCTGCTGGACAAACTGGCCATGAGCCAGCAATGTGCTCTCATGGTAAAGAAGGACAACAATATCCTGCGCATGATTAGGAAGAACATTTCCAGCAGACTGAGGGAGGTGATCCTTCCCCTCTACTTAGCACAGGTGAGGCCATATCAGCTCTGGGTCCCCATAAAAGAAAGACATGGAGCTACTGCAGAAATCATCTATGATTCTATGATTCTATGATACTGCAGAAAGTCCAGCAAAAGGTCACAAAGATGATTAAAGGGTTAGGAAGAGCTGGGAATATGTAGCTTGTAGAAGAGGAAGATCTTCTAAGAGGGCTACATATCAGTGTGTATAAATATCCCATGGGAGGGACCAGACTCTTCTCACTGGTGTCCAGAGATGGGGTGAGAGGCAATGGGCACAGACTGAAACATGTGCAATTCCACTTAAATACAAGACAACTCTTCTCTCCTGTGAGTGCAGCTGAACATTGGAACAGACAGAGGTTTTGAACTTTCCATCTTTGAAAATCTTTAAAACTCATAAAGAGATGATCGTAGCATACCCTGCTTGAGCAGGGAGATTGGACCAGATGTTCTTCAAAGGTCTCTTCCAATCGCAGACATTCTGTGATACTGTGTGGTAAGGGTTCTGCACTGCACCCATAGTGGTGACAGGTGGCAAATAGTCTCCCAAATCCTACATGGAACTCTGTTCTGATGGTTTATTTATTATGATACTAAGTATCAAGTATCTTTTTTTTTTTTTTTTTTTTTTTTTTAATACAGGGTTCAGACTATTCACAGAATCACATAGAGTCACAGAAGGGTTGAGGTTGGAAGGGACCTCTAGAGATCATCCAGTCCAACCCCCTGCTCCAGCAGGGACACCCAGAGCATGTGGCACAGGGTGGCATCCAGGTGGGTTTGGAAGATCTCCAGAGAAGGAGACTCCACAGCCTCTCTGGGCAGCCTGCTCCAGGGCTCTGTCACCCTCACAGGAAAGAAGTTCTTCCTTAGCTGGAGATGGAACTGCCCATGTTTCAATTCATCTAAGTACTTACTACTGAATCACAAGTTTTTCTTGCTGGACATGGGCAAGCTGGCACTTTGAATGCTTGAGCAACCACAGTAATGTTTTCAGGCAAGTCTCAGCATGTCTCTTCCAAAAGACTGTTGTGAAAAGTTCATACTTTCCCTAAATAGATTTAAAATGATGGCATACACCTGTTCCCTATGTAGATGGTTCCAGGAATTAATTATACTCACTGTTAAAAATGTGCATTTTATTCCTACTATGGATTCATTTGTTCATATTCATATGTTCATTGTTCTTTGACTTCTACTACTGGAAATCTCCTAAATAGGAACTTTGCTCAAATCAAAGCTCTGAACTTTCTCTTCCACAAACTAAATAGTTTGAGGCTGTCGTGTCTCCTATTGCCAAACTTCATGAGTCTCTAGCTATTTTTCTGAGTCTTTTGGGGAGTCCTTGCACATTTAAAAAAAGTTCTTTAAAGAGTATAGTAATTAAAGCTGAAAGATATCCCAACAGTGGCTGCAGTATCTTCATCCAAACAGCAGTGCAGGTGTGCTCTGAGCTATCATGTGTGTTCTTGATCTTCTGGCCACAGAAAACACAAGCCATGCTAGTTCCCAGTTTGGGGCCATATAGAGCACAGAAATCGTAGCATTATTCTTCCTTCAGATTTCAGTGTCCTACAAACATCTTCATGTCTCTCTGAAAGGCCACATGCCTCTTTCTACTCTAATTAAAAGCCCTGTTTCATGTTCCTCTCTGAAAAAAAAATATTAGAGGATTACCTTTCATAGTATATTTCTAAGTCAGACACGTGTATCATCTGGAATTTTAATGGGATGTTAATTTTGTTTTGCATTACCTAAGAGGATTTCAGCTTGTTTGGAAGTGATTGGTCTCTGTCCATGTCTTATGTGTTTTAACACATAGCAATTTCTGCAAGAATGATGCATTAATCTGATTAAGAAAATGAAACGGGTATTTCTGGCGTGAGGTTTAACTTGTTGGACCCCAAGGGCATTTTTCTCTGTTACCATGGATTGAATTTATGACTGTTTTTATTTATTTCAAATGAATCAGAATTGTTATGCCAGGTATAAATTTGTCACAGCTTGTTTACTGGCTTATTTGAATGATTATACAATTGTCACACTGTAGGAAATAATTCTGCTATTCAAAGCATAAGGCTAATCAGAATTTTCTCCTTGGAAATAAAAGATGATGGATAAACAACACAGAGAATATCAAGACTATATTATCTCCTGAATGAAATCAACAAATACTAATCCCTTTAAGTGCTCAATTTTGAAGTGGAATAGCACTGGGCATGATATAGAGTAAGAAATCAAATACCAGAATACAAAGGGATCAGTCAGACTAGAGAGGTAGACAAAGTAATTAGGCAAATCACTTCATTCTCCAGTTTGCATGCTTCTGTGAGAAATGATCTTTCCTCCTGTTATTTGTAAGAGGAATTATTGTTTGCACAGCCCTTTGTGATTTTCTGTTAGCGTTGCAAGAGCCAGTTTAATTGTGTTTGCTCTAGTAGCACTGACATTATGTCAACACTAGTATTTCTATTACCTAATTATCCCTTTGAGTCACCATAGGTGAACCTTGACTTGTTGATTGTTTGTTTGTTTTGGACAAGTGATTTATTTGATTACTTTAAGCATTCACTTCACTTGAAAATCTAAGAAAGGGCATCAGGCTATACTTGGGCATATTAGAACATGAAGAAGACTTGGCTAGAGTTCTTTAATACATCATCACTAGTACAAAGTTTGCTGGATTACCTTTCTTACACTTGCCCATCAATGAAGCACCCAAAACAGTCTGCTTTAATGTGATACTCACAAGGACAGAGGGTTCATAAATAACACAAAGATATGGGGCTTTAAAAGTAAGAAAGGTTATGCCTTCCACACATCTTCAGAGTTGAATCTTAACTTATGAAAATTCTTTTTTCTCTCCTGTAATTTTAAAGAAATGTCTTGTTAATCTATAGAAATTTAAACTGTGAATTAAAACTCTCTGCATGGAGTAACTTTCAGATCAATGATCAAGTTCTAGGTTATGTATGTTGTGCCTGAATAAGATGAAGAAGAAATGATTTTGCCAAGAAAGAGGTTCTTACCTTAAAAATCGGATGGACAAAAGACTTTAACACATGGGTTGCTGTATAAGGTGGGATTGCCAAGTTACCCACGTGCATCTTCATTTTTCACTCCTTCTCCATATTAGGCTTATATAACCTGATTGTTCCCCAGACATACAGAGCTCCATCAGCTGTTTGAGCAAAATGCACACAACTACTCAGGTCTGTTATTCAGACTATAGCTCTTAATAGTTGTAAAATAGCTTCCAGGCCTCATCTGTCTAAAAATAGATCACAACAATGACTTGTGGCAATTATTTTTGAAAAAAATTATCAAAGGTGAAAATGAGTTTATTGCGGGTGAAAATGGGGAATTAATCAGCACTTTATCCACAGCAGCCATATCATTTAGATGAAGGCAAAAGTGAGTGGAAATATTTCACTGTATTATGAAGAAAAGAGCTTTGTTGTGATATTTATTGCCTCCTAAAACAATGTTTTATTGAATTAACATGTCATATAGATTACAGGAAGAGATAATGTGGCCTCACGGTCTCAGCTGAGCGTGAGGCCTGAGATCAGGCTGGAGATTATTGGCAATATAGCTGATGCTGAGGCATACAGCTTCATGAAATAATTGTAGTAGAAATCTCTAGGTTCATCTCTTTCATTTTCGTTCTTCCTCTACTTTCTGTTTCTACTTTTTTTTTCTCTGTACAATGCAAAACTGCATGAATTAATGTTTTCAAGACTGCACGAATTGATGTTTTCAATAACTGTAGGACCGGCACTTCTCCGTTAGCAGCATTTGGGCCCAGACTGCAGCAGAGTTGCGAGGGGAGCCACAAGGACAACTGCTAAAAGAAAAGCTATGGAACACACAAATGGAGAACCGTTAATCCTTGTTAAACAGCAGTGGATTATTTTTCTAACGGCATCTGGACAGGGTTCCTGGGAGCTGCAGCCTTTCCCGAATGACTGATTAACATTCTGATGTATGTGTAGGTATATTTTCAGCATGTCCTCTATACGTGCTGGAGAAACAGGGAACACAAAAGGTCAGAGCTGCCTGCCTGGAGAGTCCCCAGCTAATTAGAGAAATTGTGGGAATTGGAAAACCTGACCTTTAAAGTACTTTAAAAATAAATCTTTGTTGTTGCTACCCAGTCATCTGAGTTGGGGGTCAGATAGTGCCAATCTGGCCCAGGCTGCTCTGCCCAGGAGGGAGCACCGGGAAATCTTGGGTTTCCTTCTATTTGACACCCTTTTGTACGAAGAGGGAGTGCGTGGCTCATGGCCGACCCTGCCATTAAAGTTGTCTTCCTCTCACCATGTGGATGCCCATATGCTGGAGAAGTCTGTGATGAGAGAAATTCTGCAGTGCCTTCCTGTCTCCTCCTTTCTAAGGAGCAGGAACTGCAGTGGAACTCAGGAAGCGGTGGGAGGAGAGACCACGTCCAATATTGCAGTGGGCCTGCCGGGCCAGGGGGATGTGTCTGCCCTGAACGCTGATGGCGGCCCCAGGCTGTGCTGGAGGCTGGATGTGAGTGGCGCGCGCCACACGAGACCTGCAGCGCCCGGGGGAGCGCGAGCACCCGGCTGCCGGTGCGTGTCCCGCGGCCGGACCCCCGGCTGCCCCCAGGCTAGGCTCCAAAAGCAGCCGGGCTGCGGGGCTGCCAGCCACACAGGCTCACGTTGGCCTGCCCGTGGGAAGCCATCCTGAAGGGCCGGCACTGGGCGGCCCCCGAGGACACGGCGCCAGGCGGGCTCTCCAAGGAGTCTGCTGCCGGCGGCCTTCCTGCAGGCACAGCGCAGTCACTGGGGAATTCACATTTCTCAGAGCAAAATGTCTTTTCGGCCTTTTTCCCACTGCTTCGGAATAAGGACTCAGTGCCACTAGATGGCCCTCAGAGCTAGCACAAGTCCTCGTCCCTGCCGGCCAGCGCATTTGCCGCACGCATGGCTTCGTGTCTCCCTTCTGGTGGCCGCTTGCCATGAGAGCGTCAGGGGCTCCTGGGAGTCAAGGCAAGGCCAACAGGGCAAGAATGTTCCTTGGCCACCACCTCAGACTTGGCTAAGGAGCCTACATATATATTTTTAATAAGTGCTTAGGATTCTGACAAACACAGACAAATCCAGTGTGGCTTTCAGAAACAGGCAACTTCAAAACATTTGTGTATGTTTGAATATCTCCTCACAAGCCTGTCTTCATCTTTAAATGTCCACTTCCCCTAATAAAAATCAGTCTGTTGTCATTAGCAATAGAAAAGCAGCGCAGAGATTCTGCCTATCTGAATCTGGTTTTGAGCAAACTCACTTTCTCATTTGAGTATTTATGCCCTCTTTGCCTGTGCTTCTCCTTCAAGAGTAACACAGTGAATGCTGCTAGTGTAGCATATCAACTACTGGCATGTATATATGCTGAAAAGACTTTGTTAACTAATTACATGGCAAAAGGGAAAAAACATGCTATGCCTGACTTGAAATCTCTCTGCATCACAAAATAATAAGTTTCAAAGGTACTAAATCACAATAATATAAAAGAATATTGATTTACTTTAAATAGGTGGTACTGGTGTAAGTATGGCATATTTTACACTGCAGACTTTTTTAATAATTTGATTTTTTTTCACTCAAGCCTGTAATTACACCTGTTTTTCAGTTTGTTGGGAAAGAGAGAAACAATTCTCAGATTTGACCTACTGGATTATGAGGATGCCCATTGGTAACATTTATCCACTTGCAGCACTTTTGCTATCTCTTCTGGAAGGGAATTTTAGCCACTTTGGAAAGTATGCTGAATTTATTTTAGTCAGTGTGGTACTTTCACAAACCATGCTCTAGTGAACAAAATGAACCCCAAAGCAGTCAGAATGAATGCAAGAACACAAGAAAAGAAGTACCAGGTTGCTTTTGTGATTAAAGTCAAACAGAAGAAACAGAAGGAAAATAAGAGTACAATTCCAAAATTTAGTCATTTTAATTTTTTTAGCATTAAGTTGAGGTTTTGTGGACTTGCTGATAAAAGCAGTTTAGTGTCAGAAATTTGAGATAAAACTGAGCTTGTGTGAGAGTGAAGTAGATGGAGGCTTAACTGAAAAGCATTTCTTATAATTTAGGACAACTGAGCAAAGTGGAAGCAAAGACCTACTTCTGCTGGTTATGATTCTGCTGAAATACTGAGCTTTTTCTTTTTCTGTAAAGGCAAAGAAAAAATATTTTAAGTAATTTGATTTATTTAGAGTTACTGGGGATAAAAATAATTGCCTTGAGATCGAAGTGCGGCTCCAGATGCGAAATGTAACACCACGTTGACCTTATTTTCTGATTTCAAACCCAGAAGTGATGTGGACTGGAACATAAGCAAACTCATACTATCTCTGAATTCATCCAACACACAGGTTCCATCACATTCATGAAACAAATAACGTGTTTGGGGGACAAGCCAGAAAATAGCTTCCTGCCAGATAAAAGCTCAGCCATTTGCTTGGTGCTGTGAGGTAGGAAACTGCTAATCCCTGCAGCATGTATGTTCACAGGGTCTTATTTTGCTTTGCATTTGGCAACTAGCCTCAGCAATAAGTTACCACCTTGCTCCTCATATGGATCGCCATTGCAATCTTAAGCCAAGAAAATTGGCCTGGAATCCTCCATTCCCGAGGGACCGGCCAAGTGTGCATTGCCTCCTGCTGCACCTCCCTTGCACAGAACACAAACTTCTCACTTGCTCTTTTTTGCCTCCTCCTGTGGCTCAGACCATTTTAGGGTTATGCCACTGAAAGACATCATGTGGAATTGTTAGTGAAAAGCAAAATGATAAAAAGAAAGAATTTACAGAAAAGCTGAGCTTTGCCACATTCCTCAGGCACCTAATGAGACATACAACCCCAGTACAAGATTCTTTTAGCCATCTGGTCTAATTCTTTTGAAGTGTCTATTTTTTTATTTGCCTCCATTTTGGGTGCCCGATTGAGATATGCTGAATGGGACAGTTTTTCAAAGAGTCTCATTCCTCAGGAAAAAAAGAGGCAGAAGGCTCCCGCGTGGTAAGTCTTTGTTTTGGGAGGAAAGTTCAGTGCTTTTGCCATAGGAGGCAGCCTGGGCTTGGTCTAGGCAGTGCAGAAAACTTCTCATCATTTACTAGGTTAGGAGAACTTTGTGCAAAACTCTGGTTAGCTGAAATTCACTTTATTTCCTCATAACTTCAGCTATCAGATGTCAACTTTCCTATAACACAAAGGGATTTCTTTTGGCATAGGTCACTCTGCAAGATCTCTCGCTTTTGCATTGCTGAGTGCTCACAGTAGCAGGGGTTGCTACAAGAAGGAATTAAAACCCAGCAACAGATTCAAGCAGTAAGCTCCACGGGTATTATGTCCCAAGAGGATATAATGAACATTTTGGGCACTTAGTAACAAAAGATCCTTCACGAAAAGAAAAAAAAAAAAAAAAAAAAAAAGAATTCCTCCAAGACCAGGTCACTACATTACCTTCCTGGGTTTGTGATTTCTGCATTAGTAGAAATGTCAAACAAGCTTGAGATATTCCCTTAGGTGTTTTTAAACATTAATTTTCTGGATGAAGCCAAGTAGGTTGTAAAGTATTCTATAACACCAGTCAACTGACTGAATTTCATGCAAAAATAGAATGTTTTAGTAAGGAATGGAGATATTTGCCCCTTATTAAACAAGCTTTTCAGTTTGCTCCTTGATCTGTCAGATTCAGCTGCCCTACCTTTCCATGAGTCTGAGCTCTCATATGCGGACATATTGGGGACAATATAAAGTTATAGGAAATGGCATAGAAAAAATAGCACAGTGATAGAAAGTTAAACATAGCACAGCAGGAGAAAGTGTGAAATATTCTTGTTCTGTTGAAGTTAAGGCAATTGTCTTGGTACATTAATTTTTCAACTATAAATACTATATCCTGTTAAAATATAATTAATGTTCTTCACTTGATGCTTTTGTACATACAGATTTAGTTTTAGGGCATGTGTGTTCAAAACATCTGAATTAGAGAGTTTGTCTTCCAGTGACATGGGAAGGGGGGGTGGTTCCTGTGTTTCTCTCTTTCTGTGTTGTGAGTTAAGAACAGATTTTCTCAGTCAAAAATAAATCAAAACTAACATCAGACTAAGAACATTACTTAACATTACAGAGATTAGTCTGTCTGTCACAGTTGCTATAGGACTTTAGCATTAATGTACAGAAAAAAGAATGTGAGATAGGATGTGAACAGCAATCTATACTTCCTTGATTTCTTGAGTTACAGGTTGCATCCAGATTATGTATTATTTTTAGTTTCCAGCAATGGGCTAACCCTCCTTGAACAGCTCTAGGGTCTTTTAGAGTTTATCTACACTTTTGACCTCGACAGCAACCTGTGGCAATATAATTATGCACTATGCAAAGAAATACCTGCTCTCTACTTTTAGTCTGACATCTGGTAATTTCAGTGGGTGCCAGTAGTTTTTGTGTGGTGAAGAACAGAGAATAATCATTACCTTGTCACCTCTTCAACACTATTAATTGTCTGTAGGCTCCCTCATTTGTCTTCCAAGCTGAAGACTCCTCATCTACTCAGCCTTTTCTTATGCAGAAACAGCACCCTGCCCTGGACGGTGCTCCTTGACGCCTTTGCTTTTGCTTTTCAAGTTCTGCAGTAATGTCTCCGAGGTGAGAAGATTAAACTGCATGCAAAGGATTTTGTCAAAACAAAACATGATAATAAAATTATAACCCTGTCTTGATTTATTTCTTAGCAGGTCTAATAAAAAAACAAAGTCTTTGGGTCACAAAATGGAAGAGATGGTAGCAATGTACCTTATATATCTCAGTTGTCATCACAGCATTAGGTGATAAAAGGAATGAAATCTGAGTGCAGATTGTTTCTACCTACCTTTGAGAAGGGAACTGAACCAGTGCCTGAGCTATCGGGTGATCTGCAGCAAGTCTACTGTATAAGTAGCTCTGCTTTTTCTCAAAGCTCTTTGAAGGCCACTGGAGGGTGGACCCCAGCCGTTTCACTTCCCAGGCACATGCCATAGATGCTTGGTTAAGAAAATAGGTCCTTGCTCAGGCTCTTCTCTGTGTAGCTTTGCTATTAACAGAAAACTACCAGATGCTCTTACTGGCCATCACTTTATTTCCTTGAATACATTTGAGCTGAACGTAAGGGTTTGGAACCTAACGACTGAGCACTGTGTTATCCACAGACCGGAATTGATAAGGGTGTTGTTGCTAATTCCTTGGTTACTGCACGCTCATGAACAGTGGCTGTGGAAACTACAACATCCTAAAAGTGGGGAGTTCAGGGTCGGAGTATTTTTATTGTAAAACAGATGAGGCACTGGCCTCACTGTCACTACTTGGAAAGTGTCTTTTGGAAGTTGGAAAGGAGACAGGACAGAGCCCAGCCTAGCTACCCACCTAGTCCTATCAGCAGAGACGTTTAACCGACCAAAGAAAGGATATAAGTTTCTCAGACAACACATAGACAGGAGAGCCAGTCAGCTTGGAACTCTCTCTTCAGCTTGATAACTAATTATATCACTTCTGATCCAAATAAGGCAGCTGGAGCGCTCAATCCCGCCTACACCTCCCCCATGGCTCCTCCTCCGCTGGCCCCTCACACCGGCTTTGGGAAACACAGGCACCGCCAGCTCACAGCGGCCCCTCCAACAAAGGAGAAGAAAGTCCTTTGTACTGACTGCCTTCCCGCGTGCAAGAAAGAAAGGGGCATGTGGCTTATTTTGACCGTACATGCCTATTAGGTAGATGTAATTAGAGACAGTGTTGGCCTCCATTAGGCTTAATTAGGTGCTGATTGGTAGGCAGCTCTCTCCCTGTACAGTACCTATTCCACATGGCTCTTCCTGACATGGAAATATTCAGGGTATTCAGCAGTGACACATAGCTCTTTTTTGGCCTGTTTTAGGCTTGGAGGTTTTCACAAAATGTATGTGGTTTATCAGAGTTCACCTCATTAACAGGGAGCCATTTCTGTACTAGCATGCCTGGATGGGTCCTTGTCAGTCTAGCTGACATGGGAGATGCCATATATTCTAGCTCCAGTTCTGCTTGTTTCACAGTGGGCTTTAAAACCAGACAAACACAAATCAATGTTCACAGCATGAAAAATGGGGTTCATATGGGAAAATAAATTGAGTTGTTGGCAGCTGCCTTTCAGTCTGAGGAAAGGTTTGTGTTTGCATTTGCAAATGTAACCTTCCCTGCAAGCCTAAGCATCATGAGATGTCACAGGTTGTTTGGGGACACAACATCCGACCCATACATGTCTCAGAGTCCATCTGCAGTGCAGGAGGAGCCAGCTGAGATATGCACACCACCCAAACCCTCTGGACATTGTGATTCATATCTCTGATCTGTTCTATCACCGGCAACTGGGCTGATGAATCTAAACACTGTTGCAAGGTGTATATTATTTTCTTCCTTTCCTAACAAAATCCCTGGCAAAAATTAAGGATCTAGATGGTTCACAGGTGAGCAGCATGAATCAGTGCTCCACAGACACACCTGAAAGGCAGTACTTGTGAAGATTACTTTCCTCCACGAAAATCTCTTAGTTCGAAGTTCATGGATAATATAAGGGAATGTTCTTCCTCATAACTGGTGCTAAGCTAGATCTAGCGCATTTTGAAAGAGAATATGTGACAGTGTTCCTATGTGATTATCATGAAGTCAAAGAAAAAAGAAAAAAAAAAGAGAACCCAAGTAGAGTCCTGTAGCATATGCAAGAAAGCATTCTCTAGTATAGAAAACTCTTGCAGGCAGGCAGTTCCGGAAATCATGTCGTTAATGAAAAATGGTTAAGTGATGTAAATTTCCCAAGAAGAGGGCTTGTTCAAGCTCTGATCGGTCCAGTTTAAAAAAAAAAAAAAAAAGAACAGAAAATGTCAGCTATCCTTTTCCAGTATTAGTCACAGAATCACAGAATCCCAGGATGGTTGAGGCTGGAAGGGACCTCTAGAGATCATCTAGGCCAACCCCCCTGCTCCAGTGGGGACACCTGGAGCACGTGGCACACAGGTGGGTTTTGAAGATCTCCAGAGAAGGAGACTCCACAACCTCTCTGGGCAGCCTGTTCCAGTGCTCTGTCACCCTCACAGTGGAGATGGAACTTCCTGGGTTTCAACCCATTACTCCTTGTCCTGTCACTGGCCACCATGGAGAAGAGATTGGCCCCATCCTCCCTACATTCAAACCCCGCTCTTCCTTTACAGACCACTTGAAGTGTGTTCTCTCACACCAATCTGCTAAATCAAAAAGATATTTAGAAACTGAAGCAGGAGCACCTCAGGGATAAGGCTGATAGCCCAGGCATAGCTCTAGCAAGATTAGGCTGCCATCCACCATATGCTAGTTGTTCAGCCTTCAAAAGCCTCTTGTCTCAGGTTCACGCCTAGACTCACCCTGCTGAAATCTGTAACTCAATTTCATGAGTTACCTCATGAATACCTGAAACCTCACTTCAATATAGCTGGTCGAGTATCCTGTTATGACAAATGGGGAAAAGAAACATTTTGCTAGACAATTCAGAGAATATGTGGACTTAATCATTCTTTGAATATGCCTGGTTTTCCCCCTGTTGATCATATTTTTAGCACAGGAAGCCTATGTTCCTAATTTAGGTGTCCTGGTGTTGCAGTCGAGTCCTTCTGCTGCAGGGAGTGTTGGTGCACTGAAGTATGCAGAAGGGTACCCAGAGCAATGCGACATTCAAAGAGAAACAAAATGAAAAAAACAGTAATAATTTTAAAATGACAGATTGATTTGACTATGTAAGAGGCAAGTGCTAAGCACTGTGCAGCAGATAAAGTAAGTGATACAGTATTGCCCGATGTGGAAGCAAATCATTCTTGTGATAATAGCTTATCTCCCCATTGGGAGATATTTTCCAGATATGGAAACAAGCCATGAAAACCAGATGAAACCCAGAGGCAGAAAAGGGAGGGAGCAAGACTGTGTCACTGAGCAAGGGCGGTGGAAAAGAGGAGGAAGGAATGAGACAGAAGGGAAGCAGTGGGGTAAGCAGAGGCAAAAAAACCCAACTTTCCACCTTCCACCTGATAGTGATGAGGCACTGACTGTGAAAGAACATGTTCTTATCATGAAACCATACCTCTGAGGGCCCTCCCTGAGATCTCTTTTCTTTTTTCTGTTTTTCTTTCTTTGTATTTGAACTCATGATAAACACTTAGATGAGATTTTTTTTCGAAAGAAACAGAATAGAGAGCAAAACAATTTTTATTGATCCAGAAGGTCAAAATACACAGGACATTAAAAAGTGTATTAGGAAAAGTTTAAAACCTTCACCGAGGTTTTCATTTTATCTGGGTAGACATGATAGCTCTTTTTTGATAATCATTGTGAAATTTGTCACTCAGAAAATAAAATATAACAGTTTTGAGACTCTCGGGAGATTGCAACATATGGATAAAAGCTTACCAGCTAGAGAAAAGCTGAGATTCTATCCCCCTTTCTCTAATATTTGCTTCTTTATGTTATTTTTTTCTTAGCAAGATACTTTCCCATAGCTACAGTCATAAACATTCAGGTAAATAGAAGAAGAAATAATTTGCACTTACTGTGAATATATTACAGAAGGGGTAGGTGGTGTTTGTTCACCTGACAGCACTGCATCCAAGACTGGAAATGCTACAGCAGAGAGAGGGTAGGAACAGAGTTGTTGTGATGCTTTCTCTGGGCTCAAAGGCAAATGACACTTAAATTTGGGAAAGACTTAACAACACCAGTTTTAAGTGCTTGAATTAAACTTATCTGTGGGGAGGGAAAATAAGACTTTTGTATGACATGGAGAGGGAGCAATTCTGCTCTGTACAACTTCTTTCTCCCTCAGCCTTTACTCTGGCTTGTATTTATCCTTCTAGGTGATGCATCTCCAAAGCGACTCAAAATCCTCATGTAACTAAATCAGTGAAAACAGGAACCCAAGGAGACTATTTGTATAAAAGGAGAAGGCAGTAAGCCTGGGAAGCAGGAGCATCTGTATCACATACAGTCTGATAATAACATTACCTTTGAAATTGTTGCATGTGTGAGTACTCCTTTACACCAGTAATTCAACTACTGTTTTATAGCAATGTAATTACCCTGCTTTTTCTTTGAAAGCTGTAGGTGGTTTCCATTCATTTACGTTCTAAAAAAATCTATTTTTTTTAATAATAAAGTCCTTCTCCAGTTCCTAGCGAGTCCAAAGATTTCTCCTAGACTAGTGCTGGCCTGAGAATTGTGGACAAATGGGATGCTCCTAAAAAGAAGCAAACCATCCCCCCCCCCCGCCCAGTTTCAGTCCTCTGTCCTTATCCAGATGATCAGAACAGCCTGCTAAACCCAGCTGTGCAGGCACCTACCCGTTCAGACATGGGTTTGTGGAAGGACAGTTCAGCACCAACCGCCAGCCCCTATTAAGCCTTTCCTCAGGGGTCCATGTTATATTATTAATTTTGACCAGACTCTCAGAAATTAGTGTTGAGGAGGAGCATCCAGACATTTCATGGCAAAAAAAAAAAAGGATGATCACTGCTGTAGGTTGGAGATAAGAGCTCTGCCTTCTGTTAGTAGGTCACTAAATATCCAGCATGAGTTATTGGTTTCTCCCCTTGAAAATGCCAGCAGTTCCAGGAATGAGGATGTGCAAAACACAACTTAGTGTAGGTATGAATGGTTTGCAGTAAATAAAGCCTGCAAAAGAAATGCATTTTCTGAATAGAATAGGGAAAAATTTTGAATAAGTACCTGTTTGGTGGATGCTGTGCATCCTGTGCACTTCTGAAAGCAAGGCTATCTGTGAAAAAAAATGTAAATATAAAATGTAAATATGAATAATGCAAAATGGCTGCATACAAAAGCTGGAAATCTTTTTGCCCAACTTTAGCCACATAGCAACAGCTATCTAATCCAAGCTAATTTCCTGCCATCCCACAGAGGGTTGAACCACACTCTGGAGATGACCCCAAACTGTAGTGGTAATGTAGAAGAATAGACAAGGCTAGAAACAAACTTTCAGATAGCCCAAGTTTGGTAAGATGAATGAGGACTACATCCTAAGGGTCAAATTTATGCTATTATGGGCAGCCCAAAAGTTGATGTTTCCCAGGATTGCTGTATTTCTTTCAAGAGATTTTCTGGATACGTGTGCAGGGGGTCCATAGCTTCTTAGATTGTATCAAAACCATTTGCATATGGACAGCAGAGAAAGATGAACTCTCTAGAGATAAAAGTGCTAAAACATTCAGTTTCTCTAGTGTAACATTTCCAGTTGAAAAATAAGATCTGTCCACAGAGATGTGATAACCTCAATGACCCAACACTTCGAGATCTTCTCATCACAACCACTCTGTCCTTTTAACAAAGATTTTTCATATTTTTGAAGATACTGCAGGTGTAATGTGGAATGAGCATCTAATATATGATTTTGAAGAGTGTGTTTCATTGCCTAGAGACCGCAAACCAGGTCCTCCTGATCTGCTTATATGAACTGTGTTGAAGTGGAGACAATTTTACCAACGAAAATAAGTAAACTGTAGTCAAAAATGCTGATCCTACGGCTGAATTATATTTAGTGCTAAGTCCTTGCAGGCTCTCTTGTCAATAACAGATGCACTGTTTGCAGGGTATGGCTGAATAAATCTATTTCGAAACGTCTCCTTGACTCCCTCACAATCTGTTGCATTCTGCTGATAGCAGTGTAAACTGCTTTGTTGGGAAGAGAAATACGGAAAATGGGAGCAAAGTTGAATTCAGTCATTTTGAAAAAAATAGGAAAAGAAGATGAGGCAAGACGACAATTATTAAGATCATCCCAAATCAGATGATCTAGTTTTATAACTTCTGGCTTCTAGATAGTGATAGAAGTAGTAATAATAAATATTAGCTTCCATTAGTGGCGAACTCTCTTTTGCTTATTTACAAATACTTATTTGCATACATCGTTTATTTAAACTGTGCCATACCAGGAGTGCCTCTTTAAGGAGGCACAGATGGTTGTTTTCAAAATCTCAAAACATTGCAAGTCAACATTTAAAATTATATATCACAAATACATGTAATAATCATCACTCAGCATAATTATAATAAACCAAATTTTTACTTCAGAGATAAACAACAGATTTTAAGTTGATGGATAAATTACTTGTTGGGATTGACAGTAGGAAACAGCATGAAGTTGTTAGAACAATAGAAAATATTTTTTATTCAAGAACATTAAAATTTCAGAAACAAAGTTATTTCCAAGGAATAGTTGTGCCTTATTTGACTGAGATTTAATGACTATCCCTTTGCGTCAGGGTGGAAACCTCTCACGGGATTTTAGGGATCAAAGGGAACATCTGAAGCACAGACTGAAGTCTACATCACTAGGGACCCGCATATTGGCCATCCTGCCATGGGTAGGCACTTCAGTATTTTGGTGAAGATCAAAAAAATCAGGAAACAGGCTAAAATTGTGATATTTAACCTTCAATAAAACACAAGTTTTTTTCTTTTTAATCTGAGTTTTAAACTTTCAGAAAACTTTCTAACAATTTATGATTCAAAATAGGCACTAATTTGCAGGCCTACAGCCCAAGAAGGTTCAGTATTTCCATAAGATCCAAAATAAACGGGTATAAATCAGGCTTATTGCCTTCATTTGAATACAGTGATGCCAGCGGAGGGTGTGGTCAACTTTAGTAACCCTATAAATGAAAATACAGTTGTGTTCACTTAGATTAGTTCCCCAGACCAATGCGGACGTGTCACTGCTACAACCTCAGTGCGCCCAGTGTTGGTCTCCAGCCCTGAGCCCAGCTGGCCTGGAGCAGGCTGTGTCCACACCATTATATGCTTTTTTTTCTGCCAAAAGAGGGATGTCCTTTGCAGTTTGCCTCTTGGCAAAGGTATGATAATGCCTGATCTGGGGCCAAGAATTATGTGGGAAAGTGTGTGTTGGCATGGGCTTTAAGTGCTGCTCTAAGCATTTAATTTATGAGTGCAGCCCTAGGCAACACCTCTCAGCTGTATGGCCAAGAGAAAAACTATGCCCTGCAGATTCTGCTGCACCTCTCGACAAAGGACAACTAGGGCAACACTGAATCTTACTCTGGCTCCCTCTGGACATGCAGATTTGCTCCTCAGGCTCCTTGTTCAGGAGCTCTTTGTGGGGCTGGTGTTTCAGAACGGGCTACAGAATTGAGATGATTTGTGTGTGGATCTGTTTCACCAAGAGTCCCCTCCAGGGTATTTATGCTAATATTGTGGGGAGATGACCAAACACTTGCTTTTGATGTTCATCACAGGTGGCTTCGTCCTCGTCCTTCCTGTAGTCTACCTACATGCAGAGAGATATGTTAGAGTTTAGGAGGGAGCTTCTCTTGTTATTTTTTCCAACACTCGACCCCATATGGATCCAATTGTCCTGGAGGGATACTTGCAAACAAAACATGGGCTGGATCATCTTTCCAAGCTCTGAATATGCCTGAATCCTTATTTAGGATTCAGTTTGCCTTTGCTTCTGGAAAAGACCTTTCCTACCATGTTAACAATATGTAAAAGGCAGTTCTCAGGCTTGCATAATTTAGTTGAATATAGATGTTTGGCGGCCAGCAGAAGCCAATTTTGCTGTGCCATGTTTCAACTCCTACTCTAGGCTATAATGGTGATGGACCTTCTCAGCACATCACCTCGAAAAAGATGCCAGACCATTTTTGCCTGCATGGAGTAAGCATGGCTATTAAGGAAGGACTCATAAAGTAGATAGTCCAGAATGTTTTTTCAGCTTATATATGGCAAAATTTTAACGAGGAGCAGACAGTGCCTAAAACCCCAAAGTTTTGAACAAACTCAAGCATTGATCTCCAAACCACCAAAAGCTGTTATTCACGGAGAGCTGATGGGCTGGGAGAGATCATTAGATCATTCAGTGTGATTTCCCATATGTACAGACAATTAAGGACAACGCTATGTTGAGGTGATAATACTTTCCTTATTGACATATATATTTTTAAATTCAGATATGTATTTAAGATACATATTTAAGAAAGCATTACGACTTAATTTGGAAACCCCAAAAGATGAAGAGTAAATCTCTTCTCTTGATAATTTGTTTCAGTGGTTAGTCGTCTTTGTTGCTCACAGTTCTACATTGGATTTTTCTTTCTTTAACCAATCACTGAAACTTGTTAGGTTTTCCACTGCTAGAATTGAGAAGTGTTAGTCCTCAGTAGTTTATTCCTTTGAAAGTGCTTACATAAACAAACCCTTCAGTCTTCATTTTTCGAAAGCAAAAAGAGACTGGGATCATTATCTCTGTCATTCCAGCTCTCAAAAAAATTTAGCTGTTCTTCCTTTATCATCTCCAATTTTTCAGCATTCTTTTTTTTTTTTTTTTTTAAGGACCTCAAACCACTCAAACCATGCAATACATGCCATGCTTAATCCGTTTTCTAGTCTTCAACTCTCCCATACGAATGCATTCATCTTGTTGTTGCTACAGTTCTGGTCTGGGAAGCTGATAATGAAGAGCAGCCTGACTGCTGTAGCCTCTCTTCTATTTCCTCACAGTCTTTTCTCGCATCCTCTTCCCTGTGTTCAACAAATCTAACATTTACTTCATCTTTTTTGAAAAAAAAAAAGAAAGAAAAAGAAAAAGAAGGATAGCCTTTGACTATCCCAGGGCGCATTTTCTTTGGATGAGCTCAGATTATCCCACAATCAGAGGATTTTTTCTGTACTGTTTTCCATTGCTGTTTACTGCTTTTTTCAGTCTCTGTCCCTACTCCTGCTTTATTCCTGCTTAGTTGTGAAAATAGTCAAAATCTTGATCAGTAAAACTCTCCCTCAGGCAGTGATAGCACTGTATTGACAATGATGTTTTCCACAAGTACAGTAAGTTTTCTACTTTATTTCATTTTTGTTACATGATGCCAGTTATTAGATCAGTGTAATGTGTATTAATTCAGCTGCAGTATGAAAGTCAAAAATAGCTGTGGAGCTGTGACACACTTAACCAAAGTCATAATAACATTTTACAATGAATTCAGGCTTATTTGACAAGAGCTATTTGCACAGAATCATGTTGAGTAGGGTTTATTACTTTCCCAATCTCTAAATCTTTTTTCAGAGTTGGATCAGTGACAAATGGTATTTACTGATTCCAGAGGATGGTAAAAGTAACAAGCTAGTTACAGTCAAGACTTGTTGAGTTTATAATCTAAACTGTGACAGAAGAGGGTAAGTGGATGCTGGTGGTACAGGATGAGGGCAAGATGGCACTGCTGGGTTAGGATAGGGAAACGTAGTGATGCTTTAGCAATCCCCATTCTGGACCCCTCATGATATCCCTGAGCCTTCAAGTACCCAGAGGTGTCACCTACTGAGGCAGAACCAGGGAAGAACCTGCCAGTATGTCCTTCCTGAGCACCACCTAGGACATCTTTAATGAGAGTCTACCCTGGCTCAGTAAACTGATATCCACTGCAATGTTATTCTAAAACCTTGACCAAAAAGGCAGCCAAAGAGAAAACTTTAGGAAACCTGCTGTTTTTGCACATCACTGGCTGATCAGACGATGCTCGTATCTGTCATTCTTCGGCAGAGAGATTACAAGAGTTAGTCCCAGAAGCAGAATGTGTTATCCCTTTCTGTTATGTGTCTTTGTCTAGTTCTGTATACAAGAAAACTAGATCAAACTCCAGCACAAAATACAACACCTTCCAACATCTCCTTTAACTTTTTCTCTCCCTTTCCTTCCCCACTCTCTCCCTGTCTCCTGACAATGCCCCTTAGCTTTACTGGCATTTCAAGAGTTGCCAAGGGCCTTTTATATAAACTTTCTGAAATTAAAAGAAAGTGCAAAAGGGACAGTGGTCAGATGATAGCCTCAGTGGGTGCTTTTAAGTGCCTGAATTGGTTGTATTTTTTTGGTTTCTTTTACTATGTCATTACTTTAAAATGTATACAGACTTTTAACAGTGGTTTTCTGCCACAGGATAAAGCCTCATGAGATCTCTGCACTTAAAACTTCAAATCTTGTTTAATTGTTTATTTCTCATTTGTGTGATTACCTTTGAGCTCTGGACCAGTTAATGCTCAGGAAATAAACACTTATGTCACACTAAGAGCTGTTTAGCAGGCTGAAATACTTCTAAATAAACGCTGTGAGCTGATGAGATATTCATCTCCTTCACAACAGAGTTGTATCATGGACCAAAGTCCTTTGTTGAAGTTAAGCCCCTTCAGCTTTCAGGGTTGCTGCACTGTCTTTGTAGAGTGCAGCTCTCAGGGACAGCTCATTTTGTCCCTCTCAGCTGCACTAAGTTGGAGGACATGGTGGTCGTAGGGACATATCTGCACAAAACAAAGTTAAAAAGCATGGGAATGTGAAAGAGTTCCTGTAGGAGCGGGATGTCTCAACAAGTTCCTAGCTCTGTGTCAAGAGATTTTCCTTCTCTTTGGCTGTTCTCTAATATAAATCATTCACAGCCACAATTTCTTGCTAACCTCTAAGGTTTGGATGCAAACACTGAAGGCGCTTCTGGCATATTGACTTCGTACAATAGCAGATATTGTAGAGAAATGCAAGCTAGCAAATGCCACAGCAGGCACAGCATTTAAGGCAGTATTACTAGCTTCAAATATATATATATATATATATTTACATATCGAGAGATATCCTTGAAGCAGTATAGTTAGTGAGGCGTACTTCCATGATAGAGCAGGTACTGCTGAGAAGTCATCTCAGGTTGGCTGTGGTGCTGCGCCGCATGCAGGTCCAAGGCAGCATCACCTCAGCACGCAGCCCTGCACAGGCACTTGCTGAAACTGGGGCCTGTCTTCACATCCTAGCCCATACAGTTACCATTCCCTAAGATCCTTTGCAGCAATTCAGAGCAGCAGATAATTAAAGAGATGCTTCACCAGGCTTCAGAGAAGAACAAGTCACAAATAGCTGCAACATAACTTAAAAGAAAATATTAGTTTGCTTGAGAAGACCCAGCCCCTGCCATGTGTCTTCAATTCAAATTTCTGCAGGGCAAACATAGGACCAAAGTGTCTCTGAGGGAATTTATCATTGATTCTGTCTAAAACCTCCTGTTCTTCCAAGGTCTTTAGGAACTTGTATCCCATAGTTGCAGCCCTTCCCATGTATATCTCCCAAGTCATACAGCAGCCTATAGCCCCCCCTCCATAGGGTCCTCCAGGAGTTCATCCTGGATTCCTTTAACCTGCTTCTCCTGCCTTCCCTTGAGGTTAGGGGTTTCTCAGGAATGTTCTGCTCTTGCTGCCTCAAGATTTTGTTTAGAGCAAACACAGAATATTTTGCAGAACATTTATCTGCTGAAGTACTTCACTATACATTTTCTTTATTAATCCAGCACATTCTTAATTTTACTTCTTGATTGGCTTCCTTCCTTTTGTCTTACTACATCTCGCTGATGGTTGCCATTCAGGTGAGCTGTTGCTTTTTTAAAGGTCATTAGAAATCCACTGAGGCAAATAACCTTCCATCTGCTCTGTGCACGTCATGAAAACACAAAATATATGGAGTTTGACTCCAAGTTCAGGTTCTTGGTAAAGGGTCCTGTTCTAAATAACTTGTCCCTTAGGGGCAATTGATGCCGTAGAGGAACATGAATGCCACAGTGTCAACTTTGAGGACAGAAGTAACCAGCCTCTGGACTTAACATCCCTTACCATAGAGGAAGTTACTCTGATTTCAAAATCTTGTAAAGCATTAAATATAGAGCATGCCAGAAGTTATTCTGCAGATAATAAAAATGTTCATCCATTTAAATAAGCAGAATGTAGTCTCACTACAGCTGTATTGCATGAAACATTATTTGTAGAGATCTTAATCATCCACTTTAGCAAAATTTATAGAGAAACCAGCTTTAGTGAATGAGTTAATTTCGAAGAATAACATGTTTGGTCTTGGACTATTCTTTTGCAGCTGAAAAGAAAAATCAAAGTGGTTTGCAAATTATCTTAGAAGAACAGAAAATTATAATCAACATGGAGTGAATGACTTGTAACTGCCCTTTTGCAAAAGAGGAAAATAGTGAACTCACAAAACAGATCCTGCCACCAGAAGAGGAACTGATGCAGAGACACCCCACGACCACCACAGGGGAATTTGACACCAGAGTCTTTACAGAAAAAAACCTCTGAGAGACTTTCAAATATTCCAGATGGAATATTTTACCCTTTTACCCAAAAGACAGTGTTGACACTGCTAATGAGGGATGGCAAATATCTTTTCAACTCTCTCTGTGGTCCTCTGCTCTGTAGTAAACAATATACCTAATAATAGAAGAAATAAAGCCTTTGATACTGCTTCTGGCTGGGGAGATTTTAGATGGCTGATGTAATGTGTTAGTATCAAATATTTTTACATTAACATCTATGGATTTGTAGACCTAAATCTCTTAATTTTCTTAACAGTGCAGGCCAAGGAATGTCATCCAAACAGAATGAATCGTGTCTGGCCACAGCTTCGTCCTGAGAGTTCATGACTGGTTGTTTGACCACAGTGCCTTTAAACTCTTCTCCTCTGACAGAAAAGGACACATATGATGACCTCAGTTAGGAGTTTGTTTATCAAGTGACAAACACTTTTTCATGTCATCAACTAGTAATTACTCTGTTAACCCAGTTACTTAAGGTTGTGCTTTTGGGGACTGAAACTCTGTGGTTCTTTACCACTACTGACAAGAGCATCTGAGGCCCAAAGGATTTAAAATTCCTCGGTGTGTCATAGTTTTGCTAAACTTCTTCCTCCAGGGTCAGCAAGAATGACAGAACCTGGATTCTTCGCCACAAGAGATTTTTTTTTTAAAGGCAATTGGAGCTTGGAGGCCAAAAAGGAGGACAAGGCACTTCACTCCTGTCATGAAGGTATACATTGAAAAACTCCTGATATGCACACACTAATCAAAAAATGCAGTCATTTCTCTATGTGTATATATAAATATATTTTTAATAGTACTTCAGGCAAACGATTTTTTCCTCACAAATACTTGGTGATTAAGTTATCAGGTTAACTTATTTAAATATAATCCTTTTAGTCAGTCTTTTTTTTGCGAGAGAGAAAATATTTTTCATATCACTTTCGGCTAAATAAAAACTCTAGAAATCCTGAAATTTTCCCTTCCTCTCCTTTTATTATATCTCAGGAAATTGTTGACATTTTTGAAAAATGCATAAATAAATGAAACACAATTTCATTTCTTCAAAACGGGGGGGCTGTGAGGCCATAAAGCTAATCAGCTGAAGCATTACAAGTTGCTTCTTTAGCCTCCTGGACTACACATTTTTCTTTCTCTGGCATGAAGTGTTGCCTTCTCACTCCTGCATTTCCTACGTAAACAATCACGGAGTGTTAGGCTTGGCAGTTTTCAGAAGAGATGTGAAAGAATGAGGAGATCTTTCCAGAGAACCTGGAATACGCGACCCTGCGGCTGAACAGATGAGCCTGTATGTGCAACATGGAGCAGTTAGTGATTGAGGTTCAGAAGCTGAGTAAGGGATGAGAGTGCCTGTTATACTTCATGGCACAGTTTTCCTGCAAATTTCTCATAGAAATTGTCTGCAAAGTCAAATAATCAATATTTCTCACAATGCTGCCTACATGCTCCAGTTTAACCAGCTGGATCTTAAAAACCTCCAGGAGTGGTGGGATATTGCACAGCCTTTCTGGGCAACTTCTTCCAATGCACAACTGTCCCCATCAGGGAAAAAAAAAAATCCCCCAGTTTCAACAGTTTTTCCTGCAGTTCATGCCCATTCGCTCTTGTCCTCTCACCAGGCAGTGCAGTGAAGCCCCTGGCTCTGTCCTCTCGATGACCTCCTTATGGAAGGCTGCTGCTTGGTACCCCCAAAGCTGTCTCTTGTGGAGGCTGAATGAGCCCAGCTCCTTCAGCCGCTCCTCGCTGGGCAACTGCTCTAGCTCAGCTTGCTGTTGTGGCTCTCCCCTGAACTCATGCCAGCTTACCCATGGCTTTCCTAGGAGGATCCGAAACCGGGCACAGTACTCTAGCTTGCTCTAATGAGTGTTGACTCGGGAATTTCTTCCTGAGGACCCTTCCGACCTGATTTATCTCATAATCTTATAAAATGGGATGTGACTAGTTGATCTGAGAAACAGTATTATGAGGACACATGAAGTAAAAACACTGTGTGGGAGTAGGTGGGCTGCACAGTGCGGTTGGGCAGGGGCAAAGGTAAGTTAAGGTGTCTCATAGGGGAGAAGCTGTTGAAACACCTCGGGAGAAGTCACAATAAACTTTGCTAGTGTGCTAGAAAAACTCACAGACTCATTGAAGGGCAAGAACCCAGTTTTTACTAGCACACGCTCTTGGTTTTAAGCACTCTATCTTAGGGGGCCATATCCAAACACTCGTGCTGCCTGGGTGGGAGAAGCCTGTGCTGTGCTGCTGGTGAGCTCTCTGTGCCGATTCACAGTGCGCTGGGCTCAAGCTGTACAAAACTTGCTTTAAAAATTCATGTTTAGTTTTTCCTCCAGCCCCTGGTAGTTCTGTTGTGCAGTTTGAAAAAGGAGTAACCTCAGCTCCTCAGGCTCTTCCAGTGCTTTAAATTCAAACAGCTAAACTATGCCATTTTTAACCAATGTTTCATTGAAAATTTCAGGCCTCCCCCCTAAGCCTGGTCAGATGTTTAGGGCAAATGTTTCTTATGCCTTGTCTTGCAGCTACATTGACAATGTGTCCCTTCAAAGAGCACAGAGTTTGGGGTTCCTTCTTGTCCAAACAGTCAGGACAGTTAGTTAAACACGAAAGTCAGGACAGGAAAATGGAGGCCGGGTAGGCCTCAAGTGGCCTGTTGTGGGCAGGTCTGAACGCGGCGCAGCTGCGTCTTTGTACAGGGACGGAAAGCAAGAAGCGCACGGCCGATGTGTGTGCGCACAGGCGGTGACACCGAAGGGTCTGCCTGTGATGGCTGCTTCCAGGGATATTGTTGTAACTTGTAAACAGAAGTTTTGTTCTAGGAAATTTATGTATTCTAAACAACGGCAGCTGGAGGCAGGAAGAATATCATGTGGATATGTCTGACTGCTTGTGTAAAAAAGATGTGAGCACACCAGGAAAAAAGTCCATCCCTCCTGAGTCTCCAAAGCAGTCAGGAGCGGACTGGGTTTGGGTTGATAAATATTCTTAGATTTTACTGTCTTCCTGAGACAACACTAATTCTGCATTTGCTTCTAAAAAAATGTTCTAGATGCATGGCATGGAGGTTAAATTTTAACTACCCTATTTAATGATATAACCATTCCCTTTCTCATTTATGTCTTGAAGTAACATTGATAAATGTTCATATTTGCAATAAAATTCAGAGGCGAAGAGGGTTTCATCTTGGTTTTGCTGTGACCATATCTGATCAGACACTGTTAATATTGATTATCACACAGTAATTCAAAGAACAGAACAGAACTCCGCGATGTTAAAGCCTTGGGCAAAATCGTCATAATTTAATATTATGGGGAAAACTTTATGGTTAGTTGCTTGAATTAAAATCCCCAGGAGTTTTCCACAGGAAAGTTTTATTAAAGGCATGCCACATTAAATGTAGTTATACAACATCCTCTGCTCACACACACGTTATATATATATATGTATTTATGTATCTATAAAATCAAATTTACTTGCCCAGGCTAAATGACATTTTAGGTTATTTAAAAGGGGAAAATCTTTAAAATATCATGCAATTCTTTGTATCAGTTATTTTGCTTTTTTTCCACTAACAGCTCATGTTTCATTCAGCTCAAGCAAATCCTTTTTCCTCCCAGGAAATCCCCAAAGCCAAAAGTGTCAGCCCCACGCGGACAACTCATTCCTACCATCTTGTCTCTGGGGAGATATTTTAACTCCTCACAAGCACTTTTGCCTCGTAAATATTTAGGCTGGCTTGTGGACCAGCACTCTGGTGAGGTGGGGAGCTACGAGAAGGCGGCCAGGGTGAGCACCCTTGCTGTGTGGGTGCCTCTGGCTCGGCATAATTGAGTAACTCATGGCATGGTCATGGAGCATGGGTGCCCTTCAGGGAGCAAAGCAACTGGCGCTGCAGGAGTTACAGGTGTGATGCCTGCAGCTGAGGCAGATGCACCCCAGCAATTATAGATGGTGCCAAATTTGCACTCTCACAAACTTGTTACAGGGATTGTAGCTCTATATTTTGTCCTGCAAACCAACTATCAAGGATCTTCACCAAGTTTATAGGATAGGTCAAACTGTGTGTTGCAAAACACTAAAAACCCAGCATCCTATATCCCTGCTGAAGATGATGAGTGTCCATAGATTGCTGTGCCCTGGAGTGCAAGTTGGGCAAGGTCTTTTTCAAATAGTTGTATATAATTGAGCAAAGGCAGGAGATTTTCTCTGAGTGGTAGATTTCAAACAGCTCTAGCACAGATCATGCTTGCCAGGTGGGGTTTCTCTCCCACCTTTGTGTCATTTTTTTTTTTTTTCACAAAACCATGGAAAGTCATCAGCTTGAAGATAGCAATTTAGTTGGATCAATTTTCATTTTTCGGTACAAGGAGTGATGCCAGCAGGTTAGTGTGAGGGGCCAAGAATCTGGAATCTTAAATTTTATTCCCAGCTGTGCCATTAACTTGTTCTCCAACCTTAGGCAAGTCATTATTATTTTATTTTATTTTTTTTCTGTCAGCAGAAAGAGGATCCCCTCTCACAGGGCTTAATTAATGTTTGTAAAACATTTCAAGATACTTGGACAAAGACAGTGCCTGAGTATAAATGATGCCACACAGTCATCATAATATTTAATGGTCAGGCTCAAGGCACACCAGCCTGTGTTTGTGGAAGAGACACTAGGACACTGTTATCAATCTGATGTGGGATCTGTTTGGTTCCTTGCCACCAATATTTCTCCCTGCCATGCTGATTATATGAAGACACTAATTTTACCTATTTTAAAGCAATTCACCTGGATTTCAGGACATGTCTAGGGTCTGTTTAAATCACTTCTATACACTTCAGTGTATTTGAGGGGAGCAGGGGCAACATTTGGAGTGTGGTGGTAGAAACAACATAAGACTATGTTGAAAAGATAAGGGAAAGCAGATGTCCTCAACCTGAATCCATTCATCAAGTCCCTATTTCTTAGCAATTTGGGCCCCTGAGTTTCCTGCTGTCACTTGCCAGATCGTTCTTGAATATCATGTCCATGCTCATGCAACACAATTTGGCTTCTTCCCTATTTTGAACAATAAACAGAGGAGAAAAGGATTGTGTTGCTGGTTATGTAAAGCACAGTTGTGTTTAGGAGAACTTTTCATAAAATAGCCTAATGTACTGCCAAACCAAATAGGTTTTTAGCCTCGCAGTGTTGCAAAATGTATTGTGTCAAATTCTTGGATCTGAGAAATGAACAAAGTGCCCATTTGTTTCAACAAGAACAGAATAGAGCCTCATTTACAAAAATAAAATATGTGGCTTATGAGGCTAAAATTTCCATATTAAAACACAAACAAATAAACTGAGGAGAATTGCCACTGAATATTTTCAGTATCTAGAAAATAGGTTTGCTATCAAGAACTGAATATGTAATTTTTTCATGGGTATGGATAGCAGCCCGTGACAGAGCCCAACTATACACCAATAGAATAAAAGATGTACCTACATCAACTCTGTGGAGAAACTTGTGAACAGAGTAAAAGAGTCACTAAAAGGTTTGGGAAAAATAAATGTGAAATTCAGTTCTTGTAGAGCATAATATGGTTGTGCACATCTGTGGTGCAGCCACATAGTAAAGTAACTTTAAGTGTTTCTAACAAATATCCTTGTAAGCCACTTCTGCCTTTAGCCCCTATCCGCTGGGAGCTGAGAGCACCAAGAGATGTGCTTGGATGTCGTGGAGATCCGCGTGATGCCAGCTCAACTTCCAGCTCAACAGCATCAGGCAGAGATGGCAGGACCATGCTGGGTACGTGACCCGCCAAGCAGCTACGGCCCCGTGGTTCAGTCCTGAAGAACAGGCAGTCATGCTGTGGTTTCTGCCTTGTGCTCCACAGCTTGCCCACATGGTGTGATTCATCTGAGACCCTTCTTCTGGCTACCTGCTGTAACAGGAAACGCAAAGCAGATGCTGCATTCATGGCAATCCTAACGGGGCAGAGGGGCCCTAGAGGCGTCCTCTTGCAGCAGCCAAAATGCAGAGCAGCTCTCCCTGGTCCCGACGAGTCCATGCTGACGGAGGCAGCCGTAACCTCTTTCCTCACCCAAAGTTTGGCCAGCCTTGGAGACCTGATCCTCACCCTGATGCTATGGCTTGTGTCAGCAAACACATCTGTTCTTGGATTCTTCTCTTGATGGAGAAGGGCTAAAATTGCCCTCCTTTCTTAGCAGATAGGCAACAAAGTTTTGGGCTGCCTGTTGATCACAAGCAGTGGAAACAGTCTCTTCTGATGAAACTCTGAAATTTGCCAAACAATTAGATATAAGTCTGAGGTCCAGGCTGTAATTCGACAGGCTCAGTCAATTTGCGCCCTTGGCACAAATGACCCGCAGACGTCAGTAGGGGCAGCAGACATGGCAGTGGAGATGGCTGGCACACCAGGGTAAGGGGACATGGTGTGGGAGGGAACCTCACAGCCAGCAACCCAGCAGCTCACCACGAGCAACAAATTGGTGCAGAACCACAAAAAAAGAGAATTGCTTCAAAGTTTTAAATGAATAATTCAACACTCCTTTGATTCTTGAGTTTTAGCTACTGCAGAATGTGTGTCCTGCCACATTACTTCAACCTTGAAATGAAGTACAAATGGATATGATTCAGATTCTAAATATTTAAAGCCAGAATCAAATCTCAGATACATTGTGTGTTCTGTCATCTCAAAGACCTGATAAAGAGAAGCAATGATGGACAGCATGGATTGAAATTAAATTGTAACTCTGTATTAAAAATCTTGCACTGCTAATTCACATGAATAATTAACCACATAGAGCCTGAAGTTTGTACGTTAAGAGTATCGTTGAAGTGGTCTTTGGCATTTCTGTCTTGCTTAACCTTCCATAGGAATAGTCCAAGAAGACCTCACAGGAGAAGGATATCAACTCCCTGTTTTTCCTCTCATCTCACAAATATGCATTTGAACTATTAACATTTTTCCAGATAGACTGCAAACAAAATATTTCTAATCTTTCTTCCATTAGAAAGAAAGATAAAATCACAAGCTATATTAACACGTGGGCAATGATACCATTTTACTACCGATAGCCAGATAAAAGCAATCATCATATGAATCTTCACATACAGCAGGCAAAGACATAAGTCAACACAGCTCTCTACCAAATATTACCTTAAGAGGAGTAAGTGCATCAGGATATGACCCTATGAAATACTAAGCCTTTAGTTCCAAGATAGTGCAAAAAAACAGATGCATGATCTCATCACAAATGTCGATGTGCCAGAATACAACCATAGAATTGTAAATTCTCTAAATGCCCAAGGAAAACAATATTTGATCTTGCCAAAAAGAAAAGAAAGGAAAAGAAAGGAAAAGAAAAGAAAAAAAGAAAAAAAGAAAAGAAAAGAAAAGAAAAGAAAAGAAAAGAAAAGAAAAGAAAAGAAAAGAAAAGAGAAAAAAGAAAAGATCAACACAAGTGGCAAAATGAAATATAGTGAGGGCTGAGCATAATAAGGAATGCTAGGCCTATTTCTGCTGAAACTGAGGGTGGTCTTTTTGCTCCCTTAGCTGAACTCCAAGGCCTCAGCAGAGGACTTTGGGATAAATTACAACACAACTGCACAACAGGCTCCCCAGACAAGCTTCAGGCTGTCCACTGAAAGCAGCAATGAGGCTAAACACCCTGAATGTCGGAAGAGCCTGAGCACAGACTGCTTTTGCATTTGGCCCAGCCTTGCTTAGAAGTTATCTGAGAGTGGCTCTTCGTATGGCAGATCTTATGGGAGTTGTATGTACCCAGTGTTTTTTTATTAACAAAACTAACACAGCTGCATTTGGACAGATGGAAGTATTTTGTATTTCAGGAAGACTGTCTGCTCTAGCTTAAAAAACCCACTTCCATCATTTTGTGTTGAACTGAACCTGGGAGGGCCAGAGTGCCCACGTGGGCCCTTCCAGGACAGCAAGCCCTGGAATGAATAAGGAATCTGCAATGAATAATGCAGAGAGGGATCGTTTCCTTCCTCAGGCTCCGGGGGAACGTGTGCTACGTTCCAGCAAGTGCCCCTGAAACACAAGGTAAAAGCCCACAAACACATGAAGGAGGACGAGGAAGCAATCCAGACCCACAACAATGAAATTCCAGCTAACATCCTCAAGGCAGTTTCATAATAAGTTAGCATTGCCATGGACCCAGATGCAGCTGCAGGAAACATGGATTTTGGTTTGTTTTATATCCCATGGATTGGCATCTAGGTTCTGTAACAAGTAAGTATGATCTGTAACTGAATAGGAGCATAGCCACAGGAGAGGAAAGATTAAGGGTATCAAAGGAATACATTTTTCATTTCACTCCTTTCTTATTACAGTAGATTAAAAGAAAAAAAAAGAGAGAGTTTTGTTCAACATTCAATTTTGAGAAGAATTAAATGAGCCAAAAGCATTGTTCAGAAATAGAGCTCTGAATAAAGGATTTCAAAAACACAGTGTGTGGTTCATGGTGGGATTTCTACTTCCTTTAAAGACAAGCCATATACAGCTGTACAAGAACTATTGTCCTGTGTCTCATGAAGAAATAGTTATTCTCTGAAGTGCTCGATCTGTGAAGACACATAGGTGAAAGCCTGTAAATGAAGGGAACCACTCAAACTCTTCTGGTTCAAATCACCATCGTTCAAAAAGCAGCAAAGAAACAGGAATGATGGATGAATTAAATAGCTTTTGATTGCCTGGATATGAAGGATAGCAGGATTTTGTCTTTGGGAATGGCACGCAGCAGCAACTAGCATGCCAATGCAAGACTAAAGCCAGCCCTGAGGTGGTACAAAGGCATTGATCCTTCTTACAGAACATGGTTTGTTCTTAGGAGCCCACATGGGGAGGACAATTTTGTCTGTGGGATATGCAGAAATGTTCCTTGCCACTGAGCAGCAAGATACCACAATTTGGGGAAAATAAAAACCTGAAAAACTTACTGATAAATCTTGCTCTGGAGATTCTCTTTTCCTGCTAGTTGCATGAGATGTCAAACATGAAGACTTCAACCACCACTTTAGCCTCCATCAAGACAAAGGCTAGCAAAAGAGAAAGAAAGGCTGCAAGGCAAACTCCCAAAATGCAAGAGTGCATTTCAAACTCCTCCTTTTGAAATGAATGACTCAAAATAAAAAAAAAAAAGGAGAAATACAGAATACAAACTAGGGAACCTGAGAAAACAGATTTAATTATCATTTTAACTTTTTTTTTTTTCTTGCAGAAATTTTCCTGCTGCAAGCACACATGCTAGAGCAGATCACTAAGATCATTTGTAATCCCAAGTCATCAGGAGCTGAACTTGACTGCACTGGGCTGGGGATGTGCAATGAAAGGAAGTCACAAGGACCACAATACTGAGATCTCCAGTGCAATGGTTCTAGTGATTCAGATATTACCAAGTTTTGTCACACCTAACCAGAAAACAGGATAACACAGTATTCTAGGCAGTCATTAGTAGAGAAATGACAGCCGGACATCCTTCTTTGAGCTTTAAACTTTTGACATCAACTGTCTCATTCTGACAAGTTGTCCCTAGACCAAGGAAGAGGAAAAAAAAAAAAAAAAAAAAGTAAGCTTTTTTCCTAAAAGAAGACAACAGACTTGGGAGAAGTCTTGAGAGAAATAGCTCTTTCCTCAAGATAAAATTCTTCAGAAAGGAAGTCCTGAGATAAACTTTATACCATTTTTTAGGTACAAATGGGAAATTTTACTATGACAATTTCAAGTATATGTTGCAGACACAAGAAGCACATGAAAGAAAAGGTTTTGGATCACCTCCAGAGATTTTAGGTTATGGCAAGTACATACTACCAGGATACAATATGGCTGAAAATGGCTTCCTTAATAACAGGGTTTGGAGACCCTGGAAGAGTAAATGACTGTACAATTGGCTGAAAAAAACTCCAGTGTACAATGTTTTGGGCATTTCTGAGTTTATCAATTCCGGTGTGAGTTCATGCATTCCTTGTGTATTTTTGTTCAGAGGGATGCTCTGCTGGTCTTCAAGAGGCGGCCAGAGGAGGTAGATAGAGGCAGCACATGCAAATCCAGCTCCGTCCGAGTGGGCGGGAGAGGAAGGCTGCATCCAATAGAGCAGCCTGCGAAGGGGAAGCTCACGGATGGCTGTAAGACCTGGTCACAGAAACCACCTGAGGAAGGGCTCTGCCTGCACGTACAAGCTAGCCAAGGGTTCCTCCACTCATAACCACTTCCACCATAACCATGGCATACACAGCTGCAAAGGTATCAGAGAGAAACCTGGCACCAGGCAACAAAGTAAATTTTTGCCCGGAGAGGAAAACCTCAATTCCTGCCCAGCTGGGCCAGTTACTTCACTCAGTGTTTGGCAAGCAGGGCAAAGACCTTGGTCCAGTGGCTGAGATGTCTACTTGCTTGCGTGATTGTGAGGAAACAAGTTGAGAGGAGGTAGAGGAAGAGCTTCAGACCTCACGGGTGGTGGCTGAGGGTCTGCACGTATCTCAGCCCTGCTGACAGCCACACAGGGAGGGCGGCTGCCATGGAAAGGGCTCCTGCTACAGGAGGGAAGGTGCTTCTGCTCAGAGAAGCGCTGCAGGGGGCATGGGGAGGAGGGAGACCCCACAGGGGTTTCCTCTTCTATCTTGTCAATGAACCAGATGGCAGGACCAGCAGAACCCGAGGGAGGAGCATTTAGGAGTCAGATACCTCAGAGGGAAAAAGGAAGCCAAAAACTAGGTCTGGGCCAAACAGCACAGATGAGACTGAGGGCAGCACAGGAGTAGCCTGGGGTCTCCTCTGCAGCTGCAGCTGGCCACAGCTACGTTCCCATGCTTCCGGCAGGCCGCTCGGCCCTGCGGAGAGTTGCACATTTCCCACAGGATAGCAGTAGGGGGAAGTGCCACAAATGGACACCAGTGGCTGCAGCACACAAGCCAAAAACACGGTCAGACAGGTTTGTCGCCAGGCAAGAAAGGCAGCGGTGCAGGAGGGCCCCGGCGCGCACTGCCACGGCCCAGCACCGCGTCTGCGAGCGTGAGGGAACCACGTTCCCTCTGACAACCCTCCTGATCTCCATCACCAACCGCAGACCGGCAGGCACTGCTTGATCACCCCGTGGGGGGAAGCTTCAGAAACCCCTTTCCACCCCCGGAACCATCCCCAATTTCAGTAAAGATCCTGTGACACTTTGTGGAAAAAAACAACATTGTATTTGATTTACAATTAACAGGATTTACAAATAGTGACAAGGAAACATATTAGCCATGAAATTAGGATGCCTCTGTTGACGAAGGTGTAGCTGGCAAAGCACCTCTATGTTGAAGTCTTACGCACTTCAGTGCTAAGAAGTGTAAAATAACTTATAGGCAGGCGGGTTCAGGAATGATTATCCACAAATACAAGAGCTTGAGTATAAAACTAACTCCCCACCCCAGGCCACTGGTAAGAAACCAGTTCTGGTGAGGCTTTTGACTTCTGGAAACTGAATGAAAGGCCCACTGGCAAGTCCTAGGGAAATTTCAAAAAGGAAAAAAGACCAACAAACAGTAAATTCATTGTATGACAATCTACTGGGCAGGGAGAGCGGGCAGTGGGAGCTGTGCAGCTTGCTGAGACTCGGCAGAGCCGGGAGCTTGGCGGGACAAGGAATGGGAACCAGGACAGATGGCAGCGCTTCGTTAAAATGCTACGTTACTGCCAAGAACTTGCAAGACAGAAAGGAAGAAAGTTTTCTGATGTGCAACACAGCAAGTTAAGAACAACGTACCTAACTTTTTGACTTGTACAGAGCTTACCTATACTGTAAACACACACTTTTGACAAGTTATTTTGATTTTTGTTGCTATGCGTTATGGTGTGTATTCAGTCAAATGCAGCATTCCAAGGCTCAAAACTGATCGAGTGGTCTTCAGAATGTGGGTATATGATTTTTCCAATATCATACTAGTATTTTACAGCACAATTACAATAAAAACAAATGGTGGTAACCTAGGACAGTTCCAAGATTCAAATAAAAAATCATCAGAACCAATTCAATATAAGATATTATACATAATCAAATCATGTTAAACAGCACACTCTCGGCAAGCAGCTAATTACAAGCATTCTGCTGGTCATGTTTTTCACACAAAAATCATTCAAGAGCACATAAATATTTCTTTTTCTGATCTGCTTCTTTTTACAAAACCATTCATCAGATTCACAGAATTAGTACAAGTAAGGCACATTAGCATATATCATAAAACTCACAATAATAACAAAAAGTTGTAAAGTTTTAAGAACTAATTCTCCTTTGCAGTGATTTCTGAACCAAATGAGGCTTCATCAGTAGAACCCTCCTACAGGGATGGATTTTACTTCCATTGCAACCAACAATGGTGGGTGCAATACTGTGCATTACCATGAACATAAATAATTAAATTAATTAAGAACTGCGTGTGGTAGCAAATCCCTTTTCCAGATCTTACGGGAGAATGAGATACATTGTTTACTATGTTCGTTATGAGCACAGAGAAAGTACTTTTAGAGCTATGGAAATTAATTTCCAGTTATCAAAATAATAGGGGATATTGCATGTTTCTTTGAATATGCCATTGTATTCCTAGTATAAATATTGCTTAAAATATAAAGGATGCTATAGCATTGAATTTATTTGCATAATGAATTGTAAATGCGGATTTTTCAGATTTTACTAAATTAAATGAACCATAAACTTTCCTTCCTCCACCCCCCACCCTGCCCCCAACCAAAGGACTCTCTTTCCCACAGAAGATTCATTTACACACAACACAGCTTTTAATTAGAAGCATAATTTACAGTAAAAATTTTTTTACATTACACCTCTGCTATCAAAAAAACATGAAATCTTTCATTTAAAGTTGTAATTATACATTAAAAAATAGAACATTATTTCCTTAACAGGAAGAATGAATTTGAACATCTTCAGATCAGATTTCTTTATTGCGGCTTTTGAGTCAAAGGTCAGTCACTTTATTCTCTAATGCAGCTGCTATTTGCTGTAAACGGAAGGCAAGCTGCATTTTTTGTGCAGCTGGATCCTCTTCAAGTGCATTTATAATCTGGAAGAAATAAACACAGAATGTTTGGAATCATTTAGCTCAAAATACATAGACACTTCCTGGACCAAGTGTTTGACAGTAATTTGGCTTTACAGACTCTTTCGCATTCACTCTGTAGCAAAGATAAAGTCCATCTCCTAGGCCCCACATTCCATTTTTACATGAGGATGATAAAAATGATTGTCTCCATTACTTTGTCCCATTACTTGGGATCCAAGCAAATTAATAGGTAGTACTTTATCTTTTGAAATACTGCATACCAAGATGGACCAGGCAGTGGAAAATCACAGAATCCCACAATTACAGAATGGTTGAGTTGGAAGGGACCTCTAGAGATCATCTAGCCCAACACCCTGCTCCAGCAGGGTCACCTAGAGCACGTGGCACAGGGTGGCATCCAGGCAGGTTTGGAAGATCTCCAGAGAAGGAGACTCCACAACCTCTCTGGGCAGCCTGTTCCAGGGCTCTGTCACTCTCACAGGAAAGTTCTTCCTCACATAGAGATGGAACTGCCTGTGTTTCAACTTGCACCCCTTACACTGTCACTGGCCACCACTGAGAAGAGTTTGGCCCTATCCCTGCTACATTCTCCTCTCAGGTACTTATACATATTGATCAGATCCTCTCTCAATCTTCTCTTCTCTAGGCTAAACAGGTCCAGCTTGCTTAGTCTTTCCTCATAAAATAGATGCTCCAGTCTCTTAACCATCTTTGTCGCTCTACGCTAGACCCTCTCTAGAAGTTCCACACTTCTTAAAAGTGTGAACAAAGCTTAGAAACATTTATTTTTTAGCTTTGAACCTGATTTTACTTAAGCCTCACCCCACAAGGCTTAATGGTCACCCACCTGTGCTGGCTAACCCCATCCCCAGGAGTTGGGCTGGGAGGAGCTCCTGGGTGCCCGTGCGCGGGCAGAGCTGTGAGCACTGCGCGGCCTCCTCCCTCCATGAGGAGCACAAGGAGGCATCGGCCTGGCTGCTGCACCGGGCAGAGCTGTGAGCACTGCGCGGCTTCCTCTGCCCATGAGGAGCACAAGGAGGCAGCGGCCTGGCCACTGCACCGGGCAGAGCTGTGAGCACTGCGCGGCCTCCACCGTCCATGAGGAGCACGAGGAGGCAGCGGCCTGGCCGCTGCACCGGGCAGAGCTGTGAGCACTGCGCGGTCTCCTCCGCCCATGAGGAGCACGAGGAGGCAGCGGCCTGGCCGCTGCACCGGGCAGAGCTATGAGCACTGCACGGCTTCCTCTGCCCATGAGGAGCACGAGGAGGCAGCGGCCTGGCCGCTGCACCGGGAGCTGCGGGCTCCTTCCCCTGGCTCTTTGGGAGCAGGGCTGAGAGCCCGGCCCGGTGTCACAGAGCCCAGGTGGCCCCCAGGCCGCTGAGGGGCCCCCAGCGACTGCACGTGGCCTCTCTCCTCCACAGGCCCAGTGCAGACAGGCTAGACCCTCAGACACCAGGGATTTTAAAGCAAGAGCTAGAAAAGGTCAACTATTATGAGAGGGATTTTCCTCAAATAGAGCTTTCTAGGGCTTTTCAATATCAGATTTCAAAGCGTTCAGAGGGTCTTCATTTCCACTATCCTTTAGGGAAACTTCTCCACAAACTATTAAATTTCTCCATTAGGACAATGTATCAAATGGCAAATTCGTTCCTTTTCTAAAACTTGACTTTATTAAAAAAAGTCAGGCACTAATAAAGCAGAAACCTTTAGCTATGTTTCAATACTACACAAACTCTGAAGAGCAAGAACAGGAAAAATGGTTTCCCTGTCACCACCTTACTCTAACCAATTCCTGCACTTTATTGACAACGGGAATTAATGAAGTCAGTATCAATCTAGTTCCTAATTTAACTTCCAAGGACTGGCACAGGACTTGATTTTCAAACACCACAGCAAATTTGTTTAGAAATCATTATTTCAACAGTTTTATTTTTAGAGCACAGCAACAGAGTTAATAAATACTTATTACAGTATTTAAATTCGGCCGATTTAATTTGATATTGTTTCCTAATTCAACCAATTACGTCTAGCTGTAACTCCTTGAATCTTGACTAAATAATTCATGATTATCTCTGCTGGTGAATATACCCTTCCTATAAATTTGGACAATTAGACTGTACCCACTTAGTCACTGTCAAGCCCCGCAGAGAAGCACAGGGAACAGCGCATGCTGGGAACCATACTTCCACTATTAAAGACAAGGGCAGCTGCAAAATGTTCCAATTTATGCAAATTAAAACATTTTTATGGAAAACAAATAAGCTCAATTAATTTTACAGAATGGTCCTTGACAGATTATCTCCATAACTCCACGTTAGCAGCCGTGTGATCACACGCACCTTGTTGTTGCACAGCGCTGTATGCAGCAGGAAGAGCTGCAGATAGGCTCTGAGATTGGCTGCCCTTGTGCTGATAAACTCCAGCAGGCTGCTGAAAACAAACGAGGCGCAGCCGGCGCCTCCGCCTGCCAGCGAAAATGAGCGTCCAGAAACCGTGATGGGAAGCAGGAATGCGCGCGTGGGGAAGAACCGGGGCCCGGGGATCCATTTGTCATCTGGCTTCCTTGACTCTTTCTGTAGCAGGTCAGGCCATGGATATATATATGTGTGTGTATATATATATATTTATATATTTATGTTTATATATCATATATTCCATATATGATATATAAAAAAACTCTCTATATATGTGTAAATATATGGAAAGCATTGTAAATTGTAAATAAGGTTACTTCATGCTGGGGAAGAAGGGTGAGGAAGGCAGGGCCACATGCTGGCCTGCGTGTCTCTGCCCGCTTCCCCAGTGGCGTCTGTTGCGGGATGCTCTAGCTGATTTGGTTTTCCTTGCTTCCATCTGCTCAGGAGCCACGCGGAGCTGGCTGCTGCTGCAGAAAGCAGCTGCAGGGAAGCAGAAGACTTGCTGCCATCAGGGTAAGTGTAAGTGAAAACAAGAACTGTGGTGAGGTGCAGGACAAGCTGTAGAGAGCTCGCATGCGCTGCGCTCCTATTCTGATTCAGCATCTGTTCTTGCCTCCTTTGATTTAATTCTAAGAGTTTTCTGGACACATTCATTTCCATGGAAACCTTTGAACGCAAGTTCCCTTCTCTCTTTTTGTTTTCGGATTACGTTTGGAGAGCCATAGCCACAGCCCAGCTACACTGGGATATCCTTTGTTCCCCTTTCCACACATCCTGCGGAATCCAGGCAACATTTTGGATTGGGAGCTTACTTGTGAATCAGACCATATTTAGCAGTTTTTCTACCTTGGTTTACCTTGGGCAGGCACTTAATTTTCATGGCACAATGGGGATTGGGTATGGAAGTTTTAATTGTAGGTGAGCTAATGAAAAATGCATCGCTCCATTCCTACAAGTGAAATGATTTTCATCGATTGTCCCTAATAAAAAAACAACTAGCTCAAACCCTAACCTCTGAGGATTGCTTTTTGCTCAGTGGTATTTTTAAATCCTGATTCTTAGGAATTAGTGTGGCAGGAGAACCACGCAGAAATGATTTTTAAATCTGATTCTCCTTCCGATATGGTTAAGTTATGACCATCAAAACCAGATAACCTATAATGAAACTGTTCACTTACAAGTATACCCCCTCCAGCAGCATAAATCGAAGTGACAGGTGTAAGTGCAAAGCTAGACGTGTCTCTTTGGCATTGCTTTTACCTGATTATCCAGGGAATTACGAAGTTTTTTGTTTAGACTCATGTTAACCTCTGTAGCACATTATCATTGATATTATTAAAAAAACAAACTCCAAACCCCGCAACTTACCTCATCATAGTATTTGTTAGTATACTGGTAGAGTTGGTGTAGAGCCACAAGCGTGTTTAGAGAATCAGTATGTGCCTGTTAAACAACACAAGTGAGGGGCAAACATGTCAAAATATGATTGTAAACAGCTAAAAGTTATGCACATGCATGACTGCTGGATATAACAGACAACCCTATTTTCATAGTCAAGATCCTGCATCCTGTACCTTATTGCTATGTTGACAGTTTGGGCAGAAAAAAGGGCGAGAAAACTTTGGTGATTTTTAAATCACAATTTTCCCACTGCTGTTTTTTCCAGGCTATCCACAGCTCTGACACTGGGGGTGGCAAACAGGCAAATATTTTGAACTCAGAATGTCAAACCACAGCTCGCAGCTCTAACATCTGTTACAAATATGGCTACATACAACTTAAGCATTTAGTTAGCACAATCTGCAAATTGTTGAGCTATTAAATGTCGGTCCTGTCACTGTCATGTCTGTTTGAAATCCCCTTTTTTTCCAGCTCATTTTAAATGCTTGAAACTATTCACATCTCACTATAGCAAAGGTGTAATTCATCAAGTCTGCAAGCACATGTACATTCGGAAAAATCCATCTGGATCACAAAAATGGAAAAGGGAGAGAGAAAAGAGGCTTTAAATGAAGCAGGAAATAACTCCAGCACTACCTCTTCCTCCTTCCCTCCATGACATTTGACATCTTAGTGAATGTGCTCTACCTGTCTAAATATCTGTTTTCATTCAAATGTACAGGATTCAAGGTTCCATCCATGCCTTTAAGTCTTTTAAATTAGTAGAGAAAATTAAAAATTAAAAAATATTGCTTTTGGCATAAATGATTTCCCAAGGCATAAAGCAGCAGAGAAATATCCACGTTTCTTTGTTCTGTGAGAGTCACTTCTAGACCTGGCAAAATCTGGAATTTTCTATTAATCCTTACATATTTATTTTATCACAATTTGTAATGTAAATAGAAAGGACCAGTAAATTCTGCTGATTTTAAAACACAGTTTTAAATTCATTTCTAATCACTAAACATCTTAATTTTATATACATCTCTTTTTTTGAGATAAATAACATGAACTGGAAAATGAAATGTCACCGCAGATGAGTTGTGTAGTGAATGACTGAAAATAGAAATGTTCTCATGAGGAAGTTGATCCACAAAATGTTAGGTCCTACGGGCATTGAAATAAATAAGCTACAGAAATTCCCCAAACATCTTCATAACTGTAGAAGTCTCAAGCTAAACTGCACAAGAAAAGCATCCAGGATATACAGTAGCTCTTTGCTGAGGCTAAACCTAATCTGTTAAGGCTGGAGAGGGCTTCTCCTGGCTCCCTAAGCTCAAGTGCATGGGCTCCTGCAGGGCTGAGGCAGGTTTTGTGGCACTTCTGCTCCTCCTGCCTCAAACCAGAGTCCCTGGGGGAAGCCAATGCTGCTCCCTCTCCCTATAGCCACTAGGATGGACAATCCACAGTAGCCTGGTGTAAGAAGAGAGAAGAAAAACCACTGCTTTAGGGAGCATTTTAGGGAGGTGAGCTACTCATGCACGGTGCACGGTTCCACCACCGACCTGCAGTGCACGTGTGCAGTGCAAAGAGTCGTACTGCCCTTGCTCTGCAGTGCACTTAACACGTATGCCTCCCCCTTCATCTCTGCAATCTGATTTTTGCTGTAATACCACTCTGTGAACTCAGTTTTTACTTATTATCAATATGATCAATGATAAAAATCCTCTATAAACTGCCAAGAGAAAACACCATTCAACAGTGTTACAATCTTTCTACGATAGACATGAAAACTGCCACTTTTTTCTAGCTTCAAGATCATTCAAATAGATTTGTGGCAGTAACTGCTCTTGGTTCCATTCAATAATCAGCATTTCAAAGGGCTAAAAATCGCTACACTAAGCAAGAGTATTTCAGAGATATATGAAATTATTCATTTTATTAGCACATACAATAAACTCACTCATAGAGAAGACAGTGAAAATGAGAGCTAGGCTCCAATTTCAGGAGAAGAAAAGTTAATATATGCTTACCCTAGAAATCTCTGCTAAGTGGGTGTTCATATCCTGGTCGCTCACTGGCACCATCTGACGAATACCTTTGTAATAACTGCAGTAAACACAAACAAACGTGCAATTAGGTGAAACACACTGTGGTTTTCTGGTAGTTCTATATTTTGTGTTTGCAGTTATTTAAAACATGCTTCTTAACAAGCATGGAGCTTGTTCTACTGCAACCGATCCATTTAGTAACCCCACCTCCCATCAGTCATTTGTATTTATACACCAGCAGCAGAAGCAAATTGCCCTTTATATACAGTGCCATGCCACTGAAAGGGATGTATTTCTAATTCTGGTTGATCCTTATTTGAGGTCTTCAAGCTTTTGAGGTCATTGACCAGCAAGGTGCTTCTTCTGCAGCACACCTGCCGCGATACCATGCAGTCCTCAACTAGCAAATGGCCAAAGAGGCTTTGGAAGGGCTGTGTTTGTGCAGATGTTTTGGGGAGTTAGTGCCTACTCAGTTGTGGAAATGCAGCGCTGAATAACAGATTATGTAAGTAAGGAAAAGAAATGGTGCAAACAGCACTGAGATGTGTCTATCTGCACACACATGAACACGCGTTTCACTTCAGCGCTGCCAGCAGCACCCTGCTCTTCTCTGTCTCCTCCCAGCCTCTCATATGAACAAGGAAACTTTTTAACATCCAAGTGTGAAATCTTTAACACTTGAAAGTTGACTTAGACTCCCTCAGCATTCACTTCTTCAGTTACTAAACACATTCACAAAGACTTAAAATCTTGACAACTGTGAATAAATATAAAGAAAGTGTTTTTACACTTACTCTTCCACCATTTTCTTATAGTTAGAGATTTCTTTTGCGTAAAGTAATTTATTACTTGGAGAATCCTGAAAAAAATATGAAGAGAGAAACATACTTGATTTGTGAGCATTTCTAGAAGGTAACAGAAAGTCAAGCATGTAAGATCACCCCTTTATAACATATGCACTTGAGCTTTTCGGTATTAACATTATGTTCCTTGGTATGTGGGTAGGATTATTTGTCTTAGAGGGAAGAGGTTGGCATAGGACATTATTATTGCATTTTACAAAGATATCAATGCAAGATGATTCGAAATTATGGTGGACATGAAAAAATCACTTCTGAAATCTGCTTTTTATAACGGCAGTTGCTATTTTTTCCTTTTTATGAATACCAGTTGGCAGGCAACACAGTAACAATGACATGTTCACCAACCTGTTAAGTAGTGAAATGCTAACTTCATTATAAAATTAAAAAGAAACTATCACTGCTTTATCTCCTCCGAGAATGGGTATTGTCTACAGTGATGCCCTTTGTCTTGTCAGGCATGAACGCAGTCAGGATGTAGAATGCAAATCACTTACTCTGCTTAATTTGTGCTCTGTTCTTGTGCAAGCATCCATGAAAGTCTGTGCGATGACTGACAAGGAGGCATCCACTACTTCGTGAACATGAACATCAAAGATGAAATGGGGATTTTTCAGTATGTTTACCCAGAATCTAAGAGGCAAGCTGCAAAGCAAGGAAAAAAGATAAATAATCCATTTTACACTACAAATGTTCGACAACACCAACAAAAAAATCAAACGAAATTAAATATGGGTTTTGCATTTTGATCTCACTGTGGTGAATTTTAATTTTATATTTCAACAATTACATACGCAGTCTGATGTCTAGTTTACATGACTGGAAACAATGCCTTTACGTCTCTCACTGTTGCATGAAAATGAGAAAAATTCATCTGAGAAGAACTTTGAGTGCTCCAAACAGAAAAAAAAAGATGTGTGGTTAGAGAAACACTCTGACTAACATTTTATTAGATTTTGTGCTTTGACAGATAAATCTAATCCCATTTGCATCTTGCTCTTCTGGAGGATCTTATTATGAAAGGGTAGCACAGAAGGGAATCCTCAGTTGCAGGGACACCAAGAAAAGACAGAGAGTAATAAAAAATAACAAGAGAAATCTGCCAAGAAATACTCATTGGAAGCTGGTTTCATTTTTGCAGCTTCTAGACTTATCAGGAACCCTTTTGATCAGCAGAAACATATTATATTGATCAAAATTATACTGAGAATTATAAATGGCATTTATGTGTCCCTGTGGCTAGAATGTTCCCCTGGAGCAGGGATTAAACATTATTTTTTTCTGCAAAACAAATATTTTTCTGTTCATACTGCACCTATTTGTTTTCCAGATGTGGATGGTATCTTCATCCTTGATGTCATGTTTTTCTGCTTGCTCATCAAGAAAGTCAAAGAAGTACTTCACAGCTGGAGGCACTACATGATTCGAGTTGAGCACGCTATGAAAAAAGTTATCTACAAACTGCTGAAGTGTCCCCTGAAAGTGAATTAAAAACAATTTATTACATTTGCTGATTTCAGTGCCATCTTAGATTTTTTTTTCCCCATTTACATCCCCATCAGCCTCTATCCAGGTGCAGTCACTGGAGGCCTTTGTTCTGCAAACTAAGGGCACACGGTGACAAAAACAAGTAACTTCTCAATGCAGAGACCTTGCCAAGAGCCAAACAGTGAAGACCTTCCAGAGAACAGTTTTATGCTCGAATGTGAAAGGTTGTGACTTCACCGACTGTTATATGGTTAACACACAAAGGTGTGCTTTGTGTTTGACAGATAGAAGAAGCAAAAACTGGCTGCAAGTGACAATAGGTACACAGTTGAAGGCCGTTGTGCACATGAAATAACTGTGGGCAATGTTCAGCTTATCTTGAGGCTTCCACTTCCAGTTTCTCTGACGCCAGGGCATCATGTCCTATTACAGCAATTTTTTGAAACGAAGTGAGAGGGATAAGTAACACTGAACATTTCATTTTTTTCTTTAGAGGCAAGAGATTGTGTCTCATCAGACACCTAATGGCCTCCATACACAACCTTTCTTTCACAACCACTTTCACACTTGGTCAAATGGCCTCAGCTGGAGCTGAACCACCCTCATCTTCTCCAGTAAGAGTGACTGGGTCCTGCCTTTTGGGTCAGTAAACACTTTATTCTGAAAAATGTCAAATCATTCTTTCTGCAAGCAAGACTAGTTAGCAAAATTATTTTGGCTGTAATACATTTTGCTGTAAAAGCCTAAAAATATTCTAAAAGGACTGTTAACACGTGAAAGTATTTTTACTATTTTTTTCTAGATTACACTGCAGCATCATCCACAAAGAAAATCAGGGAAACATAAAGCTCTGCAGCAGCATATAAAGGATTTGTCCTCCCCAGGAAGGTTCTTGGGTCGTGCGAGGGTGGTGAAGCAGCAGACACCTAAGCCCTACCTTCACAGACAGAAGTCTTGTCAGGTAGATCTCGGTAATGGCTTTGGTTCTCTCCTTCTCCTTCACGCTGCCCCGCTTCGATTTGCCTTCATCGAGCTCATCCACGGGCCGCACCAGGTGCCAGACCTTGTTCTCGTCTTCCAGAAGCGCGTGTCCTAGGAACAGCCGTTGCAGTAGTTACCAAAAACTTCCCGCCAAAACAGCAATGCAAAAATAATAATGTGCACGAGTACACGCAATATCCATCTTCTCTTCCCTCAGCCAAAAGGAGCTAGGTGACTCCAATCTCATCTAACTTACACAGCTCGAGTACTAAATTGTCTATGGGGTGTCAGCTGAAGAGGCGGCTGAAGCGACACACAGCTTTCTCCAGCCAGCAGCAAAGCCAGAGGGAAGATGGACAAGGAAACTCCTGTTAAGTTACACAAGCCCTGGCGCGTATTTTGGAGGTGCCCACGCTGAAATGCTCTGTGATGTCCTGTAAGTTCCCAGAGATCAGATGAAGTTAGAGAAACTTGGCTAGTTGTCACCCCATAGCCAACATGGACCGAGTGTTTGTAGCTCACTGCAGGTGCAATGTAAGACATGGTCACACAGGCTCGGGTGAATTTGGCAGAAATGATCTAAGAATTTACAGTGTCAATCTTTTTTTCTCAGGATCATCACCCAAACTTACATTTTTTACCCTAAATGCTAAGTTCCAAGTATCGCATCTCAGTTCAAACCTGCCTTTATCAGCACAGGACTCTACACTTAGTTTGATAATAGGTGAATGCTCAGAAAAGATCTTCGAGTATCTGTTGTTTCAAAAAATTCAAAAATATATGATTGTTATAACTTACTATTAACCTTGAAAAAAAGACTGGGTCACAAACTCAGTTAATGAACTATTACAGCCCCAAAATTTCAAAGATTCTTGCAATTCCAAACTGGTGTTTTCCACTACAGCTGTGATTACATTATACACATGTAGTTATATTAAAACATAGAACCTAACTGTAATGTAAAATTACTGCAAGGTAATTTTTTGTAATGAAGCTGAATTGTGATTTTTTTCTGGGAAAAAAAACTTTCAAATTAAAAAATGTTAATTTTTAATGCTTCACCTTCAAATGATTCAACAACTTCCCCTGGAATAGCACCACTGATTTTAGGGATTATGCCAAGTAGGTATATTAATACCACCTTAAGGATTTAAAGAAAGAACAAGCAAAACCAAGAGATCTGAAACTACATTCCTCAAAAGGTACACTAAATTTACCAGATAGCATATGTGCTCAATATTTCATTGTAGGAGAAAACAACATTTTTATGTAATCTGGAGAAGCCGACACGTCTGCTTGAATCCATTTCATACATTCTCAGGAAAAGCATTAGCTGTGCAGCCTTCTGGTGCCTTTACCACTTTCTGACTCCCCCCAGATTTGCCACACTTAATCATGTTGTCATTTAACAGTCCTTAGTTTGACTTGGAAGCTCAATGCCACTGAAGCAAGGTAGAAATAAAAGTTATCATTTTATTCTGAAGCAGCTATGATTTCCCAATCAATACCATTCATAACAATCATTCTCCGGCATGGAAAAAAACTACTGGCGGGCCTGAATTTTTGAATTTCTTCTGCAATGCCTGTCATTTACTTTTGTAAACAAATAGACGATTACAAGGGAATTCAATTACAGTGGAAACTATTTTTCAGCCTTGTGCAAGCTGTTTGGTACTCTTCTGCTTCCTCCTCCAATTCAAAGGAATTTATCCTCTCTGTGCCCTCCCGGAGGTAAGACCAAATTTAACTTTTCAGTAAAGAGAAGGAGCCAAGTGGATTCCATGCAGATTGTTTGTCCTCACACACATCTTAATTTGGCCCACGTTCAATTAGCAGGAACAGAATTGGCTACTAGTGCAATAGTATTTATTTCACAGAAAAATAGGGCTTAAAAGAAAAAAGCTCAAACAGATGAACTTTTGTAATACAAAGATCCTATTTCACTGCTCGAAATAGCTTCAAGAAAGAGGAAGAGAAAATCAGAATACGGGGCAACACAGCACATTATCACTATGGTTGCTAAGAGGAGATAATATTGCTGTGAGATAACATTTTCCCCAGTGGAAACTGATGAAGTGAAGAAGAGAAAAAGCGAATCCCAATATTTTGGCAGTCACATTATACATCAAGCTGTAAGCAAGGAGAAGGCTGCACTCCCTGGGTCAAACAACTTTCCTCCCAGCCCTCCGCTTCTTGGCCCTTTGAGAATTTTGTGGTTGATCTAAAATAACACTGGAGCTGTGTTAACCACAGCTGTGCTGACTATTTAGCATGGCAGAATCCAAATATAAACATGGTGGAAGAAAGTGAGATGGTGAGAGGTGGTTTCTGCCCTACAGAAAATTAAGTTTCCTTCCCAGTTCCTGCTCCCTGCTGAATACACTTGTCTGTGTAAGTGAAGGTGGGGCTGTCCTGCACAGAACTGCGGATCAGGATTTCTGATCTGCAGCCTTCTGGCTACTCTAAACCGTAACAACAACGATAGTTATTTACAACAACAACAATAATAACGAAAAAAGTTATCAGCAGAGAGTTGTTTTCGCTTACAGTTCTGTATAGAAATACTAGTATAAAATGGTTGAAACGACTCTCCATTTTGATACTAATCAGTAATTTCATTTTTTATCTCCAGAGGCAAAAGATTCTGCATTTAATTTGTCGCAACCTCCAGCCTATAGTGTCTTCCTGTTAGAAGCAGTGATACAAAACCAGAATGGAAGCAATGCCAGGTTTTAGAGCAACATCTCTGAACATGATTCTACATTTTCGTTCTGTGCAAAGCCTAGTACTTTGGCCGACAGTCAATGGCTTCAGCTGACAATTCTCAATGCAAAAGGTGCAAGTTAACGAGAGACTCTGGATAAAAGGAAAACCACTTTGTTGCAAGTCTTATTCAAAAAGCAGGGATAGGATATTCTATTTATTCCAACCCTGTGAATCCCTGACTGTCATCTAAATGCGTATGTGTGGGAGGCAAAGTCTCTGATCTTTCCCTCTCCTTTTTGCACAGCGTAGCATCTCACAAATCACTGTCACTGTGGGCTGCTGCTTTGCCCCAGCTTTGTAACATTTTATAGCTTTCCAAAAGAACAAGCTGGCACCAGATAGCTCTGAGGACCCCTAGGCACTAATGAAAATGTGCTAGCATGGCATGAAATACTGTCTTCCCAAATTTGTACATTGTCACAGTTCAAGAGAGGGTAAGGAGAAAAAATGAGGTGGAAGTCATCTTCTCCTTATGCTTTGGGATCTGAACTACTTCTATGGTTTTATTTTTTTTTATCTCATGTATCAGGGTAGTCAGGAGCACTTGTGAGCCTTGAGGTCTATTTTTCCTTTACAATTTAGTATGTCATATGTATGACTAGAGAGTTCATCCTGGAGTGCAGACCAGGTAGATTAAGTAGGTTCTTCACAACGAACTGACATCAAAGATAGAATCATAGAGGATTAAAAAAAAAAAACCCAAACTTCACATGGTCTAGTTGTCTACAGGGAGCAAAGCAGGGAAGACTGGACAATTGGGAAGCCAGAAATGGACACTTAATATCTACCTGTGTTAATAGAAAACAAGTGAAGAACAACAACAGGCTCCATGTGTCAACCTGCTGCAGCTCTTGGGAGGGAGATGATCACAGTCACCTCAGCAATCAGTGCAAATAAATCCAGCAGGGACTAGAAATCAGCTTTGCCCTGCTGCCCTTCACTGCCCTCTGTATTAAACAGAGTGGCTTCTTAAGTTAAATTGCTGGGTTGGCAACTGCCCTGACAGAGGAGGAGCCACCACCTTCCTTACTATGGTAGATGGTTCCGGCAAAGAGGTGAGAGGAGAGCTGCAGAGCTGCAGCTGTGACCACTAGGAAAACCTCCAAAGATCATGGAAAAAAAATCTCAACAAAAACCACCCAGGAGCAGAGGGTAAGAAGTGAACTGCAAGTAATGCTGCCTGGACTGATTTCCTGGCCAACTCCCAACATTACTGAAGTAGAAGTCTGCACATTTTTGTTAAAAAGCAATACATATCAGAGCTATTAGCTGAGAGCCATATCCTTGAAAAACGCACATTTTTGTTTTATTATTTCCAATCTGTTTGACTGTCCAGCACTCAAAACCTTATTCAATGTAAGATCAGTGAATCTGTTTAAACAAATTAAACTATTAGGTGGAGCAATGGCTTTTGCAATCAACGCAAGACAGAGAAGTGTATCAAATGACTTCAAGGAAGGAAGGATGATCTTAATTATCATCGCGTAAATCCAAGTTCTATTTCATGTAAAATAATAAAGGATAGAAAAGAGAGGCTGAACATCTAAAATCTGAAGGAAAAGCATATGACAAAGAATATAAATTTACAAGTAAAGATTTCTATGAAAATATGACTGCACTGTAGCCTGGAATGGATGTTGTATCTCAAACGCTTTGAGATTTAGAAGTTGGCCTAGACAGAATACTGACATGTGGAATTAACAGCTTTAAAAGACTGTTCACAAGCTAACCAGCCTTATTCTGAGTTGAGAAGAAGTCCGTCATGTTGTAGTAGGCAGGAGTATTGGAATTAACTTTATGTAACAGCTGCATTAGTAATATGAAAGAAAGAAAACATTCTAATGAAATTCCTGATGCTGACAAAGGAATTGGGGACAACATAGATTCTAAAGAGATTATGTCAACGGAATGAACATAACCAATGTACCAACCTTGGAAAATCAAGCTAATGTAGCTGCGGAAAAAGCATTTGCCATGCACTCAAAGGGAAGGCAAATATGAACACAGAGAGATGAGTATGCAAAGTTGTAGAGCTACAAGAAATGCAGTGAAAAACGTACTGCCCTACACCAGATTGCTAACATAATGCAGTGTGGAAGAAGGTCACTAGCATGGGTTCATCTAGAACGCTGCTTTCAATTCCCAGTTTAATGGAAATAATTTGAGAAGAGGCTAAGAGAGGACAGAGAGAGAGAGACAGGAAGAGGTGAAGCTCAGGAAAGATGAAGCCTGCCTTTTGAGCAATGAGACAGAACAGAGAGACTGTCTAGGCAGCCCACAAGTATCTCAAGCTGGTAAAGGACAAGGATGAAGAGAAATGGCACAGTTGGTGTGCAATGGAAAGAGCTGACATGGTGTAAATGGATGCAATGGGATTAAGAGACAAAATGCCAGGAAATGTTTGCTAAGAGCAACTTCTATTAAGCTGGGGTATTGACTCATACTCATCATGGTGAAAGACCTATTATTTCAGGCTTTTATAACTGGGAGGAAGAAACAGGGTGCAGTGGGTAACACAAAACAAGTAAGCATTATATTGCTTGCTGGGGAATATTTAGCTCCATTGAGACTCTTGATAAACAATATCAAGACAATAGCGTCACCATCGCTGTGTGGGTTTTGCCTCCTAGCCCTTTTGGAAGGTAGGGAAGCCACGTGATACGTACTTTCTCCTGGAACATCTTGCTGATTATCCTCCGGCTGCTGGGAAATTCCCATTTTTGACAAGATGAGCGTGGCACCATCTCGGACCTTTGAAAATACAAACACAAAGTTGTTATTCCAAATAAGGTAGTTTGACTGAACCTCGTTGTTAACATCTAAACTCCAGCGCCTGTAATCTTTGGGGGGGAATCGGGACTTATGATAAATTTTGCCCTTCAAAGGATTCTTGAGTGACTGTGCCTGTAATTCAGAACAAACTCCCTCCTCTTCCATTTACAACAGTCTAAACCTCCTCTGAGATAACTGAAAATACTGGAAACATATGCAAGACTTCAGTGGTTCATTAAGCCTGTGTGTGGGCCCTCTGTGCAAAAACGGATTTTATGGTGAGACCTGTTTGCTCAGAAAGTGACATCTTACTTTCCTAAATTGAACATTTATGCCATGAAAAGGATAAATAACATAAAAAGGAAAGATAAGTGGACTGCCAGTGTTTGGTAGTGAGCATATGAAACCTAAGACAGACGCTACAAAATATCAACATCTGCTCTCCTGATTGTGTTGTTGAACAAACCAGATCAACTCAAAATCTATTTAGCAGCATAGCAGGGACAAAGATAAATCTCAGCGGTAGGAAGTGATAGAGAGAAAAGACGAATACGAGACCTGGCAAAAGAACAGAGAGCTTTTACCAGACAATGTATTTGGACTCAGCAGTGCTGAGGAAGCCAAAGCCCTGGCATTTAGGCATGCTTTTGGTGAGAAGTTCAGGCAGTAAGACTAGACCTAGCCTTTCACGCTCACATATTTTAAGTGTTTTAGAGCCTAGACCCAGAGCTAGTTTTCTGTGATTCCTTATGTAGCACAGGAGAAGCTTCTCTACAAACAAATTAAGATTTTATTTATTACTGGAGAACAGTTAACAGATGCAAACAACTGTTGTGAAACACCTCCTTACATTATAATGCATTAGTGTGTTGATACGTTTCCATCTGCCATCTTTTTGTGATGTTAAATCCAAGTCTGAGAGGATCTGTGCAGTAGAACCTGGACGCCACTCTGCAGAGTAATTAAAAGGAGAAAAAGCATTTTTTAAGCTTGTGCAGAAATAACTACTCCAATAGTATATTTCGATTTAAAGAACCACTCATACACTGTGGAACATTAAAAAAAGTCATTTGGGATGTGCCACAAAATGACATGTTTCCTAGTTTGGCTTTTATTATAGACATTTGCACAGTTTGCAAAAGTTTACACTTCTCCAAACTATGCACATGTCTTCTGATTAATTTCCATAGAAAGTTGAATTCCTTTGAAAAAAACACAATATTATAAAACCTGCTATAAGCCCAAAACAGGAGTAGGACAGACTTTCTATGGAACAGAACAGACATTTTTAATTAACTTACTGTGGCTTTCTGAAAAGCAAGAATTGCATCCTCTATTTTCAAACTGAGGCAGCAACAAAAATATCATCAAAACTACTTAATTAGAATTCTCAATATGAGATGGATAACCTTTTAACATTCACATCAACATTTTCAGAACAGAACAGCAATTCTGAAACTCTTCAAGAAAAAGAATTTTCAGAGACTAAGTTCATCATCTCCTGAAATTACAGCTTCTTGGGCTTTTTTTTTGAATAGCCATCATGAGCAAGTCAAAATCAGTTTCAATTTCTAAAATTACATCATTATTTCTCCATCAATTAATTGTCCATGCCATCATTACCACATTAATTAGGACTTGAGCTACTCACTCTGTCAGCCAGGAATACATATCAGTCATTAATATGCCCACTGCACACTAATGACAGTAGACCAAAACTTTCAGAATCATGGAAAAGAACTCTGTAAGAAAATATTCCCTTTTAATGCATATTAAGATTGTTGCAAGGTGCAATACTTCTGCATTTAGCTGAACATGAATTTGGCATTTAAAATGTACTTTTTTTCTTTCACAGTAATTTGCTTTTAGGAAAAAAAATATGAAAGAAAACCATAAAACACACTTCACCTGCTCAACACAGTAGGGCAAGCAGCTACTTACCAAGAACTACACTGTCTGCTTTTGGCCACTGTGAACATGACTGACTTCGATAGACTTGGTCTATTATCTTTTCCTTTACTTGAGATATAGTATCACAGTTGAGCACTTTCACAGGTATGGAGTCAGTTCCTCCATCCTGTACATATACATTTACTGTCTGCAGAGGAAAGAATATGCACCGTTATTAAGATAAATTTTAACTCATTCCTTCCTTTCTGACAAAATAGAAACGATGTAAAATAGATTTTCTTGTGCCTAGTATGCTATACATTTGAAAAAATAGCAATTTTTTATTTTAATATTTTTGAACAGAGGAAGGCACAAGAACAAAGTAGCTGGAACACTGACAAATTACATCTTCTTATATATCCTGATAACCTGGGACATAGAGAAGCACAAGCAATCAGTGCTCCACTGTAATGAGTTACCCATGGGCATCAGAGCTGCGCTTCACTCAACTCCTAATAGAGTGTAGTTGTGAGCTTGCATGCTCCTTTATGCTATATATCATATAATCACAGAATCACAGAATGCTTAAGGTTGGAAGGGACCTCTAGAGGTCATCTAGTCCAACCCCCTGCACACGCAGGGTCACCTAGAGCACGTGGCACAGGACTGCGTCCAAGCGGGTTTTGAAGATCTCCAGAGAAGGAGACTCCACAGCCTCTCTGGGCAGCCTGTTCCAGTGCTCTGTCACCCTCACTGTTAAGAAATTTTTTCCTTAAGTTCATGCGGAACTTTTGGTGCTTCAGTTTGTGGCCATTACCTCTAGTTCTGTTGGTGGCCACCACTGAAAATAGGCCAGCACCATCCTCCTCACTCCCTCCTTTGAGGTACTTATAGACACTGATTAGATCCTCTCTCAGCCTTCTCTTCTCCAGGCTGAACAGGCCCAGCTCCCTCAGCCTCTCCTCATAGGGCAGATGTTCCAGGCCCCTGATCATCCTTGTAGCCCTGCGCTGGACTCTCCCCAGCAGCTCCACAGTCTTCATGACTTTACTGGCATGGTATGGCTGCATACACAAATCTTTATGGTTTTATTTCACAAGTAGAGCAGACTAATGATTGTAAATGTGGTCATTTAACATGGCCTAACTGACACGCAGTGACTTGTTCAACTCTTATCCCTCGATCTCCAGTGATGAGCTCTTCATTTTCTACATTTATATATACATATAACAAAAATAACACATATGTAGATACATACATATAAATATATATAAGCCATGAACAGCATCTTTGTTTTTCAAAGATTTAATTTACATTTTACTGTTATCACAATTACTCTAAGAGCTTCAGAAAGCACATGTAAATAGTATATTCTAGTTCTAAAATTTACTGTTTTCTGCTAGTATTGACATGTTTTATTTATGTTAAAGAGAATCTCTTGAAAGCCTGTAATTTGCTAAATCTACGGTGATTTTATTAAAGCAGTTCCATTATATAAATGACAATTTTGAAAGAGGAAAAAGCAAACGAGAAGACGATGGCCAGGTAAGTGAATCTTCATGGAGGAACCCCTAAACGAGTGATGTTAATGCAACATACCTTTTTTTCACTAGCTAATACAGTAATTCAGCTTTGAGTTTTCCAGGACCTTTTGCTAGTCACGTTTCTTTGGGAGGAAGGCGTCACATTTGCCCCATGACTGCCCAGCGGTGAATACTTCACCAGTCAGATATGGTCTATAATCCCTAAATCTTCAGAAATAAGCTTGCCTGGTTGGTATTTTTAAACAGTTAAGAAACCCTGCCATATGGCAGTCAAATTAAACATGATTGCACTGTCCCTTGACAGAACTCTCTAACTAATCATGAGTTTTCACCTTCCTTTTCCTATTAGCTTTATGGTAATTAGACATGATTTTGCTGCTGGTTCAGTATGCAGCATGTCAGTGTAACCAGTGATGCAAAACAGGCTCATCTTTTGAATAAGAACAATTAAAGAGCAGATAACTGCTCTATACTGTACTTTCTCACCACATCTCAGTTTCAGGCAGAAGTGAAATAATTAACACACGCATTAACCTACCTCAGTGCCATAACTGCTCCCCCTTTACTAAACTCATACAGTGTCACAGTTACCATAACATTGTCATTATCACATTAAAGACCCCAATAATTAAACACAATACTAACCCACTTCATAATCTTTCATCATACATACACCTCCTCCTCCTCGTCATCTAGCGCGCACACACACACACACACACACAGAACCTTTGTTTTATGTCAAATAAGTAAATCTGGACCAAGTATCTCTAATGTTTACAACGTTTAACATCTAAGCAGTAAGCTTGTTTAGCCCACATCTGATTGCACACACAAATCTTCTGCTTTCATATTGCATTCATCTAGCTTAATTGCAGGCATCATGGTTTTTTATGGAACGAAAGAGCCCAAATATAAAGAATTACTCACATTAAGACTCGCATGTGTAGATGCAAATAAATTTTGCTCACTAAGCACAAGAGAAAATATAAACAGAGTTGCCAATCAAAGTAGTATTATGGGCACTACTTTCAGCTCAGATATGAAGAGGAAAATTCTACTAATCATCAAAATATCAACCAGGCTAAAATACATTTTCCTGTCCAGCACATGCTTTTCCTGCATACAGGCTAGGCCATATCCTAGTAATTCTATGAGTTAAAGTCCTATATTAACCTCCTCACACTAGACCTTCCATCAACATCCTTTCAGGATAAACGAAATGGTGATTTTACTAGGATTTAATAAAGCTTTTTATTAAGTTTGTCTCTGCACACTGCAGGTATCTAAGTGTATCTTTCTCAGTTGGAAGCAACCGCAAATAGCTACTAACATGTCAATAAAAGAGAAACCACATCAGAGTCTGCTTCAAGTCAGGAAGAAAAAAAAATCCTATGTTGATCTTTCAAGGGCAGCCTGTGCATCTTGCATATTTATTACACTATATTCTGAAGAAAAAAAACGTAGCAAGACTGTCAAAAAGAGCAAAAATAGAATTTAAATGTATATATTCCTTCCTAAACAGCTAAAAAGTGGGCTGTATTCATTTTTAGAAATCCAGTGTACACTGTGAACTGAAGCCTCCTCAGAAAACTGGTATAAATTTGTGGCACTGAACAGAATTAGGCTGAAGCAGAATTGGAAATAGCAGAGAAGAGAACTGGGCCATGGATTTGGAGTTCAGAGGGCTCAAGAACCTATTCCCTGGGCAGGGGCTCTCATCTCGCTCCAGCTGAGGTGTCCTCCATGCATCTCCAGACCCGCCCATAGAGGCAGCTGGCCAGTGCAGGGAATTTAGGCTCCTTGGATCACATCCCTTGGAATACCCCTTGGGTTTGCTATGTTCAGGAGATGTCAGCTTCCACTTGAAGAGCTGCAGAGAGGCTCATAAAGTGATCTGCAGATTGCAGAGTCTACAGAGCTCCAGAGCAGCTCATCTTGATATGCTAGGAAAATGATCTCCAAAATGACAGTTGCTATTCTGAACAGCAGAAACCACAAGGGAGAAAGACAACCTGAAGTCCCAGGGTAATGCCAGTGCCAGAACGTAGCAAAAATCAATTATGAATGAATCTGGTTTGGAAACGGGAAGAAAGAACTTAGTTATTAGAATGATGGGAATTTTCAAGGGGCAAACAGAATGTATTGAAAAGGCAAAACGTTCCTGTCCGGAGAATTACTTCTGGACAGACTATGTGAAGCACTGCCCATTATCAGGATTTCTATACAGATCACAGTGGTCCAAAGAGAATGTACTGACCTAACACTGTAGATTTTAATTTTATGGAAGAAACGATTTTATACTATATTAATCCCGCTCTGCTTACCAGCTGTGTATACTCTACATCATCTCCCAGTAAGCCGGTGTCGTTCAGCGTATACTTGGCTTTCTTCAGTACAGCATCTACTGGGCCCTTTTCTACCTGGTGTTTGATAGCCTTGAATAATTTATAAAGAGGCTCCCCAGCATTGTCCTGTTTCAGGAAAATAAAGCAGAAAAAAAAGATATACTCAATACAGCATATATTACTGGAAAAAAAAAAACAAAAACAGAAAAAAAATCCACATAGGCAACAGACTTCAACTCTTACCTTGAGGTACTGATATAAACAAATAGACATCCAGTTAGACAACATCCTCTCGACAACAGTTTCAGATCTAGAAAACACAGTCCCAAGTATGTTAAGAATATTTAATGACAAAGTTTTAAAGAAAAATATTGCTTGAAATACAATATTGTTACATGCTTAACCGCATGCACTCTCCTAATGCAGTGATTTCCCTATAGAGTTTTGAGAGCATGCACTTGCTTTAGGATAAGTGCTTTGTATTGCTCATCATTCCCGGGTACCTCCAGCTCATTACTGAAAAGCACACATCCTGTACGCAAAATCTGAAATTGTGACTCTACTGCAAGAACAAGAGATAAAAAATGAACCCTGTTGGGTAGTTACTGCGGGGAAAAAACAACAGATTACCAAAGTACAACCCTGTATGCAGAGCAGGGCCTTCTTTCAGTGCATTTGGGATAACAGAATGTTAAAAAAAAATAGAGCAAGCTCTCACTGACTACACGAGGGTTAATTAGATATGCTCATCACAGAGATGACATGGGGTGTAAATGATAGATAATTTGGAATAAAATTAGATTTAAAAAAATAAATCAAATGTTCAGTATTGGATTTTTAAGTAAGGCAGATGATTCAATAACACTGACACAGAGGCAACACTGCAGCATTTGGATATTCTGCTGCCAACACTTTTTCCTTCCACAGCTATTTTGTGTGATCTTGTTCTTCTAATACACTTAGGGTATTTCTGGCTTCCACAGATAGTTGGTATTATAATACCAGTTTCAAGGTGACTACTTTGCAAATGAAACACAGATACTGAAAAATAAACGAATATGGAAAACATGAAATCATTCAAACCTTCTTAGCATCAGCTTTGGGTTTTTGGCCACAACATACTGCTCCATTAGTTCCAAGAACAGTGTCCTCATGATGTCAGTATAATATTCTAGCTTTCCATGCAAAGCAACAGTGAGTAAAGATGCAAAATAAACTTTAGCTCGAGCAGAGAACTCCCTCTGGTTTTCCAGCGTGTGAATAAACTGAAGGAGGAAACAAATGCATAACTGTGTCAGAGAACAGGTTTCTAGAATATCTCAAATCTCATCTGCAGTAAAGAGATGAGCAATATTATTTTAGTGTTAATCTCCTATGCACAGCACGGAAAACTTTTCAGAAGTTTGAAGAATCTACTTACAAATAAGTGTTACTTATAATTTCCTTAAATATAAACTCCCACAGTCCTGCTGAATTAACCCAAGCAATACATTTATTTCAGCTGAAGCATTATAAAAAGGATGTTTTAATTAAAAGAAAAAAGGTGCTCTGTGCCAATTTTTTAAAAAGCAAAATCAACTCCCCTTTTCCCCAAGTTCCCAATTCTTTCACATCAAATTACAGCAGACACTAATCTAAGTAAGTACACCTGGGAATGCACTCTCTTCCACCATAAACCGTAATGCTACCATTAACTAGCTCGGCACTGCAGCCTCATTTAAAAGAGAAAGTTAGAAGCCTAAATCTATATTTAGGTATCTGACAATCAGCTTAGTTTTTGAGAGTGAGCAATTAGAAATCTTTTCAGAGCAGCTGAGTACTCATCAATCTTGATGAATAGGCCACTTGTTCTGGCTGCGGAGCCTGCGCCTCTCTCCTGGCGAGACAGAAATCCAGTTTATGACTTCCAGTAGGTAACTGCTGTGACCATGACACACAGCCGAACCAGAATTGAATCTATCATCCCACTGATTAAATTTCCTAAAAGGCTGAGGACGAAGCAACTGGGTAACTGCAGTTTTCATGCTGGAACTGGTAATGCCTGTTTCCCTACAGCCACTGTAACGTTAACTAAATCTGTACTATGTGATCTGGGTCACTCTACAGAAATATGAGTGTGTTTTCCCCCCAGGGAAGCTCTGGCAGTGATGACATAGATCTGGCATTAGTTACTGTGCAACCAGAACTTTGGCAAAATCACTGATTTCTGGCAATTTTGCTTCAGCTGTGCAAACTTACTGGATAGTCTGCACACACACATATGTGCAGCTAGGAGACAAGGTGAGTCTACTTCAATACTCACATTAATGAGAAATGATTTGCTATTGAGCAGGTTAGAGAACTGGTTCAAAGCCTGCTCCACAGTGTGCCGCCTCGCCTCTGGAATATCCAGCTTCCCGGTTATCATCACGTCTTTCTCTCCGTCTTTGGAGGGCAAGAAGAAGACTCTGTCCGTGTACGTTTTGTAGTCTAGCACCGGAATTCCAGCTTCATTTACATCATTGGTCTGATCTTCCATCTCTATCATTAGATCTAGAACATGCAACACAGTTTAAGAGTTCATTTATCTTTCATATTACAGCTTTTTTAGGCAACACAGTATCTTTGGGGAAGAGAAGCAACCGAACATTGAAAACTGCTTTTCATGCCATATTTTTCCTTGCCATTTTTACCGATTTACCTGTCAGCTGCCACCACAGCTAGCCTGTGCTGGCATCTGCATACCTTTTTTAGCACAAGTTCTCTCCTAATGCACAATGCCTATAGGACCTCAATGGATGATGAGGTGGAGTTCATTTTTTTTTCTTCTATGTACATTCCATTGCTCCTTATTGTATGTAATAATATAAACTCCTTTCTAAAAAGTAACCCAAGGAAAAAGAAGTACAAGCCAAAAGCAGCTTAAAGTTTAAAGCATAGTCATTTAATTGGAAGGGAGGGGCTAGCAGGAAGGAATAAGGTTAAACAGTTCCCAAAACTGATGAAAACACTTCTGTGGGACCCAAAATCTTTCAAGTTCTTGAAAGGGACAACAGTTAGGTAATCACCTTTTGGAGCAGTTATTTTAGCTGAAGGCTTTCCAATTACCCAGTACTACTAACTGACTTGAATATCATGGTAATTAATCTAATGACCTCAGCAATTTCTACTGTTCATGGATTTATTCTTTCACCCCTTTCACCCCTTTCAGCAAACCTAAGGGAGAAAGTGTCTTGCAGTTTCTGGCTCTATAGGGTTTGGACTTCCTGCCTGATCTCCATTTCCTTTGCTATTACTGGTTCTGTGCGTTTTAGGCTATCTGCATTTCATGCTCTTGTCACTACAACATTGCAGTATGGATCCAGAATATGTTCTGATTTTGGGGTTTCCTTTTATTGTCAGCCAAGAAGGAAGCGGTTCAGGAACTGGACTGCATGTGCATTCTGCTTTCTGCAACCTCTGTGCTGGGTGGAGCAGATACAGAGAGAGGCAGTGGAACTGCTGCAGGATTTTGCAGCTCCTCACTGAGAGTATCGGCAAGAGAAGGGCAGCTTTGCACGTCAGAAACACATGTGAAGAAGCTGCACGAGGTGGTTGTGAGAGGGCAGTTAACCTTGATTCACCCTATCACTTTCAGAAGGCAGCTGGAAATGAAGCTCTCTCAGGAACATCTTTTGATTCAGAAGTTTGCTTCTGGGTTCTGTCCAGAACCTGGAAGGAGTGTTTTCCAGAAAAAGAAAGCTGATATAAGAAATGAACATTGCCTCCCAAATGGCAGAAATTCCAGGAAAACAAGACTTTGAGAGGCTTTTAGCATGGCAGAAATCTTACGAAACCCAGAGCTCCAAAAACTGATTTCAAAGTCTGACCTCAAGCTGGTGTTTAATTCTGTCCTACTTTTAGTTCCTGCCAATATGAAATATTCTATTTCTTTTTAGATATAAAACGTGTACTTTTTTAATAGGGATTACTTTAACATGACCCAACAGCAAGTATACCTCAGATAATGAGGAGACATCTCATGGTAATCATTTAGGCCAGTATTTGCAAACTCAGATGCCTAATTTGAGCAATGCTGTAGAAGTGCTGAGCCCTCACACCTCCCACCGCCTTCCCTGGGCTGCAGCCTCTGTGTTTATGCAGAACAATTAGCTGGCTCCTCAACTCAAGCCTAAGGTTCTCCTGATAAATAGGGCAACATGCTATTTCTTTCCTGCAAGCTTGCCAAATTATCCCTTTGTATGCTGATTGCTGCAAATACATTTTGCAGCTCTGAAAACAGTTTTTAATGTACTTGCCTGGCACATACTGTCATTATCCTAAAAAACAAGTGCACAGTTAGTTATTATAAAACTTCTTTCCTCTGTATCAAAGGCCACTTGTATCAGTGGCTATAAATAACCCCTTCCTCAACCAGTTCTTCCTTCCCAGTTGCTGACTAACTCCTGTGCTCCCTTTGGACTAAAATTGTCCATTTCCTTTAATAACCTTTGCCTCCCTGTTTTATTTTATTTATGGTTTTCATATATAATAGTCAGCAAAATATTTGCTGTATGTTGATGTCTGTAATCAAAAGTAGTTAGATCTTCTAATTATTCCCCGAAGACAGCTTAGCAAGAGAGCACAGTAGCTCCAGCCCATCTCATGATTTCTCAGGAGGACCTAGAGCAATGCAAACACCAGTCATACCTGTGAACTCCTTTTTGCACCGATCTCTGACACTCTCCTCCAGGCCCTCTAGCTGTGACTTGATTTTTTCATATTCTCGTTCTGCTTGTTGGCTCTGGCGTCTTTATGAAATAGAGGTAAGATTTAGAAAACTTACAAACTGGAAAAGCAAATTGTTTGCAATAACTCTAAATAGGAAGCAAAAGGAATCATGGGAAGACAATTTCTTGTTCTTGATTTCTTTCAAAACACTAGCTGCAGAGAGCAAATGAGAGAGAAGACCACCAGCGGACCAAAGACCCTAGAGTGTAAATCAACCTGGTGCCACCATGGATCTATTGCATTAAAACACATATGAGTCATTGACTTACTTAGAATTCATTAGGCAATGGAGAGGAATGGTTGCCATCATACACCAGCACCAAAACGTAATTTGTATGCACTGAACAAGGTTGCTTGCAGCAAGCTCTGCCCTCGCGAGGAGGCATCAAGGGAGCGTTCCCAGGACTGGACTGGGCAGGTGGGGAAGATCCCAGAGAAGGTCACTGCTGTGCCACACACTTCAGCAGGACTTCAGCTATACTGACACCACATCATTAGAGTGAAATACACCCCACACGGGGGGCCAGTATAAGGCCTATGTATTATAGCCTCCAAATTGGCCTAAGTAGGTCTTCAGTGAAGTACAGACATTGTTCTGTCCCTTTGTGAAGTGTGAATTTCACCATTAATCACAAGATTCGTGTGTGGATAACACTTACCTCAGCTGGAAAGAACAAAATGATCACTTAGAGAAATCCATCCAGCTTGGATTTATGGTACTGACTGAAGCAGCTTACATGGTTATTGAGATGTATGCAGAACTAGTGAGCTCCTTCACAAAAGGAACTTCAGATGCAATCTCAAGAACATATGTGTGCACCTAGGCCTGCAATTGTGCCCTGGGAAATTTTGTGCTTATGTATAATGGACAGACCATGCTGACTGACACCAAAAAATTTGGTGTATGAGACAGGCATAAATTGTTGCTCATACTCATATCCAGCTGTAGCTGTTTTCCTTAACTCTGCAGCACATAAAAATTATAGAGACACTTTCTTTTTGTAGACAGAGGTACAATAATTGGACATCACTTTCAAAGCTTCAGAATAGCAAAAGTTCCTAATTAAAGGAATTTCTTACCTATAACAGAATATGGAGATGATGATGATTGCTATCATAGGAATAAGTACGAGTGGCAAAATAAGATTCAGTGGGATTTCACTGGCACGTGTATCATATTCCACCCTCCCGAGGATCCATTCTCGGAGGCCAAACTTCACCTGATCAGATAAGCACAGATATTTCTCTCAAAAAGCACAAATGGACAGCGGTTCATTTCTCAGTTTTGTTTTAATCTCTTACCAATCCTTGCAGCCCAGTGAATTTCTAGCTCCTTCTGCCAAACAAAGGAACCATTTCTGTATATTTTATACAGATAATTCAAGTGACTAGCACTATGTTTCACGAAACAATTTTACTCTGCATTACAGAGGAAGAAAAATCCCCTGCCTGTCTAGCTGCAATTATACACTTCCATGTAACAAAGGTAGAAGGCAATTAGCAGCTTGGGACTGCTTTTTATGTATAAAGTTTTCTAGACAGCAGGCAGAATCTGCAGAAGGAATGAATTGTGCAGGAAGTTTCTTCTTAATAATGTAATACCATTATAGAACAAATTATTTCAGTGAAGAAGCTACTATAGCAGTGTCACTTAAACAGGGCATTATTTTGAAAAGGTAACATACAATGAATTCAGGAAGGTTATTGATAGTATCTCTCTTCTGCCTTTTCTTGGGTTGAGGTTGTACTTCTGGTGGCTCACAATATAGGTCCTTCTCGGTCAGGGTTTTTATGTTGCAAGGCTCATCTCCCACAAAAGCCTGGGCCTCATCTATTGTCATGGCTTTGTTCAGATTACTGCCCTAGACAGAACATACAAGGCTAAGTTATCATCACAAAATCATGGGGACAAGAAGTCATGAGCTGTTAGTTACAAATTTCTGGTTGGATCATTTGCAGTAGACGCAATTCGCATGGTGCCATACAGATGAGCAGAGGGGAAGGTAAGTAAACTGTGTCCTTTCTCCTCCCTTTCTTAGTGTGAGAAAGGAGAGAAACTGACCCCCGCGCCCCATCCCTGAGGAGATCGTGGAGAGTGGCAATTTCCAAATTCCTGGCTCAGCAGCAGAGGGCACCATGAGGAAACACAAAAGGAGGAGGAGGAGGAAGAAAGGGGACCTAGCAGTGCTCCTCATCTAGCGTGGGTCAGGGTCTCCAGCAAGCATATGAGTTTGGTACCAAGCAGCTATTTGTTGTAGGTTAAAGTTTTGAGAAAGATGGGAAATATCTTCAGTACAAGTTTTAAAGGCAAAGCAGGAAACTGTCATCTCTTAATAAGTTTACCTTCGCATGAATAAGTTTGTTGACTTGTTTTTTGATGCCATCTGTGAAGTTTTCAAAGGTTGGGTCTGCAACATATGCAAAGGAGTGGCTCTCATTTTTTACAACCAATTGATGATGATCCATTAGAATAATAGTGGTTATATTATAGTTTTCTGGATCTTCCAGTATTGGTGGGGAAGAGAAAACCACTGTGGTTGCACTGAGATTTGTAACAAGTTTTCCCTCAAACTGTAAGAAACAAGACATGAAGAATATGCACACTTTAGAGCTTGATTGATTCCTACACTTAACTGTTGATAACTTTAGATTGCAGAAATAAAAACACTGTGACCTATGTCATTTCTATACAGCAAAAACAACAAAGGCACTATGAGATACTTTCTGAAAGGAAAACAAAACAATTTGTTGACGGGAAAAAAATATTGATTCATTGTCCTCTAGCAGCTTCCCCACAAAAGCTTTGGCTACAGCTCTACTTTTATCTGCCTTCAAATTTTCTGGCTCTCAGCCACCCTGATATCATTAAATTGCTCTAAGATTAAGAAGTTAACATGGTACTTTTAATCAAGACTGTCTTCTGTACCATTAGGGATCTCAGGTGAACACTTCTCTACTGACAATATGAAATACCTCACGGAAATCAATATTAGTACTAAGTACAGTGTCTGAATTAAATTTACCAATTGTTAATCAACATCTCAAATTAACAACTTTGTTAATATCCTTCCCTACCCTCCCCCAAATAACACAAATCCCAGAAAGTCTTTCACTCATCCAGTAATACCAATTGCAGCCAGCAACACTAACAGGAATCTTTAAAATTTCTTACAGCATCACCTCAGTTTTGAGTTTTGAGAAAGAAAATATAATCTGATAGCTTCTCCCCCACCTTTCTGACATCATGATTAAGTAAATGTAAGTAAATGTAAGTAATGTAAGTAAAAGGTTAAAAAAAGAGTTGCTAGACTTAACCAAGAATATGCCCAATACATAACAGAATTAAGCTAAGATGTTTGGGAGATGCTAGGCACACATAAGGAGGGGTGGGAAGAAATGTTGATAAACACTGTCAGGAATGCTAAATAGACTTTGAGATTATTCTGAGGTTTAAGGTAAGCAGGATATAGAAGAATTATAAGTCGCAGTTTATGGAGTATGAAATGTATGCAGTTTTTCTTGTTAAAATTCTTAAACGGATACAGTGTTAATGCAGCCAAATCCAACCTTGGCTTTGGCATACATTAAGGTTGACTTGCACATATATATAAAAAATAGATATGTTACCAGTTCCATTTAATAATCATTATTTTTTAAACATATGATCAAAAGAAGTTTCTGAATTTAAAATTGTCCATAATTTAAAACATGTTCTTTCTGGAAGATCACATCCAGCTTCTCCATTGTTGTTTTAATTGTGATTTTCATTAGAAAAGTGAGATATTCAGCTCTTTTGGAAACGCCAGTTCTCCTTAATATGAGATGCAAAGAGGGTTTGTTTTATATTTTACAACTCATAATTGTGCACATGCTGTAACTGCAATATGCCTGAAGCATACTGCAAGAAAGAAAAGGGAAAGATTTTGTTCTTTGAGGTGTGAGAAAATAAAAGGCTCTGACTGTGTAAAGCCAACTACTCAGGACTGTGTGCATTTGAGTCCTGTTTCAAGCGAATCTCTAAACACTGAAGAGGGAGGAGAGAGAGAGAGAAAGAGAAAACAAATTATACCACTTTCAAATTCTGAAATATATTCAGTTTACCATTCAAAGCTTCCATACTTATTCATGTTGAACAATTTTTCAGCAGAAAGTTACCAAGAACTAGTAAATGTAAGTATAGATGGCAGGAGTAGGACTTTCATTAGTTAGAAATAGAGCTGAAAGTCTGTTAAAACCTTATTGCTCTCCAATCCCAGTGAAGTCAAGCAGGCAAACTGAAATGCATTTCTGTTTGAACAGACTGTATTTCATGTGTCTATCGTGATGCCTTTGTTGGGTGGGAGAAAAAGGAAAATTACCCTTTTGGAATTTTGTTTTCCTGCTTCTGGATGTTCTGCATAGACCACCAGTGAGAATTTCTGGATGATGTCAAATCCAGTTCCAGTTACTGTAATATTTCTCCCTCCACTGAAAGGCGGAATTAAAAAAAAAAATCAAGTCATTGACAAAATACTACAGCTATAGACTACTTCATACTGAACCACTATTAATTCCACTGCAAATAGCTATACGATAGTTACATCTATATGATAATCACATCTCCTGCACAAAGAACTTCTAGTAAAGCCATCATTTAAATGCTGCAATGTTAATTTAATTTTTTTTTGAATAGCAGTATGAGAAAAATACAAATTCTTTCATCAATATTTGGGACTTGTAATTGATGCCTCTTTCAATGTGCTTCATTTCTTGGATCTTTTTTATTTATTTTGAAATCCCTTCCTCTACATACACACAGACAAATGCGAAAATATAAATCCTATAAATCTCTAGGGACCTGCAAATTACTATTAAAAAAAAGGAAAGAATGAGAAAAGAAAAAGGAAAAGAAAACGAAAAAGAAAAAAAAAGAGAAGATAAAAGGAGAGAGAAAGAGAATGAGAAAGAGAATGAGAAAGAGAGAGAAGAAAAAAGAGAAAATAAAGAGAGAGAGAGAAGATAAAAGGAGAGAGAAAGAGAATGAGAAAGAGAATGAGAAAGAGAGAGAAGAAAAAAGAGAAAATAAAGAGAGAGAGAGAAAAGAAAGAGAGGAGAGAAACAGAAAAAGAAAGAGAAAAACAAGAAAGAGAAGAGGAAGAAAGAAGCCTGAGGTAAATTGTTGCTGGTCTATCAAAGAAACTCCCAGCCCTGAAAAAAAAAATGCAAAAAGAAACAAATCCTTTTCCACAGAAGTGACCACTCCATATTCAAAGAAGCAGACACCAATTTCTGCGACAGAAATCAAAGCCAATTTTCATTTTAAGGTTCCTTTCTTACCACTTTCTTCTACTGAAAGAAAGAAAGAAGCATCTTGATCTCTTTTTCATATTTCAAAATATGAAAAAGCCAATTGCTTCCCACTAGGCAGAAAGCTTGGAATATTGGGGGCAGCAGAGACCAGCATGAGTAAAATTTGTCCCTGTATCTGCTGTGGAATTCCTCTCAAAATCAGTGACGTGCTAAACTGGCCTTTAAACAAGGTGATCTGTCATTCTGCTACCAAGCTAACAGTGGCCTGTCTTCCCTCGGTTCTCAATTATTGCTACATCAGTTTTTTTACAGAACAGAACAGTGGTTTGAGTGAACAGCTAAGAGCTGGGACATGAAATGAGTAAGGGAAGGGGCAACACCTTTTAAAGGTTTTGTTGAATTCCGATCTAGATTTCCTAAAAAGAGACTTGTCCTCCTGGGAAACCATAAGCTACTTCTATTTCCTTCTTACTTACTGAAAGCTGAAGATGAGAACTATTAGAAACCTTTCTGACACTTCTATAATATTTGCAGAAGATGATCTCTCCTTTAGAGAGGATAAGAATGTGAAAGTAATAAAAAGATCATGTGGTTTGACATCATACTTAAATGCTTTAAATCTTTCCCCTTAAGATATCTTCATTTAAAAGAAACTCATTACTTTTTCTGATTTCAAGATTTAGCTTTGAAGTTGGATTTCAAGTCTGGGGTAAGCAACACCAGGTGTGATTTAGAAGGAGTTCAAAATTTATGTATCTAAATTAGTTTATTAATAAACAGTTCTTTAAAACATTTATACATGGGAGAAAACCTATTACATACATTTTATCCCAATCACAAATGAAGTTATGACAAATATTTCATTACCTGCTGAAGCTATTTACCGGCAGGAACCTGGTGACAGTGGGATTCTCCCTGTAGGAAAATTTCCCTGGTATGTTACTTGCCGTGTCTCCATAGTGCACTCTCACATCAACATCTTCAACCTTGCTGTTAGGTCCTGTAATGCAAACTATCTGGTCTCCAAATTCAGTGCTAAATCAAAGAAGAAAGAGAAGAGGAAATATCTTCTGTTACTGATATTATTATAATTCACATTTATTACTTTACTGTACTGTACATACTACTGCATGTAGTACTGTACTTTAGTACCCCAGAACCAACAGGAATGAATCCTAATTTATTAGGCATTGTGTAATTACAAGAGGAAATAATTGTTTCTCCAGGTCTCTTAAAATCTTAACAAAAAAGATATGGGATATGAAAAGAAACAGTGCACACACACAGAGGGAAACAATATGTTAGCACGCCTCATGGTATTCCTTTTGGTGGAGGAAGAAGAGGAACAGTTAGTAAGAACAAAAAGAAGAGAGGAACAAGCCAAGGGACACTACAAGATTAAAATTTTATATGGAAACACAGAGAAGAGAGTGTGGGAAAGCATGGAGGTGTTTGCAGCAGCCAGTCAAGCAGAGAAAGTTGAGACTGGAAGATTGTGTTGATATCTAAGTTCTCCCACTTGGGTTGTTTTTGCAGCTGCCTCTTCCAGCTGGAGTCCCTGAGTTTCCATCTAAGCACTGTGTGCAGAGCCACACTGCACGTGATGAGTCGCTGCGGGACATACTCCAGCTCCTCAGCATTTCATACGTACACATTGCAAGGCTCGCTGCCGACAAACACGTGCACATCCTTCTTGGAACCTGTGGCCAGGTTTGTACCAGTGATGGTAAGTGTGGTTCCGCCTGCTTGGGGACCTCGTTCAGGGCTTATTCCAGTGGGGAGAGGTTCCTGCAAAGAAGAAGCAGGAAAATGCATTAAGAGAATCAATCAATATTTACAGTGGTATTAATATGTATATATTATATAGTAATATATACATAATATTATCTGCAAAATAATAAAATCAGAACAACACAATAACCCACAAATCTTCCACCATCCAGCCCTGTCCATGTGAGCAAAGGAAGAAGTGAAAAATGTGATTTTTTTCCAAACTGTGCTTCACGAGGCTTTCCACAGACTTAAATTCCCTGTTTGCAACACACATAGAGTTAGTGGCCATTAGGTTTGTAAGAACTTCCTCTCAGACTTCCTGTTTTCACACTTATTTTCTGATTTTCCCCTTCATTATGGCTGAGTGTACCTCAGCCTTTCCCTGCCCTTTGAACACATTCTACATCAACTGTAAGAGAGGCAAAGTGAGGTTTTCAAAACTGGTAGTAAAAAGAAAGAATATTAAGATTTCATTTATCTCATAATGCAGTCACGGAAAATGAGTTTTACCCCCTTTTGTGAGCAGTGAGCTTGGAAAAAAAATCTGAACACATTAATTTTCTCTATTCATCTAGAATCTCAGAGAACTTTTTTTTAAATCAATGGAAACATGCAGACATGCTGCAAATTATTATCAAATTCATCAGAAATTTAAATTTCTCAAATAACGACACTCCCTTTGTTCTCAATTCAGTCTTCATTTCAGTGATCACAGTTGCTATTCCTGGATAATTGACAAATGGAAATTCACCGTGAGGGTGATTTTCATGAATGATGCAGTTTAATTACTTCATACTTAAGTAGTCCCTAGGTCCAGTTCAGAAAAGCATCACTCTTCTGGGTAACACGGAGGCTCCTGAATCGAGAACATGAACAAAGTCTCCAACTTGCATGAGGCTCCTTCCCTGCACCAGCCGGATGCCACCGGGGCTGGGAGAGGATGCATCCTGCCTCACGCCTCTCAATGCTGTCTGGGATGCTCGCGTAGGTGCCATGAGATGCCATCCAGAGGGATCTGGACAGATGGGACAACTGGGCGGTGAAAAACCTCATGAAATTCAACAAGGCCAAGTGCAAGGTCCTGCACCTGGGGAGGAATAACCCCAGACACCAGTACAGGCTGGGGACTGACCTTCTGGAGAGCAGCTCTGCGGAGAAAGACCTGGATGTCATGCTGGATGACAAGTTGACCATGAGGCAGCAGTGTGCCCTCGTGGCCAAGAAGGCCAATGAGATCCTGGGCTGCATTAAGAAGAGCGTCTCCAGCAGGTCGAGGGAGGTGATCCTGCCCCTGTACTCAGCCCTGGTGAGGCCACCGACAGAACTAGAGGTAATGGCCAGAAACTGAAGCATCAAAAGTTCCACAGGAACTTAAGGAAAAATTTCTTAACAGTGAGGGTGACAGAGCCCTGGAACAGGCTGCCCAGAGACGTTGTGGAGTCTCCTTCTCTGGAGGTCTTCAAAACCCGCTTGGATGCAGTCCTGTGCCACGTGCTCTAGGTGACCCTGTGTGTACAGGGGCGTTGGACTAGATGATCTCTAGAGGTCCCTTCCAACCTTAAGCATTCTATGAACATTCTATGAACACTCTTCTCATCCCTGGTGAGGCTGCATCTGGAGTATTGTGTCCAGTTCTGGGCTCCACAGTACAAGAGGGATGTGGAGCTGCTGGAGAGAGTCCAGCGCAGGGCTACAAGGATGATCAGGGGCCTGGAACATCTGCCCTATGAGGAGAGGCTGAGGGAGCTGGGCCTGTTCAGCCTGGAGAAGAGAAGGCTGAGAGGGGATCTGATCAGTGTCTATAAGTACTTCAAGGGAGAGAGTGAGGAGGATGTGGCCGGCCTCCTTTCAGTGGTGGCCTCCGACAGAACTAGAGGTAATGGCCAGAAACTGAAACACCAAAAGTACACAGGAACTTAAGGAAAAATTTCCTGACAGTGAGGGTGACAGAGCCCTGGAACAGGTTGCCAAGAGAGGTTGTGGAATCTCCTTTTCCGGAGATCTTCAAAACCCACTTGGATGCAATCCTGTGCCACGTGCTCCAGGTGACCCTGCTGGAGCAGGGCAGTTGAACTAGATGATCTCTAGAGGTCCCTTCCAACCGTAACCATTCTGTGATTCTGTGATCCTATGATTTTACGATATTTTGCGGCAGGGTGAGGTGCCCCCAGCAAGGCTGTTGCGCATGGGGAGATGTCTCAGCACTGTGTGTACCCAGGGAGGATCCTGGTTCCACACAAGCAACACAGCCTTGTGTTTGCTAAAATGTATCAGGTCAGAAGTTAAGGAAGCTGTGACACAGCTAGGCAGCAGCTGATGCTTTTCTGATGTATAATTATGCATCTTGATCCATGTTTAAACATAGACAGTCCTTAAACACGAGAGCGATGAGCCCCTGCTCCTGTGTATTTGCAAATAACATCTTCTCTCCTCCTCCTCTCACCCAGCCTTGCTGAAATGAGCAGCTGATAACGAAGCCCTCAGCTCGTGCTGTTCAGTACGAAATATGTACAAGTAGAGCAAGAGTAAGGAAGCTGGAAGGCTCCCCTAGCTGATGTGGGCTCACCAGATCACTACCCCATCAACAGTGAGGAGAAGGCATATCTCCATTTGGAAATGCAGAGCAAAGGGATCCCAGCCAACTTCAATGGAAGTTAAATATCATCTTAGTGGAAATTATATGTTGAGAAATTTGGTGGTGGTGTTCTTTCAGAGTAAAGTGTACCATCATTATTCAGCAGCAGAAAGCCATCCCCCATGCTATTTTGCTCATGCCTAAGCCGTTGTCTTTACACCGATTTATAGGAATGCGGGTTCCGAAAAGGCTGGGAGGTGAGGGAAGGGTGTCACACAGCTTGATTCCAGCTCAGTGAGCCCTCTCCGGGTTTCCATCAAGGAGAAGAAATCAGCAAAAATGCAAGTGACCCTGTGTTTACTTTAGAGATACGTTTTACACACGTTTTGCTGAAGCACAGACACTGCAGAAACACTGGTAACTAGTACTTGCTGTGCTAGCTGTCTGCTCCCATGTCGGAACAACCTCTCCTAGAAGGAATGCCTCACGGTTCAGCACACTTCATAAATCCACAATGACAACTGTAATTTGCTCGGAAGTCATAGAGCCTTAGGAATATGTTTTAACACTAATTGGGTGTCAATTGCCATTCTTCCCTAAGAGAAATCTGTTTGTAAACCCGTCACTCCTCAAGATCTATGTTGTTTCATCATACGACTGCTTGCACACACTAACCTTTGATTTTGTTTTAAATTTAATATATCGCTTGGGTTACGAGATTTTATGTAGGGAAGTGAATCAAAGTCTCTGTTAAAGTTGGGCTTAAGTCAAAAAAAAGCATCCTGGATTCAACATAACAAGTTTGAGTAAAGCTTGCTCAGTAAAGCTCTGTCAGCACTGCCAATTTAAGTTAAATAGAACTAAGTCACAAAGTGTTAATGGTAAATTTGCGGTGTTCTAACTAGCTCAGTTTAAAATTGCACTTGAGGTTTAAGCTGACAAAAAATCTGGACATGCATTTCACATACAAGCTCCTTTGTATTTTTTTCATAACACAATTTTGTTGATAAACATTGCAATCAATATTACATATGAAATGCAAGCTAAATAAAATACTTATAAAAATGTATCAAATATTTTAACTGTAACCTTATCACATGGACAGAGGATGGTAACCGTAATTAACTTTAGATCTTGATTATCATAAATTGTGAAGTGTGTTGGACCAGTCTATCATCTGTGCTAAAAACCACAGCAATCATTTGCTGCCTTACACATATGAGAAGTTTTCAGGAGAAAATTTTCCCCAAGAATCACTAAGGAATGGACAAAATCTTTATTCCTGAACCTTAGGAAAACTATTTAAAACTATTTTAAACTTTTAGCCTTTTCTCTTAATACTATTTAAAGCTAAAACTTTCGTTATAGACTTGGGAAGAAGAAGGGGAAGGGGTTTCTGAAGCAACCCACATCACTGTCCTCTGTCACCACACATACAAACCAAAGGAAGCTTGCTAGAAACTTCTGCTAGGTCCTTGCAACCCTTTTTTCCTGCAACAGTTGTAAATAATTATACTAGTAAAGCCCAGTTGGGTTGTTTGATCAGGAAATTTGGCAGACTGTCAGCTTGGTTGTGTGGCTAGCTATATATCGAGCAAGCCTCATACTTGGAACAGAACTGTCCAGTGCAATTTTCCATGAGGGATCTTTCAGTTGTGGCCTATGTTTATCTGTCTGTGAACAAGGATATAGGTTCTAGGTAAATACATAACTATTGAAAAACAAAGTTTTCTGTAAGTAACATAATGAGGTAAGCATCTGCTCAATTTGTTGTTTTCTTGGCAAGACTCTGACTTTGCTGAAAGGTAAAACACAACTATGTCGAGAGGAAAACAACAACAGCTCAGCCCTCTATCCAAGATGTGGCAAGAGCAGGGGAGTCAGCACATCTTAAATTCACCTGGGACAGAATTAAAAATTGAGGACGAGAACCACTGTGGCAGCTAATACCAGGTACCAGCCAACGAGGAGGTGGAATAGCTACATTTAACCCTTATTTTCTCTCCGATTTCTTATTTTGCCGCTATTCCTCAAAGGCCTATTTTAAAATAGCCTAATTTGAAGTATTCATATTTAACTTATTTAAAGTAATTTTGCAAATACCAAGAGCACTCCAGGGACTGAGTAATGTGGATGCTTCATAAAGATGATCTAATAAGGAGGAACTCAAGCGTCCCCTGTGTGCAGGGGAATTCTTCAGGACGATTGCTAAGACAAAGCATCGCATAACAACAGTTCATTATCGTAAACTTATCAGGAACATGATGTGATTAATTTTAACCAGCTATTTTTTTTTGTTTCACATTATCATTTTTTGTCTCCATCCTCTTTGAATGGTCTGCCAGAATGAGTATTTTAAGTATATTATGAATTATTTTTAAAACTTTAATAACCAATTTATAGCAAAACCAAGGCACTCCAAGCAACTTTTAGTGCTCTCCTAAAATGTTCATGGATGGCTCAAGAGCAAAGCTATACCAGCTAACCTGGGGGTCTTCCCAGGGAACCAGCAAGGGACCTGCACCATCTAAATGCATAACTAAAAAGCAATTTTCGATCATGAAAGTTAGTCAGACAAGATTAACAGGGAAAGACCTTTTGCTGAATGCCAATGTATTTTGGAAAGGGGTGGTGCAAGCCCTCAGGAAGGGTCGTGTTACCGGAGGAGAAGCCAGTCTGTCCCTACCACCGACATCCCCCACCTGAGCAACCGCAGCACAGAGGCTCAGGAGCTTTGCAACTTCTAGCTCTGGTCTGACCTCAGAAATCCTAGCAAGGCTGCAAACCTCCTCCCTTCACGCTCCTGGACACAGGCACACAGCTCCTCTTTAAAATTTATCCAAGATTCCTTCTCCCTGCAAAGGAAAATGAGGGGCAGAGGGCAAAGCTTGTACTGCAAACACTGCTTGAGCTGTATAAATGAAACATAAAAATGTTGCCTTTACCAAGACGCAAAACTCTTTAATTTGCACTGAATCTTGAGCAATACCGAAAGCTCAGGCACTGGAAACCCATGATCTCAAGAGCTGTTAGATTGGTGATGCCACCTTTTCAAAAACACCTGTTTTCTTCTCGTCTTGTCATCCTTCAGGACCTGTTTTCTTCTCGTTTCCTCCCTTTTACTGTTTCAACCCCTGGATCATCATAAACACCCCACTTTCCTATTCAGCACTTGGCTCTGCACCTCTCCCACTCTCTGTTCACTCGGTGAGAAGGTACCCAGGGGAAGCCACACTTTCTGTAGCAAGACACCTCAGAGACTGTTGCAATTATGAAGCTGAGCAGATATTTTGACCATGGGACCTACAAAGAATTTATATGAGCTTTAAAATAACTCTTCTGGAAAATCTCATTCTTGGAGAGGACTTGGCAATATTTCATTTCTCATGGACATAGTGAAATTTGAGCAACCCTACAAACACTAATTTAACCTTGGTTTTATAATTCCTTGAAGTGCAGAATACCATAATTCACATATATTTCAGTCCTTTCCTTCTTTTGCTTCAAATGGAAGAATTTACTTTCAGATTCCTGTGGACTGTATTTCTGCCTTGTCATGATACAAGCATGGTTCATTCTTCCAGACAGCTTGATGTTTGAATCAGAACAAATCTTTCATTTTTTGCAGTAACAGATTTTCTTGCATATGGGTTTCCTGTTTTAAGAAGTGTGTTCCAGTGTCTACCAATTGCTCAGCGCCTGTTTCCCGTTGAGTCTCGTAGGCCGCGTACCAGCAGTGACTGTTGCACCCTCTTCCACTTCCATGATCATGTTTTCTGTTCACAGTAGCACTGTAGTTGTGTTGTAGTCTTGCTAAAACATATGCCCAGCCACGTCTATGTTATTTGAGCAAGGATCTACTGTCAACAGATGCAGCTTGCTCCCTAGTGCTTAGTTTATCCTGAAGATATAATTCGATCTTGACAGTATTTCTTGCACACGGCCAGATTTTAGTTTGTAAGCATGGGAAGCTTCAGCATTTATAAACCTTACCTAAATGTTTTCCTTAAAACTAGCTGGGTGTGACGATGCAGGGCTAGAGGAGGCAAAGCCCAGCTACTGCAGCTCAGTATCACCCGTTGCACCGTGCTGCTGAGTTAGCAGCCCTGCACTGAGGAGCGCTTCCTGCAGACCTGTAAAAAGCACCAGGCAGCTTTGCTGATAGCAGAGCTACATAGGGACCTTACGTGACTCTGGTCAGTGCTCAAAGCATTCATATAATTTAGGCTATATAGCGAAGGCTGTGGCTACACGCTGCAAATTGGGGCAGTAAGAAAGCCAAATTCTAAGTGACAACTCTGTGCATTGCCTGTGAAACAACATGTTCTCGCAGCACCAGCTTGTTTGCACAGAGAGCATGCGAATTTGCTGCCAGCAGCAGTGAAGTCTCTGTAACTTGGCGAACTCTCACTTGCTATTTACTCTCCTGTGTGCTACTGCCTCCTCTTTGCATCATGGACTCTTCCGAGCTTCTCAAACTCTGTTGGGGTTTGCCTCATGATAGCAACAGTCTATCCTCTCAGGCACTCTGTACTTCATCAGCACTGCGGTATCAGAAAAAAAAACACAAATGACTAAGTACTGGCAACACAGCTTCCACTGGCCCAAGTACGTATATGACTTCACGTTCGGGCCATTTTCCAGCACCATGTTTTCTCCAGAGCCATTGGAAGTCTTTCCCTTGCATTCTGTTTGTATCCTTTGCCTTGTTGTTACAAATCTGTTTCACAAAAATATTGATATATTTTTCCTTGTAGTTTGGTGCTTGCTGTGTGCTGGAGGGTGAATTATTTCCATGCCTGTCCCAGCTATAATCACATTTAGAAGTGAAGTTACTTATTAGCACCGTACATGGCTGTTGCTCTTGATAGAGTTACTGCAGACTCTCTGAGCATTCAGATTTTTCAGCCTATTTACTAATCTAGAATGAACTTTCTCATCTTCGATATTTTATCATTTGCAGATTTTTTTTTTCAAAATTTGCAAGGTGATCTCTTATTTCTTTGGGTTTCCGCTTGCTACTTTATTAAAATACACCTTTTATAGGCTGAAAGTGTTTTTGGAGGGCTAAATCAAGCCGATCCTAAGCCTCTCTCTCACCCACCCACCTGGCAGTCAGGACCCAACGTGCCACTCCGATTAATGTTTCTTTCTATTGGTTTTGTCTATTTGCTTTGCACTTTTCTTGGTTTACAGTGTCATGTTGCACCAACGCAATTCTGGCCCCTTGCACAGCATTCAAGAATAAATAAGAGCGCACTCCTGCAGATCCATTTAGGTTCTGTATCTCTCATGTTTTTGATTTCTCTGCTTTTTCACTTTTCTGTCGACAGGCACATCCTGACCTGTCTGTGTTCTTGGGCATGACTCTGTAAATAAGGATGCCATCTACTATAATAGTTTTCTGTGGTGAGAAGTTTTCCAGTCTAAAAGAACTACACCGGGGAGATAAAAGTGGCTGCCCTTTATCCTTCACTAATGCACGAAGTCGAGTAGAGAAACAAGCAGCCACCAAGAAGGTTAGTGGCGATTCCCCTGATGGGTCAGAAATTCAGACACAGTAGGAAGGGAAGAGAGGAGGGGAGCCCTACAGAGATGCAAAACAACCTTGGCAGAAAGTCCATGCTCCAGAGGGGCTGCTGAAGGAAAAGCAGCTTTGCAGGACTACAGCAGAGAAACGACTGGTGAAGAAGAGGACAGTGGCTGAGTAAATCCCCACGATGACGCTGCGAGAGATGCAGCACGTTGGGAAGCCAGCACCAGACGGATGAGTTCAAATGGACATGACGGGCAGCACACGGCGAAACCAGCTAAGCCCCCAATCTGTCAGCTCCTGTAGGCAGTGGCCTCAGGGCTGGGCTTGTCTTGAGGTGTCAGCGCACGTCCTCCAAGCACGGCTGGGCTCTCGTGGCTCCCGAGGAGCAGAGCACAGGGATGCTGTGCACGGGTCTCACGACGACGCACGCACGCACACAGAGAAGGTTTTCATAAATGTATCCTGTCACAACACATTACTGCTCAGCATTAATCTTGTCCTTCCTTTCCTCCACTTCTCCCTTCCAACGAGAGACATGGAAACCTAAAACATCCCCTTCCTTATCCCATTCCCAGTTGCAATTAGTTCTGGTTCTTGCAGCAGGTCTGTAAAACAACCCACTTGTTACCAAAACTACCCACCCCGCCATCCATGGCCAAATTATTCTTGCATATAATGTACATGAAAACCACAGGCACGAACATGCCATAGTCCATGAAGTGCTGGAGGCACTGGCTGCCTTCTTGGAGGTAAAAACGTCACTCCACTGACTATCAGGTAACCACGGGAGTAAGTTGAGGGGAGTTAAGGGAAGGTTGGTCCTTCGGAGCTGCTCTGTCCCTCCGCTGCTGCCCTTTCTCGGGCTCGAGGGACCTGCTTGTTTCTGCAGCCAAGCCCCCGCGCACAGGATATTCAACCAGGGGATCCCCCCTGCGCGCACCCGGCCGGGCCTGCGTCCCCCGTGGGCCTGGCCCGTCCCGCGAGGCCCCGCTGGAGCGCAGCACAGACCCAGCCTGGGCGACCGGCCGGGCAGCGCAGGGAGCCGAGCTCGGGCCCCGGGGCTGCTCCTTGCAAACCTGTGCACGGCGCAGACGCCCACGTGCTCCCAGGCGCGGGCAGAGCGAGGCACCGTTTTAGCAGCGAGCGCCGCCTGCTCTGCGCGGGATGCTCGTGCAAGTGGCTGATATCGGAAAGAACTGTTTTTTTTCTGACTCAAGGCAGCACCTTTTAATCCTGAGGCAGTGACAACATGATTTTATGGAAAGTCCACAGAGCCTTGCTGACACAGGGCTTTGATGGAGAAATGCAAACATGCGTGACTAGGAAGTATTCATTATAATTTAATAATATTGTATAACGTATAACTATGACCCAGGGTTCCCTGGCAGCTCTTGAGCAGAACTAGAAGCACTGAACGGTGGGGCATATATTTAAGTGCATAACTTGAATGCTAAGTCCAGGATATCTGCATGAGGCAGGGCCAACTTTCCCAAAGCTCAGAATTACCCAGGAGTTCTCCTGGCCCTTAGGCATGACGACATGCAGGAACTTGGTAATGAAAGAGCCACGGTCCTCTGGAAGATGGCAGTTCCAGACCGCTACGGATGTCTGCCTTAGCAGCATCAATCGAGATGGTAACAAACCATGAAAAGGAAAACCAGAACTACAGCGAATCTGTCCAGGTGAAGATGTGTTCAGGGAGAAGAATCAAGGAGGGAGCTACAGCCCTTTGCAAAAACCTCGTGGCACTACTGGCACCGTGCATGAGAGCTCCCAGAGGGCCTGCCTCAAACATCAAGAAACCAGAACTGGATGAAGACAAGAGGAAACTGCCAACTTGGTAGGAAATCAAGGTGGAGGAGACCAGCATGTTAAATGCAACCGTGCTGTTCATGCTCACCTTTGAGCTTCCAGTGTGGTGTGTAATCAGCTTCATTTTGTTTTAGAGCATACTAATACTTGACTCAATTTGTTCCTCTTTTTGGTTATTCATCTCATCTTGCTCAGGTAAACAAACTTCCTGATTTACTACATGTCCTTCTTTCCAAAATAAATCCTTAAAATACATTCAGCCGCTTAGAAAGCTACACAAATGCGCTACAATTTTGCAAGGTGCTATCTTTAATTTCCTCACTTTACCTGTATTTGAACTTCTTGAAACCATACAGTCTTTTTAATCTACATGGGCTAAACGTCACAGAATTGCTCTTGCAAACCAATATGATCCCTGAATCAGCTGCAGTGGAAATGGGAAAGGAATCATGTTTGCACGTGAGCAGCATACCTGAGCCCTAGACCTAGGAAAAGTTGTCTCTTCCCTTTGTACCCTGATACTGTTTCTCACTGCCACAAGCAAACTAGATAAACAATCAGTCAAGAAAAGCCTGGACAGCCCTTTAGCTCTGCTGCTGCTCCCTTTTCTTAGAGACCAGCAGAGCTGTCAATATTCCAGATGTACTGCAGAGCTGCATATGAAAACTCGGCATCATTTCATTTATACTTCACTAAAAAGGAGAATGGCTGCTGTCTGCTTCTGCTTATAGTCAAACAAACAAGGGAAAGGTCAGTGGAGGAGGACGAGGCTATCAGAATTTAATTTCACTGAAATGTCTGCGCCTAAATACAGCACTTGAGTTGGAGAGAAGAAATTATGATGCGTAGGGAGAAATAGGACTTTTATTCCCTTGGTATGCAGCAAATATAGGTGCTAAGTATGCAGCACAGACTCCTATGGGCCAACATAGTTAAAAAAAGTATTTTAAATTGAAACCACAGCTCCCTTGCTAACTGGATTTTTTACTCATTTAATGGAAGTCTCACCTGCTCATGGACTCAGAAATGAGTTGTGCTGGCACACTGGGGCAGAAGGAGAAGTGGAAGCCCTACGTTCTGCTGTCAATTGCTCCCCTACAAGCTCATCTTTAAACACCCACCTCATCCCCCAGGCTCAGCAGCAGCGAGATGCACTCAGTAACAGGTTCTGTGTTCTTGGTTGCCACCACTAGCCTCATACAGCAGGCTGAAATTTGGCCAGAGAGGATGTAGACACTTCTAGTAAGCACAGACCCAACAGGCTGGTAGCTGCTCTGCCTCCTCATGCCTCGTGTTTGAAATGATCACTGCTGAAGCTATTATGGTGATTAAAGCAGACAGTAGAAACAGCAATATCTGCCAGCAGGAGGGCAGCCAGATAATGCGCTCAAGAACAGAAAAAAACCCACATAATATAAAATATTTTAGGAAAGCTCTTTGAAAGAAGAATGTTTTCTTTTCTTTGTATATGTTGAATAGAAGAGTTTTAAAATAAAACACAGATTTTGCATGTCTTCTGAAACAAGTGACAGAGGAACAGCCTGAAAACAACAGTGAAACAAGACTGTAGCTTTTAAGATAATATAAAGTCACTAATTGTCTGCTCTGATCATGCCAAAAGCCAAGAAGCCTATAATACACTTGTAGAGGTCTGCATGAACATGACACCTCCTTACTAATTTTAATTCTGCTGCCGTCCACACTTGGCTTCATTTTCTCATCGAACAAAAATAAGAGAACGAAATTAGAAACTATTTTACTATTTTGAGGCATGCAGAGCGGCACTTCAGGATTTTGTATCACCTGTCATTGCCTCATACTTTGTAAATAGAGTCTGTATGGAAAGATTTTTGCAGTAAATAAACATGTTCCTCAGCAGCAGGTAGCTTAGTTCAAGATTGACACAAAGGAAGTCTTGGACTTTCATGGCAACATCTGCCTGGAGGACATGTAGTCAGAGGCTCTAGATTGTCACTGAGATGCATCTGAGATGCTTTCTTTCCAGAAGCCCAAAGCAGGGGCTGCTTATCTCATCTTCCAGATGTGACAAGGAGTCAATTACACCAGACCAAGATCACAGACAGGCCTTTTAAGCGTACGTAGAGCCTTCAGATTGCCTTTAAAAACTCTTCATAGTTTTTCCATGGGATTTTCATGCAGATCATGAAAGAATCTTTACACTTTGGGGAAGCAGAGGGGGATTTGTGCAAAATTTATCCCACACAATGGATTCATGTTAAAATCCCATCCCATTTTGGCTTTACTGCCACAGCTTCTGTCCTAGAGGTCCTAACAGGCAACATGGAACATGATGTTTCTGCACGTGATGTTTCTGCATGATGTTTCACTCTCCAGGTAAGAGGAATGACACTGACAAAGGAAAGTTTACCTATAACCTACATCTTCACAAAGAAACAAAACAAGCTGTTGACATCAAAAGATCATTTTCAAGCAAGAGGTAGTTTTGGAGAGATGCCACCTGGGAGAGGAGACATTTGCTTGGCAAGACAGTTACGGCCTGTTTTGTGAAAACAGGATGTGTTCCTCTCAGTTGCCTCCTATTCCTGACTTAATCCAGCTCTTACTGCTGATTCCCTTCATTTCCTCCTCATAAGAAATCCAGAATTAATGAGACAGAAGTTACAATGACAGAGATGATAAAACCTAACACACTCTTCATATTTTATAGTCTTATAGTTTATAGAGGTAATTTCAAATATCAATATGAGAAGAGAGATTATTTAAACATTTCTGCTCTCACAGGCTATTATAAATTTCAAAGACCTCATAGCCACAGCTACTCTCTACTAAACCACAGACTAAAACAGCCATAACCTGGGACCATGTTTGGGGTAAAGCAATTAAGACACAACTGAAACTCTTCTTCACAGCGACAGTGAAAACAAAGTACCTGTGTAATAGGAACATATATCATGCTGTCTGGGGCTCTGCTTATTTCTCTGCATGCTATATTTTTGAACTAAATACATTATTTAAAAAATGAACCTTCATTACTTACTCTTCAGTGGCTGTGCATTAATTCTCACAGTTAAGAACACCAGCTAAACACAACCATTAAAACAGTGCAGTCACTGTGCGTCTAAAAACACCTCATTTTTTCCACTGCAGACTTTTTTTTTGTTCAGTAATAATACTGTATTTATTTTGAGACTCTGGCTGTGCAGTCAAGAAAAGATTTTTGGTGTACTTTTAGTATAAGGAAATGCTTACATGTTTGCTAACATACTGGAATGATAAGGTTGTTGACAAAACAAAGTATGTTTGGCAAGCACAAGTGACTCTGTGCTTAACAGGTATATTTTAGACATAAGTTATGCACTAGGTATGACAGGTCACTTAAAGAAATGCACCTACCTGGTAGGTAAATTTCACATCACTTGGTGATTTGCCCAATTTTCCATTGACGTTAACCTCAATTTGACCTTCTTTTGGTTCAGTCATTCTTCCAACTTCGCATACAATCCTATCAAGAAATAATGTAAGTTTATTTGTTAAAAATAGCAGCTGCAATACAAGAGGAATTCATTACACCAAAAGCAGATTTTTGTTAGCTACCACACGTAGGGCAAGCAAAAGCTCAAACGTTTTTATACCACCAAATATACCTGAGTTCTGGCTCAGAGATCCCACTAAAACCACCCAAGAAATTTCAGTCTTGTCTCTGCCCCAAAGCAAAGCTGAAACCTGCACCACAGATACTTAGTGGTCAGTTATTAGAGGTGACTTCTACTGAAAAAATCAAATTCAGTCCAAAATCAGCAATGAAACCACCCAATTCCAAGCCCTGTTTTCACTGCATATGGTAATGGTAAAAAAAAGATACAGAGAAACCTGCCACCTTGATGGAAGTATCAGGCCACCTTGCAACTTGGTGTACTTCAGCTTACAACACTCTTCCTGTGCCTCCTGTCATCTTGCAGCTTTAAACTACTATATTTTCACACCTACCCTCAAAATCCCCTTAGAATTACTGTTCACTGAACGCAAATCCTAGGTAACTCATGCAAAATCAGAGGTCAAGGAATCCCGGGGGGGATCCGCCACCGCTGCCGCGCTACAGCTGCGCAGCTTGAATTTTTTGATCCAACAGTGATTCGCAGAATACAAGCAGGGATAGGGATTAGGTAGGTAAGGACTCAGCACAGTGGAAAACTGGGGCAAACTCTTGATGCAGAGCTGCCAGCTAAGGCTGTATATAAGGTCTGAAGCCTTCGCAGGCAGCGAGTTTCGCACCGGGCACACCCTGAGCAGCTCTGCACATTTCCTTCATTCTTGGGATTACTGCTGTTGCTCCGAAACGCAAGATTTTTCTCCAAAATCCCAAAGAGCAAACGAAACTCTCTCTCCAGAACCTCCCCCCTCCAAATTTACTGGGAATAATGAACTTAAATTGGACTTATAATAAAAGGATTGTGAAGCCTCTCAGCAGAGCCCTCCACAATGTGGAGCCTGCGTCCTGGCAAAGGGACAAAATTCTCGGAATTCCTGCGTGTCCTGGCATGTGCGCGGCTGCCTGCGCCTGCAGGCTGCTCCTCATCATCCCTACTGTATTCTTGGAAGTTGCATCTCCTTGTCAGGCGGTCGGAGGAAGCGGTGCCTGCGGAAGAATTTCGACCATATGTCGAGCTAAGGGAAGCAGCGGGGGCCGGGGCGGAGGGGGGAAGAACGCGCCACGGCCCACGCGATTTTAGGGATTTTCAGAGGAAAAAAGCTCCCTCCCATCCTCCCCTCAGGATTCGCTTGGCCTCCCTTCCCCCTGGCTGCACAGGGAGAACTAGCAGAGAGGGAGGCAGGACAGAAAGCAGCCTCAAGTGTCTAAAGTCCCCCTGCTCTCCCAGCCCTGGGAAGAAGTCATCCTAAAAGGTGACTTTTTGGTGCAAAGGACAAAGGGGAACGATTGGGTGCTTTTTTCCCCCCCCCCCCCCCTCATTTTAAAAAGGGATAAAAATAAAACAAAAGAAGAGATCTCTATTTGGAGATTCTGAATAATTTCTTTTTCAAGGTTTCCCCAATGGAGAGTATCCTTCAAAAGCCCCTAATTTGTTGGTAAATCACATTATGCAAGTTGCATTTATCCTCACCTATTACCACACGGGCAGAACTTAGGAAACCAGTAATGTTGCTATGATACAAGGAAGCAGTCATCCCATGATGGCTTCTTTCCATGTATTTAAAAATATCAAAAAGCTTTAGAAAAAGCCAAGAGGCTGGGGACAATCCTTGGCGATGCTGTGTTTCAGTGCAGCTTCTGCACACATGGAAACCAGAGAATGAGAAAAGATGACTATAGGAAATTTGGAAATTAATGTGGATGGGATGGGAAACAGTAAGAGATGTACATATGCATTGGGGTAAGGAAGTTTCTAAATCTGCCCGATTCACAATCTGACTTTCCAAAAGCTAAAAAACTACTTAGGCATCTTCAAAAGATCTTTCAAAACAAGCCACAACAATAGCAAGAAGTTACTGCCTTACAATTAAAAGTAAATGAAAGGAAGTCAAGGTTTCGATTGCAATTTGAAATATCAAAAGTGAAAGAAAGAAAGAAATCAAACTGTTTGAAATACATCATTACTACTGATATTACTACTGATCCTTCATGCTATGCTTTTTCTCAGCTAGTATCAACAGGGTATTTCTCTCTTGATATTAGATGCTTGACAAAACTGAAATAAGCATTAGATCTCTAGAAGAATTTAGGCACCTTATCTTCACTTTTGGTGGTGTTTAAGAGTGTGACAAGTAATCCACAAAGCCTCTGCTAACCTGCTTCGGCCATTCAACATCCACGGACTTGTTGGTTCTGCCATCAAAGTTGGTCACCTAAAGCTTCACCAAATATCTGGGCTCCCTCCCTGCACCCAGAAAAGAATCTCTGTAGCTAAAACAACAAGAGAAAATGAAGCTGCTTCTTGCTTTGCCTAATGTTTCTATAAACTGGTATGCCTGGCTGCATTCTGGTTCCGTGTTTGTAAAGACTGTAATGACTGGCTGCACATCTACAGCGCCTTGAATTTGAAAACAAATAAAATGTTTCTACCTACAATGTAATGTATGTAAAACAAATACAATGTACTCTAGATGTTTTGAAACATCTAGAGTAATAACTCGCAAAAGAAGAGAGAAAGGCAATCCCAATCACAAATGTACTACTCTATCATAAATTTGCTGTTGCATTAGAATCTATAATGATCTTAAATAAATCCTCAGATATGTTGGAATGAACTATTACAAACACATTGCACTAGATCTTTCTTCTATTGATAATTTCTTGTAATTGCAAGGCGATCTTTCTCTTCTCTTGAAAGAGCACAGAAGTTCCTATTTTCTCCTATAATCTTGTGAAAAACAGGCAGCAATTACCTTGTGGAAACAGAGTAGAATTCCTTTTTAAAAAGACATTCCTGGTCTACCACTGTTATATTTTTTACATCTTCTGCTTTTATACCCAAGTTAGATCCCATTATGGTCAAAAGAATTCCGCCACTTAGTGGTCCAGTTTTTGGCTCAATCTGTGTTTGGGAAAAAAAATACAAAAAAACAAAAACAAAAACAAAAAAAGTTTAAATACCAGTGATCATGTTGCTCTTTCGTATCATTTAAGGCTAATTCGACTTACCAGCACTTGAAATGAAGATTTTTTTTAAGAGCCATGTAAATATAATTAATGTTACTAGTTATTTATTAGCTCAGAACACATATTAATTAGTTCCAGATTTCCTGCCTTCAACCTAAACGCACAGTACACAATTCCAAAGAGACCCTGTGGCAGACACTTAGGTGCAAAGTTCTTGCTTGGTGTTTATTCTGCCTTAAATTTGCTCCATCCCTTAAAGCACTGTGATTTTGAGAAGCAAATGAAAGGATTAATAATCCAATAGATAATCCAGTAAGTATTTCACTGAGCCTTCCTAGCATTTCTATTTTGAATTTTTTGATTTTTGTTTGCTTGCTTGTTTTCCCCATGGTTCCCACCCTTTGGGTTCCTATGAGCCCAGCACACCTTCCAAGCAGTAAATGTGGCCCACGTAGCGTGTGCTGGAGTTTCTTCAGTCCCCTGGCCTTCCTTACTGCATCAAACAGAAGGATGAACTGATGCTTGTTAAGCAGTTTGTGGTTAAAATGCCGACTGAAAAAACCCTCTGGTGGCAGTGGCCATCTCTGAGGTAAATGGAGGACATGAACAAGCACCAGCACTCGGAGTATCTGCTGGGAGAGGGACCTGCTTTGCTAGTGCAACCGGAGCAGCTCCAGGGAGGCCACCTCAGGGCCAAGTGACCAGGGGCAGCCCCTGGAAGTCTGGGCTTTGACGTCTGCTGGGCCTGTGAGTGTAAGCAGCAGCAAGCCTGAGCGCGGGGGCTTGGCTGCTTGCTGCTCACTGTGCAACCCGGCTCCAGGATCACTTTTCTGACTATTTTCCCACTCTTTCAAATTTCCAAAGCCAGGTCTGTTACCCACCGGCCATGCCTCTGCACTGAACCCATAAATGTACTAGTGAATAAAATGACTGACCAGTTTCTTTTACAAATTATTTTGCACTAATTTGAAAGCAACAAAAGCTTTTAAAACCTAAACATATCAGAACATCTTTGGTATTTACTGTTAAATCCACCATTACATACAAACAGTATCGCAGGGTGAAAACACTTTTCTTCTTCTTTGCTCTCCTTTCCCTCCTCCTTCAAACCATCCTTATGGTGGCAGAGGCATTATGCGAGTGTTTCTCTCCATATGTTCTGTCGAGATTGCAGGATATCTGCCTTCCTGAGCAGACTTCAAGCACTTACCTGCCGCTTCCTCTTGGACACGGCACCACGGCCCGTCTCACAGGCCCTACCACACGCTCAGGAGGCTCTTCACGTCTCTGCCAGTTGGAGCCACAGACTTCAGAATCAATCAGTTCTTATCTTACTTGAGTGAAATATATCCCCTTTATGGTTCAGAGCCTCTGTCACAGAGTTGTGGCATTTTTTGATAGCTTAAGATACATTTTCATCAAACTGCGTGTTTTGAGTCCTAACCCTGCCACCACAGTGATTGGGCTTGCCCAACAGCAGCAGGTATCACTGCTTTGTAGGCAGCCACGCAGCCCAGAAAAGCAGCATTTGGCAACCGCTGAAAGCAGACCAGGGTCTGTCACTTTTTGCTTCAGCTGCTGGTGGACCAAGACAAATCGATGCCCTTTCCTCCTCCTGGGTGAGTGTGGCACCACCGAACTGGTGCTGTGCAAGGGGGGGCATTCGCCTCTCTCTCTCTCTGACTTCTTACATTAAACTTCTACAGCCCAGGGTTTCATTCCAGAATGGGCTGGAAAAAATCACTGGCACCTTGAAAACAAATCACGGCACAGAAACAACCTGCTCCCTTTTTAAACGCTGTGAAACAGGCTAGTTTGAAGCCTGCTAATGAGCCTGCTAAGGGCTCACATGTGGTGAACCTCTTTTATAGACGTCCTTTAGGTAGAACAGATTTCAGGACAGGAAAAAAATCCGTGCTAATTCCCAAGAATCAAGTGCCGTGTTTAAGCATGCACTGCTAGCCTGGCTCACAGCACAGGGAGAACAAGGCCTACAGAGCAAGGAGTCTCAAAGACTCCATTCACCCTCTTATTACGAGTCTTTACAAACCTTTCACACACATCACTACTGGCATTATTTCCTTGCAGCTATTTAGAGGCTTGCTTAATGCCCTAGGAAAAAAAGAAATGCCTTTCAGGATGAGCTCTCTTAGATGCTTTTTTCTCCTGAAAAATAATATACTGGGAGCAAGAAAAAAAAAAAGCAATCTTACGTGAGTAATTTCTGGATTAGGGCACGTTTCAGTAGGAGGAGCACGACAGAGTTTCTCATAAACACATTTGCTTGGCTTGCCTTCTTCTTCACACCAGACACAGTTGTAGTCTTCACTGGCCGCAAGGCATAAACTGCAGTCACTTCGTCCGTACGAGCAGTTGTACAGAGTCACTGAAATATGAATGGTAAATGCACTTAGACATCTCCCCCTGCTTCAAGAATATTCAGTGTATGATTGGAAGAAAAACTAATCCTGTGCACAAAGCCTCCCTGCTGCTCAGTTCAGTCCTGTGAAGAATATGCACTTAACTCCTGAATGATGCTGAAAGAAAACTGTATTTCTGATTACACAGAAAAACTTCAAAAACATGCACAAACGACCATGTAGAACCCAAATACACCTTTATCACTCAGGTTGCATCAAGCATTTAAACACAAAGGTGTTTCATAGTTCAAGTCCAAAGCCCACATACCCACAATGAACCTGGCTGTGCATCTGTTCAGAGACAAGTTCAAATGAACAGATCTCCCTGGGGCACCAAAAAGGAAGCCAGAAATGTTGTCAGGGAAGGGTATAACTCTCATATGTGTGTTGCTACGAGCAAACATCAGCTGGCATGGGGCCGCTGCCTGCCGCTTGGGCCTTTGCAAAATCACCACTAAAACCTGAAGAGTGTTATCCTTTCTCTGAACTAATATCTCTTCATTTCCCTGGGTCTTTACTTGTATCTCTGAATAAAGACAAACATTTTTTTTTGCTTTGTTTCCCCTTTTGCCTTGAGTTGCCACCCTGTTGTACACCCTACTCCTTCTGTGGCCTGCTTTAATCCTAGCTCTTCAGAAGCAAGAGCTGTGTTGTTATAGTCGTGCCCCTGTCACTGATGAACCACACTCTAACTGTCCTAGACACTAAGCTTATCTTGGCCCCCATCGCTCTTCCAGAACAATGCAGAGTCACTGAACAAAACTAATTTTCCCAAGTAAACACAAGCGTTGGGATGCAGCAGTGGGGTTCAGCACCACAAGGAAAGCCTGCATTTGGAAGGAAACATTTGGAGATGCTCTTGGGAGCCAGCCCAGAAGAAAACGAACAGGCTGAAAAGATGCCACACATTTCTCTGGGGGAAGTGTTCATGTTGTGCAGATAACTCAACCAGTCAGACCAGCCGTGCTCTGATTCCCTGGGCAGCTGATTATAATAAAAAGAACTTTTTGCCCCCTTGTTTCCCTGCCCCATCCCTTCATTCCTGCTTCTCTCTGCCCTCGGGCTGCTCTTTTTCTGGCCACAGAGTCTCACCCTCTGTCACCAAGGCTTGGCACTTGTTGGGTCTGTTTGTGAATCAACTTAACTTACTGCAACAGCAGACAACTATCCAGGTTTCCTCCTGTGCTCTCTCAGGAGTTAAATGTGTGCACAGATGGGAGTGGGGAATAAAAGACAGAGAATCAACACCTCCCTTTTTCCATGCTGATGAGCTGTTTTATGTGCTAAGTCTCAGGAAACTGTACCCTTTAATGTTTTTTTTTTTTTTCAAAAAAGGTTCATCCTTAAAGTGAGATTCAGTAAGTAAACTGGGATAAACAGATATGTTCAGAGGTGTGGAAGAGAAACCAGAACAATCCATCTGAGACTGCATATGGCAAAGGCCACAAAAAATGTCTATTTCAAGAAGGCACATGCTGAAACGTTCAGTCTCAGAGGAGAGGGACGCGTGCAAGGGCACCAGCAAAGCCACCCTCCAGCCACCGACGCCTCAGTGCACTGTCCTCCTAGATATCCTCCTAGGTTAGAGCAGCAGCAGGAGCTTCTGAGGTCTAATTCCAATAAGCTACCACATCAGATTCCTATCAAAATGAAAAAACAAATTGAGAACACCACTTTTCTACTATTTTTTTTTTCACTGTTTGGTGTAAATAGTATGCCCAAGACTTGGCCACAGTGTCTGCCATTTGCATTAGAGTGGACAACCTCTGAAGGGAAGTTCTCTGAATGCTGCATACTTAAACATCTCCACATTCACTTTCCCAGGCATAGCCTTTATTAGAATAACTTGGTTTTGTTCTTTCCCTTACAGTGAAGGGTTAATACAGAAGCGAAGGCTGATCCAGATTTTAACCTTTCTTACATCTAATCAGCACATCCACTTGATTACAAGCAGCTTTACCAGCACAAAACCAGTCGAGACATCACTGAAGGCGTATGGAAAGCTGAGAGGCTTTGACATTTGTAACAATAATCGATAAGAAGAAGTGTCCATTTGACTCAACTCCAATCTTGACTTTACAAGGAATCAATGAACACAAGGTAGGAGCAGCATCATTTGCCTTATATATTGAGCATGTCAATACATAAGTCATGGTAACTAACAAACATAATCCACATAGCATTTTCAAGAGCCTGCGTTATTAACTATTCACTCTGGATTCTGAATGTGATCCCAGAGCTGGGGGAAACTACTTTTGCCTTCCCAAACCCTGCACTGCCCACCCTTCCCACCAAGGGAGGGCACTTACTGAACAGCTTGGCCATCCCTCGTTGGGTGGACAGCGTTTTCCCTTGGCAAACAGCATTAATGGCATCACGTCTGGCAGTCCCTCACGTCCACATGCGTAAAGGCAACGCACAAAGCTGGAGCCTTAAAGCATGAAACACACCCCCCGCTCCCTGATCAGCTCATTAAATGTACCAGCAGCAAGCCACTCATTAGATTCAGCCTCTTATCCATCACCTTGAGATACCAGCTGTGAAATCATTGATAAAAAGGACAAAGGATAAAAGGGAGATATTGGATTCCATACTGTTCAGAACCCCGACGACTCGAGATGTAAAAACGCTATCGCAACTTAGTATTCACTAAGTGCTTCATACAAAGAAAGGTTTCTTTTACTGGCAAGTTCAAATGTGCTTCTCAGCAGCTCCTGCGCACCCAAAGTCAGTTCTTTTCAAGGTGCAAAAAGACCATTATGCTCTGGACTTCAGATGACAGGGAAATTTTAAAGCAGGAGAGAATTTGGATAAAAAAACTTTTATAATAAAAAGAGACATTTATTGATAATTTTTCCTTCCGTTTTTGCAAGAGCTCTCTATTTTGATCTGAATGATACCCTTTCTTTAATAACTCAGCTACTACTTTTAGCCTTTTTTTTCCAGGCTGTGTAATAGAAGGTGGGAACGTTTGGTCAAAATTCTGCAATTGAAAAAAACACAGCCTCGAGAATGGAAATTAAGACACTCTGACATTGTAATATGACCTCCCCAAAACATTCACGCCACGTCTTTTCTTAAGTGCTTTCAGCATTGCATACAGAGCCCTAGGGAAAACCTTCTAAAACCCACTTCTATGCTGCTTATAAGAAAGGGAATCAATTAAATACTGTACAGATGGAAAAAATATGGTCTGAAGATTTAATTCACAGGGGAAATTACTTGGGGGAAGTGTTAGTTCTCCTGATGTTGACTCATCACATAAGTAACAGGCACGTTGCCTAGCAGTTTTTGCAGGATTATGCCTTAAACTTCAATTCAGAGACTTGTAAGGTCGTCCCAATTCCCAGATACTGCTCTCCACAGATTTTAATGGACCTTCCCAAGTCAGCTCTAGATTAGGTCCACAGACATAATTGCTTCATCATTACAAGTTGAAAGAACTAAAAATAAAGAAATAGGCAACTTCTGTCAGAGACTAGGTTTTTATTTATGCTATAAACACTTAATATACTTTTCGTTGCCACAGAAATAAATGAATAAAGCCAAAAGATGAAAGCACAAGCAATGCTTCTGTGCATTGCAGATTGCCAGCAGACACGAAGGCTGCAGACAGAGCCTGTCACTCAGGAGCTGAGGCACTGTTTAGAGCTCAGATTTCAGATGAAGTCCACAGCAGTGGCAGTAAGAAAGATTACTTTTCTACTAATGGAGGGAGCAAGTTCATTGCTTTCACCTTTCAGAGAGTGGCAAGGGGAAACAGCCATTTAAAAAACAAACTACTGAAGTACTTTTTGACAGTAGGACTATGAAGTTTTTGGACTATGATTGCTTTTCAGAGTAAAATCAAATTTGAAAATACTGGCAACATTTTAAAAGAATTTTAAGCATTTTTAAAACAGCCTTCAAAATAAAAAATGCTGGCGCCTAATTCATGAGTTTATCATTTATTACATTTGCTCCATCAGAACTGTTTTCCCAAGACTAGTAACCATGCAAGAAATCTTAAAAACTGCCAAACTTACAAAGCAGTCAATTTTAATTTAGTCTAATTTACCTCCCTTTAATGCCATTTTTCATACTTACCCATCAGTTTGCTGTCAATCTTGACCCTTCCTGTTCTCATGGATAAGTTTAGTTGTAGGGTTTCATTTGCACTGTAGGAGAACTGAAAAAGAAGACATACTATTAAGACATTCATAGTTTCATTTTGCAAAGTTAATTCCATGCGTCCCATGATTCTTAATAACCAGAGCTTCAGAGCTATGAAGATTTTAGACACTACCCTAAACCTGATACATATGGCCTGTTTTTATTTCTTGGCCAATTATATTCACTGAAAAAAATGTTTTAATGAAGCTAATCCTTCACAGACAGAATTTTTAAGTACCAAGGGAGAGCAATACCTGGACACCTACTGAATCATTACTTTCCATTAATTTAATTTACGTTTGGCTATAAGCATTCAGGTGCCTGGGGTACTGCACAAGTCCAGCACAAATCGCTGCTGGACCGGCTGCACTCTTCCTCCCAAGCCATCTGGCCCCAGTATTTGCATGGATGCAGCAGACTCCCCATGGACCACATGGAGGGGGAATCTCTTGCATCTTTAGCAGCACAACCCCCTCACTACAACCAAAGCACAAGGTTCACATGCTTCAAGGCATGAGCTTTTGCTAGGGTTGAAAAAGACAGAAGCAGTATCAACAGGTGGGAAAGAAAAAGGAGCCAAAAAAACAACAACAAAAAGAAGCTTTATTAATTAAGTTTGTGCTTCGTGCCAGGCTCAAACGCTGCATAAATGCTAACTAGTTCTCTAAACTAAGGCTGTTACTTAGCTGGTAAGACTAAGTTTATAAGTTTAAAAAAAGGTTAAAGTCAGAATAATATTTGTGAGCCTAACTTTGAACTTGGTAGCTAGATGGTTATTTTGACTGTTATTTCTCTTCTCTGTTAAACAAACCTGAGTGAAAGACGTATAGCTGGCAAGTATGTAAACATGCCATCACCATTCCCATTTTTACAAATGAAAGAAAGTGTGTCATGGGAAAGGTAACAAATTAGTGTGTGGTGAGGGAGAAACTCTCATCTTCTATCTTTGGTGATTTCACTAGATGCATAAAAATGAAGAAAGTAAATAATAAAAAAAAAAGAGCAACCACCCAGAATTTCTCCAGGGACAGTTTTAATAACAAATCCATGAATGCCATACATAAAGAAACTAAAGAAGATGACATAGGGCTTTAAGGAGAGAGCTCAGGAACTTCCTTTGCTGCCTTTGAACACTAACACCAAAGGAGACTCTTTAGGAGATGCCGCTTTTTACCTCTAACAGTGAACAACACTTCTTGTATGGTTCTGGGCCTGAGTGGGTAATGGCGCAGGACTAGAAGAATTGAATATATATGGTGGGCAAAACATGCTTTCACATTTACCTCTTTAGTCAGAAATGAGAATTTTCCCTCTTCTGATTCATCCACATGAGCTTCAAATTTAAATTGGCTGTTTCCGACCACAAATTTTTTATCCTAATGGAAGAGAAAAGTTCAGCTTAAAATCTTAATAATAAAGCAAAATAAAGTCAAAGCGGCAGGCGATACCCTGTCGAGCACCGGAAGCAGCAGGGCCGAATGGAGAAGGGCCCAGTGAGAGGGGCCGCGTGCGGAGGAGGCCGGCGCCGCCCGGCCCGCCGCGAGCTGCCCCCTGCGGCCCTCGCGCTGCGAGCACAAGGGCAGAGCCGGCGCGCCGGCTTCCCAAGCAATAAGGAAAAGAGCCAAGGATCTGAATACGGGATAACTTCACACATCGGATGTGTTATTAGCAGGGCTGTGGGAGCGCTGCCCTTTCAGGTTTTCTCGGCAGGGAATCCGGGCAGAGCAGGAGTGTAAGAATTGCACAGGAAACTGGAGCGACACTTTATTTCTTCTGCCTCCCCAAGACCCCAGCTGGGTTTTCACAAGTCAGTCTGTGACGGCAGTGACAGCTTAAGGGCGTTCCTGTCTCCTGCCCAACTTTCCCCCTGCTTTTCCCCAGCTCCTAAATCCTACCTTCAGGCTGTGGCACCCATGCCGCCCTGGGAAAGCTCTTGGCACGGCTCTTCCATGATCAGATCTGGGAACTGAGCTCACTAAAAGTAACCTGGCCAATGAGACCAACTAAAACCACCGCGCCGATGCCGTGTTGGGTCACTCTCCTGGCCCACAGCACAGCTGTGCAAATAGCTTTGCAAGAGGAGGAGACACAGAAACAAGCAGTGAGGATATTTTAAGCCTGTGCCGTTGCTAAATACTTGTAAAACTACAGGCAGTCCATGGGGAAGCAAGACCACCTTCCCTTCTGAAGCCTTCATGCAAAGGAGTAGTCCCTGCTTTTACCCAGAACTGCTTGAATCTTGGAAAATATGGCAAATAAAAAAAAAAATTGATTGCTTTATCCCTCCATCCTGCTTCAAGTGTTAGCAAGTCCTCCCTTGCTGCCGTCTAAGCCTCATACCTCAGAATATCAGATCTTATCCTATTCATTTGCAGATACTTGTTTCAATACTGGAATCACAGGTAACTCAAGGACCTATAATTGACTAATTATCTAAACAGAGCAGTGCAAAGAAGCCACCTTTCCCATTGCCCCTTCATCCGCCAGGACAGGCAGAGGCCACGAGAGATCCTGCGCAGCCCTGGGGCTGGGAACAGGCAGGGGACCTTGCTCCTGTCTCCGAGAGGTTTGTGCTGCACAAGGAACACGACCTTCTTAGAAACTGCACATAGAGAATGAGCTACTGAAAAGTCTTCTCTGAAGGTTTTACAGCCTATTCTATTTCACAGAAAATGTGTGCCTCCTCCAATTTTAAAGCACCTTTTAAATCTCCCAGAAAAACACTGCCTTGCTTGCTTTATTCTGCATTTCAGTATATCATGTGTTTTTCAAAAGTGTTCAAATTCTGGAGCTGCTGCTATACAAAGCTTCCCCACACGCTTAGCAGAACACATTGGGGATGGAGGGAAGCTTCTGTGTGTGGCAGCTGCCAGCCTGGAGTGAAATGCAATGAGGAGCTGCTAGACTATCCAGCAGAAGGCTATGAAGCTACATACATCCATTAGTCTGGGTGCAAGAAGAGACACCTAACAAACACTGAGAAGTGGGTTATACCTCAGACACCCAAGACAAAGGCAAGTCCAAATGGGCAATTGCTTTTAACTAAAGTTTTTGAAGGCTAACAAGGTTCTCTCAATGCTGGTACACCTGTTTCTTCTTTTGCACCAGTCTCGCAGGGACTCAGATGGAGAATATCTCTTAGAAGTTGCATGCAATACAAAGAATCAATACTAAACTTTTCTTTGGTGCCTCTCTCAACTGCGTGTTCTGGATGTGGCTGTTCCCAAAAGAATGATGATTCACTTTTATTTGCTATTGAAATATTTTCAGGGGAAGGGGGAGAAAGATACTAAACAAGTCTCCTCTTAGTATACCTCAGCAAAGGACTCCACAGCAAAGGCCTTTACAGGAGATCTCATCACTGTAAGAAAAGCATTCACAGGCAAAGAAGAGCCTAGAAAATTCTTAGCTTATTCTTCCATCATCAGTTCTGCAAAGGCAGTTTTAGCAGCTTTCCACTTTCCTCACTCACTGTGAAAGGCCCAAACCTCTCTGCTGATCTCCACACAAGCAGAGATGCTTACGTGCATTTTGCTGGCCAGTACATTTGCACATCCATAATGAGTCAGGCTGCGCGCTGTCCCTTTAAGCAAGGCACCGATTAGATCAAGGAAATAGAGCTATTATTCAAAAGTGACAACAGAACATTTATTTTTGCTGATCAACTTTTATCTAACCAAAAATGTCAGCAAGAAAAGCAGCAGGAACAAAATGTATATATACCCATGTTCTAATCAACAAAGTCTTTAAAAAAACTATCTGCAAATAAGCTATTATATCCAGCATATCCTACAGCAACATCATTCCACATGAGAAGCCTCGTGCTATGTAATGGGCTTTGGGCCAAGCCCTGTAAAAAACTCTTCTCCTAAATATGCTTCTCCTGAGCCACCTTGCCCACCAGGAGAATTTCACCCAAAGGCTGAGCATAAATTATGCCCTTACTCAAATGAACTCATTGCTTTAACTATCATCACCCTTAGACAGAAATTCCTGCAGGATTACGACCGTTTCATGCCTTTTATGTCTATTTTCATATGAACTTAGAAGCCTGTGCATACAGCTGTCAGTAACTGCGTGTGCCCTTCAAGTCCTGGCAGGGGAAGTGTTATTATTTTCATTTAAAAATGAACATCTGTATCAGGATATGTGCATATGGGGCTGCTCCCATGACAGAGACGTTCCCACATGGCTCTTATCTAAGAAAAATTATTCTAACATCATTTGACACTCACTTCTCTACAGTGCCCTTCCAGCCTAGGGCCTATACGTTTATTTTACTTCTTAGAGGTCCCAGTTAAATAAATGCATACAAGGTCTGGTCTGCAGGCACCCTGTTTAATACTGCCAATAAAGCACTCGAATCCACCCTATGTGTCTGGCTTTGTTAAAGGTAATTGATATCTAACAGGAAAAAGGGCTTGCAGAGACATTTGCTTTTCCTTTTGTCTATGACTACAGAGGGATTTAAGTGCTTATTCAAAGAAATGATAAACTAGACACACGAGGCTCATTCTGGGGCGGGGGGGGAAGGGTTACTTCTGCTATTTCTCCTCCATAGAGAAAGAGGGTCCTCCAGAAGGCAAATTCAGCACATCTTTATTATGCAGCTGCCCTGAATTTGTTCTCAAGAGAAAATGGGCTCCTCCACTCATTATCCAGGGAGCAGACAGAGGTTTTCCACAGTTTCTCAGCTCTTTGCAGCGCTCGACCAAAGCCTCCCGAATTCCTGCTCCGGGCTGAGCGGCCGCGGCTCCGTTTGCCAAGGGCCGCGTGCGCTGCACCTTGCGCAGAACATGGGTCAGGTCAGACCAGTTTCCCACCCCTAAATTCACGTTCATCCTTCCAGCCACCAGCCCCAGACACTTGAGATGATAACATAAAATTCACAAAATCCACCTCTCATTGGTTGCAGGTATCCTAAGGTCCTCAGGCAAAAATGCCTGTTTTTGAACATGTGTTTGTACAGCACACGTTATTTCAGCGTTTACGAGTTGACCTTTCCCTGAACACTTTTCTTCTTATGTTGTCTTTAGACTGCAGACCTGCTTAGCCTTTTCCACCCTTTGCAGGCAGAACAGCACTTCAATTTGGCAAAAGGCAAAAAAAACCTTCAAAAAACAAGTGCCTTCTTTCCCTTGATAAATGGTGCGTAGTTTAAGCAATCAATGAATTCTCCAGTGTATCCACCATCAATTCATATTTATACAAAGACATCGCAGAATCAAACAGCCAAAACTAACACTATCTGAACCATCATCTAGATAAAAAAAAGTGATTTTCAAGCCTCACTTGCGAAGCTAACAATAACATTTATGCCTCAAGTACATTATTAAATAACAATTAGAAGCTTGCAGTTAAATTCGGGCTTCCCAAAAGCTTTGTAATTGACTTTCTAGAAGCAAGTACTGAACTAAAGAAACCTTTGCTACAGCTCAGCAAATACCAGATCTTCTGGTTTGATGGTCAAAGAAAAAAAAAGGCTGAATATAAAAAGTCCTTTTACCCAAACCAAAGGCATTTAATTTCTAAGTACATATTTTTCATCTGAAAAGTGCAAATTGAAGTAAGCACATTGAATGGTGTTTAGAACCAAAAAAAAAGAAAAAAAAAGCAGGCATTTAATCAGAAAAAGATATGAAACATTCAGACATCCTAAATTTCCTCTCTTTTCATTAGCTGAAAAAAAAAATAATTGCCAAGGTATTTCAGTGGGTGCAAATGACATTCTTTAGAGAACCAGCTAATAGCTACAATATTCTGTCCTGCTCTAATTCTGTCCTTGCGATGGCTTCTCATTTAGAGACTACACTACAGTAACCAGTGTTTTATCGCGTTTAAATGTGCAGCTCTTTTCCTTCCTTAAAACTAAGGGTGAGATCACCAAGGAAGACAGATCCTAAAGCTTAAAGGATGGGTGAGGCTGGAGTTCAGGAGGAATTCAAACGGCAGCTTCAAATTAATCTGTTTACCTGATAATAAGCTAGATGTCTTCCCTCAAAAGTCACTGTTGTTCCGTACTCCATAGGTATTATTGAAGGACTGGGATTTAGAAACTGGGGGCATTCTTCTTCCTGGGGAGATTAACATTTTATACATTATTTAAAATAAAGAAGTCTTACCACAACAAGCTTCATTGGCCTTTGGACAATGAAATTATTGTTCTAAAGAACTTCATGCTTAAAATACAGTGACAGATTTGATTACACCCTTTCAAATTAGACATGCTAAAAATGACTACAACATATGTCAAAGCTGTGGGTGATTATCTTTCCCAGCCTAGAAATCTTGTTCCTCCCATTGAAGCAAAATAGTAAAGTGAACAAAAATATCCTTTCAGGAGCTCTTCAGTCTCACTACTCCTCCTCAATCACACCCTTAAATTCCCACCTCCGCACTGTCACTAAAAAAAAATCTTACACTTCTGGAATTAAATTTAGGATCATTTTTTAATCGGTAATTCAACCAACTAATCTGTGAGAAAAAGCAAAGAAAATACTGAAGTGTTCTAATAAAAACCTATTTTTTTAAAAACATTACCATATTTTGTTTAATCACATCCTGTTTTGAAGAGGACTCCTCACATATATGTCTCTTCCAGTCCCACTGGCAATTCCATCTATTGCTCGCACAGGAATAGCATCTACAAACGTAACACAATAGGCATGACAAACTGTCAGGCTTTCTCCCCCATTGACAAAAAAAAAACCCAAAACCAAAAAAATATATATCTTTATTCATGGAGAGTGGCTCAATCTGTTACAGTATCCTTACTATATTAAGCTGAAAACTTTACAGTGAGAACAGTTCAAGAACCTCAGAAAGATTTTTTCCCCCCTTCACATAAGCAAGGCTCAGAAGACAACTGCATCTCCCAACATTTGGGAATGGTGTTGATCAACCTGTACGTGCCAGGCTGGAAAATGTGTTGTTTGAGCTGACCGTGCTGCCTTGGGGCAGCAGGATCTCCTGAAGGAGCACAGAGGATAACAGTGACAGAGCCAACTTTGACCATCCTATCGAATCCACCCAAACTCCATACCTGGTATTTATGGCTAGGAACATGGATGTCTATCGAGCTCATCTTCAGATGTATTAGCAGCCACAAAAATGGGATCCCAGTGAATTAACCTTGATTATATGTGCCATGAATATTCACATTCCTAGTATTTTATATTGCCAGCTCACTGTGCTCATCAACCCTTTCTAACTCCGTTAAAACACAAAGAAAGGAATTTGGACACCAGAAAAAATCTGGGAGTAGCAAAGGTTTAATGACCAAACCCTTCACCAGCTCAGCTGCAAACTACCTGAAACACAGTTACAGTATCTAAACACTTAGTAAGCTGAAATACTTACGGCTGATTTTCAAGAAGATTCATTGCTTCTTCACAGTCATAAAAAGGATAAGTATGTGATGCAAAAAATATATTTTTCTGTCCAAAGGTTAACTTTAATGGAACTGAAACATGATCTATCACAAAAGAAAAGAAAAGTCATCTAAGTGGTTGTTGAATTCTTTAGCTTTTGAGTAGAAAGATTTCATGATAACGATTTCCTTATTTGTACAGGACATACGTAAATATTTAACTATACAACTGACACTTCGGATCTCACGACGTGTTATATTTCAGATCTGTGAGCTCTGTATTTGTCTTTTTGACCTTTACAATTTTGTCAGTATATGGCATTTGGAAGAAAATCATAGATGCAACCAATGAAAGAAACAAAATCACAGAGTAGCTTTGGTTTATGGAAGTGTTTCTTCATGGTACTAACATCATGGGAGAGTCTAAAAGAGTAAACAAAACTGAGCAAGGAGATAATTGAATACATATGAAAACTGGCATGAGAACAGTCATTTTAAAATAAAATATTTCTCAAATATGAATATGCCTTCACGTAAAATTACGTGTTTCATTTGTGGATTAGAATTGTCATCGTCATGTGGATTAAAGCAAGTGCTCTCTGTGGTTACTGCTTAGCAATGCCTGCAATGTGGAGTTACCACAAACACTTGCAAGCTTCACTTTGCTGTACATGATTTCTCCACAAACGTACTTCTCACCTGGATTACTGCTGGGCTAAGAGTGGAAAATTTATCTTTAGGAACTGGTGTTTTTCCCAACAAAGCTGTCTGAAATACCTTTTGCAGAAATCATTAAGCCCTTGTGACAAGCTATTTCACAAGCTATTGGGCAACTTCAAACTCTGCTTTCCTTGAACAGGTTCTTGAAAGAGAGTGAGCAGCTTGCCTGGAAGCTGGGCCCCATTGAAGATTTCAGACTGGTAGACATGCCAGGGGATTTCCTACAAATGGTACTGCAAGAAAATACCCTTTCTTCCAGGAAATGCCTCATTCCCTTTGGAAAAGACTACAGCTGCAGTTGGCTCCATCCAGCCTCCACAGGGTTTATGACAGCAAGTGCATGTCTGGATTTGTGGTCACAGGCTCTCAGGAAGCATGGCCTGCCTTAATGACTGACTGGCTTCCACTGAAGAGTCTGCCAAACTTCTGAGCACCTTTCTAATTTAGTTAGTTAGTTTTGAACATCCTTTCAGTGGATCCCTCTGTGCCAGGCTCGGAGGGATGTATTATTCGGAGATGACTGGGTTACTCCAGTGCCAGCCCTTCTAGTCAGGCTTCCAGTCTCACCTGGCATGCTGAAAGAGGGCATGCTGTCATGCTCATCAACCTGGTGTTCCTATGGCTTGCCTCATAAAATATTTGGGTAGCACGAATTGGCCCTCCATAAGGGAACACTGTTTCAAAACTTACCATAATCTGATACCTTCATACTCCCTGGTTCAAAACTTAAGAGTGAGATTTTAACTTTGTTGTTCTCTGGGCAAATAAAACTGGATTTTGTCCTGTTTCGTCCTCAAGAGAACTGAAATTTATCTTAAAGTGCTTTGAAGTACTGTTCTGACAGTTCAAAAAGAGCTTACTTTTCTAACTCGATACATAATAGTCAGTGTTGTGTTACTGGTTTTATTGCACGTGCCTATGTATCAAAATCTATGAACCTGAAGCGTGAATCAAGCACTAGCTAGGAAATAGCACAAGAATTATGGTTGGCAACAAACCCCAAAGCACATAATCAGTGGTTCAGAACCATGAGGCAGTCTTTAATTATATGATCACCTATTTTCCAGTGACTTACTATTGCAGAAGCCAGAAGGAGCACAGTAAAAGAAGTAAAGGTGTTAGGAGAAACACCATGGGGAAAAAGAGCCTTGTGACATATCATGGAAACCAAGACACTGAACTATGGCTGAGCAGAGCAAAAATTAAACAGCAGTGATAAAAAAGCTTTAGTGCTAAAGTGCATATGCCTCACAGCCAGACCTCAGAAATGCTTTTTTGCTTGTTTGTTTGTTTGGGACAGGGAATAGCACCTTTCTGTCCCCATGTCCATGCCAAATTCCTCTTTGAGTTCAGATTTCTGCTAGAAACACCGGAAATGATAAAACTTGCAAATAAAGAAATTTTCAAATTTGGAGCTTGAGTAAACCCTTTTATTTAAAACACTAAAGTTTGACTGGGCAAAAGCAAACAACAACAACAGACTATTTGGGGGAAAAGAACTGGAAGAGGAAAAAACTTGTAGGCAGCTCATGTATAAAAAGGTGTAATGGAAGCAGCAGGCTGTGTTATCTCCATTTTCAATATAGAAAAGATAGCAATATTTCCTTACCTTGACCTTTGGGTGTTGGAGGAATCCAATCAGGGGGCTCACAGATAATAACTCCTTCTTTTAACTGAGCAGAACGGGTAGTTTCACCAAACGTACAAACAAGCTCGTCACTGTCGGTTAACGTTGGCAATGGACTTACAGTCAGTTCCACCTGGAAACAAATGTTAAAATGATAAAGTATCAAAGAAACTAACTGGAGCCCCAAAAAAATTATGGCCAGAGATGTTTCAGCTGCTCTTTTTTCTTGCCAAAGCTGATATTTTGGCTAGTGCCACAGAAAGTGGTTTTCCTTCTCAGTTTGTATTTCTTAATCTTTCCTTGCTACCATTTTATTAATTTTTTGCAGGCTGGGTGTGTGTTGAATTGGACTGGTAAGCAATCCTCCTGTCCTTCCAATGCATACCATGAGATCTTAAAGGGTCTTTACAAACACCTCCTCAGTCTCTTGCATTTTGTTCTTGCCCTCAGCAACAGTAAGCAGAGTGCTTAGCACTTAAATCTGGATGGCCTTAAGTAGATTTACATTAACGTTACTGGATAATGAAAACAAGGCAGGATAGGCTGGAAATACCGATGTTTGAAAGGGTTAGAGAGAAAAATGGCTTTGTCAAGGCTGCACACACATACAGAAACAAACTGGGATCTACCTTTACTACTGAAGTGACACAGAAAAAAAAACCTGAAAAAGTCATGGTGAACTTTACTGAGATGTTTCTTGAGGAGGTTCATTGTGCATGTGAGAAACTAAAAGTGAATTATCAAGGCAAAAATTGGAAAGGAAATGGGGAAAAAAAGAAATCTTGGATGTTGTTCTTGATTTAATTTTTCAGGCATGTTAATTATACAGTTGAAATTTTTCATTTTGCATTGTATTATTTTACCATCCACGGTTTGCTGTTAACAGTGGAAATTACAATCTCCTTTCTCAAGGAAACTGATGCATAATCTCGTAAACTGCAAAATTTTCAGTGAATATAGGAATCACGAGAAGTGACATTACAGATATTATAGGTATCATGTAAATGCTCCTTTGAAGCTGAGTTATGCTTCAGGGTTCCTTTTTTTTTATGCTTTGGCCTGAGATCCTGATGTGAGACACCAGGGACTTGTCTACACAGAGATGCTCAAGAAAGCTGAGCAGAAATAAGAAAAGGTGTGGATCTGAGATGGACCCATTACATTCCACTCATGCTTTAACTCAACATAGAAATGGTCTTACCAGAATGCTGTTTAGATCACTTAGCAATGGAATTAAACTAATATGAATTAAAGTCTCTTTGTTTCTGATTAAGAGGGATTAAAATGTATTTAATAACTTTACTCAAAATTAATCAGATTTTACATCCCCAAGAACTCTTTAGTCTGCACTGGCATGCTCCATTTGGAATCAGCACAACAAATGACACCCTGATTACAGTGGAAATGCTTAGCCCTGTTGCCACAGAGTAGTTTTGGAGGCACCCGCTCACTGGCCTGTGTAGGGAAATCCACTGTTCCTTTTAAAGGCATTGCTTACAGCTTTGCTGCTTACTTCAATTTATGCTCAAGTGAGGTGAGCGAGAATGTAAGGGCATGATGAATTCTCCCCTATCAGTTACCTTTTATGAGTAATATAATATTGTATAACACTTTCACAATATTCAGATATATGTAAGCAGTTTGTCATCCATACTAACATCACTCAGGTTTATAGAGAAGGTCAAAAGGACTGTTTCTTAGAAGAAAACACGAACTGCAACCTGCAAAAACAGCACTGTGAGAAACATCAAGGACTGAGGTCCCCAAAACACAAAAATTTATTTCCAGTCACCACTGAACATAAAGAAGCGCAGATACCCACTTTCCTAGTAGTCATATCAGTATATAAGAACATATAGGGCAAGCATCTTGCCATACCTTAGCAGGGGATCTGCGACTCATGTTCTGAGGCTCAGCACTAATGATAGTCATGCACGTGCCGCTTGGACTCCACAGCCAGTGGTTCTCCTTATCAGCTGTCTCACAGTCTGCCCGCTTTGTGCACCTGATAAAATGCAAACAAAAAGCAACATTAAAGTGTGACTCTGCTTTCTCTGCTCTATACAACATTTTCACTTCTAGAAACTGGAATCATAAGATCAGATCAGAGGGAATTTCCTTCAATATTGACCATTTCTGTTGCTCTTGGAGAGCTTTTAATACCGATAGAAAAAGTACTAATGTGTCTTTGAAATTATCAAAAAGTAAATGAGGAAACATGTGGCACTTTACACCTAATATTAGACAACTCATACCTGGAATTAGACAACACAAACCAATAGCATGAGCAGCAATACTTACCACAGCATCAGCACAAGGACAGAGCCTTTGCCAGATCATCTGAATTTAGGCTGATTAATTAGGAGTATATAACAAACCCCTCAAAGAGCGGGCACTGCCTGTTGTTTCTGCAGGTCATGTGGACAACACCTGGGTGCTGGCAGTAATAAACACCCAACCCATGAGAGGAAAAAGCAACAGAGTTGTGCTGCCAGGCACACAGGCCTGCCGACAGCTCCCGTGAAACCACAGCATGAGGGAAACTGCGTGGTAGTAGTGAAAGGTCTCATTAACCGCGGCTGCTGCTAAAAACCTCTCCCTGCCAGGGCACCTTCGGGCTTCCTTGACCGCCCCAGGAAGGCGGCAGCAGCCGTGCGGCCTCCGCACCACACGGGGAGAGCGGCGTCGCCGCGAGCCCGCCAGCGCTGCCGGCTGCCCCTACAAAAGGCTATTAACAAGCCAGGGGCTTTAAAGTGGCACAATGGCCTCACAGTTCTGTCAATCTGGCCCTCAAGGATATTATTTATGTGCAGAGTCCGCATGCATGTAACAAATCCCTAAATCCACAATAAAAAAGTACTGCATAGATCACAAGGCAGAGTTTGGTGTGACTGAGGAAAAACATGAGAAAGGAAGGAGATTTCTTTTTTTTTCCTTTGAAAAAAAATACTAGAAAATGCAAAAATTCATGTTTGCCTGTGCTCAGAGACCATTAATACTTTAAGATATTGAGGTCAGTGGTCATATCTGAAACCTGAAGGGAAAACTAGAGAAAATTGCCTTTGCATGATATATGACACAGCCTTCAACTCCCCGTAGCCCAGGAGGACTCAGGTCGTATATTCCAACTCCCCAGTCTCATACACACGCTAACTGAAGCCAGCCCAGCCTTAAGAGTTACAGTCTATCACATAAGTCTATAGGCAATGCAGAGCTTAATCTGCGGTGCTCAACACTGGGCTCTGCGTTGAGCTGTTCGGCAGCTTAACGGGACTGTTCACATTTTAAGACAGGAAGCTGGAAGCCTGAAATTCATCTGCTCACCATAACCAAATAGCCCCTTTGTTCCAACGGCAAGTCCGTCGATCATGAATTCCCAAGTGCTCATGCCAAGGGGTTAATTAACTTACTTAGTAGTGAAAAAGGGAGCTGTGAGGCTGCCTTTCCCGCTCTCCACAGCCGCCGGTGCCCAGTGTAAAGCAGTGACATTCCCGAGCTGTTCAGCGCTGTCCTAGTTTACATATGTTTGAATATTAATTCGTTTAACCTCCACAGGGAAGTCAGCCAAGTGCCAGTTTCTGTTCTCCCACAATTAGGTGAGAGTGTGGTGTAGCTACACTTCTCGATAGATCACATTTGTATAAAACTGGTATTTGATCTACATGCTGCATTTCAGATATTAGCTGCCCTTTCTTTTCTATTCACTTCTGGGTAAAATGTATGCTATATTTTCTGGATTTTTTTATAGGGAGTACTATTTTAATTTCTGGGCGAATATTTGGCTAGGGTACAGAGAATCATAAAACATGCAGTTTGCATGAGATGTACACATTTTCATAAAACATGCATGAGATGCATACTCGTTTTCAGTACTCACAGGAATATATATATTTTCACAAACTAACCAAATCTGCAGAAGGAAACGGGGACTTATTTGCGTGTGTAGGAGCCTGACAGCAAATGTCTGTTTGCTAAAATGTAATCTCTGACAGGAGTGCAAGGCAGAGCACAAAATGCTGGATTTATTACATCAAGCAGTGACTCAGTGTTACTCCTTAACATCAAATCAACACCAAAGTTAACACCACATTTTGAACAATGCCATCACCTACAGGCAAAACCCCCCGCACAACTCACCTGTCCTCTCTCACACACCAGCCACAGTAAGGGTCCTGGGCTTGAGCACACTTTTCACAGTCTGGGTATTTCTGGCAATCCTGTACGGGCAGTCGATAGACCTAGGGACCCAAAAGTACCAAAAGTTGTCACGTGTCTGAGGAAGGTGCAAAGAGGCTCAGATTAAATGAGTGGGACTGTACAACACTGTTGCCTGCGGCAGCAGGAGGCTTGTGCCCGTATCGCTACAGCCAGATTTTAACAATTGCTCAGTCTGATTTTATCGCTCGGTCTGATTTTAACAAAATCCATATGAACAAAGTCTGTCCCCCGCTACCTCGACTTAACAAAGTCCAAGTTTAAACATTTCCTGCTCCTTTTCACTGCAAGTATTCTTTAATCTCTCTCCAAAGTAAAACAGGATATTTTTCTATCCAGGATTGTGAAGTCTTAAAAAAGCGTTTCAGTTCCTCCGGACTATGTTATGTCTAGCAATCTGCAGAGCAGAGACGGTACAAACAGCCCTTCAAACTCAAGACACAGCTACTGCACCATGCCTGCTTTCACATGGCTACGCAGCTAGATCATTTCTTAACCAGTCCATCCTTTCCTCCCTACAGTTAAAAGGGAAAAGAAAGGAAACTGGAAATAATTGTGACTGGAAGCAGCAGGGAAGAGAGTGTTATCTGTTCTCATACCCTCAGTGAATATATAGCTTCTGTTTTTGTTCTCCTGTGGTGGTGAGAATAAACAATTTTGCTTCTCTTTGGTGCTCAGAAGACTGAGCGGGCACACAGTCATCCCTCTTAATTAAGCCAGGGAAACTGTGCAAGAGGGAACGGGAGCCCTTCCTCCTGGTGCTGCCATCACTGTTCCAGTGACTGAGACTGCTAAGCTCTTAGCAGTAGTAGCTACAAGACACAAGACTCTTTTACCTTTTCCTCTCATTTAAAGCAACTGGCAGTTACAAAGATCCTTCAAAACTCTGAATTTGGCCTTATTCCACACTAGGAAAGTTCAGCCTGACTCAGTTAAGGGAAAGTTAACATTTGATAGTTTTCATGTATTTATTATTACGTAGCTATTCAACGCTCTTCTCCTACTTCTTTTTCCTTCCACAGATTCTTACCTAAGTAGAGCTGAGCTACTGGAACACTGTTTCACTAACTGGTGCCCCTCTCGGGAGCAATTTAGTACCAGTGAATGGCTTTTTTATGACAAAGTATTTGTTTCATAACTCTGGCAGGCAGAAACAAGCCCTCGAGTCTCTCCAAGTTTTATGTAAACTTAATGGATTTTAAAAAAGAGTGGCTCAGTTTACAGTCAGCTTCAAAAGGCAACCAATCTAGCTTCAGAGGTTTCCTAATTGATATTCTTAATCAGAGAGCCTGGTAAAAAGGAAAACAAGCAAAGGAACTAGTAGCAATGTTAAGCGTTGCCCCAGGCTTCTGTTTTATTCCCAATTTGAGGGCTTCCACGAGGAATTTGGGATTCAACTCTTGCTGTTTACCTAGAGTGAAGCAGAATAAGCAGGGCAGGGGTGCTGCAGCCTTTTCCAACTTCCCTGGAAGCTACAAGAGGTTTCTCCTCATCTCCACAGGAGCTGGATGGCGAAGGCGGCCGCCCTGCTGAACACTTTGCCCCCTGCCACCCACAGACTAACCCTGCACAGGGAGGCAGCAGGAGACACGGGGAGAGGTGAGATGGCCAAGCAGGAGCTTATTTTCTCTCTCTGACTGCAGCCTTCTTCTCCTGGTTTTCTCTGGACCTCAAGGCCGGCCCTCGGCTCTCCTCACCACGGCCTGTGGCAGCGCAGCGTTCAGCACGCGCCGCATCGCGCCCGTTACGTTTGCCTTTCTCAAATAAACCCACACCACTTCAGCTCCTAGGGCTGACTTCTGATATCTCCATTCTCGCAACTCCCAGCAGCTCTTCTTAAAACAGAAGCCCGCATTTCAGCATTTATCCTTCTCCCTCCTCTTATGCCACTTTATTGCTTCCAGCGATTAAGGCTCTCATTCTCCTTCCATCTATCTCCTTCCACAAGTGGGTGGGACCATTCACTGTAATTAACTCCTGAAGATGACAGTAATGTAATGCCATTACAGAGCTCCCCAGCTTACTTATTCATACTTAACCTGAACAGATTTTGTAAAAGAAAGTTATTATACATATTATTCAGAAATTGCAGTGGCTAGGTGAGTTACTTGGGAAAGCAGTTTTGAATACTTTCTTTGGTAGCAAATTGCCACTCTCTAAATTTAAACATTTTGTAAAGGTGAAATTATTCCTCCAATTTTTCCCTCAAAAATTAGGTTATGGCCTGCCTAAATGCTACCTTTTCAGGCAGACTCTAACCAAAAACCCTGTCTTCCTTCAGGGTTGCTCCCATCCTTCCTGCTCAGCAGCTCGATGGATGGCCTGGAAGGCACTTGGGGGCTTTCAAACGGTGTGCTGATTTGTCAGATGGGGTGCCAGGCTGCCCCATCTTCTGTGGGATTTGGAGTCCTGCTCCAAATCTGATGGAAGGCAGATTAGACGTATCAGATGCTCCACAGAATGAAATAACCCATCTCATACACTGACGTATTATCACTAAATACTTTATCAGTTAGTAATGTGGCTTCTACACTAAAAACCCTCAGATAGAATATAACAATCCCTGACACAGAAATCTATGGATCCCTTTATAACACAGAAACACAAGACACATCATGTTCATCTATACGGTCTCCTTTCACGGCCACCTTCGTTCTCCCTCAGCTAGTGCTGCTGGAGCACTTCCCATGTCCCCTTCAGTGCGACCATCAGTGGTGAAGAGGGGCAGACAGCAGCAGCCTGGGACAGCTGGTGAACCACTTGACGTTGGTAGCTCCAGCGACCACAACGGGAAGTGCCAGCAGCAGGTTACAGAGAGAGGTGAGGTGGAAATACAGCATCCCTCTCATTTCCTGTCTGCTTTGTGTTTCTTCCCTCCTTTCTTCACAAATCTCCACTCTGCCTCATCTGCCAGCACGGAGAAGGGAAATGTAGGAAAGGCTGTTTGTTCCTCTTGTTGCAGAGTCTGATCTTTCCTTCCGCACTGATTCAGCTCTACGCAGAAACTCATAACTCATGCAAAGGTATTTCCAGAAGTTGCAGTTCTTTCCGTTTCTTCTTAGCTTTTGACAGCAAGACTCACAAAGACTCTGGGATGTTTTACACGTGTGTAAATGCTATTACTCCAGCCACCAATATCTGAAATCTTGAAGTGTTTCAGAGCTCCTTTCCAGCTAGAGCATCCCCTGACAACACTGTAGGCAAAACCTGAGTTCTGGTCAGGGTTCTGTGATGTGCCACAGCCCGAACCAGAGCTGTGTCCTGGTGCCAAACATTATCTGATCCTCCTCATGGACTCTCTTTGAGAACCTAGGGGTGAAATCACTTCCGATTATCAAATTCATTAGGGACATAACCTCTTCCTGAGTGATAGTCCACCAGCCTGGAAAAAAGTCTTCTTTTTTGGAGAGACCTCCCTTGAAGTCAGGAGAACTGCCAACCCTAAAAGGATCATGTAAACCTTTTGCTTATCTTTAGAGGCATCTACACTGCTATTGCTCATCCATGATGGAGTGAGCCTAAAGTAGAGAGGTTGGTGAAAGAGGACCTTTCACCTTTTTACATCTACCTCCTACCACTACCAATTTCATTTTCCCTGTAATGCACTGTGTTCCCCCCATTGCAAAGGTGTCTACATGAACCAGGAGGAGCCACAGCAAACAGGACAGCTTCTGAGAAAGACTGTGAGATGAACAGACCTTGGGTGAAACGGCAGAAACAGTTAAACTTGAGCTGACCCCTAGCCAGAAGGGGGATACTCTACCTTGTCTGTGGTCATCACGTACAGATTCTCTTGGGTTCTGTCAAGGACCAGGTCTTTTTTTATGGGTTTGTTTAGTTCAATAGTAAGAGAGGTGTATTCAGTTGCAGTGGAAGACAGGAACACCTATTCCATGGAAGAAAGAGATGTAGTTAATGCTGCTATTTTACTGTTTTCAAAGATCATGAGTGAAAACTCTGAGTTTAGTCAAGTTCCCAAATGTATACTGGAGAAAACATTTCAGTTTGAAGCACTGGATACAGAAAACATCAAGCACAGAATATAAGTCACAGAATCTCCCTCTGCTTGCAACTGTTCAGACTTGCACTGATTTTTTAAAAATACCGATTTATTTTAATGCTGCAAAATTCAGATTCTCAATGTTGAGCCTTTGCACTTGCTGCTGTTCAGACTTGTTCTCTTTTATGGTAACCAATAGCATCAGCTTCAAATCTCAAACCAGACAGAGATGCAAGGTCATCACTTGATTTCAAGCAAAAGAATCTAGGTTGTGTTTCAGTCTTGACACTTTAACACTGCAGCCACACACGAACACTTAAGCCCCGTACCCAATAGCCAGAACTTACCAGAGCTCCACCTTTAGCTTTCTATTCTTATCCATATTCATTGAACAGACAGACTGATTACAAAATAAAAAAAGTTCTTAAACTAACGGGGGCTTGAATTGAGCTCAGAGGAAAGCAGCTGTTATATCACCAAAGGCTATTTATATAGGGCTCTCAGTAGGTAGCTACACCTTAGAGGAGAGTGTCATTCAGGAGATGCTAATTCAATCGGTGTATCAGAGAAACTGAAGTACATCAGAGATTAGCTGTTTTTCCTTTGAAATTAAAAATACCAGACACAAAGAGAATCTATTCCTGAGATGTGATATTACACATCCCATATACTTTTAGAGGAGAAGCATATTATTACTATAAATTGTAACATTTTGAACACGTTCTGTTTTTTTTAAGTCAGAAACATTACCTTAAGAATTTTACCATCCGAAGTTCCCAGAAATGCCACTGTATGCCCGTTTTCCACAGCGACAGTGACAGCCGTGAGATTCATCCCTTCTTTTTGTAACACCGGCTTCTCTACAACACCATTTTTACTTCCCAAAAGGTATGGTAAGTGTTCAGAGCCACAGGGGAAATTTTTGCTTGCATTCTAATAAGGAATAGTAATACAGAATGATGTTAAACATTCAGATCACTAATTCCCGGCTAAGACTGCAGTGCAACCATACCACCACAATTATAATATCCCTCAGACACACGCAGAGAGAGATGGACTGTCTGGCTATTTTCCCCAAGCCAAGAGGCAGCAATGAGAAAGCAGTCTGCAAACTGCAGCAGCCTGCACACTGCTCCAGCACCTCCACCTTCCAGGAGGGATGGAGGGACAAAATGGGCTGCTTCTGTTTCAGTACAGAAGCACAGCTTACTAAGTAACCACTGAAAGATGTTTCTTACTTGGTTTTCTTTCTTAATTGGTTTCTATTCATAGAAAAGCAATGCCCTGGCAACTGTGTGTGGACTTCAATGCCTTCTGTCCTTGATAGGCTTCAGTCCTAAACTGCAGGGAGTTGCACCAGGGGGAAGCTCAGTCCCGGGTTGGCTCTCCTGCTGGAATTACTGGTAATGAGGCTGCTTTCCGACCTGACGCCCTCGCCTCCTCTTTGCAGACACCAGGGCCTCTCCACTTGCCACATTCACAATCTGTATTTTGGATTCTCGTCTCAGATACCCACGTATGGCAGTGAGAAGCACAGCAGTGTCTGGAAGCCAAAAATGCTTCTTTCCTGTGCTAGACACCTAATGTGTGGAGAATTGTGGTTTCACGAGATGAGGATTTGGGGCCAAAGCCACCAGAAAGTATCCCCATGTCCCCTGTCTTCTGCTGCTCATCCTGCCCCTGGGCTGCAGCCCACCACCTTCTCCAGCTGTGCTGCAGCATCTGCTTATGCACGCATGCAGCTTGGGTGGGCTGGCAAATCAACTCCTGTTTTTAAAAGCTGTCTGAGTTATTTTTAAGCTGGCTCGAATCCTCAGCCTTGTGCAGGACTGGCGAGCACACGTGGAGTTTGGGAATGGACTGCGTGGTGGAGGGAAAAATAGGGAGGCTGAAGACGGGCTCTTAAAGCCAGTGGTGAGTGTCTTAAAACATGAAGCAGTGACCTCCAAGAACTCTGCTGCCAAGGAAATCACAAGCCACAAAAAGAAAAGACCGATGGCCATTAGTTTGTGGACATGTTTTGGGCCAGAACAGTACATGAACCCCACCTGGATGTAAGATACAGGCATACTGCCAGCTCTCTGAGAATTCAAATCCAAGTGAGAAACAGCATTGAACTCCAGATATTAACTAAGTGATTCTTAATACTGCCAAAACCATCAAAAATGGAGTGGTGGAGACCAGTATTATATATACATAGTGATTGTCTGGAGGCTGATCATGGGCATGAGGAATCCCTGCATTTGGCTTGGTAATTTCCATACCAGAAGGAACCTTACACTTATGTGTACACTTATGTAGCACACTTACAACACCAAATAAGATCTATCTTTTGGAACACAACCATTCTTATTCAAATCTTGCTACCCCTTGCTTGACCTACTCTGCAACTCCCAATCACACTCCATTTCCAGAGCAGTTTGCAGTAGTCATCTCACAATACTTTATCCCAAAGCCTCAAAGTCATTGAAGATAAAGCACAGTATATCTTACACTAATTTTAACACAGATTCTAAAACTGAGGCTGATATTACCAGTCCCTTTAATCCGCATGGGTTTTCTACTGCAAAGAGTTTGTAAAATGAGCTGGTATTCTGGTTAGTGTAGCAATCGTTCCGGTTCTTTTCCATCTTCTCATTGATTTGCCTCAAGGAAAACATGCACATGGCCGACTTCAGGGAGCCGGTATCCTTGTTCACTTTGCTGTAGAGCGCAAGGAGCACTTGGTCATCCAACACAGCATCCGCAGCTTGCCCCTGCCGAGCCATGCTCCTGGCCAGCTCTTCTCCTGGCGCAGTGACATAAGCAGAATGACAGTGATCATAAGCCCCATCCTCATCTTTGCACCCCAGGTCCATCTCAAAGTAGGAGTAGTAATGGGCATCGTCCTTGCACAGCCGGGCGATGAGCGTGCGGTTATTGACGGGCTGCTTCTCTTGCTGGTTAAAGATAAAGTAAACGTAGTTTTTGTACTCAAAGACGGCCACAAACTGCTGCGTGCTTGAGGAGTGATACGCTGACTTGACGGCTGCCGAGTCTGTGTACATTTCAAAAATGTCTTTCCCATCACTTTCGTAGAGCTGCCGAGTGCTGATTATTATCCCATTATCATTTGGCCCATTCCCTTTCCCAACAAACAAGACCCGGTCGTTGTTCAAGGAAGTGATGAGCCCAACAGTCCACACATTCTCATCGTTGCTTGCTACGAAGGACTTCTCTCCACTACTGTCCACATAATGCACGACTGTCGTAATGTTTGTTAGGTTTCTGATGGCACAGATTCCCTTAAAAAGGCTTCCACACACCACAATTTTGTTATCCGCCTTGTTCAGCAACAGCAGTTTGTTGTAGTTGTCAGTCATTACTGCTTCTTTGCACTGATTTTCATCTATTGGAGGAGTGCACTTTTTGTTATCCTTTTTGGGACCAGTTTCTACAAATTCAAGCACCTCCATGTTTTCTGTGAGGTGGTACAGAGCATTCACTGCTCCCAAATAGATACTCCCAGTGTCATTATCCACCGAGAGGTGATTCAGTTCTGTGGCACTCTGAAAATATTTCAGTTCCTCATTTTTGGATAAGGTGAAACAAAAACAGCTCAAAATGCTCAGTGTCCAGGTCCATAAAGCCATTTCTGTGTAATACCTAGAAGGGGAAAAGAAAATGAAAACATAAAGCATACTTAAAATCAAATTTTATATTAAATTCAGCAGCATGAAGGTTGAATTATTTTTAGTGTTTTCAGACACCGATATATTCATGTGCATATGTAGACACCATGAAGTCTCAAACCCTGTTAATTGTCCAGCAATTTAGTATGCTGGGGAAGGATGAAACCAGGTCATGTGCCTAATTCATCCTTAGATAACCAGAGCTCATATTCCCCTCTGCAATGGGGCCGAGCGGCGAGGAGCCATGGAGCTTCCTCTGGGAGATTCCTGTTTTGTGACTAGTTTGCTGCAGAGATTGTAAAAATATTCCCTGTGTCTCCGATGGCTCTCCCTTAGCAGAGGGATGGCAGTTACATGAAATTCCTTGTGGCAATTTGCAGGACTTTACAGGCAAAGGAAAAAAGCCCTCGTAGGCAACATGTCCTTTGACTGCTAGTAGGCATCACAGTCACACACTTCAATTCACTTACGCAGTTTTAAATCTGTTTTAAGAACATCACTTAAAGAGTTTTGTGGGCTTAAGATTCTGTAACCTGCTTTTTCAGACTTTCTGCTTCCAAAGAAGACCACTTGGCTGCTTGCATTTAACCCAACACCTTCTGAAACCTGTAAGGAGGAGCCTAATTTTAACTGCAGGAGTTAAGTGAGCGGACAAGTCTGAACCAGCTTCCTGGGCACACTGTTTTCAGACCTGCAAGTGGCAAGTTTGGAGAGTAGAAAACAGAGGAAGGCTTGGACATCTGGGCATTGGGGGTAAGGCATAAATCACGTTTGGAGGAAGCGTTTGGAAAGCCAAGAACCACATTTCAGCATTTGCAGGAAACACTGAGAAATAAATATGATCCACAGTATTGTCATTTCGAAACTTAGTCATGTCAGATCTCATAGTCAGCTTTGGAAGGAATCTGTGAAGTTATAAGGAATCTCAAGTGAAATCTGAAAAGAACAGGTGTGAATAGAGGGGGAAAAATAAAAACCCAGAAAAGGCAAAAGACACTCTAACAAACCAATTTAACAGGGGAAAGTCTTGTAGGAGGATGAAAACAGCATAAAATGTCAAAACAAGGAACTGAAAAGATAAAGGAAAAATAATAACAATAAAAAATAACAACAAAAAACATGCTCCTGTGCCAGCCAAAGCTTCTGTTTGGGCAGTGGCAATAAACTGTGGTGAAAGGGAATTGCCTGAATCATCATTTATCCTGGACAACAAAACTGGAATGACAAGAACCAGGCTGCTGCAGAGGGCTTGGAGCGGGGAGGGAGGCGCCGCTGCGGGTGCAGAACTCCCAGGAGCAGCCCCAGGACCCAGCAGGACAAATCCTGCCTCCCACCTCGCTGGCTGGGCTCCTCTGTGCACCGAGGGAAGGCGCAACAGTGGGAAGAGCCTTTCCCAAGGAAGAGCAACTCTGACTCCTAAAACAAGCCCAGATCCACTAAACGCAACTCAAAAATAATAGTGAAGACCAAATAAAGAGCTATCTTCAATTTTAGCTTGCTAAAACTCTTATTGTAAGAAGTCAATTGACGTAGTTAACTGTAAAATGAGGTCAAGGAAAAGACAGCACATTACAGAGGACATAAACCTGATTTCTAATGATAGGCTGACCTCATACGACAGAGTGGCCAGGAAATGCCTGAGAATTACACCCTATTTCTGCTGTATACTGACTTCAGCACATACCTTGAGAAAAATGAAGTGTGAGGCCTCTCTGCAGTAACCTTACACTCACTCCACGGAGCTTGTAGGAATTCTTACGTTATTTGTTAGAAATCATTCTTTCCTTACTGCTCCCAAGGACCTCAATTTTCCAAACAAGCTTTGATTCCAGCTTACACCTCAGTGGCTAAATGGCATATCATAATGCGTGTCATCTCGTTTCAAATACAGCTTCTTAGGGTTATTTGCAAAGAGATGAAAACACAGCTTGACATACAACTCTTAGGAAAGAGCACTGCAGAAGTATCACACTCCCATCTACTGTCCAAGGACCAAATGCAGAAAAATTCAGATTCATTTGTTTATGTTCTTCCCACAATGTAAAAAAACACCCATACAGATTGTTGCCCTCTCAGATCCCAATCAAAAAGCCATAAATAGCTCTGCTTATAAACTATGCCTCAAATGAGGGAAAACAATCTCTTGTACCTTAAATTCTGCAAGCAGTTCACCTCCACATCTGCTTCTTTCAGTGGAACAAAGAAAAATCAGGGACAAAATGTTTCTCTTTAAGATGCATTAATGAATTGTAAGACAGATATTAGAAATGAATTGTTTAACAGTATTCATTAATTTAAATCTCTGCTCTCTGCATCCTTTTGTCCCTTTGTGGCATGCAGCTTGATGACACAGGAGCTGAACTTCCAATACACATGGATTTGTCCTATGGGAAGGAGGAATAGTCTTGCTGGACCATGCCAGAGCCAGTGTTTAAAGAAGATTAATGCATTTTGCAGCTCTAAAACAGATTCTTACAAGCGAAGCAGGTAATCTCTGTATCAAGTGGGCAGCACTTCCTCCCTGCTATTTGCTTCCTTGTGTACTTGAGAATTAAAATTTGAGGGAGGCCCGTCTGTTACTAACCATGCATGGACCCCCCTCGAAGACGACAATCCCAGTTTCATTTGGGACTAAAAAATGAATACGAGCAACAAACTAATGAGAGTTTAATCTTTGTCACGAAGATCATTAAGGCCAAGACATTCACATGCCATTAAAAAATAGTTACCAGAGTAAAATGTCTCTTGCGAAACAGGCCAGACAACTCCTGAAAGGCATAAGAAAGAAAAGTTGTATTTAAAATATTCAGAACTACATGCATTCGCCATTAATTCTGTGTTTCTTTTTATTCTTGTTATTCTTGTTTTTTCTTTTCTTTTCTTTCTTTCTTTTTTTTTTTTTTTAGTATTTACTCTGGGCCATCCTCATTTCATGATGAACACATTCAGAGTATTCCAGACTTCCAGGCATGGAAACAGTTCCTCCTTCTTCGTATCTACTGATTTCATTTTTTCCTATCATCAAAGCAACCAAAACTACAGAAAAGGTCCACAACTAAATCCCCGCGCAACTTCAGAAGACCAGGTTTAACAAAAGGGAAAGCAAACCCAAGTGACATGAGATGCACTGCAGGCACAGCTCCTTCCCCTCTGCTCTCAGCTCAGGAAAGCTGGAAAACTCCTGCTCTGGCCGGCTGCCTGTGCGAGGTCCTACAGGCTGCATCTTAGCACAGGCGCCTTCGTGAGTTTGGTGTTGTGGAAACGTTTTGAGGAACATCTTCCTGCTGCAAAAAGCTTCTCTTTTAAATGTGCAAGTCAAAGACAGGAAAAAGCAGCCAGAAAGGCAGGCTGGAGCTGCAGAGGGGAACCCCCCATGTCCAGCACAGCAAATGTATTTCCAGTGGATCAACCCTGTAACTGTGCACGGGCCTGTGGGCTTTACCTAAGGGCAAGCCCTGGTCCTGAGAGCTCATGTACTGACCCCCTGCATTTACCTTTAAGCATCATCATTTGGAGAGAGGGAGCCCAAGTAGAGCAGTTGATTATCACATTATCATTCTTTTCACAAGTCCTGTCTCTATCCTGCTTCTTGTCCTGCCCCCCTATATTATTAACATCACCATTTTCACTCTCCCATCAAGATCAGCTGAGCTGCATAACCCCTGCCTTTGGAGCAAACCCTTGGATCTCTCCCTTCTCCACCTCTGCCTTCCCCATCACTTTCCCCATCGTCAAACACATGCTCTTCTTCTTACAAAAGCTCCTCTGACTCTTCCGTTTCATACAGAGCTGAAAGCCATTTCTGTGAATACCTTACAAGGATGGTAGTAATAACAAACACATTCCCAAAGCAGGAGAACTTTATTATAAAAATGTGCACGTTGTTAATTAAAAAAAAAAAACAAACAAACAGTATGGGTAACATAGAGCAGCTCTCCAGTCACTCCCAGACTTGGCAGGTGACAGTGTCACTTGGTGATGAGGACAGGGATTCGCAGCCAAGTGCTTTAAAAGAAATTAACTGCAACAAAGCAACTTCTTGTGGCTTCCGAGGAATATGAAACTCTGCAAGTTGTGTGCAGGAAGTGCGGGGTGCCCAGGAGAATATTTTCACACAGCGGAAACTGTTATGAAGTGACACTGCACTGAAATGACACAGCTAATGCCTATTTCTAAGCAGATCAATTTAAATGTAAGTACATATAGGCTTTTCTTTTTTTTCCTCAGACAAGACCAGGAACCTTAAGTAACAGTTAACTCTTCAAAAAAAAGGCAGAAAATAAAGAGCATCTGTAATCCACTAGCACAAAGCAAGCTTCAAATCGACTTCATATTCCTCTTGCAAATACACTCAAAAATTCGTTACAGACATTTCTATGGATATGTCTGCAGCTCTTCTCCTCTGCTACCTGGTCCTCTGTTGCACCTGCATGCATGAACCGTCAACTTTTCAGCCATCACCAGTTACCTGTTTTCTCCTTAAACCAAACTTTAGCTCTATGTAACTTGCTTTCTTACATTAATTTCAGCTGACATCAAAGCATAAGCAATTTTGCTGAGATCTAAAGAACTGAGGGCTAAAGCAAGTGATATCCCCAAAAATGCTGCCCGGGAAGGATTTTCTAGTGCAGGAATAATTCCGCCTGTTTACCTTCTGGGGGTTTCTGCAGAGAGCTAACCCACACTATATTGAATTAAACCCCGTCTCTAAACACAGGATTTCAAGTAAGGAAACTTTGTCTAGACTACATGAGGTAACAAACACTGCTGCAAACAAACAGATCCGTTTGCAGAACTGATGTGATATGACATGCTTTTAGAGCAAGCGGTGAGGAGAACCGCGGCTCCCACTGCAAACTTTCCCCTAACCACGAGGAAAAGCTCCTAGATTTTGCAACACAAAAAGATAAAAATCCAAAGGAGCTACTCCAAATGGCCTATAGATTTTTGGAAAAGAGAATTAAAAGAAAATAAATTCTCTTCTCCCTCCCTTAGAGTAGCTTACATTTTAGCTTCAGATAGGTTTTCTACATGTTAAAAATAATTCAGCTTTCATTTCTAAGCTAAAACAATTCGTAACAGAAATTGCAGGACCTGTGTTGGATAGGATTTGGTTGGCATTTCCAAGTTGCTCATTTCTGGGAGACCTGTAGGGATGTGGGAGCAGTTCCTGCCTCCTCCCACCACCACTCTTGTTCCTGTTCCCTAAAACCCACCACAGATGCAGTTCACTGCTTCAGAGAAGGAATCACCTAGAAAGAAACTCCACAGGGTTCACAGACATTTCCTAAGAGTGAGGCAACATCCCGGAAAGCCTTTGGAAGGAGAAGAACAACATCTTTTGTAGACTATGGCATAGATCCAAATATTTCTTTGTAGAAAGAACCAGAATAGTGACCGCTGCGAGGGGTGACTATCCCTCTGGTCGTGATGGTTTCCTGTCAGGCTGTTCCTTCTTTGGGAGGTCACTTTGCGGAAAACAAAAAGACGATATCCATTTCTTCAAAAGATGTGATACCCTTTAGTGCTCAAACATAAAAGGATTCCTTTTCTTTCTTATCCACTGTTCCTCAAAACACAATTTGCTAAGATATAAGGTATCTTGGTATGGGACAAATCATCACATCTGGCAAGAAAAGGGACAAATAATTATCATACGGATTATATTCCTGAGGTGGAAGACAGCAGTTTGCCAGACAAGGTAAATCTCAAATATATTTCTTAAATTTTAAATGAGTAAACATAAACAATACAAGCTTTAGTCTTTTTTAACAGTAATACTGATAGAGATGGTGGATCTTTTCTTTATAAGGAGCATTGCAAATCACAGATTTGCAAAGGAAATGCTGAACTCTGCCCTCTCACCCATTCTGCAGATGTATTCCCTGGATAAAGCAAACGGGCAAAGTCCAGAACCATCAACTGAGGTTACAGAAAATGAGTGGTTCCTGTGCCATGGGTACAGGGGAGGGGAGAGAGATGGTCCCATCTCTGAAGAACCTCACTCCTTCACAAGACCTGAGGTATCAGCACTGGCTCTTGCAAAAAGAGCTCATGAATCTCCTTTCCTGACACAGAGCACTGACTGAAGGGACACTGTGGGACATCACACAGGATGGGAGACTGAAGGTTCATCCAGGATGAAGCAATGTGGCATAAACACAGCTGCTCAGGGAGAGCTTTAAGGACTTTTCTGGACCTGCGCTTCCAGGGTCATCCATGCACCATCATCATCAGATGAGTCTGAGAGTTGGTACCACCAGTCATGGTACCAGAGACCACCAAACCTGCCACCTTCCTCACACCTCACAGGCTTCAAGGAAGGTGTCGTGGGGACGGGAATCAATCATGGAATTTCATCCATGGGAATTATGGCAAATTGCATTCCTGTATACAAACAGTTCAGTGACCTGATCAGACCCTCACTTCAAAAACGCTTCCTGGTCCCCAAATGAAAAAGATTTCTCAAGGCTTCGCAGCTGAAGCTTTAGCTAACAGCTGTGCAGCACAACTGCTTTCCATCACAGATCCTGAATCCACAAGGGTCCCAGGATCTCCCCACAAAGGACTCTCAGACTCAGTGAAAAATTGGCAGGGCTGAGTGAAAAGTTTAAAGGAGTCAAATTGCTAGCAAATTCAGAGTTCACATCAGTAATTATGCCATTAGCTTCAAGCTAAATTAATATACTATTAGTAGTCTGAATGAAAATCTTCCATAGAAATACGCCTAAATGACAAAATCTTTAATATTCAGATCAGATGCAAATTCAGACCAAAAGAAAGAAGGAGGAGGAGAAGGGGGGTGAGTCTCAATTTTTCAACTAGGACTCATTCAAAAGAGCATTAGCAGCAGTTAATGAGACTCAGAAAATGCATGCTTAAATATTTTGCTGTTCAACTCAAGAATTTGCAATAATGTGCTGTCTCTGCAACATCAGCAGGTACACCAAAAAAAGCCGCATTTGGTAGATTTATGTGAACTCTCTGAAGGAGAGCTATGCTGCACAAAACTGAACTCTAATGAATCCCCTGGATTATTGCAGCCAGATCAGCCAGTGTTTTGATTTCTAAAATCTCTCCTATGATGGATTCTGCTACAGTCCAAGATTTTCTTTTTTTTTTTTTTTTTTGAGCTCACAGGAATTGAAATAAGACTTCTGTAAAAGCAAGTGATTTCAGAGTTCATCGTGGCAACTAGCTTAAGAACAATCAATAAAAATTGCTACTGTGAAAAGACCTTATTCCATAGGCTTGGATATTAACATCTCCTGGGTGTAAAATACTCTGAGATATGGAGTAGCTTATGTCAAAAGGCTCTCCAAACCCACAATTTTATTATTGTGATTTTTATTATTCAGATAAATGTTTGTATTATCATCTCAAATAAGAACACTGTGTATATCTAATTCCAGGCCCATATATACACTCATCAGCACCCCCCAAAAAAGAGAAAACACCAGCAGGCCTATACATCCCCTACAGAAACTGGCCTTTGGGCACCATACTCATTTCAATTTGGGTGTCTATTTCACCCTTCTCGTATTTTTTTTTTTGTCATCTCCTCAGATATTCAGTAGAAATGGGACTGCTTTTATGCTGCTTTCTTGGTCCTGCAAGGATGTAGCCGACCTGCAAGGGAAGCAGCCAAGTGATGTGCTTCCCGGCAGGCAGCTGCCCTGACAGGAATCTGAGCCAGGACATTCCTTGATTTTGGCGAAAACACAAGGTCTCCCAATAATATATATATATATATTCAAACATTGTTGAGCACTGAGCCCAAAACTGCCTTACGGGCCAGATTCTGGCCCTTTACCCATCTGCACACCAGTCTGCTGCCCGTGCAGGGCCTGCATGTCCCAGAGCACCAGAGCGGTGGGGACGTCCCAGCCATGGCGCCACTGGGCAAGGACCGGCCGATTTTACCCCTTCTGCAACTCAAGAAAATGGGTTGCCAGCAGCAAATGCTAGAGAGCCCAGGGCACGGGGAGGAAAGAACAGAGCGTCAGGACAGCGTTAACTCACAGGCCTTCCCTGTGCTAATGAGGCTATTGCAGCCCATGAAAAAAAAAAATGCATTTATGCTGACAGTAAAAGGACTCTGTGTCACCAGCTCCACGCTGCAACAAGGAACTGCTTGTTTCCAGTGCTAAGGTCATCTTCAAGGACTGGTTTCGGACTTCCCCGGGAGAAACGAGAAAGGAGGGGGCCTTTCTTCCGCCAGTGTGAGGGCATCTGAGCACGGCCATGAGGAAACGCACACCAGCTCCTCTGGCTCCCTCTCCCACAGACCCGCTCCCCTCCCGCAAGTCGCCATTAACCACGCGGGGTCTGGGGGCGGTCGGGCCGCACGAGGCCACCCGCGGCTCAGCCGTGGGCGCTTCCTTCATTTTAATGCCCCTATCTGGCTGTTCCAACAATTCCTGAGGGAATGTGGCGAGGGGGGCGGCTCTGGGCGCAGGCCGCAGGAGCTGTGGTGGCCGGGGCCTGTGTGCGAGCTGCGCGCGGGCCGCACAGAGCGCACGAGCGGCGCAGGAGCACGGGGAAAGTTCCTGAAATGGAAAGTTTAGTGCCTGGCTGGAGCCAAGGAGTGCATAGCTAAGGGATGGGGAATTTTCCTGGCTTCTGCCGTGGCTGCTGGGGATGAATTGCGAGGTTTTGTCTGGCTTGCCTTTCTTCAGATTCTTCAAACTTTCATTTGGACCATTTGCATGGCCACAGTGGTGTCGCTCATGTTGTTTACTCGGAGATTAAAGCTTTTTTTTAGCTCCAGCCGTAAAATTAATGTCCATAACACTTTCTAAAAATCCATTTGACTTTTCCTTCCTTGCAGATCTTTTCACCTCTTCTCACAGCTCCTCCTTCCCCCACCTTCTCCTTCTCCTTCTCCTTTCAGGCACAACATCCAAGTTTTCCTCTCCTACAGTTGCTACTGCTCCAGCTTGAGTGCTCTTGTGGAAAGGCTCTGATGAGAAAGCAGGAGGTAGATGGAAAAAAAGGGGGGAAAATAAAAGGCCAACAACCTCAGGTGATTTCCAGACCTCATTACGAAACTCGGATACATTCACTGACTTTCTCACTGATTTTCTATCTTGACTCTTACCTGGCTTGAAAATACCTCTTTTCTTTCAGACGCACTAAAATAAATATCATGCACAGTACAAAGTGTTAAGCAGCAGAGATACCAATAAATACCGAGCTGTGCATTACTGAGTTGCATTTGATTGCATTCATTCATTTTTCCATTGTGACTTTCAACTGCCACAGGCAAAAGAAGGCAAGACAGAATTGCAGCATTTTGACTTGTATTTACCTTTTGCTTTTTCCAAACATGGGAGGATGGAATAAATGAATGTGCTTTGTCCTAATGATATCACAGCCTCTTGCACATCCAACCTGCCTGCACTGAAACTGGGCATGCTTGCTCCGTGTTTCTATGCATTGCATTTCACTCCAAAATTACAAAGCCAGTTAACCAGCAACTTGCTCACATCTGACAGCAGCACCTACCTGTACTGATCTATTTAATGGCCTGTCGGCAATGCCATTATAAAATCCTCTCTTTATGGATGCATAACACAGTCATAAAATGTGTTTTCCTACTTCAGAATTGTCCGACATGATTCCATCTCCAGGAGCACTTTATCTTTAAAAGTAGCATGGCACAATGTACGATGAAAATATATTACCATCCATTTCACGTTGATTCCTGCCTAACTCCTCCAAAACAGAGGTCCTTCTTTTAACAGTACAAGCCGCCCTCAACACCAAACCGCAGATTCACTGCAGCAGCTCTGACGCACCTGGGCTCAGCCCCCACGGTGGTAAAACCAGATGGGCTCAGCCCCCACGGTGGTAAAACCAGCAACCAGCCTCCAAGGGCCTGTGTCCCAGCAGAGCATTTCTGGCTGCTTATTAAGCGGTTAAGACTGACCATCCATCTCTGTTTCACAGCATGTTGCTGCAGGATTTCCACCCTCTGCCCAGATGGGCTCGGTGCATTTTCTACCGCCCCGAATTCATCCCCACCAAAAGCTCCCTATGCTCGGTCCAACAACTGTTTACGCTCTACGTTCAGGGCTCACACAGGATTTAGGTGATGCATAAACTGTGCACAGGGCACTGTGCAGGGTGCGGTTTTGACCTGGGAAAGCTGCTCTCTGGTAAGTGCGTGCATATGTATGGTCTTTCCCTCTATCCCCTGAAACTCCCCCCACAGGCCTAAATCTCAAAATTTGTTCCCATATTTATTAGTTCCAGATTTACCACTTTCTCCTGTCAGACACTCTCTTCAAAGGCACTCAAGAACAACAACTCGTCCTTAAAGAAAACCAAATGGGATTTTTAGGCAGATAGACGTAAAAAGCAACAGACAAACCAACCAACCCTTCCACTCCTACCACCAGCAACCCGAGGTTTGGGGGGCATATTCATCTGCTTTCTGATCCTGGAGATGAAGCATTCTCAGATTTAAAGCGCTTCCTGACCCCAACAACCGACCGACTCAGAAATGTGTCTTTAAAGCAAAAGATAAAAAGAAATAAAAAATGAAAGCTCCTCATGCTGTAAACAAACATCTGGTTTCGTTTTCCAAACACCCCAGAGTCAACCCTTCGTAGGAGTTGGTAACTCTAGACTCCCTGTATACCCTAACGACGAGCAGGGCTACCCACGGTCCAATTAGGCATTTTCAGGCGGCTGGCTGCATAAGGCCTTTTTAATCTTTGGCTTCAGGAAATGCTCCTAAGGCTCCGTGATGGAAAACACACGACGGGCAGGCTCACGGTGCGGAGCCTCCCAGCGTGCCGGGGCCAGCGGCTCCCAGGTGCTTTAGCCGCTGCTGGGGCAGGACACATCTGAGCACCAGCTGCAACAGGGCAGCTTCTTCTGCGCCTTTATCCCAGGATGAAGAGGCCACCTCGAGCGGCTGTTCAACAGCTGTTGGGAATGATTATTTTTATTTTTTTCTGGCTGGTAAGCATTTCTGGACACACGATTTAGTGCAGGCAGTGAGGGTCTGCTACATTATCAGCGACAAATAGAGAGCAATGAAAATCCTCCTACTTGCTTGACTAGTTTCATCCCACATGCCTAATTATTCAGGCAACCTTCAAAGATTTCTGCTGGGCAGCTTTTGTCATGCATCTCCTCAGCTCTTAGGCTAAATGTTTCTTTTATGGCACCCACTGATGTGGTTAAAAGGTCTAATCCAAGTATAGTTTACAATGTTTGCTTTGTATGTAGGGTACTTTGGTATATATGTCTCTAATTTGAATTTACAGTGGCTGCTCCATATATTCAGAAATTTTGTACAGTAGATAAACTCTAATTTGAACCACGGCCTATGCACATTCTAATAGAGAATATATATCAAGAAAATTCTTATAACATGATCACCACGCATAAACACATTTCTGAAGTGTTTGAAAGCAAATAAGCTGAAAATGTATTGGACTACATTAAGACACAAAGTTTATAGTGCTGGTGTGTATGTGTAATAGGGACTCTGCCTCAAAGCATGACATCATTGCAAAGAGAATCTGCATTCCCTTGCTAAGCAAGGTGTTTAATTCTGAAGCACATATCTGGATAGTTTTACTTTCAAGTAATGAAAACTGCGTAGGTCGCAATTGTCTCAGAAACACTCCTGATTTTACATGTGGTACACAAAGAAATATTATTGTAATAGCCAAGGAATGGGAGGTTTTGTACATGCTGTGTATCCGATGAGACAAGTCCTTGTGTAGACTCAAATAAAAAGTAACCAATTTACGGTCCAGCTTGCCCTGTAAAATATTCTCCCTAATCCTTGTAAAGATAGGCTGCTTGCTAATCCTTCTGCCTGAAAACATTTTTGTGAATGACTTTGAACACTTCTATCACATTTTATCAGCTTTAAGCAGATCTAATTTCCCTAATTTCTCCCAGGAATGTCTGTCCAGATATCACACTTTTATACTTGATCTGGTTCTGTATAAAACCCCCGGACTGCTACATTTTAATTTCCAGAGCAGACATTTGTCTTCATCTGCATCTTGTAAAGTACTAAGCACCTTCCTGGCCCTTAATTAATTAGGAGCAATGACCGACGCATCAGGTAGTAATAGCATCCAATTAGTGACAATGTACGGTGCTTGCTGAAGTGTTATGAGTCACATCCTAGCGCAGAGACGTCTGCCTGTTCTGTCCCCGCTGCACGCGCGGGACGGGGGTACCTGCTCCCCGCAGCCGTGACACCGCGGGGACATCCCAGTGCCGGGTCCTGCCCTTCGCAGGAAGTTTCTGTGTGTGTTTAGATGCTAAGAGCTTGGGCACTTCTGGCTACCATCAGAAACGTGGCATCTCCAAGCTTTAAATATGTCTATTCCTCAAGCTTGTGACAATAAGATGACCACAGAGGTTTATTACAAAAATGAGGTTACAACCTGCCAACGACATGCGAGGTTCTGAAGCATTGGAACCTCTTCTGTGGAAGAGTTTTCCCTTGCAGAACAAGTCTGGAAACCAGCTCAGGAGGCCAGAAATCCCACCTTCACCAGTGGGGGCTGGAACCTCAGTACAGCCGAGCTATCAACAAGAGATAAATTTTCAGCTGGTCTCTGCTGTGAGCTGTGCAGTCACATCAGAGGAGGCTTCATCCTGAGATGCAAGGGACTTGCGTATCCTGTGACGCTCTGCAAATGGTTTGTTAGCACAATTTACCATCAAATAAATACAGACCACCCCCCAGAAAACAGTGGGAGATGTACATGTACATCTGAGCACATTTTTTCCTCAATAACTTTCTTTAAAACTCAAATGATGACATGAGAAAAGCTGGTGGGATGCTCAAATTTCCTGTTCATATGATGAGAGGAAAGTAGGCATGAACTGTTAAAAGAAAAGTAAAAATGTAAATGCAAAAAAAAGGAATTATTATTTTAAATATTTTTATTTTTATAAATAAAATTTATAAATATATAACAATAAACATATTTATATTTATTTTTATATTTTATATATATATATATTTTTAAAAAACCATAGCCACCCTACTAAGCTTTCCTTACAGGTATGGGTAAACTTCCAGACAAAAAAGATTCACATTATTTCAAACAGAAATGTGTCTCGCTACTTGTTTATTGGTAAGCAAAAGCATTTCCTAGCTACATTAAGAAGAAGAACTACAGCTCTGCAGTAGGGAAACTATAATGATGTAATAGATTAGTCCATATTTCCTAGGACATGCCCAGGAACTTAAAAGTCACGCTACTTTGTCTGCTTATGGATGTTTGAAAGCACTTCTTACCAGCAGAATATCAGTAAATTCTTATACAGTTTCATCCTGCAGAAACACTTCAGAAGAGAACCATTGATTTTAATGAAAGAAGAAACTGCCTGTACTGAAAAACTGAAAAACAGGTTTTAGCCCCAGCTTGCCTATGCTGATAACCAGCAGTTGAAAAAGCACACAGCTATATGATCACACTTGGTTAGATTTTAACTTAGCCTATATTCATCTGTCTTTTTTTTAAGTTATTTTGAAGTCGACATTTAAAATTTAGATTTGGTTAGGCTCAGTATAAATATTTATGTAGACATAGCTTTACTCATGTCAAATTGGCCTACCCAATTACACTGATATAATCAGACGTTCGGTTATATTAATCGAACTTGTGGATGCAGACACATCTTTGAAAAAGAAAAGCATTAATTGTGCACCAAGATCTGCAGAACGGAATGATATGAGCACACGATGAGAAGAAATAATTCACTCTCTAAGTGTCTTGAGGAACTGACCATCCTCTGGGACAAAAAAAACCCACAATACAACAACCCAGAAAATACAGCTCTTGAAAAATTGCCTGTGAAATGGAATAGTGATAAGAATTGCCTATCTTTGGTGCTTTTGTTATTGCACTGAAATAATTGATCCCTGATGCTAAAGACAGCAATGCTCGTGGGATTCAAATACTCCAGACTTTAATGAAGTCTCTCTCTAGCAATGGATTTAAAGTATGCACGCTCCCACTGCACAGCGCCTTCAGCAAGAGAGTCGGTGGTTTAATATTAAAGCACTGCAAGCATCCAGACTGAGGAGGTTATAATGCAAAGAGCAAAGCAAGGTCACCTTGCAGCCTCACCATTATGCAAGGAACACTCACTGCGACGGCCACAGGAGAAGAGATCCCCTATCTCCAGTCCAAAAAATAATAATAATAAAAAAAAATCCAAGGCTAACGTTGAGGCTAAAAGATGCAGCTGCTGATTTCACAGACCACGGCCTGATCCGAGTGCATCTGGAAAAAATGCACCAGGCCAATTAGGTGCTTAAACAAACATCTCCCCCGTCAAGAACGGCTCTGCTCGGCAGGAACGCTCTTTGCTTATTTGAAAAAGTTCCCTACCTTGTCGCATCTTTTTAATATCTTTCCAGCCTAGGTCGAATCCTGAGAATAAGTCTAATAACTGTGGAAAACACAACACAACATCTCAGATGGCCTTAGATCTCCTCGTGGCAGCCACCTCAAAGCTCATGCTCTAACCACGACGGAGCAGGTTGCATCCCTAAGTCTCCTGCACAGCAAGTGCTGCTGATGCTGCTCTAAGAACCGGGCGTCTTCACACACAAATTTAGTATTTTATTGCTTACTGCAGCCTGCAAGTAGCAGCGTGACAGCAAAAACAACCTATTGATTTGGAAGGAGCAGCCCCCTTGTCTAGAGGGGTCAGTGGTCGAGTCCCCTTCCCCGGCAGCCCCGTTCCGGGTCTCAGCACAGACCGGCATAAACGGGAGGTGCATCCAGAGAAACTTCCTCATTCCTGGTGCCAGCCAGGCCTCTGCTTTACGCGCTCCGAAGCACTAGGCTAATAACCATATATGAGGCCTGCAGTGGCCTCCTTAGCCTGACAGGGATCAGCACTTTTATTAATAACACTTTGTTTAAACTTAGCTGCGTCTGCTGCTTGATTTATGGAGCCCTTTGCGAGCTTCCGAGCGATTTGCACAAAATCACTATGATCTGCACACAGGAATCGCTTCACCCAGCCCTCTGTGAGGAGGGTGACACACGAGCTATTGTCCCAGCATGGGCAACCCTACCCAAGAACATCTCCTGACATACGACCTCCTCCAATTAAGTGCATGGAGCAATTTAAACAGGCAGAAGGTGATGATTAGGGCTGGCACCTGGCCAGCTCCCTGAGGAAGGAGCACCGTTCTTGGGAAAAAAGAAAAGCTTTATGTTGTTTAGCAGAGTTTAAGGCCGGGCAGCTCTCAGGAGGGTGGCCCTGCAGTGTCCCCTTGGCCGTGGGACGCCCGAGCAGGACACGCTCCCTGAGCCGGGACGGTTTGGGCAGGCTGGCTTCTCTCAAAAGGAGGCCTGGAAATAAATGGCTTGCTACTCGCTTTCTTTTTTTTTCTTTCTTCCCCTAATCCCCTATATCTTAACTGAATCCTATTTATTTTGTTTTAACCAAGAATAGAGAAATCGGGACTGTGTGCTGCTTTAGTTTGGGGGAATTGCCAAAGTTTGTTCTTTAAGGAAGGACTTAAACTGCTTTCCCATATCACTGACTTCTTTGTCTTTTTTTTTTTTTTTTTTTAAAAAAAAAGGAAGACAGAGGAGGAGGTGAAATCTATGGAGACAGAACTTAGAAGTAATTCCCCTCCTAACTGGTCCATGGCAATAGTGTGAAGCATTGCAGTTCTGCATGGGTACAGCCTTCACAGCAGTGCGCCGACAGCAGAGGCAGGGGAAAAACCTCAGCCCTTCTGTGTGGAATTGGATAGTCAAAGACATTTCCTTTTTGCATAATTAACCCCTCATCCCTTTCTCCTGGATAAGCACAGCCATTCCCAGCTCAGAGCCCAGCCCTCGGCCCCTCGATGCCACCCCAAGGACCGTCACAACGAGGGTCCCAGAGGGAGCGGGATGCAGCGAGACGCTGCCAGCTCTGGAACGGCCTTGTCCTCTCTGCCTGCTCCTTTCCAAGGAGCTGCACTGAGCTTTTCCCTGCTGGCAGACTTGAGGAAGGCTGAGTATAAGCTTTGCTTACTTGAGTAAGTTACTCTCCAAACCCCTTTCTTCAGACTGCCTAATTGACTTCAATCTTCAGCTTACCAAAGGGAAAAATCTCTCCCGTTTTTCTCTGTTTGGATATGACACTAGGTTTCTGAATGATACTTCCTTCTTTCTACTTAAATTCCTTCCCTACACTTCAGCTCCTCCTCCTCCTTCTTACATTTTTGGCCTGAGCAGTTGGTGCACGCTGACCCTGTGCTTCCAGAAGCTTGTCTCACCTTGGATGCATTTCTCGGGTTTATTTCTAACTGCCACATTAGCCAACTTGTAACGAGCTTCCTCTTTTTTTACGTCGTTCCCTTTTCTGGAGCTGAGCACAAATGTTTAAGGCTATTTTTAGCCTATGCTGGAGAGAAGAAAATATATATAAATGGCAAAATATAAATGGCAATGAACAAAATGAAAGAGCGGCATAGGCTTCCTGCAGCCCCTAGGCTGCAGCTTTCTCTCAGGCCTTGCACTGCGCAGCTTCAGACAACTATTATTTTTATATGGTGATAATGACTAGAGGCTCCGGGGTGATTCAGGCCCTGGCTGCGCCAGCTACCGTGAAAAGCAAACAGACACTGCCCTGTCTTCAAGCTTACGTCTCATCCAACTTACTTGTTCTTCACTGACAAGTAACTGCTAGACCCGGCGTTCCTGCTGGCACGTCTGCCGGTGAGAACCTTCCTCAAACAGGAGGCAAGTTTACACATTATTTAATAACAGCCCAAGATACACGAAGAGCTGTCAAGAGAAAGCATCCTGGTCTGAAATGGTCTTGAAATGATTTCAGGGAACTTTTCTCAATGGCTTGGACTAATTAGATAGAAGCTTCCTATTCAAGCAAGCAGGCTTTCCCCTTCGGTTTTGGTACCCCCAAGGAGAATATTATTTAGAATATGCAGGTGTCATTAAGATTTGAGATTCTATCCAATTAAACATCGATTCCTCAGGAAAATTATCCTTTTAAGAGTTTACTAAGACCACACTGGTTTCCGCTGTCCACATGGGATCCTGAGAATTGACTGGCTCCACAGAACTTGACATTTTACACCACTTCAGTGTAGAAATGGAGCAGAATTACAGAACAATTATTGGTAAGTATGCAACCGCGGCACCATAAAAGCCTCATGGGTAAGACCAATCTAAGGAAAAAGAAATGAAAAAACAGTTTTGCTTTTTTTTCTGTTTTTTTTTTCCTTGTTTGCACAGTTGGAAATGTATTCCCTGCTGTTTCATATTTCCTATTCTGATTAAAAGTGTTGCCTATTGCATTATTCTCTTCAAGGCCTGGGTTTTCTAGGTGAAAGCATCATTAGAAACACAGAGGCAGGGTAGAGAAATGGGGCTGAATTGAAGAACTCCTTAACTATACAAGAAATAAAATGTGTTTTCCCAAATGATGCTTTATACACTGCAGAAATTGCTTTTCCACAAATTCAAGCCACAAACAAATAACATAAAACTTCAAAGACAAGTAAGACATTGGTATTTTTAGCAGCAAACAGGTTTGGGTACCACGCTGCCTGTTTGTCCTGGTCAGCACCCAAGGCGATTGGCTCTTCTTCTCAGAAGGCTTCTTAAAATCTTTCTACCCTTCATTTTCTGCAGAGCCCTCCGGAACTCGCAGGACTACTGCATATCTCAGGAGACATCTATACCATCCTAACACGGTAACAGGATCAGAGACTTTTTTTGTTTTGTTAAACCTTGCACTTTCTGATCTAGAAGGTTCTTTTTTTTAATATAAAGCATCAGATGTGTCACTATTATTATAGTATCTGTGTTTCAGAGGCGAGCGTAGCAGGTTGATTCTCTGATAGCTTCGTTTCTGGCCTTTCCCTAAGTGACTGTGCCATTAGTTTGTTTTAAAATGTAAACAATCTAATTAGAGGATAATGGCAAAGGAAGATAAATACGCTGGACTGGATTAATGCTGATGCTAGAAGCTGGAATAGGAAGTCAGCACTTCTTAAAACTTTCTTCATAAGTCCACAAACTCCCTCCCATTCATTTCATCCTGTTTACATTAGGCATTCCAGTACAGTAGTGACCCACATAACCCTCATATTCTTCTTTTGGCTTCCAGTTTGAGAAAAATTGGGTTCGGGTAGTACATTTTTTGACTTTTGACATCAGGCGCACCGCTACCAATACGTATCTTTCTCTAACATTACACTTTTGAAACTCTGATCAAGCTGAAATCCTTCCTTCCAAACTGAAAGGCACCATTTTTCAGTCTGGTTCGTAAAATATGAACTTTCAACGGACAAACAGGAAGTTGAACTAATCCATGAACTTTGCTTCTCTCCCACCAGTCTCCTAAAGGCTGCTGTGTTTTTTGAGCAGCATTTACAGGAATATTTCAACATCTCTTTATCTGCTGAAGTTTCACTGTCTATAAATCGGTTTAAATATGTAGCGTAACTCGTAATTTTACTGCTTCCTTCAGAGGGGTGTGTGAGCTTGTTATTTGGTTAAATGTCCTTAAAGGAAAATGGCCAGTTTATTTTCATGTTCATGTTTGTTGAAACACTCTGCTCTTAGTCCTGTAACTACAGAAAAACAAAGCAGCTTTGCTGATGTTCAACTGCCACAGCAGAGCGCAGTGCTCCTGACTTTTCCCTATATGCACACCGCTGGCTTGCTGTGGGTTTTGCTGAAGTCCCAAGGCTTCCGACCTGTGCAGAGATGGAGCTCCTTTCACCTTGTCACAGCCCAGCAGCTCTGCTCTTCTCCTCCTGCTCGGGCCTCTGCAGGAACCTCACACTGAACATTACCATGTTCATCCCCAGGAGAGTCTCAGCCCAGGACGCAGAGCACTTAAGGAGCACTCAGATGCCACAAGCACCTTCGTGGAGGCCACATGGCCTCCGGGTTGGGGAGAGGAGGAGGAGGAGGAGGCGCCGCTCGTGTTCAGCAGCAGCCACGCAGCTCCACAGCTACCATGGCTGCTTTGGAGCTGGGGAATCCAGAGCTCAGCCTGCCGAGGGCATCGGCACCCATCTCTTCACTGCCTGGCTACCCGATGCCTTTTTGCCTGAAGGGAGGTTCTTTGCTCCTTTCACTCAATAGCCAGTGCTGTAGGGGAAACAATTCTAGATTCATGGGGCAGGCAGAAAGGACTGGACTTTTAGGACATTGATTCTTGTGGCTGATTGGTACTCCCTGGCACGGGAGCAGCTTCTTATGCACTGATAAAAGGATAAAAAGGCTGCAAAGGGAAGGGCATGATGTCCTCAGGTCCTCAGCGTGTGCCTTGCTCAAACGCATCTCAGAGGAGGACGGTGCCTTGCTCCCTTTCCCTGAACAACAACCCTGGGGGAAAGGAGGACCCAGGCTTGCTGTCCCAGAAATAGGCCTGCTAAGGCCTTGAGAACGGGAGAGTTCAAGGCAAAATGTCCTGCTCAGCTTTTCGTGCTATTTCGGGCATCCCTGCTCACGCTGTGGTATCTCACGAGGGCTGCTCTGATGGGCCTGGCGCTCCCTGCGCAATAACTGGAAGCTGAGGCTCCTTGTTCGAGCTGTTGATTACACTTGAATTAGCCACTGCTCTGAGCATTACGAGCCCACATCCTCCTGTTGGCCTAGCCTTATGTCTGGTGGGCTGAGATAGTACTAAAAAAAAAAATCCTCCCTGCACCAGGATATACTGCACTTCTAAATTCAGTAACGTAAAGTAAAACTCCAGTGTCACATTTCTGCTATCAGAAAATAACCTGGAGCCCCTAATTCTTGTCCCAGATGGCCAGAGACTTTCATCCAGCCTTGGTTATTTCCTGCTGCTGGAGAGAATCCGTTCTTCCACAACTGCAGCTGTAAAATACTCTTCTATAAAAACCCCCTTCCTTGAATGTTTGTTTGTGTTTGGTTTTGCTTTCCCTGAGAAAAGGTTTGGGAATAGCAGGGATACAAGCACTCACCTCCTTTAAACTCAGCATCATAATCTCTGTGATATGGTTTATCACCAGCTATCTTTCAGCTTTAACCAGGATAGCAATTCTTGCCCTTGCAAAGGCTCCCCTCGAGCCTTTGCAATATAGGGATACAGGGAGAGCAAAGACACATGAGACTAATACTAGAATTACGTGGAATAAAAGCAGAGGGTTACAAAGGGAAAGCTCAGCGGGAAGCCATGAAAACGCTCCATGCGGGCGCTGCGTATCAATGGCCGTGACCATGAGCGAGCCCAAATCGCACCCAAAACGCTGCGGCCGCGCGAGGCGCTCCCGGCTCTCCCGGCCAGACCGGAGCCCGCGGATCCCGGCAGCTCCCGCCGGGAAGCGGCCACGAAGCCCCGCGCCGGCTCCGCGCGCGTTCCTGGGTGTTGCCATGGAGACCTGCAGCGCGGATCCCTGGGGAGCAGCTCGAAACTCGGAGGGAACCAGGGCAGGACAAAGAACTGACACCCAGGCAAAAGCAGGGGGAAATTATGGATAAGAGCCATATCTACACACCCTCATATGAAAGCTTTCTGAAAATGGCTATAGAGAGAGCAGAGAGTCTGCAGGAAAGCACTGCAAGCTCCAGATGCTCAGCTCTGAAACGAGGTGGTCTAATGGATAAGCCCAGGAATTTCTCTCCCTGTCTCTTGTGGCTCACTATTCAGCACAGGGTAAATCCTCAGCCTCTGTATTGCCAAATCCTGAATTTGTGCAGTAAGGACAGGGGCAAACAAAAAGATAAAGGCGTCTTTAAAAGTAACACTGTAGTGCAACAATATCTACTGGATGGTCAAAGCCTGACACTTCTTGTGAAAAAAAAGTTAACATAAATATTTGAGCAATTTAGATTTTCACCAAGTGCTTCATGTAATCTATTTGTCCGTATGGCAGCTATACTCTCCTAATGCAGTCTCAGCAAAGGGGATCAAATCTGCCCAGACAGGAAGGCAACACTCTGCCAAGCGAGGCACCCTCTCCCCACGCTCTTGGAAAACCTGTGGCACGGTCCCCGCACTCCCAGCACAGCAAAGCACAAGCTGCCAGGACCGCGGCACAGCGGCCACGCACACGGAGATCAGCCAGCAAGGAGGGACACCAAAACTCCCCGTCCGGGTTGTGTCACATATGCCACCGTCCAGAAATAATGCCACATGAGAGCCGATCAATGTCTGGCCATTAGGCAGCGCGCTGCACTCAGAGCTTATTAGCAGGCGCTGCCAGGCACCTCTGTGCAGAGAGCAGCTCCGGGATCAGTTCCGCCCACGCTTGTGTTCAGCAGGGTCTTTTCTGAAAACACACAGCATTGCTCTTGTTCCTACCTGATGTCTCCCTACTGGGCCTCTCCAGGTCACTACTATTAGCTTTCCACGTCCGTAGGCAAGCATGTTAGGAAAAGTTGCCTTCCCCTTACATTAGCTTCTATTTTCTCTATCAGTTTCCCTTCAATTTTTCCCAAATCTTCCTGGTTTGCCACAGATGAACCAATGTCAACAGCCTCATCCTGTCCCCCATTCCACAAAATTCAGCACGTAGTCTTTTGTTCCTGGCTGCAGGAACCCTTCACCTGCCACCTTTGGACTGACTCCTTACTCGACACCAGTGCATCACACTAGGACACATCACCAAAGAAGGTCACCTGCGGATGCCATGTTTGGAAAACTCTGGTTTCTTTAGTATATTCACAGTCTCATATCCATATTCCTTCAATATTTATTCACGCTACAAACAGTAACAATTTACATAATACTAGTTTTATCATATTTCTCAATTTGAGCCCCCCTGCTAGTCTTGCTTTGCTCTGCAGGCATCTGATGAAGCCTCCGTGCCTCCTCAGCAACTTGTTCCCTTCCTGGGTTTTCATCTACCAGTAACTGCTGAGTGGAGGAGGAGCTGATGGAGAAATGAACCTATCTACAGCACTTATTTTTCCATTTTTAGTCCTTTGTCTCCACATAGGTGCTGGCATCGGCCTCGAGCAGTCTCCCCGGATTTTAAGCTTTTCCCTCCGGGACACGCGGAGGATGAAGCACAGAAATGGGGTCACGCCGCGGCCCTGCCGGCGCCCCCTGCGCTTCCCCCGCGGCAGCTCCCGCCGTGACGGACACGGTTCCTGGCGCCCCGGGCGGGACATGGAGGCCACGGCCGCCTGGGGAATCAGCCCCCCGCGCTGCACTAACAGCCAGCGCGGCCTCCGGGCAAGCAGAGCCACTACTCTGGGTAACCCCGCTTCTCCCTGCTCTCATCTGTGGGCGTCACAAATGCCACTAGCAAATCAGCAAACTATGTGTGATGAATTGATTTTTCTTTGTTGACCCCAATTTGCTGCCTTTTCCTTAGAAAAAGTGTTTCAGAACACCTTTTTTTCTATATGTTTTTACTTTTCATGAGCTTTTCCAAGCTGTTGATTCCAGAGCCAGAGCTGTAACTTTGGGACATAACCATTCCTGATTCCCTTTCACAGTCTCTTACAGAATCCCAGAATGGTTGAGCCTGGAAGGGACCTCTAGAGATCATCTAGTCCAACCCCCCTGCTCCAGCAGGGACACCTAGAGCACGTGGCACAGGGTGGCATCCAGGTGGGTTTGGAAGATCTCCAGAGAAGGAGACTCCACAACCTCCCTGGGCAGCCCGTTCCAGGGCTCTGTCACCCTCACAGGAAAGTAGTTCTTCCTCACATGGAGATGGAATCTCCTGTGTTTCAACTTGTACCCATTACCCCTGTCCTGTCACTGGCCATCACCGAGAAGAGTCTGGCCCCATCCTCTTTACATCCTCCCTCAGGTATTTTTATATATATTGATCAGATCCACTCTCAATCTTCTCTTGTCCAGGCTAAACAGGCCCAGCTCACTTAGTCTTTCCTCATATGATAGATGCTCCAGTACCTTAATCATCTTCATGGCTCTCTGCTGGACCCTCTCTAGAAGCTCCATGTCCTTCTTGTACTGGGGAGCCCAGAACTGCACACAACACCCCACGTGCGGCCTCACCAGAGCTGAGGAGAGGGGGAGGATCCCCTCCCTTGACCTGCTGGCAATGCTCCTCCTGATGCAGGCCAGGATCCCGCTGGCCTTCTTGGCCACAAGTTTTACTTCCTGCATATACCAGTATTTCTGCCGTATTGCAGGAAAAGAACTTTAGCAAACTCCCTACAAAATCACTGACTGAGGTAGGCATAATATTATGGCTCTTATCCTCTTATACCTTGATGCCTTCAGGGAAGAGGTTTTATTTACCACGAATAAAGATGAAGGCTGATAGACAGCCTTCAAATCAATGCACAAGCCAGAAAACGTCTGATTATTCCCGGAAGCTGCATTTAACAGCTTAACTTAGTCTTTATTTAGGTATTATTTTGCATATTTAACCCATAATGAAAGCAAACTTGTCGTGAACAAAATCATTTGGTAATCTAATTTATCAAGACCACTCACACACTGACAGACAAGAATTTTAATAAAATTTGCACTTATAACATCTGTTTGTACTCCTTTATGTCTCTTAGATGCTTATGTGTTTTCCAGGGCTGGTGAATGGGGAAAAACAATTCCTGCAATTTCAAGTGCTTCTGAAACACACAGCTCTATGCTGTAATGTATATCTGCTTAGGGAATATATTTGAAAGGCTCTATTCCCCTTATGGCAATAGCATGCACTATACCACCCACTAACATGTGTGACTATTTTACAGAGACACTGCAAACCTTTAAAATATTGGATGAACTAACTATGCAGGGGCGGTCAGATTTTTACCTTTAGAAAGAACATTAGAGGTATTAGATTAATGCCAGAGATAATAAATGAAGTCCAACTTTGGCAACCAAATTGGCAGGATGAGTCTAAAAGCATTTTTGCAGAGCCACTTGCATTTAAGCCATGTGTCACAAAACATCAGATGTGCTGCCTCCCTTCCCTGTCCTTTTCCTCCCCCGGTTGTCACAGGCAAGGCTGCTGTCAGCTGCTTCGATGTCTCAAGAAGACCGCCCCATGCCTCAGCAGGGACACCTCTACTCCCCCACAAGGTCAGCATCTCAGTTCTACCCAGTGAATCAGAGAGCAGCTTGTCCCTCTCCACTGCATGTCCTGCTGTGCAGTTCGAAGAAAGATCTGGGTAAAACTTCTAGTAAGAAAATGGTGAATTTTATTCTCTGTCTCACATTTGGAGAACTGACACCTAGTTCATCACTACAGAGGAGCTCCATTGCCTCTCCATGCCCCTGGCTCTCAGAGGACGATCTCTGCTCTGGACTGCTTCTGGCACGCAAGAGATGGCATGAACACACTGCTGGGTGCTCCAGCAGGAACTAATCATCTCCCAGGTCCTGGCCAGGCTATTTTCAGCAGTCTGATCAGACATGAGGTTTGGTTACAGCCATGCTTATGCCACCCATGCAAGAGGCAGAAAGCAACTAGGGGAGATGAAGGATCAAGCCACCTTGTTCGGTGACAGCATGGATGGGTACCCCACGAAGTGACTGTGCAAATATGCCCTAACACAACTCAAACTACACAACTTCTGAGGTGTCCTAGAATGAGAGAAAGAAATGTTGCTCACCTTGTCAGAGAAAACAGATGTACAACTGCTGGGTGAAGATGTTATCTCTGCTCATTCTTCTTTTGTGAGAATAAATGGCTGCTTTTTACAGTGTGACTATTTGCAGGGTATCACATTTGCTTACAATAATACACAGGCCTGTTCAATATCACTTAACTCATGCAAAATAGATATATTGGACACTTTTTCCTTTCTTCGGCTATTGGTTTCTATCTTCAGTCTACATCACCTGCTTTTTCTTTTCCTTCTGATCCTATATATACTTCAAGTAAGTCTTTTCAAATAATTTCTCCCAGTGTAACTTGCCCCCGCAGCTGTAAAAGCTTCTCTTGCATAGAGCTTCCCTCACATACACCTCCCTTGCCAGAGTTAATTCTGTGAGGAGCTCCTCCAGGCAGTGTCTGCAACCACGCAAACAGGTAGAACATTCCCATGTTGCACGGCTCGAGAAGGAACCATCCGTATCCTGCAAAGTAAACCCCAGGCAGCACCACAAATACTTAGACCTCAGATAAAATCCATAATCTGCAACGTGGACCACTATAAACAAATGCTACCCAATGCATCTTTGAAGCCAATAAACTGAGGTGCTTATGCATGGATGGCCTGATGTGAGGGCATGAAAATCTGGGAATGCAGTGAATCAGCATAGTCCTCGGTTACACACACCTTCCCTCCTTCCTAGCACTACGCCAGCTTTTATAACAGGATCTCCTTGGCTTTGAGTCCACGCAGATCTCTGTTCTGTGGTTCTGTCTCCAGATGGGATTGAAGCCACTACGGAGCAGAGAGCAGGCAAACCCAGGAGGTTTCTCCTGGACACAGCAAGATAGCCTTGCTTTCTGAAGACACTGTCTGTCAAGGACTTTAGTAAGCTGCTCCCCCAAGCCTGCTATCAACTCTGCTGCATGTTTCTGCTCGTTATAATGGAAACCTCAGTTTGACCTAACCAGCCATCCGAGGAACTCCCACCATCACTAGATGGGCTTGTATCACAGACAAGGAACCCCTGTTCTGTACTGCTTTCACTTCACCTATTTCTTCCTCTTAGATGAAGTTCTTGCAAGTTAGGCTGCAGCTCTCTGCTCTGCTTTCAAATGGACAAAAGTGCTGCTGATACAATGGGTCATCTTTAAAATACTGTGATCTTTCCTCCCCACCACAACTAAGGGAAGCACCAGGGAAGGGCAAAATAGTAGTGCCATCTGATGGAAACTTCTTGGATGAGAAGTACAAGCAGAGGGAGCTGGGGACAGCTTTCTGAGAGCAGCCACAGCTCCTCAGGACCTCCCGCTTGGTCACCAGGACCCCTCTGACATGCAGAAAAAGGATCATAGCAGGAAGTTCTCTGAGGTGCAGAAAGGAGGTGTCATAGGAAGAGGCAGCAGAGTATGAATCCCCATTACATTGCCCGTAAGGGAAACTATGGTCCGTGAAGTCACCAGTTCCCCGGGAAAAAAAATACCTCTAGAAATGAAGTTAAACACAGAAAAATAAACAGAGTTCTCAAAGCTGCACATGCCTCCTGCCCCTCTGCACAACCGGCATAATCTTTCCCTCTCCAGCTTCAAAATAACAGCAAGCTCTACAGGCCCTTTTCTGAAAACATCCGTCCAGCCTTGTGGAGGATTGGGGCAGGCCCCTTCAGTTGTCTGGAAATTTCTAGGCATGTTTTAAAGAAACTACTAGCTATGTGTAAACACTAGAGCTGCATTGTTTCGCAAGCTCAGACATTCCCAGAAACTCATTTAATTCAATTTATTTAACTAGTCACAAATTAAACCAATGCCATTTTCAGCAAAGCTAGAGAGGTAAACAAGAGTGTATTCTGCATGTCCTGGAAGACTTCTGTTTATTAAGTCATTAACTTAGTGACGATAAGAAATTTGATACCTAAAACCACATATATAAAAAAAAATATATTTTTTTACTTCCTGAAACTACTTCATGACACTGTGCTCGATCAAATTAAAAGCTGGTGTAACAGGACACTACATTATTGTCTGGATGGCCAAAAGAATATATATTTTTAAATATACTGTCTTTTGTATGTATTGCATTAACTGAATTAAAAAAACGTTGAGACGTGCCTTGAATTTAGCCTTTAATAATTATCAAGTAGACAAGTATTTAATTTTTACTTTTAGCCTTTGTAAATCCTTTAATTAAATATAATATTAATTGAACTAAAGATTATTAAATGTATTAGTTGAGAAATACCTGTTCAAAAGCATTTAAGTAAGGAGGAAAGCAAAACAAGAACACAGGACAGGTTTTATAAATAGACCCATAAAAACAGCATTAAAAAAGCAACACCTTGAGAGCACAGAGCACTTTCCTCATGTTTGTTAGCACAAAGGTAATAGCAAAGGCTGAGAGTGGTGGAGGTGGTATTCCAGACAAATCAACATTAATGTAAACTGTTGTCATTTAAGCAAAGCAACATATATAACAGATGCGAACATATGCTCATATAACAATTGCTTAAAACAACATAATAATCATAAAAAATACAAGGATGAAGTGCAGGAAGAGTGTAGAAATCCTCCTGCACACTGCATTTAGGCGGGCAGGTAGGAATGGTACTGCAGCAAGGGCACTGCTGCATCAAGCCCACAGAGCAGCAGCATGAAGGTTTGGCACAGGCTTTTGCAAGTCCACGGTCCTGGTCTTGCTCTGAAAGCCATGGACCGAGAGCCCCGTGCAGGGGCAGCCCTGCCCTGCAGCACCACATGGAGCTCCAGGAGCCCCTGGGTCTGCAGGCTCTGTGAGGTCCTCAAGAGACTAGACCTGAGGAGACCAGGGCCTCCTAATGTCCTTCATTTATGAGTAACTGCAGAGGCACCACAGGTACAACGTCCAGACACTTCCCCACACCAGCAAGTGGACAACAGCATTTGTATCATGGCCAAGACTCTGCTCACCCTAGTATCATTAACGCATTTAAAAAAAAAAAAGCAGGTTGGGTGGGGTGTCATTGCCCTGACTCAGACACCAGTAAGCTCACGGAAGGCCTTGCTTTAGCCAGGAATCAAACACAGCCCCTGCAGCATCTGCAAGTGACACTAAAAACGGCACTTACACCAGTAAGCAACGCTGACACCCGCTCTGCAACGGTCCCCTAGGCCTGTTTAACTCTACGCTGCATTTCTATTTCTGAACGAGGACATAATTCTCAATTTCAGTTGCCAAGAGACAACAAGAAACCGAGTGCCAATATTGTCACTTCTGCATCCCTGAAATGGGCATACTAAGCTGCTGCTTCTGTGAAACACTGCGAGCTGCAGAGCCCTTCGTCACCGGTGAATGACACAGTGAGCCCAGGGCGCTGCCGCCGTCTGCTCTCGCTGCCCACCATGTGTTGTGGGAAGGGAGAAACCTGCTGCAGCGTGGACCACAGCAAAGCAGACCTATTTGTACTGTTTACAGAAGAAAAGGAAATACAGCTTCTGCTGGAACCTTAAGTAATTTTTTCTCAGTGAATCTCCTCCCCTTGCTCACAAAAATTGAGATAACCTGAAAACTTTAGTAGCTTTAGTAGCACTAAGAGTCGATATGAAACCCTTGTTCTGCTGCACCCAGTTTTTCTGTTCGATTGCACTCAGATTGGGCAAACTGCTTTTTTTGTTTTCTCTTCATCTCCACAGGACGCAGCAGGGCCTGCCAAAAATAACTGCGTTTTCATTTTCCTTCACAATTCCCTTGAAGGGGTCTGCACTGTTTTAATGCTGCCGCACCACATACCCTTTTAATTCCAGCCTGCGCATTTTAACATTTCAAACACATGGTTATTTATACACGAAGCGCCACCAGGGCTTTGGTGAGGTAAAAGTGGTTTAGAGGGCCGGGACTGGGGGCGAAGGAGGGAGCGTGAGTCACCCTTTTCTGGTTTTAATCCTTCATTCCTCCTCTGCTTTGGGCTTTTTTGTTAGCAGTAGCACGTAGTCCCTGTGAGCGGCAAACGAGGCCGCTGAATTTGCAGTGCGGACAATGGCGGCTGCTAGCTGGGCCGTGCGGCCTGCGGCCGGCTCCTTGGGGAGCTGCGGCCCGGCTCTGTAGCCCCGGCTCTCCCTGCTCCAAGGAAATCCCTCAATGCGGAGCCACTGGCTGCAGTTTTGTCCTTCGCCACCTGCTCCTGCCCACGCGAGAAGAGGCGGAAGGAAGCACGGCCCTTCACTGAGGTTGGCGCCCGTGTGGGGCCGGGTGTTGTCGCGCTCATGTGAGCACGCGGGTGACGCCGACGTTCGCCAAGGACAGCGCCACGCGCTGGGAAACCAGCCTTGCCCTAAGGAAAACACGGCTGGGCAACACGTTGCTGTGTGCTGAGGGGACCCTGTGGTTGTTCAGCATCCCCACTCTCCTTTCTGGTCACTGCCAAGCAGCACAGCCAAAACTTGTCCTCCAGCCCAGTTATACCTCTCTGCCGATGACGCAGTGAAAGGAGAAGGAGCCATGAAAGAAATAACAAGGGAACCTGCTTTTTTTTAATGAAAGAAGCAGCAGGAGGTGATTTTTCTTCCCACTTCAGACAGTCTCTCTGACAGTCTTCATACAGGGACTGCTTGCAAAACCTCTCCAAAGACCAGTCCTTCCAGACCTGTCTGTACCTCATGCATTTTGGCAGCTGAGAAACTGCCTTTCGCCTTAAGTTAGGGGAGTGCAGTGCAGCACCTAAACCCCAGCTTGGGAAGCAACAACATACAGCTTCCAGCCTGAGATTTTTTTTGGGTGCTCATGTTTGGAAAAGGCCCAGATCAAGGGCTTAAGCGTAGATGTGCCAGGTTCAGATACCATGTCTGTGCTTCGGTATCAGAATATTTGCACTGAAGTTTGGAAAGGATGCATAGCTCCAAGTGCAATCTAGGGCAGCTAAGCACACGCAGAACCTCTGACAATTAGACTAGTTATTTAGATAACTTAACTAGGCAACAACTTTGGAAATGCTGATGTTAGCTGCTATTTCAGCTTCCTGGGCTATAAATGGATATAATTTTTACTTACCTGACAGGTGTGCCATGGGAATTAGGTAATATTGACACTTTGATCTTTAAAATGCTTTGCCAAGTATTAATTAGGGAAGGATCATTTTGTCTTTAAAGTAGCTAATATTTTGAAGCTGAATTCATTTTTATCCCTCTCCTAAAATGGCAAAGAATCTACTGTTTGCTTTTCTACGTATTTCCCAGGAGATTATTTGGAGCGATATGAGAAACAGAGACATGCAGATAGATCTGTGTTTCAAGAGGGAAGAATGGAAACCTCAGGACAAAAAATCTGTGTGCGAGGCACTGTAAGAACTCTTCCCAGAGGCATCTCCTGTGGATCCTGCAGACGGACCTCTGGACTTAGGTCAAATGTTAGTGAGTATAGGGAGAGGGGACCACCCTCAACTCCTCTGTTACAATTCACCTACTGGTATTTCTTACAAGGCAGGTCTCGAAGACACACATAAGAAGTTCCTAGTGCATTGCAGTCTTCAGGTACTGTATCTACCTGCAAAGCACGGCTTAATATCTTCACATATGTGCAAAACTCATTACAGTTTCATCCGTAATTAGTGACATAAAATTCTCAAAGCTGCTGGTTTGGCCAAAAAAAAAAAAGAGAGAGAGAGAGAGAAAAAAAAAAAGAAAAGTCTGCTGAAATGCTCTCGGGGGAGGACGGGGAGCCAGGGCTCATCCATGGGGCTTTCAGCAGCAGCCTCTCCCAGCTGCTCTGTGCTTGACAGCGGAGCCAGGAATTTGGCCATGGTCCTTACGGGCTTTCTGTGGTAAAGGCCTGAGAGCACAGGCTCTGGCCTTTAAAAGGCCTAGTGAATACATATATATATATATATGTATACACCCCCCTAGATTAGAAAGAAATGCAAGATGATACTTGATAACACATGGGAAAGGTGCAGCAGGATCTCCGAAGGAGCCGCTCTGCACCCAGGATTGGTCCCTAAGTGGGTCTCTGGTGCTCCCTTCGCAGGACACAGAAGATGCCCAGCAAACATCACCCCAAATGTCACATCCATAACTGCAGTGATAGGAAGCCGTGCTAGGTAGGGATCAGCAGATGGATCCTACAGGCAACTCCAGGCGCTCAGAGTGGTTGACGTTCACGCAAAGTTTGCCACTTTAAAGAATTTAGGAACATTCTGATAAAAATGCACTAATATTTCTGTAACGTTGCAAAGCTAAATTCTAAAAGTCCAAAAATACTGAAGTTCTTGTGCAAATCCTTTATGATAGACCCCATGATGAGAGACTGCTTTTTTTCATAGCTCCCCTGCTTCACTTCATGTCCAACACAGACATTACTTAATGAACTAGCAACTCTTCAATATTTATTTTTCTCCTCATTATTCAGCATGTGGCTCTGTGCCTTATTTACCACACTATCCAGAGTCTGCTGAGAATTATTTATAGCATTCATGATATAGGAGACAAGCTCTTATAAACAACAATTAATTTTACAATGCCCAGCTGAATCCCAAAACTAAGGCTGACAATTTGGGGATGGTCATTGCTTTTGAGCAAACACTTTATAAACCAAAAGTCTAAAAAGCACCTCTGCATAGTTCCTGCAAAGCAGCAGCCTGCCGATGAGCGTGGCACGTGCCATCATGTGCTTCTCACCCTTCAAAAGCGGCGTCGGAAGCAGGTTATTTGTGGTGCTGGTGCACACGTTTTACATAATAACTCCCGTCGAGAACAGCGAACAAAAACCTTGCTGCTACATTAAGAACTTGTTCTGGGAATCTCAGATTACAAGAGGTACAGGAAGAACCTAATTTTGGTATCTAATGAGGGCTGGGTGTTCTTCTCCTCTCCCCATGCACTCGGCTGCCTTAACGGTACCGGCTCTTACTTCCCTCGGGCACACGCTCCTCTCCCTCCTAATCACATTCATTGCTTCAAAATTATTACAATACATCCTCACCATAATGCAATGCCATTATCAGCTTATCAGCTCCTCCAGTTCTTCTTACATTTTTTCCCAGCCTTTCCCTTTTTTGTCTTTAATTTTCATGCTCTCTCCCCATCCTCTCTCCCTCTTCACCAGCTGAGAAAACACAGCAAAGCAACATTTCACGGTACCCAGCATCTCAACTTCCGTTTGCAACTCTAAGAAAGCTCAGTCTGGATGTTCATGGAAAAGAATAGGAAAGAGGACATTTCTGGAAGTTTTTCCTTGAGCCAATGCCCTGCTAGCAACCTATCAACCTTTAGCCCAGCCAGCTACGCACCCTACAAGACCATTACAGCATACGCCAGTCCCAACAAGGTATTAGAATATATCAGAAAAAAGGACCATCTTCTGGAGGTTATATTCGTTTTAATATCAAGGACAAAGTGTGGTCATCACATGTTGTCAGCAGTCCACTACTTCTGAACTTCCTGAAATACAGCTCTATTTACTGAATTCATGTATTTTGTTTTCACATAAATATGTGAAATAAGATTTTAACTGGCCAGTTATTTTTACAATGCAAGTCATACTAAAATGGATCTCCTTCACCAGTCACTCACAAAACCAGCCAAATAAGACCCAAACATTTGGCTTGCTTATTTTGTAAATCCGAGAGAACTGAAGCACATTTTCCCAAATGCCCTAGAAACACCTGTTAAAGTCTCAGCTGGTGAGAATGATGTGAAAGCAGTTCAGAAAATTAATTTCCATGTACAAACTCGTCACACACAGAAGGAACTGACCAAGAGGTGCCACTGGCCAAAACAAGGTCACTCTATAGATGTACTTCTAGACATTCTGGAGCAACTAAAATGGTTATTTCCAGTTTTGAAATGGCCTTTTTTTACAATAGACACTGGAAGGTTTTAAAGATTTGATTTTTTATCTTCCAAGCTGATACACTGGGTCAGATACCAGTAAAGCACTATGTGGAGAGCTAATGCACAGTACAGTCTGTAAATCTTGAGCTTATGTACAATGTTGTCAAATCTCAGGACCCTCATTTCAGAAAATCTAGGATCAGTAGACACAACTAAAGCAGACAGCATTTCCTAATGTTCCTGCAGTGGCTCCTGTGTCTGCACTATTGGTTGGTTAGTGATTTTAAAGGGCAAGTTTACAAAAGCCCAAAGCCTAAAACTGCCTGAGCTTGTTACATATTTAAAACAGGATCAACATCTTATTTGTCATCTAAGTTATGATTTAGGTACTTTATGCAGCATTTGGAAAGACTTAGTTGACTGCTTCCAGACTCATCAGACAGACTCTGGGAAAGGGAAGGTGAGACCGTGAGAAAAATGTAGTCAGAAAAAAATACTGAAACAAATCTGTGCCAGTCAGAAGTTCATGACTATCACTGCCCTGCAAACTGGAGCCACTCAAAGCCTCCGAGGGTAAAAGACAGGGCTCTGATTTGCTGAGATGTGTGTCTGCTTCACACACAAATACATATGTACACATACACACAGGCACACACTTTGTTAAGGAGTCCACATTATGAAATAAAGCTAGGGAAAGCAATTACTTCAAGAAAAATAAGAGGGTATTCACTGACAAAGTAATAGTTTCAAAAGGGTCTAGAGAATGAACCAAAGCTCTTATTGTTAGAAAACTATTGACTCCAGGTTTGAAAAAATGACCTCAAGTGAGCAATGATGCACTTAGCCGGGAACTTTCAGGCGCTGTATTTCATTCTAAATTGAATTGCCAATCCACAGCGCAATCTTTTTCTCCTATAAACTCACATCTTTTGGGCAAGTATACAGGAAAATACTATATATTGTCTGCTTTATTCCAAGTAAGACTAAGTCCTTTTGGAACAGAAAATATGTCAGTGTTACAGGATTTAAAGGCCCCCATGAGATACAGGAGATAACTGGGGAGGGGTGAGCAGTTTTTTGCCTTTTTTTTTTTAGAGCCCTAAGTAACAGCTTCATATTGCCATTTTTCTCACAAACAGTTCAGAAGCTTGCAAATTATTAGTAGCACACGTCTCTGCTAATACGTATGTATAGCATACAGACCCATATTTAGAAATATTTAAGAGACCCTCACACATAGTGCTCTGATCCAGCATTCCTGTCATACTGAAAGTACCATGATTAGTGGCATTTTAGGTAATTTGGTCTTCATTTTAGCATAGTCTGTAAAATCACCAAGTAATGTTGGTGGTTTGCAAACATAAATAACTGAGTTGCATGCAATGAAATACTTACATTCACGTTTCTACTAAGTCTTCTTCACTGCAGTGAAATTATTTTCCGGAACAGTGCTTAATCTTCTTTTTTTCTGACTTGCTAAATAAAAGAAGACAGTGATTACAAATATACCCATAAACATTAACTACATTCAATCACCCAAAATTTATGAACTTTAAAATACTGATTTAGGATGGTCTATTATGTTCCATAAATCTATAATTTGGTTTATGTACAGCCAATTTGATTTCATTTTAAACACAACTTCAGCACACCATAACTTCCAATCCTGAGGCAAAATGGAGCAATTTTCTGAATTTCAGTAGTGGCTCAGATAATAAATCAGACGGACGGTTGCTCACAGATGTACAACTAATTACCAAAGAACTGCGAGCTCGGCTGAGGCGCGGGCAGAGGAAGGCTCTGCGTTACGGATGGGGCACTGAATGATCTGCACTCTCTGGCGAGGGCTCCAGCACTCTCCTCTCAGGGGCAGGACTCGGCACCTCCCACCATCAAACGTTTAAGCATGGAGGAGAAACGGTGCCTGTCCCTCTGGGGAAGGATAACCTACTCCCTGATGCACCACTGCATTAGTGCACGCGCCTCAACGCGGGAGAGGTTGTTCAACTTGACGATGAAGATGATGACTGCCCTCAAAAAAACACCCTTATCAATATGTGCAGTGACTGCTGAACACCCCAACCTGCTTCTTACACAGATATTTATCCGTGGCTTTTTAGTAGAGCCAGCCATACCCGCCTGGTTTGCAGCCAAAACACCCACTAAAGGGCCATGAAATGACAGTTCCCAGGGCACAGTGACTTGAACGTGCAGGACATCCCACCATCTCCTCTCCAAAAAAGCTCCCAGCTGGACCTGACTCTGGGACTTGCCTAACGCTGCCTCTGCAGGGAAGGAAGAAATCAGCATCAGCAGCATTTTTATTTCCCCGCCGTGTTCCTAGAGGGCTGCCCAGTATTAGGGCGTGTTTATGTCGTTAATGTTCAACGGGGCTTAAGTTCTTGTTTGCATTTCCCGTATCTAGTTGCTGTGGTAACACATTCTTTAGGACTATGTACATTCATCTCTTCCTGCAATCTCCTGACCATGTGAATTGCCCAGCACCACACAACATGCCAGGGAGCCTTACTGGCAAAGGCAGGAACGGATCTGCAAGCCAAGCACATCCAGGAAAATGGAACAGAGAAGTAAAAGGAAGCGCCGGGGATGTGGGAGACCATGACATTGTCAACAGCAGTCGAGGAGGAAGGATATGGAAGTAGTCAGCAAAACTGGTTTCATCCTGCTGAGTTCACTTCATACTTCTACATTGTCTCTCTCTTTAGAACCTTTTTGCAAACTTTAACAAATTTATATTTAGCATTTCTTACACAGTTGGTTAACACTTCAACCTCACACATGCAACAACTGAAGTACCTGAATATCAGTATTTGTCTGAGCCTGGAAAAAAAAAGTCTCAATTCTGTGAGCTTGGGCTATTGTAGTCAGCCAGTTTGACCCTCAGTGATCCCTCAGTGATGAAATATGTGCCCTGCTAATAACATCTTAAACATGTTTATTAGGAAAAATGCTTCAACCACAGCCCAGGAATTGGCAGAGGGCAAGCAGACTGCTTGTGTGTCAGCTCTCCATGAGGGTGCACATGGGCACCCAAGCATTTCAGTCCACAGTGGGTAGGAAGCTGCGCCAGAGAATGATACCACCACACGGCACTTAATTTTCTGCGTTACGGCACTGGAAGTCTCTTTCATAAGAGGCTTGGGATGCGAGCCAGAAATCTCAGTGTCTCCCTCTTTATTCAAACTGAGTCATCAGATTTTCCAGGTTTCTCTGCTCCGGGATGCACGCTGCTTTGGCTAGGTGTAGATGGACACAGGTGGTACCATCTGCCACGAGTCTGCCTTGTTTTGTTGCATTTTGTTTCTTCCATTTACCTCCTGCTCATATCGCAACAGCTCTTTTTCAGCATCGTACATCGAGCACGCAGCGAAGAACTGTTCTTTTTTTGTCGCGTGGGTTTGGCCAGCTAGCTAGTCAAAATGGAGCGCCTGAACAAAAAGGGCTAAATCACCCGTCACTATTATCTGTGCCCCGAGAGCTGGCAGCTCTTGCAGACCAGCCTGAAGTCAGAAGTACAAAGGTAACATGGGACCATCAGTCTTTGCCACTCACAGCAGCTGTGAGAGCCAAAAGAGCAAGCATGGGATGGGGGCCACCCACACAAGGTAACTTCAGTCTAACAAGGTTGATCTTCCCGTTTCATCCCCCTCTGCTGAACACAGAAGTAGGTTGCTGCTGTGAGTCACCTTCTGGAAGAGGCAGCTACCTTCCCTGAGTTGCTTTTTTGGAGGAGTCTCTCCCTCCCTTTCATAACCCACAGAGAACAGGAGGGAGATTAGCGTCACTGGACTAAATTTAGCCTGTTTCCTGCCCCTCCTGAGCATACCTAACTGCTCCCACCTTTTCGTATGACACAATTCTCGCCCTTCAAATCACAGAATTTCATTAGGACATACGGGTGAAGACACCATGGACGATAACGTGCTTACAATGATCCAAACAAGCAAAACATAGCCAACAGAGCCAGGAGGGCTGCAAAGAAACTCCAGTCTCTACTGAGAAGTTCCCTTTCCCCCATAAGGCAACTGTGGCACCAACCTAAGGAGCATTAATCTTGGCACAGTCATTTCAAAACCATTGTTAACTCTTGGGCAGGATGAAATGCAAACCTCCCCGAGGGGAGAACTCGCTGCTGCGGCGCGACGCCGGCTTCCGAGCCCGGCGTGGACCAGGACGCAGCCCTTGCCCTGCTCAACCTCCAGCCAGCCCAGCTCTAACCAAGAGTACCAGAAGATATACAGAGCTTTGGGTTTCCAGAGCTAAAAACAGATTACAAAATACATTTCTTTCTTTGAGCATTTTTTTTCTGTTTTCTTGTTAGAAAGGGCACACAACAGGTCAGGGATAGAAAATTGTGCTATCCGGTTCCCAGAAACAGGCTGTATTCCCAGGAGTCTTGGGCTATGCACAACACACTGAGCACACGCCTTCTGTATAGGCTTCTATGTGCCCAGAGAGCTTCCAAATGGCTCTTGGGTTAGCAAGCGTGCTAGACACTTGGTAGGCCTGAGGATGCAGGATAACATTTTTACAAACTTCCTTTTGGGCATAAATTCTGATGAGGAACCTTCACATTTCAGAGCGAGGAAAACTATGTTGTAACACTGAGATTATGTCCTTATGAAAGCAAGATATAGGGTTTACTAGTAAAAGTGTAGGCCGATATTAAACATCAACTTAAGACCCTAGACATTACAGTGCCTTTACAACTCTAATTAATGTTCTATTAAAGTACTACCTACCAACAGCCAGCTAACTCAGTATCTTCTGCTATCTCCAGCTACCCGTTTTAAGTTGCTCTTGGCAATTGCCATTCTGCTCCCTCCAACTCTTTGACCTCTGGGACACCTATTCCCCTTCTGGCATAGGAACTCCAAGGTTTTACTTCTGACTTCTCTGTCTCTTCCCCATCAGGTTTAGTACCACAGTTTTTCTGAAGCTGCTCAACACAGTTAGGTCTTCAGTTCACTTAAATCTCATACTGCTAAAACTTTTTTTGGGTTTGGTTTCCAATCAGTCTCACAGACTTTTGTCCTCAGTTTTATGAAGTGTGAAAAGACTGTGATCTTGCGTGCACAGAAATTTAGAGAATATTAAAATAATAATGGAAGTATTTAATACTGCTCAATATACCTCAAAAGAACAAACACTTTTATTCAGCCTTTTCATTTTGGGCTTCCTCTATTTTGCTGTGGAGCACGGGGAGAAGCCCAGGAAACCCACATGCACGAGTTTTCTGTGCTTAAAATTTAAGCCAAAAGTCAAAGCCCAACTGAGTTTACAGATATAACATGAGAACAAAGACAAGCATAACCCAGTTCTGAAAAATGAAAATATATGTTCCATTAGCCTTTCTAAATACCCTTCACATTAGTCTTTACCTCTCTACAGACTTTCCAGGGATACTTCCCGAGTGCGCTGCTGAAAGTACCAGCCACAGTGTTCTTCTGTTCTTTCATGTGCAGCGCCTTCTCACCAGTCTAGAGACCCTATTTGCTCTTTCAAGAGTATTTTACCTCAGAGATCCAACCACAAGAACATTATGCTATGAGCTGCCAACAGCCTGAGATCTGGCATCTCACAGATTATTAGGGCAAAGTTTCAAGATGAGAGTCTGCAGGGAGAACTGGTGAGATGCACCTTTTCCAGTGGGACAAAGAGAGAAGCAAATCCAGTTCTCAGAATCACAGAATGGTTGAGGTTGCAAGGGACCTCTAGAGATCATCTAGTCCAACCCCCCTGCTCCAGCAGGGGCACCTAGAGCACGTGGCACAGGATCACTCTGAAACCTCATTTCCTCTTCTTCCAACAAGGCATTCAACCTGCATAACTTTATAAGGTGAAGAATACCAAAAAACATTATCAATAAATTTTAAGCCTTTAGAGGAAAAGCTAGGCTGTCTTTAGAAAGACACTCTCACCTATCATGCATAAAAATATGCCCTAATAGTGACTTGTGTTATATAAATGATTTTATTGATATGCATTTTGGATGGCCATTGTAACTGCCTATTGATTTTTGGTTGCAAGTAACACCATTGCCTTAAACTCATAACATAAAAGCCACGCTATACAGTAATTTTAATTCTGTTAGTGCTACAGTAGCAGCACCTACAAGTGTTAAAATAGCAGAGGAGAGACAAATTTTCAATACAACTGATGGTTGTACATTTTTTGGTCATGGAAACAAAACTTTGCAAATTTGATGGCAGAATGAACTTCACATTGTGTCTCAACACATCTGAAAGCAAACCTGGCTAGTCTATATCACAAGCTCAGCACTGCATATGAGTGAGAGAACATCAGAATCTTTTCACATGTTAGGCAGATCAATACACATCAGAGATAATTATGCTTTTAGTTTCATTTTGAGCTCCAGCTGGAGTCCCAGGACACTAGTTATTGTGATAAACTCAAAATCATAAACAGCACAGTCTATGCCTATAATGTTTTAATGGCATTTGGCAAATTGCTTCAGAATGAATCCCATGAAAGGGGCGTATAGTATAGTATACAAGGGGTTTGTACTAGTGTAGGTGTAGAATCAAACCTGCAAGTTTCTCTACGCTCAATACAATCCCAAGATTTCTCCTTGAACTGCCAGGCTCTTCCAGAAGTCAATGGAAAGACATTTGGGGTTTTTTAAATTTCTCTTTTACTGCTGGCTGGAGAGGCATCCCAGATGCTCATTTAGGTGTCTAATTTGGTAATGTAACAGAAGCAAATTTTGCTAATTTTGTGACCTCTATCTTAAGCAAAAGTTAATTAAAATATAATCAATGCCCTGAAATACCCTGCATAAACATACAGAGACAGCCAAGAATCAACCTTTAGTAGTTCATCTGCGCCTTCTGAGTCCTTTAGAAGACCTCAAGATGGTCACCAGCCTCCTTACTAGCCTCTAGGCATCTTGCCTTCTCTGTTTCTGCCAGAAGACCAGGGTGGACTTTACCGAAAACTCCTCAGACCTTTCACTTACAGCCCAGTTTCCTGAATAATAAAGGCTGTCTGGAAGCAGGAAATCAGATCTCTGACTGTTAAGTAAACACTTGCCACAGACTTAATATTCCAGTTGACGGTTAGTCATCGAGTAGTTTATAGAAATGCTGTGGTGGCTGCAGTAAACAGTAGCTTCCATACAGCCCAAACTCCTGCCCAGATTCCCTGTGTGTGCTCACATGTGGCTGCACGCGCTTGCGGGCGCCTCAGCAAGTCCTCAGGTTTTCTAAGGAAAAGACTGTGGATGCAACCAGTGGACTCCCATGCTAAAGGTATGATCCATTCTCATTTCCACTTTCAGGAGTGGAAAAGCCAGTGTGCTTAACTAAGCTGTGCTCAGTTACATATTTATACGCACCTACCCTTGAAGAGGACTCCGTGCTGAAGGCCCTGAATAGACAGGCCTCTATTTTCTACGAGGAAGAGTTTAAAATAAAACCAAGCACTCACTGGGCTCACTGCTACCCTCTGGGCTGGCTTCAGGGGCTCCTTTTCAGCACGTGAGGACACTGGATTTTGCTCTGGCAGCAGATGGGGCCAAGGCAGCCGCTGCGACATGCGGCCATGCAAGAGGCTTATTGATTTGACCTAACATTCCTCCTTGTCAGTGCTCCCGGGGATGCTCCCGCGGTCCCCAGCACGGCCTGGAGCGGGTTTCAGCCTGCAGAGCGGCACGGAGGGACGCTACAGCGGCGCAGAACAAAGTTCACTGTGAATTCATAGCACTATCGGCACGACCAAATACTCATGCATTCCAAATGATCCAAAGACGAGGATTCGCTTCACTTCCCTGCTCCTCACAAATCCCAGAATCCCAAATGTCTCGCTGCCTTCTGCTGAGGGCAGCCTCCCCTTTGGACAGTGGGGAAGAGAAGGGGGAAACTGAAAGGGAGGAAGCAGATATCTCTATCTCCACTTGTGCTCACTGTAAAAAACAGCATAAACATGAAGTCGGGAAGAGACCAGTCTGCATTCATCTACAGTTTTCAAAGTATTAAAGCAGCTTGAACATTTCAAAATACCAGTAAGTATTTCACTGGCACGAGTCGCTAGGAATTTTGTTATTCTAGCTATGTTTAGACTTACAGGTAGCTCTGTGCAGCCATAAAACACTCTACAGCTGCTGCTTTGGCTTAAAACAACCCAGCAACAACCCTGTCCTCCCTCCTCCCCGTCACAACATGGCTGTTAACCACTAAGTGAAGTACACGAAAATTCCCCCAAATTGTCCTGTGATTATTACTGCTCCATCAAGTTAAATTGCGTGACATCCAAGGACACATTTCAGGAAAAAAAAGAATGTCAGTATCTGCTCTCCTACATTCCCCCCTTTCATCTTCATGTAGTTGAAGGCATTCCACGGACAGTTTTATTTCTGAGAGCACTGATTTTCTATCGATCTGATCTGGCCTGGATTTGAAATAGGATACTACATGAAATTGAATACTGGGAGCCTCAAACATGCCCAGGCTTGCACAGGAGGTTAAACAAAAGGAAAAAGAAGTTTTTTTTAAGCACACACAGTGCTAGTAAAACTAATTTTAAAGTGTGCTCTATTTTTCCGGACTGGAAGTAATATATTAGCTCTATAAAGTGTTTTATATCAAGCTGTTGAACTGCTTTATTATTTATATAATGCCACTGGTGCATGCATTGCTTTAGAAATATGAAGTTTAATAGTCAACCAAAGGGATCCAAACCACCGAGGTAATTAGGATGGGTTTAAAATTGACTTCACTGGCACTTCCACCTTTCCCCACACAGCTGACAAGCTACGGTCCAAGCCTGCAGTGCCTTAATCATGGGGTCAGTGGGAGTATTTGCACAATAATTCCAAGGCTCCCTCCCTAAATTATAAAATGCAGTCTGCTTAGTGAAAAAAAAGAAGCGAGTAGGCATGACATCGGGAGTGTGAAGAGGGAGAGGAAAAAAATCTTACATGTAAGAAGGTAAAAAAAGATTGTTATAGGGTGAATACGATGTGGAAGAAGTAGAGTAGGTGACATAAGGAGTTAGCGGCAAAGGATGGAGCGGAAAACAAGAGGAAAAGCACAAAGTATAGAAAACTTATCCTCAATGCTGTAGGATTTTGCTTTAGTTGTACTTTATGTTGTGCAATGAGGAAAGAACAGGACAAACAGTTAGAGGCAGCAAGTGTGAGTGGAGAGCAGAAAGCCTTACAGAGAGCCTTACAAAAACCAGGCAGGCCCAAGGCGGGCCCCCTCCCACCACGGCCATGCTGCCACACCGCACTGCAAATGCCATTTCTTCTGTTTGGTCCTACAAGGGCAGAAAGAAAGCGAACTGCTACAGAGCCTCGCCTGAAGCTCGCTGGAAATCCTCCCTTCCCCACTGAGAAGCTTTCAAACATCAGAAGAAAAAATGAAGGAAAAAAAAAGAAAAAATAAAGGTGTGGGAGGGGTTTGCCAGCCAGATTGACCCTGCGCTGCGAGCTCTGCCCCCAGCGCCGCGCAGGCCCTGTCCCCGGTGCCTCGCAGGACCTGTCCCCGGGCAGCCTCGCAGGCCCTGTCCTCTGCACCTTGCAGGCCCTGTCCCCAGCACCTCTCAGGCCCTGTCCCTTGCACCTCACAGACCCTGTCCCCGGTGCCTTGCAGGCCTTGTCCCTGGGCAGCCTCGCGCTCCAGGGCTGCATCTGCTAAAAATCACTCATGGACATTTCTGGGTTGCAGGAAGGGAGAGCGGTCGGGGGCCCATTTCACTAGGAAACATATATGTCTTTATTTTTTTTAACAGAAACCACCCCACACCGTGACAGGAGAATGGCGCACATTGATACTGCCCCGTCTTGCAGAACAGGTCGCGACGGGTTCTGTAATCGCAAACTCGGCAAATTCTGATTTTAACCCCCCCGCCGTAGGACCTGGGTTTGCACAGCGCTCCTGGAAGGAATTCCTGACTCAGAGGGGAGGCACAAGGAGCCGGTACATGTCAGGCACCAGCGTCTGCAGGGAAGCATGCAGCAAACACACAGCCTGTGTGATGGCCACGCTCACCTTCACGAGGCCCTCTCCGCCTAAGGATCTGCTTGTTTTTCACCTATTTTCTCATGATACTTTTCCTTCATGTTTATACAAGGCATGAGCTGAGAGACGAAAGCGCTTGGGGTTGAGTTCAAGCACTTTTTCCCCAACCAAGGAAGCCACTCTTGGTTCCACATGAAGGGAAAGGCAATATTTATAAAGGAAGTTCCCACACTTCCTGTTCAAACAAATCCTTGCTGCTTTTGCAATTACAGCCCTGCCGTAAAGGGGAGGAAAGAAAGGCAGCATGTATATTATTTCCTTTCAGAGCTACTTGTTAACGAGAAGGCAACTTGCAGACAGGAAAGAGTTAAGCACTTGGGACAAACTGTCAAGTTTTCAGTAACTAATTTACTCCTCGGGCAGGCCTGGAGGAAACCCACCGTGGCCACAGATATCCCGGGCTCACTTCAATGCTCCTCTTTGTGAAATGCATCACAATGGCCGACCCAAGCGGTCCAAGCCACAAGCGTAAGGCTCTGCTGAGCACGGAGACCCTCCCCGGACGCCCTCGCCGGGGCTGCCTGCGGGCGGCTCCCTCGCATCCATGGTCCCTCTGAGCGGTGACATCCCGGGATCCGGGGCTCTGCACGTGGAGCACCTCTCCGCATGGACCTGCTCCTGCACTCAGCGCCGGAGCACCGAGCGGAGCAGCTGGCAAAACTGGATCGATCCTTGGGATCGACCGGAGGAGACGCGCAGCCCCCATGGTGACAGCAGGCTGAGGGGCGCAAAGTGGAGATCCTGCCTGAAAACTGGCGATAAGGCTGCTTCCTCTCCCATCCCTGCCTTGCTTACCTGAGCTGCCTGCCACAGCGAGCGCAATCCCCGCTCTGCCCAAAGGCTGGGAGGCACCTGGCACTGCCGGCTGTCCCAGCCCCGCATCCACCAAAGGAAGAACAGATTCTTCCCAAAACTCCTGTGCAAAGCGTGGGAGGATGGAAAATAAGCACTGCATACTTTGCTGGAAATAGTTTTTGAGATAAAAGATTTGATTGCTTTGGCACTGAGCTCTCCTTCCTTCTCCCCTCCCCTCCAACCCACGATGAGGTGTGAAAGATTTAGCAAACTCCCCGACCTGACCTTGCTTTTTTTTTTTTCATGTTTAATTTTAGATTAGAACACAACTGGATTTGGACTTAATTAATCTTTCATCTAAAGAAAAACATACACCTTTGATTTATTAATTTCATTTGATATCAGCTGTAAAAAAAAACTCCCCCTTCACTATATATATATGTATAGCAATTCTGAATTTTTGAAGTTAAATTATTAATTTAGCAATCAAATAATTGCTAAATTCTGTTTTCAATAACCAGCTGCCCAAAACAAAGCTAAAAAACTTCCCTAAGCAATTATATTTAAATTATGAATTAAAACCACTTGGAATATTAGGATTAAAATCAATTAGTTTATGCAAAGAAGTCTACAAACCTGAAACTGAGTTACAGTGAAAGAAATTCATTGGTTGATGAATAATTAATTCGGCTCTTAATTTGTTTCACCTCGTGTGCCAAGTAGTACAACAGAGAAGTCATTAATATGAGTGGATTGTAGAGCCAAAATAGAACATTACACATTTATAATCACTGAACTTATCTAGGTGGAAAGTTTGCAGGGAAAAATAAAACACAGTACTGGGCTCAGAAGGAACTAAAATACATCATTTTGTTAACTTGGATGAAAGAAAAGAACATGGAAAAGAAAAGCAGAGCTGTGTCTCAGGCGTGTATGCTGTAGGTAATACCTGTTGTCAGATATAAGGAGTTAGATACTTCTCAGAAACCACATTTTTTCACACCTGGGATGAAGATTCATGAAAGAAGGTGCTGCCCTATAGGCCTCCCCAACAACAGCACTTGGCCAGTTCCCAGTGATTTTTTTTTTTTTTTTTTACTTTCACATGCAGACACTCACACGCTTTTTCCTCTCAGACACTGAGAAAAGCAAGTTTCTGGCCTGACATTTTACAGGTCCCTTGGCAAGGCACACTTCTTCTTTAAAATAGTGGGTTTTGATAAACAACATCAGATTTCCTGGGGATTACCAGAACTACATACCTTCCTCTCGCAAAACAGCATTGCAGTGAAGTAAGACGAGGTCAATAGGATAAATGATTCATTGCTGCACAATTACAAACTTTGCATGCGTTACTTATAACATTTCTTCAGCTTCTTATTTGGGTGGATGGGTGTGAATCACCCAAGTAAAAATAGAGAAGCAGGCAAACTCTTGCAGTAATACAACGAGTCTGATACCAGTTAGCCTTACACTGTACTTAGCCATTTCTCTCCCACTTTACACTGTTTTGATGGAATGGTTGCATTTATACATGTTGATTTTTTATTTCATGATGACTTGGAGAACCTCTCCAAATAATTTTCAGAGATTAAAAGAAAGCTATATTCGGAAAACATTAATTACCCTTTAATCACTAAATTACAGCAGAAAAGTTAAGATAGCAGATAGTTAAGATAAGTTATGATAGGAGATAGGTGTTTTATCAAAGAGTTGTCTCTGTGCTGTTACCAAATCCTCCTTCCAAGGAAACAAGACCCATGGATCTCTTTACACTGTGAAAACACAGACTTTGCACCACATTTTTCTCCAAAAAGGAAGCTGACCTTCCTCCAATAAACGCTGAACGAATCTCCTCTTTCCCTCACTAGGTTACTTTCTCTGCCTCCTGTTTTTTGTCCTTTGCCCCACAGTCTTCCCCGGGTGTCTCATCTGCCTAAAGCAGTGTGCAGCTGACAGCGTTTGCACTGAACTTTCTACCTCCTGACATTAGTGGACTCAAGAGCTAGACAAAACAAGCCGTCCCATTTCTAGACACTGTCTGTGGACTGGTCTTAAAACTGAAACCCTTTCTGCTAGGAAATGATAAACGATGCGACTCTGTCCATGATAAATGATGCAACTTTCTGCAAATGAGGCTCAGCCAACTGTGTCACGCGCAGCCTTCCTTGCTTAGGACTGTCTCGTACGTGCATAAATCGCAGCCACGAAACTTATCTGCATTTTTGAGGGCAGCTGTGGTTCTGCATGAAGAGGTCATAGTCCTAAGTTCTGCAGCCCATTCCAAGGTGACATAAGTTTGGACATTTCCTCTCTACAGTCCCCTCTGCAATATGTTTATCTTGGCTTTCTAAGAGTTGCTAGCCTGAAAACGTAAATATGTGATCCCGAGAGAAGACAAAGGTTTGCCTAGCGCTATTTTAAGGTTCTTCAGCCTTGCCTCTCAGGTAATACTACAGCAGCTACATGGTTTGCAGCAGCGTCTTGCTTGGTGCCGTTAATATGGGAATCTCAGCTGGGTAGGACAGGGCAGCATGCGGGCTTCCCTCGGGAACACCGCTGCTCCCGCGTCTGGAGCAACCAGACACATCCCGTGCCAAGACAGGTCCCTCGGCTGTGCTGCATTCCAGAGCCACCAGTTCCCAGCATGGGCTGCTGAGGACAGTGGTTCTCCCTCTTGCCTTTTAGAAATGGGCATTTACACAGGTCGAGCCTTGTCTGTTCTGTTGAGACTGTGATATATGAGAGACTGTGATATATGAGAGACTGTGATATATGCACAACTTGCCTATTGCACCATTTGCAAGGTTGAAGTACCTCTTCGAAAATCAAAGGTAAAAACCTGCAGTGTGCACAGTTTCACTCCCTGAATCTTCACATTCCTACCTCTATTCACCAAAATGGAGTGTCATCATTTTACAGGAATTTCCAGGGCAGGAAAACTCTCAGAACATAAGGGAGTTTGAGGATAACTGTGTATAACTTGCAGCATCTCTGCTTGCTGGTTCCAAACAGACAGTTACACTCTTCTCCCAGGAGCACAGGGCTTCAGAACTCTTTCCAATTCTTGCTTCCCTCCAACATACCCTTGAAAATATTTCTATAGAATAACAGATGGAAGTTTTGGGATGAATGACACTCGACTGCAGACTCTTGAGGCCAGTCCTGAGCACAGTGGTGTCAGCACAGCAGATGAGCAAAACGATCCCACAGATTTGTTTCCTTTGCCCAGAACGCCTTGCTCTGCCCTATGTTGCTGAGGTACCTGTGGGCAACACTATGATTTAAATATTCACAAAACAAGACACATGTTTTACAAAATACCCTTAGCTCCCTCTAAGAGCAATCTAAGATCTCGACTGGGATCCAGGCCCCACCAGCTGCAGGAGCTTGTGTCAAAAGTAGGAATTGGAGCAGTACCAGAAACGGTCAGAATGGAAATGCAGAGGTCTTAGTGCATGAAACCTATCTATCCTCCAAAATGCCACTAGACATACTATGTTCTGCAACATGTCTGTGTAGCCTACCATGTTATTCTGGCCTGTTTTGGCTACTGGGTGTAGGCAGTAACCAGGTAACTAGAAACAAGTATTTTTGCCTCTATTATGAAGGATTACAATGCAATGAGGTTCTGAGTGAATTTGACTTTTTTTTTCTCTCTCTATAATGGATTTGCAATTTTGCTGAGTGGCTCCTTTCTCGTAGGAGCCACTGTTAAAATACCACAACACAGTCTGTTTTCTTGCACTATATGACACATGCAATCCCCCTCCCAAGCCACCTGCAATTAGTCAGTGTATCTATCTGCTTATTTCACCTTCGAATTAGCAGAACAAACGAAAGCATTAATCTTTTTTTTTTTTTTTTTTTTTTTTTAAGAATTCAGGTCATTTAAGCAGAAGGTCAGGTACCTAATGGGCTGTCAAGTTCAGGCAGTCTTCCCGCCCGTCTTCCCAGCTCCCAAGGTTCCCGGGCCTTGACTGACAGTCCTCGGCAGCTGCTACTTTGTTTTCCTGCCAAAGCACCACCAAGGTCTGAGCTGAGGTGGCTGCACAGCAAGTATAAACCGGGGCTACATATTCTGGTTGCATTTCTTGGGAAAAAACAAACAACAACAACAAAAAGGAGCAGCTATGAAAAGATACACAGCAGGACTGAGAAATATATTAAAGATGCAATTAGTTTGTGCACCGCTGGCACACTTTAATCAAAAAGAATACACATACACTTGCAGATGGCTTCACTGCATTTTTTTGGAACTGAAGTTACCGTGTTTACATTAGTTTTAGGCTATCTCAGAGAAGGGATAATTGTATGTAAAGGCTGCACAGCACAGATAAAAGTAACATGTAAGGTTAGACACATCTAGACTTTCTCCTGTGCTGCAAATTATGGAGCAAGCTCCAAAAGTACAGTCTGGAATGCAAAGCCTTTGCTAATGCTCCCAGAAATCTGCAAAAGAGCATACAAACAGGAGAAAGGACTCTCCATATTCATTTAGATGTAGCCTGCTGTGCATAGTTTCTTTTGAACAGCCTCGTAAAACTGAAGCATTTTTTTCCAAACAGATCACAGGTCACGTAAGCTTCCCAAGGGACATATTGGTTACAGATGTTTTCATGTAATAAAATATTCCACCCAACTGCAGTATTTCTAACTGATAATGCTAAAGCTAAATTACCCTTGACTAATGGTTATGTCCCCAAAGCACTCCTTACCATGGTAAATGTTGGCTCATTTGTTACCATTTAGCCTACATAATACTTAATATTTTATAAGCAAGAGCATGCCACAAAGACAACACATTTCAAATTTGCAAGGAGAATTACAATATGCAGTTTGATTTTTTTCAAAAATATATTCATAAAGTTCTTTTTTTCCCCTCCTATCTTTATACTAAGCTTTAATGAAGGTTCAGCATTACTATGCAGATCTGCATTTTCTAGACATGACTAATTGTAATAATTTGCCAAGATTCCACTCTTAAACTTGGGATAAATCTCATTTAAATGTTCTTGATTGTCTGAACAGCATGGATCTGATGATGAAACATCCACTTCCACTGCCCCTTGCCAGAGCTGTTAGCAAAGGGAAGTTTGTTGTCATGGTATCTCCAAAATGATGGAGTGGTTTGCAAGAAAAAGAAAAAAAAAAAAGAAAGGGGACTGGAAGGGAGAGATGACCACTTCATCTCTCATCTGTAGGCATTCAATAGATGCCTACAGTAAAGGACTAACAAGGATGGCTATGAATTTCCTAAAAAATAGGAAATTGAAACTAGTCCTCTACCCTAAGAAGAAGCCCCTTTCAAACCAAGGAAGCTCGTTCTGTTGTACTGTAAATTGTCTCTATGCAAAACAACAATGTAGTATTTTTGTTGAAAAAAAATCAAAATAGAGCACTACACTGAAAACATCCATTCCTCTTTGCTCTCCCTCATTGACCTCCAACATCTGCCCTGTTCAGATTTCAAATATCGTCATTAGGAATAATGAAACAAAGTGATTCTTGTTGTGATATTAGCATTTCCATGTTGATGCTTAGAATAAAAATTGAACCTATTTTAATTATGTTTTAGAAATGCAGTGAAAACCAAGCAGGGACATAAGTTACTTCAGCATTATAATGGTGTTATAATACCAAAGATAGACCTTGACCATTTTTAAGAAATAATGAGCTTAGTAACACATGAAAGTCAAGTATTTGGAATAGACGAAAAAAGAAAAAAAAAAAAAGAAGCTTTCGTCTCTACAAGCCACAATCCAGGTATTCACTGCTTTAATGCGAATTTTAATTTTTTTATGTTGGTAAACCATTTTATCCCTTCAAAGCCAATGCTAATCACTAATCCTGACAGGCAATTCTTGCAGCTATCAAATTCAGACGTACGCCAGGGCCTGGTAGAGTAACAGCATAACACTGCTTTCTGTTCCCACAAGAGCAGGCAAAGCTATGGGAAAAACCAGAAAAACAAGGGGAAATTGGCTGGGCAGGAGGCAGCAGTGCCCCTCGGGGGCTCCAGCGCGCAGAGGGGCCGCTCGGAGCCCGTCTCTGCCTCACGGCTGAGGGTGCGCGAGGCGCCGCCATGGAGCTCCTCTCCTCACGGCGCCACGGAGCTCCTCGTGGTGCTCATTGCTCGCTTCCCGGGAAAAGCTCCAGGCCGTGTTCCGAGGCCCACGATCACACGTGGAAAACGCAAGCCCCACCTGCTGATATCTGGAAACCGTTAGCGGCTCAGGGCAGTTTTTGAGGCTGTTGTGAGGTAGCAGCGGCCAGAGCAGCGGTGGCTGAGCCTGGGCGACCTGGTGACACAAACCAGGCATGCAGGCTGCAACAGCCCTTTCCTCTCCTGCTACGATGTGTCCACCATGGTGAACACCAGCAACGTGACCGAACTCCTTTAAGGTCTTGCATATTGGGAAAGGACCCATTTTCTGGAATTAAAAATCACTAGGATCCATGAGCCAGCATGATTCCCCATATGAGCCCTTGGGCCAACACAGGCCACCACGGAGCATCTAACGATCTTCCCTTTCCACAGGAGGCCTCATTATTTGTACTGGTCACCGCAGAAAACTGGGACTGCCACTGCTCCCTGGGCAGCAAATCCCTATTTATCTTAGCGTGTGCACAGTGCAACTGCCAGCAGAAAGCACAAATACGACAGCCTTGAAGTGCGTCTGCAGAATGGGGAGAGGTGTCTACGCAAACCAAAACACTTGAGATATGATGCAGATAGGAAATTACAATTTTGGATGGTGCAAAATAATTATTTTGAATTATTTTTGGTACATTTTGCGATATCTTTGTCCTGTTTGCTAAAGAATAGGAAGCACCCAGAAAGCATATCTAATTCCAGTGCTATTTGTCTGCTGCTCAACTACCTCCCTTCCCTGTCCCCGTTCTCTATGCAGTCAGTATCACATCCAGAACTGCTCGCTGGTTTCTCTGAATGCTTTATTTTTACATAAATGCCTAATTACCTCACTCTTTCATTTTAAACACTAGTATGCAGCAAAATGCTCCAATTAAAGATGGAATGTCTCCTAATTTAAGCCCAAAGGTTCCATTAAGGCAAGTTTCATGAATCCTAAAAATAGAAATGCATTCATAATTTTTTTCTCACTTTAATTAGGCTTTTTTGGGGGCTTGAATTTAAATATCCCTCTGCAGTATCTTCAACTGCATTGCAGTTGTAGGAATCCCATGCAGAACTGTAAGATGAAAGATGACTCCTCTTTTTAAGTCTTCCACTCAGAGGTCAGCGTAAAGTGGTAGCGTGCACAAAATAGACGTGCTACAATTATTAGGAAATATTTTGTTTAAAATGGGATTCCCAGATGGAAAGCAACTCTTGGTTGATTTGTGTACAGAGATCTCGGTCCTCTTCTAAGCTACAGTCTTAAGTGACATGGAAGAAAACAGCCTTGTGGCAGCCAAGGTGACAGGGAAAGCAGCAAGACTAACAGCAAGTCAGCTCAGAGCGAACTGAAAAATATGCTGAACTGGGTTCTCTGCTTGCATGGGTTACAGATTGCAAGGTTATGCGCCTGCAAACACAGGTTACACTTGTAAGATGGAGAACTAATTTGGAAGCAGTGCCTCCGAGGAGGCCTTTGGGCTCAGAAGACTGGCAGTGACGCAGGGTTAGGGCAATTAATGAGCTCGTTGGGGACGTGAGCTAGGGAATACACAAAGCAGGAGATTGTGTAGTGGTACTTCAGAGAGGCTTTATTAGCAACAGGCAAGGCTGGCGGTTATCCAGGGCGACAGGATAGCTCGCAAACAGTGTGTTTAAGTGAGAGTCATGGTCCCTCCGCCTGCTTTGCCTATTCTGGAGCTGCTCTCCTTGCTCTTACTGCTGGCCAAGTGGTGCCTGCAGGAGAGGAAGCAGCTCCTCTCTGCCCGGCCCCATCCATCCCTCTTCCAGGGTTGCAAGCCTCGCTCTCCAGGATGAATTCATTTTACCCTCATTCTTGCAGTGGCAAAAATTCAGCTTCACTTGTAATTGCTGAGAAGCTTAGGACTGGTTACGGAAACTGTTACAAGAACACACGTCCACAGCTGGCATCCACACTACACAAAAGATGTTGACATACTGGAAAGGATTCAGGAAAGATCTGCAAGAAGGAGAGTCAGGAAAACACGTCCTAAAGCAGGAGCCAGAAGTAATTCGGTCTACTTAGTTTCACAAAGAGGAAGTGCAGATTGTCTTGATCACGGTCCATAAAGACTTAACATTGATGGGAGACATTTAATAAAGGGCATAGAAAGATACAAAGCTGAAAATGGAACTGTGAGGCAAAATTCAGGCTAAAGAATAAGAGAAGTGAATTTATAAGTGAATGCAGTTAAGTCACTGGAACCATTTACATTTGCATGCAGTAAATCTGCCATTTACCTGAGGCTTTTAAAAAAAATAGATTGGGTATCTTTTTAAAATGATATTATCCAGCTCAAGCAGAACTTATAGGCTGAGTGAAGTGGTGAATTTGTATAAGTGTATAATACTATAGCTGAGCAACCTAGATGATCATAATCATCATAAAACCTCTCAGCATATATGCAGTTCTTGAGTAGGTCTACAAAATTCTATTTTTCCTGAATCCGCTTTAAATTAATATTTTTGCTGAGCCCGATTTGAACCCCTAACTCAAGCCCTTTGCTGTAAATTTGATATATATACATTTTCCTTCAGACACCATGAAGAAGTGATCCAAATACCTAAGGCTGGGTACAAGTACACACAGCAAAAATACCTAAGGCCAAGCACAAGAAAACACAGCAGAGTTGTTAAGTGAGAAGGCAGCGCCCCAAACCCTGGAGCCTGAGGGCCTGGGCTTGCTCTCCAAGCGCATTTCAAAGCAAGTTGGGATCATTCCAGCACATGGGAGCAGATGGAGAGCAGGTGCTTCCCAGCCGCAGCTCCTTCTCCCTGGCCACCCTTGGTGTGCTAAGCAGGACAGTCTGGAAGGGACCTCGGGATTTAACATAGTTGATGACCACCTAACAGGTCCACCGTTTTGCTGAGGGCAGTGCAGGAGAACACAGGATGGCCTGGATATAACCAGGTTTAGCTTAGCATCATCTCCTACCTTTAAAATCATCTGCAAAGCTACCACATCTCTTGAGTTAATCAAAGTATTCCTGTATAAAAAGCTGTATGAGGGTATGCCAGTGTTTTCTAGCAGTCTGTGAACCTGAAGAATCATGTTTTATACACGCAGCGCAGACGCGGAAAAGGAGCCCCCCTCCCGTTCAGTTCCTGTGATAAATTGTTTGCAAATCTATATCCCTTTCTTCTCTCTACAGGCATTTACTATTTTTATAAGCTGGGGATGGAAAAATATTAATCAAAAACAGCAGCAACAATTTCTTTTTCTTCTCAAATCTGTGTGGCATTAAGTATAATTACACAAATAACTGGAATAGCAAAAACAGACAATTGCTGGCTTTATATGGGTATTGGAAGAGATTATACTGTTTTTATCATGTCCCTCAAATAATGGGTATCTTCCAAGTCTACTGTCAAGGAGACTGCTTGCTGCTTTAATGCTGATAGGAAAATAATCTTGAGAAATACTGAGAGAGGGTCTTTCTACATACTTTCACTGTCAGGAAAGATTAGTTAAATAAACCGTTTAACCTGCTATTGACCTAAAACCTAGTTACATAAATGTTTTAAAAATTACTTTCTCATCTTGAGTAGATAAAAGTAATCTACTGAAGTTGAAGATAATATAGGAAGCCCCTTAATGATGGCTGCTTTCCCTTCGGCCTCCGTTAGCATATGATTTTTCTCTTGGTAAAGCAGATACGAATGAACTGCAGGAACACTGGGGTACGATAGGACTTGCTTGCTGTAAAAGCCTGGAAAGAGAGAGATGCATAAAGGAAGCGTGAAAACGTACAGAATGTTCTTGCAAGGGGACACTGGCCTGCATTTGCTTTTCGTTTCTCGTAATTTGTAATAAAATTGCAGTTCATTTTTGTTTTCCTAATGCTAAAAATGAGCGAGGTCAGCGGACCCTGCGTACAGAGGACATGTTTGCTCACGGCCTGTCCGCCAACAGTCAAACTACTGCCCTGCCAAACCTGAAAGAAACACAGTTGTACATTAGAGGTGCACGCAGGGCATCCACCTGCTGTCCCTGCTTGCTGCGTGCTCAAAACCCACCGTGACAAAGTGCCCCAACCTGCACCCTCGTGCCACTCGTGCAATGGGCCGCCCGCGTTTCGGCAGCTCTAGCGGTTGTCACCCCGGCCACCGCGCCTGGAAGGGGGTGGCACTAATAGTGTCATCCAAACCCTCGTGTTTTCCTCCCAGACGGGTCGCACTTTCAGCATCCCTTCTCCTTAGCCTCACAGACACGCAGCTGACAGTCCAGAGCAAGTGTTAGCTGAAAATTGCCCAGACACTGGGGAAAATTGCCCGTGCCAAAGACCGAGGCCCTGTCTTCATGTAGGGAAACCGTTTCCTCTTCCACTGCCCTGGGGAGGGTTGTATTTAAAAAAAAAAAAAAAGAAAAGCCCTATTAATAAGTCTCACCAGTAAAATATATTTCCGCCTCCTGAAGTGTTAAAAGGAAAAAAACCCCACTAAACTGGCTCTTGATACTTCTGTCAATAAGGAGCACGCTCAGGATCAAAGGAATAAAAATGCTAATTACGGTGCACTCTGCAACACCTCTCTCAGAGCCAAGCGCTCTGATTAAGTTAACCATCCTGCTAATTATAATAGTGTTTAGCACAGCTGGGGCCAAAGAAAAGCCACCTACAAAAGCGTGGTGACAGGCCTCCAAACGAGAGCAACATATTTATGCCCTGAAAGAAACTTCCCTACAACCCCCTGCAACAGCCCCAGCTCGCTGTAAATGCTCCAACTGTGAGGCCGGCCACAGGTTCTGCTCACTTTCCTTCTTCATTCAGAGAAATTGGGGGCATTTGAAAAAAAATTTTGTACGTCATGAAAAATAAATGCTGGTGTCAGAAGCTTATTGCCCTGAAATTAAGTTATCTGCTCCTAAGGGAATGTACAGCAGGATAATACAGCTTTCCAATTTAAAGGGGAGCCCACTACCCAGCCTCTTCTCAGTCGATACCACAAGACTGTGAAGTGTTCTGGCGATGAGAGAGGAAGGCCACTCTACTCTATATTTTCATTTAAAATGGAATGAAATAGCAGGCAATTACTGGCAAAACCACCTGCCACATTTCAGCAACATGTTTGGATGGAGAAGCGGGGGGATAGCAGTGGTGACAAATGACAGCTGAGTCTAACTGAAAGTTAATCCTCCCTACCCATTCCATGAAGGAGGGGGAAAATTTATAATAAATCAATAAATCCCCGCAGCTCTGAAAATTGCATCTTCTGTGGGCGCTTACAGTCTTTGTGGCGCAAAGCATAATTAGAAAAAGGCATTTTTAAACGGTGATGTAGTTCTACCCATACAGTCTATTCATCGCTTCCCTCCTTGCAGAACTGCTCAGCGCTTCCTGGCGCTGCCTTCCAGAGCCCCTGGTTAAAGCACAAGTGCGACTGGCCACGAAAGCAGGGAGCTGAGAGGGAGGGAAACTGCCTTCACGGCAGCAGCGCTCCTCACATGACCCTGCTGCACTACTCGGCCGCCCTGAAATCTGGGGTAGCAGCAAGCGAACAGACTTTTCCAGCATGGATTCAACAGCTGACTCTGAATTAAGTGAGCCCCTAAACGCAGTGACGCAACCAAGTGCTCCCAGGGGGATTTGCGCTTCGCACGTGTCAGGCACGTGCAGGACACCCCCGTTTTGGAGCCCTTGGGATGGGCCAGCGTGGAGGTCAGGAGCCCAGAGATTCCCTCGCACCATCTCAAATGCAGGTCGACAACTAGGTGGAATTTCCCAAAACCTTCCCATTCACCTTTCCTCTACTGAACAGGCTCATTCAATAAATAAAGACATAAATGAAAAGTCAAGAAAAAAAACACAGTATTTTATGGAAATTGGTAATCCTTATCTAAATTCCTTGATGTTCTGACAGGCCAGAAAGTGCTTAAGTGGCTTTAATCCATTCTTTCACCAAAGAGGCTTATTACTGCTCTCATTCGGAAGGGGGACGGGAGAGGTTCTTGGAAGGAAAGCCCCTGGTGTTTGGTTGAGCTGCCTGGGAGAGCACCTTGAGGAGGCGAAGAGCACCTTGAGGGGGTGAAGAGCACCTTGAGGGGGCAAAGAGCACCTTGAAGGGGTGAAGAGCACCTTGAAGGGGTGAAGAGCACCTTGAAGGGGCAAAGAGCACCTTGAAGGGGTGAAGAGCACCTTGAGGGGGCGAAGAGCACCTTGAAGGGGTGAAGAGCACCTTGAGGGGGCGAAGAGCACCTTGAGGGGGTGAAGAGCACCTTGAGGGGGCGAAGAGCACCTTGAAGGGGTGAAGAGCAGTGCTCAGCAGCACCCCTGGCCCATACCCCTGAGGAGCAGCATCAGCCCTGCAGTGTTAAACCTTTGCAGGCAGTCAGTGCCACTGCGGGGGTCTGCGAAAGGGGCCGAGATCTCCACAAGGGATTTGGTCTCACACACCCACTAGAGCAGCAAAGTGAAGCAGGGGCTGGGCTGGCCGGCACACAGTAGCGCAAAGGCCAGTCACTGCCTCACGATTCGGGTACCAGTTGCTGCTGTGTACATCTAGGAGGACAATACTACCTTATATCTCCCACTGCTTAGGTAAGCCCAAACACTAACTGGTATTTACTGTTTGCATTTCATGCCAAATCCACTTCCACTCCATGCAAAGCATTCCTGCAGGACAGGCGGAGATGCCCACGTACCACAGTGACGGGCGTACGGAGAGCGTGGTGGAAGAAGAGAGGGAGCAGGACAGTAAATTGCACGCTGTAACATTAAGACAGGTAGCTTTAAACGGGATGTTTTCATTGCCTGTAGCCCATGTGTTTCGGAATTACAGGTCAGATCTTACTGCTACTTCTTCTTGGTCCCCTTCCAAACCACCATGAACTGAAAATGCAAAGCAAGCTAAACACACTCGCCTGGTAGTTGTTTTTCTTTCCTATGAGTTTTATTACAACAGTGCCTTCTGACTGGCAAAAATGGAGCTGTAATAATCATCAACACTGTGATGTATCACCTAATTATTTCCATTTATCATAGAGTAATCAGAGGGGCATGGTCACCAAAATATTTGGATTTGGCTAAGTTTTAGACAATTAGTTATACAAACTTTTAACTTTTGAAAGAATATCTGCTAATGATATGTGCTTCACTTGGGAGTTAAACACTTAAAGTAGAAAGCTGATGTCTGACAAATTGAAAGTAATTTCACATTTGAAGTAAATTAGATGAATTTCCCAGATGTTGCTATAGAAGAGACCCAAGGAGGTGAAATGAAAGTCACTGCTGATGCATTCAGACACTTACCATAAAGTTCCCAAGAAACACACATTTTAAGAGGAAGCTACAAAAAAGGACACATTGGAGGTGGAAAAGTTTCGATTTCTGTTGCCAGCCTTCACCTAAATATCTTGTACTTCTCTTTGGTTTTGGTTTTAAAGAAAGTGGTCCTCATTTGTGTACAAAAAAATTATGTTATTTAGTATAAATACTAGCAAAAATACTATTTTTTAAAGGCTGTTTACAGTCTGAAGGAGCTGCTCATCATTTCTAGGTGAGGTGAAAGAACAATGGAAAATACATCTGTTATTTAGGAATTAAATGAAGATTTTCAGGCCTCTCTTTAATACTACTGGTACTTAGTTCTTAGCACTTTTCTGTGGCAGGTCTCAAAGCGTTCTTAGGGTGCCTCTACCTGTAAAGCACAAGGGTTTCCAATTAAAAAAAAGAAAGAAAGAAAAAAAGAAGACTGAACATCAAGAGGTAGCAGCATCTTTGCCTAAAACTTTCAAAAAGATCTTCCCTTCTTCTCTTTTCCAATTCCTTGCAGTTCCATGTAAGTGTAATCTCTGTCTCCCATACCCCAACCAAAGCAGTAGAGGCTACAAGTTGAGGAGGCTCATGAGAAAAGGCAGTCCATAATCCCCCTGTATCCAGGCTTTCCCAGGAAAAGCCTGTCCGCTCCCCTCCCTCCTCTCTCAGCTGCCAAAGGAAGGCAAGGCCCCGGGAACAGCGATGCCCACGGAGTAACCACAGCCGCTCTTCGAGGGTGCTCAAGTCTTCCCCGTGTTTTCTGCACTTCTGACTCCCGAGCGCTTCCATCTCTCAGCAGTTTCCTCATCCAGCTCTTCATTTTCATTCCTGGAGGTATTTGGGTTTCTGCTCTTTCTAAACATGGAAGATGTGGAAGAGAGAAAACTCTCTTCACATTTGACTCCAGTTTTCCGTGCAGGAGGATTTTACCCTGTGAGTTTGCCAGACCTGCTCATATTGGAATAACAAACCCAGCTAAAGCTCACCTGTTCCTTTAGCATAATCCTTATGTTACATTTTTCTTAGACCTCCTTCCCTCCCCATTTTGAGGCATGTTCCACTAAATTATCCCCCAATAAAGCAGAAAAAAAATCACTAAAATGTAATGATTATGTCAAGTTCATCCTCTTATTAGGATTACAAATTTTCTACAGTTTACTTGGATTCAGTTTGAAATCTGCTTTAAAGCACAACAGATGTTGACCATTCATGCCAGACTAATAAATGCATTTACTCCATTCTCATCTGGTGACCAAAGGCAATATATTAGAGGGGGAAAAAAGAAAAACACTTGAAGAATGGAAGAGGATCTATTTTCCAGAAACAGCCTCCAAAAATCTGTAATATAACACTACGGAAGAGGAAATAAACGGTTATAAAATCCCAAATCATAAATGTCTTCAATAGTCATATAAAAAGCTCAGTATACTGTTAAAAAAAAAAAGTTCTGAAAACACTGCTTTCAAGTGCCTGGGACGTACCAGTTCGACTCTCTAACATTTGAAAGACGGATAACTTTCTAGATTTGATATCTATAAAGAAAATATAATAAAATAGACTCTAAACTTCAGATGTGTTTTTCAAAACAGTGAAATACAGCTGACTAACTAACTGCCCTCTAAATACTCTACCTGGGTTTTACACTGTCTTTCTTTGGGTATGTCCAGTGATGGAACAGCAACAGCATAAACCATAATTCTGGAATACTGCACCAGTCCCTTCCTTCAGCTACAAGAAAAAATCAATTCTAATGGATAGAAATATATTTTTTAAAACACATATGGCAGTAATTTAAAACTATTCCAAATGCAGCCCTTACCAGCAACTCAAACTCCATAAAAATCAGCAATTATGATTGGTATTGCAAGAATTTCCTAGGAGCCCCAACATTAGGCCATTGCTTGTTTGCTTCGCATTGCTCAACTATAAACAAAAAATATGGAGATTTGCAACTAAATTCAACTCACAAAAGTAGGGAACTTTGGCATTCTTCAGGGGCCAAGGCAAGCAGTCAAAGGATTCGATTTCACCCCAGCTTTTAAGGTATTTCAAGAACATTCCTTCTTACAGTTGATGCAAAATTAACCTAATTCGGAAAAAAGTGAATGGGCCAGCTTTTCAAGAAACAAAACTTTAACTAATGCCATTGGATAACCCATCTCTGTCACTGTGGTTCTCTTTTAGCATATTTCTTTAATGAAGGAAATTAGATTGTTTCCAAATATTTCTTTCCAATTCAATATCTTGTATTGAATTGCTGAGTGAAGTAAGTTAAACTGAAGAAGAAGCATTTTTTCTTCTTTGAACAAGAGGAAAAAAGTCAAAAAGCTGAAAAGAAACAAGACAGGAGACAACCACATCCCTTAAAGCACATTGGAACTGGACAAATCATTTTTGTTTTAACCCCAAACTGGTTACAAAGCTGATTCAATCTTGGTGATAGTTTATGATGTCAATACTCAACAAATTAAAGTTATGCATCAGATATGACTATTCAAAACTCCTGGAAAAAAAAAACCAAAAATGCGAGAGAGAGAGAGAAAGAAAAGAAACTTCACACGTAGCTCTTCAGAATGATGTTTCTGAAGCCTCCTCTTTGTTGTCCTAATGCAAAAAAACAGAAGAATCCCAACATAAAATGGCAGAGAGCAAAATTAAATCTAAGACAGATCCTTCTTTTAAGAGTGTCTTTTTTGCTTAGGTAAGGATGCATTTCCCTTCATGTTCTCATCTGAAAGCTACTACGAGGAGCTCACTGCTGTACTGGACAACAAGGTGGCCTCTCCTTAGTGAATGGAAACAAGAAAATTTTGGTCCATGACGCCAAGGCCCATAAATTTGTTTCTTTGCTTTTCAGTAGGCTACACAAAGTTCACACATATAAAGGGATAACAGGAAAAGAAGAAAAGCAGAAAAAAAAAGAGAAAATTTTAGAGAAAACTTCAGTCTGCACAAACAAGAGCCTCGTTTTTACCTCTGGAAAGGTTAAGGTCACCAGGCTAGTGCTCACAGTTTCTTACCAGGGGACAAAAGAAGGCACCACAAAGCAAGCGGTGCACGGATCGCAACTGGCAGCTGGCTTAAAAAATGCTGCACTTCAATTGACTATGAAGAATGAATTACGCTCAGGCTGGAACAAAAAACAAAACCAAAAAAAAGCCTAACCTGATCTCACCAGGCCAGAAGTACAACTGCATTCCAGGCCTGATGTGTGACAGCACGCAGAATGCGAGTTTCAATTTATTCTGCAAATCTGAACACACACAAAAGCCTATGTGGTTCTCATTAAAATAGAAGATATCTCCCAACTTTTAAAAGAGAGCAGAACGATTTGGGTCCCAACTCCTATGCAGCAGAAATAACGTATCCTACCACGCTCTTGCAGCTGGGATTTAAGTCACCTATGTTATTTTCCTATCTATAAACGACCACCAGCGGATTAAAGATCTTTCTGATTTCTTCAGCTCTCACTCTCCTTTTTTTCTTTTAATGGAAATTTCCTTGACAAAGAGCAACAAAGCCTTCTCCATCAAAGAAAGAGCAGAGCACTGTAGACACGCACCACTTCCAGCACGGACATTCAGCCGCGGAGCGCACTCAGATCGGCTTAACAAGGTTTGCCAAACGGAGCTGTGACCCTTTCAGGGAGATGTCGCTTTGGCGGCAGAACAGGTTTAACAAGTCCCTTCATTAGGGAGGGGTGTCCGTGAGGCCGGTCCGGCTCTCCGGGAGCAGCTGTTCCCAGGGCAGCCCCGCTCCGGGCTGGGCGCCCTGTCTGGCACCTCCCGCCTTCGCGCGAGCCGGGCCAGCGCGCTGAGCTCGCCCCACACACCCTGGGCACCAAACGCACGGGCAGAAGCCAGGAAACACCCAGAAAAAACGTGCCGAATTTGCCTGATTGCTTTTTTTTGTTTATCTTTCACATGTAAAGCAAATGCTGCAACAGGAGCTTCCTACAGGCCGTACGCAGGATGAACGAAGGCCAAGTGTGAAGAGCCAAGCCTGAAGGATAAACGAGCACAACATCCATTTACTATCCATTAGCAAAAAAGACATTGAGAAATTAGAAGAGGGCCACAGCTTAAAAGGTTCAATGTGACCTTTTTTGTACTTTTTTATTATTATTTGCTTAGACCCCCCTACTTCTGAAAGCTTTTTCTAGATGGAATACCATTACACCTGAGAGACCAAGTGTGAGCGTGACTATCAACTAGATTTTGATATATTGTGTAAATGAGTCAGAAGCAACTGAGAGACAGTAGGAATCGAAGAATCCAATGAATTAAACATAACCAAAGTGCACGCAACAGAAATAAACAGGACATTTGCATCAGCTGTAGGTGTCTGCAGGAAAATGATGCCCATGTTCTGTATGTTATGGGAAAGATTCTGGGTTGATTCATAATTGAGAAGAAGGCTCAATGTATGTTGATTCATAATTGAGAAGAAGGCTCAATGTATAGAGCTGCTTTAAAACTATGTACTTGTAATTCAGACAAACTATTGTTTTATTTTAATTAAAAGCTAGTGATTTTATTACTTTGCAAGCAACAATCTCAAAGAAAACATAAAACACACACAATAAATAAAAATTTTGCTTTTTCATCCTGCTCCCCCCCAGCAGGTTTGATTCAAACACTATAGCAAGATTTTTGCTGACATACCTGACATTCCTGCAGACAGGACAGAAAAGATAGAAAAAATATTTACCAAGAAGGATAATTAGTCCCAGGTAAATCAAAAACTACCAAGATTTGCACTTCTAAATATTAGAGAGACTATTTTACTTAGCTACCAGTTTCCACAGGAAGTATTTTAGTGCTTGTAGCCTGGAACACAATAATTGAGCACAAAGGCAAAGTATAGTAATATCACTTCGCACTGGAGCTATTTTTATGGGTACTTTTGTTTATTTGTTTCTTCAATAATAAATATCTTAAATCTTGAATTATATGATATGTAAATTTCTGAAAGAAAACAAAAAAAGGTAAATGGAGGCAAAAGGAAGTATCTAGCTAGAAGTTGTCTTTCTTCTTAAAAACCTCCTTTTCATTAGGAGAGCCAAGAGCAATAACTTTAACTCATTAACTCCAGAAGATTATCTTGCAAAATACCTTTGTCAGTGACAAAGATCCATTAGGTCTCTCTTCAGTAGTTACATATACTATATAGTCCAGTGGTACTATAGGAAATCTATATTCTACGAGACAGTTCACCACAGCTGAAGACATGACTTGGAGCAGAACAAACAAACAGAAACGAGAGGGAAGCAAACATGAACTAGCAAGCAAACTACCTTGTAGGACGGAGAAGAAACACTACGGTATCATGCAGAGCCAAAGCAACAGAGTTAATCCACCCAGGAAGCAGAGCACCGGCTCTCACTTCTCTCCAGCCTTCCCCTTCCCGTGGGTTACTACGAAAGGCATGTTGCATTCCAAAAGGTACTCACTGCCCTTACTAAAAAGGAAAAAAAAAGGACACAGCATCGCTTTCTCTTCCTGTAGCAAATAGCTCTGAGCTGGAATGCAGAAGAAATGCCTCAAAGGCTCCTCTGTGCTGGCGGGTTGAGCAGAAACCCAGCAGGCTCAATGCGAAACAGATGTGCCGCAACAAGTCCGGGCTGGGGGACGCGCTGGCCCCGCGCACGGCAGCGCACGGAGCAGCGCGGAGAGGCGGCAGCGGGATCAGCACAACCTGCCCGCACCGGCACCGGCACCAACTGCCTTCAGAGCGCCACGATCCCCCCGGCCTCAGCGCTACAGCAGAGCCCCAACAACATGCACAGCCTTAGCTCGTGCTACGCACGTACCCTCCCAGGCAAGCACAACGCTGGGAATCCCGGGACATTTAACTTTGTGTGAGAGTAAGTCATTGATAAGGAACTCTGGAGTGTGTTCAAGTTAATTGGGAACTTTAATCTGCCATGCTCCCCTCCAAGCCAGGACACAGGAGCTAAATTTAATCCTGGTAGATACATCTCACTAGCTACACGTTGCACACGCACTTCAGAACTGTTCTGCTAAGGCACAGACGTGCAAGAAGGCCCTTGAAGAACATATAACTGCCCCAAGCCATCTACGAATCTAATCTAGACACAATTAGGGGTGGGCATGTACTTAGGGAAATTAGTCATTAGCTTGCAAATTTAGATTCCTGTCTCTCAGCTACTCACCTGCCTTTTGTTTAGCTCCCTTTTTCCGTGGCTGTGGTGAAGGAGCTTTCATGTATTGGAATGATTCTGTGCAGCAGTAGGAACTTGGGATTTGCTGGGTAGATCATCCCACAACTACTAGTTTTAGTTGATGCAGATGCACTAGTTGTTAGTGATGCAGAGGGAAGAAAACAATGCAAAGAGAAATAAGCTGAAAACTAACCCCTGAAGAAAAGCAGAAGAGCAGGAAGATGCCCCAAACCAAAAAAAAAAAAAAAAAAGCTGGGAACCCAGAGTGTGCATAGATGTTAAGAAAGAGGGAGGAAGGGTGCATGCAGAAAGAAACACACACACATTTTTCTCTTCTCCCAGCCACCAGTTTTGAATTTCAAAATCACACCCAAATGAGCGCGGCTCCAGAGCCCGCAGTGACCACAGGTGATCTATCGTCTCTCCTTCCAGCACTCCTCTGCCTGCATTTCACCCCAAACGTGGGCACAGACTATTTAGCAGAGAGGAACTTCTCTCTGAGGACAAGCTTCTCACAAACCCGGCTGCCCTGCGATGTAGATACCAACCAGGGCAGTCCCCAGAAGGATGTTAAGTGTCGGTAGCACCACGGAGCTGCAGGCTGAACTAGACGTTCCCGTCTCCGCTGCATCTGCCGTCTTGAGCACCCTTTCGGCATGAGGGGGGAGCTCTGAAAGCCCCAGGTATGATGGACTCGAGTCCAGCATGGACTTGAGCAACACTGGGCTGACTGGGAGTGCTTGGCCAGCTTGGTTTGCAACAGGTGACTGCGAGGACTTCAAAAAAGCCCCACGCCAGGTAGAGTTGTGCAGGGAAACTGGTAGGCGAGAGGCAGCCGGTCGGGCGAGGGCACACAGAGTGGGAACCTCCTCATGGCTGTGCCAAGAGCAGCCCGATCCATGGAGCTGTGCTGGGGACGGCAAGGGGAGGCAGGCGAGGAGACACCAGAGGTCTCGGGAACAGCAAAGTCCTGGCAGCGCCTCTGCTTGCCCAACCTGAGCGGATGCTCTGGAGCAGCGCTGCAGCCAGCCCGGCTGGTGCCCTGTGTGGAGATGGGGACGAACCTGGATGTCGTGTGGATACCTGGGGGACGCACACCGGCCCCAGAGACAAGCCTAGGGCTAACTTCATCCTGTCTTTTCTGTCAGGCGAGCTAGTTATTTTGCAGCACAATCTGGAGGCTGAATCCAGACAGACGCTGAGGTGTTTGGCTCTGTCAACTGCACAAGCGGCATCGGAAGCATTTCTTAAAGGGCCAGCGCCGCGGCAAGGCCGCCGCTTTCCCTCCCCACCATGGAGCTGCCCTCCTTTCAGCTCGGGCTGATGTTAAGACGATGGTGCCGAAGCACCCGCACCGCGGGCCCAGGAAACCAAGGCGTGGGGATATGCGTGTGAGGTGCCCCTGAGGAGAGCTGCCCCATGCAGAGCTCAGCATCGGCTCTGGGACGCGGCCACGCAGCGCCGAGGAGGAGTTAAAGTTGTGCTAAAAACAACGACAACCTGAATGCACTAATTCTGTGGTAAGGGGACATATTTGCTAATATGACTATGGTGTAGAGTAAGAAAATGCATGCAGAAAAAAAAAAAAGAGATCATGAGCAAAAGAAAACTGAAATAGGAAGTGGAAGAACAGGTAAAACCAGAACTGAACAGTTTCACTTCATTAAAAAGGAATTCAGCCCTTGGCTGGAGGACAAATGTAGGCAGCATAGTTTTGTTTTGTTGTTTTTTTTTTTAAGAACTGTCTTACTTGAAGAATCAGCAAGTTGGCTTTTCACACAGCCATATGGGCACTCAACAGTTTCTCAGTCTGACGAATGAGTTTGCTCCATGCGTTTAGAAAACTGTCAGATCTGCGTCTTCCCTTTGGTCCGATAAAATGATTATTATATTTTCCCAAGCCGTGAGATGCACTCTTAAATCTCTGCCTTGTTTTAAAATGTTCCTAACATAATTTGCAGAAGGAGGGAGGCAAGAGAAGCTTTTGCTCCATAAAAGACTAGACAAAACTGCATAAAGAAAATTTAAAACTGTCACAACAGGAGGACCAATTCATTCCCACTATCGGCAAGGCTCAAAGAACTGCATCCAAAATAGTTTTCCTCAGAGACACTTCCAATATTTATTTTATCCATACTACATTCTCGCTCCAAATGGGAGAAAATCAGGAAGTGGGCTTCAGGAGAAAATCAGGAGGGCTTTAAAGCAGCATTAATAACAGTAAGCACTACAGTAGACTGACAAATATTTACATATTAAATAAAAGATCTTACTTTGAGAAGTTTGCTTTTTCAAGTTGTCTGTGTTTCAGATCTGTAACCAGGACGCTGCTCAGACTCAGCCATTGCTCCATAATCTAAACCAACCTCCTATAAAAGCCAAGATGGTTTCAATAAAGCTCTGAAATTCTATGCTGAATCATAAAGTAAATGATTTGCAGCACTGGCGCTAGGCGGGCCTGCTCAGACATCCCACGTGCGGCACACGTGAGCGGGTCCCACTACCTAGGCCTGCCTGGGCGCCACACAGGGCGGATAGTTAGGTGCTCTAATAGCAGGGACAGCAGAAAAGGTGAGTTTTCACCGCCGCATGCTTGGGGTTTTCTGTAACTCCAGATTTCCTCCTTTGCGGCTTGCCCCGGCGCTGGTGAGGCGCTGGTAACTCGTATTCCTCAGAGCGAGCGTTCCCACCCACGGGTAGGTGCTCACCAGGGTCAAGACTCGCCCGGCAAGATTCTCTTTTCAAGTCAACCTATTTGTCCAGACCTCCAAAATGAATGGCAGCAGCAGGGAGTAGCTGGGTCAATTCGCAATTATCCCACTCTGTCCTGACCAGCGACTACACCACAAGGCTTCCAAGTTCGCCTCCAAGACCTCGTGCTAACCCAGGCCTTTTTTAAACAGGAAATGATGAGTTTTCTCAGCGCAAGTTTTCATCTGCGGAATGAATCAAAACAATCTCATTCCCAACCAAGTAAAATATGAGCTTTCATCTCCTGAACTGAAAAGGCTAGCAGATTTATTTTTAACGTTTACAGTGACCACAGCAAACTGTTTTAAAAACAAATGCCACAATGTCTTTTTGTAACAATGACATTTCCATCTTTCTTTTCATATAGGCAATAAACAAAATTACTCAACTCCTGAGCAGCTCGAGTGGGAGAACATTCAAAAGAAGCTTTTTGTGGTTATTACTCGCTGAAGTGTTTTTAGAGAGAAAAAAAAAAAAAAAAAAAACACACAAGGAACTTCCAAGAGAAGATTCATCAAAAAGAACGGCAGAGAAATCAGGGAAATTGTCAGAAAAGAAGCATCCATCACTAGTATTTTTCAAAACAGAAACTTCTATAAGACCACTGCAGTCAAACTATGCGAGTCAAAATTATGCAGCTCTATTCAAACACCAATGCCAGCCACTATTGGGCAAGAAATTTTAAAACTGCATTTTAAAGTGCCTTCTCTTTGTTTTTCTCCTCCTTGTCTCTCCTACTCTCTAACCAAGTGAACAACCCATGAAATTATCTAGCTCCAGATGAACCCATCCATGCAATTACCTCACATTCCTTTGCAAACTTTTATTACCCATCAAGAGTAAAAATTAAAAGCTTTCCTGAGAAACTGTGAAAGTTAGCAAAATCCTATTTTACAAACGTGGACAAAACAGTATTGTTCAAATGTACTTGATGAAGGTACATCTATCACTGAACAACAAACATTACAGTCAAAAGGGAATAAATAAAACATGCCAAATTGTGAGCAAGAATGTTTTAACCTTAATTAGTTATACAACAATCTGGATCTACTTCTGAAATAAAGTTCCTTTTCTACCTATTACACACAATACAAGCAAACCCTTGCTGACTATACTAGACCATCAGTACAATTCAGAAACTAATAAAAGTAAGAAAAAAAATGCTTGCCAAGGTGAAACAGAGACCTAGGAAGAGGACAGTGTGTGACCTGCAGGATTCTTTAGCTCTTCCCTCCTTCAATTAAAAAGACAGTGCTAAATAGGATAGGAGCAGACAATTAAATGAGAGCAAACGATGTCACCAATGATGTGTTAAGAGTGACTTCCTTCTGCAATTTGGTGTGCTCCAGTGAGGAGACATGAATAAAATAAACCTCCCTGAACTTGGCACCCTGCAAGCGCAGCCGGGCATGGCTATGGGCAGGAGCACTACGTAGGCAGGGTCAGAAGTTGATTCACGAGGTGGAATGAGGAAACGCAGGGTGCAGCCAGAGGTCCTGCGATTTCATGGGTCGCTTAGATTTCCCACCGGATTGCAGCCCTTGCTTGGGTTGAGCAGGCGACACGGAGCACCCCACCCACGTCCTGCAGAGCTGCTCTGATTAAAGGGTAGCTCTTTACTCCATAATCTTGATTCTCCATAGTGTTCTGGCACAAAAGTTTGTTAACTAGGGATTTGCAGACTATGTGGCTGGTTTATAACATTTTATATGACAAGGAGTCTACTTCGCAAAGAAAAAAAAAAAGGAAAAAAGAAGGAAACTACTCAAAAAGCCACAAAACAAGAATATATTCAATGTCCTTTTAATGTAACATCACAGAATCATTTACCAGGAGACATACTTGCTTCGTTCTACCTTAAAAGAAAACATAAAAAAAACATTTTTTTTGTCTTCAAGCAAAACTAATCCTATATGAGCACTGTGCCACACAACCCTTTCCTGTTAAAAAGTGCCTTGGAAGCAAGTTTTCAGAAGCTACAGAAGCTCCTGCCTAAGTAGGGACCACTTTGCATTCTACACTCAGTGAATGATTAATGACATTTGAAATTTAATCATAAAACCTTTGACCATTCAAACATTATAATGGAACTGACAAGTAGAACATACACTTTAAGTTAAAAACTTGCAGCTCAATGCATGCCCATTCTGCTTAGGAAGTTTTAGTTTGCACACTGAAAAGCTAATACCTACAAAGAAAAGAGGAATGAAAGGATGGCAAAATCATATAAGGAGCTGAATGACTGCAACCCTTCATGCACATAAAGTCATGAAAACATACCATTGATTTTAAAAAATAGGGTTCAGTTGACTGAAACAAGCTTTAGCTATGGCATATTTCCCTGCTGGGTACATAGGTGAAATGGGTCCTCCTCACTCCTGTACAGTGTAAGTGCACCCAGGTGGTCAGTGTGGCTTCTTGCTCCACAGATTCCCAGCCACCACACCTCTTGGGAAATGACTGCCACAGAGCTGCTTATGGGAAAGCATGAGAGCTGGGCTTCTGCTGCTAAAGGACCACAAAAATACTGATAACAACATCTCCTCGTTGCCTACTGGCTTTAGGCCTACGAGCTTGCAAATTGTTCACTGAACTCTTGTCTGTCCACCCATCTTTGAGGTGCTAGGAAGAGCCGCCTAACAGCACGTAGCAAGAGCAGCTCAGGCAGGACGAGGGCATAGCTGCAGCCTTACACTTTCCTAAGGCCGTATGGGAGGAGCCAAAAATTCCCCCAAAGCCTTCCTGAAGCCAAGTGGGGAGGAATCCCTGACAACTTGCTTCGTAAGTAGATGAACAGATAGGCTTTTATGAAGCCTTGTGGTGTAGTCCAACTGTGACAGGGGGTTCTGAAGTGAACTGACAAGTGAAAACTACCTAACACTGTGAACAAGCTTGAAACATGGTACAGTATATGGTTACCACATATTCTTTTTTGCTGTGGATATGCCTAGTGATCTAAGTTTAAAATTAGGACACTGTGCTTTATGCTAGCGTGCTTAACTCCCATCCTTTCATCCCTACCCCCAAGGACTCCACAGCCCAGGAAATGAGCGTGTGCTGTGCTCAGTCTCATGATGAACTGGCTGAGGTCCTGCATAGACAACTTCATCTGATCATTTAATCATCTGTATTATTATCCAAGTGGCAGCATGTTCAGATTAACTCAGGAGACTAGCATTGCCTCTCATTAAAAATAAAGAAGAAAAAAAAAACAGCAATTTTTTGCCAGGAAGCCATTTTACAGCATTTGCTATTAAACATTAAGGATGTTTTTCATGACTTTGAGTAACACTAGTGGTTAATAATGTTATGTTTACAGAGAAAGGGAGGCACATTCCAGTTAAGGAGGCTGGTGAGTGAAATGTGATCCCTTGACGTGATGAGAGGTTCCTCCCATGTACCGGAGCACACGGGACACCCACACACCTCACCATTAGTCACGAGAAGAGGCACTAACACATAGGCCTGGTACTGCCTTCCTGACCTGCTACCTCTCCGCTCCCACTGTTGAATTTAGTCTGCATCCATAGGAGTTGATCTTCTCCCACTAAAGAAAAGAATGTCCAGTTCTGAAATATTGCAACATTGCTTCTTCTAGAGGAATGAAGACTATGTATGTGGCTGGGTTATAACATTTTATATGTCAGAAAATGTGATTTGAAAGAAGACAGGAGATAGAAAGATAGATAGAAAGAAAGAAGACAGGATAGAAAATAGACAGAAGGTTCCTGACGACCTGGAAGAACAGGTACTTGCACAATGATGAGGAGCATGTGAGCATCAACCAAACCAAATTAGTTAACACAGGAATGAGAAAAATTATGAAGGGAGAGTGTAGTCAGGAAAAGTAAACTTAACTTGCTCAATTATGTCATTGCCTACACTTCTTTCCCCCTCCCCTTCCTGTCAGTCTGGCTATGCTTTATCTGCTTTAGAGGCAAATGGAACAAAATCATTTACTTATGGCATGGTTACTTTATTGCTGTATTTCCAGCTTTCCAGAAATACATGGGATCCAGCTAAGAAACCTGCATGACGGAAACAGTGGCTTGGCTTTTTTGCCACTACCCCCCTGCCCAACCCCATATTTATAGAGGGAATGGCCCTTCCAAAGGGCTGGCTGGCAACTACAAATCTAGCTGCTGGACATCACCACAAGCAAATGGAGTTTCAGTGCTCTTGCAAAGATTTTCCCTTTCTCCATGGTACAGCATACACCGACAGAAAAGGGGCCAACCAAATGGTTTTGCTTGCTTCCTGCTCCTAAACGCCAATGGAGTGAAGGTTCCACAAATGAGGTGCCTAGAATTAGCAAAGAGACCACAAAATAATCTTTTGGTTGCGCCAGAAATTGGCTATAATAGCCCTAACCTGAATAAAACAATTCAGACCACTCCAGAATAGTTTAATTTCTAATTTAATGTCTCAAAATGCAATGATGAGGATTGCAGGCATAAAATTATTTAAGTGAAATGTTTACTCTTGTGTAACTTAACTGCCTGGATAGCTAATTTTTTTCCTCATCTTCCATAAAATTAAAAATACATGCTTCGACGTAAAATACATACTTTGAAAAAGATTGCTCACCCAGTCAAAAATATTGTAAACTATAATGTTATGATATTTCAATATTACATCCTCATAAAAATAGTCTGAACAATTCTGGACTCTCACCTAGACTTCTCTAATTCCACGGAGGTAAGTCTGGAAGATCAATAAGGTTTTTGCTGCTCGCTTTAATGAATGCCCATAAATAATGAAGGAGGCTGATTTGTATGTGCTCCTAAGGGACTGCCATCCATCAAGCCAATAATATCTGGTCAAGCAACTTTCAGACATTAAATTAGACTCCCTTTAGAGAAGATTCATCAGCTTTTGTATCTTCTCCCCCACAAGAAATGCAGCATCTCCCCCACTGATCAGCAAAGGAGTTGACAGGAAAATATTCTCCCAACTGTTCAGCGTTCTTGTTAGTAGAACAGCAGAGAAGGGAATTATGGCTTTGCATAGACAAAAACCACACAGAAATCCCTTGATAGCACCAAGATGCAAGGCAGCTGTGAAAAAGAGACGAGATTGATACTGAGAGCCTACAGTTAGTGAGTTTTTAGGGGAAAAAAGCCCTTGTTCCCCAAAGGCACTAATAAGAGACTAAGATGGAATAAGCAATGCACAAAGATGCTGCATAAGATCATAATATTTTTGAAAAGCAAAAAATGCAAGAAGCATTCTAATAATGACATTTTATTTAATAAATATGCAAAATGCAGGTACTGGAGGTACCATTTTACATATATAGTTTACTGTGATGAAATCACAGGTACTGTGATGAAATTTTCAAACTGCCCAGTATACCAAAAAACTCATTTGATTTCTTCAGTTCTGCCAGTTGTCTTATGAAAAAGCAAATGATGACATTCCTTTCCCACTATCTGTTTAGGAGTTGGAAGTTTACTTTCAGAGTAATCTTCATTTCAGTCAAAATGCACCTGTACGCAGGGCTGTACATACCAAAAGAGACTGACAGCTACTTTGATGCATTTATTTAAAAATATACGATTCAAAATATTTAAAATAAATCAAAATGGTAGTACTGATGTTTTAACAACACACAATAAAAATAACATTGTTTTCCAATAGGTAGTCTAAATTAGCAATAGTGGTGAACACTAAATGTATAAATATTTTATAGAAAAACACTTAAGCAGCCTTAAAAGCCTGTATAGCTCATTCTAAGAAAGAAAAGTTGCACATTTATAGTTGACCTGTGGTGATCAAACCACAATGTGTTAATTCTGATATACATTTTATACCATTTCCATTTACAGAAGTATTGATGATAACATTTTATAAGAAAATAAGAGTTCCAACTTCATCATAAACCTATGACTGTGAGGCTGAGGCTGGCTTTGAAGTCTGTCATTATGTGTTTCTCTTTCAAGTTCTGTTAGAGATAATCTTTTCTTACTTTTCACATCAGCAACCGCAATAGGATTCTGTAAGTCCTTGGAAGGCAAACTATAAGTTAGAATTAAGAGACTTGAAAGTAGTTTCAGAACACGGAATTGCCACGTGTCATTTTATTGTGCTTTCCTGCAAAGAGAAAATAACTATTAAAAAGTCCCCCCCAACCTATTAAAAGTCCCTTTGTGGGGGAGTGTATTTTTCATAGGTGCCCATCCTGTTTTGAACATCTGAATAAAATTTCAGTAATGTCACAGAGGATGTGAAAAGGCAAATAACTGCACATACATACCTAAGGACTGCTCATAATGTTCATGTGAGGTTTTTTTTTCATATCCAAAAATATGTTTTACGTTTGATGTCTAATCTCTAATGTGGAGGGAGTAGGGAAGAACCTCACATGTGGAGTAATATTTGACCCCAGGATGCAGTTAAAAACATAAAGAATCTAACAATTTATCAGAGCACTTTCCTGCATCCAGAGGCTCTCTTTCCGAGCATCATTTCAGAGCAATAATAGGTTATTCTGGAAAACCACTGCAAGTCTTGAAAGAAATCTGTAGGATTTCTGGCATTAGCTTCCTCAGCTAACAAGCCAACATTACCTTTCAATTAATTCTCTAATTTACCCAGGCAGTTAGCAGATGCACACATCTCCATATTATCTGAAACTCCTTTCAAATTACTCCTGTATATTTATGCTATTTAAATCCTCATGCTCCAGTTAGCTGAAGTTGTTTTTAACTGCTTGCTACCCTTCCATCAACTTGCAATGCAACCAGCTTGAAAAAATTCAATCCTCCCCGATTTTCATACGCGCAGTTCTGAAGATGCCAAGGGCCATGACAAGTCACCAGTGACGCTGTGGTCAGACACACAAACCTGTGTGAGGCAGGATGATGCCTAACCTACGTAAGGCGGGTTTGTGTGGAAGAGGGAGGCTGTTTGGGTGTGCGGAGGGCCGGCAGGGCGCTAGGCCAGAGCGGAGGGCCCGGCGGCAGCCCCAGGCCGCAGCCCCCGCGGCGGCGGCTCCCGTGGCTGCGGGCCCAGCTGCGGTGTCTGGCTGCCTCTCCTTTGCAGCCGTTATTTTTTACACCTCTTGCGTTGACCCAGAATGTATTAATTTGGTGCTGAAGTGGGTTTCATCCGCCTTGCAATAACCGGCCCGCTGCAGGCTCCAGATGCCTCCCGACTTGCTTGCTGCTCACACGCTGCTTAACTCGACTCCAACACTGTATCATACCTAGCAAGTTTAAAACAAAGCCGGCGGTGCCTGAACAGCTAGGTGTTTTACAAGGATTAGCAACCTCAGAAATACATTTAAAAGTAGACAGCAACTCTCAGATGCCTGAAAGTCCTCGTGCCTTGCAACTGTGCTCCAATTTTAGCTAGGAAGCAACTGGTGCGGGCAGCTATAGGAAGCTTAACCCATGCAATGCCCATTGATACACAAAGAGTATATTAAAAATCAATATCCTAGAAATGTAAGCACCCCGTTACACCAAATCCACAGCATAAAGTGCCATACAGAAAGGTACTAGCTGTAGCTTCAGAAGACAGCCCAAGCTTCAGTTTCTGCAGAAAGCATTTTGATCATCATATTCTACCTATCCAGCTAAGCACTATGAATGTACTGTACAACCATCATTACGTTTATGCTCAAGACTCCTTTGTACCTTTAAAAATGCCCTTATTAAAAAACATAAAGCCCATACAGAAAATACTGTAGGCTGGGCCTTAACTTCTTAGTCTTCTTCTGCTGCTGCGTTGAGGGAAACAGCAGTTTTAAGCAAGTATAAAACCAAAGAGTAGCACTCAGAGCAGATATTTATTATACAAATTGATTGACTTACATATCTTCTACGAATAGTTGCATTATATATTGCAATTTAGGTTTTGCTACTGACGAGCTAATGTGCCTCTGAAGCTGAAAATGGTCCCTCTCTTGCTTGTAAAGCAGATTTATTTCATTATGCCAATTAAAAAAAATCCAGGTCTGTCAAGAATCTCCAAGTGCTCCCAAGCACACTAAATCCATATGTTTGGTATCATTTCTGGACTGTTAAACTATCGAACACTCACAACTGCAGCATAAAAAGCATATTCTTTGCTAGTGCTAAAGGGACAGCAGAAACAAACCACCTTAACATTTGAAACATTAAATATATTGTGACTATCTAATGGGATCCCGAGATATATTAGGGCTTTAAAAATGTTCTCTTGCACATTACCTTCTCATAGCAGAAAAGAAAGGGACCTCTCCAAAAGGGAGATAACCTCCCTCAGTCACCACAGCAAAGGACACAACGTGAATTGCTAAGCAACACCAGAAAGAAAAAAACAACAAAATCAAGAACAAAAGAACTGCTTATCTTCAGACCCTTAAAGATTTTCCTGCGCTTCACACTAACTCCAGGAGATTTTTATCTTTCTTCCCTTTCTATGCCTGCCTTACTTCCATTTTCCCTTTTTTTCTCCTCCCACGCTGTATTTCACCCTGTTGTAACCGTGCGCAAGGTTGGCACCGGGGCTGCTCCTGCCTCTCCTGGCTGCGCAAAGCCACCTGGCGTAACGGCAGCCACCCCTGGGTAAAGATGAAAAGCAGCTCCCGCTTGTTTTGCAACAGTCACCAATTCCTCTTCCTGTGCATGGAAACCTATCAACCATCTTGTGATAATAGGGTTTTACTTCCCTACTATGCAGTTGCTTCAGGGCTCGGGGCAGCCTCCCTCAGGGGAGTTCCTGCTGCAGTGTTTTCCACAAGCCTTCCTACCATCTCTATTTTTTTCATAAGCTTTCTCACCTTTTGCTGTGTAAGTAAATTCATAAACACATCAGAGGTAAGCAGACGCTGCAGATATAAGAGTTGGTGAACAAGTAGCTAGGCAGGAGAATATTATCCACAGATCATTACTTTGATAAAACCAAATCGGTCCACCCATTACAGGGATACATGCTCTGAATCACAGAGTAAAAGATACAGCAAATGATCAGTTTCTTGATATACGGAGAAGACAGGAGTACCCTGCTTTGCAGCTCCACAAAGTAAATTCAAAGTAATTCAAGTAATTCTATATATTTTCCTTTGCACTCGTTTTCCAAAACCAACCAAACAAAACATGGGCAGCTGAACTGAATTAGTGAGCATCCAGAAATAGCCAGTCCATCCTTCTTATACCCATACAGGAATGTTTCCAGTTTGCAGAAAAAAGAAGCAATATTTTTAATACTACTGCCCTCAAAGAAGCTGTCTCTTTGCTGTCTGAATTACAAATTACTGTCTTTGTCAGAAAAGGCAAAGGATATAGGAAAACGCAGGGGTATACAGAACTAACAACACAGGAATCACCCAGCAGCTGTCTCTATGCTGTTCCACATCCTGAAGTCCTCCTGTTTTTACTCTATTCAAACCAATAGCCTGTAAAGCTAACAGGAGTCCTCCAGAGTATAATCTCAGGATTCAGCCTTTTCTGTTTGTTTGTTTCATTTTAAACTTGACCTCTGATTTGCCAGCCTAGAGCCACCTGTAAGATTTTTTCATCTTCTCAGAGACTGCACTGAAATTTGTCCAGAGGATTAGTGGCAGAGAAGACATCACTGAAAACTTATTATTAACAGCAAAAATGTCTGGGGGGAAGAGCTATTCAGCTGAGAGTTTGGAAGCAGTACCCTCATTATATACACTTCTTAGCATTCACTATAGGTTTAAGTGAAGCCCAGCTTTTCCCCATCGTGGCCAGCTTCACGTGCAGGAATGTGGCCCCCTCGGCCAGGGAAGCAAGAGGAGTTGGAAGCACTCGAGGCACGTTGGAAGCCAGATGTTAACCCCAGAAGAACTGATTTCATATGGAGCCAGGCATCCCGTGAGGGCATATCTGAAATCCCGGGCCTGGGCACTTCATTACAGCAAAAATGCAGCAAACAAAGTCCTGAAAACTTCCAGGAATGCCAGCCATGCTGCTCTATGAGGGGAGCTGTTGCAGAGCAGGTTGAAGCTACATACTGAGTATTTTCAGAGCAAAAATCTGTTTCATCAACTTCAAAGGGAGTCAGACCTCAGTTGAGTGATCTAAACTGTAGGAAGTTCACACATGAAGAGGGAGAACTTCTTTAGGTGGCAACAAGCACGGGACTTCCCTCTCGCAGGGCGAGGAGATTAAAATAGAACTAACCACGCCGGCAAGTAACTACCGCGTCTTGTATTTGGAGGTAACTTCTCTCAGATAACATACAAACACAGACAAATGCAAATGAATTAAGCAAGATGCTTTTGTTGCTTTTATACTATGAACCCTTCTGTTTTTAAATGCCTGGGTGGTGTTTAGAAACTGTGGGTGGAAGGCAAGCTGGGAGAGTGCCAAAGAGATTATGGACTTTGGGTAGGGCAGGGCATTAAAATAAAGCCAAGTGGTATCCTCCTACCATATAAATGCAGTTAGGTTTTGGGAGGGAAGAAAATAACAAAATTTATTTGAGCTGAACTAAGAAAATATTTGTTGTCTTTAAAAAAAAAAAGCCATTGCCTCTTTCTTCTTGTTTTGCTTTGCTGCCTGCCCCAAACCGCGCAGTTAAAAAGCTAAAGGAAGCCATGGAGGGATAGCTAAAGATCCATGCAGGAAGGGTGAAACAGTGGCCTAAGAGGCCTCCCCTCCAACAGATTAGGCAGATTCACAGTTTCTAAGGGCTCCTCAAGGCCAGGCTGATGGGAAGGCTGCCTGCCAAACCTGGGGCAGGAAGATCAAAGGACACCAGGGCTGCAGGAGAAAGAGGAGGGAAGAGCCTGGAGCTCTGCCCTGGATCTCTAGGAAAACAAGGACACTGTCCAGCAGCGCCAGCACAGGGAAATAGTGCGGGCTCCTGCTGCTAAGGCAAAGGTTGGGAACAAGGTGGATCTGCCCGTAACAGGGAGACAGGGCCGTGGGCAGGGCGAAGGGTGCAGAGCTGCCTTCCATCCTGCAGCATTGCAATAGCTATTTCTGAACACTTTGGCAAAGTACTTGGTGAGAGCCTCTGGAAAGTGTTTTTTTCACTCCTTTCAGCACCTGCTGAAAGACATTTTACCAAGGAAGGTTGTGCAGGGGCCAATGAACCTTGTGAGATCCCACCATGGCCAGCGCCCAGAGCCCTCTTGCTTATAGAGCAGGGTAAGTGATGGTAAATTAGGGATTTTACCCCAGGACACACAGGGAGGCCCAAACTCACACAGCAACCAGTACTCAGAGAGAATAGCATAAAAAATAAAACATGTAGATGAATCCAGGAAGACATTTCCTTTCAAAAATGAAAAACAACAGATCAAAACTTATTTCTGCTACCACATCCCTTGTACCAAATAAATCTGCCTGTAATCATGAGTCAGAGTCGTTAAATAAAGTATTATAGGCCTATCATTTTGGAAAAGTGCATTTCAGTGTGCTGAATGAATGAAAATATCAGCTTTATGTATCACCAGTTGATTAATTATAATCAAACATATGCAGTGCAGCTCTGGAAAGCTTCTATATGAAACAAAATTGAAAAGGTAATTGAAATGTTTAGTTAAGAAAGAAAAGGAATAAAATTAAAGCACAAGGATAAGGGTATTTTCAATTGCAAATAATAACCGACTGAGCACATCAAACTCACCTTGTAAAGAATTTGCAAACTAATGAAAGCTCAGCACAGCACACAGGGCACTGATGCTGTCCTCAAAGCCAGCAGATGAGGACAACCGAGGCTGGACGTTTAGATGGGCAGAGGAAAATCCAGTATGACAGTAGCAGGAACTAAAGCAACACCACCGAGCTGCTCAGCGGATACAAACACATACATCTCAGAGGTTTTGGTCGAGCTCTTCCCTCGAGCAGCAGCTGGAGCGGTGCCACTTTGCCACTTCTGTGGCCGGTAAGCATGCAAATGTGTCATTTTTATACCAATTCTGTTTTTTGTCATGCCAAAGAGAGTATCTAAGTGCAAGTGCAAGGTCCTGCACCGGGAGAGAATAACCCCAGACACCAGTACAGGCTGGGGACCGACCTTCTGGAGAGCAGCTCTGCAGAGAAAGACCTGGGTGTCATGGTGGACAACAAGTTGACCATGAGGCAGCAGTGTGCCCTCCTGGCCAAGAAGGCCAATGAGATCCTGGGCTGCATTAAGAAGAGCGTCTCCAGCAGGTCGAGGGAGGTGATCCTGCCCCTCTACTCAGCCCTGGTGAGGCCACATCTAGAGTACTGTGTCCAGTTCTGGGCTCCACAGTACGAGAGGGATGTGGAGCTGCTGGAGGGAGTCCAGCGCAGGGCCACAAGGATGATCAGGGGCCTGGAACATCTGCCCTATGAGGAGAGGCTGAGGGAGCTGGGCCTGTTCAGCCTGGAAAAGAGAAGGCTGAGAGGGGATCTGATCAGTGTATATAAATACCTTAAGGGAAGGACTGAGGATCCTGGGGCTGGCCTCTTTTCAGCGGTGGCCACTGATAGGGCTAGAGGAAACAGCCAGAAACTGAGACACCAAAAGTTCCACAGGAACTTAAGGAAATATTTCTTAACAGTGAGGATGACAGGAACAGGCTGCCCGGAGAGGTTGTGGAGTCTCCTTATCTGGAGATCTTCAAAACCCGCTTGGATGCCACCCTGTGCCACGTGCTCTAGGTGACCCTGCGTGTGCAGGGGGGGTTGGACTAGATATCTCCAAACATTCCTTCCAACTTTAAGGATTCTATGATCTATATCCCAATGACCACGCCATTCCCTAACGCATGGTACATAGTACCAGGTACTCCCATGTAAATGATGGAGTATTGTGTGGGAGAAAACACAGATGAACATCTGCACTGATAGGGAGAGGAAATCCCTTGGCAATATATTACAGAAATTCCACAGCTTTTTGGAAGGTCAACCACAGTTTTAGGTACAAAGTTAAAATTGCTTTGAACCTAGTACATCTCTTTTTTGTTGTTGTTTTTTCATGAATATAAAATGTGAAGCAGTGTCAGAAAGCCAATCTGTACAGAGTTCTCCAAACAAGAGCAGGAAAACAGCAAGTGCTAAAGAAGAATAATGACTGTGTGCATTTGGTAAAGCTTCTTCAGCACTTGTATCAAATCCTTCTAAAGAGGGGGACACAGCCTCTCACTGAAGCATTTTACCAGACTCAGCTTTGATCTGAATAAAACTTTACAGTAGTCTTTCTATGACCAAATTTTCCTCCACGTAAAGACCTCAGAGCTGGGCAGGCAAGACCCTCACTGAGCAACCTCGCTATGAGAAATGGAGACATATGCAAAATAGTTCCTGGACATTTTTAAAAAGATTTATAAACAGAAATGCAGTATAAGAAACACAGTTCCTTGCTTAGCTATGCTAAGCATTGCTGGAAGTGAAATGCTGCAGAGCAGGGTGGAAATAGCTCTCTGGGTTAGCCACCTAACCTCTCTTTATTGTCAGCTGAGAAAAGGAGGCACTTGTAGAACACAATTAATCTTATTCTAGGTAGAGATCCGAAGAGGCGTGCTGCATCACAATCTAGAAGGGCCCATTTTTCTCCATTGACTATAAAGGCAGTCGAAATATATTTTTTTCAACTTGTACTGCATTTGTATTTTCATGAAGAAGCATTTTGTTCCTGAGAAAAAGACATCCAAATCTCTCAACTAGCAAGAAACTGGATCATTCTTGTAAAGGAATTTAAAACATTAGTCTGGCGAGATTTAGAGAAAAAACAAATAAGCAGCAGCGATGACAAAAGAGTAGCTAGAGAGTTTATTGACTGAGAATGCTTTTTCACATCAGGAAGAAAAGAATAAACATCATTTTTGAGTGCCATTTATGAAACCTAACACTATGAGTTGCTATACAGATGGCTGACTCTACAGTGGACCTTACAGAAAGCTTTAGTGCAGCATATAAGTTTTAAACCATACAGTGCATTTTAAATGAGTTGCAGACTTCTCCTGGTGCATTATGTATTCCATATATAGCAAGAATTCAATTAATTTTCTCCCCAAATCTGTATTTTCAGGTTTCTATTTTCACAAAGATTAAAATCACTTCTGGACACTGGCCAAGGAATCTACTCCTGATCTTGATTTAGTAAATAATTTCTTTTGCCATATATTTGCTATACAGTTACATCTGTTGCTTTTTAAGTACTTTTTTGTGTGTGTGAGAGAAATACACTAAGCAGAAAAAAATGAAAACCCAACCAACTGCCTTCATGGCTCATTTTGCTGAGTGCTCAATAGCAGACAAAGCATCTAAGCACTCTTTAGTGAGACTTTTGTCTTTTCCTAATGAAAGGATTATTAATTTTAATGGCTCTTTCAGGATCTATCAAGATGTTCTACATATTTACAGCAAGTATTTAACATATCAGAACAAAGACGAATTGCCACACAGTATAATGGGCCGGTGGTACTTTTTTATTATTATTATTTTTTGACTATTACCTTGCTGAGGAGCACCATGATCAAAACTTCAAGGCCATAATAACGAATGTTATCAGTAGACTCAGCAGTTTTTATGTTTACTGCTTCCTTCTCCATGGGACTGCAAGACAGAAAGCTGGCTTGTTTAGCTCTTTTTTTGTTTGTTTTGTAATGCAGTGAAATAATGTCCTGTTAGCACAATTCAGCATGGTCAGGTAAGGAACCTTACAGTCTGGAAGCAGCTTTTGAGATGGAACAAGGCAGGACTTGTGCTTTGCTGCTGAAGGTGTCGTGCCAGGGCACCTGTGGCACAGCAGGGCATGAAAATACGGTCCCTGCGGGCAGGCTGCTGCCCTCGCCGAGGTCCTGCCTGCCTGCCTGCACACTCATGTTTGCAGATCTCTCCTTTCGGGAGTTGCTTTGGGCTGTCCCAGTCAAAGTTCAGCACACATGCCCGTCACCATAAAAAAGGTAAGTTCACAAATAAAAGGACATGAATGAAGGAATGGGGTGAGATGACCTGTCTATACAAAGAAAAAGCATTTTTCCCATTTATTCAGATATTTTGGCAACAAAGGATGGGGATAAAGACTCCCAGCTGTCGGAGGGAGCTGGCAGATCTGGGGCCATGCCTCAGCTCCTCTCCAGCCAGGCTCCGAGCAAGCGAGGCTGAAGCTCCCCTGAGTATCGACTGCAGGGAAGCTACAGCCGAGCACCAGCAAGGGCTCCCTGGCACTCACCACCTTAGGAGCTTAGTTATTCCAACCCTGTGTTTCAGGGTACATCATTTTTGCCATTAATGTGGTCTAGGCAGTGTAGGGTACGGCGGTCGGAAGATCTCGTGCTATGCGGAAAGAATAGGGGAGGTGGGCACGTGCAGGGGAGATGGGCACGTGCCCGTATAAGGTAATGTTAATGCTATTGGCTACGGAGCGCGCTTCCGCACACGGGCACCCTATATAAGTTCGGATGTACCTGCAATAAACGCCATTTGCTGCATCCACCATATTGGTGTCTGTGCTCATTTGGCCCGGGCTCCCGGGTGGTGGCGCCCGTGCTCGCACGAGGTAACGACGAGGCAATTGAAGCCGAAAGGCAGCAAGTGGTGACCCCGACGTGATTCGGCGGGCGGCTCCTGAAAGACGGGGCGGCCGGGAAGCGGCGAGAACTCCATGGAGGCGCGACAGTGAAGGTCGTGTTAGCGTGTGCTCGGGAATGAGATGTTTCTGTGAAACTTAGTGCAGTTAATCGAGCGGCTCCTGAAAGGATGGGGCGACGACGGTGAAGGTCGTGTTAGTGTGTGCTCGGGAATGAGATGTTTCTGTGAAACTGCATCGAGCGGCTCCTGAAAGGATGGGGCGATTCACAATGCCGGGAATGTTGTGTTTTCCCAGCATTGGGCAGACTGTACTACTGCACTAGCGGAGTACAGTATGAGTAGTAAATCGGCAAAAGAATTGATCAGGCAACTTTTAACTATCAGGCAACTTTTACAAAGAACTCGGGAAGAGAGCGAGCCCTGGGAAACCGCGTGGGAGGCAGAGGGCGTGACCGACACTACGGGGGCTCCGAGACACGTGGTCAGGGAAGGGGAAGAGCCCGGTGGAAAGGAGTCCGGGGCCGGAGAGCCGAGAATGGGGGGGGCGGAAGAAGCGCCACAAGTCTATCCGGCAGCCAAGGAGGGGGAGGGGAGGCCCCCTGCGTACCCTTGGGAGGAACTGCAGGCCGCGGGGCGGCGGTTAGACCAGTCCCCTACTGAGCACGATCCGGGAGGTGGCGGCCACGTAAATCGAGGGGAACGTCTAGTCCCGACAGCCCCACCGATGCCGATAGTAGTGGACGACCCCAGAGATTGGGTTCCAGGGATGCTCCTGCGACCTCAATACCCTCCAGAAGAGGATGAACCGCCTCGGAGGGCACCCCAGAGGGTTCATGGCGCCGCCGGGAGATGGCCAGCGCCTTTGCCGATGCTGAAAGAGGAGGCGGGGGAGGGGTCAGACGACTCCTCCTCCCGGGGGGGGGACTCCGTGGGGGAGCTGACGGCCAAAGGGCATCGGGCCCGAGACTGCCGGAGGTCACAGGGAAACTCCGGGCGGGGAGGGGCGAGGGGGGGCCGCCCTTCTCCGCGAGTGCGCGCCCCCCCCCAAGGAGGGTGGAAGCAGAGCCCCAGGGCGTATCCGACGGGGCACCCTGGGGAGGGAGGACAAGGACAACAAGAGGAGAACGAAGCCAGGTGGCCCTGGTCCTAGGCTGCCAGCAGAGACCCCGTGTTAAGGTGCGCCTTCACGGCCCCCCGCTGGTGACCCCAAGGATATTAGAGCTCACAATGTTAATTGATACAGGGGCAGATGTAACGTGCATACCAGAAAGCAACTGGCCGGCCACCTGGCCGGCATCCCCAGCGGGCTTGCTAGATGGGGTGGGGGGAACAACGGACGCGCGATGCAGTGCTGTGCCTCTGGCGTGTGAATTAGAGGACCCGGGAAGGCCCCCCATGCAAGCGATTGTCCGCCCATTCATAGTGACAATACAGGAATCCCTAATCGGGCGTGACGTATTGGCTCAACTCGGCATTCGCCTGACAAATTTAGCGTAGGAGCCACTGCTTACCTGTTGAGCCCTAACAAGGCCATTCCCTTGAAATGGAAAACAGAGGAGCCGGTGTGGGTAGAGCAGTGGCCCTTAACTCAAGAGAAGCTGGTGGCCGCACGGGCCATTATACAACGCGAATTGGATCAAGGACATTTAGAGCCGAGCCTGAGCCCATGGAATACGCCTATCTTTGTCATTCTAAAGAAGGATAAAAGTACAAAAAGGGGAGCCGTGGGGCTGTTAGGACAAGGGAACCCCGAGAGACCACATGCCCTATGGTGGATCTTGTCCAAGCAACTGACAACAGCCTACATGTCCTATTTAACGGCGATGGCTAAGCTAATCATTAAAGGCAGGGCCGCATGCATTAGACATTTTGGCGTTGAACCGACTGCAGTGTGGGTGCCAATTAAAAAGGAATTATGGGATGAAGCGATGCAAAAGCAGAGCAGTCTGCTCGTGGCCATAGAAGGGTACCCTGGGGAGGTGAAATACGGCCCCGCCTTGGAACTATACCGGCACCTGCCACTCGTTGCACTACGGTGCACCCCACGAGTGTTGAGCGAGCCGAGGGAGGGCCTTACGGTCTTCACCGATGCCTCCTCCACAACTGACTCAGCTGTTGTAGTATGGCGTGATATTACCTGGGAAAGGGTCAGGATTACCGTACCGGGCAGTAGTGTACAATATCTGGAAGCTACTGCGGTCGCTCATGCTTTGAGAATCTGGCCGGGACAGCATGTGAACCAGGGGCAGGCTATTGTTGAGAGAGCGAACCAAACACTCAAAGAGAAGATTAGGGTTCTAGGGGAGGGGGAAGGACATCCCCAAGGAATCCCCGTGGTGAAGCAACCAGAAATTTTAATGCGAGCGTTATACTCGCTAAACCACTTTGTCTGGGGTGACGAGAACAAGACGTCAATAGATAAACATTGGGCGGTCGCGGCTATGGAGGACGGACCTCCAGTTCTGGTCAGATTCCCGGAACAGGGGGTTTGGGAACCCGGCTGGGACCTGGTAACCCAGGGAAGGGGTTATGCAGCTGTGCGACAGCAGGGAATAATCAAATGGGTGCCGGCAAGATGGGTGAGGCCGGACCTTAAGACTAATAGCGGCTGCAAGTCTTCTCTTACAGGACCGAATTGTGGGACGTCCTCGCAACCTGTACGCCCGTCTGGAGGAGACGAGGAAGCCGGAGGAGCGAAACCCTCGTAGACGCGATGAGAAAAGGCCACTGCACTTGCGTGTTATCCTGTTATTGTTCAATTGGGATTGGTTATGGAGGTTTGGATTAATAGCTATAATAGTGTTAGTAGGCATCTTTTGCGGCATGCCCGTTTTGTCATGCCTAATTCGTTCAAAGTAGTGATGTTTAGGTTAACATAGGATGTTCGGGTTAACATGGGACGTTTACGTTGACATAGGATGTCTAGGGGAGGGGGAGATGTAGGGTATGGCGGTCGGAAGATCTCGTGCTATGCGGAAAGAATAGGGGAGGTGGGCACGTGCAGGGGAGATGGGCACGTGCCCGTATAAGGTAATGTTAATGCTATTGGCTACGGAGCGCGCTTCCGCACACGGGCACCCTATATAAGTTCGGATGTACCTGCAATAAACGCCATTTGCTGCATCCACCATATTGGTGTCTGTGCTCATTTGGCCCGGGCTCCCGGGTGGTGGCGCCCGTGCTCGCACGAGGTAACGACGAGGCAATTGAAGCCGAAAGGCAGCAAGGCAGGTCCCCAACTTTCCAGAGCAGCAGGCAGCATCCAGGTCCTTCGCGCAGCTCCTGCACCTCTGCCAAACTCAGGAATGTTAAGTTCCTCTTTCTGGACCAGCAGGCTCGAGGTGGCATTCTCGAGCTTGCTGCTGTTACAATTCCCTCAGTTCCATATCTTAGGGCAACATTTCTACTTTATATGAGTGTATGTTGGCAGTGGCTGTTATGGAAAAGGGAATGAGGAAATTTCACACATCACTGAGAACAATATAAATGGTGCAGCAGCTCTCAAAAATGGCAAGATGCTGTTTAGAAGCGTGACAAAGGAACTGGTTACAGTTGGGCAAGAGAGTTAAGAAGAGCAAACTGCATTTTTGTATGATACATAATTGATCAGTTTGACATATCAGAGGACAACAATTTATAACAGAAAGGCAGGAACAGTAACAAGGAAGGAATAGGACAGACAGGAATTTTAAAAGGGTGTTTAGAAGCAATAACCTTGCTGCTGGATATGGTTTGACTGATTCAAAAAAAAAAAATGCTGTGCAACTTTCTGGAAACTACCTTGCCTAATACTTACTCAGGAATGAAAACTGTTTCTTCTATTTTGATTTTTTTTTTTTAGGATAGATGAGGTAATTGAGCTGTCTTCCATTTACACATGCTGTGAATTGTATCACATATGATTCTGCAGGAGAGGCAAGGCTTATACAGAGACAGAATCTGTCTTCTTCTGCCAAATTATATCATTAGGGAAATGAGACACAGTTGGGCTCCGAGCTCTTTCACAGAGACACGAGTCCTTTGGAAATCCCACCACCGTCCCTCAAGTCCTCCACCGCCTAACGATCTTCACACCACAACCACCAGCACCACCAGCACCTTTTCATGATTCCCAGTTTTATTTTATGTCTTTTCAACATCTGCCAGTGATGCAAGCAAAACACACCATCACTACACACAGTCTAATTACAGTGTCAAAGACCAAAACTCATTGGTGGCCCGTGTTTGAGACCAATTCACTTCCAAAATTAGCTAACTTTAATATAAACCATTTTGCATTAGGACTCAAGCTACTGAAAGTGCATAGAAGGAAAGTTTCCCTTTTATAGTTTACTGCAACTTTTTGGCAGTTCTGAACGAAGAGGCATCTCTAAACAGTCTTCTCTTTCATTCCTTCTCTGGAACTTGAACAATAGGAACTGTGATAAAAGCAACTTCCAGTTACGATAAATACATTGTTCCAGTTTAATTAATGTTTTCCCAATACAATTGGTGTGTAAGAGGTCAGAGAAACTGAAAATTGTATACTGTAGGGATCATGCTGTCAGGTAGCACATTAAAAATATTAAAATTGTTTTCCATTACTGTTCCACAACACACCCCGAGATTGGACTAGCAGGATAGCACGTGCAACAACCATTTCTTTATAAGGGAAGCTGTACCCTGTAATCTCCTTATCATCCTGTCAGTGAGTTAATGGTCATTACCATGAACAGATTCTTATTTCATCAAGCAAGTCAAGGCATCACTGGTGCTTTTCATATGATAATAATGATGTTTTACACCACAATTAAAATCAGCACAAATTTTGCAGCTTTGCTATAGGTAGGTTTAGCTGCAACCTTTCAACTTGGAAATACCACACTGAAAGTCTTATCGGAGATGTCACACATGTAGCACGCTATTCTTTTAATGACCGAACTTCTCTTTTTCTCTCCTTCCGTCCCCTCCAAATACAGTACAAAAGGCTTTGAGTTAGAAACAATAATGGAAACTGTTAGCTGAGAAAAACCTTTCCTAAAGCATTATGTAATGCTACTATCCAAGGCAGAGCAAGGGGAGCTTAACAAAAGGCTTAACATGTGTTTTCACTCAAGATTACCCAAATTCCAATGAATGTTGTTTTTCTTTATCAGCACTAAAAATATTCTAACAAACATCCTCATGTCAACATTTAAATATTTTCAAAACAAAAATCATTGACTGTTTTGCAATATTCGGCTTCCAGCTGCCCTCCCCCAACCAATAATCACTGCCACTGTTCATTTATTTATTTTTTGGAAATATTTTACTTGTCCAAACAAGCACAGAAATCAGTTTTCATTGAACTATGTCATAAACAAAAAGGTTATATGTATAAAGTTTCATTTTTTTAAGATTAAAGATATTTTTGCTCATATAAGTTGGGCGATGCTGGTTTGTTTCTGAAGGGTACTTCTAATCCTGCCACTAAACAAAAAATAAATCAAAAATTGGATTGCAGATAAACTCATGCACACGTAAAACAGAACTGAGACTGCGTGGTGTAGTGTTGCTCTTGGACTCAGAAAGGAATTTTATTAAAAGATCAGTGATCTTCAAAAGGTGACTCCCCCAGCCCTTTGATTTGCAATCTGTATGTTATCTGAGGACACCTCACACACTAGAACAAAATGAAAACAGAAATAGCTGAGTCTCAAGTCCACTTCTGCAATACCCACCAGCATTGCTGCATCTGTGTTTAAAACTGACCAAGTCCACTGAATTGGGGAAGGGAGAGGCAGTGTACAGAAGAAACACCGTGCCTCAGAGAAGCAGTCCAAGCTCATGTTCACAGCTTGGTTTTACTGTGGTCCTTTCTCAGAGCAGACAAAAGAAGGTAATTTGCACTATATAAATCTGGTAGTTGGGGACTTGGCAGCACTGAGGGAAAATAAAAAAGGGGGCACCAAAAAACTGTTTCAAGCTGATCTGCCACGAACAATTAGCAACACAGCAGCTCCGAACACCATCACCTTATTCTACAGAGACCTTCAGCAACACGGCAGCTTGTGGGTCTACTGCCAAGAGTTTCCATTTGTGCTAGCATTTCCTTCCAAAGTGTAGGAACACAGAACAGATAGTGACAAAGAAGTGAAGTCACACACTGTGGGCTACTAATCATCAATATACATGAACATCTGTGTCACATCTAGCCTGGGCCAAAAGCAAACCTGTGATCAATGGAGAAAGGCTCTTTGCTGCAGCGCCGTTCTCCACAGCCATCCCTCTTTGCAGAACCGTATTTAATTAGTATGAAATGAAGTGCTGCCAGCCTGCAAGAGGGAATATCAGCATCCCCTATGGTAGTCTCCTACATTTAAGCGTAGAAGTTGAAGTCAAGATTTTAAAGCATGATTAATGATTTCTGGGCACACAGTTTGAGTTGCTTTGAAGAAATGCTGAGTTCAGCTTCTGAAAAAAAAAAAGAAAGGAAAAAAAAATCTGGCTCCTTTAACAGCTCTTAACCCTCAGGTTGAGGTACCCAAATCACTAGTTGCTTGAGACTGTTGGCCAGAGGCCACAGTAGTGACAACTACCTTGGGAAACAGTTCAAGCCACAGCACACCACATTAAAAACACATGGTCCATGCTTAAGCTCACTCTAAGATCGTTGCTCAGGCAGCCTCTGCACGTGGAGTAAGCATGTATTTGCAGAAGAAACAAAAGAAAAAAAAATCTTTCCTGAGGGCCCGGGCAGATGAGTAAGTTTCCATGAGGTAAGGAGGGGTGCGCACAGCACAGGCGGTCAACGCCAGCGAGCTGCCATGCCTCCAGGTCCTAGCTCTGCGCATCCCCAGGACCCTGCAGCCTCCGTTCACACTGAGATCCAGGCACAGGCCAGGCCGTGCTCATCAAAGCACTACAGGCACTGAGACTTGCTCTGGCAAATCCTTTTGGAGCCGTTAGGGAACCACTGCCCACGCCAGTCCTCTGGCACCAGTCACTACTCCAGAGTGTATGGTCACAAGTGGACAGCACACTGCACGTCCAACTCAGGTCACCTCCCAGGAGCAGGGAGCTTGCACCATGCTTCTGTGCTGCTCAGGGGGGCAGTGAGGCTGCCCCAGGATTGCCTTGCCTGCAACACTCAGCTTGAGAGGCAAAAGAAAGATATGGACAGCTTATGACAGCTGATTTGATATCAATGAGCAACAGGGTCCAAAACTGATAGTGTTCACTTCTGACTAGGCCACGGAGCACTTCTCATGTACCACCAATCACTAAAATGTCATCTAAACATTGTTCAGTTGATGCCATGGCAACTGCAGCTGGTCTTAATTACAGGTGAGGACCTCTCTGTGCTCTAGATGCCTACCCACCAAAACCTGAGAACAGCCTTTGGCCCCCAGCTTACCTTTCAGAGCAGCTGCTCCTCTGCCACCCACGGACCAGTGTTGATGGCCACCAAGTACATTATCTAAGCTGACAATCATTTTGGCTAAACACATGCAACACGACAACTGCCCCCTCATAGCTTGTACTCACACTTGAGTATAGACACAAGTTGGGTCAAGCTCATAAAAGCGCAAGCATGTATTTGGTCACTTCGCCCTCTAACAATTTTGCTTTCATGAGGGATTGGGGGACCTCTGGGATAAGCACCTTTGTTGTTCCTGGAGAAGGAACAACAAGAAAGACTCATTTCTTCTTTTCCATGTAAAATCAACAGGAAAATTGGCGTAAGAGACAGAGACAAATCAGAGGTAGGTTCATGAGCCTCTGTTCAGAGGCTGTTTGAATTTGCCCCTACTGAAAGTAGATTTAAAGGCTTATATGACAGTTATGAATAGTTGTCTCAGTCCACTGTACTTCAAATCTCCATCCTTCCTGACATTTAATATGCCCCCTGAACTGTATGTAGGCGAGTGTCCTGTTAGCTACACTGGTTCTCTGCTCTTGGGGACATTCCTACCCCAAGGGCATTGACAGCAGAAGCCTGCAGGTCACTTCCTTTGTCCTAGCACTGCCTAAGCAGCAAGACACAGCAGAATACGGTTCCTATCTTCTTGTCATATTATTTAGTCACTTTCAGACCTTCGATATGTTTATCCCTCTGTCTGAAGCACCTGAGATACATGGAATGAGTTTGTGTAGTATTCACACAAGTTTTCACTATACCTTTCCAGAAGCAGAATCCAATTTTACAAGTGACACAAAACACAGCCTTCTTCCCACACTCACACAAGAACCACATTCAGAATAAAAAAGCAATACTTCTCATCCTTTTGCTAACCAAAAATGCAAATGAAATGCAGTTGGCAGACTGTACTCTTTCATCAGTTCGAAGAATTTCCATGCAGAAAATGTTTTATGTGCTTGCTGAATTCTTTCTTCCATAGTATTCTATTTTCAATTAGAAAAAAAAAGATTGTAATATCACACTAGCTATTTCCATGTACTAGCCAAGACCTTACATCACAACTACAATACCTGCATGCACAGCTATCCACCAAAGAGAAACATAAATTCTTTAAAATTACTGTTGCAGTGTTAAAGTCCGTAAGCTGCCAAAGCATTCAGAAAGTTAATAGATTTGTTTATGGACTAGACAAGCCTTAATTAAATGAGGCAGCTCAGAAGAACAGTAAATCCTCTCTCCTCCTGTCTCCCGCCACCCCCTTTATTCCTAGAATATCTTTCTTCTTGTAGAGAAACTCTTTCTCCTCTTCCTAATAATCCCATCACAAGTGACAGATATGTTATCAGTCATCACTGGGATTTGACACATTCTTAATACCTGTCATGACAGCTCTGAAGTCTGCTTGCTATCCCATTGTATTCCAAGGCATTTACAGGAACTAATGGACACATCAAACAGCAATCCAATATCAAGTCTCTGCTCTGGTAAACTGCTAAATGTTCCGAAATGGAAATACATGGTTAAAAAAACCCTAATCTGACATTATTCAAAGTTAGACACAGAATTAGTAGATATAAAACATTACAAATGACTTTTGTGTGCTCTGTGCCTATCTATGTTCATCTCACGTTAGGCTGGTCACATTGTAGACTATATTATTATGCGTTTATTGATAAGAATGCTTTAATATTTAGGTAGAAGTACCAGTGATAGTTAAGGTTAGATTAATAATTCAAGGTCTTCACTGAAGTATTCAAAGTACTATATTCATGCTGTTAACGTGGCAATGCATCACTGTGCACATGCAGAACCTCTCTTGGCTCCCAGGCTCTTTCTCTGCTTTACATTCCTTTAATGGAGCACCTGACACAGAAGCGGAGCGCAAGTTAACGCTAGGACCAAAGTTAACATCAGAGGTGAGCATATGAATTAATATGAAGACTGTGGAGTTTGTGAAGTGTGTTAACCCAAGTAATTTGAGTACACATATATACCTCATATTGTGGAGTCTCAGAATTACAAAAACAAAGACTGAACACCTGCAAGTAGCTGAATGAATGTGCTTGCAAAAGAGCGGAGGTCGAGGGAGTGAGGAACGGTCCCTGATGGGGATGCAAGGAAGAGACAGAGGGAAACCCAATGAACAATTCACACAGTAAGAAGAAGACATAGTCTCTGTAGGATGCTCATCAGCAGTTTTTCTATCATGAATCCATTCCTAATGCCTCCTGACTTCTATGGATCTCTTAATACAGGTACTTTTTATTTGTTGAAATCCTCAAAAGAATAAGCTGCGATAGTATTAGTTCCTTAGGGAGATATCTAAATAGGCATATTTTCTTTAAAAACAAAAACAAAATTTACTTTCAGATACTGGTTATGTGTGGAATATTTTTCAGGCACAAAAATAAAATTATTCCTTTCTATGGAAATTTAAACTTGAAGGAAGGATTCTTACTTTAGTTGAGTTGCTGCAAAGCCCCTATATAGCCCCCATCTACCAACAGCATATGAACCGTGTGACAGCAGTGTGTCTTGCCATTACTAAGAGCAATAGCTTGTTGTTCTCATTGTATTTCCAATTTTGCACAAAGCAAAAAGAGCCCCCAACAAGAACAACAACAAACCCACACAGAGCAGAGACAATGCGGCCCTGTGCACACAAGTAGCATCAAGCCCTTTCCGCGGGGCAATGAAGCTACCACAGAACTGTGTGAGCAGCACGCTGCAGTCAAAAGGAAGTGCCTCATTGACATCAATAAGCCATGTAGAAGGTCTAGAGTAAGAAAGACAGGCAAAATACGTTCAGCAGCCTAAATGACTGCGTGTCCTTTGGCTGAAATTGTTAGCCAATACGAAAGGTCTCACAGGATTGCTTCCATTTGCAAGGAATTGATCACCACACAGCGGGTTTCATAATGAGATTTTACTTAGGGAGGACACAGCAAATCTTTTGGGAGGTCAGAAACCCAAAGACTTCCTCCTCAGGCTGTGGCTTGCTAGTGCAGCCAACCGCTTCTAGGGATTTTCAGATCTAAAACATGGTAATAACAGTGATCATTGAGTGCAAACTCCTGTTCAGAAGAGCTGCAAGGCTAAGTTTGTATCTGTAGGCTTCATACCAGATCAGATGTGGTCCTTTCCTGAGCAGCCAATATAATAAAATACACAATGCACACAAACTTGGCATCGAAATTTCTGATCATGATCTTATGCCAGAGTGTGTTCCGGATCAAAGTCGCACTGCTGGCTGCTCCTGGGCTGCGCAGATGCAGCGTTAATGCTCACGGGCCGGCAGCCTCATTGACAAGTCCTCCCAACAAATATTCTCCATTTTGGCGCCCCTCCAAGAGGCATTACCGCTTCTCCTGCTGTCTACACTTTCAGTTATTCCTTTCATATACACTCTCAGCTGTAAGCAAATCAACATGTCAATCCCCTTGGGACACATGGCTTAGCTTATATATAAGACTTGCCATTCTGGTTTGTGCTTTGGACATTGATTTCTATTGTCTCAGCTATCACTCAACAAAAGGGCATTTAATTGCTCTCTCATTTAGTCTGGGGGAGTGGGAAGAACAACTTTTACCAGCCCTCTGATTGATGGCGGCCATTAGCACCTTCCAGCACAATGCTGACTTATTAGGAGCTCGATTTACATGTGAAGTCCATTGGTGCACCAGGGAACCCGATTTGCACCCACACTTGCCCTGAGAACTTCAGGGGAGACACATCTCCACAGACGAATGGGCAAAAATGCTTATGCCAGCCACCCCTTTAAAGGAAAAAGCTGGAAGATTAATGGAGCTTGAGAAAAGCTTCTGGAAAGAAAAAAAAATGTAGTCAGTAGAGAAGCTCACAGATTTTGTTTCTGTCTTTAAACACTATCACGTGATTCATAAAACAGTGATAAAGCAACCAAGCAACCTGAACTGTACCTATTTATACAACGGTAACAGCAGGATACATCCACTAAGTGTCAAAGTTCAAAACTGTGTACTCAGAAAGGCAATGCTGAGGAATTCCACAAGCTGTTCTTAACTCTTGGCTGATCATTTTCTGTCCTCTCCATAACAGAGGAAGTAACACAATACTCACATTTACTTTCCTACACGCTCCTATGCGCCACATACTCTGGTGTACTGCCCTACTAGCCAAACTGCTGCCTGAAATACTTCTTAGTATTCAATTCATTTTATTAAAAAACCCAAGGAAGCTCATCTTTCTTTCAAAGAAACAGCCTCAAGAAACAACTACATCAGGGTAGGCCTCTGGCAAAGGAAAGACTACCTTTAATCAGTTCAGTTATGGGGAACTGGCAGTAATTTTACTAAAAGTTTAATATTCTTTAGTGCGAGGTATCAAAATCTAATCATCACATAGCATAAGACCAACCAGTCTTATCCAGTCAGATACATAAACACGTTTCATAATTGTGCACTATCAAACCCATCTTGGTGGATGCTTTTGCTATTTTGGAAAGAGTTTCCACCTGCAAGCCTGGTCACTAAAGGCAAGAGACCCGTTTGGGGTGTCTCTGTTGTGTGTTCACCACTTTGGGCACAGCTCCCAAAGCTCCCTGCACCACACTAGCTATACCTGCAAAAAAGCACTTCTGACTCCAGCTTCAGAACATATGCTATGTTGTTCATATAATTGATTTAAAAACTCACAGCCAAATTACAAAGGAAAACTACTACTCTCTTTCAGTGAGCCTACACTTAGATTAACATCCTCCACAAAAGACATGTTTGTTCCTTATACATACCCATCTTCCCTGATCTGTATTCTTAAATTAGCTGAAGTAGTGGCTATTTTCACACTTCTCCTACATCACTTTCATAACATAAATGAAAGTGTGTAGGAGAGAATGTACCTTTTGTTTTAAAACAACTCAATTCGCTTGTATTCATTCTGCAGCTCACATCCATGTAAAACGGTATTTGGATCCCTCCCTTTCCCAACAGTTTTTAAGAGGAAGCAAAAACTTTACCCAACCCAACCCAACCCAACCCAACCACCTCCCGAACTGGCATGCAGTGTCAGGCAGGAGACATGTGCTTCTCTTTCCAGAAAGGCTGATCTCTTCCAAAAAGTACACTCTAACAGTCTATGGATAACTATTACGGGCAGCAGAAGGTTGAAATATAAGCTGCATAACTAGTCCCCAAAAGATACCTCAAACCTCATGCCAAACTGGAAATAGCACATCAGGTAGCAGCATCTCCAGGAATGTCGCCGATGCTGATACAAAGTACACTGCCTAAATGGTTTAAGCTGGTTTGTGACTAAAAGACAGACCAAGGGCCATGTTTGTTTAACTTCCCCGTCAATCCTCAGGTCTTGCAGGATACATAAGCAGAAAGGAAACGTTTGGCAGGGACTTTACAAACAAACTTCAGAGCATGCTGTCACGCCAGTACATGCTAATCAACATGGCCAGGTCCTCAAAAATAGCCTTACTGAAGCTATCTCATCCTCCTAAGGGACACAGTCATATCTGCACACCTCCAAGATTCAGTTCAGCCACACATCTGCTCAAAGTCCCCACGGGAGACTTGGAATATAAGTGCAAAATTAGGGCAAGTGTTTGCACGGCAGTAGGCCAAAGCATCTTGCTGGCAGAGGCACAAACCTGCTCCTCTAAGAGGCATTCCTTCTATAAATAGATTTATGAACACAGAACCTCTGCCAAGCTGTTCTTTCTTCTTTGCTTATTTTAATGCCTCTTGCAAGATCGGCTCCTAGAAGTTTTATCTCCATTAGTGGCAATAAACATTTATTATACGCTCCAGCAACATTTGAAAGTTTTGATGAATAGCAACAGTTCTGTCTCAAAAAACTGAATGATAATTTCCTATTTTAAAATCTCTAACACATTTAAAGAAAAAAAAGGCAAAAAAAGGCAAGCTTACCTGAAATCAAATAATTCCCATTCAAATTCTGCGTGCACACCACAGCGAGGGGAGGCTTCAGGAGGAGATGGGACGGGGATGGTGCTCACTCTTCCAAGCCGCCGTTCAGCTGAGCTGCAGTGGGCACCAGGAGAGCCCCGGCACCGCGTGGGCTGTCCCTCTGTCCTCCCACCTGCAACAACAGGACAGGTTCTCAGCTCCCTCGTGGCTGCAGCGCTGCCGCATCTCGCATCCACGACGTGCCAGTGCAGCTTACACTGTCACAGTGACTTACATCTCTCCAAGTGCTAAGCAGTCAATGCAGCCCTTTGGAAGGAGGAAAATCATCAGGAGTGGCATTATGGCCAAGCACGGTTCTGCCCTCCCAGTTTAGTACCTCTTGGGGATGCAGAAGGCACTGGAAAGCTACTTATAAATCATGTACACGACATAACTGCAGCTCAGGTAAGCCACTTTTCCACAGGAAAATGGTAGTCCCACAACAAACTTATTCAAGCCCAGTCTGCAAGAACACTCCATGTAAAGAATTTGACTTCCTTTGAGATGACCAAAACCCCAGTACTAATATCGAATTAATACCTAATTAATACTAATACTACTAATACAGTACTAATAATCAAATTAACCAAGGACTGAAATTATCTTCTACTTTCATCTGTTACCATTCTCTTGCATCTCCTTTTTCCCCCTTTTCCTCCCAATGCAGTTCACCCATCCATTTTCAAGGATGGATGCCTAAATGAAGCCCTTTATTAACGCTCGGTTTTCAATGCAATGTCACCTTGCAGTTCCCCTTCACTTCAGAAATTAACTTCTAAGGGCATAGTCTTGAAAAGCCTATATCTATACTTAATTCAGCTTCCTGGGGAATAATTGAGTATAGAAAGTAAAATTCAGTCTGATGAAATTTTTATTTCCATCTAAAAATAAAAGGAAATACATGGTAAAGAACTTCTCTCCCCAGCCTCTTTTTTTTTTTGTTCCTTTTAAAGGTGAAGACAAAAGAGACAAATCACATTTTGATTTTCCCTATCAGAAATTCTAGGAAATTCAAAGTTCCGAGTTATGCAAAGAAGACTGCTAACTACTTTAACATGTTTTGAGCAATCTGATCTTACCGGCTTCACCCTGAGAGGACTCCAAAGGGAACTGAGACTGGCTTATAACTCTTGTAAATGTAAACCCTTTTTTTCATAAAGTTTCCTGCCATATTTACTGTAATGCTTTTCTCCAACACAGACTCCTTCAGTGACTCAAATCTATGGGAAGTTTATAAATAACTCCTAGAAAGGCACTTTTAATCTTAAATTAGCTCAAGTACCTTCTCACAAGTCATACAGTGAAGGGATTTAACTACATTTCACATTTATGGAAAACTAGCTCAAAAAGAAAACTGAGAGAATGTATTCTAGGTCCTCACTTCGGTAACCCTAGAGACAGGCTTAACAACAACCAAAAAGGGTCATATGGGCTATAAAGGCTGTTAGTCTGGGTGTTTCATGGGTTGGCGGGTCTCCTGGGCAGTTAAAATCTGACTTTTCAAGGAGACCCTTCCTCCTCCTGACTTCCCCCTCCTCTCCATGATCCTTACGCATCTGCATATATGTTGATTAATACTGAAGAAAAACTTGGGCAATGCAAAAAGCTCCTTTTCCGTTTCTCCAAGTACCTGCTCCCATTAGAGACAAATAAAGGTATCAATTAATATGTGGGATAGCAAGGGAATAAAAAGCAAGATTCCAACTCTTAAAACATTATAAAGGCTAGATAGCAAAATTAATAAATAAATATACTTTTTCCCTCTCTTAAGAGAAGGAATGACACATGGGATTGGAAAGTTCAAAAGTTAAATAACAGAGCCTTAGTTCTGCAGCTCTTCAAAGTCTAATATGCCTGTCATTGCTTCCCTCTTTTCCCTTTCGCCTCTTTGGAAAACTTCAGATAATTTTTCTTTTTATCCCAAAGGGCACATTGACTATCAAATTCTAACACGGTTAAGTGTGCTAGGGAACACTGATGTAAAAAAAAAACTAATTTCCACAAAAAGTACCATAGGCATGAGGCTCCTAAGCAGGAGTGTTCTCCCTCCCTTCATTTTAAAGAATCACAGGTACCTCACAGTTCATAGGCTAATAAAATAATTTCGAAGAAATAAATTCCAGCACCAGTTCAAAATCTGATACTTGGTGATGAACAGAAAGCAAAAAGTCAGAAAAGACAGTTACTAGAAAAGGAAGGCTTTTTCTGCAACACCAGTCTGTAGTTTGCTTAGAAGCTACGAATATTAACTCAAGTAGCTGAAATGCAAAATTAAATTTAATAACACTGAGAATGGTTGTACGTGATGAGTAGCTGGCATGCAAGTCTGCTGCAAAGATGCGTTTTTGCACATGAAGTCCTAAGAAATTCCTAATAACATCCAGTAAAAGACAATGCACGGAAGAGAAATCTGTTCAAAATTAGCCCCCAGCAGCAGAGATGGGAAATTGCTTAGTTCCCTTCTCCAAAAGGAGGGCAGCCGACATGGCTCGAATCAAAACCTGGATCCATAATCCTTTAGACTCAACTGGACGCACATGAAGAGTACAAAATGATTATTTTTTGCCCTCGATGCCATTTTTTCAAGTAAATTTAGGGGAATAAGCACTGCTATATTTACAAACCACTCTCATCCATCCACCTTCTTTTTTGTGTTAATGGTACAAAGTTGCCTGCAGCTGCAACAAAACCTGTCAGTGGCTGCAATGTGTCCTAAAGCAAGACTGGCCTATTAGTCCAGCTGGCTAGATGAAGGTCAATGACACTGCTAATACTTCTGACATTTTATAATCAATTGCCAACATTTACAGAGGAGAAAATATTACTAGCGCTCAGCACACTTGGAAAGATAAAAACTCTTTTCAATTAATCTTAAGCTTGCTTTCTGACAGCTGAAACACAAAATGATACAACCTAGCAAGCCAACTAGGAGTGAGCTTGGTTTCTAGCATCCACTAGCACACCACATTCTGTTTTTAAACAATTCTGCATTTAAACAATTATAGTTTATCTACTTTTTCCAAATAAGTGCAGTACGGATCATCATGGGGATGATCCATGCCAGTAGAGAAATGAAGAGTTGTACCTGATTAAAAAAATTATCACTTAATTCTTAAAGCGAGTGCCATCCTGAATACAAGTCAGCAAGTTGCTGACAACACTGAGTACTTGCTTTAGAAATCTAGTACTTTGTGTAACAGCTCTTGGAAGAGACAGTGACCCCAGCCTGTCCCTCTGCTGCTAGTAAAGAATGACTAAGCTCTTCCTGCGCGCCACACGTCCATCCTGCGCGCTCGGAATCTGAAGCAGGAACAGAGATTGCTGCCCTTTAAACTACTCTTGCTTCTGCTACAGTAAGTGAGGATAGAGGACTAAGGGGACAGACTCTGAAACAGTATTTCATAAGCAGCCCACCAGCTCTGTTTGATTTACAAACTGTGCTGCGTTGGAAGAGCAGGGCAGCTGGGAAGCCCTAGGCCCGACAGCTCGGCCCTCACTCAATCGTTGGACGTAACCATTTTGAATTAACACCGAGCCTCAGAGAACAGGGACATCCCCAACCTTAACCTCATGAAGACCAACATTTCAGGCAGATTTCTCCTTCCTGACAGTCCTTTGCCTCCTGCAGCTCTGAACTCAAGCCAGCTCTTTCTTTGATGGGAGCTGGTTGCCTTGTGGTATAATGTTTGTGTCAAATATAGTCGCTAAAGGCGCTCCAATTTACACTAATAAGTGTCATTAGGAGAAGAAAAAAAATGGTTGCGTGTTTGTCAGAGAAGAACCATTTCCTGATGCTCAGCACAGGCAGGATAATGGTTGCGGGCAGCATCTTGGCTCAGCAGGCTCCGCTAGTAGGTGGTAAATGAGAGCTGGGGAAGGGACAGTTACTTTGCAAGGCGGGGAGCAGGGGCAGCGTCTGCGGAAGGAGGCACCCCGACGGCAAGAGATTTATGCATCCAGGCTTGTGTCAGGCGAGGAGGGAGGAATCATTATGCAGGGCCAGCTGCAGGGCTCAGCGCCGCTGTCTGCAGAAATTAGAAGTCTAGCAATGAAATATAAAGGAGTGAGAAGTGACAGAATGAATGAAATCCCCATGATAAACCCACTTAGGCTCCGGGATGAGAGATAAGGTCTAATCTCTTTGGCACATATCCTGGCCAAGACTCAGACAAATGTGTGTACGCACACACACACCTGCACACAGCCCTGGCACGTGCAGCGACAGCGTCCACCAAAATGATCAATAACTGCACAGAGCGCTAAGCAAGACTCCCTTTTTTTGAAATGCTTAACTAAGTTCCAGAGAAATATCAGAGGACCCTATAAAGCTTTTGATCCAAAGACTTCTCATCTGCCACGGACTGCCTTCTTTGTGTAAATAAATATCTTAGAGATAAATGGATGCTTTTAGAGATAAATGGATGCCCTTTGGATGCTTGGTGGCATTGGTACAGAAGGTGAGGAGGGCTGACAGGGGTATAGGACACTGAAGAACAACAGGAAGAACTGATGCTCTGATATTTGACTTAGGGAGTCACCCCCATGGTACATGGCTTTATTTGAGTGTTTCTAACTGAGGCAGACAGGTCTGCATCACTTCTTTTTCTTGCTACAAGGCACAGTTTCTTTTTCTGTTTCATTAGTACAGTCTAGGAAATCAAAAACCCCAACTATTTCTTCATTATGCTTGTTAATAAAAACAAAGTTGAGGCCCTTGCTTGTCCAGCAAGGGAATATGGAGAGCGGGAAAGAAAAAATGCACTGGTTAAAATCCCATCTCTAATCCTACATGAGGAAACAGTTTTCCCTTCTGCCTGCCCACTTGTAAAGTCTCAAGTTTCATGAAATTCTTTCTGGAAGCTAAGGCTGGAAGGCTTGGAATAGGCAGGACAGCACCAAATGGCAGCGGTTTCAAGAACATTTACCTGGAGGGAAGGATGGAAAATGGATGTCCCCCCATACGTCGTTTCAGATTGCACACACGGGTGTTGGCTTTTCAGGAACAGAGGAAGGACACCTTGCCCAGCATGCCTACACGGGAAAGAATGCCACTGTATGTCCTTCAGCGTAAGCTGTTGTGGCTATAGTCTATGAGAAAGTTTTGTCCGCTTAAGAGAATAAGGATTTGAAAAAAAATTCTACCGTACTATTTTTCCTTTCCACTAGCGCACACATTCAGAAACCTAGGTATTGTTTTGTCTTTTTTAATACTTTGAAAAAGCTTTTTTTCTAAAGTATCTCTTTCACAATACTTTTCCTAGCTGTATGTTACACGATCTATGAAATGTAAAGAAGATTTTTGTTACAAGCTTTCAGATTAGGATGCCACTGACCACTTGGTGTGTTATATAAACACTTAGGCCTGCACAGTGTGGGTCTAATGGGTTAAGAAAAACTAAAACCTTTGGAGAAAAAAAAAACTCTGTGGAGTTGAGATATTGATACATTAACACTGTGGAGGTGTAAATGGGGTATGGAAGTGAAGAATGGAGCCTTCTGAGGAATTAAAACAAATGGAACTTACATACATACGTGATAGCTCAAAGAACATAAATTTGAAGGCAGGTGCTTGCTCAAAGTCATATGAAAAAGACACAGGAATGAAATGCCATTTTTTCAGCAATTTTTTTTTTTTTTGCTGGAAAATCCTTAAAATATAAAATCATTGTCAAAGTGCAAACAATACTTTTTCCAGCAACACAGTTGTGTTCCATTTATTTTTCTAAGGAAGGTAAGGACATACAAATGTATAACATTAACTCAGGAAATATGTTCACATTAATATAAGATATCAAATACATTACAAAGAGAGGAGAAAGGAACACGATTATTTATCTGACCTGGAAATAGCACAGTATCAAGTTAAAATTATTTCAGGCTACATCATTACAAGAAGAAAAACCCTACGAATCATCGGTTGCAAACCAAAACGCTAGCAGGGTGTTTTTCCTGACAGCTGGTGGGAGTATCAGCTGTAAGGCCAGACTGGGGGTTCTTCTTTTAGAAGATCTGTCTGCAAGGATCTTACAAATCATGTACAGAGAGTTTTTTATTTACTATTTCCACATGCAGATAATTTAAACTATTTCTTATTTAGCTACTTGATGGAAACAATTTCAACTGGTGTCACAGTAAAGCAGAAGCAACTTCCACAAGGACGGGAGCAGCACAGAAAGGCACAGCCAGTAAGTCCCCGAGCAGGTACACAGAGATATCTTCCACCAAAGCAAATAAGCAAAAGCAGTTTGTCAGTAAAACCAGCTTTTAGGGGGTACGCAAATTTAAAAGGAAAGAAATTCAGCTCCCTCCCTTTTAGGATACACACACAAAAATTGTTCAGTAAAATTCTGCATGAAGCTTTAAAGTACTACAGATTGCAGGAAGGGACGGGGTACTCATCCAAATTTTGGGGGCTGAGGAATAAATGTATCTCATAGAAACTACATTTAATACAACCAAAGGTTACAGGCTGAAGGAAAACTTACCTAGTTTGCTAATTTTATACATATTATTAAAAATAAATAAGAGATTGACTAAAGGCCAACAGCCCATCTTACAGGGCTCCTTCAAAGCTCTGGCAACCTCACTTGAGGTGCACGGGCCAAGCAGCAGAAATGAGGAGGGGGGTTGGGCCAGATGATCTCTAGAGGTCCCTTCCAACCTCAACCATTCTGCGATTCTGTAAAATGCAAATTCTTCTCATGGGCCATCGTCCGCTAACGTCCCAGCTGTCCAGCACGCAAGAACGCAGGAATGGACGGGCGCGGAAAGCAACATGACAGCAAGGAAAATAAATGTATATCCCTGACCTCTGCTCCTTCAAAGGAAGACAAAGAAAAGCTGCCATTTACAACAGCTGGGCCTTTTTTTTATTTAGCCACATGGGCCTTTAATCTCATTGTACAAACACATTGCGAAATCTCAAAATACGGCAAAGGGAATGGATGATTGTTGCGGAAAACTTTGCTTTTGGCAAACTGAAATTTAAGGTGCGTGCAAATTAGTACTCCAGGAAGGGTAATATTCTGGGAAACAGGAATTTATCTCCACTGACACAACCACAGCTGGGCAATGATGTGAACAGCTTCCTAGTGCAGCTTCAACACACTTCTATTTTGAAATGGAGGGATGTGGAAAATATTACTGGAATTGATGGAAAAGTTTGCCTATTTTAATAACTTTTTTTTTTTTTTTTTAAGCACATCATTGCCTGCTAGGCCTCCAACAGCAGAGCATGGGAGTGCAGACACGCTGCCCTCCCTTCCCACATCCACCCTCACCATCTACACGGTTTATTCAGCTTTTGGCCTTACTATGCATTTTTGGACCTACACCGTTGAGGGTTTTTTTGGTGTGTTTTGTTTTGACTTTTCTGCTGGCACCAATGGAAACTATCACCACTGCACCAGTATTTATACACGTGGTGTTATGAAAACATTTAAGATCATTTGCTTTGACGTGTGGCTTTCTCCTTACTTCCCACTCCAGTAAAAAACACACAGGACATTTAAGAGTGATATGAAATCCTGCTGACGTCACCATTCTGCAGTGGCACAGTCAGAAGTTTTAAGTGAATCACTCATTTGGCATCCCTTGTAGAAAGTCCAAACATGCACCACTGTTGCTTAAGTTTCTATGGAAACTAAGAAACATTGTTAAAAAAAAAAAAACAATGCAAACTTAAAAATAGGCTATATCTGTTAAAGAGAAAGGGGGATGCAGCACAGGGATGTGGCAAACGAGAGGATACAACACTTGCTTTCTTACCAAGCTGCCCATGAGGCAGCATGTGACTCCCTATTCTAATGCTGGGGTTGATTAAAATATTCTTGGTCGCCACATGTTGCACAACACAGACAGGGAGGACTTGAAGCTGGCAAACACAAGTCCTGCTAGGTCTAATCTGGCAAAGGATGAAGGCCTCCCGCCTAAAACAGGCCTGAGAGGAGGGTGCTCCCCCCGGGATGCCCGGGGGCCTCCGTGTCGGTGGAAATGCAGAGTTTGCTGCACTCAGCAGGACTGCCTGGCACTGTCTGATCCCACGGGGGCCCAAGCAGCTCCAGGAGACCATCTGACAGAGCCACAAAACCATACGGAAAGACTCGCCATAAAACAGGGCAAGGTATCACGACAAGAAAAAAACGGGGCAAACCTGCCCCAAAAGAGGATACACAGATAAAGCCTTCTGCATTTTATTCTCAGTCCTTTCATCTTTAAAAAAAACTAAACAGATTGCTTTGTTTCTAAATATTTTCAGATGTTCTCTTTAGTTTGGCTTGCACAAAAGTGATAAAGAGGCTTCAAACATTCCATAACTATGCTAAAAAGATTGTAAAACTTTTCTCTAAACTGGAAGTACTTCAGAAAAAAAAATAAAAGATATATATCAAAACCCCCAAATATATAATCAGGTTCTTTGAAGTAACTTTCTACTCCACTAAGACATTTATACTAATTGGAGAACTTCTCATTTCATCTTTTCAGGCACAAAACATTTCTAAATGATTTGAGATTTAGGATACATTATTTTAATACTGATAGAGTATATAATGAGGTCATTTTAATAAGATTCTTGGAATTCATGTTAGAGAAAGATTTAGACATGGGGTACATTTTTTAAATAAAAGAAAGGTCGGTCACTGTATCAAGAACTGTTCAATTAATTATGATCATCATTCATTACAGTATTTTTTATACCATTGCATGGTGTCACCTTTTTGAATTTGGCCAGCATGTAGCCTAGATGCTTCAAAATGTGCATTTGCTGCTAATGGAGGAAAAACAAGAATTCAGCAGCCACATCAGGACTGATATTCTGATTTTAGGCTTAACACTTTTTAACCCATACCTTGCCTTTGAAATATATCATGAAGAAATAAATATATTGTGATTGCATATGCATAGGTGCCAATAACTAAACAAATGCGGTGACAGAATTTTTGTTGAAAATAAGCGTATAGAGAACTACTCAAGGTTACAAATACAACTTGAATGTGTCCTGAGGATTGAATCAACATATCTAAGCAAGTGCCTACGTAGGCAACCTACTAGTAATACAGCAGTGTATAAATAATTAACCTTGGGCTCTCATACTGAAATAGTCATTTAGCATCAAAGTTTAAGTCATACCAAAATCACTATTTCAATAGTCACAGGCACCATGATAATTTTCAGCAGCTCTTTTTAAGTGGCTAATAACACCAAAAAATATTCTAACCTAGGTTTCTGAGCAGCCAATAGAATCACAGAATCCCAGAATGGTTGAGGTTGGAAGGGACTTCTAGGAATCATCTAGTCCAACCCCAGCAGGGACACCCAGAGCACGTGGCACAGGGTGGCATCCAGGCGGGTTTGGAAGATCTCCAGAGAAGGAGACTCCACAACCTCTCTGGGCAGCCTGTTCCAGGGCTCTGTCATCCTCACAGTGAAGAAGTTCTTTCTCATATGGAGGTGGAACTGCCTGTGTTTCAACTTACAGCCGTTATCCCTCCAGTCCCTTATAACGCTCTGCTCGTGGGTCAGGTCTCAGGGTTATTGGACCTGCTATGTCCAAGCATCCTCCTGCTTGCCGCAGGCCCAGTTCAGGCCACCCCCCTCTTCGGGAAGGTTTTGGGGCAGGTTTCCTTGGCTTGCTGCACTACGTGTGAAATCACCTGCACGTGTGTGTTCTCTCAGGGCTAATGACAGACTTGGTGACCAACAAGGCCTCCAAATAAAGTACTGTTTGTTCAGAACCAAAACAAGGCGAGGAAGAGTCTGAACACAACAAGCAATTAACACAGTGGCACTGCTCACACGGAGTCATGTGCCTTCTGCAGGAAAACCCTCAAAGGGTTTCTCTGCTTGCTCTGCTGGGAAGTGGGACCATGCCCGGGAGCTGTCATCTTTGAAGTCTGAAGTCCTAACATTCTCCTCATCTTAAATCAGGACAAAAACACCTCAGGTTCCTCCCAAAGAAAAAGGTCTTCAGAATTCTATTTTACAACCTCTTCCATCAGCCTGGAGTATAAAGGCCTAGAAAGCCTTCAGAAGTAGATGCACGCCTGATCTACCAACACTGCAGTCAGTGACTATACCACGACTCCAGATCATCTGACACTGTCTATACTGCTTTGATCTGTGACTGGTTTGAAGGATCATCTAGCCCAATAGTTTCTGCCAAGAGAACCAAAACATAAATTTAGATGGATTTCTATTCCCATCAGAGTCTTCCAAGGCACAAGAGTATTTTCCGTAGATTTAGCTGAGAAATTAGTTGATAAGCTATTTCAAGCCTAATGTTCTTATAAATAAGATGCAAAGGATAAAAGTAGATTTTCCTCCCATCTGAAAACCTTGAGCATGCCCAGAGTTTGTGTCAATGCCAGTTACCGAATTCCCACAACCGCACTGCATGGCAGCCTGACAAGAAAATACTACGGCCACTTCCAGTATAAGCTTATGGGGATCTCCTCCTCTTGCCAAGTATTAATCAGTTCACAAATATTGTGTGTCCAGTAAAGAGAAAGAAACTGTTGCTTGAGGCAAAAGATTAGTACCAGGATACAAATATATTATGACTGCATGTTATTATACCAATTCAAACATAGTTGCTAATCTAGTTCTGGAATGTATTAGCTTCAGTTAGAGATTAAATACTATTGCAACGAACACTAATAAAAATTGTCCAAATAAATAGACATGGGAATTAAATAGACATAGTCTTTGCCAGGGAACTATAGTAGGTGACTTAGGTACAGGCAGACCGGCCATTCCCTGATACAGAGTGCACCAATGACACTTAACATATGACTTTTCTGTAACACAGTGTCAGGAGATAAAAAGTCAAATAATCTCTTCTGCTCTGATGAAAGCAGGAGGAAGCTGACTCAGATAAAAGCAGGGAGTAATCTGTTTAAACAGCTTGGGTCCAAAGCCCCAAATTAAACAAAAGCAGTAACAGATACCTGGTTGCTGATGGACAATCATCTGGCTTGAGCATGATGCAAAGGGGATAACTACCTAGATGTTTCATGACATGATACCCCATATGTGAAATTACTGTAGACCTTCACCAGTTTTACTTACATGTATTTATTTATACCACTATACAATTTCTAGGGTTTGCTAGCAATGGTGCAATTAAAGAAATTTTGACCAACCTAGAAGTAATGAAGAATGTCAGAGTAAATCAATATTTCTCGGAAGAGCAAAGTAAGAAAACAGATGGTGGAAGCCCACAATCTGTTCCACCACTTAGCTCCAATCTTCAATGACAAAGCTCTGTATGTACTTATTCAGCTCAGGTTTTTATCTGAGCAACTGATGGGTGCAGAGGTAGCACAGAAATCTGCTGTTGTCACAAAGTGATTTAAAAAACTGGCCATCCACATTTTAAGAAGATATATTCAAGAAGTTCTTCTGCATTTTAAGGGCAGTCAAAAGTATGCAACTCATATTCATAAGGCAAGACTGATAATACCTTCCCCCTCCATACAAGGGAGATTCTGCATAAATACCTATTAAGAAGGCAAGAGAAATACTGACAAAATAAGTTGGTTTTGAATGTGCATTTGGATTGCTATAATGTATTCTTTCTATGCCTCAATAATCAAAGGGGTGAAAAGAGCTGGAAAGTGACCTCTTAGCATATAAAAGTATGGAGGAAAGAAAGCAGGGCCTAAAATAGTTATTGCAGGCTTCTGATGAAAGTCACGGAATGTGTAAGAAATGGTACCACACTTTTTACATGGATAAACTGCAAAAATTTCCGTATTAATCTATCTGAGCTCTTCTGAAGGTAAAACAAACAAACAGAACCCCCTAAAAATCCCTAACACCTTTCAGTTTCCAAAATCTCTTTCCATAACAGGCTTAGAGAGAGAGCAGCACCAGAGCAGACAAATGTTTGGAAGCATAAAATCAAAATGTAATATGTGTCGGTGAACAGAGTTAATTACACTCTTTGTAAATGCATAATTACTGTCACCCTAACAATAAGAAGTAGCACCAACTTCAGAAGCTACTTCTTTCTTAAAAAAAAAAAGAGCAAGATTAACTTGGCAAATTTGCTGCTCTTCTCCACTGTCAGAAATGATGGCCCACATGGAGATGAACTTGCGTAAAGGCCAAGATTTTCCAGAAGGAAGAGGGAGGATGACAACACATTAGACTGACCAAAATAGTTCCAGATTCCGATTCATCAAGTGAGAGACAGTTGATAGTATTTATAGCCCTCTGTAGCAAAAAAAAAAAAAAAAAAAATCACATTCCTTGAACAGTGTTTGTTCTTCACACAAATTTAGAAAGGGACATGTTGAGATGCCGAGCACAGTGACTTGGGGTCCTGTGACCCCATTCATCATGGGGTCCAAACTGTCTCAACAAAACACGACATCCACTTGGCCAAAGGTTAAAGCAAACCATAACAAGAAATGAGTCTTCATGTTTCTCAGCAAGGCTTCAGATCCATAAAGAAATAATTGCCTTGTGCCCCAGTTACCTCGGTGGACTCTGTAAAGAGCTGAGATGCCTCTGCAAGCATTTCAGAATATTTTGTAATTTAGAAAATTAAGGTGGGTGTTGCATTATCTTTCCCAGACTTGTCACTAAAATCTTCTTCATTTGAAGAACCACCACCATAAAGATACAGGAACAACAGGTCAAGGTTATAGAGATACAAAACATCAATCTTCTAATATAATGTTGGATCAACATATACAGCTCTCAAAAATGGTAACACAATATTGCTAGTGGCTGTTTACCTCTAGAAATTCAGCAAAGTTCATCCCAGTGAAGAAGAGATCTGAGATTTTGTCTCAGTGAAAAACACCATAATTATGCTTGCCTCCTGGTAAAAATCAGCAATCTGCACCAAAGATGGTCTCTGAAGTTTCCCAATTTCCTGGAAGGAATAATATGTTGCTGTGTAATTTTGTTTTCTCAATATATGTGCCTGCCTCAATCTTCAGTTCAGTCGATCCTGATGTATCAGGAACCCTGATAAGAAGTTTAATATTGGGAAAAAAAGCTAGTATTTTATAGGAAAGACAAACATATGGAGATACACACTGTAAGATTATGAGAAAAACTGTAGTTTTCTGTACTTTTTTGGACAATATATATTTTTTCCTGTGTGTGTATATGCATATGTAATACATACGATGGCAGTAGCAATGTTAACTCTTTTTCACCACATAGCATTTCTGGAATTCAAATAGTTATAAGGGCAGGTAAACATTTAAGACACTGACATGTAGATACTCATCTTTCAGGCATGAGATGTATTGCTAGCTGATTTCATGCCAAAATATAATAATAAGGAACATATATCCATTCAATATAAACTCAATTTGGCAACTATTTATGATGAAGTGCCCCGCTGTAATGTAAACTGCAGCTGGCAGCTGTTTACGTTGGCACACGGGGCTGTAAATGGAAGCAGCTCTGGCGCAGAGACGTGTCCTCCCCACTGTCCTTGCAGGGGTGCTGCCCACGGAGGGGCAGAAATGCTGCCCTCCTCCCACTGCCACTGGTACAAATTGAGAATATGAGTCTTAAAGGGCAATTTCCAAACTACGTTGCCATCCTTTACAGCCCAGTTCTGCACTGAGCTCTACTAAACGGGCTCTGCTTGTTCAGATGGACCTTGATTCTCCTCCTGGGCAAGCACCGTGTCGCTTTACGATGCCCAGAGCATCCTATAGCACTGAAATAAACAAATGCACAAGCTGACCCTTTCTCAAAGATGCTTGACAGTCTAAATTCAATTCCCTGCCATGAAAAAAATGCAGCTGCATATGCACAACTTCACCACCAAAATTCAACTGCAGGCTTGTTTTGACAGAATGGTATGAAAATAAGAAGTAATTAACATTTTGGGCAGGGAATCTGAACATAAAAGCTGGCCAGTAGAGCCCTAACCAGCTATCTGTTCAACTAAGACCTTGAATTCAGGGCACATGTGGACAGAAGTTATTTGTCTCATCTCCTTGGTTAGATTTCTTTTTTGGCTTCCCTTTCCTGATTTTGGGGCATGCAGCATTTGCTTTCCCAGGGAGGGCAAAGGCAGCTGCAATTTGGTGACACACAAGAGGAAATTCGGGCCTTTTCCCCCCCGCCCCAATCTCAGGTCAGGCCCACGGGTCACTCTGTGTACACAGGATTTTAAGTGGAGGTCAGCAGCTTGTCTGTTGCACATAATTAAATTTGTTTTACAAGCTTGTCCAGGCAGTGAGTAATTAAGTATCCTCAGACTGAGATTTTCATTGTACTGAGCTGCCCGACAACAGGATTTTTCCTATTTGTTACCAGGGAAATGCACCATTTAAAGAGCACTGCTGCTGATAACTCTGCAAGAACTACAAAGCATAAAGACAGGTTTAGCTACTAATATCTTGAATGGCAATAATAATTAAATGAAGTTTATCTAATACAAATTCTAAAACTGCATCCAGATTTTCATCATCTCACTAACAAAGACAACATCAACCACCCCCGGCCCCTCGAGGGGCATTCTACCTTTGTTTTTATGATAGCCCAGATAAATCCACAGATGAATCTGAACCAGAGTTTCAAATTTCTCTGTTTTTTTTTTTTTCCAAGTTAGAAATACATCAAAATTAATGACCATAATGATACCTCTAGGTACTTTCCTAATTTGGAAAGCTTATTAATCAAATAAAAGGATTACGCAGCTTAAGCTCCAAATGCAGTTTTAAAAATGATACCTACTGCTTCACAATATAGTAAAAAAACATCTGGTAACAATCACAGAAAAAGTTACAGACTCCCTGAATGAGGCAGTACTATGCAGATCTTTCAGATGAGGGGCAAACAGCTTTCAGGAGCTCAACTGCAGCAAAGAGATTTGCAAAGTGTGTGTCTAACTCCACTATAAACTGGCTTAAATAACATTAAAATCTCTAATAAGGGTTTAAAAACAGGTCCGTGCTTTCCAAACTATAAAATGCAGTTTATTTTACTCTGTGGCACCCTGTAATTTGCCCTATATTTTATACAACCCGTATCAGGATTTAGAGAAAACAGAACAGAGAACAGATACTCTGAGAACTTGCTTTTGTATCACCATATATACTGCCTTTTTTTTTTTTTAACTGATAAACGATGTTTGGTACTGTGCTTTAAATAAGTGGAACCTCATACTCACTTGCAGAACTGCCCCAAACTCCTTTCAAGCCTTGACCAAGTATCCCCAAACTCCCAGATTAGGCAGATGGGAGAAAAACAAGGAAAAAAAAAAAAGTATCTCTGGGCAGAGTTACACCACTCTAAATAGATGGGTATTTAAACAGACTTCAACTCTATTACAGTCAACTCTTTAAAGTGCCTTGAAAAGAGCATTTCTTGTGCCTTAGCTCAGAAATCAGGTAGAGAAAAGATTAGGCTGAAATGAAAGAGGCAGTCTCCTCACACGGGCTCACATCAGAGCAGCTAGGCCGAGGCAAACCTGCAGGAAAGACAAAAGCACATTGGGAGAAGGCCAAGTATTTGCTACTGGAAACAGGAAAGAATAAGGTTCTAGCTACCTCACTCAAAATGTTAAGCTAGGTCTCATTGCCCAAATTTGCTCCATGTCTTAATTAAAAGATGAACATGGATAACATGGGTAAGAAGATTTGTACCAACTCACTTTTAGAGGCAAGATTAAATAGAGTAGCGGTCATCTGAAACAAGGTGATGGAGTGGGAATAGGACAAAGAGCAATAAAATCATAAAATGTCATCCTAATTTTGAAAGTACAAAGATAAAAATATTTCTAAAATAGTGGGCACCCAATAGAATCATCAGAGATGAGTTTTTTAAAAGAAGGTTGCCCATTAAGTTAAGTTCTTGGTCACAGGATACTGTGAGGATGAAAAGTATATTGGGGCTCACAAGGAGAACATACAAACAGGGCTATCAAAAACTAACAAACTAAACATCTCAATGACATTTCTTACGAGACAATTTCTAGCATTACCTCAAAAAGGGGTCATCATTTGTTTTGTCTGATTTGTGATCAAGTTACAAATTGAGTTTTCAAAGGAAAATGCTTCAATACATACAGGCATGTGGCATGCACAATTTGAAGGTTTGGCTTGAGGTAATTTTATTAGTTTTGCTTCTTAAAAAAGAAAAAACACACACACGAAATATGAGTGCATGAGTGCATTCTTCACACCCACAGTAGCTTCACAGCGCCTCTGAAATATTCAGTATTTCCATTCAGTATTTCCTTCATGACATAAAAGGAAAATGCACAAATTAACTCATCCCTGATGGGGCAGAGGGACCATTCTGACCTGGCGGTAACATTCATAGAAGGGAACTGCTGTGTTGCAGCTGTTTTCAGACTATGGTGGGAAAAAAGGCATAAATAATCTATGAAAGCCCCACCACAAACATTACACTCCTCTCCAAAAGGAGAGATATTCCTTTTTGAGATAAACGTCTTGAAAAGAAGAATGCCTGATGATTATGGTCTACTGATTACAAAACAAAACAAAAAACCTACTATATCTGCTATATTGTTTTTATTTTCATATTTTTAATACCTTGCATGACGCACAACATCATTTGTTTATCTATGATCTGAACAGCGCCCAGCATCACCTGATCCACTCACACAGCTACATGCATCTGGCATGTCACAAACACACACTCTGGCTTTCAGTGATATTCACATATTTTCAGTATCAGATGATGTACCTTTGAAGCCATGAGGAAGGTTTGAGATTTATTGGTGATTATCAATTATTCACCGTGAAAAATACAAATACCACCAACAACTTTTTTTATTTGTTAATGTCAAACCACACACAGAGTATTTGCAGTTCCAGTATTTATAATCTACTTTTCTACTAGCTGCAAACTGTGTGAAATAAGACTGTCTGCATAAGTCAGAGCTCACAGATAAAACATTTGGAAATTTGGAGGAAAAACAAATCCTTCTGTCCCTTTTTCTGGATTTATAATGACAGTGGAGAGATTTCTGACCACATTTAAAGAGAAAAACAGCTGTGGTACCTCTCCATGCTTCACCACTCTCTAGAGAAAAATGTATGGAATGTATTTAAATAATGCAGTTGAACTTTTTACGAGCAAAAATCCTTCTTCATTTTGAATTACTTATTTGTAATGAGTTACTTGCTCAGAGCTGGCCAAAATAAAGTTTATCCATTTAGAAAGAGCTAGCCCAGGCAGAACTCTCAGAATTCTGCCTTAGTACTGTTAATCCTTCATTGTTAATTCAGTATGTTAAGAGAAAGGAAGCTGATTTTAATTCATTTAACAAAACCCCAAAGACTAGATTGTTCTGTTATGAACAAATGCTTCAAAGATTTTCTGCCAGTGCTGTTTCCTCTCCAGCTGGGAATAAATTTTTCCCCCCTATTAATACAAGTCAATCATTCTCTGCCTCTCAAATTCATCTTTGAAGTTTCCAGTGATCTCAATGTTCCTTTTATGAACACGGATTTCTTCTGAGTACATAAGAATTCCTTCTTATGAAAAGACATTTAAATTCATATTTGTTATTAAGTTTAGAAAACTTGAACTATAAGTTTGATACGACATGTATTAAAAGTACTGGCAATGACTGATGATATCTATATACAGTATGACTGCCAAAGGATGTCATCTTAGTACTTCTAAAAAGATAACCGTGTTCCACAGTTACGTACCCCTCCAGGCATTTTGGTAATGCAAACCGTACTGTGAGGTGATCTGTGATAAAACACAGATGTTTTGAAAGGGGAAGGCTTACAGAAAACACAGAGAAGAAGAGTGCAACCACCTCGCACAATACAAGTCAGAGCAATCAAGTCACTGCAGCAAAAATAATTACTTTCCATAAAGTAAAGCACAGAGGGCTCAACAGCAGTCTTTTCTCTGCAATCCATTTGTAACGCAAGACGTTGGAAGGGCGCCAGCATTTCCGAAGGTTTATGCTAGATCAAAGGTGGTAACAAAGACACCTTTTGCCAAAAGCATCCTGTCTGAGTAGCAGTGTGATGGATCAGAGCAGCTCATTCTCACCTCCCCGAATGAAGAGTCTCTTTCACGACTCTCTGTCTCCAAATTCTCCTTTGGGAAGAGCGAGCTCGCTGTATTTCCATCTGATATTAGTCTTCAAGCATAAATAAGTATATGGAGATGAGCTAAAACGTCTCATTGATTAAAAATCTACACTGTGAGCTTGTCACATTTCAATGTGCAAATTGCTTCTGTCTGGCCCGCATTCAGCAGTCAGTCATCTAGATATACATGCACTGATCTGCCTTTAAGCTTGTTACTGCAGCTGAACCGCAGATCAAAAGCAGCAGCAGAGAGGTCTGTCTCTATAGTGACTTTGCAGGTAACAGTGTATCTGGTCAACTGATTATCTAATGAGATGAGGGTGTTACCGCGACCTTTCTGCCTAAAGGCAAACACACATAAAGAGCTGTGAAGAACTGCTGGGCCTGGAGTTCAGAGCAAAACCTTGGGTTCCTACCACTGGTTGCAGCACTTTAACTACAGCCAGAAGTCAGAGAGCCTGAGAAAACAAGATGGAAGACCTTGGATACCAAGTCCTCATAGTCATAACGTGTTATATGTTTAAAGCCCATTCTTAAACACCAAAAGCACCTAGGGAGTTCTCTCCTTTTCCTGAAAAATAAACACAAAAATCAGCCTTAATGAAAACCAGGATTAACTATCTGACCTCAAGGATTTGTGGTGAGTAAATGCAGAGAGACTGTACACAAAACACAGAGTGGCTGGGGAGCCGTGACGTATTTCTGTGTCACACATTTGGTTATAGGCCTCTGCGGCCCAACATTCAAAGGCTGAAACTGCACTCTTGAAAACAGTGGTCAGATTTGCCTAGTTAACTTATTTAAAGCAAAGCGATATGAAAGAATCTATCAGAGATTCTGTATTTGCCTTGTCATGGTAATATATTTTTAACCTCCCTCCTCTCCCCCTTAGGAGAAGGAATTTCTAAGTGATTTCTGCTAATTGAGAACAACATGTTCGTAAAAACTGTTCGTGTAGGAGTTTGGGCTTAAGTCACAGCGCGGGTAACAAGATTATTTTCTAAAGGCTCCAAGAAACAAATATTTAGTGTAATCCAGATCCTGCAGAATATCCAAAAGCAAATGGGAGAAATAGGTATCAGCCTTGACCAGAAGTATATTTAAATACATGTGAAGAAAGAGCCTATTAGTATTTATTTTAGGAAGGTACATTAATTCAAACATGATAATGAAAGTAAGGTACTTAATGTAACAATGTTAACAGTCATCATCAGCATAAATAGGAAAAAAGCATGTAAGGCTTGTTTTCTGGCAAGAGCTGAAGCAAAAGAAGGCAAGAACATACATCCTCTCTAGAATATTTTTTGCTATTCAATAGTGCTTGGTCCAAATCTGTTCTCCATTACCCTGTTTTATGTTAAAAGCAACCAATATTATTTTTAACAGCTGAAAATGAGAGAAGGATTGGCAACCTCCCCATGCTTACCTCTAAAGAAAAAAAAAAACAAAAAATCAAATGGCAGAGAACCATAGAATACCATTTTTTTATGAAAGAGGGCTATTAAAATGGTATTATTCCTGAAATATTATTTTCTGTACCTCATTCTCTCTCAAAAATGCATGTTTTTTTATTGTTACTTCATGCTGACAACCTACAGCTTTAAAGAAAAATGCAGCACCTGCAGAGACTTTCTCGAATGAGAATTTTAAACAACGCTCATTAGACTTGTTACAAAATTTGTGATTTAGATATTATCACATGCTTGTACAATGAAGGGAGGAGAAGCCTCTGAAAACAGCAATGAACCTGTTGCTTCTAAAAGAAAAATTAACATGCATACTGCCTATAAACAAAATGCACGCACACACATGTACGTACACACACACGCAAAAAAACAAAGCAATAGAAAAGGGAAGATAAATGTGTGATGGCTATTTTCAGATTATGCATGACACATACCAGCATGTACATCATACTGATACGCACAATAGTCTCACGTTTGCCCATTTAGCTGTATGTGGTGGGCAACGGTGCAGAAAGCAAGAGGCATTTCTGAGAGGGAAATTGCATAGAAATAAAGTCATTTTCAGTTGCCCAGCATTTTCTCAGGCTGAAGGCCATGCTCTCTGACAGAGAGTTATGAAGAAGGTGGGGCTGATCTGCAGCAGTTCATGAGCACTGCATTTGACCCAAGTTATTAAGATAATGATACAGTAGCTATGTTGACATTTTTACAGAATGCATAACCTGGATCTTCCAGGCTACCAGAAAAGCAAAGCTACCAGAAAAACAAAAAAATAAAAGCAATGCATTGATAAGTAACCTCGAGGTTTATGGAGGGAAAAAAAGAAAAAAAAAGAAAAAAAAAAAAGGACTTTAAAAGAACTGATAAATAAGTCTATAAAGGAGCTCTGAAAAGTGACTGTCATCTCCATAATTCTTGGCTCAGCCATCCAGAGACAAATCAAAGATACCTGAAATGGTTATGGAGCAGTTCGTGTGTGCCTTGACCAGGGCTTTCTGCAATGGGCAACTGCTGAAAGGCCATTAGGAGGGACCTGAGCCACTCGTGCCCAGCTAGACTTGTGTGCAGCGGCCCACCTTGGCAACTGGGCATGCCTTGGTTTTTGAGTTCTGAATACTTATTCTCTTTATCTTCCACAGTTTCTGCTAAAATAAAACCATAACTTTGTTTCAGTGAAGTTACATGCTTACATCTCTCCAAAATGCCAGACCCAATCTAGCTTGCAAAGCAACCATGGTTTATACCCAGGGACTGGATCCCTGAAACAGGAGAGTTACTGGATGAAGGCAAAAGCCATAACAAACCAAAGCAGAGCTTAAGTCCTTAAACAGCAGTATGTATACCTAGTTCCCTAGAAGCTTCCAAACCTGTCTGACTTGGATTTATTTTATGGACCTGACAGAAATGCCTTCTTCTCCAAACCATTCTGTGAATAATAAGAGGCCTCTCTCAAATCCCTTCAATAACACAAGCATTTTAAGGCCTGCCTCACATGGAGGAGAGGTTAGTATCACCAGAACTCCTGATTTTGAGCTCTCTTTTATATAAGGCAATTCTCCTGAAAACAGAGAACACAGCTTACAAAAATGAAAGAAAAACAGAACCACAGATGGCTCCCTTCAAAATAAAAGAAAGTTCTGCAAGGACTCATTTCAATAGGTGAGCTGAAACACGTCCTTTCCTCCCTAAAGCAGGGAAGGAAGCCTGTGACTGTTGTCTGCATATGCATAGCCTCAAAACCCCACAAATTTGCCTCCCCACGCAGAAAACAACTGCTCCTGCCCTAGTCTGTGCTGCTTTAGGGAAGCTGCATGTTCTTTCATTCTAGGATGAGCACGACCCATACCGTTTTGTGAAGTTCTCAGCAAGCACAGCCATTCGCCTGACTAACATACATATGAGCTCAAGCAGTTTACGTCAGGTGACAGATGCTGTCTCCTGCCCTTCCACTGCCTCTGAGAAAGGGATGGCCAGTATATTTCAAGGCAAGTTAACATGCAAGGCAGTGAACTGTGATGAGTGGGAGGTCGACTTTCACTTCATTCGTCCATCGTTGCTGAAGAAACATAGCTGACAGCTGGAGTAGTAACCTCTTAAACCAACTCAGCGTGAAATTCCAGAGAATTTCAGTTGAGGCCCTCAGAAACTAGATGGCTTTAATCACCAGTTTGCTGGGTTGGCACAAGATGGTGGGCAAGGACAAGGTACCATGCTTAGAGCTGGTTCTTGTTATGTCCCAACAGCGGTGGCCACAAGATAAAGTATCCATCATCTTCTGCCACATTTAATCCAGAAATGCCTACTGCAATTTGCAAGGGTCTTGCTATCACTTTAATCCTTGCCAGAAAACAAGGATGATGAATAAATTGCTGTGTAAATATGCACAGTTCAAAACCTGTTTGCTACTGCCAGGTGACAGATTCAAAGTTGCATCTAACTCTTAAGTGACACAAGGCTAACAATATGGGAAGAATTTTGCTTCGTTTCCATTAGCTTTAAAATGAAAGGTTTTCAGGAGCTCAGACTGAGTTGTAGCACAATGTCAGAATACCTAAGCATAGAAAATTACAAAGCATTGTTTCCTTGAAATTCTTTTCAGCACAGTAAGTTCTGCCTGAGAAACAAACGATCATTTCCACAAATTGATACATTTTCATTTTTTCCTCTCTTATAGAGATACGGCAGACTTATGGTTTCCCCAAAGTAATTTCTCCAAGCTTTCCAGGCTCTATTTAACACACAAAACGACGCAAAATCATTTTTAGATATCCATTCTACTGTGAGACATGGGCATTCATAACTGTCAGTGACCTACAGAAGCTGTTGCTGTGTGATACCAAATTCTGAGCTGACAAATAACATTTGCCATAGTTCTAGCTTTAATATTTTAGGGTGAGGAATCACCTGAGCTGGCAGTGGCTACATTTTGTACGACTAAGAAGTAGGAATAGCTTCTTCAGCATACATTCAATTTAATAGGTTACAACACAAAGGGCTTTATTATCACTGGAATGAACAAAATTTGGTTTCTAAACAGCTCTGACCTCTTGTAGTTGATTGTCTTTTTAACAGAATTTCGTAAAAGCAAAGAGTTTCTCCAAATATACAACAAAGATCCAAAACAGAAATAGATAAGAGGTAGAAGGAGATTAACACTGTTGCTGGCCAGGACAAGCTTTGCTGAGCTCACAGCTTGCAGGACACTGAGGAATTAATGCTTCAGGGCATGGCTTGGAGATGGCCAACCCAGATAGTCTGCGGCCATGAGCAGGGCGATGGTGTCCCCTGCACGTAGCCTCTGCACCCGTCAGGCAGCTCTCACGCATCCTCAAGAAGACACTGATTCAACCCACCATATCTGGCAAAAAAAAAATGACTTTCTTTGGTTTGGTGATTTTTCTGCCACATGAGATAGCCAAGCTGCTATCTGCAGAGAGGTGAGCCCCGGAGACGATGAAGGAAGGGGCAAGACCCCCTCTTTCAGCAGTATAAGCTGTCATGTTTCTTCAAGCCACTTTGTCCAACTTCAGAGGCCAGGTTCTCTTGGGCACGGACTTCAGCTTTTCTTGCTCTTCAGCAAGGGAAGTGCTTGGTAGGACTTTTCTCTCCTTTAAGCCCTCCCTGTTTCCATGAAGCTTGTAGGACAGCATTTTAAAACTCTAGAAGAACGCAGTGCAGGCTCTCCTTCCCTTGCCCTCCACGGACAGAATGGGGGAGGCATGCCTGGAAACAGGGGCTCCTCACACGTCTGCCAGAAACATTTTTCTGTCAACTGGGGCATTCGTAGGGCCAAAAAGCTCTTGGCAAATCCAAGGCAAGTTTCCTCATGGATTCTTGGTGAATAATACGTCTCAGCACAAACTGCTCTATGGGCCTTGTTCTCCCAGTAACCAGCTGGGGGGTCCACCCTGGAAAAGTTCAGGTCTGGCGAACAGCTGCAGGCCGCTGCAGGATCCAGCTCCCTCCAAGTCCAGAGATTAATTTTATTTTTAGCTGAAGCTGGATCCAAACCAAATAATCTGTAAGTGAGCTGGAAACCACCGTCTAGCCACCTTAGCAGGCATAGGTTTTCATCACGCTGTTCCTTTGTCTTCTACTCTGTCACTACCGGGTTTTGACTTATGCAGGGCCAAACAAGCAACATATCTCCCCCTGCCCTGCTCTCCCCGTGGCTTCATGGGAGCTCCTAGGGGAGTGCTGTCTCGAGCATAAAACCAAGGGTAAAAGCTCCAAGTTTCATTTCCAGTTGGCAGTCACACCGTGTGATTTTGGATAACTCAGTCCTTATGCTCAAATTCCTCTCATGCACTACAAGGATCATATCCACCCATCTCAGTAAGAGACCATAAGGCTAAATTTAGTAAATGGCTTCAAAAATGCCCCCAAAACCTCAAACAAAGGGTTATTATAAACATAAAAAGGCCTAGGGAATCATCTTGAGTGCTATTCTAAAGCACTGATCCCTCAAATCTCTTGCTTTTGTGAATCTGACTCAAAAACATATTTTTAAATTATTTTTCAAAACACTACAAAAATAGAAGCCTCCTCTAGGGCACATTTTTTCTTTATGCAGTCTTAAACAGGTAAGACGTTTTAAAGCTTTTTTTTTTTAAAGCACATATTGACACATTAAAACTTAATAGTTCTTTGCAAGACATTGCATTTTATAATCAAAACCTCCTTAGAATTTTCATTAAAAAATGAAATCACTGATCCAACAAACCATAACAGCTGCAAATTGGGTCTGAAAATAATACTTATGCATAAAAACCTACTTATTAATATTTTGATGAGGCTGAGGTATGTATTTGAATCAAGAAAAGGCACTTTTTTTTGAGAACTATTGACTTTCATGGGAGATCTCTCAGTGGCTTAAGAAAGTTATCGCATATGTAGATATTAACGGTAATGGTGAGTTATCAAAGACTACAGAACTTATGTTTCTTCTTGACACTGAGGAAGAACAGAGTCCAAAAGTGATACCCACACCCTCCAAGTGAAAAAAAAAAGAACTACACTTTTTTTGTACACCTGAGATTGAGACCTTGACCACTGTGGACCATTAATAGGATACCTGGAGACAGTAAAGCAACAGTTTTTTTTCATTGTTGTCAGGACTAGCCTTTTTAAGCACTAATTCTGAAAAGTCAAGTCTGGCTGCTTGGTAGGGTTTCTTCTCTGAGAAGCCCCCTGGCCCAGTATGACCTCTCTCACTGGACAGCTACACCATTACCCCTCTGTTTAGGTCAGACATAAAACATTCTGCCTTGGGGAGTCAGTAGCAGTTCAGTTGCCCCCCCCTTTTTTTTTTTTTTTTTTTTTAAACTTACACCTGTATTTTGCATGTTTTGGATCAGGAGCAGAAAACAGCAAGCTGAAGGATGCAGTCCAGAGGGAGCACTGCAGGGAGGAGGTCATCGTAGCCCAGGACTCGGGTTGCAGGTGCCTGGTGCCTCTCCTGGCCCTACAGAGCGCACAGCATCAAGGAGGATGAAAACAAGGTCTTTCGCAGAAACCCTGCAAAAGTTAGGGCTCGAGCCACCTGATACAAGACTGGAAGGACAGTGATGGGCTTTACTTGAACACATGGTGGATAGACACTCCCAAGCAGCTGGCAGTTTGGCACTTCTGGGACCGGAGAAAGGCTGGAGATTCCCTCCTGCAGGGTCAGAGGCTTCTCCAACTTCTGAACAAACACTCTGTCTTGGGAGATTTTTTGTTGGTGAGGCCCCAGACTTGGGAGGACACAAACAGGCAGTTGAGGTTCATCCATCCCTTCAACTCCAAAAGCCCCTGTTGCTCATTCATGTGGGTACCAATGACACTGCTCAGGGGGCCTAGGGCTAGTGAAGAATCACTAAGGAACAATAAGGACTGGAGTGGAGGGGTGGTGAGTGCCTGTTGTGTTCAGACAGTGTTCTCCTTGATCCTAAGAGGAAAAACTCAGGAACAAAAGCAGATACTTCCTACAAAAACAGCCAGCTGCACAGACGGTGCTTATGACCATGGACCTCTTGTGAGGAACAAGGATTACTAGTGAGGTTGATGTGACCAAGTGGGGTGATGTTTGGAGCTCTTCTAGGAGATGAACATCATGTGGGGTGGGAGCTTGTAGGACAGTATCAGGAAGGAGGCCAGTAAGGGTGATGCTGTGGTGAAAGGTTGTTACAAACCACATGATCAGAGTGAAGAAGTGGACATCTCTGAAAACCAGTTCAAGTAGATCTGTATACCATGGACCCTATTCCTGATAGGAGATTTTGAACTCCCTCAAGAGGGAAATATAGCAAAATGCATCTAAAGGAGATTTAAAGGAGGGTGCCAGTGAGAATTTCCTGACATAAATGCTAGAAGGGCCATGAGGGATGCCAGTCTCCTGGCAGCAATAGTTATTAGGGATGTTAGAATAAGCCCTAGCAAAATGAATTCATTAGTATCCAGTAGCATATGTAAGCCAATGGTTAAAACCATAATTTTATAGTTCATATATTTATTACATGCCTCTCACCTTCAAATACGCTCCATACCTGCTGTAGAAATGTGGTTTAAATCAAATATACAGGCATACACAGAAAGCAAAGGACTCCTAATAGAATGTAACAACCACTTTCCTTTTAAAGTATCTGCCATCTTATTTTCCAGTCATATCTTCCAAGGCCAACAAATGATACCATATCCTTCAACCACAAAGCAAAAATAATGCCTGTTAAATCTTCAGTCATATAACTCCAGCTTGGATCACAATTAGCAGAACTAAACCCTCTTGAAGTCCTCAAAAACAGTCATTAGTGCAAACATTGCTTGAAAATGAAAGAGTCGCAAACAGCAAACAAACTACATCTTCTGTAGCACATAGAGCCCTTATTGCTGAAAACACAGCTGTCAAGCATTACCTGAAGTATTTTTGCTGTGCAGCTCAAGTAGTTTAAATCAGCCAAACCTCAAACAGAGTTTCACACCCTCTAATCATGACACTAGTATCGGAGGGGTTCTCAGGGTTGGTAATCTACATAATTTCCCACTCACAGTCAAGAAACCCCGGCCTTATTTCAAGTAGTTCATATTATTATTGGCATTTCTTTAAAAGAATGCCTTTTTGCCAACAGGCATAAGAAATCCCTAGCTAATATTTTTGGAGGGTAAGCCAAATAACATATGTTCGTTGGACAGCACCTGCCTCTATTTTGAGGTATCTTCACAAACTGGAGTGGGCTTGATTCTAGAGAACAAGGCATGAAACAGGTCCAAAATATTTGCTGCCTCAGCAGTTAAGGGGGTGACTAATGCAGACCCTGCAAAGGAAACCTTGTGAAACAGCCGGTCAGGTCCCGCACCCGGCGCAGCTGCACGGCACACGAGAAACCAGCTACTGCACTGTGTCTGTAGGCCCTGTTACCTCCCCACGAGCTTCACAGGTGATTTAATATCATGATACAACTTTTCATGAGAAAGTTTAGGCTGTCACAAGTTAAAGGAGATGATTGCAAAATCCTGTTTTAGGCAGACGGCGCCAATTCCCATTCTGTTTTCTCAACCAAACTTAAACTGTCTAATAGAATAATTTCAAAGAGTAAAATGCTGTTGAGACGATTAACACACACAGACAACATAGGTGCCATTACCTAAAACTCAAGTCCAAATGAAAAAGCAGGGCATTAAATGACAGCAGTTCTCATTTCAAATAGGTTTGTGTAGAGGCCAAACCTATGCCAATGTAACTTCAAAGGGCTATACTTCACTTTGACAGAAAATGAAAGTCCAGAGAGATGACCAAAATTCAGCTTCCCAAATTACTTCTCCAACTAAGGGATTTATTAGCCTGACCACAATGAGGGAGATGAAGAGATTAGAGAATGCAAGTGTTTAGTCAGAAGAATTTACCAAAATTGAATTAATTATGGGTTTACCTGGGAGAAAAAGAAAGCCACAAGTAGCTCATTTTCCCTTTAAAATACTTGGGAGAAAAAATACATTGAAATGTGGTTTTGTTCTTCCCCCTATTAGAGAGACTGTCCATCGAAAAAGTCAGCACTTCAAGGTCAGTGACAACACAAATTTTGAGTGTAAATGCAGGCTCCAAGGCCAGCAAGGACCCTAAATAAGTTTTTATCTAAAATAGACAGACACCTCTGAAAGTAAGGGAGGCAAATTGCTGCTAGGCCCCGCTGGGAAATTCAGCTCCTTCCCTGCAGCTCCTTGTAAAGGCAGTAGCGCAGCTTCTTGTAAAGAAAACAGATTTTACCAACCTGCTTTGGAGGACAGCAAAACTGTCTCTTATACCATCGCACCATGAGGACCAGCAGCCAAGCTTTAGGGTGTTACTCCATGTGACAGATCCTTTGGAGACTGAATTGACCAGAGTGTTTCCAGTCCTTCACCTGGTCCTACAGCAATCACTTCTGACGTTCCATCACATCTTTGGCTAGAGGTTATCAATCCTTCATCATCTCCGGTGGGTTTTTTTTGTTGTTTGGTTGGTTTGGGGTTTTTTTTGTTTTCTTTGTTTTTTTTTTTTTTGAAGCATTTCACAGACCCAGTTTAGAGCATGGACAGCTTTAAAGACAGACACATACGAGGCTGAGGTTTCCCAGTGTCCCTGCAAAAATCTGCTACAAGGGCACAAAGGAAAGGGTGTGTTTCTGCATGTGTTTTCTTCACATGCATATATGCATGGACACGTACACATGCCGAACTTTTTGTCCCACAGAAGCACAGCTTGGAGATAGTTATCAGGTCAGAGGAGAAACCAATAGAAGCTGGAAACTCTTCATCTGGTTTTGCTGATGAGGGATACAGAAGGATGCAAATCCTCTGCCTGCAATACCACCACCAAAATGGCTTTCTAGCTGATAGTGCTTCATGAAGCAACATCTTTCTCCAAATCCATATTCATATATACCAGTACTGTGCTGGAAGAGCAGTCATAATCTCATTGGATTATGAGAAGACCAACAGACATTAATACATAAATAAAACTCACTAAATTTGCCTTTGATTGCAGCATTTTCTCCACCTTAAATTCCTTCAGGAAGTGTCAGTTAGACTTTGTGTCAATTAAATTTCTTGTAATAATAAGTTTTGTTGTCAAACCCTACCACACGCTTGCTGCCCTCCACCCACTGAGGTCTAAACCGAAGTCAGTTCAGCGATGAGCTTCTCTAAAACCATCTCTTCCGTCAGTGATCAGTGAACAATTTCTGGCGGCCAGCTGGTATGACAAATCCTCTCGGATCCCACAACCATGTAGCAAGGCAGGACAACACAGCCTGAGGTCTAAAACACCTTTCCTTGCTTGATTGCATTCTGACACTGCTGTTTTGAGCACGACCTAGGAAAGCAAGGTTGTCATAGCACAAGTCACAGGAATTAGTCAGAACTTGTGGCTCTGGCCACATCATCTAGCTACACCAGCTAAAAATGTGAGGGCTCTCAACCCAGTGCTTGAGGAGAAGGTTACCACTCTTCAAAGCGGCCAGCAGAGCTATTTAGACGATGCTCCCTAGCCCACTCCTGTCAAAATCTGCCAGATGTGTGAAGACCTACAATTTAAACTGTATAAACTAACACAGCTAATTCATAGCATGGGGACAGCTGAGTTGCAGCCAGAGAAGGAGCTGCTGTTGTTGTCAGCACCTATGGCTCAGAAGGACAGGAGCAGCCGTGAAAGCAGACTTTCTCCTTCGTGTCCAAAGAAGTATTGTTCTGCCCATAGGTCAAGGAGCACTGCCAGGATACTCTGTAGTGTGTCTTTAAGCAGTAATGGAAGGGAATGACCACAAATGCTATGAACTAGAAGTGCAGGAAAGCTGTGAATTGTCCACGCTTACCAACAAGGTAACCAGACACAGCATCTTGTCCTGGGCTGCATGAGATGCCTATGAAGGAACTCACTCCTAAATTCAGGGCCCTCAGACTACAAACGCCCTGGCTGTTATGGAAGTTATCCCTTCTCACACAAGGTTGGTCAACACAGGGGAAAAGTTATTGAGGAAGTGGTAGATTCTGAATACTCCTGTATAAATTCAGACCTATGCTCACCAAGCCAACCCAAGAACTGCTTCGTGGTCAATCCTGTTCTCTCTCCAAAATCTCCTATTTCTTAGAGCACTGCACCTAAGAAAATCCTTATCAGAGGAAAGTATGCCACAAAGAGCATGAGTAGTGGAATGGCGAGGCAGTGGTTAAAAATAAAAGCAGCATACGTAATGGGAGAGAAAGTGCTCATAGCTGTGAGCCTGCAGAAGGTCATGAGGAACAGTGGCACATAACCAAAGAAATGATAAATGGATTTGGCATCTGCATTAGCTTCTCAGTAAAATCCCATGAAGACTATTCTGGCTTTTCTACCATCCACGCACAAATCCAACATACACAACGCATTGATTCAATCCACCACAGTACTTTTAAGTGTCAGAGCTTGCTCTTTTGCTCCCTCTTTTTTTTTCCCCCCAGCAAAGGCACAAACCTTCTACTTCCCTCGCAAGCAAAACTCTTCATGTAAAGTAACTGTTTACCCAGAAAACCTCCCCAGCCAACCTTCCTGGTGATGAGACAAGCAGCAAAGACTGTAAAGTAGCCAAACTAAAAAAATGTTGAGGGAGTTAGGATTGCAGATGTTCATGCTGGCTTCTCCCTTCACTCTTGAAATAGTTAATGAGCACAGTGTTCTGAGCAAGTGCAGGGCTCCTCCAAGCCCAGCTTGAATGATTTGATACATTAAATGCAAGACTAGAACTATAAACACAGAAAGAGTCTGAAAAATAATCTGATCCCAGGCAAAAAGAAAGCCTAAATCATCAAGTTTAGCCAAAGAATAAGATTCTGCTGAAAATAATGTGGCATTTCTGTCTTTTCAAAAAAAAAAAAAAAACACCCCAGTGTCTTCAAACAGCACAAGGCTAAAGTAATCTCAACATCCTCTTTCTGAGCTTGAACACTGCAGACAGCAGGATTGCCTTGCTGCTCTTTAAAACCAAGAATACGAAAATAAAATTAATAAATACTGGCAATTTAACTGCTCCATGATGAGTTTAATAAGAGCACTAATGAAACAGCCAAACTCATGCCAATTAGAGGCTGCTACTCTTTGAAATAGCTATAAGGACCTGCTGAGTGGTATTAGAGGAGGAGGCTGGCTGAACAGGATGAGGAGTGGGGCAGAGTTGCAGAGACTTTCTAATGTCTCAGGAAAAGGAGAAAGATGGTAAACTTGCACTCGTGAAGTTGTTAGCAGAGTGCAGCAACAGGACAACTTTTGCCTCCAAGTACTTGGAATAGTAGAGTGAATAATAAAATGTCTAGGCATCTACTGGCAAGACAAAGTGCAGAGCAAACTGGAAGAATTTAATCCCCAAAGCATGGCCCAAGAATGACAACACACCAGAGCCCCCCATTTCGCACCAGAGTCCCAGCCCTTGCTTTCCATTTCCAGCTTACTTTCTATTTGTTCTTTCTTTTCTCAAAAGTGCTGTCAAACTCCCGAGCTGCCAAAGCCAGGGAACTTCCAAAATTCAACTTAGAAGCTTGGCAATAAATAGGGGAAATGTCTCCACATTAGCTAAGCAAAATTGTATTTGTAGGAGAAAAAAAAAAAAAAAAGTTCCAGAAAGATGAGCAAAAAATGAAATCGCTTAGTTTGACAGCTGGAGCTGGACTCTTTCAATATTGCACCAGCAAAGATCACTTTTCTGAAAGAATTGTTGTGTGGGTCACACAGAGAGCAACGGCAGGGGTCGTTTTTAATAAGCATTTGGTAGCAGATTATAAGAAAAAGGGAATGACAAACAATTTTCTTATTTTAGGGGATGAACAGCTGGTATATTTTAGAGAAGATGGAGACCCAGGCTCTGTCTTTACTATTTGGTAGCTGAATCTCTTTTTTAAATAGATTTTTTCCAGATTGGTTAATGCCCCGATCAACAGCAGTTTGCAGCAGAATAGGAAGTTGCTCTTAAGCACGGATGTAGACTAATGAATATTTTGAAACTCCACGTTATGTTAAATATGTCTATGTATGTTTTTGTGGATAATACAGAGAAAGAATAAAAACTGTGTTGCATATGTTTAATAAAATAAAGAAAGAAACACTGCAGGGTTTCCTCTTGCTGTTAAGTTTTTTTTTCCCCTCTCCAAAAAAATATTGGACACTGCAAACTGAAGAATACTGGTAATACAGTGATCAGTCACACCTTCTGCAGGACAGTATAAAATGTACATTTTAAAACAGGAAAGTGTACATATCAACTGCATTTTCCATATCAGCTGCAATTTTTCCTTTTGTAGCTTATGCTCTAATTTGAAATTGACAGAAATCAAAGGGTTACGCCTCTGCTATGAAACTGAAACTGGAAGGGGTTGACACACTTCTCTAAATTAAGATGAATCCAAGGGATCAAAAATATTCTAATTAATGAAAAATTTTTAAAAGCCTTCTTTTCAATGAGATTGTTGTACAGAAGCGTCCTTCTGTGATCAGCTTTGTACGCTTGATTGAATAACTCTGCTTGTTTTTTCTGATGATCAAAACCCTACTCACAAAGGTCCCCCATGCTCAGATACCCATCTTCAAGACATCAGTCTCTAGTGCTGCTATCCAAGTTGTTAGCGTGACTGGTGGTCTTTCTAAAGATGCCTAAATCAAGCTGATTAATTGAGCACGTGCCTCTGTTTACAGGTAGGCACCACATACAGTGCTGCTTTCCTAAAACGGTCATTCCAAGGAGCTATTGCTCCAGTGATGCCCTCCTTGGATCCTGAGTCTCCGGTTCCTTCTCTCTGCCCTCACTCATGGAATAGGCCCTAGTGTTGCATCCTCATGTGCGCAGAGCTGGGCAGAGGTCCCTGCCTGCCTGACAGACCCGCTCCTTTGTGTGTGATTTCTTTCGGCAGAAAGCTGCCGCACTTGGGTTCAAATCCATGCTGTGTGGCTCCTGCTGGAAAGCGTAGGGTCCAAATGAGGGGTGTAATGCGACTCGCAGTGTTAGCAGATGCTTCCCGTCATGTGCCTGCCAACAGACACAGGCAAGAAGGCCAAGAATGCATGTGCATTTAGGCACATACATATGTTACTGCTCTCTCCTGGCTGTCTTCACTGGCCAGCTGGGTGAGAAGTCAGTGGCACAGGTGCCAGCAGGTTTTGCATGGGGTACCCCAAGACTGAAAGCTTGGGGCCAAGGGGTCTGCAAGAGGCAGCAGTTCCAACTCCTACCAACTTTTGAAGTGCTTTGTTCAGAGGCGATGCACAATGGTGTTCAACAGCATCTCGTCTCTTCAAGGGATGGGATCTTCCAACACCTGAGACTTTGGGCATGCTCATCCTCGCATTTGAGAAGGCAAAAAATAATCTGGCATGGCCCTCTTCAGAGAGTGCCAACAACAGTTGCTAATTTATCAAACACTGATTGCTAAATATAAGGTTTGGGGAAAGTCTCTTTGTTAGAAACGCAGTACACAGCCTTTTTCTGAAAACAAAGCTGTATGGAAAGAGGGCGATATGCAATACACGGTTTTTCTCCCCTAGTCTCAATCACTATAGTACATGGCTTTTATTTATTTTTTTCCTGAACAGATATTCATCTGCACCACCCAACTGTCAGCCCCGGGACTGCTGCGGGACTTGGTCAAGTGCCTCCTCCAACCCATTCACCTTTGTCAAAATGAACATCAAAGCCTTCCCTGAACTATTTGAGGAGGGAAAGTTAACATTTACTGTATGTTAAATGTGACCTGGAGACATCTCAGGTCCCTTTGCTTTTACATAAAAGTTAAAAGGTTGAATCACACTGGAAGAGGAATGACAGACTTGGGATTTGCTCAGGTTATCAAGGCTTAGTTGTATCTTTAAAGGCCGACTTAAGAGTCTGGCACAGAAAGCCATGGAGGAGCCTCAATGTTTCTGAGAATCTCATTAGGCACCTACCTGTAATCTCACCCCTTAGCCTTCACATACATATATTTGGTCCTTCATTTCCAGATACGTGTTCTGCAAAGAGGATCCTTTTGCCCTACCTATCTCCTGACATCCTGAAAATAGCTATAATAGGAAACTCTAGCATTGGGAGAGACAGAAGAGGACAACAAACAGTAGACACAATAAAGAAGGTTTCTTTCAGTTTCTGGTACATAGGAAAGTACCTTGGATGAGGTATGCAATAAAACTAGGTCCAGGAAACACTGGGCATTTTCCAAGGATTAAACCACATTCAGAATCAATGGCATAGCTGTGTGAATAGATGCTGCACCTCCTGCAGACAGTACCCCAGCAATAGCTAACCGAACCATTAAGGATGGAGGGAACGAGGAGAGCAACAAGCACACAGGATTTTCTCCACATCCGCCAGGCTTTTCCATAAAACCCTGTAAGACTGAAAACTTCACTTCTAAGAAATGAACTTGCTTACAACTTAGGGCAGAGAGAATGATAGCCCCTAGCTGTGCAGCAACAGCTTCTGCCTTGGCAAAACTAGGTATCACAAAATGAAGGGAGGGAAAAATAAAAGAAAAAAAAAGAAAAAGAAAAGAAAATAGAAATCTTGATTCCTGTCATGGCAACTTAAGAGAGCAGATCACTATGCTGAGCCACACATTTATATTTTTATGCTAACGGCACACAAATCACATTGCACACTGACTCCTTAAACACTTAGGACAAATTATAAGCACAGCTAGATCATTGCTGGCAAAACCACCCAGCTTTTAATAGCCCGTTTATTTAAAACCTGCACACTAGATTTGAGCCTTCTGCACAGTTAGCTCCAGTATGCCAAGTTTCAACCCAAAGTGACTCTTACTATCAGACTATAAACCCCAGAAAATAGGGCTAAGGGCTCATTACGAGCATGGTGACAGACTCCTAATTATAGTGGTGCTATCAAGCATGATAAAGGCTGGTTGGTTTTATTTTAGTCTCATCCAAAGACTTGTTGGATGCTAGATTAGCTCATCTTTTCACTCCTGTTGAATTGCCATATGTTTCTTTTTCTCCTTTATGTAGTATTTGGCTTGAGCTATTTGACAGCATTCAGAAAAACAAAACATTTCTGTAGAGACTTCATTTCTAGTTCTTTCTTTGTAGAGCTTTTTGTTTCATCAGATAAAGCCTCAGATACTATATCTTTATGTCTAAAGCTAAGAAACCACTTCAATTAAAATATGGGGTTAGGATACTCTTACACAGTCCTTATCACAGTACCATGGCATAACATCTCAGTTTATTTCAAAGAAATAGATATTTCAGTAAAAAGCTCTTTTTCTCTCCCTTCCCTTCTATACCACTTCTGTCAGATTTCACATCCATTTCAAATATCTGTAAATAATTAAGAGCAGAATGTAGCATTTCACTAACTGATTGGATTTTTTTATTCATTAATGTCATCCTACCAACACTGTTGCAAAGATCCAAACAAATCAGGGAAATAAACACTACAGTGATGCAAGTTCTTATAAGAAAATCTCCTTGGCAGCTATAAAACCACTGAATTTCACAACCTTATCTACAAGCCAGCACCACCACAGAAAGGAGTTAATCTCTTTCTCTAATCCCAGAAATCAAACAGCTGGGAAGAATTAAGTAGCACCTGTATGCAAGCAAAACTGGAAACCAGTTTGCAAGGTATATGCTCAACAGAAAAGCAAGCCAAAGCCCAGACGCTTATTATTTGATCTCACGGCTATTTGCTGCTTGGAGCAGTGCAATCGCCTTGCACAGGCTGCAGCAGAGGCAATTTAGTTGAGCTGCTCTATAAAATATGCTCAAGAAGGAAGGCAGCTTCAGTTACACAGCAGAACTCATCAAGGAACAAGAGTTTGGTGTCTCATGTGGCTGAACCAGCTTACGACACTTGCACTTCTCGCCACGGCCCTTGCTCACCCACCTCAGCTTCCTCCTCAGCGAGAGCACTTCCACAACAGCAAGTACACCGTTGTTCCACAGACAGCTACTGCCAAGCCACACTTTACCAACATGGACTCATCTTCCAGCGGAAAGGAATTCAATTTCTTTCAGAGGAGAGAAAAAGAAGGGTCCTTGAAAGACCCCCAAACCGGATGGAGAGGCAAGATAATGAGAACTAATAGACCACTTCTGGGGAAAGGAAGGTCACCTGTCACAGCTGCTATTCGGCACTGCTAAGTGGTTTTATTGATGGGTCATTAAAGGAATCCCATCCACCTTCAGCCTGACATGGTCTTATAATGTAGATAATACGGGGGAAAAAAAAAAAAACTAGGAAAAATCTTGCATTCTTAACTATGTGGGTTTGGCAGCTTTTTGAGTATATTCTCTGCTGTTCTTTCCCAGTACTTCTATCTGCATGAGCCAGAGAAAGTAGAAGAATCATTCCCTGTTTAGAAAAGTATGGCTGTAAAAATAGAGTATTGTCTTACCAAGACATCATTAGGAACTGAGAAGTGAGGGATGGTATGAGTTTCAATAAAATTTTCCTGTTTCCTGGATTTCAAATGATATTTTTAAATCCAAGCGCAGTCCTCCTGCTCCCATGCCTTACCTCCACCTGTAGGCTACTGTGTGTGGACTAAACTCCATTGTAATCCTCTTTGCCTGGAAATATGTACCCCCACTGATATCATGATTCTCTGACGCCGAACCCTTTGGTGTAGACTTACAAAAGCTCTATTAATTGCAGTTGCAGATATATAATAGATAAAGACTAACCCAGCTTGTACACGGCTAGTTGTTGAGTCTAAGATTTTAGGAGTTCTGTGAGACAAGCTAGGAGGTGAGGGTCTGCTTCTGTAATTCTCAGCAAATAAGCAAATATAAAATTGAAAGGATAAGACACGTTGATGGCTAGAGCCCAGATACTGCAACTGGAAGACTGGCAGCATAGCTAAGAACAGAGACATTTCCTTGGAGAGTTAGAAAGGCTCAACTGTTCCCCCTTTTCTGTTATCCCGCCAACCATGGCAGTGGCCACTGGAAGACAGAGTCCAGGTCTACCCACTAGAGGGTACAGCCGAAATCCGACTGGCACCCACACTGCCAGGAAGACAGACTCAGTTTCAATAGCGTCTTTACAAAAGTGCAGGGTAAATAAACAGCTAGAGAAAACCTACAGATCTTAGTCTCACCATGGGAAGAAATTAAATTTTCATTGCCTGTGTTGTTCTATTATAATAATTTGTTTTCTACAACTCTATCCAGGAAAAACAGATGCCATTAGCAAGCCCTATTAACAAGTTCAATTTTTAGCTTATACTTTGTAGTTTAGCATAGATAACAGTTACAAGAACTGTATCAAGCTAGCAGATACTGTGAACAATATACATATATATACGCACACGTACTATTTACAACTGCCTGGACCTCTGCTACACATGGATGTTACATGTGCCCTAAAGCCTCTCGAAACACCCCTGAATCAGTCACCATTGAGTTCTGACCCAGCTCCCTCCTTCCTACAGCCCAGCAGATCCCAGCACTCATCCCATCTCCTGGGGCTCCGTGGGAAACAGCATCCCAACAGCACTGGGAAGACTCCTTCGGCTTCCAGCTGGGCCGGCCAGCAGGCACCCAGCTTCCCTGGGAAATCAGTGGCTCAGGATTAAAGACCACTTAGCTGGCGCTAGCCGAAGGTTTTGAGGACTTGCACTCCAGCCTAGTTTGGTCAATACTCATAGAAAGAGCACAAGCGTCTCTGACAACGGCTACCCCCTTCTTGCCAAATCCTGCCTCTGAGCTGTGAAAAGGAAAAGGTCTCCTAAATTTAACAGGAATAACAAGATATTTTCCTCTTCCCTGTTCTGAGAAACAGCTGAACCGCTCTGGCTGAGGGCTGGTGTTTCTTTTCAAAAAGCAAATAACAATAAAGGAGCGTTCAGCAAGGGGCAGACACCGAGTTAAAGAAATCTCAGTGCAAGCTGTTAAAATCTGGCAAACCCAGAAGTGGCTGAAAATAGAGACTTATAATGGGAAGTGTCAAGCAACCTTGGTAATAGACGGCATTACCAGTCTGCTCTATAATTCTAAATTATGTTTTATTACAGTGTTAAATATGCCTGAGCTCCGTTTACCAGTCCCACCATTGCCAGCCCAAGAGCAGCTGCTGGCCGATGGCAAATTAACAACTTGTAGTTTTCCTAGTGTAGACAAGAGCTTAGTTGTTTCTGGCTTTCAGCAGTCAGAGCAGGTTCATCTCAGTGGTTTTACAGAGCTGACAGTGTTGGCGCACAGCCATTAACACATTTCTCAGGTGGCTCCCAGTAGTAATGAGGCGGCTTGAACACACTACAAGTTAGTTAAAATTAGATTTTTGGAGGAGCTGGGGTGGATGCAGTTAGCAGGTGATTTTTTAAGCAACTACCACAACATGTACACACTCCAGATGATTGTTTGTTATCGTACCAAGTAGTCTTCAAACGTAGTCTGAAGCTGACACTCGGGAAGCCAGGAGAACCAGTACACGGTACTGAGCCAAACCTTAAAGATCACCAGTCTTTTTTTCTTGGGAAAGATGAGCCATATGACTTCACAGCCTAAAAGGCTGCTTGGCATTCTGCAAGAATTGAGGAGTTTCACCTGGTCTCCAGAAAGCTCTGCATATAAATAATCAAAAGAGGCAACATGCTTGGGAAAAGGATGCCAAATTTACACGATATCAAACAACCTTTCAGCACCTAGCACCAGCCGTTCTGTAGGAAAGCTAGCCAGCTCTACGGTAGTACATGACATTTGAAAGCTATTAAAACTCCAGCTCACATCATTCCCAGGGGAGAAAGGTGAGGAGGAGGAGGAGGACACCTTGCACAGACTGCATCCCGGGGATTTTGGCAGATTTTGCCATTACAACCCTGTAATAGAAGCAACCAACCGCCTTGGCTCTGCCAGGGCCCAGCTGCCCAGAGCCAGCAGCACCCTGGGCAGAGCTTCACGCAAAGGAGGATCAGGAAAGCATGAAATAAAAGCAGCTGTCGGCCGGAGGTGGCAGTTAGGCACCCAGCGGTGCCTCTCCTGGCAAAGCCACTGCAGGGAGCAGCGGCAGCTGCCGGCGCAGCGTCGCACTGACACAAACCACGGCTGTGAAAGAAACGCAAGAGGTTGATTTAGTGGCCCTTTGAGCTGGGTGTAGAAGGGGCATAGGAAGACTGGGGCAAATCCTGGGGTATCTGGAAGGCAAGTTCTCGTGAGCAGGAGCTGCCTGCGCGTCGCCTGCGGCCGGCTCTCCTGAGCAATGCACAACGCACAGCACCAGCTAAGCAGCATCTCCAAGCGTTCCTCGAGAAACAGGAGCTGAGGCTCCTCTTTGCTTTCTCTTAGCTGGGACTAGGCAATAGCAAAATACTGCTTTAAAGAGGCACATAGGAGAGTTTGCATCTCCTGCGCCAGAATTTCACTGCCATTCCTCTTTCTCCCTTTAATTCCCCAGTTACCTCCTCATCTAGGACTCTACATTTAGCTCTGACACAAAAGCTCTTCCTACAAACCAGGGCTAGGTCGTGTCATTCAACCTCCTGCTTTCACATCTCTAAATGGGAATAACACTCTTGTCTGTCACAGAAATACAAGGATAATTCTTTTAATGCTCAGAGTGCTCATAAATAATAATAAAGCACCCAGAGAAAGAGTCTTTAAGCATTGTATAAAAGCAATTCTGAACTGCATTAACTACAGGATAATGCACCAGAGTAAACGGTGCTGCTCAGCCCTTGGCCCTGGAGATATCAGGAGCTGCACCATGAAAGGAGCGGGTCGCTGGGGAAGGAATCGCTGCTGCGCGGGCGCTGCCTCCAAGCCGGCACAGAGGCAGGGGCAGTTCCTCGCCACCGGCAGTGCTGGCTCCTTTCCTGCCCGTGCGTGCACCTGCTGAGATGCAAAACAGGCACTGGACTTTTTTCAGAGAGATTTAATAATCTTTTGATCTAGAGAACAGAGGGCAGTAGCTTCACAGGCTGCGTACCCAGCCTTTTCTGATGATCAAGTCCCTTTGAGGTATCTCAGAGAGGACACGCTCAAAACACCTCAAGCCTCGCTCTGTTTGGCTAATCCACACTTCTGAAGCCTTGCCCACGCTCAGGAAGAAGACACAGTTTTCTTCATCATCTGCTTTGCTCCCCCTTTCCCCACCCCAGAGACAAATTCGACTCCTCTGTGGAATCCCTATCCGTGTTTGTTCCCAAAAGCAGGGTCGTCTTCTAACCAGGGTTATGCCCCACTGGGGCTGAAGGACCAGCCTCAGAGGCACCCCCAGCTCCCTTCACAGTGCCCTGTGGCCACTGATGAAGCGTGGCCTGAAAAGCATCAGTTCATCTCAAAAAGGTAAGATGTTAATTCAGAGCCAAGCTGGGAAGCTGCCGAACTTTTTAAACGATCTGGTATGGAAGAGTGGCAAGAAAGGGAGAAAAGAATTGCTTTCTAGCAGGAGGTAATGGAGACAGAGAAATGCACCTATACAGCTTGGGCTATTAATCCACTCTCCTGCATTAGGGAAGCATTAGACAGAAGCACCAGAAAATTAACTAACAACAGCTGTGCTGTTTGATTTTTAGAAGTGGTACCTGCAAGCTAATAGGAGTGAGACTCACTGGACTATTTCTTGCCAGAAACCAAGATCTGGCAGGCTGGATTTTTTTTTCCAGGTTCCAGGTAAAGCTTCTGCATTTGCAATGGCTGATGGTTACCACTTGTTTCTTTTGCAGTTCAGCTCTACCCTTTAACAAGCGCTTTAGAAGATACTCTTTCTAGAAAAACAACCTTATGAGGAAGAGTAGCAAAGTAGCAGATCTTAAGTAAGTGCTGCAACAGGGGAGCAATTACACAGTAAGTCTTTTGGGGAAGCAAACCTGACTCAATAAATTCCTGCCTCCATTCACCCATGTTGCAACATGCTGCCACCTCAGCTGCACCCATATTAACACCCCATGTTGTTAAATGGGCATCTGAGACAACAGGAATTTTAAATAACAGAAGTCTATTTTTTTTGGATTTTTTTTTTAAAAAGAAAAGAAAAATAAGAATCTAACTTATTTTAGTTGTCTGTGGCCATACAAGCACTCATGGCAACAGAACCAGAAGACACCGAACTGAGGTGCAGGGGTGAGGGTGAACAGCAGAGAGGTGCTTAGAGGAAAACTTACTATCTATAATTATATCTCAGAGTGGTCTGACTTCTACCTGTTTTCCTGCAACATCCCATGGTAGAGCAGTCATTTTAAAAATATCTTGCCGTGGTTCAATACGAAAATATTCTTGCTAACTATGTCAGCCAAAATTAAAAATAGAAGATAACCATTAGCCATATGAACAGTTTCCAAAAAGCTGGACAACTCACTGCAGAAAGTTTCTGAGAAAAGGCAGTGGCAATAATAACCAACAGCTCCTGCTGCTAAAGCTGTTGAGGCAGTATTTCTTGCTTATGCAACCTTTCTCTTTCTTATAATATGATCTGCAAAATACGGAAAGATATAGCTATACATATACCTCAGTCTTTCTATATCAATGAGGATTTTTCCCTTTAAACCACTGTTCACTTCAAAGTGGTGCTCCTGTCAGTTTAGAGGCTCCTTCCTCCTGTGGGAAGGTGCAAGAGAAAATTGTTGTTTTAAAACAAGTAGGAGAAATTATTAGTCTGTGCCAGAACAGTTTTCTTGGTTAAAAAAAAAAAAAGTGCAAAGTAAATTGAGAAAGTTCTCCATTACATGGTAACCAGCATGGACAGATATACATGATACTATGGAGTGATATCTGTTTGAAATGTAGGATGACTTGGGGATCAAGGTGGGAGAGAGCATGATATTTTCCAGCCTTCTGAGTGCTTTAAGGAACCAAGGGACAAACTACAGCAGCGTGAAGAACCTGGGCACCGAGCAGGGAGTGCAGGAAGGAGCTCCATGAGCTCCCATTGCAGCATTCCAGGCACTGCCATCTCCCAACTCCTCCCCAGGCAGCCCCAAACTCTCCCACTCCTGTGCCTCATTCCAGCTTCCCATATGTGCCAGCAAACCAAGAGCTGGGAGTGGATGGAGCAGAGGACAAGCTGAGGAAATCCTCCACTGCACAAGCAGATCGCAAGCATTTCATGCTGCATATTTCTGATATCATCGCAAAACTCATAAACATATATATTGATGTATGTATACATACTTATATATACACACACACACACATAAATATATGGCTAGCTTTGTTTCCTCAGCTAACTTCCAATTGCATTTTTCCCCTCTCTCCAGCGTTTACATCCTTAAATGAAATAAACAGTCACTAGCAGAGGAAGAATATTAGGAATCAATCAGAATGGGGGGCAGAAGAGCAAAATAGATATGCCAGGGGAAAACATCTCAGAGGCAGCTGAAGCAGCACCACAACGGAGAGTCCATAATGGCTGGCTGAAATTGGCACCAAGATAAAAGGCATCCAGCAAGACTGAAGAGATGCTGAGAACAGGAGGGAAGAGCTTCAAAGAACTCGCTTCATAAATATCTCTCAATATTGTACAATATTACCCTCAGATTAAGGTAAAAATCAAAGAACAGCTGCGAGCTCAGACTACAGTTGAATTGGGGGTACCAATAGCAACAGCGGCAAAATAGACCACGGTGATGATGACATTGTTAAGGGCTCATCAGCCACGTTTCAGGAATGAAGCAGGAGAATATGCTCCCGAAGGGCCCTGTTAGCGCTCCGGGGGCTGCCGGGCCCCCCGGGCAGTGGCTCTGACTCCCGCTGCCGTCTCCCACGCGGCTTCGCAACAGGCCGGGCCGGAGCCTCTCTCACCGCCTCAGCCTCCAGCAGCAGCGTTTTGCCTGAACTCAAAACTCAGCAGGTGACCCTCCTCTCAGCAAGTTGTGAAGGGAGTTACACAGCAATTGTTGAAATGTTCAGGTCTGGCAGGCAGACTCATCTGCTCCCATTAGTTTTAGAAGAAGAGGTCAACAAAGCCCTGGGATTGGAGACTAGTTAAATACTAAATTTTAAGGAATTTTTAAGGGATCAATTAATCAAGGGCACTAGTGTTTTAGCAATATTTAAGCAGCATGAATGAGAGATAGTGGCAACTACAGATTGTTTAATTCTTGACCCCAAGCAAAAGAACCTGAATGTTATTACAAAATGAAGAACATACAGAATCAAGATCCGGGCTTCTTAGGAAAATAGTCAATATAATTTCATGAAAAGAGATATATAATCCCACTTTAAAATACCATCAGCTTGAAACATCTGCTCAATAAGTGTATTGTGTTATGTGTCCTTCAGCAAATCAAGTATGTATTAAACTACTACAGCTAAACATTTCTGTTTAAAAACAGATACTACATAAATCCCCAAAGCTTATTAAATATCTCCACATTCTTGGCCATTGGAAGTGAGTCCTAAATCTATCCAAATCAGGTTCCCTGGTCTTTATGGGAATTAAGACCTGAAGCACCAGTCTTTCATGAATCTGCAAGTTGCATTAAAAAACATCAGTGCTGGTTTAAATCCATCATTCCACCCATTTTCACGTGACCTGCAAAAAAGCACAAGTCAAGTTCAAAAGTGTGATGGGGATCAGACAGCAAAATAGGCTCATATGAACAGTGGCATTATTACTGTAGCCAAACAAGATTATAGAAAAAACGGAACCAAAATTTAGGTCACACTGTTAGAATGCACTTTGGAAGACAGCAATTTAAATGAACATTAGGGTCACAGTGGTTTGCCCGCCAGCACAATCACTCCATAGAGCGGATAGAGAAAAAATGTGATATTCTAATGCATAAGACATTGAAGCACCACGTTTAAACTGTGAGAAGCAATTATGTCATTTAGCAATGGTCTTTGGAGAACATATCTGTTCCTGACATCAGCTGCTCGCATCTAATGTCATTAAATCGCTGAGAGCTCAGATGAAAGCAATAGGCTTTATTTAAGAATTAGACTTACAGGCAGATATTATAGACAATCCACTTAATTTATACAAGAGAAGGTAAGGAGATAATGATTGCTGTCTGAAAATGTCTGCTTGCAGGTGATATTTTTTTCTTTTTTACAGGAAACTTCTCAGGTCCAGGATGGACCTTTTGCTCAGAATACCAGGCTAGGAGCTATTCAGGCAACCATCAGACCTGCGGATATCCCTTCAAGTCACCCTGGCTTGCCCAAGCTGGAACAGAATTTCAAAGTTCAGTCTTTCGTTTTCCAAACACTGAAACACCAGCTCTCCAGCTTTCTCCTGCCTTTTAGTTCACACAAAGAAATGCCAGAAAAATGAAAGAAAGAGGAAGGATGGATTGACATGACAGGCTGGTGTTAATCAGCTAGGATCTGGGACTTTCTAAGTATTCTTTGAATTCAGGTTCCCCCAAAACTTCACAGATGAAAACCTTAGAATGAAAACCCCCTGGCTATTCCAGAGAGAGTCTTTTACACAGGAAAGAAAAATAAAACAATGTCTTGGGCTTTACCTGCATGTAAAATGAGGAACCAATCTGAAGTTCCTTGTTAATTCAGAAGTAAGCACTACAGACTATTTTGATTTTTGTGTCTTTTTTCAGCCTGTTTGTGCAGGCCCTCCTCTGCCCTTCGAAACGACAAGTGTGGGAGCTCATTCCCATTGAATGAGACTTGACCCTTGCCTTCTACAGAGCCAGACCAAGAACTTCATCCCTTGGATGATCTTTGCTGCTCTGACCTTCCTTCCCTCACAGAATTTGCTCATATTCAAGATCAATGAGGAAAGAAGAAAATGCCACTTGAACTCAGGAATAATTGAGAAGCATTCAGAAATCATTAGACAAATGTAGTAGAGACTAAGTGTTATATTGCACCAAACGTTACAAAAACCATGCCCTCGGCTTCTGAGCTTGATCAGTACTGGAATATGGCACAGAATTTTTAATTATAATGCTGCTATGAAGTGGTAATGAGCATTAGCTGATGACTCAGAATAATAATTACTAGGTGGTGCTATCATGAAGCTTCAATTTTAGAAGCCATGCAGGTGTTGCTATCCTGAGTGATTCAAAAATTATAAGCAGCCAATCCTCCAGCTAATTGCACAGGGAAGCTACACACATGTGAAATGCCTTCTGAAAATGTCCAAAAGCAGCACATAAGGAGGTTGTACCTTAGAGCTCCCAAGCTGATTGGTCGTCAGTGTCCAGGAATAGTTCTTGGAGTACAAGATCTGCCTTTCCATAACGTGTCAAGTTTCTGTCTATTAGGAAGGTTAGGTTGCTTTTTCTTTGAGAAAGAAATATTGCAGGCTTGCTTTCATCTAAATCTCCTGCAGCCCCCATTTCAGAGTGTCAGTCATTTTATATCATTGACAGCAGCAGCAACAAGTGCATACTTTCAACTAGAGAATAAATGTTTCTATAATACAGAGTTTGGACACCATTTTTCTTTTTCTTCAGTGATTATAAAGGAATATGTGTTTGAAAACCACAACAAATTCAGGAAAATTGTGCAAAACATTCTCCCAGTACTGAGTTTTTGTAACTTCCTGAAGAAGACCTTTCATAAAAAGCCCATCTTTCTTTCTGGATCATTCAGCAAATCACCCCAGTGCACTACAAAACTGAATCAAGAGAAGGTTTCTAATCCTCGATTTCTAATGAAAAAATAGCTGACTGGGGATATATATATCACATTTGTACTACAGAGTATTTCAGCATTAGATTGTTTGTGACAGCAATTCAAAAGCAGTGAATCTCCCAACTCTGTCCTCCCCTGGGTGTTTTGGTAGTTCTTTTTCAATCACTCTCGAAATAGCTGCTCAATGGAGTTACACGGGTTTGGCTGTGGGAATGACAGACTGCAGATAAGCTCTTTAAAAAACTTTTTTTGCATATCATATCTCACATCTTCTCTCACGTCACTGCTATTTAAACTATTAAATTAAAAGTTCGGGTGATAGGACGTTCTTAATTTCTTTCTTAATTAACTGAACGATGTACAAATAGGCAAAACGAGGCTGAGTGGGAAGTCTTTCACCTACAGTATGGAGACCTTCTGTTTTTTTTTAAGGGGTTTGACGGGAGTAAGCGATACAGACAAGAAAGAACAAAACCCCGGGCGTGTTGGGCCGTCCCGGCGCGGGCCATGCCGTGGAGCTCAGCGCCTCACCGCAGGCATGCGTGTTGTGACTAATGCCTTCCCACCCTGCAGCCTGGGATCACATTTACTGAACGCTTGCGTCATGTTTAAAGCATCTGGTGCTAATTTAGAAATCAAAACCTAAAAACAAGAAGGGCACAGGCTTTGGAGGCCTACTATGCAGAAAGGCAGTGAGGCAGTCAAAGGCGAAAATACAAAAACGATGTTCATGATATTTGAATTTGATTGTGAAGCCTACCCAATTGCTTCTTATATTGCCTGGAACACACACACACACAAAAAGAAATGTCCCACTATTTAATCTAGCACTATTTGAACACAGAAGGGACACTTGCACCAATAGATAGATCAGCTGCATTACTTTACAGCTAGTCTCATATAGAGGTGCTATACCAACATAAGGCCCTTAATAAAGCAGATTACCCTATTTATCATCACTGCAAGTGATCTCACATTCAGACATATGATTAATCTATAGGCTGATGACCGGCCCTAAAGGATGGTGCAGGGTGTAATTCAGAAAATGTAATTGCGTTAAAGACATTTAAATGTTCTTCTGCAACAAAGTTTGCCCAGTATTCCAGCAGAATTTGTTTCCCTTCCTTCAAGCCCATGAAGCCCTGATCAGTAACGCTGGAAGCCTGGAGCCGGGAAGCAGAAGAGCAGGACGTTACCGAACACAGACATTGGCCTGCAGCCCCTTCACACACGTGACCAAACTCATTCACACCCTCCCACACCAGGGCAAAACCTCGGCAAAAACCAGCTCAGTGTCTCAATCGGTAATCCACCCCAGTCTGGATTAGGGCCTGTGAGACCCAATAACCTTGACGCACAGCTTTTTTCATTGTTCATATGCCTAAGAATAATCCTAAAACAGAGCAAACATCTTCTACCCCAATACCTGCTCCGCAAGAACGGAATTAATCTCACTTTTTGCTCAACAGTCTGACCTAGTCATTTCTGTTTTTGAGGAGAGACAGCCCTCCTTCCGTGGGCAATTCAACTCCCCTGTTTTAGATACTTATCTCAGGCTAGATGAATCACTGGCTATAGTCACTTTCTCTCTCCCTGTTAACTGCAAACAGAGCCCTAAATAACTCCAGAAAGCAAAAAATTAGGTGTCAGTGCTGAAGACAGGAGAGATGAACCACATTTTAACACTGGCCAGTAGCAGCCACTAAGGATAATCCCTGACTCTCCTTAAACGCCCTCCAGAAAAATGGGTTTTGGAAAATGCTAAATTTGAAGTTGCACCAACGTTTAAAAGTCACCCAAGGGCTTATTCTCTGTGCATTTTCCTAACCTCTTATTGGTATCACTGGCATCCGAAAGCTTCCTGTAAATTGCATGATTTAATTTTGCCTTCAACAGGAGAAGAAGCAGAAGAGGAAGTTGAACTTATTTTTTATTTAAGTCTGCTATCTGATAACTTTATTCTTCCTTTTTCTGTCCTTCTTCATCCCATTCTTGATTTCCTTTTACCATATTTCTTCTCTTCCTTTTCCCCCCAACCAAAGAGGTGTATAAAGAGGTATATACTACGTAGCCTTTCTTCACAGGAAAGCTGCTCCATTCTTTCATACCTTGTAGTGTCTTGTCTTTCCTACTCCTGCTTTTGTTTCGAGGTGGGATGGCCAGAACTGTCCATAGTATCTAAGATACAAGGGTTTATGGATTTATAGCATTAGGGTGTTTTTTTTTTTTTGTTCTACTCCATTCCTAGCGTGCCATTTACTTTATTGATTACCAGTGAGCACTGAGTTGACATTTACAGAGAGTCATCCACTATACAACCAAGAGCTTATTTTACCCGTTCAGTGAGAACATGGTTATTTCCCTTCTCCTTTCCCCTCCATGCATTATTTTGCACTTACTGATATTGAGTTCTGTTTGCCAGTATTTCCAACTCAGTGTTGAACAATTTTCTGCAAGTCTTTTCATGCAGCCCTGGGTCAGGTTATTGTAAATAATTTTGGTATCCCCTGCAAGATCCGTCACCTATCCATGATCAAATCCTTGATGAATATGTTGAACTTGGACAGCAGCACAGCTCCTTAAGGACTTCATCCCAACAATAGCTCTTATAGAACAGGGAAGTGAATCAGGTATTCCAGTTCTTCATTTCTACATTTATTTACTACTTACTAATTTATGAGAAGACTTTCTTTTATTTCTTGATAACTTTGTGATTTTGACAGATTTCAAAGGTACAGCATGTTCTTCTGTTTTCAAAGAGCTTTGGACAAGGTATCGGGCAGATCTGCTGTGTCCACATAGTAGCTTCCCTCAAAAATTCCAAGAGATTTATGAATATCAAATTCCCTTTATTGGGACATGGTGTCTCCTCCTTGGTGCACCACATTTCTCTGTTTTCTATTAATTCTATTGCTATTATATTTTCTACCAAATTACCTAACACAGAGGTCTGATTTACTGATACTCTCCCCAAAGCCCCTGCTAGACTGGCATATTACTGTTTTATTTGAGAGATAAAAACCAGACACAGTTTCTTATTTTCATTCCTTTAGAGCTCTTGCATCCAGCTCCAGTGGCTTCTTACCAGAATATTTTATCTTTTTTTGTGAAAAGCCTTTTAGAACTGACATTTCAAACAGAGCCAGGCGACTATCAGAGAGACGTGTCTGGTCCGGTGAAGGCAAGTCCCTGCAATCAAACTGCCTTGAAGATACCAACAGTGGTTTTAGCAAAGCTAATGAGCTGTAGACTATGAGTAGCAAAGGCTTGGAAAGGAGGGAGTACAAGGTGAAAGGATAAGGGATGAGTCACACTATTTAAAATAACTCACTTCTAAGCTTCTCTTCATTGTGGCACCTAATAACGTGGCTGTCTTTGGCCCACTCAAATTAGGAGAGAAGGGAATAGTCACAGGCACTGTTGGAAATTTATAAAGCTGCCACCCCTAGTGACCATCCTTCAGCAAGCAAAGGCCTCCTCCCTACTAGGAACAGGGATTGTGCAGGTCCTCCCCATGTTTCATCAGGCAGTGGCTTCACTCATGCCACTGCTAAAGGTGATTCAGCTAAAGCCGCTGAATTTAAGTTAAAGACATTTAGGAAGCTCTCTAAGGACCCATTCTGGCAGCCTACCATCTGGGGCTACGAGTCCAAGCCAAGAGGCCTGGTAACCTGTGAGCTGCCCTCCCCAAAGGGATTATGCAACTATATTCCAAGATTAATAAAATCTCACTTTCATGTAGATATGCAAGTTAATTGTTTTGCAATTTGGGCAGGCTAAGTGCAGGGGCAGGTAGTATCTCCATAGCTCATCTTGCAGATGGTGACCAAGTCCACTCCAGTACTCCAATACACATGACATGATAGTTCCCCAAACACAGCGGGTACTTCAAAACGTGGTGATCTTGCACCAGTTAACAAGGGGACTGGCAGGGGACAAAAACAAGCACTCCCATTAACTTCAGTAAGTTCAGATCAGTGCTGCCTTTAGCATGGTGATGGCTGTAGCTTAGGCACATCAGAAAATGGAGAAGCATGTGAGACAGTTTTTCTGAAGAGAGCATCACAGTTCTTTACTTGGGTGAGCGATATCCTGGCTTGCAGCAGTTCTACCAGCAGCAAATGCTCCAAGAGCTATGAACCAGATTATTCTTTCCATTACAAAAAAAAAAACACAAAGCCAAACACACATGGCACATCTCCTTCCCTTCCCGAAAGGTTTGATTTTAATCTTGTGAATTTTGAGCAGCTATGCACTTCTATTATTTTTGCCTTTCATGACAGTTTTTGAAATCTAGGAATTCAATTAAAAGCTGAAATTACTTCTAATATGATGTTGGGGAACACTGCTTAAATAAAAAATACCCAATGAAATACTTAAAGACATCTGGAAGAAGTCAGAATTTAGACTGCTCTAAAGTGGTGAGGCAATACCAAAGTCCTAGCAGATGCATCCAGAGGGGGATAATTACAGAGATTTGCAGTTTTCAACCAAGTTATTTCATAAATGCAGTTGTCCAAGTATTGCTCAACATCCTGTCAGTGAAGAGATGCCAAAGAAAGATGATTTTTATAGTCTCTCCGTCTCTCTCCGCCTCTCTCCACAAACCTGTAATTTGGAAAAGTCTAAGGACATTTTCTTTTGAGCTAAGGGTCCAAACAAAATACAACTTCTAAATTCATTACAATAATCCAAATATTATCAACATGAAGTGTAACTATTGCAGTTATAACATCATATTTGCAAAAACATTCAAAAATACACAAAAAATGTGACTATACTGATAGGATTGTTCCATTTGTAAGAAAAATCAGGTTTTAGAAGCTAAATTGGTAGCATATTACATGCATAAATAGATTTTTTTAAAGAAGCTATGGGATTTTTTCAAATTAATTTTTGCCAAAGTAGCCATCTGGGACAGACTGCCATCACCACCCAATGAGAGCTTCATTAGAAAGGTCTTGTTACATCATCTCAGGAACTGTGGCAGAACAGGGCTTTTCTTTTCTCTCTTAAGCGTGGCTTGCTTTTCTGTTCTGTTCTGTTCTTTTCTTTATATACACACATGGAGGGGGCAGAGAAGTCTCCTTCTCTGATATAAAGAGCACACCTGCAATTTTCTTCTTCAAATTAATACAGACATAGGAGACAAAACAGATTACTCTGTGCATGAACAAACGAACTAGCTGTCAGTCAGACCAGGCAATCTTGGTACAAACAGAGGAAGATTACTGCAAAATACACCGTTTGGCATGCTGACAGAAATCACTCTTGTCAAGTTGTCTTGATACACAATGACTTACAGGCCAGTTTGGGTGCTTTATTTCTCCAAAATCTTTTTATTCTCCCCCATGACTGTAAATCCAGAACTACATTTTTCTCATGTCCCAAGTAAAGGGTGGATAGAGAGCTACATTTTTCTTATGTGCCCAGTAAAAGATGGTTGGGTGCTCTTTTTTTCTTTCTCTTTGTATGACTCATAATCAGATGTTCTGAAATATAATTTTTTACAAGGATGACTTAAGTGAATGTGTCATTGTCACTTGGAACAAGCCACAAAAAGCATACACAGAAGCATGTGAAATGTTATGAACAAGGCCAAAGTTTTTGGATCTCCAACTTTTGGTGCTACCAGAATTATTTCTAAGTTTCTCTCCCAGATCTGCCTTTCTGCTGCAAACTCCTACCCCTTGCTGAGAGTTCAGAAGTGGATGTGCCAGTTCTGCCTTTCACTTTAATTAAATCTAAAATTCAGGAGTTATTTAACATTATTTTATATTGCTTAGAGCCGGTAATTGGACTCCATGTGCCTCTTGTCTTTGCAGCCAAGGGCATAATTTTGGCAGGTTCATGTAGCTTTTCCTCATAAACACTGAGTACACAGATCTTTCTAACCAACCGGGACTTGGCTAGCAGACACTTGGAGAGGTGTTTCAAGCAGGAGCTCACCTCTTCCTGGCTCTTAGACAGGTTTCCTGACGGAGGTGAGCCAGGAAAAGCTCCTTAGCAAGGCAAGAGTATCACACTTAATGCAGAAATCTTTCCAGGGTCTGTGACAAACCCTGGTCCAGTACAGAGAAAATGACAGTAATGGGGACGAGCGCTGGACCTGGGTAGCACAGGATCCCTCATCCTGAGCCCAGGCGCTTGCCAGGCCCCTCAAGCCCCACCGCGCTGCATCACTTCTATTGCCCAGTCCCCAGAGGAATGCTCACCACATTCAAACACACCTCCCAGTCTTGGTCACTTTTGTCCCAGCAGCAGATGATTTGGGGACACTGGTATGAGCCCTTGACAGTGGGACCCAGCCCAGGGCACTGGAGCAAGGGACACCATCTCCCTAGCAGGGCCAGCTGCTCAGCTCTCATGAACCTGACTGCGCAGCGGGTGCAGGGATGGAGTTGTGGCCCCTGCTGAGCTGGCACGGAAGCCGGGCAGCACTAGCACGGCCTGTCCTACTAGCTTCCAGCAGCAATTCCCATGACGGAGGAAGCGCAAACACCTGGGAAAGGACGTTCTCCCCCTCAGGAAGCTGCTGGCAGCAGCAGTTTGGGCTAGCTGCGGCCTTCTCCCTGCTCCCACCCTCGGCCCTGCCTCGCTCCCCACAGGAGCTCACCACATCTTTCTTTTCGCACCAGTCCAGCTATTTGCCTAACCACATTCACGCTGGGTGCACCTTTGCACATGCAATCTGAAAACCAAACCTCCAAAGAAGAACTAGTTTCTCAAAAAAAAAAAAAAATCAGAATTAACACATTTTACAAGTGTGATTTACATTGCAGCCACAGAAGAGGCTCCTGAGCTCAGTGCCTGCACCTGGGGGAAAGGAGCAAGGAAGCTGGGGCAGGATGAAACCACTGAATGCTGCTCCACATCCCCAGAAAAGAGGAACTGCACTTAGGCCAACACCTACTTTTGCAGATTCAGGACAACTACACCCATATCAAAGCCCCCAGGAGCTAACCCCACCTGCCTCACGCTCCAGCACAAGGCACGCGTGGGGACTCACGACCGTGCGTGCGCAGTCTCCCTGCACCACAGCACCTAGACACTAAGGCTGCACAAGCTATAGAGCAAGCTAACAGCACTGCTGGTCTCATGCGTTCAGAAGTGACAAACATGACATATTTTTATTTACCTTTGATTTTTAAGCCATTAGATTTAACTTGACATATCTTTCCAAGCTAATCCCAAGGACAAGATCTATTATTCTTGTAAGCAAATGCTGTGATCCCCTCAATCTTTTGACTCCAGAAGCTGTGGATTTAAGATAAACTATTGCCAAGACAAGTGATAAAAATGTAATTGCTTCTAATTTGTACAAGGCAGACAAACATCCTCCAAAGCTCCCCCCGCCCTGCAACTATCGTCAAGCAACAGTTCTTGTAAACACATCAACTTCTTCCTATGTCTCTGCACTTCCCTCATAGCAACTTCTCTCCTTAACAGCAACCAGTTGTGGCATTTTTTAATCCAGTCCATTCACTGCTCATACTTTACCACTAGAAAACTCATCCTCGTCTCAGGAAATAAGGTTGAAATCAATCTGTCCTGCAATGTCTTAATCCTTGGCGGTTAGGAGGAGCCAATGCCTAGACCGGGTTTCCTAAATATGGTAAGACTTGATCTTTAAGGTGGGAAACAGAGTGTATTTCACTAGCTGTGCTAGTATGAAAGTCCAGTGGGACCAGGCCAACAGCTCTCAAGCCACGGTGAGATGCCAGGTGCCACGAAGAGATGGGCACTGTATAAATGTGCCTGTGCAGTACTGCCAGTCAGCTCTTCAGCTGTGAGGGAGCACAGCAGGAAAGTGAGAGATGTTAACAGAGGACACTGGTTCAAAATGTTTGCAAATTGATGAGTAGGAACGTGAGAGGGAGAAAGAACAACCTATAAATTCTGTAGCACAGGTAGAGTGTGCCCGATGTCACAAAGCCAATATAGTCAGCTTCATAAAGGCCCAAATGTATGACTATACTTAAGGCCATATTGCCTGTAAGGTCCATATCATATGCAAAAGTAAACAGGGGGGATATCCCTACTCAGCATTCACCATTGCACATTCATTCCAAATACTGCTAGATATATTTACAAGAGGTCTCCTTTTACCAAAAGGAACGAGGCACTGCTTCATTAGCTTGACAAAGCTCGTATACGGCCTGAATCCATAAAAAGAGTTAAACTGGAACAGGAACGGAGGTCTGGGGAGACTGCAATAGAAGGGAGTATGACTTATGGACTCTAGAATCAAAACCGCTAAATCTCCGCCAGAGCATCGCAGAGCTAATTATTAATGTAGGTCCTAAGAGCCTCTTCCCCAAACCTCCTCGTGGGAAGCAGGGCTTTTGAGCTTTGGCTTCCTCCCAGTCCCGTCCAGTAACTACTCTTCTGAAGCCAAGAGAGTCAGCACCAAATGTTGAAGTGCATCCACTAGTATGAGCAGCTTTTCCTGTGCTGAGAAAAGAAGACATATTTGGCTGGATCCCTCATCCACATCTGCACCACAACTTGACATTTTTCTCCCCCATCTTCTCATTTGCAGCTCATCTGTGTCTAAAAGCAGGGTAATCATTTGCCCTGAGTAGAGAGGAGAGCTGTGAAAGCTACAGACTTAAGCATCCTTCCTGCTGGCACCTGTCATTTGCTTCTACTTTTCCTATTTGCTCTGTTTTCATTTAAGGTATTATATGACTCAGACAAGACCTCAACAGCTTCAAAGGAATTCTTGTGTCTGACTGCCTTCGCTTTATTAAAAGTAACTGAGCCATTGATCATCATCAGGAGATGTATTCCCGGGAGAAACTGTATCATTTGCAAACAAATGATCCCATGAACACAAACACTCTCCCAACCTCATATAACAGGGCAACCCGTACATGGCCATGGAGGAAAGAAACCCCTCATAACGCACAGTCACCTTAAGCAGAATAAATGAAGAGAGTCACACCTTTACAAGCAGTCAGCTAACAAGAGTATGTCCTTGCAGAGGGTGTGGGGAAACTCATTTTCTTCTGATGTTCCCAAGTCCTTAAAGGCAATTTCATGCTGCTGTCTTAGGAGGATCAAGCAACATTGCAGATCCCTAATACTAATGACTCCTATGGCCAGAAAGGGCTTTTTTAAATCTGACAGTCTCCATATACACCCCCATGCCCTTTTTTTCACAGCTGGCCAAAGCGTGAAGGCTGAAAAGGAGAATTTTCTGGCTGCATGGCAACACCTGAGAGAAATCAGGCTATTCTCCTTCCCCTACCTCCAGCTAGCTAGAGACAAACCGGATCAGCTTGTCTGGGATATGAAACTTGCTCGCTTCTACAAAAGCAAATTGTAATAAAGATCAGCACCATGGGTCAGATGACATAGAGTGAAAGAAGCTATGTAAAAGTCCATTGAAGCACCTGCCAGGTAAGATTAATCATTATTCAAGAGTAACAGAACAAACATCCTCAAACACAGCTAGAAAGATTTTTCTTTAATGCTTTCAGATGAAAGATCAATGTTTTATACTGAAAACATAATGTACATCTGGCAAAGATTCAACGTGAATATGGTGCAGGAATAGCAGATGTTGCTGCGGAGATGCTGTGGCTATTGCCTAATTCTCTTTTTTTGCATGCAAACTTGCAACAGATGCTCCAACTATGAACCAGATTGGCATCTCCAGGTTAACACCACACAAATGATATGTAAACCACCAAGAATCAGGGCCACCTGCAAAAGAACAGACATGGCTAAAGTCCTTCTAGTCTGCATCCACAATTCTCAGTATCTAGAAAAAATCATTTATTAATACAGTGTCCCTAAATCAGCTGGGAGAAGAGCCTAGTGTTCCAGGAAAAACGCTTTGGAAAATAGTCTTCAAACAAATCATTGTGAAATGAGAGTGGGGAGGGGAAGACCTCAAGTCATCCTCACTGTTGGAAGAATACATCTTGTGACCCAAACCATGTCACTTAGCCACTAAAAGGCCTAGCCAAGTTAGTGCCTTGAGGTGAAATTCATCTTGGTTAAATTCATGCAAAGCAGGCACATCAGCAGTTCACTTGTTTCAGAGGTTAAGGGCTTTCATCAGTTTACAAAGGTGCTGAAGGAAAGAAATGGCAGCCTTGCCATGTGGCTCTTCAAAAGAAGTGCTGTAGCAGTCGGCAAATTCAGGGCTCATCTAAACTCAAACAGCTTCTCCAGGCAGTCTAGAGTTTCCTTTGAAGTATGTATCTACGGGCACATATGGTCCTGGAGCATATCCACACACATTCACCAGAAGGGAATGAGAGTGGGTGGAATACATAAGACTACCCCTAAGAAATGCAGTAGGAAGAAGAGAGAATAAAAATTCTGGCATAAACAAACAGCTGCTATTTCTAGCCCTTCTGGTTGAACCCTTCCTCCACCCTAATGCCACTTTGCAAGTTTTTTTTTTTTTTTTTTAACTTAAGAGACAACTAGAGAAATAACAGTGCAAGGGCACACACTTTTGCAAGCCAATTATGACCACTTAAAAACATACTGTGAGTCTATTCCCTGCTTAACACACCAGGTACATCCCAGCAAATGTTTGTTCTGGGTGCACCCTGTGCAGCTTGATACGCCCTGCATAGCTTGAATGTGCCCATTCAAGCAACAACAACAAAAAAATTAAATAAACCAAGTCTGGATTACACTCAATCCACAGTAGAAAAGCAAAAGAGTAATTATTGACAGCGGCTTGGTTAAGCTTAGAAGAGCTTAACAGAAAAGGATTTTTCCGTAATTGCCATCTCTAACCTTTTATCCAAGCTCAGTGGGTACATTACCTAAGTCAGCAGGAAGTTTAGCCACTCCACATGAAATTAATAACATTTATGGGCTGACCCATCACCCAGAGCCTTCCCAAAGCCTTTTAGAACAAGAGCAATGAAGATGTTTGCCCTCCCACCATGCAATGGTCTGTGTCACACTTAGTTGCTTAAAACAAAACAACCTCAAACCACCTCCCCTCTTCTTTAAGCAGGTAGCAATCACGGGAGACAGATCCTCCCTCTTGCACATGCTCTCAGGAGTAAATTTATCACTCCGCAGAGCCGCCTTACCTACTAAACAAGTTTCCCAAGAGCGGCACATCCCATCCCGTGAGCTGCCAGCACGTGGCAAGGCGGCAGCTCCGCCACCATCCGCAGGCCGTTCCCCTTGCGGAGCCACACGGGGCTCCGTGCCCCAAGCCCGGAGGTCCCTGCTGACCTCTGCGCACGGAGTCACCTCCTGTGCTCACAGGCACAAGCACCACCTCCATGTCCGTCCTTCCCCAGCGCCCGTCTGCCTGTCTGCACAAAAAATCCTTGCTGTGCTTTCAAGGATGCGTTTAAAGCTTAGGTGCCGACAGCACGACTATGGGACGAATCTGTGCCCCACGCCACAGCCTGCAGCCTGACTTGTATCCAACAAAACGGAGCACAAGACAAACTCACTTAACAAACACTGACCCAGTTTCACAGTGGAAAGGACCAAAAGCGACAACAAAAGTTAAAATATATTCCTTAAGTGATACCATTCGTCTATTTTGAAATGGCAAGCATAAAATATTTTAGTCTCCGTGATAAAATCCTAGCCAAAGACTGAGTGGAGCAGAAACAAGCCAGCAGTCCGCGTTAACAAAATTATGTTGATAACCATAAACACACAAAACAGCACACATGCATTATACGATAGTGCTCTTTTCAATATCACAGACCAAGCACAGAACAGAAAAATCAAAAGGAGGATAAACAAGAATGGCTGGAAATTGATTGCCGCCTTTGAAATTTTAGTGGAACAGTTGGAATAAGAAGCTGACTGCAGCTGAACTGAAAAATCACTATGTGTAGCTAGATTACTCATCTAATGTTAAACCAAATTAAAGTTTTCTTCCCACAGGCAAGACTGAAGATTGCAGAAAACCCATAATTTATAACTCAGGAAAGTTTAGGGAAAAAAGCCCTGCAAAACCAAAATGAATTTTGTACTTAATGGGCAGGAAAACAAAGGACAGATGAAACTTCACATTGCTTGGTGGATATACTACACGGAATGCAATATTCAACTAAAGCAAGAAGCTGATCAGCTGGGCTAGGGAAGAGTTCACCTTAATTACCTCCCAGCTACAATGTTCATTTTTTCTGTAAATAACTGTTTCAAGATGTTGTATAGTAACAGAGGTAGATGAATGAATATTTTCAGCAGCCAAGAAGCTTATTAGCAGAGCCGATATTACAGAGCACCACCGCTCAGAGAGCAACTTCCCAATCCGAACCTGAACAGGCGATTCTCCTTAACAATTTTGGTAATTAGGTAGCTAACTCATCTATATGAAGCATGAAAAGCGAGTGTGCAAGGCGCAGACCTTTTAGCAAAGCGCTGCAGTAAGTACTTTTGTTCAATTTGTTTTCCAGGAGTGATCACATTTTGGATGAAAGCCCATTTCGAACAATTTATTTTTCATGTCTGGACAAGGCAATAGAACTTCTACACAATTTAAGCTCTTTGCTAATAGACTGGAGCCCTTATAGCTGAAACACACAAGCGTAACAATAAGGTTTAAATACCCAGAATACTTAAAAGCTGAGAAATGCATTTGCTGGCCATAGCTCAGGAGCAGCAGAACCAATTGGCTAAAGCGCCGCACAGCAGAGAGCTGAAGCGCGACCTGCCAGGGGTTGTGATGGACTCCCAACAACGGCCTATGGAAGAACGATCACTTAAAACAGCACAAAATTGCCTTCAGAAATCCTCACAGCAAAGCTCGAGCACATGGACTCCAAAGGACCCTGCAGCCCACAAGCTCCTTGAGAGCATCTGTTGTCAGGGCTACGCTGGCTCCTTGGGCCAGCGGTACTTAAAATCACATCAACGCGCCCCTAGACATAAACATTAAGCTCATTTTGTCCATCACGTTGCCCCATGCAGTTGTTTCACTTTGCTTTCCAAGGGCAGCTGAGCGCACAGGCAGCAGTTTGCCTCCTCACCCTCCCTGGCGGGTTTGTTTGGGTAAACAGAGTTGCCTCTGTTCGCGCTGCTGCTACCCCTGCACAGGGCCCTGTACCTGGGGCCGTCCAAAGAAGGGCAGGCCCTCGAGGGGACACACCGGCATTTTTGTTCACAGTAAAACTAAACAAGTTAGAGGCACAGCACTCCCTTTATAAATGGAGTCTGGAAACAATTGGTTTTTAAAAGGTGAGGGGTTTTAAAAGTTTACTAAACAAACCCAGCCAGTTACAGAGTCTATAGCATCAGCCTGCAAACCAGTTCAGGGTTGTATAAATTACCAAAGCAGTATTATTTCTAAAAAGATCTTTAAACAGCCTAAAAGTGAGCTTTCTCTCTGTTTCAAGAGTCTAAAAATTACTGGCAAATAATTTGGCTTTTACTGAGTACATAAATGGAAAGAAATTATTCACAGAGGAAAGGAATAAACTATTTACCACATCTATTAAAGACAAGAGACCTAACCAGCATCCAGGAGAGGCAGGATAAACATCAGGAAAAAATTTACAGTAATAATTTTTAAACCCAGGAAAGACTGCTACAAAGTCTTTGTCAGAGGTTTGGAGAACAGGTTCAACCAACATCTGTGAGGAATCATCTAAAAGCAGCTGATTCTGCCTTAAGGCAGAGGATGGACTCTGTATATGGCCTATTTAAGTCCCTTCCCAAACCTGTTTTCTATTATTTTAAATAAACTGAAGTTTGCTGAGACCTTTCCCACGGGTGGATAGTTCAATACAGAGATCAAAAGTGACCACTATTTGACAGCTGCTCCATTTTGTTGGAAAGCTGTTATCCCAGTTCCGTAACTGACTAAGTCCACATTTAAAAACAAAAATCAATCAAATTTGCTCTGGCTGATCCAAAGGCCAAGAATAAGTTAAGTCTGATGTTGTCTGCAGTCCAGAACTGAGGCCCACTGATGGGGTCTTATAGAGAAGCTTCAGCTGGACATCTGAGAGATTCTATTTACCACGGCAGTCAGCCCTATATACTTCATAAATCTCAAAAACAAACAAACAAACAAAACGACACACAGAACTTCGCATGGCAAAGTATTTTATGCTTTTGTTAATTTAAAATGAGGAAAGGGGCAGAAATAATAACCTATTTTGGTTGAAAAGTTGTTTGACCGCTTGACCTCCTCACAGAAAGCACACAAAAAATACGAAGTCTTCTACAGACTCTAAATCTACCATCTGTGGTACAGAGTTAAAACTACCCTTTTAAAATTTTCGGGAAGGAAAAGAAGCAGAGGGCATGCTTTTATTTCATTTTGGAAGCCAGAGCATCACTGTCCAAATTTTAGTTTTGACACATCTGGCAGTTTATTTATATGTATAAATATACAGATATATTTATCCTCAGCAGAAATTGAGGCAGGTTACAGGTTACCACATCCTCTGGTCACTTAGAAGTGAGAAACCGCTTGCTAAGCAGGGACGAAGTGAAGCTTCCCCTCTGCCTGACCCCAGCTGCATGGCCACAGCGGGCAGGCCGTGGCCATCGCGAGCGGGGCCGGCGGCGCTCAGCCCCTCGTGCCGCTGCTCCCGTTTCCTCCGGGAAGCGCGAGGCGGTTTGGCCTGCAGCACCCTGCGAGCCGCCCTGGCTGGATGCATCGACTCCCATGTCACGCCATGGGCTTCCACCGCTGCCAGAGCATTCTGCCTGCTGCTAAATGATCTGTCTTTTATCCTGTTCCTCTATCTTTAAACAAATCATTAACACATTAATCAGAACTGGAATCCTTCCTGTGCTGTCAAGGCATTTGGAGCTTGAATAAGGCTTTGCCATCTTCTCCCCCCTGAGCTGTTCTGTGCATGTTCTTGCTGCTGTTCCTCCCTCTCCGAGCAGTGTTTGATAGAGGGACACTTTTGTTAAACCCCTTCAACGCAGCCATCAATAGACAACTGAAATGGAGGGAGGGGGAATCTAAAGGGATAAATGACCCTCTCACCTAAAGCCACATCTCACTTGACCAAACGCGTGATGTACAGAAGCGATGTTTAAGGGAGTGGAAGACAGGAAAAAAACTCCAACAAAACAACCCCAAAAAGTCGCACCCGCCACAACTGTGTGAAGGTCTGTAAGCCCTACAGTTCATGACACAGAGAGAGATTATGGCCCATCTGTCCATCCCATGCCTATGAAGGAAGCTACAGCAATAGTCATGCTCCCCTTACCTGCCTCCCCCAACCATCTGCTTACGCAAATGAGTGATGCCAACATATATAATTGCATATATAACCTGTTTACATAATTCTGCCACTTGCTATCGCTGCAGTCCTTGCCAGGGCACAGGCATCATTCCGGAAAACAATACACTATCTGTAACCGTTTCCTGAAACCTGGCATGACACACACTTTTCCCAAGTTTTCATTTGAACCTGCACTGACAGGCTTTTAGTACTGCACTCACCAAGATTTATTTTCCTGCATGGAGATAATGCTACTGAAACATCTGTAAAAACAAATCCACATACTCTAATATTAAGCCCTCGCACTAAGCATTAGAGTGACACAGAAAGAGACCATAATATATTTTTTAATATTCCATCTTAAACGCCCTCTCAGGATACTGTAAAGGAAGGAGCTTCTCCTATTGATCCTGTTCCTTCTGGGTGTGCTCCCTGCCCATCTTTGGCACTTTGCCCTGGGTGCACACGTGAGCTCTGCTCCAAAGACACCCAGAAGTGGGACCAGCAGGTCCCACGTGCCACCAATTGGACTTCGGACCACAGAGACCATCTGCTCTCCCAGTAACTGCCCTGGCACTGCTGCAGACCAGCTACAAGCACAGGGTGCTGGTATATTTAATTTAAGATTGGCACACAATTCAGTGTCACTTCTGACTTGAGTAATTCCTCACAGTGACGACCTGGGGCAGATTTGAACCAACAGCAAGATGGTGCCAAGTTCTGAATAAAGAGGAAGGTGCTTAAAAACTCTCTGCCAGCATCACCGCAGTGCACACATACTATAACGAGTTGCAAGAAGCTGTTTAGTGTTACATTTCCTCTACTGTAGGATGACTAAAAACCAGAGCAGATTCATTCAACAAAAAAAATCCAAATCAAAACAAATACGCCCCCCATCCCACACCAATACCACCCCAAAGACACAATAAGGTTTGCGTGGGATCACCGCAAATCCCACCGCAAAGACACAAAGATATTACTTGGTTTGTTTTCATGCTTTTAAATAAAAGCAGACCAGAAGAAAGATCAGACCCCCCTGGAAGTGCTGAGGGTGGGAACTCCTGTAGGATGGCACAATAGAAACCAGTGCTGGCGATGACACCGTCTCCATGCTGTTTGGAACAAGTTACTTGAACTATTTTGGGTCTTGGTTTCCACATCTGCAGCGTGGGGATAATAACAGGTCTTTACATCACAGGGGTGTTACAAAGATCAATTAGTTAATGTCTGAAAAGCGCTTTGAAGATATAGCAGGTGGCGAGTATTATTATGCAAATAACATGATTTAAGAAAATCACAAGTGCTGGATTAATACTAATCCCTTTGATATTTAAAAGACAGCATTTTTCATATTTTAAAGCAGTGAACGTTTACGCTATAGCTTTCCACTAGTGCTTTAACAACAACTTTTAGCCTATTCGTACATCTTGGTATATAAACCTCCTGTGCTGACATCTCTACAAAATACAACCTCCATTCAAAGCCAGGGGTAGCAGAAGAAATTATGCACATTGATGAACTGGATAACTAGATTCCACACAAGAATATTTCTCAGAGGATAAAATGTCAAAGGCCTAACTTACTGTAACAAATGTTGGAGAGTCTTCTGGTTTTAGGGATTTTGGGGAAGCACACTAATTTCACGCATAGAGGCATTTGTAAAACAATGTAGCTGCTATGTAATTATGCCACTTTATGTGGTGGAAAGAGCGGCAAAAGAGAAGGGTACGGTTCATTCACTTCTCCAAAGGTTGCATTTCTGAATTGCTAAAAAGAGTCTAATTTCTAATCGCCTCATTTGGCGTCGGGCTTCAGCTGCAGGTACCTAAAGAGGCATCAGGTCCTATAACTTTGAGGAAGTCACAGTTTTCTTTCAGAATAAAAGGAGAGGCAGAAAAAACGAAAGGAAAGGTGCTGAGGTAGACAGGACTCAAAGGACGAAAATATTCATCAAAAGCCACCTCTCTGGTCACCAGGCCTCTCTTTGAAAACAAGATGTCAGCCCTCATATATAACATTCCTCAGGACATTAGGGACTTCCAGTGCCACATTCCCTTCCTGGGACAGAGCCTGCTTCTTCTCTCTTGCACTGTAAAATTTAGTGCAAACCAGCTGGTGTGTTCCGTCTAGAAATCTGTAGAATATTGCTGTGATTAAAAACAGCTTAATATTAGTCCTCGCTGAAATGCATCCCTTAAACTGATATTAATGGAACAAGATCAGATATTAATATTCTGTACAGCAGGTTCCTCAAGCTGTGCCATGGTGTCAAATGAAATCTTTCCCCAAGTCAACACTGAAAATACAAATAGAGGATGTCAGGCAGTATCGATGTGGGAGGAAGCAGCAGGAGCCTTTTATAACTTAAGATGCCTTAAGTCTGCAGTTATAGGAAGCAATGTTTCCTTCCCTACTGCATCTCCCACAGCAGCAATATTAACAGCTATTCAATAGAGTAACCGTATCCAAACTATACACTTAGTTGTTATTTTTAACATCACAGTCAATATTAAAAGCATTTGGATGCTCTTTAGGAGGAAGGAATCGTTGTGCACTCTAGGAATAGCCAGACACCTGCAGCACCTCCCCAGTACTTCCTAGTGAGCCCTTAACTCCACACATCTCTGCTTGTGACTGATGTGGTGACACTTTATTTGAATCTGACCAGGCTGTACAAATTCACAATTTAATTTTACTGAGTGGATATATATTCAGCTGCAGCCTCTGAGCGTTGCGCCTTGTCAAAGCTGGGCAACATGAGCAGAGTCTGGTCCAAACCACAGCCTGAGGCAAGCGAGACCCTTGAGGGGCTCAGAGCTTTAAGGCCTTAGGGCGCTCAATTTCTACTCCTGGATCTGCAGCATTACAGAAGAAATCTACAGGTCTGATCTTCAGCAAATAAGTATAGCTTTTCCCTTCACTCTGCTCTCTTGCAAAGTGACACTGACCTCCTTTAATGAGCACCTAACAAGGGGTAACCCCACTGAAGGTCATCTCCCAAGCACAAGAAGTACAATAGCAGAGTAGTGTCAAACTTCTTCCACCTTTAGAGCACATCGAAATCCCCTTTCTGATCCAAAGCAGAAAGTGCTTTTTTCTGTCAAGAGTAGCACGTGCACACAGGTGCATGTCCACAAAAGGGTTAGTGTATTATTCCCACACCTCTAGTTAACTCATTTCTTCTGGAGGTTTTGAGCTTGCACACGTGCTCACCTGAGGAAAGCACACATTATTTTTCCTGAAACTTGTTACTCCATTTGAGGAACTTCAGACCCTCTATATAAAGTGATTCACAGATGTTTATCAATAAAATCAAACGTATGAAAAAAAATACAACACTCAAAACTTTCAGATATGCAGCTTCTCAACACCAGAGAGATAAAATCTAACCTAGATGTCTTCTTGGTGGATTGCTTCCCTTTTCAAATAGCCAAATAATATGAAGTACCCTTAGAAATTGCTTCTATTAAACAACCTTTTCATACCTGGCAATTTGTTGCCAGATTTCTTCAGAAGGAAATGAAGAAACATACTTTTTCATTACCCCTAACATATACAACCTGAATATATAAAATAAATAAACTTTTATATTATGCAACAAAAAAAGATCTATTGTACCTATGACAAAGCAGATGTTATCTTCCAGTCTGTTCCCTGAGCTACAGGAAAGCCACTCAAACAGGCTATCTAGAGGGAAAAGAAAAAAAAAAAAAAGAAAGAATTGTGCATTTGTGCACCTGTTTTGCTGATCTTTTTACAAAGCATGCCAGGAAAGTACAGGCTGTTCCAGTGACTACCAAAGCCTTTTCTTTCTCGAAAGAAGGGCAGATAATGGGACCTGGTAAATGTTGAAGAGGCTGTTACTCTGATAGTTTGTAGGTAAACCATAAAACTTCCAGTCTGCTTATTTCATAGTTTCAGTACAGTACAACCTGCATCATATCCAGATTGTATTTAACTGGACAGCTTTAACCTGATGAATACTCACAGGCAAAACAGATGCCTAATAAAATTACATACAGCAGTGCCTGCTTCAGAAAGGTTCGAATCTAAGCAGAAGCCTGTATGGCCTCTCTTAAGTTTGTAAAGAGGATAATTATAATTTCACTTAGAAGAAACATACATGAAATTAAGGCAACTTATTTAAACTGAAGTGCAAAAAAGTTACTATGTGGTTTGAAATACTTCATCTCATGCTTCATGAAAGCACACTACATACACATAAATGTCACATATATGTATTATAGTTGTATGCATATGTGTGGATATACACATAAACACACATGTATATACACATATACATGTACACATGTCTGCACACAGAGAAATGACCATAAAAATAATTATATTATTCAGCATATTTCCTCTCCCTTCAGCAAAGCATAATAAGAGGTCAGCATGAAATCTGTTTAAGGAAAAACAAAACTAATGCATTCCAGGGACGTTCAAACTAGACCTTTGCACCTGAGCTCACAGTCTGCATTTGGCACACGTACAGCAGAAATATTTCAGGAGACAGAAAAGTGTTTTTTTTCAGATGTTACTAGTTAACGTTTATGGTGCTCAAGGAAATTCTATTAAAAAATTACCATCAATGAGTTTCAAAACCTTCGCTGTGGAAACACGATAGGAAAATTTTCACGTGGCATAGCATTCTTTCCTTAAAAATACATCAATTGTGTTATGTTTTATATAAAAGAGCCAATTTCTGAAAAGGAGTAGAGAACACTCCATGTCTAGCTACTTTTATAAAGTGTTTAGAAATCTGTGAAGGAAAAGTGCTATGGTTTATTTTGATGCTACCCTTTGAAGCACGCCAGGGGAGTAAAATCACTAATGAAGATTCCTCTTTCAGGATAGGAGGCTCCAGCTTTTTATGCGTGATGCCACAAGGGTGAGCTTTAAACTGAAGTTATGTTTGTGTTCATGGCCTCATTAGATTGTAGCTCAACTCTTCATCTGAATTCCTGCAAGCCTCGTACACCAGGACTTGCCTTCCCTAACTTGGACACTGCCATATAATGGTCATGCACGTCCCAGCTAGGCCGTCCCATGACACCTGGAGCTCAGGGTTGGCAACCTTAGGTCTCATTTTCACATTTAACAGATTCTGCTATTGCTCAATTAGCAAAGGCTGTTCAATATCTAGGCTGGAGCTAAAGTACAGATGTTAATCACTTCTTTATGTACTTCAATTTTTTCCAGCCTGATTTTTTAATAGTTGCCCACACACTCTCCTTGGTGTAAAAACACCATCATGACACACGATAACACAGCCTGACTGTACATCTGTACATCTTTTATTACCCATATTGTACAGCGTGACAGCTCTATACCTGCCATTCTAAAATTTGGAACCTATGGTTTTGCAACTGAACTTATGAATTGGATGGCAGCAGCTGAATATTCTTCTAAGTTTCTTCTAGAAACATAATGTAGTTAAAAAATACTCGTATTTAGATAAAATCTACTTCATTACAAAGGATTTTTCTAAATGGGGAGAAAAATTACCTATGCTTCTCTTCCCTCATTCTACAAATGTCATCCTTCTTTCTCTGCACCAAGCAATAAAACACTCTTTTACTCAACATATGAATAGTTAAGATTTTTTAAAGCCTTACATTTTACAAGGTTTTCCTGAAGCTTCCTAAGAATATTAATGACTTGTGCAATAGCTCCATACATTAAAATGCAGCTTTGGTATAACAATCTCATTCTCTCACTCTATTCATTACTTAAAGAGCTGAGAGACACCCTGAGATGCCTTGCCATCGAAGGGAAGGTATAAAACTAATTTCCTAACTGCTCTGTTTATTTTGCATACCTTGTGGGCAAAAGTTGGCAAGAAGGCACTGGGAACTGTTTGCTTTGAAATTATCACCCCATTTACAAGATTCAAGTGAAAAGTCCTATTAAATGAGGTAAGAGGGAGAAAGAAATGGCTATACGGATGGTTAAAGCTATACCACTAGCACAGGAGGTCTTTAGCTAAGAAATAAAATCCATGGGCTCTGAGAAAGCTGCCCTGTTATCCCTCCCCACGAAGTCCACGTGCATCCCGTATTTAGAGCACCCACGGAGAAGAAAAGCGCTGGTGAGGTCTGCAAAATGGCTGCATTCAATTTAAAGCCATTATATTATTCCAGTAGGAGCAAACCACACAAGGCCATTTCTGCTATTGAAAGCACTAGCCACAGCTCCCTAACTTGGTTTGCAAACCCCTCCTCTTCGTCCCTGCTCGGGCCACCAGGAAGGCCCAGGCAGGAGGGCAGAGACGCAGTCGCCGTTTGGCAACGCGCAGGATTTGCTATGCTCGTAGCTTGGGCAGGCCCTGAGCCCTCCTTCCCCGCGCACAGCTCCTCCCTGCAGGACCGTGTGCGTTCGCAGGGCCGTGCTGGGAAACAGAGCAGAGCTGTGGCCGAGCTTTCAAAGAAACCCTCTCCAAACCATATAGCAAGCACATATAACGCAGTATAGTGGCAGGTCAAGCTCTCTTGTCCAGACTCCGGCATAGCTCTACAAAATAGCCATGGAAGTACAAGCAAGGAGACAGTGCCCAGCAGCTGTAGGCCAGAGTGCACTTCCTTAAGGAAGGGGTGACACCAAAGACTTGGTATCAGCAAATGCTGCTGGATGGGCCCTCCTAACCCACTTGGGACAGAAACGCTCCCTGCTGTGCCAAGGCACCTCGTGGGTGCAGAGAGCCCGACGTGAGAGCGCTGCTTTGTAGAAGGCTTTGCTCAAGCCAAGGAAACGGTGCATACGGCTCCCTTTTGCATAGGAGGCTTTGGGAATGAGGATGCAGGACAGCTAATGGAGTCAGTGGGTCCCCACCTTTCCCAGGCAAGAAGGAATGCTGCAGCACCCTCTGCACTCTGCTTATGTAGGTCCAAAATACAATTCAACTGCACTTTTCTTCTATAGGGTCCTTGAATTCCCCCCAAAGAAGCTATATATATATATATATATCAGACACAGAGAAATTAAATCACTTGCTAAACGCAAGGACAAAACCTGACCGCACGGAGTCACCAGACAAAGAAACCTGCAGGACCACACTGCATACAGCAGACCACATACATGGCATTCTGGACACCAAACCTACACACAAGGCAACCCTGCATTCTTGCTATATTTTAGCAGATAAGCCTGTTCTGCAGGGCACATACCACTGAGCAATTAGCACGGCGTAGGAGTATCTCCTTTTTTGAGAGAGGCACATAACAGCAAACAACCTGACCTTGTTGATTTATTGTACGTGAACAGGTATCTGCAAAGCAGGAAAATCTGTGAGAGGGAGGAAAACGAAGCACGTACGTAGCCCTGTCTGGCCAAGAATTTACCAACCTCTTCTTTTCCCTGCAAGCTCAGTAATAACGTACAGGGACCTCTCCACATCACCAGCCTTCGGTGCAGCCTCATTCAAAAGCTCCTCTATTCCAAGGTTGCTAAAACCCTTTTCCAACATCAGAGTTCTCATTCAAGTACAATTCAAGCAGATTAATCATGCCAATGACAACAAAAAGCACACGCTCTCTCTTCAAATTATCAGGAGGAAAAAATACCACGATGAGTTCAGTTTCAAGGAGGTTGTTTACATTTCTAAAATGTACTTATTTATTTACAGGCCTCAGGATCAAAATAAAAGATGGTAACTAATTGCCACAACTGGGAAAAGTAAATTGGAAAGTCCTTACCAAATACACCTGTACACGGTAATTTGAATAGCAGTGGTATAAGCAACGCAGGTTGCAAAATTGCAATTAGACAAGTGGAAAGTGCTACTCTGAGCAACTGAGATCCTCTGTTTTGATAACCAAGTTACCTTGGAGATGATTCACACTCACATGTTGCTTAATATCACTTCATGCCATGCGGCCAGAAGGTATAAAAATATGCATTAAAATCACTAATAAATCAGGAAATTATGAAGTCAACACATTTTCATGCTGAATTATCGCACAATATTTCAATATGAGCACAGAAACCCTACAAGGCTGTCTCTCTTTTGGTTGATGCACAAAGAGAGGTAAAACCTGAGTACAACAGACTTCTCTGCCCACCTGAGCAGCACAAGGCAGTTCTTGGGGCTCAGGCTTCACTGCAAATAGCTTCCAGGAAGAAGTGCCTTTTGACATGTACTTGTTCCTGCTGGGAGAGAAGCAGAAAAGATGCTTCAGATATGAGATTGGGCAAAATACACAACCAAAAAGAAAGAGGTTGCTCAGTGGATTTCTGGGTATCCTAGGCAAAGAATGATTTTGAAGGCAGTATCTCAAGACATCATCGAAAATTCCTCATTTTCATCTGCAGAAATGCAAGAAGCAAAGAGCAAGAAAGGCGAATCCATTGGTTGCACACTGAATTCAGCAAATGAAGACTTAAAAGGGGAAGAGTGGCATAACAGTCGACTGACATCAAATCAGCCTGATTTTAAGAACTAACACTACAGAGTATCAAAAAAGATACGCTGAATAGATGAAAGATTAGCTATCTGAAAGCTCTCAAGAAAGTTGACATTACTGAGTAATATTACCACGGAACTGCAAGGTTTCTACTACAAGTCACCATGATTGGAAATAGATTTCAATATTATTTAACAGTTTCATTAGTTACCTGGAAACGAATATATCCTTGATTATAAAATTAGTGGGCTAAATGATTTGGTAGCACACTAAATAACTGTGTGATTTTCTGGCTATTGCTGTCTCGATTATCTGCCAATCTGGGTGCTTTCCAATCAAAATAGTCTTAAGACAACCAAATGCAGACGTATGTATCCAGTAACAAGGAATGCAGGTAAGGTTTGCAAATCAGAGAGCTGTAACTTGAAGAAGCAAGGAAGCCAAAAAAGATACGGAGGTCATTGCAGATGCAAGTAGGCATCACACTGAGAGCTTCTGCAGTTTTTGGAAAGGCTAATGAGGTTCACAAATGCATAGATATGAGAGTGAAGGATATACTGAATGATGGTAAGGCCAGGCATGAAACAGTAATGAGTGATACTGGATTCCTGTGCCCAGTCCCATGGTCAATGCTGCAAAAAGATGATGAAAATAAGAGAACCTGCAGATTCATAAAAAAAACAGGATCTAGAAGTTGGGTGAAGAAAAAAAACAAACACTTTAATGTATAATCAAACTTAAAGATTCAGCACATCCAATAAGCCACAGATTGCTGACAGTTGATCACTTGATCACCCTGAAGTGAAAAAAATACTAAATTTTTTTTTCTTTTTAAACTATTTAATACAGCTATGAGAAAACACAAGAGGGATCAACAGATGCAAGTCAAAAGTATAGGAGGCCTCAAAAAGGAATGAGACACAAATCTGAAGAGGAGCAAACGGGAAAAAAATCTTAAAGCAATCGATTCTCCTTTCCCTCAGTGTCTTTGCCATGAGATACGCTTCATCCCAGAGACCTGCTGGGCTCACTGTGCACTAGCTGGGTGAGATGGTCAAACAACTGTGGGTCTTGATGGCTCCTTTGACCCTCAACTCTGCATGACAATCTTTAAGGGGGAAGAGATAAGGAAAAATGAAGGAACAGAGTATTACTCTGCATTTTCAGTTATGTTATTGAACACTGGATCAAATGCACAATGGACTGTGAAATGCTTGCAGATCTTCCTACAGTTAAATGTCAAATGAAGAGACCATCTGTTACTAAGCATAAAAGGTACCTCTCTTGAGTTTTATCCGAAGTACTAATAAGTAAACTCATTTCACCACTTAGTGCTGGGGGGCTGCCAATGTAAGTGAAGTCTTTTGGTTTCTCGTCTCAACAGTCTGGATGGGCAGAAGGAGGCAACACCTGGAGCGGGTGGAAGATGAGTATTCCTTAGTCATGAAGTAAGCTTCACAGTTCTAGTTACACTTTCCTAAATAACTTCTGCAAAGTATTCACAAAGACACTTTTTGCCTGACTGAAAAGCCCTTCAGTAAAAAAATAAGATCTTTATTTAACCTCTACAGAAGGAAAAATAAATACCCTAAAAGTCATCCTTTTCAGTTGCTCTCCTAGGTTTGTAATTTATACCCTGAAGAGCAATGTATATGCATTATGGTTACAATTAGAGCTTCCATGGGCTGTTAGTTAATTCATGAGGGGGAAAAAAGTTCAGCTGCTGCTGATGTGAATCAAAACAGCAGAACAGCATTTTAAAACTTCTGAAAGCTTCTTTTTCTTTCTTACTATTTCTACAGAAGAGGGAAATAGTCTTTTATTGCCCTAAAATACAAGAAGTCCAACATTAAGTCCATCTACTTGCCTTATACTGACTGAATAAACACAGTGGACAATGCACATATTGACGTACAAATTAACAGTCTTCTGATGTGTTCAAGAAAGAAGCTGCACAGGTTGGACTTCCAGTTGCAATGAACATAACCAGATCTGTTAAAAAGACTGACTAAATAACCATTACAAGCTGAAGGAAACAGCAGTCTGCTGCTAACATTGCAAGAGACACTCTGAATCGGGAAAGCACAACTGTCTCTATTTGCTGTGTATCCCTAAGTCAAAGACATATATCTTTATAGCTATGTCCCAGTAAAACATAATCAGATTCCCTTTCTAATTCTTGACGGGAGACCTCATCTTGCATTTTTGTTGCACCTTCTTAACCAAATCAACACGTTTTATGTTTTCTGCCCTTTGCTTACTTTCTGTGGCTGAATATATTTCTGAATAATTGCCATTCCTGCACTGGCAGGCTAAAGAGTTGTCCCTTCATAATTTCTACATAGAGATGCAACAAAGAACGCCAGAGTTTTCTTTACATATAGCTATTACATATATCTATCAAAACTGAGCACCATTTCCCTTAAATCATATAGATAAGTAAGAATCTTAGGGTGAAAGCTGTGGAATTCACTAACATTTCTATATATTTACTACATATTCAATTTGTATGAAGAGCAGGCCAAACTCGAAGTCTCACTTCTACATGACTTCTCCAAGAGACCCAGCTATCACCCCACCTATCTCCCTAGACACATGAAGATTAGTCAAGTTTATGAGAGCTTCCTTCACACCAAATTGGCATGCAGACTTCATCCAGCTGATGTGAAGTATGCTAGACAGACCTACAGACCTAGGCAGACAGAAGGACAAAATTGTCTGCAGCTTCAGGGTTTGTCGCAAGATTGAGAAAGATTTTAAACAACTTTAAACAGAAAGAGATGACTTATTCACACTATAAAGGAAACCGTGACTATCAAGTAATAAAAAAATCCATTCACTGGAAATTACCAAAATCCGTCTACTTTTTAGCTTGTGACCCTAATTTAGTGACACCAGTTCCCGAGGAAAGCAAGCAAGGCACTAGAAATAAGATTTTAATTAGCTATAGTGTTTTTGAGGAAGACACACATTGATGAGATAAGGCCAAACTCCCAATCCCGCTTATTCCCAGCGTGACGAGGCACCTTGGGCTGAGGGCAGCCGGTGTCCGACGCGAAGGAGGGACCTGGGCAGTCCATACAAAGATGGAGCAAGGCAGAAAGTGGCTCGGAGGGGGCAGGCTGGCTCTGTCCATGCCACAGACCGCTGCCAAGAGCCAGCAAGACCCTGTGCTCACCGCAGAGGGGGTGGCAGGAGCCAGACTGCAGACACAGGCGGTGTGACCCAGGGGACGCGTCACCGCTGCCAACACATCCCGGGGGCAAAGTCTGCTGCTCGCTACACCAACGAGAGCCTGAGAACTGGCAAGCCCTGGCTACCCAGCAGGCTCTGCTTCTTTTAAATTGTCACGGTTGACGTTCGTTTAGCACAGGCACTTTTGGACATCACGTCAGCAAGTAAGTCCACCCTTAACCACCCCCCCCCCTTTTGTTTTTTTTTTCTGAAAAGATGGAAAAAAACTTTAAGAGGTCCAAAATGTATCCAAAACTAACACTGGGAATTGGTCAGCGTTAGTGGACAAACAAACTACCACCCCCGAACAGCAGGGGAGAGTCGACTGTCTGTCCAGTCCTGCCCGCAGCTCCAGGGCCAGGTGACCTCTCCAACCTGCTTCCACGGGGGTTTCCTTACAGCCTCCAGAGCCCAGGGCTCCCACCCTCTGCCTACGGCCAGCTCTGAGCCCTCTTCTTGATGGTCAGAAAGCTTCTGTAGCATCAAGCCACTGATGGGGAGATGAAATGGCCGATCTTAGTCTTCAATACATTATTTCCATGTTTTCACCAAGCAAGGAGTAAGACACCATCCAAATACCATGTTTTTAAAAGAGACTCCAAATGACTTACTCACTTAGGCTATGCTCCTTTATTTATTTTAACAGGGATTAACAGACTAGTGTCAGCTCCAAGCTGGCCTCACACTTAGGAGCTGTGGGTGTATTTTTTTTCTTCAAGCAACATTCTACTAATTTGGATTGCAGCAGAACTATTATCTTTTTTAAAAATTTTAATGGAAACCATTTAAACATAAGACTATCTTGTCCCCTCAGCACAGCAGAGTTTTACAGCTCCCTGCAACGCCTGAGGAAACCTCTAAGAAAAAGGAAAATAACTATCTACTATTCAGCACAGCAGAAAGATAAAAGTAAGAAAGTAGGAGGAACACCACGTTTGGATTGCTTACTTAATTCAATTTAATTATTTAGACTCTCATCTCACCAACAGTTATGCAAGTGCTAACATTACTTAAAGAAGGACCTATATTTTTTCTTTGCATAAATCAGCTATGCTTAATTGACTGTACACTGGATCACACCAACACACTGGATCTGATGAGGAACTACCTAAGTGACAATGCCATGTTGTTCTGGTGAGAATTCACTGTTGACAGAACAGTCCGACTGGAGGAAAGTGAGAATAAAATGACAGTAGAAGAACTGTAGCAATTACTTTACTAGCAGTCAGTGTTGTCGTTATCTGTATAGTGGCAAGACTTTAAAAGTTGCAAACTCCTAACTTTGCAATTGCAATTCAATATTCAGACATGGCATTAATGTAATAAATACCTGCATTCACTGCTTCATGTTATAAATAACTTAGAAGCACATGAAAAATCTCAGAACTATAGACATTATAGAAATACAAATGATTAGGATTACATCTTCACTAAAGAAATAAACATGCATAAACCATTTTCTCAAAACCAAGCCAGAATCCAAACAAGTTAGTAATGAGCCACTGGAATTTGCTGCTGTTGTTAACAAGCATTCATGAAGAACTCACCCTCCAAAATGCGGATCTGTTTGTAGGAAGCTTATACATGCAAAGCAAACAACTCCCAAATTCTGCAGAACTATTTAAAGTCTTTATCCCACTTCTAAAGATAACTGTAGGAAGATTCAGGCAGAAGAGCAAGGGTGTATTTTATATAATAGGTTTTCAAGTTAGATCTACAAAGCAAGGCTTGGCTAAAAGAACAAAAACATATTGTTCCCTTGCTACCTCCCAGAAGGCTGCAAGGGCAAGGGGAAGGAGGACTGCTCAGGTGAGCAGAAACACAGAAAACTGGTTGTTGCTATGATGAAACCACCAAGGATGTCACACAACCCCTTCTGGTGCAGCGCTGCCTCCCCACTACCTGTGCACATCCGTGCAGAGGCAGCTCGTGTCAGTCACCACTAACAGCTGGCAGGAAAAGGGCGTTTCAACAAAGATAGGTGCTTGAGGGCTTCGACTCATGATCACAGCTGGATTTAGCTGACCCCAGCTGTTGCCCTGTCCCCCTGCCAATAGCAAGGGACAAACAGCCCGTTTAGGCTGCTGGACTTTACAACATTATGTGCTAACGTGAACAGCCATAAAACACAGTTTACAATCATATGCCAGGCTATAAACTCCGACAGCTGAAAAGTGCATTCAAACTCCAACAGCAAATATGGCTGAATGGCAAAATAACCTCTGGCAAAGGGACAGGTTGAACAGCTGGATGATTCAGCTACTGGAACATAACTCACAAGTCACAAGTGTACGTATTATGTTATCCTTCTACCCTTTCCAGGCTGTTGGCAATTCTGCAGCATCAGAGATCAGGTTGTCAAAAAAAAAAAAAAAAGTGGATTATCAAGAGCATCCAAAGCTTCAAGTGAGTGTCTTGCGGTTTATTTTATTACGGAGTACAGCATCACCTTTTGGTGGGCTGATACAGCTTCTTTCAGTCATATCAGTTCATTTAAAAACATCTGCTACACAGCTTTTCTCACCAGAGCTCTCCGCTCAAAGTCTTCTTCCAAACACTGCCATCGCTTGCTTTCTGCACTGGCCTGAATAATATTTTCTAGCAGAGATGATTTTCCAGTTCACATTCTGTCTTATTAGGTTCCCACCAGAGCTTGAGAACCACAAATATTTAAGTGGAACGAGGAGAAGCCACGAGCAGCTCGGAAGCAGACTTCCTCCCTTTTGTTTGGGCTGGAAGCACGCTCCGCTCCGGCTCTCCCACTCCAGCCGCCAGTCCCGTACCAAGCGCTCAGACTCCTGCCCCGTGAGCCAAGAGGAGAGCAGAGCACGCAGGGATGGCCCAACACTCACACTCCCCCGTCCACAGCTAACGGGCCGCCCAGCCTGGTACACAGCCCTGCTCCTGCATGGCCAGCGACATATTTCATGCGTTGAAAGGGAGAGCATTTTCAGCCCAGTTTTGAGTCCGATATCCTGTGTCAGACACTGTAAAGCAAGCTCAAGCCACGTCTAGGTAAACACTAGCAACCTATTACTTACTAACCATTGCTTCCTTGTAGATTCCATTGTACTGAGAGCATAAATAATGAAACAAGCACATATCTCCCTTGAATGAATTACCTATTCAGAGTTCCCTCTGGTGTTCAGTAAGTTAAACAATCCTCACACTAACAACATTAGTTACGAGAGCAGTAAGTTCCCTCACGAGCAAATTCTGGTTCGGGGAGCGGAGCCCGGCAGCGGGACAGGTTGTGGCACCTCGGGTTTGAGCACCGAGGCAGTGCTGCCCATCAGCGGCACCATAAACTCGCACCGCCTTTCCCCGGTATGCACCCAAGCGTCTGGCGAACTCGGCAGGGACCCGGGCTACGATCCCCCGCGCCCCTCTCTGCTCTGGGGCGCCGGCGATTCTGCCGCCACCTCGGGGAGGACCGAGAGTCCCAGGCGGAGCCCGGGAGGGCAGCGGCGCTTTGCAGCGCCCCGGATAGCTCCGCGGTGAGTCACGAGCTGCCGGGCCCGCGGTGCCAGCCGCGCGCACCACGCGCGGGCAGCGCGGAGCAGCAGCTCGGGGAGAAAGTTTGGAGCTGCGCGGCTGCGGGGACAAAGGGCGCCCGCGGAGCAGCCCCCGCGGCGCCGCGGAGCCGCCGAGCGGGACTCGCCGCCGCCACCTCCGGCCGCGGCCCCGAGCGCCGCGAGCGGCCGGGGGAGGAGGCGCCGCCCCGCGCAGCGCCGCGCGGCCCGCGGAGCAGCGCGCTGCGCCCCGCGCCCCGCATCGCAGCCGCGCGGGGAAGCCCCGTCCGCGCGGCGGAGCCCCCGGCCCGGCCGCCGAGGAGCGGGAGCCGCGGCCGGCCGAGGGGGCCGCGTTACCTCCAACAGGTGGCGGCGGGAGCGGGCGCAGCGGCGCCGGCCGAGGCGGCCCCGGCAGCGGCGGCGGCGGCGGCAGCCGCTCGAACCGGCGCGACGGCAGCGGCCACCGCCGCGAGGAGGGAGGAGAGCGGCGGGCAGGGAGAAAGCAGAGGGAAACCGCCGCGAGAGGAAGGAGGCCTCACATGATCGCGACCCCCCGTCAGGACCGGGCACCGGAGAGGGTCTGCGCGGAGGGGACACACCTGTAGGCGCAGCACATATCCGCTGTGAGCACAATGCGAGACAGGAAACTGAAAAAACAGCCCAGGGAAGGAGAGAGGCTCCCGTTCGTCCCTCCTTCCCTCCCTCCCTCCTCCCTCCGTCCTCCTCCGCGTCTCTCCACCCCCTGCCCCTGGTCAGGATCCGCTTGCAGCGCCGTCTCCTGCAGGGAAAGGCAGACAGCGCCGGGAGGAGGAGGAGGAGGAGGAGGAAGGAGCCGCACTTTCTCTCGCTTCCCTCCCCGTCTCCTCGTTGTTTTGCCCGCCGGCCGGGACGAGCCGGGTGCCCGCGGAGCGCGGGGCGCAGCGAGGCGGGCAGCGCTGGGGAAAGGCCCCCTCCTCTCCCTTGTTAAAGGCGTTCGGGGCGATCTGGGGAAGCTCCCGAGTAGGCAGAGAACAGGCCCGTTCACCCCTGCCCGCCCCCTACAAGCAGCGGGTCGGGAGTACCGGGATTCCCGAGTGCAGCTCAGCTCCCCGCACATTGACCTGTGGTTGAAGGGCCCCAAATACAGCCCGGTGAAGCCGTTAGTCAAGTTAAAACAGTTTATTCCTCTCAGGTAACTCTTCCTACAGCCTCAGCTTTCGAGGGTCTCCCCCTTCTCCAAAGCATGCTGCAAATTTCTCCGTTACTCCTTCAGGAATGCACAAGCTGGAGCTTTCTCCCCCAGCTGTGTGCAAAACAACATCAGTGTTCTTCTCCACATTTAATTAACCAAATTTGCCTTGACCATAATACACACAGGGATTACCAAAAGGTAATGTAAAAAAAGGGATGTTAGATGTTAGACGAACATCTCAGGTAAGCTTTGGGCAAGGTGTTTGGACCTTGTTTGGACATACCTGACACTTGAGTGTCAAGTGGACCAGCAGTGTCACAAGTGTTTTTAAAAAGCTGCTGCTGGCACTTGGAGCACAGTTTTGTTAAGTGCTCTGCGTGTTGGATTTCCCCCTGAAACAACAGGAGAGAGGGTCAGAAAGCCACCCTGCTCAGACAGCACTCTCCAAGCTGCTGAGAAGTTGTCACTGCTCCTCAGAACAAAGAAAACTCGAAATAAACAAAAATCAGCTCCAAGGCCTGGGCAAGAATAAAAAGTGACAGGCTGTTCAAGGGGACGTCAAGCCCCTTGGCTTGCAGGCCTTGTTCTTGCAAGTGCCGCCTCCATCCTGACTGCAGGCTGCAGCCGTGCAAACCTTACATAGTGTGTTGTTGGGTTTTCCCTTTGGATTTTGCCTTTGGGAGGCAGATTATGTACTGGCTCAGGTTTCATGGGCCTGTCCCACGCTTTTTGCTGACCTCCAGCAGCCAGTCCTCATCCTTCTTTGCCTCCTTCCCGTCCTTCACCTGACTGGGCTGAGTCACCACACAATGGGAAGGAAACACTCTGGCATCATTCTGGAGTATCCTGGCATCCTGGGACGGAAAACTGGACTTTCCCCCACCTGTTAGATTCCCCCAAGAACGAAAGGGAATTTGAAGCAAAGGGACATGAAACTTCCCCAGGAAAATTAGGTTAGTCATGTCCTGCAAGCCCTGGGAGAGATCCAGGACAGAGGAGCGCACAGGCTGCTAATGGGCTCGGTAGGACCTCACTTTCCAGGCTGCTTTTTCATCTCCTGGGCTTATGGCCAGGTTGTGCCCAAACTTTTGGCAGCACGCCCCGGACTTACCGGCCAGGCGGCTCTCTGTGTGCTCCAGCCTGTGAATCCCTGCCTCCCGGCATGCTCTGCCCCAGGGGCTTGCTGGAGGCTCTGACACTTGTCACCCCCCCACTATGCCTGCTCCAGAGCTCCTTGACCTGCTCACCCAGCTTGGGGGCTGTGCGCCAGTCCTGGGCCCACACCTGCTCCATCCTGTGGCCACTGGCCAGGACATGCTGCTTGCCACACTGCTGCTGCCTCATGGTGGGCAGCCCGGGCTCCAAGCCTACCCCCTGGAGCTCTGCATGGCTCCCTCCAGCTGGAACGGCTCCCTCTGGCTCCTACTGCTGTGGCCTCGTCACAGCCGTTTCTTTAGAAACCTGCCTGTGGACACGCACAGACACAGCAATGGTGACAGTTTATTTAATTCAGAAGAGAAGCTGCTGAAGTGAAGCTGTGCTGAATCCTCCCTCCTTCTTAATAATTACCTGCTGTGCATTTGACTTTGCATGATGGGGATTGTAGAGTTGAACTAGGGCTCAAGATGGCCACATAGCATCCTACCCAGGATAGGATGCAGATCTTCTCAGTCTCCATAAGTTGCTTTTCTGCTCTGCACAAGTGGATCTGCTAAAGCATGGCATATCAGCCCTTGCTCCCCTTGACTGGGACCCAAACATATGCAGGAAAACTTTCGATATCCTAGGCTGAAATGAATTACCCAGCCCAAGGCTTGCCTGTGAAGGTGCAAAGTGTTCATGAGAGGTGTTGTGCCTCCTATGGGGTCCCTCATTGCTTTGGAGCCAGCACATCATCTTCTCTGCATGCAGCAGGGCATTCAGCAAGCATGCAGCTTGCTCAGCTCCCTAAATGCAAAGTGTGTGATATAGGGAGAGAACTCCCTCGTGAATCCTGATAAACAGCGGTGCATTAAAGGATTCTTCCCCCCTCCTTATCACCACTCAGCACAAAAGAAGAAAAAAATCCTAAACGGGCAATTGCTTAGAAAAGAGCAACAAGTAAATGGTAGTATGTCAGCTTCCCAGAAGCTCAGGGATCTTAACTGTCGCTGTGCACTTCCGCGTGCGCAACTGTGCTGATCAAGGACGAAATCCTTCTTCTGTCACTCTCCCTTGTAGGGACAGAGATAATGGGACTGCCTGTGAATAGGACTCTGGCCCAGATTTCAATTTCCTATTTATTTCCTCCCTCTTTCTCTCCTCACCTTGTTATCACCCTCTCAGTCCTGTTTTTTTTCCTCTGCCTGTTAATATCCTCCACATCGCACGCAATGGCAGTGTTTGTGCGTCGTTGCTGCTTCCTTTCCCAGTGCTGTCAGTTCTCGCAGTTTTACCTAGGGTGGGGCAATACACAGTGTCGTTCCTACCGCCCAGACCTTTGAGGCCTGTTAAAGGACCAGATTTTCCAGCTGTCATTACTAAAAGCACCTTGATCTGTGAGCAATAGAACTAATGAAGCCCGGCTTCCTGGGGATTCGTGTGTGACTCAGTGGCTGCTCTAACCTTTCTTCCCTCTCTCTTTCATGTCCTGAGCGACATCTCTTGCAGGTTGGTGCGAGACAGGGCTCGCTGGCGCCCGTGCTGAACGGCGTGCGTGCTGGTGGCCTGCACAGGCGGCCACTGGCTGCTGCCAGACAGGACAGCAAGCAGCTGACTTCTTCCTGCCTTCCTCGCTGCAGGAAAACTCATCTGAGCCTGTACTCACTGATATTCACAACCCCCTGGGAGCTTAATTATCTTTGAGACTTCTACCCCTTTCATTCATCTGATTGCTGCTAACCAATATCTTCTGACATTTTTATGGGGGGCTGATGGGCAGATAAACAACCAAATGATTGATTATCAGCCTTTAGAAAGCAAGGTGGTTGCCTTGTGCTCATAGCGATAACCTAAGAAAAACCCAAGCACCTAAAAAAGAACCTCAAGTCCTTATATATGATTAAAATTGAACTTTTTTTTCCAATTTTGATTGTACTTGTGTTCCCAGATGTCAAAGCATTCTTATTAGGTTCTCTCATCACCACTTACTTCAGAGGCACAGGGAGCAGCAGAGGAGGGTAAAGGCTTCCTTCCTTGTGTGAGGAAATGTTGTTCTAATGGTTTGTGCCCTTCTTTTTCTCCATAGGGGAATTGATAGTCAGAGGTTTGTTTTAATGGGCAGGGAGTTATCAGATAAAAATCCCTGACTCCTCACTGTTTTGCCTGTGACATGAGAGCTTGGAAACTCTCTTCTCTTGGGCCTGGGAGGGCCGCAGGTTCCCAGAACCAAACCCAGGCTGAAAACAGAGAGCATTGCTCCTGAGATGCACCAGGTTGGCCCAGCACAAGTAAGCTGCCTGGAGGAAATGACACAGTGACTTTTCCCCATGAAGGAGAAAATTCTGGAGAGGAAGGGAGGCCGCACCTTCACCTCCTGCCTCCCACCAGACCCCTAGGAGAGGGGCCATCTTGGCCTCCCTTTCTTTTGCACAGCACAGCCTCAGCACCTGTGGTGCCAGCATGAAAGGGGGAAGCAGCCCGCAAGAATGCTGAGATTTGTGTCTGACATTGAGCAGGGTGGTGGGGAACGTGTGTATGACTTCTGGCTGAGTCCTACCCTTCAAACACTGAGCTGGAGACACCGGCCCAACTCAGCCATGACCGAGGCTGGGCTTTAGATGCCCACTGGAGAGGAGATCCTCAAAAAATTTATCTCTTGGGCTTAAGGGGGTTACTGCCACCCAGCAGTGACACCCAGCCTGGAAAGAGATGATCAAGTGCAGGGGGAAGCTGAGGACATTCCCCTTTAGCAAGCAGAGCCATCGATGCTACACTGCAGACAGAAATATGGCTCTGCTGCCATACAGAAAGGAGAAAATCATGGAGAACAAGGAAAAGGGGATAAGGAGCAGCAACTTGATGGAGGCCTAAGGGTTGAGCGCTCCTGACTTCTTGTTGTCCCAAGGCATCAAAAGGAGGCACCGATTCCTGACCCATGAAATCAGGCTACTGCTCTGCATGCCCAGAGTAATGGGCCATGCCCAGGGGTCCTCATAGGCTGCAGGAGGTGCCAGGATCCTGCCGAGTGAGCACAAGAGCGAGGCATGGAGGGTTGGACCCTCGCTGGTGTGACACCAACATCGAGTGCCCCCTGTACAAACAGGATATCCAATCCAATCTGCACTCGGTGATGGTGGGCCTTCGGAGGTGATGTGGGCAGCCTGACCTTTACGGATGACTTGAGACTGTTGTTGGATGCAGCGAGCAGTTTTTCTACAAGTTCATCCCTGAGGCCAGGCATGCAACTCCAGGGAGGCCATCGCTCCGCAGGTGCCCCAGGATTCCCGTGCTCCCACAGACAGGGACATCCTGCAGGCTCCTTCCCACCTGGAACCCCTCCAACTGGAGGAGTTGCCAGATCCAGACATGGTCCATGCTGGAGCAGGAGACTCCAGACCCTGGGTGCAGGGAGCTCCCCTGGCAATGCACACCCATGCTCTGGAGCCATTTTCCTGGCCCAGCATCCAGAGCCGCACGAGGCAGGAGGTCTCATGACTTTACCAGTGCCTGTCAATGCGGGGCCATGGCCAGGCTCCCTCTACCCAGCTCAGCAGTGCCCCTAGTAGCTCTTGTGATGAGCATGTCCATGGGGTGGCAGCTTTTACAGTAGGGTGCCCCTGTCTTGTGTTTTGTTCCCTTTCCCAAATCACTCTCTGCTGCCAAAAATATGCTGCTCTTTGATCTGCTCTGGCCTTACAGCAGGAAAGGGGTCCCTGTCACGTGGGGAAATGTGTCCCTCCTTGCAGAAGCAGCAACACATCCGCCAGGAGCATCTGAGGTTCAGTCCAGTCTAGCACCATTGCCATCATTTCTAATAAATTAATCATGATAATAGGAACGCAGAGAATGCAGGAATTACGGCCCTGTATGAATGGCTTTAGTCTTCTACTTAAGATATAAGCAGGGTTCCCTGAGGCTGTTTTTCACCCTTGGTGTGTGTGCAGCACAGCCTGCTGTCTTTGGTTCTGGCAGGGCAATGCTCTGAGATTCACTGGTGAGTGAATTGACCCAAATATACATATTCATATTTTCACAGTCCATAAATCAGCCTGGATCTACTTTTTCTGGAGAGCAAGTGCCAGATAAATCTAAGGTATTAGCATTAGATTTGTGAAATGTCACTGCACACATCCTGAGTTTCATGCCCCCAAATCCATAGAGCAGCTGAATTTGTATGTATTTGTTTATTTCTTTGGGTTGACAGATTTCTCAAGGCCCATTTTCCAGCAAACCAGAAAAATAGAATTTGGTGATAAATAACCCAAAATAATTATAGCATTTCCTTCATTTTTTCCTTAGATGACAGAAAATATTTGAATCACATGGAAGAGGTGTTTTTCAATATTTTCTCACCAACCTTCACTTGGTGTTTTTGTTTACACCTCTGTGAAATGTTACCCTGTCAGAACTTTTGTTTAGCTTAGCACACATTTTGAATACACCTTGCTACTGTTATAAGTTACTGCACTGAGATATCAGGCAGTAAAACAGCAGGCACTCGATGAGGCTTACATGTTGATCCTGCCCCTCTACTCAGCCCTGGTGAGGCCGCATCTGGAGTATTGTGTCCAGTTCTGGGCTCCACAGTACAAGAGGGATGTGGAGCTGCTGGAGAGAGTCCAGCGCAGGGCCACAAGGATGATCAGGGGCCTGGAACATCTGCCCTATGAGGAGAGGCTGAGGGAGCTGGGCCTGTTCAGCCTGGAAAAGAGAAGGCTGAGAGGGGATCTAATCAGTGTCTATAAGTACCTCAAGGGAGAGAGTGAGGAGGATGGTGCTGGTCTCTTTTCAGTGGTGGCCACTGATAGGACTAGAGGTAATGGCCACAAACTGAAACACCAAAAGTTCCCTATGAACTTAAGGAATTTTTTTTTTAACAGTGAGGGTGACAGAGCACTGGAACAGGCTGCCCAGAGAGGTTGTGGAGTCTCCTTCTCTGGAGATCTTCAAAACCCGCTTGGACGCAGTCCTGTGCCATGTGCTCTAGGTGACCCTGTGTGTGCAGGGGGGTTGGACTAGATGATCTCTAGAGGTCCCTTCCAGTCCTAAGCATTCTATGATTCTATGTTGAAAATGCAGAGCCTTATATGGATGCATGCAATGTACATATGTGTGTATATAAGCGATGATGAAAATTATCAACCTTCACAGAATGGACTTGATATTCTGACAAAGTCCTGACCATATCAGATAGTGTGTGAGACCAGCTAAGAGGCCCCTGGATAATGAACAGGTTCATTCAGGCAATGTCATTTTTTTCCTCTTTTTTTTTGTGACATTGAATTTTCTAAAGAATTGAATTTAAAAAGACTATATGGAATTTTAAAACAGAGTTTTTTATTGCTCTAAAACATAGGTAAAATGAAAATACATGTGAAACGTTGAAAGCTAGTGTTTGACTCTGTCCTTTTTTCCTCCTCTTTTGTTTTTTTTTTCCAATAGACTCTTCATATATATACATGTATATGTGTATATATACATATACATACATACATACATGTATATATCTATGAAACTTGGAAGCCCAATGTTTCCAACTCTAATTAATTGAAGGAGCTGCCTAGATAAAGTCCAAAGCCACTGCTCTGCTGCCACAGTGTAACCGTTCCTTTTAACCACAGCCGATATACAAAATGTTCTTGCTAGCCCTGCAACTAGTTCATGGACTGAATGCTGAAATCAGCTCTTTCGTACATGCTGCTGTAAATCTATCTATATTGTGGAAAAAAATACAACCTCATTATCTACTAATATTTGAAGTAGTTTTGCTTTGGAGAGAGACGCTATGGGAAGACTATTACTAGTCTGAGTGTATTTCTGTAGTGTTTTCTGTTTAAGAAGTGGAAAATCCTAATTTGACTGTTTTGTGCTAGAAAAAATGCACCTTTTTTTTATTTACATCAGTAACTTTGGATGGTGTATAATGAATATTATCAGATCATATACTGCAAGAATATTATGTTTATAATATTTAAGTTCCTCTGGCTCTAGTTGTTGAACTTACAGCTAAAACAGTGGGAGTTTAATATGGTACAACAGGGTCAGAGAAATATTTATCAATTTAAAAGAGTTAGATCAATCAGAATTCATCAATGACACCCTCAGTTAACAAAGAAAAATACAGTATTGACTGCTAACACAGAGGCTGCGTTTCACCTTTTTATTCCTAGGAAGATTTCCAGGATAATATGGGTATTTTAAATGACTAGCTGAGCTTCCATCATATAATGCCAACTAATCAATAAATCATATGTCACTGTTGTGGCTTAGTATGTCAAATAGCTGTACTTCAATGTCTGTATTTACGGTTTTGAGCCATTTTTTTTCTTGTACATTTCCAGCTCATTAACTCCAATTTTAAAATTGGTTATTCTTGTGTCAATGAAATTGGAAGAAAAATCAAGTCTTACCTGGTTCTACCAAAGGGAGGAGATAGAATAGGGTAATCAAGTTGAAATTTCAGTTACTTAACACTGCTTGCTGCCCCATGTGGATTTACTGAAGCAGCTTTTTCTCAAGAGCAATGTGAGAAATAAACACACTGCTTTTTGTCAGACATGTTGGACATTCTGATGCTCATGGGAGATGGTAAAAGGATGAGTGTTTTTGAAAGCCGCTTTCGGCATACATAAATCATGAGGTTTATACTGAGGTCTGGAACATCCAACACAGAAGATTTTGGTTAGATAACAGCATGAAGATAAACTAACAGAGTTTCAAATACTCTGTGTTACTTTTGCCTACCAGATTTCTAGAGCAATCTTAATCAGCCATATGAATATTGACCTATGTAACAGTTGAAATTGGTGGTCAATGTACATACAAATCTCTGATTTAAGAACAGTAGCGCAGAGTTGAAGTAACATTAATGTCAGTTACAGGCTTCCGTTTTCATTAACCACATTCTGAGCACCTTTGCTGCTGGGTCAAAATATCTGAAGAAATGATGATCCATTTTCTTGATGAAAGTTCTTCTTGAAGGCTTGACTTGGACCCAGGCCATAATAGAAGAGTGTTTTTCCTAGAAGGGAAGGGCTGCAAAGAATTGCCCAAAATGCAGCCATTGGCTTCTCTTTTTCTTTTTCTTTTTCTTTTTCTTTTTCTTTTTCTTTTTCTTTTTCTTTTTCTTTTTCTTTTTCTTTTTCTTTTTCTTTTTCTTTTTCTTTTTCTTTTTCTTTTTCTTTTTCTCTTTCTCTTTCTCTTTCTTTTTCTCTTTTTCTTTTTCTCTTCCTTTTCCTTTTCCTTTTCCTTTTCCTTTTCCTTTTCCTTTTCCTTTTCCTTTTCCTTTTCCTTTTCCTTTTCCTTTTCCTTTCCCTTTTCCTTTCCCTTTCCCTTTTCCTTTCCCTTTTCCTTTTCCTTTTCCTTTTCCTTTTCCTTTTCCTTTTCCTTTTCCTTTTCCTTTTCCTTTTCCTTTTCCTTTCCTTTCCTTTTCCTTTTCCTTTTCCTTTTCCTTTTCCTTTTCCTTTTCCTTTTCCTTTTCCTTTTCTTTTTCCTTTTTCTTCTTTTTCCCCTGTAGTAAACAAGTCTTATTCGTAAAAATATTGCAAAATCTCAATGTCTTCTTCAACATTTTTCTCATTTGTGTGACAGCAGTCTCCAAAATACCTTCTTTCATGTTTTACTTTATTAGAAGATTAACTCACTTTCTTCTGGTCAGTGACTTGAACATAATCCTCATTTTTATCACAGCCAAGTCAGATAGCAGCAACTCACTCTGTCTAAAGTGAATTGTGAGGATGCTGTGTAGGCTTTGGAGAACAAAACAAAGACGCTCAGTTTTCCAATAGCTCTAGTTTATGTGTATATATGTATTGAATCCATGCTCGTGTTATTTTCCTGACTGCAGTGTGAGAGGGACTGGTCTTCACTTCCAAAGCGATTAATAGTTTGAGCTGCAGCTATATTTCATTCTAATAATTCTCGCAGAAACTGTGCTCCTCTGGGACAATGCGGACCAGAAAGTGTACTGTAAAATTTGTGATAGCTGAACAAAATTCAGTCATATCAAATCAACTGTGAAACTGTTTTGTGCCATGGCTCAGGCAAATCGGGAATTTGATGATCTTTTAGGTAAAACTGGAGATTCTTTCCAAGAAAGCCTTCACAGCTTAATACATTCTAGTTCAACTTTCTTCTATAAATCCCCAGCAAACCCCCCAAATTCTGGTACTTTTTGTAAATGTTACTCTGCTGCTATAGCGCCGATTAAGACAGTAGAACCCATGATCATGTAAGCTCAACAAGAGCCTTGCGCAGCTCACCTGACACTCCACTGCTAGGCCTCTGTCCCATCTGCATCCCTACAGAGCCTGAATGATACAGCTAGGTACAGCTCACTGGACTGTGCTTTGACCTGCAAACCAGCTGCCTGTGGGTTCCACAGTGTACAGACAGAGTTATGCCTCTTATCAAGGCTCGCCACACAAAGAGGCACTGTCAGGATGCAGAAGTCCAGCGTCAGACCCCACGTAGCCTGTTGTGTTGGGAGCACATCTATCATACGACTGCGTGCATGGGAATTCACAAACTCAGAGGGCTGGAAATTATGTCCAGAGTATCTAGTACATCCCTCTGCCTTGGAGCAATGTCATCTATACTTGTAGACAAATGTTGATATAATGTTTGTCTGTCTTCTAATAATGTCCAGTGACGGAGATGGGACATTCTGCAAGCAATCTATCCATGGCTTAACTATTATTGAAGCCAGAAGCTTTTCCTAGTATTCCATCTTCATCTTCCTTGCTGTAGATTAAACAATTTGCTTCTTATGCTATCTAACAAGGATGCTGAGAACACATAGGTTGTTCTTTCTTCTTCACAAAAGCCCTTTGCATATTAGAAGGCTGTGGTAATGTCTTCTTTCAGTCTGCATTTCTTTACACTTCTCCTCCCTATTCATTCAATCTTCTCATGCAGGCCAAGTTTTCAAGGTATCTGATGACCTTCTGGAATTTGTCTAAGAGGACTACTTCATTCCTGAAGTGCGTTTCTTAACACTTAACTATAGTCTTTCAACTGAGGTCTTACCAGCATAGAGAAGAAAGATGACCTCAGATGCTCTGCACATCATACTTCTGCTTTATAAAATTGGTAAAGTCTGAGCTAAAATGGCTACGGGGAAATTTCATTTACTGAAAGACACATGCTGATAATAGAAGGACAGAGCCTTGTAGTCAGTATTTTTGCTTATTTAAATATGGCAATACCTCTAGGAAAGGTAAAGCCCAGTATGATTAAATGACCAATGCCAATGTAATTGCACACTGAAGATGGTATTCTCTTGCTGGAATTGTTTTGTTTTGCATGTAGTTGCTTTTGTCTGACTGTAGAAGAAAAGAGTATAAAATTAAGTAATAAAATTTAAATTTATTGGGGAAATAAGAGTTCAGGAGGATAAACTTCTCTGTCATTACAGAAACTGATCAGTACAGGGGTTCATCCAGGCAAAGTTAAACTCCTTTCGCATGATGAAACTAAGCCAAGTCAGGCCTAACCACTTTGTGACCAAGCTAAAATGCTGCTCTGTCAGTGCAGCACCAGCTCAGAGATGTGGCTTCTGGACCAGTCATCTTACATCCAGCAGGTAGAGGAACTGAATCTGAAGTCATGTTCATGTAGACAAATGCTATGACTGCAACTGGAGCTTGTAACAACCATCTCCTTTACCTTTCAGCATGTCCTTGATAATTAATTTATTCAGTGGGGGTTTTACATAACAGTTAAGCTGATCTAATCTTCTCTTTCAGTGATGGACCCCTCACTGAGTCTCATCCCCTTCCTTGCTCCTGATCATGTAATTCCCCAGCACCTCTTCATCTAGCTCTGATTTACGTCTGATCCCATAGTGAGCCTGTTTTGGGAGCTAACCATCAGAAAATGACAAAGAAAAAGTTGTAGTTTTGTCTGCTTTCAGAATGCTTGTCAGTATTGCTCCCAGAGCAACTCTCACCATGAGAGTGGCATGAGGCCAGGAGCTGAATTGGAGGGGAGAAGAGGAACTATTTATTTGGCTGCAGACCATTATATCAACCACTAAATCAGCCTTGAAATCCCTTCTTGCTGTTAGAGCACAAAAAAAGTCACAGGAAGCTGCTACCCAAAATTTCATTTGTGTTTGTCTCTTTTGCAATCTGTATTTCATTAGCAGCACCTGAGCTTCACATCCTACATTTCTGTGAAGCTGTAGCTTCCCACACACTTGCCTCTCTATGCTTGAAGTAGATGGAAAGGTTATGAACCAGAATATTTAAAAAAAAAAAAAAAGGCCAATGCAATTTTAATTCTTTCTTTCCTGTCTGTCTTTCTATCTTTGATCCTCTGTTTTTAGATTTTTGGTCCGAGCCCCCACAGTCCAGTACTGGAGCAAGGGTCAAATATGCACTGGAAATTCTCACATGTTACGCTTTCTGTATGCTGGCCACGCTGGAGTGTAGCAGTGCCACATGTGGGAACACCTGCTGCCATCCGCCTCCCTCATTTCCACAACTTAAGGAAGGATCTGGAAGCAGCAGGCAGGTCAGCAGAAACCGGAAATAATAGAAAGCGCGGAATGGCAAGAAAATCCTCATAGACAAGCAGGAGACTTGTAAGAGACGCATTTTAAAGCCACAGTTCAGTTTTATTTGTTAGGATCCTGTTAGGTTTCCTACAGTATAACAAGCAGGATATTAGCTAAGCAATATTACATGACTGAGAGCTGAATGTGGGTATATCAGGCAGTAGAATCTCTCTCAAATGGAAATGTGAGGAAATTTTATCAGGAAATTTTTCTTTGTGTTTTCATCAGAATAAAAACCATCGTTCCTATAAAACAAACAACCAAACATTTGGCAATACATCACTTTATTTCTAGAAGTGGTAACTATTGGCAAATGTTGATATATACTGATAATCACAGTATGCACAGGTATGTTATTAGTCACCCAACATATTAGAATTGTGCTAAATGTGCCTTTTAAAATATTTTTGCTTGTATTTAGAAGTTTTGTCTTGTTTATTTGATAAAACTCCAAAACTACAGTGGATGGAGATGAGGAAAAAAGTGGACTTCAGAATGGGATAGTTAGATGAAATTTCAGCAGATGTGAGATTTCTGTTCATGACATCTTCCTATTCAAAATGACTACTGCTGTGAAGTATAGCACAGAGCTTATGTTGAGTATTGCTACAGAGCACATTTATATCTAGTTTGGTGGGGAAGAAGAGAAAGAAAAATAACTTAATGTATTTCATCTGCTCCTGAATCATTTAGCAGTTTTTATGATTTTACAAACATGCCTTCCTATTTTTTCCTTTGGTTTCCTAAGGAAATAGGGCTTATGCTGTGATGCTTTGGATTTTTGTCTTTTCCACTGCAATAACTTGGAAGCATGAGCTGATTCCAGGTCTTACAGATAGTAAATTTTGCAAAAATATGTATTCAGATGGAAGAAACCTAAATTAATACCCTTCTAAAGGAAAAATGTGATCCCGGTGAGGTTATTAAGCATCAAGGAACTGAAATGAGAGAGAGATTTAGGTATGTTTCAGCCATGGGAAAGGGTTCAAATGGAAGTCCTCAGTGTATTAGACAATGAGAAAGAGCCATAGGGTCAGTTACAAAGCTGACTGATTTTGGTAATTTTATTAACCTCTTTTCTCTGTGTGAAAAATCCAGGTGAGCAGATTGAGTGTTGTGTATATTAGACAGAATGAAGGAGACGTTTGTCTTGACTCCTACTATCCTCAACAGATTTAAACCAAAATATTGTTTCTCTTGGAAAGATTTGAGATGCATGACCCAGTGAGAACTGTGTACGTTTTGTCTCCTTTGGTAGCTGGTGTAGGAGTGTATTCAGGTCTAGATCTCACCAGTACTTACAGCATGTTATAACTCTATGCATTTCGATAGCCCACATGGGAGTATTTTCATAGGTCTAAGATGAAGCATATGTGTAAGTGTTGGCAGGGTCAGTTCCCAGGAGCTCAGTGTTTTTATCAGCTAATGGGATAGCTCCTTTAACTCAGGTGAGGGAGGCATGGATATGCTATAGGAGGTTTAATTTACGCTGACAGCTAATGTTAGCAGGTAAGTTTTCACATTGTTTCTTTGTTTTCACATTGCTGTATTACAAACACCTTTAACATGGTGTATGAGTGCAATTACATGTAAAAGGAATAGTCATTGTCTTTCCAAAACGTATACTATAAAAGTCCAGAAGATAGAAGATTAAATGAGAGGCTTTCTTAGGTGTGAAAAAAATATCAGTCTGTGCTAACAGCTGATTTCAGCAGCATTTCTATCACACTCTTGTGGCTAGGAAAAGGAAGGTTCTTTCTTTGCTCCAAGAAAATTGCCCCCCTAGTGTTACTCTAAGGCAGGGTGAAGAGGAAATAAGTGTTTCTTCTACTGGCATCATTTTGTTCCACTCAAAGGCCGTTAATGGCCAGTGAAAGCAGTTGTGCTCCTGTTGGCCAGTGTTTTTGTGACTTAGGCAGAGGGAAATAACAGCCTGCTGTAAAGGAAAGGCCCTATTCTATGACAACCATAGAAATTCCTGTCCCTGAACAAGCAAGCAGAGAAACAGGAGACACTGCAACATGATGGCTATGGAGGGAACCAGTCTGGAATAATTGTCATTAAAGCCCTCAGCTGAAGTCGGCATATGGCACATGCAGTAGGACAGTCTGGTCAACGTAGCTCCAACATGGCATTTACACCTTGCACTAAGTAAGAGGAGTGCTAAAAAACATGAGACAATCATTAGAGTTGTGTTTATTAACAACCCAGTGCTTTATCTTCAAAGCATTGCACACAATTAACCAGTATATGCAGCAAAAGCTGTAAATGGATAAATGGATAGCATTCATTATCACCCAGTCACTACCTTAAAAAAAAAAAAAAAGAAAAAAAGAAAAATTTGTGATGAGAAAAAGATGCACTTGAAGCCTTAGGAAGGAAGATTTTTAACCTACTGTTTGAACAGGTGCTACAGCATTTGAACCACTTCATACTACCTTGTCCTTTCAGTCCCTGTTTCATCAGACAAGAATTGCCTGCAGCGCTGAGAGGATATTTCAGTGTCCTCTTTATCACTTTGGTATCTGCCCATTACGAACTAGAATGAAATCAGTTCACTTCATAGACAGACGTGATTACTCTTGGATGATAGTCATCGCTTTCAATCACTAGCAGAAATGGTCCGAAACAAATATTTTATGTGAACATCCTCACTGAATGTGCACCTGGCTTTTGAATAAAAAGGAAGCTGCACTGGAGTTGTGCTTGCTTTTGAATCTAAAAAGTGACACCTTCCCTAGACTAGGAGAGGGTGGCTATTCAATAGCGTTTGGACTGTCCCTACCTCCTGGGTTCAATTTAAACCACTGACAGCTGCAAGAAATCTATAGTCAGTCCCCTGAGGCAGCCAGATTCCAGCTAATTTTTGATTAGCTACAGAAATAACATATTAAGTTAGACATTCCTACATGTTCTCACCCAATAATACATAGATTAGCAGATGAAATCAGTCTATGAAAGAACGTTTAGATCACAGAGAGCTCTTCTAGCATAAAATAGCATGGCAGTGCTGTTAATTGTCTACCAGTTCTGTCACTTACTGAATAATAAACCTCTTCAAAGTGATGATAGGATATGGTCACTCCAGTCTGGATGTACAAGTACCAGTTCCAGGAAGTATTGGCATACTGTTTCATTAAGGCTGTTTTTTTCTTCTCTCTCTCCCTCCATTTTTTTCCCCTGAAGAAAGCATTTCACAAATGCAGCAAGAGAAAAGATCCATTAAACTCCAGGTCAAAAAGAAGGTCTCATTTCTGTTAGATTTGATAGAAGCCTTTAGATTTTCTCTTTCAGAAGTAGATTTTTGATGCTGCCTACTTCTGTAGAATCTTTGTAATTTTAGACCACTTGAAAAGTACTCTAAGCAATCCTTTGGATGTTTTACTTTAGTAAATTCAAAAGAAAATCTACTCGTTATGAACATCATCGGCTCCAGTAAAAATGGACTTGAACAGAAGTACTGAAGTACTTCCTTCTGCATCTGCTATATTTAGTTTTGTGCATGATAGCTAGATAGCTAGAAGGAAGATCTGGAGAAATTGCCTATCGGCTAGCAGCGCAAAGGTCAAAGACTGCAGCACACACAGATGGTATCTGGCTAACAGTATCTGCTCTTACAAAGCCACTTTTTCTCTGAGTTGATTTGAGCCTGCTGAATAACTTTACTCTGATCCAGACATCTGCATTCTGTGGCTTCAGTGTTTTTGATCTAGCACTTAGGATAGTTGAAATCGGATTTGTGAGAGAACAAGGGTTCCAAAACAGGCAGCTAAGAAGCACATGATCAAAGCTCCAGTTCTGCTGTAGTGTGACTAGCAATTGAGTTTTCTCTTACAACTCCTTCAGGCAAACAGACACTTGAATTCCAGTGAATCTTCTGCAGGAAGATTCACAGATCTGCCCTTAATGTTTTGCTTCGTCAGATGTTTCTTAAAAAAATGCCAGGGACTTGAACCTTCTGCATGGAGATATTTTTGTTTGCTTTATGGAGTGAAATTTTGAATAACAATTGTTTCTGCAACTCAAAATTACATTTTGTACATTACTTCAGAGTTGGTCTTGTAGTGCATTACACAGGAAGTCTGTGCATTACACAGTAAATGTGCATTACACAGTAAATGTTTTATCCTGCCGCAGAGCTCTTGATTAGTATGGAAGGAGTGAGATAAATTTCTTGGGTAGAGACTTTTAGGCCTGACTTTTTAGGTTGCTTTTCAGAAAGCTACTTCAATTGTAATCTAATTGCATTATTTCAGTAGAGCTGACGTTTAAAGTATATGATAATTTTGTAACTGCAGGAATCTACTATTTCAAGGATAATCTCATAGAAGCTAATTCAAGGATCATCTAGAGTGCAGTAAAAAGTGTTGAATTATTGTCAAAAAAAAAGTTAAATAGATTGATACTGAGCAGAAAAACTGTGATTTGCTTATGCAGGAGTTTGAGATACAATAGTATTCAAAATATGCAGGTGGTCAGTCAGCCAGAAACTTTTCACTTCCCAGAATTTCAAGTCTTCTTTGTTCTAGTGACAAAAAATTATTGACTATAAGACAGTCCTGTTTGTTTTTGATGTTTAAGACTGCCTGTTGAAAGAAAGTCTCATGGATTAATATTAATAAATTCCTCTCTCCGAAGATAACCAGCTTCAAAATCCCAAACACCTGAACTGCTTTGCATAAGAGTAATTCTTCACAGAAAAAAAAGTAGAAAGTGGATTCCACCATGGGTTGTCTGTCTAGAAGACACGCATAGAAGGAATAGAATTGGCAAACAATATGTAGCAGTCAGCAGCTGTTCCCTTGCTCCTCCAAAGATTAGCACTGATAACAGTAAAGTAAAATAAAATAACATAACCCATCAGCAGTATTTTCAGCTTGGATTTCAGCCAAGTCATATGCCAGGGAGTGTAGATCTCTGCCTCCCAAAGGCATTGCCTTCCTGCTGCCTTCCTAAAAGACAATTTTCCCGGCAGTTCCCCTGTGCTTAACCAGGGGGAGAAAAAGGTGAACTAGTTAGGGCAGCATCCATAACACCTTGCCATAATGTCTGTTTGTTTGTTACTCCTCTATAAAAGCATCATTAAGAAGCATGTGTGCTCATTTTGACTGTAAAAACAGCCTTCTATTCCTCTTTCTTAAGTGCCATAGAATTACACATACATAGAATTATGATGTATTTTACACAGACAGGCATTGTCCTTGCTGGAAGAATTTGAAATTTAGAAAGAAAAAAAAGCCAAAGCAAATAAATGCAAGGCTGAACAGAAGACAAGAGAACAGCAGAGAGAGGAAAAGATACATGATTGTTCAGAGAGGTAAGATTTACAGGGATTTTAAGAAAGAGAACTTGAAGGATGAGGAAAGGATAATTTATTCAATTGCAGAGGTGCAAACAGACTGGGAAAATAGTGAAATGCAACAAATAAAGCAAAAAGAGTAAGAAGAGCAGAGAAATCAGGAATGGAAAATAAACATAGATGTAGATGGTTTCAGATATATTCATTTTTAAGGACAGTGTAAACACTGAGCCAAAAGAGTTAAGGAACTGGTCTCAGCTTCAGCCAGTCAGTAACTTTTCAAGCTTAGTCATTGTATATGGATCAGGGAAAGGAGCAAGTACTGTAACTAGCTGGGTAATTTGGGGAAATTTTGGTGCGGCGGCTGCAGTCGTTACCAGGCCAGCCTGCGCAGTGTTCCCACTCTGTCTCAGGCAGCATGACCTTGGACATGTTGCATTTTTTCCATGTGTTCCCGTTATCTGACTGCTTCCTTACCCCTAGTGTCATCATGAATAACATCACAGCGGAGGGGACCAAAACCCAGTGTGAATAGATGTGCTAATAGATGAGACCGGGTAATTAGAGGCCTCACAAGAGCCAGATGGGACAGATTTGGATGTATTGCTCACTACTGTGCAATCCTGGTTCTGCATAGCAGGGTTGCTGCCAGTCAGCAAGGAAGTTTACTGGCAAAGTCACAAGTATGAAGGTGGCAGCAGATTCAGCCCAGCTTCACTGTGCCTCTCTTTGTCTGTTCCTTTTTAATTTGAAGGGAGTTCCTTACCACTAATAATACCCAAACTAATACATAAACTAAAAAGCAGAATTATATTTGCATAAGCATGGAGGAATGCAAAGGCTCAGAGCACTTCTACTGCACTTTGGATAAGAAGCAGAAGTTATGGAGGAACACTGTGAATCAGGGTTTCTTGCAGGCCCATCTGGCATCACTTTAAAAGACGTCCACTCTTTTTGGAAACTTCATTTTATTCTACACCTGCAACGCATCATTGTAGCCTTTTGTTGTAGACAAAGATGGAAAAAAAAATTAAAGCAGGCTCAGTTGGAGCTGTATACTATCTTGATCTTATTATAGCTTTTCATATAGCCTCACATGACATTCTCATAAGCAAATGTGAAAAATATGGTAATTTCATGCAAACTACAAGGTGAATGCACAATAATTGAAAAATTTTGCTTAGAGCAATTCAAAGTTTTACAGAATGTCAAGAAATGCAGAATATTTTTTGTCAGCCTCAGCTTTATTAATCGATAGACTTATCTTAGATGTAGGAGAATGACTAAAGAAGATGTAGTTTCATTATTTAAGGGGAAGTAAGCAACTAATGGATGAAATAGGAGAAAGACTGAAACATTCAGTGCTTTTCTTTGTCTCCACGAAAGGGAAAAAAAGAACCGCTTGTAACCACAAATAATTATTGGCTATGAAATAAGGGAAAGCTAAGGACAGTGAATAGGAAAAAAAATGAATTTAAACAATATTGGTAAAGTTAAATGTACCAGAAGGATATCAAACCAAGTTTTTAAGCAATAGTTTGGGGATGTCTAGATTTGTAAGAGACTGCCAACATGCATTTATCAACAATCAAATAATGTCAAATCAACTAGATTTCTTTCCTTGACAGGCTAACGAACATAGTGCATAAAGGGAGGCAGTAGAAATGATATATTCTTGATCTTAGAATGAGTTTTCCTATAGTATCATGTGACTAACAATCCAGAGAAATAGGACAAAAATGGAGTTACACAACAGGCTGTAAAACTCCATTGAGAGAAGTTATCAATGATTCCTTCTCACTCTGGAAGTCAATACCATGTTCTAGTTCTAATAATCTCATCTGCTTTCATCAGAAGTGAATGATGAATCTTATATAGATGAGAATATGGCGGGAAAGTTCACATGCTCTGTGCAAGGTGAGATCAAAACTCAAGATGACTTGTTCACTGACAAGTTCAGAGAGGAATTAAGAAAAAGTTTAGAAAACATAATCAGTTGTTTTTAATTTTTGCTAAGGCCAGGGCAAGCCGGAACGCATTTAATTTGTATCAGAAAGACTTGGCTATTTAGTAAGGACAGTTTTTGCTATTTGCTGTCCTATTTGTTATTAGAATAATAAACTTTGGAGTAGATTACTGGGAAGTTATAGAATTGCTGTTAAGGAATTAAAGAAATGTTCACCATGCATGTTGAAATTACAGCTAATCCTTTCTCAGTACAAGGGAACGCATAGGGACATGGTAAGTCAGCTTCGTTTCAGACTCACTTGAAGATGCCTCCCTTCAGAAACTGTAGAGGTGATATTATGCAATATATAGGCTTCAATCTAGCATCTCCCAAGTTAACTGGGAAAACAGTTCCCTAATGTCAAGATCTATCTATTGCTATACAAGGTCCAATTTATTCTCCATCCCTGACTTGTGAGGACCAGTGAGCACAGAGTCTTTTGGCCTTGGATCTCCTAAGAACTTGGGTCTGAGTGGTTGTCTTCATAGCAAAGCCAGCTGAAGGAGTGTCTTTTTACTCTGCCCTACTGCCCTTCTGTCTTTTTACTCTGTCCTTTCCTGTTTCTGGTATCACGCTCTCAGATGAGTCATCAGAGAATCTGAGGTCAAAAGTAAGGTTTTATTGCTGTTATTTAGGGAAGATTTCTTTTCTTTTCTTTTCTTTTCTTTTCTTTTCTTTTCTTTTCTTTTCTTTTCTTTTCTTTTCTTTTCTTTTCTTTTCTTTTCTTTTCTTTTCTTTTCTTTTCTCTTCTCGTCTCGTCTCGTCTCGTCTCGTCTCGTCTCGTCTCGTCTTCTGCATGGCTCAGCCACACTTATCTTTGGGACAACACAGGGAGAAATCTTTGATGTAGTTGGGAGTTTCCGACATGAACAGTGCTGTCAAACAAAACCTACCCTTTACCTGTCACCTTCTGCCTTACCCTTAAAATAGCTTTACTCATCCAAGACTTCTTCTGACTAAACACATAAGATATCAACATGCTGCCAAAGGCAATAGGATGTAATAGTGATATTCTGTCCTCACTGATGTCCAGTGTAATCTCAACAGCGTTAAGGGAGTGACTTGAAGAGAGGATAAAGCAGCATAAAATGCAGCCAAGGATCCCTTGGTTGAATGTTCATCAGATTGCTCTCCAGACATGGAGAGACAAGAGGCTTTGGGCTGTCTGCGAGGGCCCAGACTGGGTTTTCAGTCTTAGGCTCCCTTGGAGCCACACTGTGAGCTGCAGTGCTTCTGGGAGTCCTGACTTCCCCGACAAACACCTACTTGCCCACATGACCAGCAAAGGAGAGATCTTTTGGTTTATTATCATGTCTCTCCAAGAGACTTTCAAAATACATGAGCAAACATGTTTTGCACAATATTTCTAGGCATCCTATTACTTTTACTTGAACTGGAAAATATGAGAGATTACAGACCTCTACCAACAAGCCAGCAGGTTCCCCAGATGCACTGAGCTATTTTTGGGGAACATGGGAGGGCTCTTTCAGGGCAAACGTGGCCCCTGACCATTTAGTCAGCCCTGTTGAGGTGTTCAGAGACCCCTGCCAGGTAGCTTCTTGCTATAATCCCTTTCTCTTTGCTCTCCCGAGCAGGAGGTAGTTCATTGTGGTGGGTGATTGCATTTCAGTGGGAGAGCACTTAAGCTAATTGCTTGGTATTGTTAGTCCTGTGCCAACATTCCTCTGGAGTTTTAGATCAAAGGCGCGTGTTGCAATCAAAATACTTTGCTGTTTGACATAGATGTACCCAGAGTTCATCAGCTCCAAGAGAATGACTGCATTGTGTGGACAGAGTGAACAGATACTGTCAAGGGAGCAGATAACCAAGAGTAAAATCTGAGTGTAACATTTCTGGTTGAGGTTCCAGAGGATGAACAGTCCTGAATAACTGAGGGTTCTTTTTACTGCAGCTGTTGCTGTTTCTAAAGGCCATCAGCAATGTACCTTCTCATCACCAGAGTTTACTTTATTGCTCAATTTCACTTCTTGATAAATGCAGTAGGGGTATTTATATCCAGTTCACTTCTTCAGCTTGATGAGCCATATAGAAGCAGTGAACTTCAGGTTGTTTCCTTTGATAGAATTCCCAGTCTAGTATAAAAAGAAAAATACCCACAAAACATAGACTTACTGCTATTTACAACACATGCTGTGGCTTTCTGCTGTGAAATATTGTGACATCTATCAACAAAGGTTAGTGCAGAAAATTTCTTGAGATAGTGTGTGCCCAGGATGAAATTAGCAGTCACTATAAGCAGGGGATATGGTGGAATAGTGACTTCCTAGAAAGACCATACAACATGAATCTTCATAGGGAAAACAATGAGAGAATAACGAGAAGCATGTGTTTTCCTGATTTTCTTTTCTATTCAAATACAAATAATGTATGTGTTTTTTTTTTCTAAAGCATTGCTTTAATGTAGATCATACAGTATAAATACATTCAGTACATTCGGGATATGTCTGTGTATGTATAAGCACATGCTTCAGTATGTGCTGGTGACACCCTCTTCCACCCAGGTGGAATCTGTAGTGCCTTGCAACCTTTAAAACGGATTGGGGAGCCTTTCTGCTGGCATGTATAATTACCCATGTCTACGGGGAAGCTGTTTAGTGTGCAGCTATTCTACACAGCAGAGCCAAAAAAAATTATGGTGGGAGTTTTCAGCAGACAGGCTGTAATTATCCAGTTTGGAATTTGACCAGAGTGAAATAGAAGCTTGCCTACCAATAAACATACTTGAGGTAACATGTTTTTGAAGTTTTTGAACTAAGAAGCTTGCTTGGATGGTGAAAGTGCAGGATGGGAGTCATGCAATCCAGGTTGCTCTGGCATAAATTTAGCATGCAATGCTGTAAATAATTTAACCTGTCCTTCCCCCTTATTTTCTATCAAAGATGAACAGTTGTATGGGACCCTACCATGATTTTCTCTCTTTTCATTCCATGTCACCTCAGGAATGATGATGAGATGGGCAGAAATCTCTCAGACTCTTTCAGTTTCTGTTGTTCAGTGTTTGCTGCAGGCTCATCTGTAACTTCAGAATCCCTTGCCTGTACAGGGGAAAATCCATTACCATGACTGGGACAATTGTGTGAGAGTTTGTCTGGAGCAACTCCGCTCCATGGAATTATTCATAATTTTAGTAATTATTTCATTTTCAAACCAGATTGTCATTATTTTTCATTTCAGTGAAGTAATTTCCCATGATGAGTTGTTTTATAGTGGCTGTGTCAGTCAGTTTTTCTTTGTAGGCAATCCCTTTTCTTTGGACTTGTACATGGCCCGTCAGATCTTTGTGTGGAAAACACTAAGAATAACCATCTACCATAAATGATCTAATTTTGATAAAGCAATCCAAAGCAATGTCCCAGATGCAAAATATGCATGTGAGAGATTTTTTTTCCTTTGAAGTTTTCCATACAATTTTCACATGAGTCATGTGATTTTTAAAACTTCTAAACTTTGTTATCCATTAGTATGTCCGTTAATTTTGGCTTAAAGGGACTAAAGAGACTAAATACTAAAGGGAATTTTAGCAATACACAGAATGAATCAATGCACATGTATGTACCTGATGTGAGGCAAGTCAGAAATGTCTGAAGATTGCTTTTTTCAGGGTTGACCTCAATTATTGACTCTCTTGTAAGGGATATGCTGGAGCTAATTACGCCCTAAGTTTCTTGACACGTGGAAGTGGAAATACTAGAACTGCCATTATGACATGCAGAGATGAAAAATGGAAAATATGAAAGAGTGAAGAGCATGTAGGGCCAAATGCAGTAAACCCTCAGACTCATCTCGCAGGTGTAATTTGGAAAGCAGCTGAAACTCAGTGAAACGTCCTCACTAAAGCTAAGCACATGAACATATACTCGATATAATTAAGGTTTGTGACAAAACTCATATGCTTATTCAAAGCATCAGTATTCATTGGGAACCTTACCAACCAGGATAGTCATCTCTTCTTCACAGAGGATCTTTATCGATGCCATTCGCAGTCTGAAATCTCTTAGGGTACAGATTTAGCAGCTCTCTGTCATGGACAGGGCTGCAGTCAGGAACAGAAGTTTACATTGCACCTCCAAGGCAGTGGCATTTTTTAAAATGACTTAGAAAAAAGGATAAATTATAGCTATAGTCTTTATGGAAATGAGTTAGAAACACTTCTAAGTAAGATAGAACAAATTTAAATCTTTTTTGAAACAGACCGAAAAACAACCATGTGATATTGGAGCCACACAAATAAGAATGCACTTAGATCTTTGCAGTCATCCAAAAACATGCCATACATACGTTCAGAGCAAAAAATAGACATTTAACCTTTTCCATGTATTGCTTCATCTTTCTGCTGTTTCATAAAGTGGCTGTTTTCATTAAGGAAAAAGTATGTTATGTATTTATCACTCAGTTCAGCTCAGTGTCATTCTTTCTTTGCATTGCTCCCAGCCTGGTAGTTCTGAATTCTTTCAATGGGATGTTGTATTGGGTCATATTCTGATTTTTGTCGCTCTTTTAGACCTCTGAAGGAATGTTACTGGCTCCACAGATGATTAGGATGTACAGTGATTCTATATTTTAAATATGACCACTTAGATTCAGATGTCTTATCCGGTTATTTAAAGAAATTAACTGCTTGCATTTGGTGTCCAAGTGATGACTACAGCAGTTCATTGAAATATTGACTGAAGTAACAGGCTTGAAGACTGAGCTTTGCATAGTTGAACCCTCATTTACATTGCAATACATCTCATGACAATTGATGAACACCCTGATTGGTTTGAAAGCATTTTAAAATCTGTGTTCCTGATATACATACATATATATATATATATATTGTATATTTGCAGCATAACTGAGTCTGATTTGCTTCACTCAGTAACTACATTATTGCTATGGTGATAGACTATCTTTTACAATGGAATACACAGTACAGGGACTTCAGCTGATCATAAAAAGTGCTGCTTATTTAGCTAGGCAATAAATATGTTAAATGAACATATTTATGATGACCTGCCTATGCAAGTGGCCCAAGACAGTAAAATAATGACATTTTCTCCCTATGCAAAGAGCTCATGTTTATCATGTACTTGTATGGCAGGTATTTACATTGTTTACTTTCAGTGGGGACGTTTAGATCTCTAAGTTAAGGGCCTAGAGTTGACTTTATCTCAACTGATTTAGGCCTTCAAGCAAGCTGAATAGATCAGAAACCAGAGCTGCCCTGTTTTCCTTAAGTAATCAATGAAGAGAGACATTTCCAAGAAGACAGTTCTCTACAATTCAAATTGCTTTCTGGAGATGCCTAATTCTCCAGTGATCAGGGTTAATCAATAAAGTGCCTAAAATCATATGGGATTGTTTTTACCTCTTAGAGTAGTCCAGTTGTGCATACTAACTATAAATGGAGAATGTTTCCTATCTTATTCAACCAAAGACTGATCATTAAAATAAGTTGCATGATTAGTGCTCTCTTCAGACCACAACTCATAAGAGGAAAATTGTTCTGAGAGTGATTCTTGCATCTAAAGTATTTGTCTTAAGGGAAGAAAAATTAAGAAAAAAAGAAAACTTTGGCCCAGTACAGCTGTCTGATCCTAATCCTTGACCTTTTGCTAAAAACAGTTTCATATAGCTTAGAAGAGGCATTTGTGAAAAAGCTGCTTCTAAACAATATTTCTGTGATTCAGATTCATCTACCCAGGTCAGCTTTCCTATTGTAACCTAGTGTAGCCAGAGGGAGAGATGTAGAGGTAGGAAATGCTATTTTCCAATACTTACCTGCATAGGAGGTCGCCTGGGACAGGAAATTTAAAACGGTTTAATGATCATCCAATCATTTATTTCCAAGATATATAAAATTGCAAAATATTATTAGGTACATTAAAGGCTGAAATAGGCCAAAAAGTTATTAGTATTATATTATTTCTACTACATCAAGTGTTCTTTTATAGATGTTGGATGGCAAGGGCACTTTCATTGCTTCAGGGTTTAAAATCCAGCCGTGTCTAGATCATTTTGTAGTTTCTTATGGCCAGGATCATTTTGTAGTTTCATATGTAGATATGCTGAATGTGAATATAATGATTCTATGCCTTTCATCACTACATATTTTTTGACAAATTATTCATATTCTGCCTGTGATATTTTTTCAGGAATAGCATGTGTTGCCCAGCATCCCCAGTCTTTTTAAAACACACCCACAAAAGATCAATGAACCAGCTGTGTGATATAGCATCCCTCCTATTCTAAACTCTGTTTTGGGAAAAGTCTTGATAAGACTACTTATAACACGATTTACAAATACATTTACTTAGTCCTTATTAGGATTTAGAGGAATGATACTTCTAATCAGTGCATTCTCTCTGATGGTCCACAGACTTAATCTGGCCTGTAGGATCCTTTCATCTGCACAGAGAAGATGGAGAACAACTGTTCTCTTTATATGAGTGGATCTTTTCATTCCCTTTTTTCCAGAGCTTGGAAACATGCTACCCCCTACCACATACGTTCTACACTAATTATTTATAAATATTCCTCCTGGCGACAAAAGAAACTACAAGAGAGCTACAATGAAGTTAAAAGGGCTTAAAACCCCTGGGCATGGGATTTAGGTCTTTTCTTCCTTAATCATGTAATAGACTGAAACTGAAGAAATGAAAATCAGGACTGTGCAAGAACAGAATGCAGACACTCAAAAGGGAAATACATTAGGCTGATGGTTTGTTTTGACATCTTTTTCAGGTAAAATTTGTGTCTAATACAGAATGCAAGAACATTGACTCTCTGTTCCTTGTGCTGTCTTCAGGAGATTGTCAAGGAAAACATTAGCCTATAAAGCTCCCTCATAAACAAAGACTGCTAAATATCTAGAAATCATTTATTTAAGTTAAATTTAGTTCAGAGGTCATTTATGGTCTTTTACTTCGCTGTTGAATAATGGTTAGCAATCAGGCAGGAATGCATGAGGAAGCTCCATATTAACCACACAGATCACCCTCAGCAAACCCTTGAAGTTTAAGGGAAACTATGCTCAGTGTTATGCAAGGTGATATTGATTTAACCTTCCTTGTCCTCATATTTTTCACAATCACATTAGAACACAGTAACATCAAGAATGCACAAACTTCTACAAACTTTTGGGTCTGATAGGGAATGCAAGAACATTGACTCTCTGTCTATCTGACTTTCTGTCTATTTGAAAACTACTTCAAATTGCTTTACAAATCCATTTTCACTAGATTTTACAATTAAACAATCCTAATTGTCTGGAACTATTTTCATAAATTCATTGTATTCTATGCCCCAGTTACTAAAAGCCTCATAAGGGAATGCGGACCTCAAGGTGTTAGTGCTTATGAAAGATAGTGGTCTAATTGTTCTGAAAATGAAGCTTTTTATTATCTCTGAGCAAGAATAGCAGATAACTATCGTGTTTTGATGTACCAAAGTACTTGGACCCTGACCTGAAATGAGGTTCAAAATCATTCTTCCATGAAGTTTTTATGACTGACCTCTAGCTGCCAAATATGTGAGTTTTGTAATGCGAACACCTGGCAGGAGTAAATGGCCTGAGACTACCACTATATTTCACATAAGTGGCTAAGAAGCTCCTCAAACACAGCAGCATTTGATCTCTGTCAACATGCAAGGAATAACAAATGAGTCATTTGGAAGAGACAGAATCCCTGCCATGGCATGTCTGCAAAACATTGTCTGAGAAAAGACTGAGGAACTAACAGCAAGCAATATCCAGGTACAGCCAAACCACCCCCATTCCCCCCAAAGACAGAGAAAGTTTCATACACTGAACCATGCCGTCTCTTATGCTGTGGCTATTTTAATTTTTTTTTTTTGTAATTCTAAATCATAGGAATATAGGAACAATATTCTTGCTCAGGGCTCTACTTGCAATAAATGTCTTTGTGATCACAGGACTGAGGAATCAAAAGCAAATCCTCTAGACACGCAATTGAAGAATTAAAATTATTATTTTTTTTTGTTTTCACTAATGTTTTTTTTCAAGTGAACTCCACAGTGCTAATCTGCCCCTCACAGAGGAGCTGTTACTTATTATAGAAAAAAAAAGGCACTACCAATGGTAATGTTGGGTTATGAATCTATCTGTTGAGCGTGTAGTTTGATATGCTAAAATTGATATGTTTATTTTTTGTTTTATCTAGAGTTTACCTTATGCAGTGTACATGCAATCAGCATGATTGAAGCAGTACTTGGAACAAACAGTAAATAGTCATATCAAAGTGACTGGCAGTCTTCTCTCAAAAAACGAAGAAGCATTTTCCCATTCTGCATATCTGTTGGCAAAAAAGTCTCGATTTTGATCACCAGCAACAGCAGGAAGGAGACTGCTTTTTTTTTTTTTTTAATTATAGAATCTGTAGCACTAAGCTGGCCCAAAGGCCTTTGGACCAAGACGACAGCAGTCATAGGCTGGTGATCAGTGATCAGCGGAGTCACCCAAATGCCTCCAACCCAGCTGGGAACATGGTCAGGCTGCATAATGGCTCCCTTCTTCTGCCTCTTTCGTTCTCATCTTCTTCCCACTCATTTTTCCCATCCCTTTGCTTCTCTCATGTTGTTTTCCAACCTATTCTGTCCTTCCTCTCCCATTTCCAGCTGGGGATTTGTATTCTGTTTTTTTTTCCGCAGCTGTTTTTCCTTCTTTTGGTCTGCTGCCAATGGCTATGCTCAGCCCTTCCCTGGACTGCGTATTTTTTCAGGCATTCCTTGTGATCACAAATCTGCCATCAGGCTTTTGGCAGTTTATGCACTCTTAGTTTTTTCAATCTCCTCTCTGGTCACAGAGAAAAGGAAAGGAAAGGAAAGGAAAGGAAAGGAAAGGAAAGGAAAGGAAAGGAAAGGAAAGGAAAGGAAAGGAAAGGAAAGGAAAGGAAAGGAAAGGAAAGGAAAGGAAAGGAAAGGAAAGGAAAGGAAAGGAAAGGAAAGGAAAGGAAAGGAAAGGAAAGGAAAGGAAAGGAAAGAAAGGAAAGGAAAGGAAAGGAAAGGAAAGGAAAGGAAAGGGAAAAGAAAAAAGGAAAAGAAATTAACAATTTAGATTTTATTTATTTCTGTTTGTGTTTCTGTACTCTTTATTTCTTCCCTCTATTTTGTAACATAAAGGAAGAGCAGCATCCAAGACTCATAAAATATTATATTTTAGCATTAAATCACTCATAAAGCTAGCTGCTGCTCTTTATAATTTTCTGACATTCATAGAACGCCTTAAACAAAACTTCCCAGTCCTTTCCACTAGTGGATTCCCTTCCATCTTAAATTACATCTGCTTACTTCCCAAGCAAATAAATTGTACTGACAGTGAATAAAGGCCCTAAATGAATAGCTTTTTTGACAAATAAAAAGCTACAAAATTCAATCTGATGAGGCTATAAGAGCAGGTAGTAATTCATTGAAATAAGAAAAAGTAGAAAAAGAGAAGGCAGAGATACACCTCCGAGGTGAATTGCATGCTGTATTCAAAGAAGCTCAAATAAAAGTTGCAACTCTTAAAAGTCTTAAAAGTGAGTTTCCAGAAATAAAATTTTTGCCTTATCCTTGCCACCTCCCTCCAAAGTCACTTTATGGAAGTATTACTTTACTAACAAGATGAAAAAAATAGTAGAAAAAAAAAAGATATTTCAGAATATTTTCCACTGAACTATACCTGCAATTTTTAAAAACATTCTTTGGTATTCTGCTGTGGGGTATTACAGTAACAAAAACATTTAAAAATTTTATTTGCCCAGGAAACATTATGGCTTGAACTGAAAAAGAAGGTTGTTTCTTGTACATACAGAACTGTGAAACACGCAGCTAACATTGCAAAATTTTTACAAATGTGACAGCTTCTCTTTCTTTGACCCATTCCTACAAACATTTGAAATTACTAAAAGAGAAGAAGGAAAACAAAATCTAGGTAAAAATGTGGCACAACCTCTGCTCCCCAGACTTGAATTCACTGCTAATACCTCAGACTTACATAGTTCTCACCTCAGCTGTGAGTTTGAACCTAGTCATCACTTGAGAATAACATCTGCTAATGCCAAGAAAGGCCATGAAGTAAGAACTGTGAACTTGGTGAATTTGTAATATTTTCCAGTTTTTATGGCCACTTAAAAATTTCTCCACTCTGCAATATGCTAGTAATTCCTAAAGGAAATATAAAACTATGCTTGAAAGAATACAGAGAGTAAAGTTTACTATATCTTAGAGAAGCATCACCTGCTCCTGAGCATCTTTCCCTTAGCAGACTTAGATGATTAAGAAGCATTCAACAATAGATAAAATTAGATTGTCAGTAAGTGACTTTATAAACATGATATAATAGCATAAATACATTAAGTGAGTTTATTTTTGCCTGCTTCTTCCAGTCCATAGAAAAACAATGTGTTACTGGTGATCTGATTTACTAACCTACTTTGCAAGAGGCTATAGAAAGATGTCTGTAGATGTTGAATTAGATTCTTACAGATGAAATGTTGCTTTTTTTGCTGTCTATGTGAACATCTAAATATGATAATGCTGTGCACAGAAACGCTGATTCAACTCTAGTTGAAACTGATGGAAATGCAAGATCTGGTCTTTGGAATTTGGTAGACATGTCGGGAAGGCAGAAATGTTGTGAACAAAGAGATCTAGCTGTGGATAATATAATAACTTTCCTTATATTTTCCTTTCAAGTCTCTGCTTCCATGATGGAAACTGCAGCACCTTGACTTATATCTGCCTAAGAAAGCTGTTAACTTTGTCCATCATGTCTAAATATCTTTTCATCTATGATGTGATCCTTCACATCCTTCTGGTAGTGGCTCTCTGCTATTATTTTGCAGAAGGGAAAGTGAACTGCAGAGAAGCTAAGCAACTGCTCTGTGAGCTCAGTGGAAGCTTGTGTTAAAGCAGATATTTGAAACTAGGCAAGTACTCTGTGTCCTAGGTTCTGTTTCCTTCTCTGGAGTCCTGTGACTGTGTGGGACCAAGAAGGCTCTGAGTTGTTCCCCTGAGCTACCACATGCGTGGCATGACAAGCAAAAAATAAGAAGAGAACATCTTTAGATTTGTATTTATTTTTGCAACAGTTAGTGCCAGATATGAAAAGGTATGACAGGAATAAAAGATAGCATTGGAAATGTGATTTTCAAGTCAGTGATTTTGATAGCATGTCCTTCAGCACACCAGTATTATTCAGTCTTTCCAGAGGTGGCTTTCATAATACATATTCCCTTGCCCAAATCAGTTATTCACACACTGATCTGGTTCTGATCTCAAGTTCAGGCTATTCAAAGGCTGATCTTGCTTTCTGCCAGAAGCAAGAGCCATGACAACTACAATATAAGCATCTATTGACATATTTTTAGTTTCAAAAGGACAGTAAGTAAATAAAGCCCTCTTTCAGGCCGCCCTGCTTCGCAAGTGTCAAAGCTTAATACAGTTTTTTTATGAAACCTGAAGCTAGCTTGTCTCTCCTTTTGGATTTAAATCCATTTAATACCTATGCTTAGTTTCTTTATGAAGTAGGGCCAGATTCACTCCTCCAGATCTGCATAAGGTCCATAGGCTCTGATATATCACCTAGGTCACCATGTGAACTCTTTTGCAAACAGATCGTCGTGTCTTCTTCAGAAGGCTCCACAAAACATACATGCCATCCACCACCACAAAATGTTTACCAATGTGCTACAGCAAATTCAAGACCCGTGATAGAAAAGCAAAAACACTAAAGACAAAATGTTAATGTGCTGCAGTAAGGGATCAGATCCAGGGTACTAACATGTGTTTTTTTTTTTAATTGATAAACCGAGTGGGCTCATTATTGGGTTGTTGATTCTTCTATATTTTTCTGTTTTCTTGCTAACTAGAGAATGGCTAGCAAGAGTCATATAACTCATTCTGGTTTACAACCTAGTAGAGAAAATCATCTCTAATAGTTTATGGTACCAAAGAAGAATATTTTTTACATGTGGTTGTGTTACACCGATTGTCTGCACTCTAAGAACAGTAAATCAACATTTAGTGCAACTTAAAACATTTCAAGGTTGACAATTAGCATTGCTTTTCTCTGCAAAGAGAAAAAATGCCAAAAATTACTCAGGAAAGTTTGAGGTACAATGTATTTAATTTTATGATCAATAAGCATACAGGCATGTCCTAAAATTCAGCTATTTTGATTTACATATCCATGGATGTATTTTGTGTGTGTGTTTGCATATGTATAAATAAATTACATATTATACAAACAAGACATAGAGTCCTCTTTTGCTCTACTGGCATTGATAAGCGAGATATTTGCCAGGAATAGGAATAAGCTGACAGTCTGAAAAAAAAGTGAAGACTGAAAGCTTTGAAAATGCATAACTTTTGGTAAGGTCATTTTAGATTAGAAGAGACAGTCTACCTCCCAAAATCTCCTGAGGCTCAGTCTAAAACAAACACTTTCTGTGAGGCAATCAGGCAATTAACCATTTTGCAGTGTCACCTCTCCAGCTTATGGTTTTATGTACGAAGTCAGAACTCATCTACAGTCAAGTCATGGAGATATGATGACATTAGCTACGTATGAGTAAAGATTCTTACCACTCCATGTCCTAAATTACCAAGGTGATGCTGCAGCAAAGGTCAGATGTCACACTATATGTCTAGTAGTGTCTTCCAGAACATCACTTTTGGCTTTACTTGCCCCTGCCTGTCATGCCCAAAGAGCAAACAGTTTGGCTGAAGTTGCCAATGATACAATGTTTTAAGCATGGATGAGCATGTGAGATAAAAAAAAGCCCATTTAGCAGCTTTACGGTTCAAGAGATACTCGGCTTTTGTAAAGAAAAGAAGGTTCCCCAGAAGACATGCAACTGTGTGCTTGCCTTTTAATAAATTTTTAAGCCTTGCCTGTGCAATAATCCTTTACTCAGGGAACTCAGAACATTGCAGGAGTGGCCCGGGTCAGGCCATGCTTCTTGGTGGCAAGTAGTCCCAAAGACCACACTAGCCAGGAGAGCAGCTACCACTATTCGCCTCTTTGCTAGCCTGGAAGATAAAAGATCCACTCAAGATTTCCTGGCTTTTACAACTGTTTTATTAAACACCAAATGACAATTTCAAGCTGTTTGCCCAGAATAGCCAAATGGTCGACATAATGATGTCTGTCACAACAGTGGAGAAATACTGTATTACCTTATTAAGTTATAATTTCTGTAATAAACTCATGTCCTGTTTACAGCAAACAGCAGTGCAGGAGGAAGAGAAATCAGCAGAAAACATGGAAAAGAATAAGTGGTGTTAGCTAAAAAAAGACTGACATCAAACTGTGAATATCCTGCAGTTAATAGAGCTTTTGCAAGTGAGTGAAGTTTGCAAATGTAAGTGCAGACAAACAAACACACAGGTCAGCATTAGCATTCAGTTGAAAGTTTTCTCATAACCTGAAGAAATTTTGTCCCTATGGAGTAAACTGTCACAGGTTAGGCATGAAAATCTAGTGCGTTGGTATTGCTGAAAATACTTCCATGTTGCTTGTGCAAAAAATATTCACTAGTCTGGAAAAAAAGAAATTAATATTGATCTGTAGGGCATTCTACAAAGAAAGAATGCTGCTTTCCATGTGTGCGAGGCACTACGAAAGCTTTGTAAGAGAAATTGATATGTATTAATAGAAAATGGGATATTGATCATGGGCATAAATCTAATGAAGAAACCCAGAGAAACATTCCAGTTGTGTGGGGTAGAGAAAGAAATATGAAAAGCTGTTAGAACTTCCTTGTTTTGCTGCTGAGTGCAGAAAACAAGCTATGAACAACAGCAATAACAACACAGCTAAAAAAGCCTGAGAACTATAGGCTTAGCTCTTGATCTGTCTGGGAACAGATCCTGGGTATGAAATTGAGGCTGAAAGGAGAATAGGGCCTGTTCACTGCAGTGTGAACTTAGATATTCAAGTAACTACAGGAGGTTTTGAAAGCCTGCTTGTATTAGAAAATAAATGGCATAAATTATAAGGAAGCTGAAATCCTGGTAGTGATGGTGCAATTTTTCAAGTGTAAAGTTGAGATGTACTCTAATGTGCCATCACATTTCAGATTCTGGTAAAAGCTACTGGTTTCTTTCTTCCCCTTTCCCAGTTAGGTTTCATTTTGAACATATTCTGGATTTCCTAAGAATGTGCCTAACACACTCATGTGTGTGGAGAGATACGTAGAGGAAGGGAAGCTATGCTTATACCAAGCAAGTCTAACAATACCTGAGGCATCAAAAGAGGCCACTAGCATTCATTTTCTTGGATGTGGTAGAACAGAAGATCTCAGCGTTTTCAGTGTGTGGAGAGATAAATGTGATAAACTACTCTGGAAAAGAATACCAAACTAGATTTGGGAACTCTCCGCTGCCCAGGACAGGCATATTCCTGCTTCATGTTGTACAAAGATGATATTGTCAGCACTCTGTTGTCTTAGTTGCCTGTTTGTGTGTGCTGAATGTGGGGAATTGCAGGGAATCCCTCACACAGTCCCTGATCTGGACAGCTGGAGGACCATGACTCCAAAGCATAGGAGGCGGTCATCTAGACACAGCCTGAAATGGCAGGCCTCACGTACAGCAGAATGAGCTCGGTGTCTGAAGATACCAGAATGGCTCTGCTGACATCCCATAAATATTTCACTCATCGTTCTACTCTGCGGAGAGATTTTTGGCATTGCAAAATGGCATTAACATACAACCTGACTGACAAATGTCAGCATTCAGCAGGATAGGGGCAAACTCCATAAGCTGATTGGGCCACCAGAGAAAATGTCCATATCCTTATACTCCAAGCAACTGTTTTTTGTAGATGAAGACAAAGAGAGAATGCATGCCTATGTGTATGCCCTACCTGCACGCTTATAGACATTTTAATATCATCTCATATATAAGAACAACAAAGAAGGGAAATCCATATGAGGAGCTGCAATAGATACATGGCAGGATTCATTTCACCTAACTTTAGACATCTAGAGTGTAGGCGTCTCCATCTGAGCAAACCAGCCTGTGCTCCTTTTATAGACAATGGAGAGAAATATACCATTTTAGAGTGTGATTTATTTTAAACTACATCTAATTATGAAGAGATGAGATGCATCCTAGAAATGGCAGTTTCATTCTACAGACTATTAAAAGAGTTAGGGTGAGTGACTTAAACACAGATTGAAGGTTAGGTAAACCAAGGAAAAAAAACACTTTTGTTTTGCAAGAATTTTTGTAAGTTAGCCCTGTTTCCTGTTCTGCCATTGTGTGGTCCCAGAAACAGTCATTCTGTCTCAGTAGAAGGGGTTGCCTTGTTGGGTACATACATGAACAAGTGACAGGGCTTGTAGAACAGAGCTGTCTTAAATCATGTTGGTCAGAATGCAACCACAACTCTGAAACCACAACTGTAAGGTTTAACCCAGATGGTGATTTGGGTGTGAGTTTTAAAATTGAGAATAGAGAGATTTAGCCCATGAAACAAGACATAGGTTTATTTAACACTTAAGATTTGGGCAATCCAAACCACTGTAACCCGAGTGACTATCATAACGACAAGCAGATCGCTAGGGTCAGATGAGTCAGCCCACATCTGGATAATACCACAGATTTATTCCTGATGACTCAGTGTAAAACTTATGAAAATTGTGAAAAAAATTGAAAAAGATCTTCTCAACCCTAAGACTCTGCTCTGTAACACAGATCAACATGAATTTCCCAACAAATCATGTAATATGAGAGGGACCCATGAGATTTTTTCTGTAAATTTCACTTCCTTTAAAAAAGATAAGCTGTGGAAGGATTAGAGTGTCCATGTAGTGGCCTTCAGATGTGGTGGTCTGTGTTTTGGTTCTTTTTTTCTGCTTTTGTAGGGAGATTTTTGGTCCACTTTCCTGCTGAGGTCTGTGAGAAGGAAGGTTCTTACTTTGCCTGCTTCAGGTTCTTGCTGCCACGTCCATCCTGTATCGTCCGTCAACCGCTCTGTGAGCACCAGGAGCAGGTAAAAGCTGATGTGCAGTTGCACGGTTCTCGTGGTCCATGCAGTTCTTCATAGTGGTGTAGGTGCCTAAGCTCATTCCCTTTAGCTACTTATGTGCTCTTTTACTCATTTTGTCTGTAAATTACATACGTGCTGAAGCAATCTAATAACAAAACTAAACAAATGTAAGAAAATCCTCATTATTCCTTGTTTCACATTCCAACAGAGAAAAACTGCTTCTGTCTGTGTATGCTTTTTGTCTTTCAGTACCAGAATATCAATGGCTTTAGACAGGTATTTACAATAGGAAGACCACAGTTTGAGCCTAAAGCAGAGAAAGAACAAGTTTTGGACTGGGGATACGTGTTCTCTCTTTGTTGGTGGCAAATCATTTTAAGAGGATATTTTCTTCTGTTTCCCCTCAGTTTTATTTCCCCTCTCTTACCCTAGAGGTTAGTGCCCCAGCAATTGGGTCAGCTCAGTGTTTTACATGTCTTGTCTCTGAACGAAGCTTCTGAGAAGATTAAGCTTAAAAAAATACTAAAAAAACTCTTACCTGCATCTATTGCCAAAAAATAATGTGTAACTATAACACATTTATAACACGTAACTATAACCTAGTGCCAGAAGTCCCTCTAGTGAACTCACACAGACTTTGTTTTTCTTGTAAACTGATCTCCTCTTAGAACTGAACACAGAGAAATCAATGTTGGACAGTAACTATGGGTTCCTACACAATATTGTTTTACAAAATCCTTTTAATGTCTACCACTTCTGAAATAGTTTTTGTTTTAACAGTGTAATTTAAAACTTGCTTGAGGTGTATCAAGTGAACAACAGGCTTACAGCCAAAAGATGCCTAAGGTATTAAAATTTACATTAGGCAGAGATTTGCAGGAAGCTACAGACTATAAAATCTCCCTGATTACAGTGTGGTTCTGGGATAAATAGTATGTTTAAAATATGGCATCTGCTTGATGTTTGCTTTAGAGATTAAGAATTTTCACAATGGCCATGTTCACATTTCTGCTGCAAAACCTTCTCAGGCACAGGAGAGTAATTTGGATTTTCTTTGTATTCCTGCATCCTTATAATTATTAATTCAGTGTTAAATATAGGGCTGCATTCTGCCCTCTGCATTCTTTGTTGTTGCTCTTTATTTGTACTGTGCATTTGCTATCACTTGAGCATGAGCTCAAATGTAAATAGACCACATACATGGTGCAGTTAGAAGCATGAGAAAATTGAACAATATGCCCAATGTCTTGCAAGTGGGAGCAGAGGGGCAAATGTATATATAAAAATCCAATATCCTGACTTCAGCTTCAGGACCTGTTCACTGGACAACACTGTGTAGGGTGTATATTTAATAATAAAGGGTTCCTGACCTAAAAAGCTAACAGTTAACACAAGATGCAAGAAAATTATGGAATCTGAGAGTTGCTGAGAGTCTGAGAGTCATTAAAGCTGCAATTAAATTAAATGGCTGGGGATTTGCTCAAGGTGGTCTCGCTGCTCTTTCCTATCATCTCTCAGTCTTTTTATTTTCTCATCCTCTTTCTCCCCTCCTGTTTTCCTACAGGCACAATCCCTCACCACTCCATTTGGATTTGATTCACCAGCAATTCACCAGCCCACTGCTGTGCTGAGGGGCAGAGCTCTTTTCTTGATGGGCCAGCAGCACCAGTGAGCTGGTTCACTGAAGGGCACAGAGAAGCAACAGATCTGGTGCAAGAAGAGTGGTGGGACTAGACCATCAGCAGAAGAGGAATAGGATCATCCGTCTAGCTATTAGGAACTACGTGCTAGAGCATCTCAACCTACTTTGCTGAATACCATCCAAGTGATGGCATTTTTTCATTCTGCATGTTCCGACATGGCTGCTATTAAGGAACAATGTGATTGCCTCTATCCAGAAAAGCCATGAGAATTCCCAGAAATCTGTACAGACATTTATCTGTAGCTGAAGATACAGAAAGCCCACTGAGGCTGAGAATCTGAAGAGAGAATTTTGTTCTCAGACTTATCACCACTAGTGATATTGTGAGAGCAGGAAAAGTCCAGGCTTTCATTTATAATCTTAAATGAACTTTGTGGAGAGGGAAGTTCATTAAAAAATCTTGTGAAAAGAGCCAATTTGATCTTGAAATCATTGGGATATCCTGTCTAAACCTAAAGTATCATGACACTGCTGAATCCTAAAGTATCATGATTGTTGTCATTTTTTTTTCCTCAAAATACAAGTACCTCTATGGATGTCTGCTTAACTTCCAGTGGATTCTAGTCAGAGGGAAACTCATAATCAAATAAATAGTAAACTGGTTTGAATAATTTTCAGTTTTGCTGTTATCCTCAGATTTATTTTTTTGCTTAATAAAAGTGTGTATAAAACTTGGCCAGCTTAGGAGGCAAGCGGGAAATTTTATTAGAGTGACAAAATATGTGACAGCTAAGGAAATAGGCTTTTATGCACAGGGAAAAGAGTGTTGAAGTCAAAACCACACAAGGTTTATTAAAATCGTATTGAGTGTTGGCAGTGAGTAAATGCAGATGTCTTTCTGAAAGCAGCTTCCTGATATTTAAAATAATGGAACATTAAAACAAAACAAAAACAATTAACAAATTGCTGTGACTGCAGAGGTAGAGAAGTGGGAAGATGGACAAAAGAAATAACTGTCAGGACAAATTTGCAAGTTGGCAATGATACTGCTTAAAAACAAAATGGATGAATGCACATTTACAAGTTCTCAGCTGCCAGCTGCCAGGAATGGAAGTAGAACATCTGGCTAATACAAAAGATTTGTTCTTGATTGCTCTGTTTCTAGTAGTGTGGCCTAAAGATGTAAAACTGGAAATTGTGAAAAATTGAAAAAAGATCTCATCCCCAAGATTCTGTTCTGTAAAACAGACCAACATGAATTTCCCAAAAAATCATGTAATATGAGAGGGACCCATGAGACATTCCATGTAAATGTCATTGCTTCCTTTAAAAGAGATATGCTGTGAAATATATAGTGTCCATTTGGTGGCCTTCAGTTTTCTTGTGTTTTGATTTTTGCTTCTATTTTTTTAGGGAGATTTTTGGTGCACTTTCTTGTTGAGGCCAGTGAGGTGCAAACTGCTAATCTGCCTATTGCGGGTCCTTGCTGCCATGTCCATCCTATACTGTTCCTCATCTAATCTGTGATTTCCAGGAGCCTGTACAAAGCTGTGATGTCAGGTAAATGAAACCTGGGAAGATAGGGAGTGTGGGCTTGAGAGAGAGTGCAGGGTGAGAAGAAAAGGAAAATTAGGGATTTTGTGATGTGTCAAGTATGGGGAGATGGAGGTCATAGATGAAGGGAGTAAGGGTCCTTGCTTAGAAGTGAAAAGATGTGTGTTAGAAGAGATGACATATTGTATAGCATAGGGTTTTATAGTCTTTTCTTTGGACATGCCCAGCTCATTTACTCTTCAAGGAAATAATTAGTTCCAAATCTTTAACACTCTCTTGAATTATAAGATCTCTTTAAAGGTTCAACCTGATTTCTGATTACCAGTCACGGGAATCAACACGCTTATGCAGTTTAGCTGATTCCTGTTTCATTGAAATCATTTCATTCCCACAGCCCCAGCATGTTCTTTATTCTTTCATGCCCAAACAGTACACTCATGTATATACTCATAAGACCCTGAAGTCAGGGCATTGCATATCCCAGAGTTATCAAAAAAGGCACGTATTTGTCTATGAACTACTTTCTGTTTTCTTTCACAGGCTCAAGCATTCACTATTTACTTTATACCATTTCAACAGTACATTTTAGTGAGGTTGGAAGTTGAACAGTTTTAATGCTGTTGGGCTGTAGCCAACGGTGCTTCTGTCTCAGTTTGGAAAGGAATAAAATAGAAAGTGTATCGAATGTGTTTTTACTACATTTCTCTGTGTCAATCACAGCTGTTGCATTTATAGAATAGCACAAGGCCACACTCAGTCTTCCGAGCCACATGTCAAAGAGTTCCAGTGTAACTTCCAAGCTAGGGATGCATTTCATGACTAAGGGCTATACTGGTGTAATCCAAATCTCCGTCTCAGACAGAGGGTTAAAAGAATTTAAACTGAGCTTTTTTTTTTTTTTTCTTTTTTTTTTTTCCCTGGGAACCAGTTGAATGTCAAATCCAGGTAAGTCTTGTAGTAAAATAGTGGGAACTATGACTACTTCATATATGTGAGGTATATTATATGACTGTTGGTATGTGTTTTGATAGATTGATATGGGGCTTTGGTAAAACTTGTGGTATGTAGCTCACAAGGTCAGGAAGGTTTGTAGTTGCAGCTTTCATGAGTGCAGCAGAGAAGTGCCCCAAACATGTTCTATAGGAAACCCAGGGCATCAGTGAGGAATTTTCTTGATTTTGGCATGGATTCATGCATCCTGGTGTAGAACTCAATAAGTAATATGGATTTATTTTCATCTTACCTACTTAGTGGAAGAAGAAAGGGGCATTCAAATGGCCATGGAATCTGTTTAGGATATGAATTTCTCTCCAAGATGACACAATAGTGAGAGTCAGTAAGAGACAGTTAGGATAGTCAGGCTTAGCCAGGTATGAAGTCTCCTAGCATTAAGGGGTCACTTTCATCTTTAATTAACAGGAAACTTTAGCCATGAAGAGTTTTGTTGTCAAGCATGGTGAAAGCAAAGACTTCATTTTTGAACTTTCAGCCTTGAAAAACCCAGAGCTTTCTGTAAGTATCTGATGGTAGATGGAGAAAAGAATGGTTTGAAAAATCCCTGAGAAGTCCAGATGAACAGAAGAGAGATCTTGTAAGCTGAAGAAATTGGATGAGCAAACCATGTTAGAGGGCCTAGCTGGCAAGAAGCCCTTCACCCAAATGGTTGCAGCTTAAACTTTGAGTAAAAGTATGTCCGAAACAAGCCTCATCATGCTTCCTGCTGAACTCAAAGGAAGTAGACAACCAGAAGCCTGCCAAAGAAGCTTATTGAACCAAGGTCTCTAAGCCAGAGAGAGTAAAATGTATGCAAGTACCTGAGAAAAGATGGGCATTATAGAAGGGAAGATAACTTGACCAGTTCATAAGATGAAAGAGTAAATTGCTATGTTAAGAAATTCCATAATCTTTATGCTTCCACACCATAAATATTTGCAAGCTGCAGGTTGTAAGTGGCAAAGGGAATGACAAGGGCAGGACTCACAGAGTGATGAGCACAGGCAAAGGGGAAGAGTTTTGAGTAGCAAACAGATAAGGCCACTCAACAACAGCCTAGACCATAGAGGTAGAGGAGGATCTCTCTGCCTAGTACTAGAGTATCAATAATTTCAGCTGACATATGAAATCTTTGGGTCTGAATGACTTTTAAGGGTCTGCTTCTCTTTTTGGACTTTTCCAAGTTTGTGCTGTAGGGAGATAGTGAGGAAGGGACTGTGGCAAATGCTCAGCAGCATCCGATCTTTGGCAAGAGACTGTGTCATATTACTGGCAGGATACCATAGAAGTATCCCGCTATAGAACAACAAGGGGGCAGGTAAATTTTTTAGGAGGGGTGTAGCTCCAAGAACATAGCTCTGTATCCCTCCACTGCTTAGTAGCACCTTGCAGAAGAATCACACAATCATGTCTCAAGAAGCTGACAATTTTAATGCTCTTTTCTTGTGCTGCTTGAGATAACAAAATCAAAAGTCATATCATAAACTTCTTAATATTCTATTAGATCTCATCATGCATCACCATCTTAGATATAACAGTAATTTTCTTATTTTATTTACTCGTTTGGTAGCTTAGGAGCTCTAATTCACACTCCTCCTTAGATTTTAGATGCAGTGTTTGAGGAGGCTATTCAACCAGATGTCCACCCCTTACCTCTTTTTGAGTTGATTTACCAGGAGATATGAGTGCTAGGTAGCAGTGATGAAAATGGATGGCATTTTCTACCACAGTTCATTACAATTCACATGATTCTGATTTTATTACATATACTAAAATAATGGCAATTTAAATTAATCCAATGCCTGAGAACTGCAGCAGTTAAAACTGCAGCAGATTCACAATCCGTGTTGGATATAGCTGAAGAAGTTAGTATTGCAGCTGTGAGGGAGCTCATCTCTCTAGCCTATTGCAGCTAAATGCGGCAAGGAAAATGCATTCTCCTCTGGTTTAGGGAGAGTTGTTTTTGTAGGCTTTTCTATTACAATAAGTCTAGTGTATACTTTGATGCTAGGCTCCATTCAATATCAACCACTCATCATTCTCTGTTCCTTCTGCATCCTGCTGATCAAATTTTAGTGGAACAAATGTCTCATCCAGCTCCACATAGATATTTAAAGCTTGTATTCCTAGTGAATGAAGGTGTCTGAGGTTTTAGAGCATGTCCATCTATTACTTTGTTGCGTTCCACAAAAGTTCAAAATATGCATCTTGCTTCTGAGTGCTCAATATTTCCTAAGAAGATAATTTGAGCTGACTGAAGTATACTTGCAGTTTGTATCTAGTCTTTGTTTGTATATTACCCTATTCATCATTGCTATTTGTAGTAATTAGCCTTCCTACAAAGAGCTGCTACAAAAGGCACTGATGTGAGTATATCTCTTGACATCAGACATTCAGCTGTGCTGACTGAATCACTGACAGACCAGGGTGAGAATGCATATATATATATATATTATTTTCCGTTCCAAACATGGATTTCCATTCTTTCCCTCTTTACTTTGAAGACCTTTCTAACACATCCTTAGCAATTTTAATCACTGTTTTGTTTTCTACCATTTAATTGGCTGTTGAAGAGAGAACAGGGATGATGTGATAGAATTTACATTTGTTGATAAAGCCCTCAAATGTCACTGGGATTTATCATCTAAAACTCTGTTTTTAAGAAGACTCTGAGTATCTCAGTTATGTTAGTTTTCCTGGAAGACTAATGTGTTTCTTCTTTGGCCTCTCTGACAAAACAGTAACTACAGACATTTTAAAATATTTTTTATTGCGTTGTTTGTTCTCACACTTTTCACTATGGTTATTTATGGTATGGTATGGTTAGTTAGGTCTTTCTGTGTTTTTACAAGCGCAAGAACTTGCCATGTTGTTTTTACTCTTTGCATCAGTCCACAGTAACCAGAAGGTCAGCAGGGTGGGACTCATCCTCTGAGGCAGACGTCCAGGCTCTTTTAAAGTCGTTGTCAAGAAACAGACTCTTCCAGTGTGTGAATCATCTCTTCCTAATATAGACACCTAAAATAAGTCAAATATATGCATTCTAGAGGAGACTGAAATGTATGGTTGTGTTTTTTTCCGTGATGTTGACCATAATGGTGGCTGTCATTGCTATCTGTTGCAGATTCCTCAAGGCTGTCTCCACGTTAATGCACTGGAATGCTGTGCTTCCATTCTGGTCGTCATGGTCCCATCAGTCTCTATTATTGGTGACACTGATACTCTTCCTTTGTAAATTGATCCCAAATTATGCTCCCAAACATCTAGAACTACTCAAGCCTATACAAAATAAGAGAAAGTACCCATTTAGCTTCTGTAATTCTTGTCTTTGCCAATAGAAGTGTAGAGGAGGAGGGTTGTATTTGTTCATCTGAAGGCACTTGAAAACAATGCTTAGGTATCTGTAAATACTCCGTTTATCTAATTCTTCAACTCCTGAGCTCTGTAACTTTAGCAACAATGCCTTCTTTATCCACTCACTTTATTAGTCCTGTTTCTTTTTTCCCTTAATAGAATGGGAACTATATGAGACAGCACTTTGATTGCTGAATAATTATTATCTATTCCAGGTAAAATATGTCCAGAAGACATCCCTGCCTTCATATTCATCATGCTACAAGAATGCTGTAGTATATTATGAGAATATATGTTTTGTTTTCTTTATGTGCCTATTATATGAATTGGTTGTTCCCATTTAGCATCAATATGTTCATTAATTACTTCCAGCACAGCCTTCCATGCTGTCTGTGCTATCTGTAACATTAAATTTTGTTCTTTTCCTTTGGACATTGATTGTCTTTCCAAAAGAGGCCATTTCATAATGCTCTGGTTGGTGCCACCACAGCCTGTGACGTTCCAAACAAGACACTCCTGTTGCTGATCCCACCAAAGTAGTGGCAAATTTTCCCTTGCCTGAACTAATCTGGTTGGCATTCAACCACATTCATATAGCTTGTGGACAATGTTTGTACATATATGGAAAAATGCTGGCTCATCCTACTTTGACTTTGGTGAACTTTAGACTGTGACACAGCTTATTACCGATTAACAGTACAAACTGCCTAAAAGAGAGGTATACAGGAAATACACTGATTTCCCAGACTCCATTGAGTGGCTCAATAATCCTGGAGTTAATTTATAATTCTGCTTGCAGTTTTCAATATCCAAGTGATACTGTCATGGTGCCATCATATAATTTTAATTAGCCTTTTCTTGTTTGCTCTTTCATTTCAGTATCTCCCGTAATGTTATGGAAGTCTTTGTAACCTGGTATATCCACTGATGCACCATTGTCTATTCATTATTCAGTTTCCTGTTTGCTATGTGCTGCTGCCTTGTCTTTGCATTTGCTGATAGTCAGAGCATTCAGACATTATTTCTTCTTCCTCTGATAGTGTGCTCTTTCATCAAACCTTTCGTGAAAGTAATTTTCCTATATTTGATCTCAGAGCAGCTGCCACCCCTCTCTTCCCCTTTTTGTGTATTTATAATATAGCAATGAAATACCAGAACAGTGCTTACTATTCATGGTGCAGAGGCATGTGGCATGAAGTATGAGCTGCTTCATGTTTTGTAGGTATACTGTGACAGCTGGATCACTTTGAGTAAACATTTAGACTCCTTGTGTATTACAGACCCAATTGGGGGAAATCTGGATTTCTCACTCCTCTTTTGTGAAAGAAAAGTTTCATTCACAGTCCTCTTCAGAGGTCTCCCCCCGACTAGGACCGAGTATGTATCTTCCTTCCTCTGTTCTTTTATGTTTATGGCGTAAATAAAACTCCCAATCACTGTCTCGGTATGCGTTGGTATGGTTTCAGAGCTATGCTCGTGTATGCAAACTAGACTCCTTTTGGTAAAAATTTATCAAAAAACTCTATATCAGTTATACACACAATGTCCGGCACTCCTAAACAGGAAGAGAAATGCTGAAACTGAAAACTGGGACAGTCTTGATTCACAGGTGTGTTTGGCACATTTGGTCACACTGACCAACCTACCTCTACCTGTAATAAATCCCCCAAACCTCATAGCAGGTAGATGTGGTGGTCACTGCATTAACTATTTTGTTCTGCTAATTGCCTTCTGTTGTCCTCTGTTGCTTGGCAATAGAAGTAATTACTATGGTTGTGTAGCTAAGGTCGTTGAATTCTAGGCTTTGTAGAAAGATACCAAAATAAGTATAGTTAGAATCTCAGATTCACTCGCACTGTATTAATATTGTTACTTAGTAAAGCAAGAACCAATTTTTACTAAGTACCAGTGGAACAATGACTTAAAAAAATCCATTAGAAATGAACTCTTCCAGTTGTGGTTTGAGAATATTGATTTTGAAACTAAAAAGTTCTAAATCAGATGGCTGAATGGAGACTTCCCACAAATATGTTCTAACTTTTAGGACTGATGTAATCAATTTCCCTTGAAATGTTTTGCTTATTATAGCTGGCAGCACATATCCAAGCAAAGCTAATCAATAAGCACTAGCACACAGATTGATACCATCCTCTGTCAGGCAGTTAGGAATTTAATGTGTTTGCAGAACAGGGCCCTGGGAGTGAAAAAAATAAAATAAAATATTAGTTTATGACTCTGCTCCTGTGACCCATTCCCTATATGTTTTTACTCAATTTGTCACAGTGTGCCTGGGTTAACCGTATGTGTCTGTGGACCATTTCATTTCATATCATAGTAACAATTCTATGCTGAACTATATTTTGACCTAAAATGCTATTATCAGAAGCTTGTAACCTAATCAGATATAATGCCAATATTTACAGAAATGATCAAGGATACTTTTTCAACAGAGCTTGCCCACAAGCCATATTGAAATACTCTGCCATCGGTTGTGGCAACGGCATGTATATTCGGTTACAGATTTTATGAAATGGAAAAACATTTTATTTTCTTCGCCAGTCTCATGTTTCAAGAAGATAAAAATATTTTTACTCAAATTGAAAATGAATGGACCTTTAGACGGGCCACTTTTTATTACCAGGGGAAATGCTCTGGAAAAAAAAAAAAAAAAAGGAACATTTACCTTAACTTCCATCTTTTCCTGCGTGCACAGAGTTTCAATGGAATCATGAAATTCTGTTTGGAATGTAGTGTTTTCTTTGGAAATGGCAGGTTTAATGCACTTAAGGTCCTTAATTGTTGTTGGTTAACTCAGACAAAAGAGATTATCTCTGACCTCTTACAGAAATGCAGGGTATGGTCCCCCATGTAAAAATGAAATACATAACACATGTTTTCAACCTAAAGCTACAAACTGTAAACGAAACCAAAGAAGGATGTGGCTACCTAAGACTTGAGAGCATTTCTGAGAGGCTAACTGAACTCTTATTTAGAAATCAGATGGAACTTGGGGTCTGGAATGAAAAATGTCCAAAAGATTGTGAGAAAACTTAAAATAGCCATGTGAACCATGCCATGAATCTATGAGAACTTGCCACGAGAACATGTGAAGAATGAAAGGTACTGACAGTGGACAGTGTGTCGATATTGCAGACATGACAGATTTTTCCAAAAGCAGGCTGCTGTATGGTGCCTAAAGTACTGTTTAAGCAGAATTAGCACTGGGATGAGGGTTCCTGGGAAGAAGAACTTGCTTCTGATAAAACAACAATGTTCTCAGAACTGGTCACGAGTACGGAGACAGTTGTTCCTAGGTGAGATCCTGACTACAGAGACAAGATCATGGCAGAGACATTACCATAAAAAATTATACATCCACATCATTTGAGGAGGAATTAGAAAAAGTTTTTTGTTTTACTCAACTGAGTAGCAACCCTGAGGAATTTAAGAATGTGTGTCACTGGTAGCAAATATTCCAAGTCAATGAAGAGAAACATTTTGGTAGCACAGAAAAAGGAGACCCTCTGAAGAACTGTTTATTTTGTGTTGCTCAAGGAAAAACTATAGTCACTCTACATACTATAACTAATTCTAGGCTTTTACTCTAGTTTGCAGATGTAAATTTGTACTAAGGTATACAACAGCTGGATAGATAGCCATGCATGCTAATGTTATTTCTCCCAGACTTGGTAGACCTTAGGACATACTAAAGACTATAAGTGGGTATAACATTTGGATTTTCAGTGTGTAATCCCTAATCCCTATTATCTTCACTCTGTTAGGCTAGTGTAAAATAGATCCAACAGCAGTAAGCCACAGCTTGCTCACTGCAGAAGTTTTCTTTACTCTAAAGCTAAAATTTAGAATTCTTTGTTTGAAGTTGATGTGAGACGTACTTGGGATGGGCAAAAATATGAGAAGCCAAGTGCTGTGTATGTGTGCCCTGCCCTGCCTCCAGTTGCAAGTTTTCTAGTAACCTGTGTTTCCTGTGCTATGCTGACAGCCCTGTTCAGAGGTCTTGGTTATGTTAGGGTGCCTCAGATGTCTATCTCTTCAAGCAATAGAATCTGGAACCTAGTGTCCAAAAACCACAGGACATGCCTGAAGTTAGGTGGGTGACTTTAACATGTTGGGCACTGATGTAGGTTCCAAGGCCCAATAAGGCATCTGGATCTATGCTTTGGTTGCTGAGTGCTGCTTGTATTAAATACTGTCTAGGAGAAAAGTGGTGGTGCGAGAAATTTTTCCTTTCAGTGCCTTGGCTTTGGATCCCTGAGGAGGGATTGAAGAAGCCAGTGCTCTATTATGTACTTGAACTGGTGTATGAATAAATAACATCTTTCTCATACACTTCAGGTCCAATTACAATTTTTGTACTAGGAAAGCTGAAAAGAAAAGGGAAAACATCACAGAATAATGGGATAGAGATAAAAAAAAGTAAAAGAAAGAGAGAAGAGCATCCTGGTGAATGAGAGAACAAAGAATGACTGTGATTTGCCTTTGTGAAGATGGGGAATTATATTAACTTGTAGTAGAGAAGCCTTGTTTTCTAGGCTGTTATTTGTCAAACTTTTTAGCTTGAAGCATTAGCAGCTCATTGGTAACATGGACAATTCTCAAATCAGACGAATGGTGTTCACAGAAAGCAGAAATATAGAGATCCTGTAAGTAAGGAGGAAAGATGGAAGGAATACTGGAGTCCTGAAACTAAAGTAATTTTAGCTTTATTTCTTTTAAATCCTAGGCTATTTCTCAGCAAAATGTTTTTGGCATTACAATCTAAATGGCAATGTATTTGAATGATATGAAAATTGGCATAGGATATTCTCCAGTGGAAACAAAAAGTGGATGATTTCTATCATTTGGTAGCTTTTCTCTTGTCAGAGAGATTTTTGCTTTTATTTTTTTTCCACAATTAAATAATTTTAGTGAGTTCGGTTTGTTTGCCAGTAGACGTATATTTATCTAGTCATGTATCTGATTTTAAAAATGCCTTATGCATTGTTATGCAAACATGACTCATAGTATGTTTTTTGCAGTTTTGATTTGGTGTCTCTGTTTACTCTCTTAGGTATTTTTCTATTTTCAAGCCTAACTTCCTTTGTAAGAAATGTTTTTTGTCATGCTACAGAGCTGCTGAATCAGCAGTAGGATAATAGGTTTTTTTTCAAGATCCTGTTAAAAACTAGTAGCCACTAGAAACATCTTCATGGAAATACAAGATTACTTGCCATTTAAAATCTCACTTTACCAGAGAGAAGAAACTTCTTGACATACTGTACCAGGACAATTTTTTAGTTTCTTTTTTAAAAAATTTTAAATTATTTGTATTATTTTTTTCTCCATGTGAAATTTTTACACTAAAAAAAGTTCTCCTTACTTTAAGAAGAGATAGATAGTACCAAAAAGAAAACAATACCAACCAATATAAAGATTGCACTGGTATGAGTGGCCAGTGTTTTTGACTTGCAATGTTTGCAAACGTGAAAAATATGCTGAGGACTGGAGGGAGGCATGACCCTTAAAATCTATCTGTATAAAATGTAGGTGACTAGGTAGGTCCTAAGGAAGGACCTGATAATGGATCTGTTAAAATTAGTAGGAAGTTAGGTCCTGAAATATAGTCATGCATCTGTCACTTATGGATATATTTAAATAGCATAAATTCTACCTATATCCAAATACCTCTTCAGCAGAAGAGTGATTCAGAGGACCTACATAAGATGCCAAGAGCTAGCTTAGGATCAAAGCGATACGAAGTACAAAAACTTAGACTCATGGACTCGTGAACTGTGGCGACCTTTTCATTCCCAAAGCAGAGATATGAATATGATATTAGTTTAAGGACACTCGGTTACCTACCTCTTTCCTCATAAAGATAAGATAATTGGATTAACATGAGTAGTTGAAGGAGAATTGGATTACAAAGCTGTGAGGGGCAACTGAGCCTTAGGCCATAGTTCAGCTGAATCAATAATTCCAGTAAGAAGGTTCTGGGAAGTATGAACCTGTAGACAGCTTTTAGAAGCAGGTGCTAGAAGACAGCCTTGGAGGGGGAACTATGAAGCCACTGAAGCTCAGATAAAAATATATTCAATTTGAGAGAAATACTATCCCAAGATCATAGCCTATACAATCGTTATTCAGAAAGATATTCAGAGAGACAGAATGAAGTGGATCTCAGAAAAAGAAAAAGGCTTATGTTGTCTAGTAACTACTTAGGTAAATCAATTAAAATAAAGCTTGAAAAGGAATCTAAAGCTAGTAGTTCTAAAACTAATCCCAACCACATAGGAGTGCTCAGCTTCAAAGGTCTTAGAGTATAGGTTGAATCATTAATTTTAATCCTAGAAACTCCTTGTACTAAGTATTCTTCAAGTTTTAGCCAACTGCCCAAACCTTCATAATTTGTCCTCTTACTGACATCATAATGTGAACAAAAACTCAAAATTAGTTCTATAGCACGTGTGGATTTTCCATAAAATAGACATTTTATTCGGCAGTTTCAATGTGAAAAGTTAAAACTGTATGGAGGGATCATAAAAAAAATTGAGGAATCTTTCCCAGTTTCTCTGTGAAAGGTGAACATTTTGTTCTTGACTTTGGATGCACAGTCCAGAGGAAATAAATGATGTGCCAGTACTCAAATGTGCTAAGAGAATGCTGAAATATGGTGCGTTCCACTCTTAATTATCCATGGGCTGTTTATCCAGGTTACAGGTTAACTGTTGTGAATGCAAGACTATGGAGCTGGTTCTCTGTATAACTAGGATGGTTCAGCTTTCATGAACTCAGGTGCAGCAGAAGTATTTCAGCATCTTTCATGAGACACAAACTCCACTCTAATAATGCTGAGCTGGCTGTGTGCAGACTAGGGCTGGGTGTATCTTGTATTCCTATCACCTTCTTTTCAGTGCCAATTTGCACCTGATCTCATCTGAAATTCAGCTTCTTTGCTTCCATTCAGAGCTGGACCAAAGGTGATTTTTTGGCAAAATCAGGCTTCTTACAGCTCCGGGTTCTGAGAAGGAAAGTCAGTTTGAACTGAATGCAATGACAAGGCTCAAAACAAATCTGATGTGCTGCTGTGTCTGTGTTAACCCTCAAGTCACTAGCACTGGTCTGAGTAGGTCCAGACCTGAGCTGGCTCTCTGCAGAGCCAGAAGGAGACTTCCTATTAACTCTTCCCAGGTTTATGATCTGGGAGGATCCCAGTCCCTGCTTCTGTAACTGTGTACATGAAGGTTTTACAGGTTTAACTGATAACAAAGCTGCAGAACAAAGTCCTTATTTAATGCAAAGCACTAGAGCCACATAAATCAGTATGAGTCATCTCAACTTGTCGTGAGATAGAGTCTGCCTGGCTACCTCTCATTTTTCATTGCTCTCTGTTGTCTTTTTTAGTTGCATAAGCCAAATAAGTTTGTTTGCTATATCAGCAAAACTGTCTATTATGTTTGTGTACTAGTAACCCAGTCAGCTAAAATAAATCTTCTTACTTCTCAGCTCTCTGTTCTCTCCTTGATCACAAAATATGGGACAGATTATTGCAGGGGTCACACTGCCCATTGGCACTGTATGTAAGGGACAGCAGCATAGATGTTATCATATCACGTGTGATGAGTCTATTCTCCCTCCTCCTCTAGCAGGTGGCTGTTTCTGGCTCTCCATTTTCATGCCTACACAGTAGCCCTTTCTGCCTCCTTTGAAATCAAAGACTTAGTGACAGCAGGGCTGAGTCCTCAAGTTTATGCCTTTTAAAATAGACTCTTTCAGTCCCTCTGCAGGGCTGTAACAGGCTGGTGCCACAGCATACTATGAGCAGAGCTTCTGGGATGGATACATGGAGGACTTTATTTGGAGGAAAGAATAAGACAACTGCATATTTCTGTAGAGCTGTGGTTTACACTAGAGAAATTACAAAGATCCTTTTTATTTTTGTTTTCATACAACTTAACCTGAAGAAAAATGCTTAGTAAAATATACCAAAGGGAGGCCCAAGAACTTGTCCCATGCTGTTTTCCTATTTTGGAAAGAAAATGAGTCCTCCAATCCTCCATTTTATAAAACAAGATACAGTTCTCAGGAATTCTCCTTTCAGAAACACTAGCTGTGTGGTAACTGCTGAAGAGGATGGATCATTCTGTGACTTCCTCATGACTTCCTCTCACTCTCCCACACTCACCCAGGGTCTGTCTGGATCTGGCCCCTCTAGGGAATTTTGATAGCAACAATCTAGCTTTCTCCCCACTATTAATCAAATGCCTTCAGTTCACAGCTGTAAGATATTATTTTTGATTGTAGAGTCATTAAGTCAATTTATATGATAGAAATTATTGATGGTTTGCAAGGAAAAAGGAAAAGAGATGAGTATGTTTGCATGTGGAACTTCCTAACCATGATGTTCTTTTCCTTGATGAAACACGTGGTTCATAGCACCACACATCTTTCCTTGCACTATGCAGCCCAAATCTTCCTAAAACTTCCAACTAGTTGCTTGTTATGGATCCCCAAAGCAGGAGGAAAACTGACTTCCTATGGTGTAAAAGTTTAGGACTCAGGCTTGCAATCAAATTACTGTATTTTAATAGCTTACTGCAAAACGCAGCTGTGGTAACTGTCTGAATGCATCTTAAGCTGTACAGCTTCAAGTAGCGCTTTCTCAGTGTAGTTTCGGTCTCTTGCACTAGCTAAGCAGAAGTTATTAGGCCAGAGAAACTTGATCGGGGTAACTGGATCCAATTATTACTAAGTTTTTGCATTGACATTTAGCTCAAAGGCCTTCCTTTTTTTAACTGAAAATATGAAGCTATCTCTTGACAAGGACTGACAAGAGGAGGAGAAGATGGAAAAGCCGGTTTGCCTTCTCTGAGATGAGCTGGTCCAAAGTTTGGGTCTGTGGCACAGATGCTGGCAGGACTGACTGTTTTTCATCAAAAACTGTTGGAGATTGAGAGAGATATAAATAGCTGCTACTTCATTAGCTGAGACCTCAAAGACTTCAAGCACAGGTGCAAGGTTTTCTACAAGGGTGGTGAGAGAGGAATGATCACTCTCACTAAAACTGCTCTGTCCTTGAGAGTCTGAAATATCACAAAATATTTTTCTATTTGTTGTTGCAGAATGGAATATAGTACTTAATGTGACACAGGATGGGGAGACAGAGTTAAGAGTGATCAAATATTGATTCTAGCAATGCTACCTTGGATTGTTCTAGATTTTGAAATAATTCTGGATAGGAACTCACTGTTAAATTGTTATCATACTGTGAGAATGTTTGAGGACTGACTTCTATGAACACTGAGAAAAATGGATTCATGGAAAGTATCATATCTGTTCAGAATATTAATAATCTCCTTCCTTGTACATTAGACCTGAAAAACAAACTAGCAAACACCTAAAAAAAAAATAGCTCTGTCATGAACATCTGTTACCAGTCAAGCAAATGCTAATAACAGGCAGCAGCCTTTCTTTCATCCTGTGCAGAGGTTCATCATTACACATCTCCAAGTTCAAAATGAAGGTCAGACTAGAAAGGCGAGAAATGTAAGTGTTCTATAACAAATATATTGAAAAAAGTCAAGGTGATATCTTTGAGCTCTTCTCCCAAGTATCATTCTGATACCTGACATCTGACCTTGGAGATACGTCATCTTTGTAGTACAAACAGAAAGAGTTAGCATAGCAACAAAAACTCAGTGGTGTTTGAACAATGATTTTAATGAAGAAGGCAATAACAAGAGTTCAGTTAATAGCAATATAAGAGGAAAATAGTACAGTGAAGGAATTTCTTAGCCTTGAAAATCTGAACATATTTTTGCATTTTGAACTGAAACTTTTGAAATCTCCTGAAGCCTATTAATTTTGTTAGTATTTAATATGTTTTGAAAAACAATCCCAGTGTTTGAGAAAAAAAATAAGTTTAACGAGTGAAATGTTATTAATTATTAACAATAATAATTAATAATTAGTTATCAATTAACTATTGATATTATATGTGGGCCTGAAGACCAAGAGCCATGCAAAAATAGGTTCAACCTACTGCATTCAATAGGTTGAACAGTTATAGCAGCAAGATATGATTTAGCATTGTAATTATTTCACAGTTTCACAGTTTCATCCAAATGCCTTAAAAATATTAACTCAAGAGCTGCTCTAGTTTTATTTCTCCCGATTTTTAAGCTTTCCCTCCTATTTGTGACAAGAATGCTAAGCCAAAAGTTTTACATTTTGTTCTGGCACAACTGAAGATTGAGTTATGTCTTACAACCCCTACCACCAAGACTCTGTCTTTAATCTACTACCAAAAGACCCCATTTCTCCACCTAGCTATGCTCTTAATATCTAAAGTTATCAAATTAAAAGGCACCATATCAAAAGATACCAAAGGCTATCAAGATAACTCATAATTTTGGAGAGTAAGGTTGGTAGGTGAAGAGGAATGAATCTCAAAAGAAATGGTTGTAACTCAAATAAATGGACCCAGCAAAAAGGACTGAACATTGCAATGATGGATGGCACAGCAAGTAATGATGAGGGCTGAGTGAGCTTGGTCTGTGTTCATAGTACAATAAACTTAAGTTTAAGCTTTTAAAATATACCTTTAGTTGCTGCCAGCAATGATATTTAAATCCTTTTATCACATAAACCTACTCATTCTTAGAAGTATTTATTTAACATTTTTTCCTGTGCTTAAAGCATATTCACAGATAATTCTTATTTTTCAAATAATTTCATTACTTTTTCTTTGAATAAGAGTGTTTAGGAGGTTCCTGCTTGCACAATTACTTTGTTCTTCTATTGTGTTACTTTCAGACACATCAGAATACTATAAAACTTAGAAAAATCACTTAAAAGAGTTGGAAAGTTGTAGTATCACTTCTATAAATGCTATGAGAATTAATTTACCACTTACACATATTTCATATGTCCTAAGTTCTTATTTCACATTATGCTAAAAATTCAGAGCTCTCATCTGATCAGCCAGAAGCCCTAGTACAATTCCTCCTCGATCAGAGAAATCTCTCTGTTTATAGTAAAGCCGTTATTACTGGTTCATAACTGCAGTGTTTTGAAGCATTAGCCACTATACAATTACCATTATGACAGAGTTCAAGGCTCAAGATACTGCACAGTGGCATGAGGTTTCTCTGTACTGCAGGTGCATCCCAATTTTGCATCAATAACTTAGAAAAAAGACAAGTGGCTCCTACATTTTTTCTTGAACTTCCATTAGCCTTCATGCTGTTCCCTTTGCACTCTAATACATTGTCATTCAAAAAAAAATGAGAAGATTCATTTAGTTATCAGAGAAACTGAGATTGTTCTGGGGCTTAGAATCTTCCTTTTCTTTCCCTATTTTTTCATTTATGTAGCTGAAAAAAAATCTTTTTTTTATTTCTCTGGCAGATCTTATTCAGCTTGATTCTCACTTTACCCCCACTCTTTTATGTGATTAAAAATATAATTTTACCCTCATTCCTTTCCCTCTGTTAGTACACTTTTCTGTTCCTTGTGGGCTCTCCTATTTCTTCTAATATTTCTCATAGCACTCATTACTTTGGGCTGCTTATATTGCTTCCTGATATTGTTGTGTTTTTACTTTCTTTCTAAAGATGGGAAACACTTCACCTGAACTTCCGTCGCTGAATGTATTCTTCAGACAGCAGATTAATCTAATGAGACGCTTGTGTCACTTGTCCCAACATGAAAGAAAATCAGCTCATTCTTCTGTCTCTTATCAGAATTATCTTTAACGTTACAGTCTCATCTAATTTGTGTTCGTACTGAATGTATCCTGACAAGAAACGCCTTTTCTTCTGGACCTACCCTCATCATAAGCCTGCAGTATTTTAATAAGGACTCCGAGGTCATAAAGAGCCATCTTTTTTATTAAGCTTTTAAGAGTCTTTGGTCCTTCTCTCTATTTCTTATGTCTGAGAGTTATGCATACTTCTCAATATCATAAACATCATCTGTATTCCTCTTGGTCTCTCACCTCCAGTCTCTGATTTTCCTTAGTGATGAATCTCTTTCTTCCTGACCATCTTGCTTTTCCTATTCATTTTCAAATACAGCAAATCACTTTCACAGTCCTCCTTTTGGCTTCTTCTCCCTCCATCCTCAAATTCTTTGGTTATCCTCTTCATTTATGTCTGTTTTTCAGACCTGCCAATGGCTGTTTGAAAATGTGAAGTTATCTGTATTTCTGACTTTCTTCCCTGAAATACTCAAACTCATACTTGATCAAAGTCTATGTTAGCATTTAGGTCTTCTCCTGCAAGTTCTTTCAATAGGTCCTTCCTGCATGAGCAGGTTCTATGAAGTATGCACTCAACAATAAGGTAAATCTTGAAAACTCTGCATCCAGTAATCTGCATCCATTCCTTGGCATTTCTGGAGATGGCACACTGAAGGCCCAGCCGCTGTTACTATGTATTTACACAAGTTCCCACATTTAAAGAAAAAAGAGAAAGCTTTTCTTTTTAACCTGTATGTTTCTGACTATGCCTTTATAGGCTTTTGTCTGGGTCAGGGCTGCCACTTTGCTGAGACTTAGCAGTTAGCTGTTTTTCAGCTGTGATCAATCAAAAACAGGAAGCTCTCTTAATGCCATTAACTGCAATTCCTCCTTCTTATCGATGAAACACAGTGGTGATTTGAGAAGCTGGGGATTTTCCAAAAGGAGTGGAATCGAGAGCTTTAAGAGTGTTGCCTGAAATGGACAAAAGTCAGTGCTTGAACAAAGCAAAACATTTTAGAATGGTGTGCTAACTCAGGCATAGTATTTTTAAAACAGGGAAAAAGGGCATTTATTTAAATTGAATAATCTTTCATAAATCAATGAGAACTTCAGTTGTGTTGGACTACATTTTTTTGGGCACAAGATTTGTTTTTATAAAGATTTTTTTCCTTTCCTTTAAGCTAATAGATTTAAAGTTCCAGTTACCACATATTTTTAATGAACGTTCAGTGGTATGGTCTTTTAATTAGAAATTGAACCTTTGGATTTGTCTCAATGATTACTATTTGTCTTAGGTATTAGCTAACATGTAATTATTTTTTTGTAAAGGCTTAATTATTTTGCATACCAATGTTACCAATGTTATTGCCAAATTCCAGATCTCTTACTACCTCATCATTTTTTTGGAAGTGATAGATACAAAAAGAACAACACTGGGTGTTCTCATGCAGAGCAACTACTTGGATCAGTTCCATTATTTTAATTCCTTTTATGCTCCAATTTCCTAATCCCCTCCATTACAGTGTACGCAGAACCTGCGTCTCCTTTGGCAGGGGCAGAGGAAAGAATTCTGTAGCCTTTCTAGATGATCTTGTTCAGAGCAGAAATCTCTTTTGCTTGTTCCGGAGGGTTCTTTTAGGTAGCCTCTCCTTGCACACAGAAAGTCATTAATTATCTCTGATTTTAACCATAAATATTGTGAGTAGATACACTTTCTTGAAATGAGAGAGAATTTCTGGTTGTAATCCAAAATAAAAAACAGAAGGAAACAGAACTTTACTTTTCCTTTCAGAACTCATCTGAAATGTTGTGGTATATATTTAACTTTTTATCTTTAGTAAAACATCAGGCTTAAATAACCTGAAATGAAATTGCCAGCTTTTTTTTTATCTATATCAGTTTGCCTAACTCTAGTCTAGACAACTTGTTGACTTTTTGTATGTAGGAATTAGAAGTATTTCTTCTTCCTTTCTCCCAGTATTTATCCTTTCTACAGGCGAAGAAAAATAAAGCATAGAATTAAAAAATCCTTTGGAGAAGTGACATGATTACAACAAATGCTACGAACGCAGATGAACAACAATAGCTAAGGTCATGAACTGGGCCATTTCTAAAGATATTTTGAGCTTGAAATTAGAAAGGAGTGGTAACATACTATTTTGTCAGGCAAATCACTGTAATTCACAGTAGGCCTTGAGCTAAATCCCAAACTGGATGCAATTTGGAGTTTCATTAACTTAACGGAACTAACCAGTTCACTTCACCAGTTCATTCCTGATTTTCTCAAGCACTATCTTAATAGTCAGGAGTCTATTTCAGGCAATTCCAAAACAGATTAGGTGAAGAAAGGACAGGAAGTGTCAAAGCCATGGCATCTGATTTATTTTATTTAATTGTGCTTTTTTGATTGTTTGTTTGTTTGCATATGGTAGAGTCTCACCAGTGCCAGTTAGGAAATTAGTAGATTAAAATTATATTACTGTATGTAGGGTCCTTTAATGTTGCTTTCAGGCTTATCCCACTGCTGCTAAAAGATGCAATTTCAGCTATTATGCTTGCAACTCAGAAAGCAAAGGCCAGATTCAATCTGAAGTAAGTCAGAAGTATGTCTACTGCTAACTAATTTAATTTGGTCTTAGATATGCGAAGCAGTAAGAGATGAAGTACCAGAGAGGACCACATGCTCAGTATCCAGGACTTCCATGGTAAGCGATGCGTTTCTTTCAGGTGCTCTTCCACACAAGCTGTGGATGCTCAGTTTCTGGCTGCATAACTACTTGGAAATGCCCCACTCTGTTCGATAAGACCCAGATGGTAGCCAGATGGCTACATGTGACTTTGGAAGTGCTGCTGCAAACTGGGACTAAGAAACCAGACTAAGTCTACAAACATCTCCCTCCCTTTCCCATAATGTCTATTAATAAGGAGTGGAGATTACCATGGTGTAGACTCATTAGTAAGTGACTGTAGAGGTTGGGACTTTTTGCAAATTGTTTTGCCATTTTAGGAAAAATAAAAACTCTGTGACTTAGTTATAGGCATTTTCTTATGGTGGCTTGAGTATTCCGTACATTGCCAAATTGGGGGCAGTTTTAAAACCAGGAATTACTATCAAAATCCAAAAATATCACAGTATCCTCCTGGAAGCCAAGGCTTTAGGAATATAAGAAATTATTCCAGTTACCCATTTCCTTTCACTTCAACCAGCCTGTCAGCCATCCTTTCCATAAGAAGAGAGATGCACACTCACCTGTACTACCCCTGAGCAAATATGTGGGTGAAAACACAACGGGCAAACCTATCTTTTGAAAATCTTTACTCTTGTATCATTGACTTGCTCTTGAGAGAATTGACTTTTTCCAGCTAGAGAGATGCAAGCAGAGAGCTAACTCTCTTGCCATTCATTAATAACACCTCTTTCCAAACCAGAATTACCAGAGAGTTGTAGCATTTGTTTTGCAGTATTTTGCCAGATACTATACTGCTTTTGATAAGAAACAGAGCTTACAGGACAGTGATGATTCACTCCATAATGGTATTTTCCAGCCACATTCAAAGACAAGGTGATATTTCAGCTGCCTCTTGAGTCACACACCAGCAACTTTAAGAATTTGAAACTTTTTTTTTCATTTTTTAAATCTATTGTTTACTCAGCCACCATACTCCTCACAGACGTAACAGAAAAGCCTCTTATTAGGCAGAAGAGCTAAAACATGATTTAGCATACCAGGCATCTTTTTCCTTCATGCAGTTATAGTTCGCAGTGAAAATATGCCAATGTGAGGGTTTACAAATGAAAACGAGGCCTGGATTATTTAAGTATTGTTAGTGTTATCTGACTATAGCTCTATAGCCTCTAGGCATCAAAATCCATTTGCTCTATGAGTCATAAATTGAATAATTTTCAACTATATAGGTAAAGGATATGTTACGTTTGTAGTTAAGCACATTAGATATTTATTAAGGACATAAAACAATTATATTAGACAATATTTTTGCATGGATAAGAGAGTGTACATGTATGTACACATGCAGGAGATATGAGAGAGAGGCAATAGGATAGAAGGGAGATGTTTTCTGGTGGGGAACAGATTTAAGCTATTTAAATGCGGGAAAGGACAGACATTCAGAATGAGAAAGATTTTCCTTTAAATATCGTAGATGTTGTGTTGATGGGAGAAGAATATATGTATATTCTGTAGCTTATATATATATATTCTGCAGCTTAAAGCTTTGCTAGGAGTTCACCAGGATCTGACTGAATGCTAATATTTTTCTAATTTGGTAATTTGAAATGGTACATTCTGCTAATGAACTTCTGACAAAAGGTTTACTCTTTAATCATTCCACTATTTTTAATATCGCATATTTTGATGATTTTTGCCCTTTCTCGAATATTTGCTCTCTGGATATTTTTCATTGTCAACCATCCTGAATTTTAATTTTGATGTAATTTAGACTAGTCAGACTTATTAAGAATTCAATAAAATCAAGACTAAGGAAGATCCAATACAGCTCTGGAAATTCCCTACAAAAGCATTTATTTTCTGTTTTCATGCTGCCATCTTGAGTATAAATATTAAAACTACACTTATTACACATCTTTGTAATCACATCTGTGCTGTCTTCAGTTAAAATATCATTTTAGTTTCTTGAAAGTTAAATATTTTCACATTAAAACAATTGCACTTTATACACAAAGATACAATAAGTAAAGGAGAACCAGGGCATCTCTGATGACTCTTCAATACTGCCACAGCATCACACTGAATAGAGTTATTTTTGCCTTGTAATATATATAGATTAAAACAAATATTTCCATTTTCAGCAAACCAAATTATTTGTTTCAATATGCACTGTATTTTCCAAGTTAAAGACAATTTTGTATCTCCCTATACTTCAGGAATATGATGAGCGGATGCAAGTTTGCAAACTCTGAACTTTTATTTCCCTGTATTTTCATATTTCAACATTTTACATAAAGGTCTGTTCTCTTTTTTTTGTTAGTTTGTTTTTGTTAAAGGCTTCAAGGAATAAGGGTCAACCCACCAGTGCCTGGTCTCCATTTTCCAAATTGGCTAGTGATTAAGAGACTTAACATGACTGGACTCCCGAAGGTGTTGAGCCACTTGCCCTCCAACCATCCTTCTCTAAGGGCCCTGGCAGGCAATTGCAGATGGCTAAGAGGCTATAGCTTAATGAATTACTGGTGATCAGCTGAACCTTACTGCTCGTAAGGGTCAGTTAACACGTTCTTGTGCTTGCAAGGACATTGCTTTAGGACAGCATGATAACAGGCAAGTCATTAATAGCCAGGAGCAGATACAGATAAGGAAACAACCTTACAGCTTTTAGTTATCAAAGCCAAATCTGAGACGATGTATCACCTGTTATATGTGAGTGGAGGTGTTCAGAGACTGACAAAGGGAAAAAAATATCAAAAAGAGATGTATTTTATAAGGCTGCATTGATTTAAAAAAGCTTTTGGTGTTCTTCATGCAAAAGCCATCATGTACAACCTTTCTTTAATTATGAATAAGAAATAACTTAGCTGTAGTAGGAGAATTAACATTTTTGTGCAAGAAAAAACTGTGTTTTAAGATTTAAAAGATTAGAAGATTTAACCTAGAATATCTCCCTATTTTCTCAGTCAAAAATAAGAAATGATTTTAATTTTTGTGGTCATTTTGACTATGTAATGAAAGATATTCAAGAACTCATTTCTTAATTAAAGCCTCTCTTTTAATTTGCTTAAGTGATGGAGTGACCGTGTGGGATTCAAACAATATTCCTGTCTGCCTATTTTGCTTTTAATGTGTTTAAGATATTACACATTTAATCAGACATTACCACTGACTGAATGGACCAGAGAGAGATGGTTATATTATTACGACATTCCAAATCACTGAAAAGAAAGAGAAAAATACATTTTTTTTCAGTTAGTCCACAGGATGCATTGCAAAAGCAAGTTAATAGGCATTGTACTAAAAGTGTGTGATGTTAGGTTCTGGGGGACTGGTCAAATTTTGGCACATTTTATTGTACCTTAGGATGGTTGTCATACCTTGAAATAATTCTTGTCATTAAAAGTCCTTACTTTCAAACTCTACTTTTTTTTTTTTTTTTTTTCTTCCCATTACATGCCAAAAGCAACCCTGCTTTCTGGAATGCAGATATTTGTACAAGGCCTCTTAAATCATCATCTGATAACTGCGTCATGAACCTCACTGACAGCTGACAGCAATGTCTGGGAAATAAGTACTTGCCCAACAAATTAGCCAGTGAAGCATGTGACATTTTAAATGCAACTTATTTTCAGTTCAGATTTGTAATTTCTTTAAAATAGTAAACTCCGCTACTCAGAATGTCTGAAAGGCACCATGCCTGTTCTTGGCTGTGTTTTGAGCTGATTTGTCTGATGGACACAGTCCTCAAGAAGCTGATATTTTTCACAAAGCCTGGAGGAAGGCAGGAAGGTTCCCATGTGAAACCATGCTGGAGGATTCTGCTCTATTACAAAAGCTTTTAGTTCATATAGTTTTATCCTGTAAATGCTTAAGAGAAATGGATTGTCAGTTTTTTAATATACTAACAATCATTTCATTGAATATCAAGGGATATTGTAATATCATAGTATTACAACAGAGCATTGCTGTCATTAGTTCCCTTGGTTAGCAATAACCACAGCTAAACAATCCATGTAACTGTTTTGTTATGAACATTGTTCTTAGACTGTAAAAAATAGTGTGTGTTGGTGACTATACCAAAGAGCACAACTTCTATGTATATACCTAGATCAAGTGGATGTGTTTTTAAGTATGAGAGCAGCCAGTGTTCTGGCTGTGTGCTGAACAAGTATAAAAATCTGGTTACTCTTTTCAGACTTGTGCAGTAGGTATTCAGAAATTCAGAAATTTTAAAAATTGGTCCACTCTTACAGAGATTATAACTGATAGTTACCATCTTACTGCTTAGCTGTACCCATGTATCTGTGTATCTATGCTGACTCTTAAATGGATCAACATTTCTACATAAATACCTGTATATTTCCCTACCCCTTTGAAAAGACAAGATCTACAAAGTTGAGGAAAGGGGAGTCATACTGTATTCCAATTCAGTATACTATCAGGAATGCATTTGACACTGTGATACAAAATCTACTGAATTACATAGCTCGGTACTGTACATTTCAAAAAGCAAAAAAAAGCAGTTCCACAGGAGTCTGAGTAAAAAGCTGAATGGATCTACTAAAAATCACAACACTAAGATGTTGCGGTGATGCATCCTTGTCCTAGCACAGAGGATAAGGACAATTCTATATAGAGTGTCAATGGATAGCTTCCTATAGATCAGTCCATGATAAATGTTGAAGGAAATTATGGAAGAGTCAGTAGTGAAAAAGCAGGTTGTCGTGTTTTGAGACTGAGTTACATATTCTTCACTTATATATTCTTAATTTTGATTTTATGGATGGAAATTTGTTCTTTCTTGTTTCTTCATAATATATATCAATAATAAATAATAAATAATAAAAAGAAAGCAGCTATACAATTAAAATATGTGGAAGCTAAATATATATCTATATTTATGTGAAGCTGGTTTAATCACAAACAATCTGCTTCCTCATTTCCTAAATATTCTAGGGAATAAAACCACAGGCATGTCTGAAGAAAGAGCAACGACAGGAGAATATTTGTGAGGAGAGGTGGGAGTAAAATGCAAGGGCTTCCGTATGATGGAGCGTCACCCAAGAGGAGACGTTTGGTTTCGGGGCCTTTGGCGACGCGGCGGCGCGGTGCAGCGGATGCCGCTGGATGGCGGTGTCAAGCAGAGCCCCCGCCAGCGCCAGCGCTGCCCTCCTCTCTGCAGCGCGAACGCTCCGTGCGAACGCCGAGTTTGCAAACGTCGAGTTTGCAAATGCCGCTTGCCCTCGGACCCATGCAGCTCACCCCCAGTGTTGCCCACATACTTATATACTGACAAGCGGAGCACAGTGTGAGCAAAATGTACAACAGACCCCTTCAGAATCAGAAATAATTTATTTTTATTTTTTAGCCATTAAAAAATATAAAATGTATCTAGCATGAGGCTAGTCCCTCTGCAGTTTCTTCCAACTTTGTAAAGCAAACTAAGCAGTTTTTTTCATCCTCCCCACATAATAACTGAAAATGAAGAAAAGCCCCAGGGTCTTCTACTTCTTCTATCAATCTTTTTCGCGTTACCAAAGGTTTATAGCCTGAATTTCTTTGCTTAGTCATCATCCATTTAAATCTCTAACAGGTCACAGCAGGAAAAGAAGAGCAACATGAGAGAATCAGAAGTCATTGCAATCTTGCCACTAATGTCAGAAAGTGGGATAAATTAGCCAGGCCTGAACATACTACCAAAGCTGTCCAAGTTATGTGAATTAGTTAGATGAAAATGACCTTGGATACATTTCCCTTTACACTGAGCACTGACATACTCTGTCTGATGTGCCCGCTGTTAGAAAATTACCTTCTGTTTCTCAGTGTGTGAACAGCTATGATGCTGCCAAGGCTGTTTTCATGCACTTGGGGTCCTGAGCATTGCATGAACAGGTATGCAAGGACTCTAACATTATGAACATGGAGTTATCACACATACTCATGAGCTATCACTCATATCACTCATTTGTCTTTGTCATTGGACATGGCTTCGAATGATGGCAACTTCCTGAGCTATGGATGGTTCAGATTTTGTAGTGGGCTGATAGCTGGTGATCCAAAATATGCAGTTCTTGAGATCTTTAGGTCCTATAAAATTTCAGTGAAATTTTATCGTGTCTCCTATATCAGCTAATAAGCTGATCAACTGATCTATACCCATTTTGTGTGTCTTTTTTTTTTCCACAGATGTTTTCTGAAACCACATGTTGAAAAATGTGAACAGAACATACAGATACCCAAGCTGGCAGCTCTGTTGCTTTGAACCATGTTTACTAGGTGTTCCTGTGATATAAACCCGCTCTGCACATCCAAAAAGAATCCAGTATGTTTAGGAAATACAATTTCTATTGCTTCTTTATCCATCAGTGTTGCTATGACATGGGTGTTTTTATGACTACAGATGTTCCATCTTCCATTGAATGGAGCTCCATCTCTTTTTAGTGAATCTAATAATAGATTTTGTGTGCTTTGACTGTCTTTAGGCTGAGCTGCATTTTGCTATTGGTTTAAATCAGTCTGAGTGCAGATTGCTGCTGAAATGAACAATTCTGCCATTGTTCCTTGCTGCACATTTGAGTAAAAGCTGTCTGAAATGGAGGTTCATTAACTGCACTCCCTAGGTGAATTGTAGTTCAGAATTTTGCCAAAAGAGACTATTTCACAGCTTGTACTGGTATATTGAAAAGTTTTGTTAAAATTCTCACAAAAGATTTTTGTAGACGTGTTTTTATCAGACAAGATGGTCTGAAAAATCAGGGCATGTTTTTTTAAGTAAGTGTTTGGGAGCATCAAAATGCCTCACCGGACACCTTCTTAGATTTAAATGATCAAGAGTATGTGTTCAGAGCAGGGCATTTTGCTGTGAGCCAGAGGTGGGTGCTGATGCTTGGCAGAAAGTCTCCATAGGCAGATAATTTTGGCGTAGTGCTCATCACTAATTGCCATTCTGTCAGTGCCCAAGTGGGTTAAAATATTTTAACTGCACTTAATGTCCTTAGAACTTCACTGAAGCATCTTATAAAACATATATTCTTGCTCACTCTCTTCGATTGAAGAAATGCAGTGAGAGGGTCTAGAAAGTCATATTAGACAGGAAGAAGATTCTCAAGCTATACAAGAGAGCTGAAATCTTAGAGAGACTGGAAGTAAAAACGATTAATATAATAGTGTATCACCAAATAATCTATTTACACAGAAGTGTATCTATGTACACAGAGTCAGTCTATCACCAGCATATTGGTTTTCCAGTTATAGCAAAAAGGAGCCTTACCTCAATCTGTGATGACTCACAGAAATGACACCCAAAGGCATATGAGTATTGAGCTTACATGACACTGAAGTAGTTTACGGGTCAGTGTTGTGCACTGGCAACAAGGCATATTGTTCTCAGGGTAGTTCACTTTGACCTGTAAGCACAAGAGGTAATAGGACAGGAAAGCAATCATTTAAAATACAGAATTTTGTCAACCTCACCACCCAACATTAGTTGGATCCCACTGAAGCTAGAAATCAATGTATATGAAGTTGCTCCTCATTGGCACAAATCATGGCATTTCACTATTAATTTAGGCACTGAGTGCTATTTAATATTTGAAAAATTATTTATATTCTCCCTCTTTAAGGATTATTAAGCAAGAATTAAAGTAAAACAGCAGTGAATCTTTGTCAGGTACCTAGGTTCATCAGCTCTTTTCAATTTGCTCATATATTAATCAGAAAATGACTCACACAAAGTACACAGCTTGACATTCAGAAGGGAAAATGAATGAAATATAAGGTAAATGTTGAAACTGATGTTTATGACTTTAGTGTAGAGCCTTTGGACAATGATATTTGAACAAGTTTCTATATTAATTTGTGCCAGTCAAACCAGTCATGTAAATTAGATTAAGAGGCTGACCCCATGTGAACCACTTTAAAGGTTCCCAAATTTAAATTTATTCTCTAGATTAATTAATTAACTGAACTTCATTGTGAGTTAAACAGAACTGCAATATTCAAAATTTGCTTTAGCAACCTTTAAATTGGTCATTACTATGTAAACGTTCATCGGACACATTTCCCTATTATAGAGTGGACAACATATACCTCCTAATGGGAGGTGGAGACCTGGGCTGGTCTGACTACCCTCTTATACCTTTAATATTTAATTGAAAATGAGACCTTCATTAACATTGCTAGAATAAAACTCAATACAGATAATTCATAATGAGGTAATAAGAGGTTGTGACAATTCATTGGAAAATCTGAAGATATTTTTTCTAATGATGTACGACTGCGGTGTGCTGTTAGCATTTGGAGTTTGGGAATATTCTTAGATGCCTGGCCACAGTGAGAAGGCCTTTTTACCACAGTTCTTCTGAAGTCCCTTTTTAGCTTCATGTTTACTTTTGGAGTAAATTATGCCCCATAACATGTTATATCTAAAGCAAACCTAAGAAATGCTGTAGGCTGCTTGGTCAGAAAGTCCATGATTTACTAGACTGGACTCCTTGTTTTGGGTGAGTATTTAAATTGCCTTAAATGATTTCCCATAGCAAGAGCTGCAGTTGTGAGGTAGAGCTAGCAACAGATTTGTTTGCAGGTCAGACTTTTAGTCTGCCCCAGCCAGACACAGAGTTTATACGCCCCATCGGTTTTAATCTGCGATTCCTGGTGCCGCGTGTGTTGTGTGGTAGCTCTGCATTGTAAAACACAACTCTTGCGAATGGTACGGTTTACACTTTTAAGATTAAAAGTGCAGCCAGATGAATTTTCACACATTGTCAAAAGGAGCCACCACAATGGAGATAAACTCCCAGCAGCAGCCAACATAGCTACCAGGCATTTGCTGCTCTGAGCACAGATTTCCACAGCAGTGCCTTATTTTCTGGAGTCCAGTATCTGATCCGGGCAGTAGATAACAGCAGGTATTCCAAGGCACTCAGAAGCCCTAAATCTGTGTGCATTATTCAGAGAAAGAAAGTAAATGTCCAGCCCAAATTCTTTCCAGAGACTTTCCACCAGGGACATTTTATTTCCCACAGGGGACTTGGGACTGTGATAAAAATTAATTCTCAGTCTAGAGCATGAGAGTAAGTGAGCCCAAAATGTGCATTCCCCCTCTTTAATTTTATTGAATTTAAAAAAGACTGAAATATTTGTTATGAAAATAAACTTACAAATGTATAGATAACATTACCCAATACATACTACAAATGCAGTTTGAAACTCGTAAATAATCAAAATTACACAAGAAGTAAAAGCTTTTTTTTTTTCTTTATTTTCTTTTATTTTTTTTTTACTGTTCTTCCCTATCTCTGGATCTGATTTAGCCACTTCCTTTAGACCCCAGCAGATTTCTCCAACTCCTCTCTTCCTTTGCTTCTTGCTGTATTGGATTTTTCTCCCTTGTCCCCATCTAAGGTTGAAAAGCTGACTCAGGAAAACGGGATATTCTGCTCCAAGTTAGAACTGTAGGTCTATTCTGCATATACAGAACATCTTGCAAATAACCTGAGGGAACATGAGCCATTACTAGCACCTCTATTTTTTGTCCTTTGGAGGGACAATTTGCTGGTGTTCACAGTGCTGTTTTCTCCAGCTACTGCAGGTGATTTCACTCACTGTGGACAAAGAGGAGTCACTTACTATTCCTCTGGCTGTTAGTGGGGTTAAGTTTGGCCAAGAAACAGCTATCCATCCTACCTGTAATGGCAGACTGAGAAGAAGAGGCAAAAAACCTCCGTTGATCTTAGCTCTCCCTTGAGCTAAGATGAGCAGGAGAGATGACTTAAAAATTCAAAGCTTCTGTGTACATCACGACCTCATTGCTAAAGGGACTATTGGACTCTAAGTATGTGCTCTGTGGTTGCTGGGGCTTGCATCGCTGCTTCTGGAGGCTGTCTGAGGTAATGCTCTAGGCCAACTTTTGAACCAAAAAGAAAGGATTGCAGAATGTGTTTGGTGGTATGCTGTAAAATCCTGTGTTCCATATAATAAAACCTGCAGAAATGCAATTTTCTTCGTGCGTTCGCAACAGTTAGTTTTTGTTTTGCTTTGTTTCCTTGCGATGATACTGGCATATGGAAAAAGTTAGAGTGATAGACAAATCCATGTATCACATGTATCCCAGACCTATGGTGGGATCGATCTGTGCCTGTGCGGATTGTCTCAACACGAACACAGAGCCCATGTGGACTTGTGTGAGCCATCCCGCACGTGTATGATTTATTTGTCTGAGGCTGTAGGAGCCGCAAGTCAGAGATATACACAGGCTTCCCCAAAATACACAACCATGTAAATGCACTCTGGCTAGATATGAGCTTGCTATTTCCATGCTTCAAGGTGATGAGAGGGGGTTCTCTATCCATTTCTCAGGAGATATTCATGAGATTTCTCCATGCTGTAGGGAGCCTGAATGAGCTCTCCAGATCTTCTGGGTAGGCACAAAAAACTCTATGGTATGAAATATTATCTGCTCTTATATATTTCATCCTGAGGGGATATTTATTCTTCCTTTGCTAGGCTGTCATAGTGTGGAGATTTACTGATAGCCGAGATCTTGCAGCCAAAACACTATTTGTTGGTTTATTAGTTTATTGCTAGTTGAGACAAGCACGGAGGAGTTCAGATATATTTTTATTTTAGTGTAGGACCATGAATAACTTTAATATAAAGCAGAGGTTTCCGCAGACACAAGTAAAGGCTGAAGAAATTGAAAAAAAAATCTATTACAAGGTTTTGAACTACAGTGGGATGTCTTACAATGCTTAGTCATGTGCCTAAGCAAATGCTTAGTTAGGTTTATTCACTCAGTGAAGTGCACATGTGGTCTGGAGCTGAGCTGCTCCAGGGCAATCAACAGAGTGAGATGGCAACTGAACTGTCACGTGGCCCCAGCTTGCCATTTCGGCAGCTTCAAGGGTAAGAAATAGTAAAGTAGTAACAATAAACCTTTCAGGGAATATCTGCATGCTTGACTAGTTAAATCATAAGTACATAAAACTACCCTGGTATGTTCTATCGACTTCAAAAAAACAAACCCGACAGGAAAACGCAAAAGGAGACAAAGTACACGGTACTTTTAACTACTAGTTTATTTTCTGTTTAGTCACTAGAAAGGAAATATGAACTTTCTGCACATTTTATAAAAATGAAAGATAAAAATGAATTAAGCAAAATCCCTCTGCTTTGTTACTGCCCACACTGGAGGAGTAAAGTGAAATGCTGTAATGTGATCAGAAGGGTGGCAAGTGTCCCTAACTGCTCATTTACAGATATAGGGACGAGTGTTTCCTGGGAGTGACTATGTATATTTTCTCACACCAGTTCTGGTCATTAGCTAGCACTGATGCTTTCATGAGTGATATTGAAAGCCTATTTCTTTCTTTTAATGGTGCTTCTGGATTATTCCAATCCTCAGGAAACCGGAGGTACTTTAAATTGCAGGAAGCAGCTTTTAGATACACCTACACATGTCTGAAATTAGAAGCTCTTCGGGAATTTTGCGAATATGAGTACTTCTTTTTGCTAAAGGAGCCAAAAGCAATCTCTGCTTTGGTAGAGAAGGACTAGACAGATGGAAGAAACATCTCAGCTTCCGTCTACAACTCAATGTACATTTATGACAAGTTCCAGAAAACAGCTGCTGAAAGAAGCCTGTGTAGAACATACTGTGTTCACAGCTGCACAAATTAATACCACAATTCTCAGCATTTACATGTGTCCAATACTGGAAATCTTTAAGGGATCTGCAGTGCTAACAAAAAAGAGTTATCCCAGCTGAGGAACTGAAGCAGAAATACACAAATTGACTTTGTATCTCCTGAAAAGTGAAAGCTGTTTACAGACCAGCCACCAGGCTACCTTGCCTCACTGTGCCAGGCTGCCTGCACCATCAGGATATTGTATAAATCTGCTTCCAAATTTATCTTCCTCATTAAAGTAGGGGGTAATAGTGGGATGGGGAATAATGGGATTGGGAGAGGAAAACAATCCTTTTCTCCACTCAGTTATAAAGCAGAGAGGGGTTCTCACCTCTCACCTTACCTTAGTGCTGGTGAGCTTCCTCATAGCCCCTCACATTTCTACTCAACTGGTGAAGTGAGTTTTCCACCTGTCCACTCTTGTCTCATCCTCCTGGTTCCTTATCCACTCACTTTGTGTGTTCCTGGACCTGTTTTTAGGAGATACCCCTAGGGAGTCTGACAGGAGTCTGACTAACCAGTTCCAGGTTAGTCTAAACACAAGGTTCAACTCAGGCCGCCACAGTAACACAGTTAGTGTCTTTGGATTCTCCTTCCCACAACTCTGAGTCAGAGGCACCTGTCTGAACTGTTCTTTGTCAAGTAATAAGCATGCAAATGGCAAAACTGAAATGAAATTAGAAGCTGGAAAGCGTACCTGTGATAATTTGTTGATAAAAATGTTTTGTCTTTTTACAGGACTACAAATTTCATACCTATCTGCACCTTTCTTTGTGAAACTGAAAGACAAGTGCCAAGTCTTGTATTTCTACAATATAGCTACTGATAAAAGATTTCCTATGATTTCATTTCTGATTGTTATTATTGAAAGAAAACTATACAAGACTACAAGAAATCTATGGTGGGAACACTGCCAAAAAAGCAGTGTAAGAGGCTATTTCACAGTCATGGGTATTACACTGGTGACAGACATAAAGAGTCAGTCTCAGGAAGCAATACTTTGAAATCCTGAAATCTGATGTTACAATGGCTTACAGTAGCAAATCAGAGGAATAGAGGGCATTTGTGGGACAGATGTGTGCCAGAAGACAAGATTGAATTTAATGCCTTGACTGCTTTGGATCTCGGAAGAGTAGGAAGTTGATGTGAAAACAGGTTGGTCTAAACCTCTTTTCCCATGTACCATTTAATTTCATTCATTTTAGAGGAGCTATTGCAGATTTTCACCAATGTAAGATCAGATCGTGGCCTTATCACTTCTTAGCCTAGTTCTACAGAGTCTTATAAAGCCTCCCTGCTAATGACCTTCTCATAGTTTTTCTTCAGTATTCTGAAGATTATCATGAAGTCTGAAAATACAGTGACTTATCCTGGATAGCACTGGTCAGAGATATTTTGTATCTCATAAGAATGGCAGAGAATTATACAAAAAAATGCTGACATCAGAAAAAAATGTTGGTTAACTCCAATCTGTTCAGAGCACATAAAACAGAAATTACTTCAATATCCAAGAAAAATCCATTTTGTTAGGAGCTACACCAGTTTGGTAATAAGTGCTAGACAAAACTCAATTTCAGCACTGAGATACTAGATGTTATAATGGGAGTTTTTATTGACTGTCCAATGTAATCATCCCTTTCAGATGGTTACCCAAGCTTTGCCACCAGACCACAAAGTCTCCTCTCTTTCTGCAATGCTGTGGCACCAGAACACTTTTCAACTTCCCTATTACAGTCACCTGTCCATGGTCCATCACAGAGGGGCACTTTTTTACTGTGGAGAGGAAGGTGTCTGCTCATGAAACAGAGATGGGGAAATTCCCTCATCACAGCACCTGTGTTTACCTCTTTACCTCTTCCGTCCAGCAAGAGGAGCAGTCAGATGTGTGTGTCAGGTTAGCAGCAGGCCAGGATGAAGAGTTTGGCTGCTTGGGTAGCCTCATTCCTTGCCTGAAGAGCTGTTCCTGCTCTCTTCTAAGGAGACAGCAGTGAGATGGATGAAAACATCTCATGTGCATTTGAACTAAGAGCTGATAGCTAGATTGCACTACTTGTATAATGTGTTAGATGATAGCAAGTTACTTGATTAATGAGTGAATGCATAAAATCTAGATGTTGGTGTGAAACTACCTAAGCTAGGAACTCCTAAAAAGGATTTTTTACCCTTGCCTTCAGGATTTAGTTTACATTCTCTGAGCTTGCTCAAATGTTAGAGCCTGGTAGTATTAGCTCCTTGTCTTTTATTTGATAATTTAGTGGCCAAGACACACTGATTCCGGCTAAGAAATTGATGTCAACTCTGTGCGTAAGGCGTCAAGTTCAATTCCTTTTTCTCCCTGAGAAGATTTGAATCTAACACTCAAAGTCTTTCTCATAAACATATATTCAAAGTAATAGGCTATTAAAAATGTTGTGGGATAATTAGAAACATGCCCCAAATCCCTCAGGTTAAAAGATTTCCCCAGTGAACTCAAAAGTACACTGGCTAGGGGGAGGGTATGACTCTAGAGTTTATTGTTGAGATTGCTTTCAGAAAGGGTCAACAAACACATGCATTTTACATTACATGTTCTTTGGAGAAGATCTACAATTGGACAGATGAATGCTTTGGGTAGTAGACTATAGAGTCATATTTCTTTCCAGTCTTTTCAGTCTTTCTATATATTATTTATGCCATGAAAAGTGTAATTCTGCTGGCATCAGACCTTTGGAGCATCCCCTGTAGAATAATCCACCCTGCAATAGGGATGATGATGCAGGTTCAGATCCCTTTGCTGTCTAGTGTGAGTGCTCCAGCAGCTGCCTGGATGATTTAGTGAGCTCGGCAGAAGCACTGGCTCATCTGGCTGCACTTTGGGCACAGTGCAATCTTATATGTGTAGCTGGAGAATGCCTTTTTGATCAGGATTTGCTGAGAAATGGCAGGAATCCTAAGATCATGGATCCTGAGGGATTTACTCTGTTACTGACTTCCATGTTATGTTCTGAGCCTGGGAATGCTTACAAGCTGATTCAGCTTATGAAACTTTCCTGTTGGGAATTAGATATCTCCAAGTGATTAGGGACTTCCAGGATTAGGCAAAAAAAGCCGACCCGGTGTTTGAAAAGCCCTATTTGAATTAATTAAGTCTCTTTACAGATCATCCAAAGGAGACCGTAGAGTAACTTTTACAACCCACTAAAGACCAATGCGTTTTAATGACATTTGACATGCATGTTTATAGGATTGAGCCTCGTTTCATAAAGTTTATTTTTATATTGTTCATGTATGAGAACTACTTCTCAGTACTGAAAGTTTTGCAGTAGTATAATAATTAATATGCCTTATGGTAAAAAGGCAGCTGGGACAGATATTTACTGAAGTTGTCTTATTTTTTAGGGACAAAATAGCTTAGTAAAAGCTTTTATTTTTCTATATGCTACCAGGTACAAAGAACAAGCACAGAAATTAAAAATAAAATCGAGTGAAGACTACCATACCTGACGACTTTGTTATGACTGATTGTAACAAATTCTGGCCCTTATTCATACCATTGAATATATGGGATGATATACAAGTATTGAAATCCTTCAATGTTTTAGAAAAACTCAGACTGTATATCTAATTGAATATGTGCTATTCTTTGCTGTAACTGATACTTTTTTTAAGTGTGCACACATTTCGTGTGTGCTCCTTAAAAGAAATGTTGTTTTATTTTTTCTCTGGTCATATTCCAAGATCACAAATTAAAAATAATGGTTTTCATAATTGCAAGGAGTAAAACAAGATTTGCATCCCAATGTACCTATTGATAACATACATTTACTACACAGAAATTCAAGGCTTTTCTTCAGGTTGTGAGCTACTTCTGTCTCCACAGGAACGCTATCTTGCTCCACGGCATTTATTGTTAATACCACACAAGCACTTATTCTACAAAACGCAATAAGTAAATAAACAAATACTTTTGTTATATTAACTTGGTACTGTTTGGAGACCTAAGCTCCGTTGGAAGGAGCTGACAAAAGCATTCACCCAATTTTCATCTTACAGCTTAAATGACTGTAATATGAGTTGCAGCTGCTCGGCTCTTCAGCATGCCTCTCTCTGCCTGATGTGTGCTTTAAGAGGCCATGGCACATCCTGCTGCACACGTTCAGTTTCTCTACCTTTGTGCTGCAGTTCTTTGCTCTGTAAAAATGTCCTTCTCGGCACACACAAGCAGCTGCTGAAGGAATTGCTTCAGACGGCGCATGAGAGAATGGATGGCATCACCACCAGGCAGACTCCAGGAGCCTGAGAGAGCAGAAGCACCAAAGGAGCTGACGTGAGAAACAAAAATACCCGCAGGTGAGACTGAAAAGCCACTGCAGCCTCTTGGGTTGTAGACCTATGGGCTGTATTATGCTTAGCTTGAAAGGATTCACCTTGAATTATGGAATGATTATATCGCAAAAATGATGCCAGCAGTTTTTTTTCTTTCTTTTTTGACTCACTGATGAATCAATGATTTTTTGCAAAAGTCACAAAATGATTCTGGAGAGAGTTATTTGTACCTCTGCGAATTTCATTGTCAATTGTTAAGTTAATTAATTAAAAATCCTGATGCACACAGACTTCAGAAATGTCTATAGCTAGCTAAGTTATCCATGTAGTGCCTCAGTGCTTTCTGAAAATCGGGCTGAGAAGCCAAACATGCCCAAGCTGATACTCGCTAGTTAATTTGCAGACTTAAATCTAACTATATTTTATTCTAATCATTTGTAGTGAGATATTTACTCTGAAAGAGTCCTAAAAGCTCCATGTGAAACATACACAGTTATTTCTGCTAGTGCTCAGGCTTTATTTCAGGCAGGTTTTTTTGCATTGCGCTAGCCATGCAGCGATCTGTAAAGGGAACCTACTCTGATACAGTTTGAAAAGTGCATTTTGTACTTGGCTCTCCCTTTGATCGAATTAATCTGGGCTTTTTTGTAGTTCTAAATGAGGCCTATGGGCTGACAATGTAGCTGTTTAAAGGGGATTTTAGGGGATAATAGCCAATGCAAATAGTGCCATGAGAATGGCAACTTGCTTTTGCACTTTCAATCACATAATAACAGCAAAGAAAGCTTTTAAAATGAATTGAAATTTTGTGGCATGCCATCTGGGATTATTTGGGGAAACAGTTCTGAATACTATGGTTGTGTAAAAGAATGGTACTATGGGGCACTCTTAAGCTGACATGTTTCAGATGGCACCCTTATGCTAACTGCTGCAAAGTTGGCTAGCATTTTTTTTTATTATTTTCTTTCTCCTGGATTATCTGCAAAAAATTCTCTTTGCTGGTATTTGGGCCTGAAAAACTTTTCTATTGTTAAAGAATTCAATTCAACCCCCTTGCAGCTGCTGATCCTTTTATTGTTCCAAACGTTATGTATACGGTCTCAGATGAATGTAGCCAAGCCTTTTAGTGCCTTAATAGGTGTCTGTATAAAGGTCATTTATTCTGCAGTACTTGTTTTAACAAAAGTTTATACACAAACAACAACTACAGCTAAAACATTCACATTAATCAATGCTCCTTGCAGTGTAAAATGCCAGAAAAAAAAAAAAAACCAAAAAACAACAGCAACAAAAAACTAACCAGAGAAAATATATCCAAACATGAGAACTGTTTCTGTGTTATACTGTGAAGTGGCATTTATTTTAGTCTCCATCTTTGAAAGCTGTATGAAAAATCATTTCAAATCTGGTCTGAACTAGGATTGATGATTCCAGATTTTTCAAACAAGCACTGTTTTGATGAGGTCACTGAAAGGTTTGATGCACAGGAATGGGTGGAAATGTGGAAAATATATATATCTCTGTTCCCTGCTCTAATTAGTTTTGGAAGTAAGCTTTAGGCCAGCCAGTACCTTGACATTTCAGTTGAGGTAGCTGCCTTCTTTCATTTTCTCTTTGTCTTGGCCTTAGCTCTGACTGACTGCCTTTATAAACAATCCATGAGGAATTAGAGTATGCTTAAGTCAGGTATTTTAGATGAGAAGAACTGAGTGCACTCGCTTGGCAAGTAAGATTTTCCTTCATATAGAAGTATTAAAATGCCATCTGTGAGCTTTAGGAATGGAAGTTATGCCCATGGAGAAATTTAATGTGAAGTTATAACAGATGTTATCTTGTAATTTAAAAATTTCTGGTAAGTGGGGATATCTGAGCAGAGGTTTCTTTGCTAGAAAGAGCTAACTTTTCTGGAGTTAGCTCTATCAACACATGTAGTGAGATCTGATTCTGACTATCTATGTATACAACTCAGCTGAACAAAAATCCAGGAGAGACAGAAGGTAAAAAAAAGTTATAGTGATGGTGAGGTATAGGAAAACCTGTAGTTCAGTGCATGAACTACAGTGTGGGAACATGAGGACCAGGGCCAAAATATCCCAACTACTTGACCTCTGATAGAAGAAAATGCAGAGTAAGCTGTGCTTCCTTGATTGCTGCTTTTGTCATTCTTGTGATTACTAGGTCTTGTTCTGATTTCTAAATGTTGTGTGATTTTAAAATATATAATAACTAAGCTATTATTGCTGCTGCCAGAGCATTGTGTTGTGTAAAAAGCTTAGAAACCAATTGTTCCAGCAGAGGTCTGAGAGAGTTGTTGTGTATTCTGCTGTGTTGATCATTTGATCAACCACTGTGGGCTCCGTTAGATAGGTGAAGAAATTGTACTGTCAAGGACTGCAATGAGAATACCCTGTCTCTCATATCTCAGAATCTTAGCTAGAGCAATTCAGTAGCTCTAAAATGTTAGCTGTAAGACAGAGATAGTCTGTTTGAGGCTACATCATGCTGGACTTTGCAGAGTACTGTCAGTTCCACTACACCGTATGCAAATAGATGGAAAGCGCAATGTTTGGAAAGTTGGTGTACTGTGTACCTCACAGCTGGCACCACCAACCTGGGGGGCAGGCACACACTGCTCCAGCTGTAGCTTCCAAGTGGTCTTCAAAACTAGCCACATGTATAATGCATTGTAATAATCCCGTTTGGCGTAGGCATAGGCACAGCTAGCTGCATCTAGGTCCTCATCCAAAAGAAATGATAGCAATATTGCCCGAGATAAGGTGTTAATGCACTTGATGCAGGATATGACCAGTAAAAATCCCAAATCTCAATCCCCAAATCCTGCTTTCTTTCCTAGGTAAATCCCGTTGCTATAAATATTCCAAATATTACAGTGACAACGATACAGTGGACCTGGAGGGGATGCACAGACCATGGTGTGGCGCTGCAGAGCAGCTGCAATTCCGTGGGCTACAAAACAGTGTGAGGAGGTGGGAGATGAGGTGATTGAAAGTGGAGGGAAGGGATTTCCTCCTTCTCGTAAATCCTAAAAAAAAAAAAAAAAAAAAAAAAAGTAAAACGAAATGAAAATGATGCTACCTATTGTGGAAGGATGGATCTTTCTTTTATAAGCAACAGAATTTTTCAGCTTCCACTTTAGAGTTTAGTCCTCTTTGAAAGATGTGATTCAGTAGGCAGTGATCAGAACTGATCAGCTGCTTGGCAGGGTCTGGCTACTCTGAAAAGCAGTGGCTCCTGTCCAGCATATGTCCTGCTGCTTGCAGGAAATCAAGGAGAGGAGCATCTCACACCAAATTCTGCATGACCCTGAGCAGGGAGTACGGCTGTGTTTGCTGGAAGAGGGCTGTTAAGGCAGATCATGCCAAGTCACTCTACTTGGATCTGCATCAGACTATGCATTTAGAAACTCAAAGAGAAGAGCAAACCTCTCAAGTGAATAGGTTTTGGATTTCAGAGAGGGAATCCTTTCACTGGGCTTCTGCTGCAAGGGAAGTTGTGACTATTAAAATAAATCACAGGATATTTGGGCTGTTCTATACAGATTTTATATAATGCTTCGCTTAGGGTGTACTTGCTTTAAAACTAGAAGAGCTTTCAACAGTATCAGCATATATTATGTCAATGGGAATACAGTTACAATGGACAGAAAAAAGAGTTGTACCATCAAGAAGCAGGATTCTCTCCAGCATCCAGCATTCCTGCTGTAGGGCAGCAGGCAGGGCAATAGCATCCTGGGAACTGCCAAGGTTTCTGCCACTCCCACAGAGGGAGCAAATGTTGTCAATGAGCTGCTGGATCATTGGATCCATCACTGGGTCCTGGCCCACCCAGTGAACCTGGAAATCTGCATGTCTGGCCATCCATCCGCCCTCTCTGCATCCATACCTTCCCCTGCAACTCTCCCATGCTCTCCTCTGTGTCATGATACAAAATGATTTCAATTCTAATGGAAAGGAACTGGTCCTCCTATGAATAGGATGTCTCATGCAGAAGATCGAAAGCTGGTCACAGACTCTTGGAGTTATGTTATTCTGTTAGTTATGCTATAAAGATGGTGCTTTGACTCTTCTCATTTGAATTTAGTCCTTTTCAATTCTTTAAGAATAATTTAATTATATAATAATGAAGCTGGGATTTGTTTACAGATGCCTATGTCTAATATTCCTATGCTTTTGTGTTATCTGTGCTTCAGCATGCATCACTGAAATTTGACCTCAGCATTTTAGAATCATGACATTTATAAATATTGTTGAATTATTTTAGCTAACTGCTTGATAAACACTGCCTACTTTACTTTACTGTTTTTATATCTCTCTTGATTTTTCTGAAAAGAGCTTGTAAGATTCTATTATGCCCATATGTAGGCTAGCGTTATGCCTATACCAGCCTGACTTCATCAAAGGAGGAATCAGTAGAATCCCTAAATGACTTTTACGGTGCATACGTGGCCAATTGTTTAGCTGTGTAAAATTGTTAATATTCATTGATCCTGCTATTGATTGTAAATCAGTGCCACCCACGATCGAATAAATCCCAGAGCATTGCTTTTTATTGTTTTTTTTTCTCCTCACTTTTCTCTCTGAATCTGCTTTGCCAATTTGTACAATATCCAAGAGTGCGAAGTAGGCATTTGCATTAAATTAATTTTTAATAGTGCATGATGCAGCAGATAAAGGTGCAAAACATGTATCTGTTATCCTCAAGTAACACCTGCCTCACTATGGCTTTATTTCATCACTAAAAAAAACTGAAACATAAATCAGCTATAAGTAGCTTTATAATAACTGCAACAACAAAATGTATTAATTCTTTACTGTAAGGCTGACAGAGCCCTGGAACAGGCTGCCCAGAGAGGCTGTGGAATCTCCTTCTCTGGAGATCTTCCAAACCTGCCTGGATGCCACCCTGTGCCACGTGCTCTACGTGACCCTGCATATGCAGGGGGGTTGGACTAGATGATCTCTAGAGGTCCCTTCCAACCTGAACCATTCCGGGATTCTGTGATTTAACAGTATATTCTGAAACAATGATTCAGACTTAAAGGTTTGAGTGATCAGTAGCACACAACTGACATGCATCGTGAAAACTGGTTATCTGATCAAAAGTTTCAAATAAGATGGGTTAAAAACACCAATAAATGCTTTCAAAAACAAGTTTCCTGATTGGTGGCAGGCAACTTTTTAATTTCCCAGAGCATAATTTTTCAAGAATATTGCATTCTTGTGTATCAAGTCACCCAATTAATATTAATCTTTGAGAACACTGTGTTCTTCCTAATGCAGAAGCTAGTAATTATATAAAAATAGCTAAAAAAATAGAGCATATATAATTATTTTGTCACTCATAAGTCAATTATTTTAGTTCAGTATGAACAATGCATTTTGCCTTTAACGTAGTACCTCCATACTTCCTTTATTTAAAGAAAAAAAAACTACAGCAAAAAAGGGGTAAGAACTGTTGAGCAAAAGACTAATATTGAATTGCTTATAATATGTTGGAGGAGGGTTGGCAGGCTGCAAAGTAGCTGCAGGAGTCCTGTTATTACTTAATATTTCAGTGCCCAATTTCCCTGATTAGATTTACAGATTAGCTATGACTGCAGACATTTCTCTAACGTAGTAAAAACATGTTGGCTAACTAACTGGCCTGCGAACATTGCCTGGGTATTTGAGTGTCCCTTCCCAGCAAGCTAACAGCGCATGGATATTCTTTATGGGAGGTGTTATGGTTTGGATAATGCCACAAGGGTCCTCAGGATCAAAGTACCCACCTGCAAAATGTTCTGATTTATACTAGAAATCTAGATGTTCCTTGAAGTAGTATAATATCTGGAAGGCATGTTGGGGTTGTAGAATACTCTTTCCATCATATCTTTTTTCACATTACATTTCTCCGTGATTCGACATAGATAAAATCCAGTCCATGTTTTTTTTGTGCTATGTATCTCAGATATAAAAGACTGTTCCAGACAATACTCCCCATGCAGATTAACAGATTACACAACTGCTGTGAATGGCCGTCTAAGAATTACCATGTTACTAGTTTAACCAATTATGGTCTGCTTATTTCACTTGTTTTTTTTATGTAGATTCAGGTATGGCTGCTTTGATCCTGTCCCCGGTTTCCATTCCTCTAAATGCTGATATCACTGTAGTGCGTAAGGCAAGTACAAGAGCTGGCGCTGCACTGGCTTGTGGAAATGTCCTTTGGTTGAAAGAGCATTCCTCTGAGGAGCCCAGGCACAGCATTAACGAGAAATTAGGCAGGTTTTTGAACTAGAGCCCATGCATGATCTTAACTAGGAACTGGAAGGTTTTTTTGAACTCTCATTTACATTGGAAGAAGAATTGTTTTTTGATGTACTGAAGGCTGAATTAATTACTGACCTGTTGAACGGGAAGCTAGCAATCACTGTGAAGACAAGACTATTCTGAGACCTTGAAAAACTACAGGACTTGCTGCCTGTTCAGATTAGCTTTCAATTTGTTGTTGACTTTACATCTTTTCAGAAATACTGAAGTAATGTAGTTGGAAACTTAAGACATACTGAAATTCTGCTTCTTAGGTCAGCAAGAATGTAGGTGGTTATTGCTACTGTAACACTTGCCTAAACACACTGTGGGAAAGGTTCATAAGAGCTGTCATTGTCACCGGAGGTGCTCAGCTTGAAAGCCTTAGTCCTTAAGTCACACATCTTTGCTCCAGAGGGTAATAACAGTAGCTGATTGCTGTAGTACATCCTTATCTTCTGTGAGATCCACTAGAGAAGGATCACAGCTTGCAGTTATGTTGAAGAGCAAGCAGATCCTGTTACCTCTTTCTCTACTTTCCGTAGAGTCTTTCCTCCTCATTAGCAGTTTGCCTTAATAAAGCTCACGTCAGGTCACTGCTGTAGTAGGAGAAATGCCATACTGCAGCTTCACCCTCCTGGTATTCTGCTGAAACCCATGTTTTCTTTTTTTTATTATTTATTTTGCAGGAGGGGCAGCAATGAAATACCATATTTCCCAGTTCATTCTTAAACAGCTTTTATTTAAGACGGTTTCCAGAACAACAGAAATACTTGCTTTCTAGAATACATCTTACGTTTGCACTGAGGTAAACAGAAAGCCTTTGGGACTAAATTACAATATGCCTTCTGCCACTGCCTATGGATCTCAGCACATATGGATCTCAGTCTAAAGGATCGTATCTTTGAATTTTGTTTCAAATTTGGCTCTGCATATGCAGGTGACTTACCTGTGCAGTGCAGTTGATTGAAATTGAGCATTCGGGTCTTCTGAAAATATAGAATTATAAAGATATCATTATACTTAGCCAACAGGTGTCAGTGTTGTCGTGCATTTTTATCGTGTAGTGTCCGATCCTGTTGTGCTTTGCTAGACTTTTTTTTTTTTTCCCCTCAGATAGCTAAAAATCACAAAACAACCAGATACATGCATAGAATTAACATACTCTGTTTGGAAGAACTGCCACAGAGAGAAAAGCTTGGTGGTGGTGGTGGTGTTTTTTTCCCCCTTCCTGCCATTAGAATGCAGGATTTCAGAAGCATCTTTCAGACTTGTAGACTGTTAAATTAAAAAAAAGCTCCTCTACTGATAGAGTATGTGTTAACGACAGTGTCCGGAACCTGAAAGGAAAAATTTGAAACAATGAAGATCTAGTTGGAGGAAACTTTGTAATTGACAGTTTTCCTCTTCTTAAATGAGAGCAAAGCTTCTCGTTTATAGTTTACTAGCTTGATCCTTCAAAGGAGGATAGAGAATGTACGTTACTTCTCAGATGTTTATGGAAAAACTTCATACCTACTTTCTGTATAGCTATACATAAATATTTAAGTGACGATAAACAGCTGCTGAAAGTGACTTTTAAAGCAAATTAATATAAATAATGACTGAGATTTTCTGAATTACTTTGAAACATCAAAGTCAAAATATTTCAGCTGTGATATCTCAAGATAAGATCTATATTCATACTTATACCCTTAGGTATCAGAGAGATTTACAAAGAGCTCAAAAGCCCTCATATTTTAGCAAAGTAGAACATATCATCTTTACCTATCCAGATACTTTAAAAATTCAACAAGTAGTATCTTTATGTCCGAGTCCTCAATGAGACCTATCTGGCAGGGGTGTTTTGAGCATTATGTAACCGCAGTGGCATCACCGAATTCAGTTCAAAGCACAGATTAAAATATAGGCAGAGTTGAGTTTCACATATTATATATGTGCAATTGCAAATATTTTTTATTTCTTTCTTTTTATTTTTTTTTCTTTTGGGGTGGATGTAAGAGTTTTTCTCTCTTACTTTAACATTGTGCTTAGAAAGTTTTCCATATTTTAATGCCATCTGCTATGACCTAGCATGAAGTTAACAACCTTCTGACTTGAGGAGTTAGAATGTATTAAGTATTTGAAGTGCTATTATCTCCTGGGGGTACCAGCTGGAACAGCCTGAGGAGTGGTCCCTTGAAGGTAGCCAGTCTGGTTTGGGAAAAGCCTCTGTTTGACTGGGTATTCTTCATACAGGTAGTATTTTGATGCCACCATAACCTGCTAGTGTGAAGGATGTATCTAAGAAAGAGTTTTTAAAAAGGTTTAGATAAAATAGTTTATAATCTCTGATTGTTGCTTTTTTACACCAAGTCTTCCTTATTTATGCAGTTGTGTGATGCAGGACTGTAACAACAGTCTCAGTTGTTCAAAAATTACAAATCAACCCCCAAAGTCTTGACTTAAAACCATGATTTACTTTTCACAACCCCCTTCTGTTTGCTACTTAAAAAAATAATGATTTTCATAAGCCAGGATAGGTTCCTCCTCATCAACATCTGGCACTCTTCTCTGACAGAAGATTAGTAAAGGTTGTATATCAGTTTGTTGCAGCAAGACATACTGTCTGTAGTCATCTGAATCCTTTCTGCAAAATCTGTCACATCTGTTGTTCTGAAGAATGGTAATTCCACAGAACATGCAAATTGAGGAAGAGCATAGGTTCAATTTTAATTAAGAAAAAAAAAAAAAACACCTGCACTAGCACTTGCAATGTGTTATGCTCTCATCTGATTTATGAGAGAGAGTCAAGTGCCATATATGACCTCAATCTTACTCACGTCAATAGGAATTACACATTACAAAACTGCCTATGTTCAGCAAAGGCAAAATGTAGCAAAGTTTCCTTTCTACGTTAGTGTAAAAGGTGATTTTAAAACTTAGGTTTTATGATGTAATGTGATTTTTGGTGGTTGTTGTTGTTTTGTTTTGTTCATTTTGATGATCCTATTTCTAGCTAAATACTTGTGTATCAGAAAAAGGACATTCCACATAAGTGTTGTGGATGAGTGTCGCAACAGAAATAGTATTGGTATTATGAGCGATTTACATGGGACTGATTTTTCAATCACTCTGCTTGGAATTGAAATATATTATCACCAAAATCATGTGAAAGACTGAGTTACCCCTCTGTGAGTTAGCTGTTGCAACCAGGGCTTCCTTGTTGGCATAGTACTTACCACAGCTTCGCTCAGTCCCTAAACCTATTACCAGGCCTTCCAGACACATAAATGGGCTTTCAAGCATGTGTATGCCTGTTCGGCTACAAGGGCTCTGCTAATAATTTTGACAATTGGCCAATTTCAGTTAAGCTGACAGGCTGTAGGAGTCTCTCAGATAGTGAAACTAGCTGGCCAGAAGATAGAGGCGCAGTTAACGTGGCAGTAGGAGAGCGGTTGTGGTGAGAGCTACGCGCTTTGCTCAGCCTGCTGGCTGGCCAGGCCCTGAGACACACAGCTTGATCTAGGTGATCAGCACATGAACAGCTCGGAGCAACTGGCGGTGGGTGAGTCCTTCCTGACCAGACAGCAGTATAAAGTACCAGAGTTGAGCTCCTGTAAGACAGGAGGGAGAAAGAGAAGCGCTTCTGGCACTGCAATGGAAGTGCTATTGCCAAGGATGGTTAGAGTTCAGATTTGGGTTTGTTACTGCAGGGTGTAAAGGAGGTGTTAAACACATCTATAGGAAATCAAAGTTCATTAGTTTTGCTGTTCTCAATAAGGTTGATTTATTTTCTTTCTCTCTTTCCTTAGTGTGAAAAGGGCTCTTCAGTCTGTCTAAACTACCCTTTCTATCATTTATATCTCGGTCCTTCTGGCTGTGACTTCTATTCGGAAGATCACTTATTCATAAAAGCAGAGGCAAAAGCAGAGCTACATCCCAAGAATCTTAATTATCATTTTAATCCAAATATAAACATAAAATGATATAGATATGAAGGAACTCTGGTTCAAACCCTCTCTAAAAACACAGGTCAGGTTGCTGATTCTGAGTTAAATTCTGAGTTATTCCAAGGATGGAGACTTCACAGTGTCTTAGGGCTACCTTATATTTAATCAGAATTTCTCTTATTACAACTCTTTAATACTGTTTACCAATCTTCCCTCATCCTTCTTTTATATCCACTGTGTTATTACCATAGGTAGCATAATGCAGGCAGAAGAAAGTATCTTTACTCCTTTATTCTTCAATATCGCTGTGAAACAGGGGAAATGGGGATTTTTTCTCTTTTTCTTAATATAGCTAAAGTAGGGCAACTGTTTTCTAATAAGAGAGGCAGAAATCTTAATTTATTTTCCCTTCAGTATCTTTTGAATATTTAGTGCATGTAACTTAAGTAAGCAAGGACCTATACATTTTTCCAGAAAGTTTATTTTTATTGCTTGCCCTAAAATGTGAAGGAAATATGAGAAATCAAACTCATTATTTGTCAAACATAGTTTTTAACTGATTCATTTTCTATGTATCCTATGTCTCTGATTACTTTGTACAAAACATTATTATTTCAACTTTTTGCTTTATTAATGTAAATTTGTTTCATATTTTTCTGATATTAAATTCAAGATTAAATTAAAACATTAAAAACTGTGAAAATGAAAAAAACAAGGAAAATTATGCTGTAAGACACAATGAAATATTAAAAAAACATTATAAAATAATGAATGTCTGCTGTAGATAATTATATGGAGTGCAATCACTGTCTTGAGACAAATTTAATACTTTCATATTTTAGTAGCTGCTTACTTACACCAACAAGAGAAAATGTATTGCAACACATTTTTATTTGTCAAGTTAACAGATGTTTTTGTTTGGGTTTTTTTTGGGGTTTGTTTTCTTATTCTCTAGCTTTCTTTAAAAATATATATAAACATATAAAAAGCAGCATGAAAAGAACTATTTGTAAAAACTCCACAATTTCTAATTTACCTTGATACTAGTAAAATTATCTAGAGGTAGAAGAGATAAACTATTATTACCTGTTAAATATCAATTATTCATAATATTATGTCGCTGGCAAAGAGCAAAACCATTAGACAGTTTGTAAAACATGCATAGGAAAAAAGAATGATGACTTTCTACGTTAAAGTCCTAGAAACTATATATGCAAATGCTACAGGATGCCATTTTCCTTAATCTCCCTCTAAAGGTTCCCATTATTGAAGTACACAGTAAGAAATGTCAGAAACGTAGCTGTATTCATAATTTGGGAGAGACACTACTTTGGGTAATGGAAATATGGTGCTCTTCAAAGACTGGTGGCTGGACTTACTTAAAGAGTTGTGGCTGGACCTGCTTTTATGTAAGATGCTTTGGCTTTACATTAGCAGAAACCTGATGTTCCTCTCTGCCCATCACTGCAACCTGTCCAGGTCTCTCTGAATGGCAGTGCAGCCCACTGGGGCATCCCAGTGTGGTACCATCAGCAGTTGCTGAGGGAACTCTCCAACCCTTCATCCGGGCCACCGATGAGTAAGTTGAGCAAGACTGGAGACAGCACCTTCCTCAAAGTGCTGCAGCTGCTAAACCCCACCATGAGACGGGTTGTTCTGCAGTACTCGGAGCCTGCCCATATGCTGCTTTGGGGATCACTGTGATACGTTGCTGACTCCTGTTTTTCGGCTCCACATGCTGGCCTTTGGTTGCATTAAGTAGGAGATGTCTCATCCTTGCCCAGCTCCTGGGTAGTACCAGGTGACAGCAATGTTGATGGCCAGCAATCTGTTAGTGTGCACTGATGTGATTGCTTTTCCTTAATTACTTTAAGAGGGCTGTAATCAGTTACGTTTGCCAGCTAAAATTAAATGAAGCATCAAGGTAGAATGAGAAAGGTAGATCAAAGGCAACATGAATTGACATACAGGAGTAGGATGGAAAAACCAGAATTAACTTACAGTGTCAGGAGCAATCCCCCTAAATTAAGATTTTAAAATCTTTCAAAATAACAGTTTAATTAATCCAGGATCACTGCTCCTGAGGGCTCAGTGTAGGTGCATAGGTCTAATTACAGCATCAGGCATGTGAAACTTATATCAGTTGTGGAATTTGCCTCATTTTCAGCCCTCAAAGTCCATAGGAATATCAACAACAACTTTTCCTTGCATCTACCTTTGGGCTTCAAATTTCAATGTCACTAAAACTGCACAGTAACCAAAAACATACAGTGTCAGTAGTGACCCTCCAAGGGCAGTATTGCACAGGTAGCCCTGAAAAAAAGCAGGGTCCAGCTGTTACTGAAAGAATGCAAAGGATTCAAGGATTTGGGCTATGGGAATAAGGGTAGAGAGGGAATGCTGGTCTAGGCCAAAGGTGCCAGGAAGTAGACTTGAAACTGAGAGCTGTACTTGCACAAGCATAAGTAATAGAATTAATGAGTTCCAGAAATTGCTGTTGCCTCTCCAAGAAGTTGCTCACCTTCATAACTCACTGATCACGAGCTCTCAGGCCATTGCAGTGGCAAGTAAAATGGTTTGCTTTAGCATTTACTGAAATGCAGTCTTTATTGATGAAACTCTTACTGCTATTCAGGACAAAGCCTTAAGGTTCTTTCCATTATTTGAGATATATTTTAAAGATTAACTTTCTTTCTGAAAGAAGGTAACATTTTAAAAATCTTTTTACTACTGAGATGCTTTCCTTTCTGTGCATTATGGTTAATTATCCTTTTCATGACAGCTCTTCTTTGACTATTTTTGAGTGCATAATCCTCCACATACGATACAATACTTTTTTTGTTGTTTCTTTTTTAATGACTACAGATTGTGGCATGACAAACTAGATACTGAGGTCTCTTAATGCCAACAGCCTGAAGAAACATATGTTATGATGCAGATAGCTGCTAATTAAAAATTCATTTAATACAAAACAAATTCAGAACAAAGTTATTTGTTTAGGAATAAATAAAACAATTATTTTCTAAAATAGTCAAAGGTATTTCTAAATGATGGAAGCAATCAGCCAAAATGCAGGGCATAGCAATTTGCCAGGTGAAAATTGTTTAAGTTTGCAAGATGTCATCACAGCTCTTCTTGAGACTAACATTTCTTTCCTTGGCATAACAGGAAGTTGGAGTTTTCTCTCTGACTTTCCTGAGTCTATATTTCAGCTTAAAGAACAAATTCTGAAGGGAGATGTTATATCAGACTTGAAATATAGAAAAGGTAAAATACAAAATATGTAAAGAGAGCATTAAAGCATCCTTCATAATCACTGGGGATTGGACAAGAAATAGCCTTTAATTTCAACAAGGATAATTTAGATGTTAAGGATTTTTTTTTTTTGCAAAAGCAAGAATAGATAAGCTCTGGATATTTTTGCTAAAGATGTTTGTCATTGTTGGGGTTTTAAAGTAGGACTTCGATGAGGTAGTTAAAGTAGAAAAGATTTGAAGAAGAGGTTAAACAACTGTGAGAAATGGTTTATGGAGAGCTGATTCTCCTGAAGGATTTAGGTTCATTGGTGGCCTATTATGTTTCAAAGAACTGAAGGCACTTCCAGATGGGCTTGTTGTCCTCAATTCGAGGAGGCCCACTACTTAGGAATGACTCAATGAGAGGCTCTTTCTCTCCCGGTTCTGGACTAGCCCTGGAAATCTCTATCGGGAAAATGGAATTGTCCTCATTTAGCTTCTCTGGAATATGGGAATTGAATGGGATACAATTCCATACTACATCTCCGAGATGAGCAAAATTAAATTTTAAATACCAAGTATTCAAGATGTCTCTGCAAGAAATATATTTAATTTGTAACATAATATTTCTTTGACCCCAAGAATTTGCTTTGTAAAAAAGAAAATTGGCTCTACCACTATTTCCGTTTCATATTGTGTAACAAACATGCAGAAGAATGGGGTCATGAGAAAAGGGACAACCACAGCATAGAGCTTATCAGCGTTATAACTGTAAAAAATGACATGTTTTTTTCTTTGTTGACGTTGTTTTTAGGGGAAATGAACTGGAACTCTAGGGGTCTGGTAGTGTGAAAGCAGAATCTCTGCCTTTTCTGAGTTTTTATGTGCTGAAAAGGAGGGACAAAAAGTTCATTGAGACAAAACCCCTCTTCTTACCCGCTCTGAGGATACTTTTTGTGTGAGGGAAGACAAAAATTATAGTGGTTAGAAGATTGGTTGGTTTAACCAGGCTTAGATTTGCTATTTGTGTGTTTACTGTTCCTGGACAGATGGTGTGAGTGCATGGGAATGCAAAAGTTTTATCACAGTTGTGATAACGCTGTTTCCGTCTTTTCTTTGATGTTGCCAACTGGGTTTGTTTTGGTAAGGATCTTCCTCTTGGTGTGTGATTTAGCTAAAACTCCTTTACAGAAGACTTCTGCAAAGAGATAGCAATGAGATAAAATCTGCTTTTTGTGTGTGTGCGTGTGTGTGTTTTTCTTTTTCTTTTTTTTTTTAGATCCTTTGGTGTTTCTGTGAGGTTGACCTTTCTTTCCTTGGTAATTAGGTGCTGAATTTCTTATTTTTTCTTTTTGATTGTTTCTGACCTGTATGCTACCTCTAGTCATACCACACATGGATTATTTTGAATAGTGGAAAAGATGGAAAAAAAATGCATCTTTTTGCATTATGTAGTTAGCTTCTTATAAAGAATCTGCCAGACTTTATCCCTGTTCAGGTAGATTTCTGTGTGTGTAGACTGGGGATTTTTCTTTATCTTATTATCATAACAATAGTATTAGCTCTGGTTCCTTTCTTGGGCTTCAAATACATTTCTGATTTGCCTTGATCCAAAAATGAGATTTGAGTCACATCATTTGGGAAAAATTGGCAGATGTTAACATTGAAAATGATGCAACTTTAAAAAATGCAAGTTTCCTTGCTTACATAAAATTTTCAAATGATCCATTCCTAAACATAAAGTACACCATGACACATAGTTTTGAAGAAAATGTCATCTGACAGCTTCAAAAAACTGTGTGGGAGGGGAAAAATATATATAATTTTAATTGTCAAAGCACTGTATGACAGTGCTTCAGGTTTTATCTGTGCCCACAGCATGTAGATAATGACTACAGTGAAAATACATCATTGATGAGGTATTTTCAATTTATTATTATTGTTTTGTTTTACTGAAAAAACAGCATTTAATCTCAACAAATATCTTAATGCATAAATATATGTTGAAATTTAAAAAAATAGGATAGATTTGTGTTGCTAGTGTTTTGTGATTACTATCTGCAGTATTTTTGTGAAGCCAGGAATGTTCACAGAAACATTTAAGTACAAAATGTTGGATATATTTTAATTAATATATACTTTGAATTTGTGCATAAATTTTCACATCAGAATCTGGATCCTAAAAGCAATGTTTATAATGGCAGGAGTCAGATACAGTCAATATATGACCTGTACAAGTAACAAAATCTAACTGACACTGTTCAAGTTGCAGATGTCAGTATGAACTACTTGCTTGTGAACAACCTTCAGAGTAAGACTTGTTCTTCTAATTTTCCACTTTGTGACTCTGAATAACAAATATAATTGAGCAAACTGTAAGCTACTCTTCAGCAGTTCTTGAACAGAAAGAATTATTCACAATATATTTGTTCAGCTGTAATAGCAATGATGTCTGCAGAGGTTCCCTCTGGCAAATTGTATCACTGCTAATATTACGGTCCTATGCCTGCTAAGTTTATTCACACAAAACTCCTACTGATATCTACGGAACGTTGAAGAAAACGATGAGGACAATTCTGGCCCATGAATCTTTAGACCATATCAGCAGTTCATTTTCTTACAGTTTTAGGATGACATACCTCAGCTTTTTTCATTCATTTCCTTTGTTATCCTGGCTGTTATCAGGACCTCAATCTGGGATTTCCATCTTTCATAATTTCGGTCTCTTAAGTCTCTTCAATTATTTCCATCTTTCTCTGAGAAGATAAATAAACCATTCGTGTTGACAGCAGAAGAGATTACTGATTTTCAAAACTGCAAATTTTTAAGGTAACATAAGCACATGAAAAGATAAAAGTGCTTTCATTTAACATTTTTTTTTTCATCAGAAAATACTGAAAGGAAATTTACGACCATTATTTATGAAATATACTACATCTCTACAGTAGACATATCTACATACCCTTGGAATCCAGTATATCTTGGACATATCTTCTATGTGTCTTAGTAGATGGATACATATTTTCCACAGTACTCTATATTTTGAGTTATCAGACTTCTAAAAGTTTATAATGTACCTTGTGCAAGAATTGAAAGTGGACAGAAAAAAAAAAAAAAAAGGAAAATGAATACTGTAGGAGTGCTTCTTTACTAGGTCCTGTCAAGTGGATATTTGAAGACATGCTTTCAAAGAAGAAAATACATGGCAAACAAGGAAATGTCTTTCCACTAGAGAATCCATATGTTTTTTTTTCCCCTTTGGATATTGCAGAGTGGGGTTTGGTGTTTCCTACTGCTGAGAAAATTTCCATATTGAAAACACGCATACGATGTCAACAAAATCAAGAAGAGTGAAGAAATATTTATTTTCCTGGTAAACAGAAGAAAGCAGGAAAAAGACACCAGGTCCTGTAACTCTGAGTACTGGTTCTAGGCTATTTTAAGAACAACTGCTGTAGGGATGATTCAGGAGGTAGGTGGTTTGTTTTTTAATTTGTATGAGATTTTAGTTTTTAATGTTTGTAATTCTTGATTTCTATTTCTGTTTCTCTTTTTTAGAAACCTGTTATGATAAAGAAGGAAGGAACAGGAAAGGAAGGAGACCCAGGACTACCCAATGAAAAGGGAGAAGGGAGAAAGTCTTGAGTCAAGGATGAATATGTATCTAGATATCAAGTTCATGTGAAAGATGCCATCTAATTAACGGTTAATAAAATAATCTCCTTATATAGTGTTCTTTTAAAGAGAGAAGTAAAAGGCCTGGTGAACAGGCCTAAGCTACCTCTCTGAAGCATCACAGCCTTTTAAAGGGAAGTCTTAGTACTTGGTCAAAATATGGGACTCTGTGAAGTCTTCTGAAAGACTGATTTTAACCACAGTTTTAAAGAATTGTTATTCCACTGATATGAGTAGTATTAATCCTGGTATAAATAATGTTAGGACTCAAATTGTAATTTCAAAGCCTTATTGTCTTTTTGAATATGGAATCTTTTATGTAAAAGAAAAATCCTACTTGTCTAATCTCTTTTTGTGTCAAACATTACATTCGGACAGAATTCGAAATGATGCTGGATTCAGTGTTGTTTATTGGTTAAAGGACTAGGGGATATTTAACAAAAGACTTGCTTAAATAAAGAACTAATTCTTTGTATTTGGAAATATAACTTTGCTATACACATACCGTTTAGTAGTAGGCTGAGGCAAAACTTACTGGCTGAAATGTAAGCTATTACTGAATCTTTTGTTCCCTCTGGATTTTGAAAATTGCTAAGATTTGTTTAAGAAAACCCTCTCACTAGTGGAGAGCCAAGCTGAGACTCAATGCAGCATCTTAATTATAAGCTTACAGATAATGTATTCTGAAAAACTTTTCACTCAGTCTGACAACTCTTTACTGTGTCACCTGTATTGAGTTTATTCATATTTTACTGAATTTGTTTATACCTTAAGGAAGAATACTTACCTGTGCTAAACTGCTGTAAATGCTTCATCCTAATGAAGCTGATGAAACTGCGCTGAATTGTACAAACTGTATACTCAGGTCTTTGTCTATATCCTTACAAGTTGTGTTTATTTTCTAATTTACTGCTCAAGATGTCTTTAAAACTACATAGCAATTAAGCCAACAATAACACATCACTTGATAAGCATATTCAGCAGCTTCATATTTTTCAGAAATACTGCGGCAAACCAGCAAGTGGTACCAGCAAGAACTGGGTGTATGTAACTTGTATAAACACAGTACATGATAACTTAGTAGGTGCATGGTTGAGTCAAATTCAGCTAGGAAGCTAAAAGCAAAAGAGAAGCAGAAACTCCATGAGGATTCAGCATGCAAACACAGTGTTGTTTAAAAGAACATAAAGGGAGCTGTAACATCATCTATCTTTCAGAATATAATTGTTCCATTCGCTCAGAAGAAAAGGACAGAAGTTTCTAATATTTCTACATTTTTTTTCATACATACCCTTTTGAGTTGTCTTCTGCTCTTTTAAGACTAGATAGGAATATCTGCAGATGGTCCTGAGGCCTGAGCTGTATTCCTGAGCTGCTTCACACTGTATGTGTGAAGACTGCCCTTTTGGACTTCCTACAGGAAAAAAAAAAAAAAAAGTAAAGTAAAACAGATTTTTGATAATCTGGTATCAGGAAAAGCCTTTAAAAACACATTTTAAATCATGCAAAAACCACCTCCCTAGATGACAGCAGCAGGCATGGAATACATCCCAGAGTTTCCATGCAAAGTCAAGTTTAAGAGGTAATGCCCCATACATTTCTGATAATACTTTATTTTGTAGTCATAGACTTTAACTAAAAAAATCCTTTTGGCTTCTGCCTGCAGCAGGAGATTGACTCCTGCAGTGGATATGCACAAGCATGTGGCCAGCTGACTTGGAGTCATGTTGTGTCTAGCATAGTCTGAGCAATCACGGAAGAAGCAGGGGCTACTTCTAGGTAGAAGCAATCAGTGGGTTGTCTTGAACTCAAGGCGCTATCTTGCAGAATGAAAACCATTTTTGATTCTCATTAAATTCAGAGAGCATTCAAGGAGCTCAGCTCCTCATTGAGTGGGCTAGAAGTACTCATGAGAGATTTTTAAAAAGACTAAAATAACAAGCTAAAGGCTACATGGAAGCATATTACAAATGAACATGCACAGTAGTCCTCAGGTATCTCCCAGGACTAACCCTTTCTGTATCTGCCTGTCTTAGCAGGTGTCTTGATTTTCCCTATTGAATTAATGGTCAGGAGGAAAAGAGGCCATCCATATTGTCCCTTGTACACCCTGCCCATGGCTTGATTTCTCCACTGTCATCACACACATCAGGCTAGCACAGAAGTCTCTGCACTAGAAATCTTTACAGCACAGTCTTTGGCACCAGAATACTGATTTTCTTGCTCCCACCTTGAGAATGCTAGACTCTAAATAAAAGCCCCTCAAACTGCAACTCTATATTAATGAGACCAGATGGTAGGGCAAGATAACAATTTTTACTTGATCAATTGATACAGTGGGAAATATCAGATGAAGTTTTTGATATTTAACGTCTCCTTTAGAATGTTAGTATATTATGAAATACAAACTGGTTCGAAGTTTGCAGATACTTTTTCAGAACCAAAGAATAATCTAACTTCTCCCTGCACTTTACAGACTCATTTTCAACTCCAGACTGCCACAGCTACAACAATGCTACTTACAGATAAATGTGTTTTACATTTGAATTAAAGTCCTGCCATGCCCTGTGTACCACCTAGCCTCAATTTGGAGAGATTAACGAGGATTCAAGTAGCACATACATTTTGTGCTAATTCATTATATCAGGTAAACTTAATCAAGGGTGAGGAAATCAGCCTGAAAATCTCAGGAGACTCTGAAAGTATCCACATAGGAGCTGTAGACATTTTCACTAAGAAGAAAAAAAAACTTGTGTGCTTTCCTCACCAGGTCTGTTCTCTGTTTAATAATAATAATAAAGAAGTTTCTGGACAAAAGACAGCTTCAGACTAGGCTTTTTCATTGAAAAGCACAATCTCCTCCCTGCTTTCTTTCTGAAAATGTTGTAAAAAATGCAAGAAGAAATGCATGTCTACTGGGCAAAAATCTTTATCAGCTATTTTTTTTTCATTAGTATGTTTTTTTCAGCCATCTTTTTGTAAGAAGGTCTAGTGCCTAATATTGAAGTCTGGGCCTATTATGTTACCTCTATAGCTTTTGATTTTTGGAGATAATTAGTTGTTAAAATAGCACAAACAAAAATTACTCATCTTTAATGGCAGAGAAATTGCTGGCTTTTCATTTTTCTGCACTAATGGTATCAGACAAAACCTCTGAAAACTCCCTGAACAAGTAATTTCCTGTGTAACAGGTATTTTTTGCTTCTGATAAGAAGTAAAGATTAAATGTCAGTTCCAGTATGAGCTTCCTGCAGTGTAAGAGAAACCAAAGTCACATTTGTGAACATCTTTTCCTATTTGTTGATTTTCAGTACAGAACTTGAAGTTATTTTAGTAAACGTTGTGCACGGATGTACCTGAAATTTGGCTTTAAAAATATGCTTCCTCCCTTTTACACTGTGAGTTCTTTGTTCCGTTGTTAGATTTACTGTTTGCATGCAACTACAAAGTGATTATTTTATATGATTTCAGATAACTATGACTGCATTTAAAGACCCAACTTATTCATATTTGTTTATGTACACATCAATAGTCTTATTTCAGCATGATCTTATTATGAGCTTCAAGTAATGTATATGCTTATGTATCTTTTCCTGAATGGGCCTACTTAAAGCAGTTTATATGCAACATTTCATTTTGGGATGTGATTTATTGTTATGTTTGTGTTGTGGTTACAAGCTTTTAAATAAAGGGTCCTGTATTTTCATGCTTTCATTTTCCACAATTTAATTTTTCCAGAATGTGACTATATAAGCTGAAAATTCTCTTGTTTGTTCACTGAGATGTGAACAATTCTGCAAAGTTAAAAGGAAATCCATTCCGCTCATTTCTACTGATCTGAATATTGTGGGAACCCTGTGGTTTTTATACTTTCAGAAAATTGTTCAGACGTTATTTGTTCTTGCATAACCTAACGATGGGTTGAATGTAATACTTCAAACTCGGTGTGAAAAAATTACTATGTTCAAATAGGCATTTTACTAAATATAAATTGAAATGGCAAAAAACTTAAGTTACAAGCTCTGCATATAATGCAGTCCACATATTAAGAATGTAGTTTTCTGTAGCATCTTCAATTTGATTCTGCTGACACTGATACAGGCATATTGATGCCAGATAGAGCCACAGCTGTGCACAGAGAGACAAGTAATAAGCTTATTGCCTGGACTGAGCAGTCAGGATAACTAAAGTTCATAGAAGAGGACTCACTCTTCTCTTAGACATGCTAGAAAATTATGCCACAGATGTATCCACAGTCCAATGGTTTGAACTGTCCCTGTCTGGGGGTTACTTACATGGACTCAGTTCAAGCAGGAAGCAATGTTATCCCATTTTAATGGCATATTTGAAAACCTTGTCAGTGTTTAAACATAGTTAAAGTCCTTATATGCTCTTAAGAGGGAGCAAAGATTCCTTTTCCAGTATTCCTTCCACTGTGGCTTTTTTTAGGTAAGCCAGTCTCTGTTGTCTCTGCATCTTTCTTTCTTCTTTTTTTTTGTTTTGAAAAAAACACATGCTATTCTCGAGTATTATATAGTACCACAAATGAACAAAGAGATAAAGATCAGGTGATGCATTTCTGATGACCTACTTGAGAAGGTTTGTTTCAAAGTTTATCTTTAGCGGAGCAGTCAGTTCAAATACATTTGAGGTAAGGTTCTTCTGGGCAGCTTGAGCACTCTCAGCAAAAATGCTGTTGCTTGCACCAGCCTTGTGTAAGACAGCAGGACCGTGCTGTGTGATGCAGTGGCTCCACAGAGTGATTTAATTAGCAGCCCAGAATCTCAGCAGTGTGATTAAGGTAGCTCCTGGTGGTACAGTGTGATCTGCTCTATCTGCACGGGCACACTGTGCGTCTTTTCCTCTACAGTGTGTTGGTGTAATGAGTTCCTATCCCCCTGTTGCTGCTTCACTCATGCTGTGACACCCGGTTGTGGGTTCATGTGGCAAACCAGATTAGTGAACTGAACAACCATTCTTCTTGCCAGGTTATATTTAACTGCAGCAGTGAACTGATCCAGTTGAGCCTCACCACTGGGCCAGTTCAACAGAGATTGCAGTGAATAAATGCCTAATGCTATTGAAGATTATTTCTTAAGTCCTTACTGGTGCCAAGAAAAAGGTGCATTGGGTCACACCTTATGTTAAGATTTAGGCGCAATTAAGAGCTTCAGCTTTAATATAATATCACCTCAAGATTATGGTACTTGTGGCTTTAACTCTTGGACAGCTTGCATAGTGGTTAACCCAATCATGTATCCATGGCCACTCCTGGATTTGGGCATACTGCGTTCACTGCAGAAATATGAAGCTACCTCAGGTGCTTACAGTTACTTGGGCAATTGGCCAGCCATTCTGTGAAAGTTTGCCACTTCTGTGTTTACCCAGCAATTAGAGCTACTGTTGTGAGCTACTGTGTGTGGCAGTCTCAAATGAAGGGAAAAATTGCAGCTAATGTTAACTGGGGTGGTAGAAGTGTTCAGAAATGGAGGGTTGATGATGGGAGGACATGTTATAGAAAATTACTCCAAAAATACATGCAGTTCCACATCGCATGACTTAATATAGAACGCTAATACTCACATGGATAACTTCCTTCAAAGAAACTCAGTCTGAGGTGCTTTGGCTGGTCTTTATGCACCAATTGTCAGAACAGCCAGAATCAGAACTGAGGTCTGTAGTGATAGAACAAAGGGGCAATGGAGGGTCTCACGGGCCCTTAAAGTTTCCTAGGAGAAACAGCATTTTCATAGACTGCAGAAGCACCTTGTCCACAATGGAACCATGTTCCTGAGCGGGGAGTATGAGCAGTTTTACTGGTTTGAACGGAGCAAGGATCCCTGCTGAACCAGAAATAGAGAAACTTGTGCTATTGTTGAGAATGTGCTATTCTTGAATAACTTGCACCTTTTAGTTAATATTATTAGCTCCTATTTGCCAAATGGATTGGGTGAACAGACTTTACCCTAGTTAATTAACAACCTACTCAAATATTTCTGGTTTTTTTCATGTCTGTGAAGTGCGTGTTTGTGTGTTGCTGTGTCTGTGTCACAAGCTGATTGCAACTGTCTACTGCTGCACTGCTGAACTATTCAGTGTGCCTGTAACAATATCTTACGCAGAAGAGGAATTTCTCAAATATTGTAATGAACAAAATGTCCTTTCCATAAATGTTACGAAACAGTTAATAACACGGTAGTAAAATGATCACAAAATCCAAATGTTTGGAATTCAAATGAAGACTCATGAATACTGCCTTGCTAAATGCCATGCCACATTTATAACTTTAGGGCAAAATATATGAACATCAGACAATGTGAACATATTAATTAACGCTAATTACATCTTTGCAGTACAGATGGGATCTATTCTCTTGACATGAGTATGTAATATATTTGGCATAAATGTCAGTTAATGTATTTTATGCAGAAAAAATAATCTGTAGTTTGCAAACACACAATCAACTCTCCGTTATTTGTGAACACGCTGTGTGCCAAAGCCCATACACACTGACCTGCAATGTGAATTATGCAGATTTACATCACCGTGCTTCCTCTGTTGCTATGACTCCCGTGGATTCTTGAGCACGTTGCTGTTCCTGTTATATGGTTATTAACACAGCACAGATACAGATGCTATATCGGCAGAGGTTGCACAGTCTCCTCTTTGTCATATAACCTGGAATGGAGGAGAGAGGAATTTTCCCCTCAAATACACCGTTCAAAAACCCATCTTTGCTACATGTTCTCTGCCTAATTCAGATTCAGCTGCACTATTTTTACTCTGTATCTTTTATTCTATATTACAGAGCATATTCATATACTGGGTCACTTGAATACCTTTGTTTACACTCACTAGTGTAAAGAGAAGGCAGGATTTCTATCCTCCAGCATGTGTGTCCCTTCGAGGTCTGAGAACCACCATCCCAAGTATTCCGTATAGGGGATCAGGAAAGCATAAGGCTGCAAATGTATCCAGTGCTTCCATGCAAATGTAGGGTGGTAAAAAGCCAGCCATCAGCAAACTTAAATAAAGACCAGATAAAATAAAGATATATAACATTATACTGTCTTCCAAGTGCTGGGATCAGATAGCCATTTGTCTTTGTTCTGTAATTTACTTGCGGAATCTCTCCAGACAATTTCAGCAAGGATGTGACTTCTAAGCTGATCTATAAAGTACAATATCCCGGTAGACACAGTGACTTGCAATCATATCTAATACAACAGAGTTACTTGTAAGCCAGCTTCTATGCTTTCCCCCTGTGCAACTTGTTCCCCTTACCTTTATTTTTGTCAACATAAATGACCTTTCCCTTTGCAGTGGGTATAGGTGATAAACAAATTTCCCATGTTCTAGTAATAGCATGTGTTAATTGTAAACCTGACATTTACTAATTGTTTGACAAGGTGTAAGTATGTAATTATAAAAACATTTTCACCTATCATTAGTTAAGAGTTACAAAATCATTTGCAAAAAGCTGTGACATGCTCTGCTGTGGGTGGTTAAAAAATACAAATGCAGCCTAGGCAGGAGGTGACATCATTCAGTGTTTTATGAAGGCAATGTCTGCAATGTACCAGTTTGAGTCCTGATTCTACAGATCAGTTTGCTAGTGCAGAATCCTCTGTCCATGCAGGACACGTTTAGTATTGGGCCCATTCCATATAATTAATTCCAATTCCAATTCCAGTAATGCCCTGATTACAGCACTGAGACTGAATAGATATTCAGAATTCCTCTTCCAGGACAACCATAACTAAAAGATGCTAATTTAGCTTCATATAATGTTATGTAACACATTAATTTCAATTAAAGAAACTTATTAAAAGATTATTAGAACAGATTATTAAAATACACACGTTGGCAATTTATAACAAGAATCATTATGCTAAAAAGTTATCATGCATTTTACTTCCCTACTAACCACATGAAGATGAAGCCTGTGAGAAGTCTGGCATGAAAAAGACATGTAAAATTATGCCCTCGTGTTTGTTTGGCACCTAGCAATTATTTTTAATAGTTAGAGGGGATACTTCAAAGCCCTTAGAGATGACAGTCTGACAGTAATAGTTCTCCTGAGTTCTAGGTGTTCTAGAAATGCCCCCCTTCAGCTGTTTTTGAATAATTATTTACAGCAGAGAAAGCAGAGAATGTGTGAATATGGGCTCTTTCATCATTATTTCAATGTTAAACATTTTAGGTCATACTGGATATGCCCCAGTATTTCACTGTTACTGTTAGCTCAGCTTGAACAAGATTTTTATCTTTTCCTCACATTCTTTCCTTTTGCACTACTGTGATCATCAATAGCTTCTTATCATACAGTCAGACACCAGATTCCCTTCTCTATATACAACTGTTGTATATAAAAGTTCTAGTAATTTAAGACCCCAGTATGTATTCTTTTATACTATTACAGATAAACCTGTGATACAGGATAATAATATACATTTTATAATTTAGTTTTATCTTGAGAAATCTTGCCTTATCTTGATTATATTCCTCCAAAAGGTCCAACATTTTCTGTGACCATTCTCCATAGATTTCTTTTGCATTAGAATGCACTTATTGCTGCTACCACTATTTTTAAGCCAGTTTTCTCTTATTTCCTCTCCTGAGTGAGTATTTGGACTGTGAATGACAGTTGCCTTCAGCACTCACTTGCTGAGATTTCAGAAAGGTACCTAACCTGTTATGTTCCTTGTCTCATCTTTCTGCCAGCAAACATCTCTCTTTTGGGGAATGAACACTTTTTGTTTATTTGCTTGTATTTTTGTTCAGTGCTTGGCACAGAGCTAATACATGCCAAGGTTTTCTGCTCCCAAAATGTGAGTATATAATGATAGTGCCTAGTTATAACAAATATTTGAACAATTCTATTAATTTTGGAATCATGTAGCTGAAACTCCTGGTGCTATTTTTCTGTCTGGCTCTACGACGGAGGCTCTACAATGAAGGCTAAAGAGCTAGACTGTGAAGAGTGCAACAAAGAGCTGGAAAACATTCACCATCTGTTATTTGAAAGATTTCCAAGAAATATGGTGCTGGAAATAAAAATAAAAAAGAACAAGCAGAAAAGCAATAAGCAATGATTTCCCTTTGATTCATTTTCAAAATGAAGTACAAACAAATCCCTTTAAAAGGAAAATCTTAATTTATGGTCATAGTACAGAAATGAAGTGCTGTATTGAATTCAAAAGATATCACTGGATATGACAGACATGACATGCTAATGGAGACACCAGCTACTGCTTTTATTATGCCTGTCATTGCGGCAGAAGCTATCATTCATATTTATTTATTAATTATTATCTGGGTAGTTACAAGGAAATTACAAAGCACTTTACAAAGATTAGCAAACCAAGCACACCGAACTGTTGTAAGATGTCTAATCGATGGGTTCAACAGAAAGCCCATGAACTGAATCTTTTGCCCAGGACATTTCCATATGCCTGCTCTGCTCTTCCTTCTCAGAGAGGGTCAGAAGCGCTGAGTGAGTTGCAGACACTTTCAAAACATTTAAACATTCCTTCCTGTATTTGCAGCTGAAAATTGCTTTTTGTTTCTCCTTCTATTCTTCTTTCTAATCCCTATTTACATAGTTTCAATAATGAACAGACACTTCAGGGAAAGATTTGGTACCTCTACCATTCTGATTGTGTAAGAGTTGTTACAACACTGTAAGAATTCTTCAACAGGACCACAACTGACATTTATATTATTAGTTCATTAAAATCATGAAAAATATACAATGCAGAAGAAATTAAAAAATTTCCAGGACTAAGAGGAAAAAAGACCAGCAAAAATATTTGGCACCTTTTGAAGTCTACATGAAAGTGTTGGCTTAGGATACACATTTTGATGTTTTTCTGGGGCATACACAAATAGATAGTTGTTTGGGACAGATCTTCAAGAATACTGTGATACAGTGTTTCACTGATTGCAGGGTTGGCTAGTGCAACATGACCTGAATGGATGCCGTATACCCATGTGATATAGGAAATTTAAGCAAAAAACATTTTTTTTTTTTCAGGGTGAAAGCAATAGAGTTACAATAGAATTAAATAAACCAAACTTCCAAGAATCAGGGAGAAGACAGTCCAAGACCTTGATCTTAGCTGCCTGCAACAAGGGTGGAATTAAAAAAAAACACATTAACCCTCTCCCAGCACAACAATATCGCTGCCAATCAACAAAAAGGAGAAACAGCACACGCAATCAAGGAACATTAAGCATGTCAAAGGATTATTTACACTAGAGAGTTAACTCCAAAGGTGGTCCTTCTGATTCTCTAGTACATTTTTTTAGTGGAATGATGAAATGATGCAAACTGTGATGGCTCATTTATGATCCTGCTGAAGTTAGCCCCAGCCTAGATACCTGGATTCACGGTGGCAGTTGTTCGCCCCAGGGATAAAAAGCACAGGGCACTGTGTGTTTAAAGCTTTGCCACGTCTGCTGTTTGCCTCATATTGTAAGCCTAGCATTTACATTTAATTTATATTTAGCACAAATGCTGCTGGAAGCTTGCATTAAATGTAAAACACAAACTGTTCCTCCCCGAGGATGATTAAGCACAGTATTTGGGTGACTTGAGCTGAGCTTTCTGAGTAAGCAAATTGTACCTATCTTGGCATAACATGCCTCGATTATTGCATATTGTAATTTTAAATATAAATATAAGTAAAAGGTAAATTGAATTTGTCCTTATAAAAGTAAGAACAAATCACCCACAGTGTCATTTTGAAAAATGAAAGAGGGGAATGTGATAAAATACAGGGAGAGAGACTAAGCAGTGAGTGGTAAGCAAACGGAGAGGAACTTGACTGTGAGGAACAGTTGCTGAGCATGTAAATAAAATTATGGGTGATTAGAGATGGAGTGAGAAATAAAATAAACATATAAAAAGACAGTGTGCATAGCTGGGTGCCAGCACAGAGTCAGTCATATTCATGGCACGCTTGAGCCACATGGCCAGGAAGTCCTTTTCATAAGAAAATGTCCCTCTGTAGAAAGATGCTGGTTTAGAAACTTGGAGGAATCAAGATTTTTTTTTTTTTTAAGCTGTATTCCAAACGATTTCTATGCTGCCTATTCTTGTTCTAGGCTGAAAAGATATGAAAAATATTATCAATTTACCACATGTTTCAGATAAGTCATTTCTCAAATGTTAAAAAAAAATAGGGCTCTGATGGACCTTGAGCATTTATGTAGCCCACTAACCCCTCCAAGTTAGGATGAGTTGTACTTAAATTGTAAAGATATACATCTAACAGATACTTTAAAAATAAATGACAGAGATTCTACACTTTCCTGGGCAAACTACTCAAATGTCTGGCATATTACTATTAAAAAATCTTTTCTGAGGTCTAACCTAAATGTTTTTTTTTCTTTTGTTTAATCTGATTTTTAATCTTTTAGCAAAGGATCCAGTGAACAATTTGACTTCCTTTGTTACTATCTTTTATATACTGAAGGTCTAATTAAAGGTCTGCAATTCCTTCAATGTTTCTGATAGGCCCTATATTTTTGATTTGTTCAGTATCCAGTTGTCCCTGACTTTCAGAACTCATTTATACTTTTGCTATCCAAAGCATTCAGTAGCAATGAAGCCCATAATTATACACAGTTATGTATTACATGAAAAAGTACTTCCTTTTTTATGTTAAACTCACTGATTGATGTGTTCATTGAGGTGCTGATGATAGTTTTTATAACCAAAATAAATAATAAACAATCCCTCTTCATCTAATTCAAACTGCTTACAGTTTTATGGTCCCATATCATATCCTTCTCCATGATTTCTTCTACAAGCTTGCAAACTCTTGGCCTGTTTTTTCCATCCCTTGTACAGAAGCTGTTATTCAACTTAGTGACTTTTTTGTAGGGTTTTTTTTTCAGTTCTATTACATCTCTTTTCAAAAGATACAATCAGAACTGTACCAAGTGTTCAAAGACATCAAGATGAGTTGATACAGTAACATGATGACATTTTCTGTTTTGTTCTCCTGTCTTTTCCTAATAATTTCTAACATTTTTTTAACACCAGTGTTTTCATATATCTTTCTGAAATATAATATACCAGTTTGAGCCAGCTGTGATGCATGTAAATTAATGTATTTTTTCTTCATAGGCATCATATTATACTTGTAAAAATTGAATTTTGTTCTTTTTATTCCAAAGTAATTCAGTATTATGATCCCTCTGCATTCCTTTTCAGTGAGCTTTATATTTGACTAGCTAATTTTCATGCTGAAAATTTTGTCCTTTCACAATTCATCCTCTTTCCAGATGGCTGTGACTGCATTAAACTCCAACGATTCTCAAGGGGCACTCCATTGTAATGTCTTCCCATTGTAAAACCTGATTATTTAACCTTATTGTTATTTTTATGTCTTATGGATGATTGTGTAACTTACTTAAGAGGCTTTAATAAAGAGTTGCTATGAAAAACATATCAATCAGATGACATTTATCTTATTACCTCCTTCAGAGCTCCCTAATAGATCTGTGAGATATTAATCCTGAACAGAAACTATGCTGACTCTTTGCCAGTATATTTATCTATGTATCCACTAATATAATATTTAACTATGTAGAAAGCAAACTGATTGAAAATATATATCAGATTTCTGGGTCTGTAACACCCAGGATTTCTGCTTTGGTCTGTTTTAAGCTTGGTGTCATGTTTGTCAGTGTCCAGACCGCTAGCCTTAGAGACAAATTTAATCCATAGGTTTTGCACCACAGCACTCCAGATCAGCAATTTCATATGTATATATATGTATATATATACACACACATATATATATATATGTATATAAAAACAATGAATGGCTTCAAGAACTGCCCTGACCTTCTCTTTAGTGAAAACTGTTGCAAAGAATTAATTTTGCTTTTTGTAATCTGGTTTATCTTTCTTGAGTGCTGCTTGTCATTATCGATCAGATCCAGCGACGGTCTGGTGAGCTGCCGCTTTCTCATGTGGTTAAAGGGCTTTTAACCTTTTGGTAGTGATTCTTCAAAATATTTTTTTTCTGGATGTACTGAAGTTTTACATTTAAATTGATACAGCTTCCTCTTCTTTTTCTTTCCTCCCTTGGATATGACTACTTGTTTTTGAAGTCTATTTCTATACTCTAGTGTCTTCCTTTGTTGTTTACTAGTGCTGCTTCCTTTTTAAATGCTTTTGATATCTTAATGATTGATAGTATTCAGTAACTCTTGGCCTGTACGATTATGTTCTTAAACTTCTTCATCCCATTGCAGATTTTTTATTTGCTTCTTTTAATTTTCTTCTCTTTTGAAAAGTTGACTGTTGCTACTTGCCAGAAAAGCCTCATCAACTTTTTTCATCATCTGGTCCATCTGAAAATGGGTTATCGTCACTTGCTTCCTCATTTCTGGGGATCTTAATCTTATCACAGCAAGTAACTGAAGTTTCATTAGTACTGTTTCCTACCATGCTGAATCCCTTCAGCAGTCCATCATCCCTATCTCCACTCTGGTAATTTGATAGATTATAGTTCCAATATTATACTTTTCTTATTCAGGAGTATAATTCACAGACATTCTGTGGAACATGTAGATACTAGCAGTATCTGTAACTTATTTCCCTAAACTACTGATGCATTTTTACCACTCATACAGTGTTTATCCTAAGAACAGAATTTCACATTTTCCATAGTGAACTGCGTGCTGTTTTTCTAGGCTATTCATTCAGTTCATCAAGACCTGAATTCTAAAGCTGACCTTCTGTGTACTTACAGATCCTTCAGTCTGAAACTATTAAGAAATCTAACTAATATCCTAAGTAAGAATAAACATGAATAGAGCTTTAGATGATTTTCCAGTTTAATGGTGAACCATTAATGAGTTCTCTTTGAATGTGGTTTTCCAGACGCCATAATTTCTTAGCTTGCTTACAAGGACAAGACGATATCAAAAGCCCTCTTGAAATCAAGTTAGGTCCATTTCTCTTTTTCCCAAGAAAAGAAGGAAGCAAGATTATTTGTCACAATTTGCACTTGACAGGAACATGATGGCTTTTATACATCCCCCTTGTCTTCCAAATGCTTACTCATAGTGTATTTCATTACTTGCTTCAGTATTCGGGGTAACTGAAGATGAACTGAGAAGTCTGCTAATCTTTGGCTTCTCTTTTTTTTTTTTTTTTCCCTTTCTTTAAATATAAATAGTGTGTTTACCCTATTCCAATGTAGGATAAGTTAACATCAATGCTAAGTTAATGGAATCTATTGACTCTTTTGTTATCTAATAGACCAATACTAAAACTCTCTACAGGCTACAGCTTACAGAGCTATTGCACATAATTAACTGAATTTACTAACTGCCTGGACCCAGTCTATGCTATCTACTCTTTACAATAAAAATGAAGAGATGCAACATGTTCACTAGATAAGACCAGATTTATTTGGTTTTCAGAGTTATTCCCTAATAATAGCACTGTTTAATGCCAATTAATTATGTGCAATGAGCTCAAGGAGCTATACTATAAGTAAGTGAAGCAAGCAATAAAGGTGACTCACCTGGGAGGCAGCTGCCATAGTGCTTGCACAATATATTTTGACTAGCAAATTAAAGATTACATTATAAGTTATTTCTGAGGATGTATCAGAAAAATATGTTCAAATAGTGAATGAAAAATAAAGCTGATTATTATTTGCATGCCAAGCTTTTAAGAATTTTCTTTTAAAATCGGTAAAAGCTGTGGGATAAGACAGCTTGAGCAAGAGTCCTAATGCCTGCCTGGACAAAATATTCTCTAAAAGACCAGTTCAGCTAAACTTCATTAGCTCTGTAAGCTGCACAGGTGGTGTCAAAATATTAAAGCTAAACCCTGTAGGTCACTGCCAGTGTAGATAAGCCCTGCTCCTTATAGAGCTTTATCCTCTGTTACAGGTTTGATTGCTTGAGATTTTCTGTCATTGCTGTCTAAGTCCAAGCTGGATGCAGGCTGCTGAAATGATGTTGCTTCTGACATAACTGCCATCTCTCTTTATTGACAAATACTATTTTTGTCATTACTTCTCCATCTTCTAATTCCTCATATTTTAGTGGATATCTTTCTTATGCATTCATGGATTTTGGACTCTGGAACAGGAACTGCCTTCTGCCAATCTTTTCTGTCACATTTGTCGCACAGTTCTTCTTCCTCAGATTTGTGTTGTGCTTTGTACCTCCCAATTTTTACCATTAGTTTCTTGTCATTAACTTTATATTAATGAAAATGACCTTCACTTTGCCATTCCACTGTACAAAGGAAGACTTCTGTTCCACATCAAACTTGCCATGTACTACTATCTGAGAGGCAAATCTAATCAAGCAGTTGAAATGATTTGTTTAGCCTTAATGTAGTGGCAAGCAACTGTCTATTTTAATAAATCTTATACTGTGCAACTTATTATATCCTTTGCTTTCCTACAGTTTTAGCCTCACTTCCAAAAAAAACCAAAACTTACTCAGTTGTTTCAGACTTGCAATGACTCTGGGACCGACCTGAAAATTTCAATACATTTGGACAGAGTGGTCTAAGCCTCAAAGCCACAACATTCTCACAAGCTGAGTGAAGCCAGATGGAGCAGAGGAACCCAACTGTCTCTTATGGAGAGCAGACCTGCACCTCCATTCATTTACATGGATATGCAGTGTATGGAGAAAGGGTACCTCTAAATTTCCATCCATCCATTCCATTAAAGCTTCCTCTGCATTAGACTCATGTAGACTAATCAGCCATCAGTCATATATCAATACTCATTAGGCCATGCACTGTTTCATTTTCATTTCAATTTATCATATCATTTATAATTTTGAGTACTTTTTATATGATACAAGATTTTTATGGAGGTTGGCTTAGTTATATTTAGCTATTTATACATTGGATTTATATAACCTCTTGTTCTTAGGAATGTTACTTCTGAAATTCAGCGTTCTTACTCTTTCAGTTCTTGTGGTTTGTCTCTCAGATATCATGAAATGCCTGTATTTATTCCTTGATGTTGACTAATATCTTGCAGTTTTGTTAATGAGATCTGTAATTCCCAATCAAGGTTTAAAGTTTGTTATTGTCTTGCATTATATCACTTGATTTATATACGGACACATACACATATATAAATAACCTAATGAAGAAAAGTTTCCATTTGAGCAGAAATAATATCACTATTTTTGGATTTGCCAAACAGTGCTACAGTGCTGATTAGATGTAGGGACTGGGTGCTTGTTTTTATACTTCCTGCTTGCTTTTATTGCTAATGTTGAGAAAATGGTCAGCAAAGAGGATATTACCCTCGCAAGTCATAAAACCACAGGAAACTAGACTGCTTGTTATTTCTTACTTCTTCCTCACTTTCTAGCTCTCCCTCCCCTTTTCTATTATACTTCCTGCTGACAGTTTTGTTTGCATGATTTTGAAACTATTGCACCTTTTTACCTCCCTTAATTCTAAATCTTTTCTGTCTTTCCCAGTTCTCTCCTCCTCCCATAAATCTGTCTTCTTCATTTTCCTTCTCCCATGTTTCTCCCATATCTACTTCTCTCGCTTTTCTATTTCTCTAAACTATATCCCACACTCTGCTGCCTTTCACCACCTCCTATACCTACACGAGTGCCTTTATATATATGTATATACATACATACATGCACAGAGAAACTTGCCTTTCACCACCTTCCATGCTACAGCAACAGGAGGACATGTACAGATATATGCGCATACATAGGTGCACATACGTCAATTTTCTTTAACACCTTTCCCACAGCTACACACCTAGAGACAAGTTTAGAAGTTTATCTTTTGCATGGAAAGGATTAGTCATTCTTCTGCCTTCTGCCTTTTCACCTTCCCTCCTCTCCCTTCAACTCTGTATCTTTTGCCATTACCCAACAGAAAAAAAAATCAGCTGTTGCTAAGGTTTTATACTGATAGCAAACCTTACTAGCTTCATAGACAGGTATAGTTTTCACACGCAACTCATGGTACAGAACATGACCACCTTGTGAATCAGCAAACTAAACCATGCCTGCATTCTGCCACAAATCTAGATGTATCTGCAACCATTTTCTAGGACAGATCTTAACCAAATTCTTAAAATATACATGTCTCAATTAAATCATTTCTAGAAGCATGCATCTCACTGTGTTGCTTTTTGTATTTGCATTTTGTATTAGATATATTGGTCAATGATCAGAATATGAATTAAATTTATGTTAATTCTACAGGAAGTCTGTACAGAGAAAAAAAATCACTGGACTGGATGAAAACTGAATGTGGTAAGAAGATGCAATTTCATTTTATAATACTGTAAGCAACAGTTTAATATTTCCTAGTAGATTTGATTAGATGCTTTTTTTTTTGTTGAATACTTATGTGCATTGAGAAGAACATTTTTGTCTCAGCTAGGTAGATAACCGTAAAATGGAACAAAAAGTAAGAAGGAAATAATATTTACGTAGAACTGCATCTTCCTTCAGGAAATATATGTGGAAAAAAAAATATTTTCAAGTTTCAAAACATTCTGTACCTACTGATGATCCATGAGGAGGAAGTGAGAATACCGGCAGATAGGCCTGCACAGGATTTCTTGGAAAGTTGAGCTAAGTTGCCAATGCTACACACAGACAATATCCATTCACAAGCTACCTAACCTGTCTTCAATGCTATTAGGCTTTTTTTCCCCCTTACTCTTTTCAAGAGAAGGCTACTGACGATTCAGAACATTTTCTGTGGGTGCATTACAATGACTGCCTACTGCCACTTACAATATGCCAAAGCTTTTTCCGTCAGCTATTCCAGCTGTTCAGACACCCAAAAAAGCCTTTCACTCTGTATGTTGTCTAACGCTTCTGCCAGGCGGAAAAAGGTGCAACACTGAAGCGGGAAAGTTTGATGCCAGGCCCTGTGCATCTTTGCTGGGGACTCACCACCAGCTTATGCTCTTCTGGACACTGCTGTAATCAACTGCTATGTAGTAACGTCTAGGGTGGAACATTTTTCATGCCTCTATGTTAAGCCAGGTCACTGTGTAACCATGAATAAAATGTGGTACAAAATATGATCACACTGTGAACCAGCAAGCCTGACAAGGACGGCTTTATGCTTCAAATCGTGCATCTGGATGCATTTTCCTCCATTTCCTAGGATGGATCCTAAGTATAATGGAATTTGTCAAATATATATATCACAAATGATTTCTAAAAGGGTTCTTTGTACTCTTCAAAGCTGGAGGATGTATTGGGAATGAACAAAACTCGAGCAAATGATGGAAAGGGTCTCCTAAGAGAGGGGCAAGTTGCAAATCATTTCCTCTGCTACAGTCTATAGGACTCCAATGCAATGGATGGAGATGGATTTAGACCCCATTAGAGGCCTGGTTAATTACAAGTCTTATTAATTTTGTAAATAAACGAATTATGTGTAAAATAATACACAGAGAAGTTTATTTTTACCCCAAAAGGTTCATGAAGATTGTTGTTAACTGAGGAACAGAGCACAAAGATAAAGCTTCTTGTTAGATTAGCAATTACGCAAATGAAGATTTGATGCAAATATAACTCAGCTAATTTTTAAAATTTCTCAAAATAATATAATGTATATAAATACAGTTTAAACCAGTGAATACTGTAAACAAAGGTACTGGGCTACAAAATGGCATAGTGAGAATTAGTTCACATTTTGTTTCATTTGTACTGCATAGACAAATTTTCACATACATTTTCAGAGTAATGGACCTAAAAAAGAATGAGCTAGGTGATCCTCTTCACCTGAAAGTCAACGAGTCTGTGATGGAAAGTCTGTGATTGAAAGTCTGTGATTTATTCATTGCCCATTTCAGCATCACTGGATATAAATAAACAAACAGCACTGGGAATTGCTACCAGACTTCAGTGCTGATTTTCCCCTGCCCAAGTTAATTGTATTCTCAATAGAACCAATGTGTCCCTGTTAACCTCTCTTTAACCCCCAGATCTTGCATTCCTGATTGACCCATGACATCTGTTCCACAAAAAGGGTCTCAACCTGCAGTTTAGGACAGTTTCATGGACAGAAGTGGGTTCACATTTTCCACAGATTGTGAAAACAATGAAATCAAGGTCTTCTACTTCATTGGTGCATGTTCTATGCATCTGGACATCACAAACACACAGACATTAGCACATCCAGGCTTCCCAGGAGTCTTAAGATGTTCGAAACAGTTTGAATTGCTGTCAGACTGTGCCTGAAATTTGTTTAATCTGGAATTTATGAATGTATAGCTCATCATGAAATGCTTTCAATTGAGGGCAACAGGGGAAGCTACATGAAAGTAAGATAAACTGAGAGTGATGTGTTAAGGAATGCTGGAATGTCTATGTTTATAGTGACATATTTTGTGACTGTGATTCGTGACTTTGCTTCATTAGCTCATATTACGGGTGAGACTTCTCACAGCTTATTCAACTCTACCTTCACCTCTGCTAAACCAAACTCTGCTCAGCGATGGGTCAAAGCGTTAGTTCACCCAAGCTCAGAATTCTTTTTCTTAGGGAAAACGATTCTGGAGTTGCTTTATCCAAAGTGTACTTAAATACAGCAAAAATGTCATAGTGTTCAGAAAGTATAAGTGAAAGTTTTGATAATACAATCTTACAGCTCTTAGATGTATAAACAGATGGAAAGGCATGTTGAATATTTTGGCATGTCAAAACGTTGCATAGTTGATTCTCCTCTAATTCCTAGAAGAATAATTCATGAATAACTGTTCACTGATCCCTATAGAAACCAATATGGAAATAGTGGTCAATCCATTTATCAGTAGGCATACATAACATAGTAAGAAATCCACGTGATTTTGTGGAAATTATTGCTACAGATTGTTTTGAATACTGAAGTGTGTTAGCATTTTTCAAAATATATAGGCAAATTCAAGGTCTTAATTTGAAACTACTGTGGTCCAAAAGCGACTTGTGATTCACAGAGGGCACAAAAACAATCACTCGAGAGTATCTTTTATGCCAGGTCTTGTAAACTTCATTTAACAAGTCAAATGATTGACCTCAATGTCCTATTATTAGTAGAAAGGCATGTTCAAGGGAAAAGATAGCACTTGTAAGAAAATGTTAGGGTCGTCATTATCTGAGACCCTGTCCCTATTTGAAGGCAAAAGCAGACAAACCTAGAGAGCAAAATACAGCAGTAGAGACCAGGAGAGCTGTGGAAGGCGGTAGTGGGAATGAAGCCTATGTGGGCTGTACTTGTATTTTTTAGGATGCTTGGTTAAACTAAGATTTGATAGCAAAGAACTGTCTGTTGTCTGAGAGGGTTAATATGCCAGAGAGAAAACAGCCAAGGAGACGTAGGAGCTCGGATTGTAGTTTGTCCGAGCTGCCTAAGGACAGCGCCTTGGCAGATGAACAACGAAGATGGTTAAGGACTGGAGCATGTCTCTTATGAGGAAAGACTAAATGAGCTGGGCCTGTTTAGACTGGAGAAGACTGAGAGGAGATCTGATCAACATGTTCAAGTACCTGAGGGGAGAATGTAGGGAGGAGGCCAAACTCTTCTCAGTGGTGGCCAGTGACAGGACAAGGAGTAATGGGTACAAGCTGAAACACAGGAAGTTCCACCTCCATGAGAGGAAGAGCTTCTTTCCTGTGAGGGTGACAGGCTGCCCAGAGAGGTTGTGGAGTCTCCTTCTTTGGAGATCGTCAGAACCCGCCTGGATGCCACCCTGTGCCACGTGCTCTACTGGCACGAGGTCCCTTCCAACCTCAACCATTCTGTGAGCACTTCCAGCAGCTACGTGGAAATGAGGTGTGCTTAGTCACACTTCTGACTTCAGTAGATTCTTTGCCTAGGCATAGGCATTAATTAATAATTAGCAGTAATTGCCTTGAGCTCATAAATTAGCAATTAGCATAATGTTTTTGCTCAGTATCAGAATGAATAGTGAAACCCTTAATTCAGTGAGATTGTTACAAAGGTTATTCATCCTGAATTGAAAACTTTTAAATTTAAAACACTTCTTAATATTTCACTTTTGCAAGATTATTCAGCTGAACCTAGCATCAATCCGATATTAAATCTAAATATTATTGTTATTCACATAGATGCTCACCTTTCTGAGGATGAATTATTGCTATAATGGTTTCTTTTGGCAGCCAGTTCTACAAGCTAATTATGTACTGTGTGACGAATTACTTCTTACTTTTTAAAAAATGACTGTCTTTTAATTTTTTTGAATCTTTTCCTACTGAAGACAAAAAAAAAGGTTTATTCCGCTGTTGCAAAGAAGCCCCTCCTCAGCCCTATCTATAAAACCCATTTACAGATACAATAATTTATAGTATAATCATAGACTCCAATTATCTTTCATATTTGAAAGATAATTGCGTTTTTCAAAGATAAGAAACATTGTCTCCTAGCTCTTCATTTAAACAATTATACTCATAAATAGATTTTAGGCCTCATTTGTCCTCTTACACGAAGAAATGCAGCAGTTTGTTCCTAAGTGAACTTTTCTGGGATCTCTGACCTCTTGATCAAAAGTTCTCAGCTAGGAGGGCCACTCACTATCAGAATGGCTTCAGAGATGCTTTGCACATTATGATCCATCTTACTGGCAAAGCTTGGGTCAATTTCCTTGCCCACAATTACTAATTGGTTACATGATATGATGAGATATGACAAGATAAACACAATAGTTCAGGTCTTGGCCTTAAAGCAAGTTATAAGATACTGACATTCATGCAAGGGTGTGGGAAACAAACAAACAAGCAAAAAAAAAAGGTGGCTTCTTTGCTCGAAGAGTGTAGTAAGAGAGGATATAATCCCTATATTCCACTCCCTGAGTGTGTGAGGAGGATTACTGAGAAGGTGGAACCAACCACACATTATTCAGAAGGGAGTATCAGAAGGACAAGACGCAAAATAAAGAAATTATAAGGAAAACAAATCTCATGAGTGGTCAAACAGAGGAAAAGCCCAAAGAAGCTGTGGAATCTGAATTTTTGGACCTTTTCAAAATTTGTCAGGGTAAGAGCCTCTGCAACCTAGCAGGCCTTCAAAGGTCCTTCGAAAGACTTTGAAAGACTTCAGCAAAGACTATGGCCTGCTAAAATATGCCTCACTAGGATACTGAAAGACCCATCACTGGGTTACAAATGAGGAAAATATTGCCACTGATTTGGGCAGGCACTCTTGGTCTCCCAGCACTTCACTCTGTGCGTGGTAAACCTGCACTGAATTTCCACTCTCATTGTTTATATATTCAAGCATTGTCCTCACAAAGAAGCTGCTGCTAGAGCAATTCCACTACATTTTATCAGTGGAGTCCGAAAAATGGGTATCCATTATTGGCGAAATGGGATGGTCTCTCTTTGAAGGGACCTCAACACCTTCTCAAGACTTTTCTAAGGCAGCAGTGGACATTTGGATGATCATTTTTGGAAATGCAAGAAGTCTGTCTTCCTTTTGAGACCAGGACGGATGCTGGCTGGGATTGTAAAATACTATTTCAGGTTAGCAGACTTTCGTTATCGCAGTTGTCTGCTGAGAGTTTACCAAGAGATGAAGAACGATACTTTCTTCTTTTTGCGCCAACTGCTGGCACTTAGACACTCAGAAAACCTTTTTAAATTTTTTGGTCCCTGGAAATACAGGTGAAGGGTTCTCAATTCCCCCTGCTGATGTTTATCATCTGCAGCCTGCTTTCATCTTCCTTACTTGTTTATCATTCAATAAAATCGTACACGTTACAGAACAAATCCTCCTGTTCTCATTGTAAACAGCCATGATGTGAAGGCGCTGTTACTATTTTGGCATTTGTAGCAGTGCAGTGGCTCTGCAGTGGCATCAGCAAGGACAGAAAATGATCTTACAACCTCTCCTGTAGGGTGGGAGATGTTAATTCTCCTCCCTGATCTTTTACTTCTTGGATGACTGTTAGTTACCCATGAGCTTTGTTACCCAAGCGTGTTAACGCACAAGCTCAACACGTCTGCATGGTTGGCTGAAGTTACAGGCTCTTCCTGCCTGTAGCTAAAATGCAACCAGGCTCAGGATGCTGCTGGATGCTGCAGGGCCCTTCTGAGTATATGCAAAGACCTGTTTGGGTGCCTAACATTGAAGCATAAACTGACTTTTGCTATAGTCTAGAGTTAAAATAGTACTTGAGACTAGGCTCTCTGAACTTTGATACTTAAGATACCTACAAGTCATTAATGAAAACTCAGATGGAATTTATGCAGTTTGAATGTGGCCTCTTGATGCTTTGAAAACAAGAGTATTATTGGTGAAATGTGCAAATCCTTATTTTAAAAGACTGTGCTGCCTACAAGTTGGTGGTTGGAGATGGTAAAAATACTCAGTATCTGATCTCAATACAGTGCTAGAAAGGCGTTTCAGTGAACGCAGCTGCTGGATTTGGCTGTGAACTTTGTCTGCAGCCACGACGTCTCTCTCCACTAAGAAGCGAGCGCGTCTGCTGCAACGCAATGCTCGATGGACCAGCCCCGCGCTAGCACCGTCGCTCTCAGCACTGTCTTCCGGAGCCACGTGCTTTTCAGAACTTTTTCCTCTTTCCGAGGCTTTCCCAAAATGGGTGAGGATTTGCTCATTTCCCTTTTCTCTGGCAGAAGCTGCGCGTCGCTTTCCTGCTGCTCCTCGCTGTTACCGGCAGCACGCTGGCACAGCCAGCAACGGGTGGCTGCACCCCGGCGACTCCGCTTTTGGAACACAAGTCGCGCAAAGTTTAAACGGGCGCTTTTCCGCCCAACGCGCCCATCGCTCCTCCTCGCGGTGAAGCCGCTCGGGCTCCGCCGCGGGCAGCGCAGGTGCCGCGGGCCGCCCCGCTCCGCTCCGCTCCGGGCGGCGGCGCTGCTGCCGCCCCGCGGCCCGGCCGTTGCCGCGCGCGGCTCGAGCCGCCCCCCGGCACCTGCGCCGCGGCGGCGGCGGCGGCGGGGCGGCGGGCGAGGCGCGTGCGCACTGCGCGGCCCCTCGCCGCCACGGCCGCAGTCACTTCCTGCCCCTGTGCCCATCCGGCTCCGGGGTCAGCGGCCGCCGCGGTGGCGGGACACGGGATAATAAAGTTTTATTCGGGGCCGGGGGGAGGCGCCTTCCTCTGCCAGGTAGGGCCCGCGCCGCGCGCCGGCCGCCCCTCGCCGCTGTCACCTGCCGCCGCGGCGGGCGCGGGCTGCGACCTTCCGCCTCGGAGGCGCCGCTGGGGCCTGGGCGCGCGGGCGCAGGTGGCGGGCGCCGTGCGGCAGCGCGCGGGCGGCGCCGGGGCCCTGCGGCGGCGCCGGGGCCGGCGGGGAGCGGAGCCCGCGGGGCCGGCGGCCGCCGCGCGGGAGCGGGGCGAACAAAAGGGCCCCCGCGCCTCGGAAGTGACAGTTGTTCCCTTCTTCTTGTCGTTTTATTTTATTCTGGTCTGTTTTTCCTCAGCAGGAACAGGCTGCTGGATGTAGGAGGGAAGCGTGTCGTGCGCGCAGAAAATGCCTCTGAGGGACAAGTGCTGTCAGACTGAGCACCACCACCATGGATGCTGCGAGCCAGGTACCGGTGCGGGGCTCCGCTCCCAGGCGCGCACTGCTAGTGAACGCTGTGGGTAGTTTAAAAACACGACAAAATCTTTTTTTGGGAAGTGGTTTGGAGTAACCCAGAGCTGTTGTATTAACTTACTCAGCACCATAATTTCTCATTTTTGAGGAGTGTGTAACAACTCCAGAGCTCCCAGGCAGAGGAATGCAGTGAGCAGAGGGAGGCCAGAAGCTACCTAAAAGTAACTGGCGTTTCTGCTTATAAAAAGTGTGATACTCTGGAATTTGTGTAAATGTCAGCACCTGCCCCATGTTTCATTCCTTATTTAAGTTTTTAATTTACCCCTCTCCTTCTCGTAAGTACTGATAAACTTGAAGGCCCTGCTCACAGGGGCGGAGGGGGGAACCCTGAGTTCCTGTAACCACTGTTTGTATTCGCTGCTGTGTGACATGGAAAATGTCATCTGTGCAAATGTGATTCCAGACCATGGAGGTTCATCCATCTTTGTACAGTCCTCTTGGCATTTTATTTTTTTATCTGCTGTTATAATAGCTAACCCCAAAGAAAATTTGATTCCTTTCCTGTTGTTTCTCCTCTTTTGTTGCCTTGATGGAGGGTTTATTGTTTGGATGTTTGGAGGCTTGTATTTTTGTTTTGAGAAGAAAGGCATTGTTTTTTTTGCAGTTAATAGAGGCATTAATAGAGGAAAGCATGGACCTGGCAACTTTGCTAATGTGTCTCAAAATTAATGCGGTGTGAGAATAGGCATTGGGCAGCTAGTAGAAGCATTTCTTTGTGTTTAAAAGCTTTTGAGTTGTTCTTGTGTTTAAAAGATAGGCTAAAATACTTTTCTTGCCTTAAATTACTAAACATGTGCCCTGTGTGCTTCACACACGTCACTCCTCTGGGTGTCAGGGGGTGTTGCGCATGCATTTTAGGAGGAGTGTACCAACCAAAATACACTATTTTGAGGAATGGGGAGGAGGGTCGCAGAATACAATATGTCATTGTGTTAGAGATCCCCAAACGATTAGCTGATTTGTAATGGTTGTTATGTATTCGTATATATAATAGTATATTGTGGGGCTAGCATAGTTAGGTGGAATGTTCTGTCTTCTTAGACTTTCTTTCTGACTTTTCAGTTGAATTTATTTATAATCTCACATCTTTTAGAAAACACTGCTGTCAAAATGTGTTTAATGTGTTTGCTCTTAGTGTCTGTAAGTAGCTTTATTCTGTGTCTACTGCTACTGCTGTTTATTAAAAATATTATTTTTAGAAATGCATAATGCTTTGTTTTGAAAAGGAAATTTTACAATAGGGTTAAAAATAACCAAAATGGTAGAAGACAATTCATGAACTACAAAACTTTTTTTTTTTTTTTTTCAATAAGAAATGAACAAGATTATCTGAGTAATGATTTTCAAACATGTGCTTGAATAAGTGCTCATGTTCGCTTAAATGTGGTTTTCCTTCTAGGGAAAGCCTTAGCATTCTATTGCTGTATATGCTTATAAATTTCTATATGGATAACTGTTATGGATTTCTGTATAGATAACTACTGTTATAACTAATAATTATCTGGATCAATAAATACATTTTAAAATGATTGCAATGTGGAATGAAATTTAGGTAAAAGGGTATAACCTCAGGAATTTCCTTGAAGTACTTCTGGAATGTGGTTATAGTGACTACAAACCAAATTGCTCATCAAAAGTTTGTATCAATTGAAGTATTTCTTCGGTCTGTCAACTTGACTCCCATCATTCAGACAAACACAACAAAACGTATGTGCAAAAAGGAGCTACCAAATTCAGCACATCTTCACAGTGTACCTGTGTGATTCCAGTATTGTCAGTACATACTTGGAACTGAATTCAAATCCAAAGGTAGCACTGATCAGAACAAAACACGAGCATATCTAAATTGCATGTACGACAAATAGCTATTATAATATTTTACATATAATATATATATAACTTTATATAATATCTTTTTATGTAGTGTTAGAATGTTTTAGCTGCTAAAACCACATTCAAGAAGTACTGTCAAAAATTAATGATTGGAAAAATTGTCATTTAATGTGATACTTTTTAATTTAGTTGTTGATGAATTTGAGTAACACAATCCTTACTGTAGTTCTTGGTCTATCTTTTTAGAAAGCTTATTGCATGCGTAGAAAATCTGTAACTTAAGAGAAAACTTAGCAGATTTTCATTGTGTCTTATTGTCTTTCATGTATTTCAGTGGATATGTTGGAACCTGGTGATCCTCCATTATTACAGCAGCCTCTGCAAACATCAAAATCTGGCATTCAACAAATCATTGAGTGTTTTCGATCAGGTATGGCTTTTGTCATTTCATGCTATGTCAGGCAGATATGTTATATCATGTTTTCTTAAAAACATTATCTTTTTTTTAAGAATTTGTATATTGAATATAAATATATGAAATGTAACTTTCTACATAACTGCAATGTAAACATAGGTTTTTGCTATTGAGTTCTGTTCTTTTAATAAGGGTTTTTATATAAAGTAGTGAAAACACAACTCCTGCTGGGTAGTCTTCTGTGTGAAACAGAAGGTAAAGTGGTAGGTAAAGTGAGTCTTCATGGAATATATAGTCACATATATTTTTTTTACACACAGAACTACTGTACATAAGAAGTATATGTTTTATGTATAAACCATTTGTATGTGTCAGGATGTGTACCTGGGTTGACTCTTGTCGGGTGCACAATATTCCATTTGTTCTCCGCTTGCATTTGAATGGCTTAATACAACACGAAAAACTGTGTGATCCATCATTAGTAATCCATTGTATAAAAGTGAGAGTGTTTGGATGAAATTGCCCAAGGGGCTCAAATGTGTGGCAGACTTCTTTCACCTGAAGCAGATTAATGAAGTGCTCTGTTCATAGTGGTGTGTAACCTGTCTCCAGGCCGATTCCAGATTTTCCTTGCTGTCAGGTGATAAGTTGATAGCTCGCTCTACCAAAACTCTTCGTTCACCTGATCTACACCACAGAGGTTGGAGAGAAAGTGAAATGACTTGAACCAAGATTTTATTAGCTCCTTCTGAACAAGCAGTGTTTCATTATGCAAATAAACTATTTTGATTCTTCTAGTAATCCTTTAAAGAAAGAGAGATTAAAACCAGAATGTTCTTTGTGTTTTGATTTTAACATTTTTAGTAAGTGTATTCTTGTATACTAGTAACTCTAGGAGTAAGTGTAGCATACTAGTACACTAGTAAGTAAGTATACTAGTAATACTAGTATAAATACTAAAATATGCTGTAGTATAGTAATATTCTATAATAAAGTGAAGAGTACTGTATTTTTGCTATAGAATATAATACTGATATTATAACAAATAGATAGCAAACAGATTGAATTTCTCTTTTAAATATGAAATTGCTTGCCAAAAACGAACTTCAGTAATTCTTCCGTAGAAGTACGTGTCTTAGCTGATGTTCCGTACCAGTTTCCTATGACCATCTTATTTTAGCTTCATCATTTACAAATATTCACAGGATTTGACAAAGTATCGCTTGCCACTAGTAGACGTAGCTATGAAACAGAGATGTTTTCAGTAAGCTGGAGGCAGTATATCCCGGTGGGAAAACTAACTGCTGATTGACAGAACCCACCATTGGCGAAGGATAAGAAGATACTTAGACAAAAACATTCAAGTACTGAAGTGAAAGAAGACTCAACTGCTGAGAGCTGTCAGCAACAACGAAGAGAATGAGGCATTAATGGACTTGTGTGTCCCTGGAGTGGGACATGTAATTTGTGAAACGGACAATTGTTTGTCTTTATTTGGGAGATGGGTTTGTAATTATGATGCACATCAGCAGCACTGGTCAAATTTTGTTTTAGCTTTTGTGCTGTTAGCAAGTTTGAGGACTTTTTATTTGAATTGCAATTTGGTAATTTACTGGGTTTTTTTCTACATAGGACATGTCAATTTTGTTTAGCTGAATTTTCTTTTGTGATTTTGTTTAATTCAAATGTGGATCGGTAAGATCTGGGTAAACAACTTGATAATCCGGGTTGCCTGTAAAATGCAGGTCAGGTGAAAGTGAGGTTGGTAACATTTGAGGAAAGAGCAGTGGGAGGAAGAGGCAGGAGTCCAAGGCTTTGACACAGGGAAGTCATGGATGGGCGGCAGAAGGAGAAACTGGAAGAGAGCCTGAGAATCAGGTTTGGTCCCTAGTTTTAAGTAAGTATAGAAGTAGGGAAAGGCACCGTACTTTGCCCAAACTCACCTCTTTTTTTTTTTTTTTTTTAAATGTATTATTACACCAGGAAATAAAAGCTGACTGTCCTAAGGACCACCTATATTACAGAACTACTAGATATTCTGAAATCTATTAGTACGTGAAAAGGTCTTGTCTCTGAAATAATTCTGTAATGCAACTTGGAGTTTGAACTTTAAAAGGAAATCTTCTGGCATCATACAGACTCTCCTCATAAAGCCTGAACTCCTTACCCTGTTTTAACTTGAAGAATGTCTTGATGCTGTTTTTCTGGTTCACAGTTTTCTGATTGTGATACTATTTGTGCCTGGTCCAGTTCCAGTATTTTGGGGGTTTGACTAATTTAACTTATTTCGTTAAATAAAATAAAAACAAGGTAGAGAAATACACTGATTTTGGTCAGCTAGTGTTTCTTTACTGTTTGGAGTATCGATCCATTGCTAATAACTGTAGGCATTTTTAATGAGCAGTTACCATGATCTTGAGTCAGCTACCTGGGTGTATTAACATGAGTCTTGACCCATTACTTATTCCCTGTACATTTATTGTGTGCTCTGTAGCTTTTTACTTTACCTGGTGCTACTTTTACAGGAAATAGCTGTATGTATCTTGCTTTCTTAGTGCTGCTGGAGGAGTTTTAAGGAAAAATGCTGCAGAATTATTTAAATGCTTGCATGACTTCTTTTTCTTATTGGGCAGTTGTATTTCTGCAATCCGCTATTTTAGTTTGAACAGCCATACTAATGTTAGCAGTTGGTTTTGATTATAAATCTTCACAAATTCCCTGTTTACTGTTCATAACTCTTGTGTTTTGTCTTGCCTTTTTTAAACCTAGGCTTGTTTTCCTACGACTTAACTCAGAGCATGTCTAATAAACTTACAGTGTAATGAAGGAGAACTAACACAAGATAAAACATTGTGTTAATGTCATCTTTTAAAACATTTCTGCTTTTATGGGATGATGTGATTTAGCAGATGAACAGAAAACAGTATAACATCTCTTTTATTTTTATTTTTTACCTTACAGGGACTAAACAACTCAAACATATCTTGTTAAAAGATGTGGACACCATTTTTGAATGTAAACTGTGCCGAAGTCTCTTCAGAGGATTACCAAATTTAATTACTCATAAAAAGTTTTATTGTCCTCCAAGTCTTCAGATGGATGACAGTAAGTTTTGCTCAATGAAATACTTAATATATCTATCTAAAAGTGAGAAACTTAGCTTTCTGTACCATTTATGAAAACAAACCAGAAACAAAATCAAAAAATCACGCAGCAGAATTGAATGTTGATAGTAAGATATGTAGATCACACTTGTGCCTATAAAGAGGTGCAGTATGGATTTCAATATGGAAGCAGGAACTCAGTGTCATCATTTGGTAGCTGGTCTTTAGATCTAGCCTTTTAATGGAGGATGTCACTGGCAATGCTTTTTATCCCTTCTGCCCCTTTGCTTTTGTTTTGCTTTCCCTCTCTGTTATGAAAGATCCAGAAAGTATGCCAAAGAGCTTGGAAAGAGCTTTTTCTCGCAGAAAAGCTTGGATCTAACAAGGTTTTAGCATAGCTCTGCAGGACTCCAGATGGATCTTACAAAATCACTAGGATGAATCTGCATCACTGTCCTGTACTTGGGGAAAGGTTCCATGTTCTGGATACAGTCCTTCAGTCTTAACTCATTATGAAACAGAATAAAAGGTGGCCCCTTTTCTGCAAGGGCTGGAGCTTCAATAATCCTGTCTCTATTCCCACCTTCTCACCTGACCTGACCCTGCTTTGAGATATTCTTGGGCCCTGGATGCAATCATGTCTAGTCCACTTCCTCCTTTGTAGAAATCAGATGTTTCTATTATTAGCAAGTAATTTAGATTATGGGGAAATTCTTAGATAAGTGTATTTTCATAGAAAATTATATACATTAAATCTTCTAATTTTTTAATGATGACCTTTTGTTAATCTTCATCTGTGAAATGCTGATTAATTTGGAAATGTGCCAACATTTGAAAAGATTTAGTGGAACTTTCTGATTGTCTTGATCCCTTCCTGACTAGATACTTATAGATTTGATGAGGACTTTTTCTTGAATAATGCCTTCTTGCTTCAGTATTTTAAAAGTTAAGAAACTATAGAAATTTATTTAAATGATTCTTTTTCAGCTGTTAGCAAGTGTTGTAAAGAAGGAGATGAAAGTGAAAAGACTAATAGTGGCTCCTCCCTTAGATTTAATGTGCTTGGCTAGTTGCATAGTCATAGAGCTTCTCAGGTGAAAGGGATGAGCTGTATTATTAATGCAAGACTAGAAATGCATCTGACGTGGATATACATGTTTCTAAGCAAAATAAACCCACTCTAAATAAAGATCTCCAGTCAGTTCCTGGTATTCTGGCCATCATTTATTTGTTTAGACAGCTTTTGTGTTTCATTTTTGACTAGGAAGAGTGCAAAGCAAGAGAATAACACTAGGTGATATCAAAAAAACTATATGAATACTGTTTGTAATTAATTTTGAAGGTGAAAATTATGGAATAGCATGCAAGTATGCAAGTTGGGTTTTTTGTTTGTTTTTTTCCAATGAACAAAGTTGAAAGATGGTGAACAATAGATAGGAATAAAAGTTCTGTATTCTCCCTGCTGGAAAATTATTGTTCTTTAGGGCCTTTATTGAGATGTCTTCCATCTCATATAGTCAGTGCATGGTTTGATAAGGTGGTATACAAAGGGAGAAAGCACTTCGTTAAAAAATTATGGATAAATCTACACATATGTATAAAATATTCTGTATAGTTGGTATAGACTTTTAGAAAACAGTTTAATTTGAGACAGACAAATTTTTGCTTTAGGTGGCTTTGACATGAGACTGCTACAAGGATGTTATTTCCTCAGTTGGCTGTTATTAAAAAGGACACTTTTATTCATGTCTTGTTCTGATGTGTTGAAAGTTATTTCACTAGTCGAAACAAATCCAATTTGAATGAGTAGTTCAGTTGTTAGATTAAGCAATATTTCTTCGACCTGTAACTAGATAAATATTAAAAGTGAATGACTTCTGCAAATACGGTCGTTTAATTAACAGTGAAAAGACACTTTGAGATGTGTAAAATTTAAATAGTTTGAAACCATCAGTTCAGTCTAAACTTGATTGAAACAATTCATCTATTTTTTTTTTTGTGCAGACCTGCCAGATATAAATGATAAACAAAGCCAAGCCATAAGTGATCTCCTGGAAGCAATCTATCCAAGAGTAGACAAGCAAGAATATATAATTAAATTGGAACCTATAGAGACTAATCAAAATGCTGTATTTCAGTACATATCAGTGACTGATAGTCCAGATGAGAGCACGGAAATTAGTAGTACTGATCAGGCTCCAGTACAAATACAGGAACCCAGCACTGAGCAGCCCAAGACTGTTTCAACTCCATCTCCATCTCCAGTTGGGGAAGCATCGGAATTACCTGCTGCCGATCCCGTCACAAACAAAGTGCTACCTACTTCTGAAGAACAGCCTCCAGCAGCAAATCCTGAGTTGGACTCCTCAGATAATTCTGATTTTGGCCACCAGTTGATTTGTTGCCTTTGTAGGAAAGAATTTCATTCCAGACGCAGCGTACGCCGGCATATTAGAAAAGTACACAAAAAAAAGATGGAAGAGCTAAAGAAGTACATAGAAACAAAAAAGAAACAAAATCAGTGCTCAGTGAGGGGAAGAAATAAGAATGTTCTTGTAACATTAGGTAGAAGTTGCCCAGTATGTTATAAATCATTTGCTACAAAAGCCAATGTAAGGAGGCATTTTGATGAAGTTCATAGAGGATTAAGAAGAGATTCCATTACTCCTGATATAGCTACAAAGCCGGGGCAACCTTTGTTCTTGGATACAGTTTCTGCTAAAAAATCTTTTAAGACCCGCAAACAAAAGTCGTCTTCAAAGGCTGAATACAATTTAACTGCATGCAAATGCCTTCTGTGCAAGAGAAAATATAGTTCACAAATAATGCTTAAAAGGCACATGCAAATTGTTCACAAGATAACTCTTTCTGGAAAGAACTCTAAAAGAGAGAAAGGACCCAACAATACTGCCAATGGCACAGAAATAAAAGTAAAAGTTGAACCAGCAGACTGTGTAGAACCTTCACCCCCTTCCATTGCCCTTTCTCCACAGAATGAATTAAAGGGAACAAATCATTCAAATGAGAAAAAGAGCACTCCGTCAGCACAGAAAAATAAAGTTAAACAGGACCCTGAAAACCCTAAATCGAGCTCTAAATCAACCACTAAATCAAACTCTAAATCAATCACTAAATCAACCTCTAAATCAACCAATGCATCTGCTGCAGGTGGCCAGCAAAAAACCAGGAAGCCGAAACTTTCAGCTGGCTTTGACTTCAAGCAGCTTTACTGTAAACTCTGTAAACGCCAATTTACTTCTAAGCAGAACTTGACAAAACACATTGAACTGCACACAGACGGAAATAACATTTATGTTAAGTACTACAGGTGTCCGCTCTGCTCTTACGAAACGCGTCGCAAGCGTGATGTGATAAGGCATATAACTGTAGTCCATAAAAAGTCACCACGCTACCTTGGGAAAATAACTGCAAGCTTAGAAATTAGAGCAATAAAAAAGCCAATTGATCTTGTTCTAAATAAGGTGACAAAAAGAGGCCCTCAGAGGGATGAAACAAAACAGATTGGTTCAAAACAGGATGTCACCTCTAATTCACCCAATAAAAAGTATGAAGGAGCTGATGTTGGCATTGAAGTAAAAGTAACAAAAAACTTTTCTCTTCACCGATGCAATAAATGTGGGAAAGCGTTTGCCAGAAAGACTTTTCTAGAACATCATAAGAAAACCCACAAGGCAAATGTTTCTCACTCACCCGAAGAAAATAAAACCAAAGGCAGAAGTACAAGATCTAAAGCCGTTGTCTGGTGAGGAAAAAATAGTGTTTTGTCCTTTTTATATTTTTTTTTTCCTTAAGAAGACATAAACACCACCTTTCATGTGTTATTGTTCATTTACTGCTGAAAGCACACACTTCCATAGATTTAACAGTTTAGCAACTTATGTGCTAAGGTAGATGTTAGATTTTTTTTGTTTTGTTTAGTGATTTGGAAAAGATTTATTTTCTAAATTTGTCTTTGTAGGAAGCTGAGATAAAATATAGTTAAGCTGTCCCAAGTAAACTCCTTAAAAATTGATTTAAGGTATTTATTGTAATCAAGCTAATACAATACATTCCTAAAATAGTAAAATTAACGATGCTTTTCTCTGGTCTGAGCACTGTTAGTGAACATCTCTGCAACCTAGTTGCAGAAGCTCTAGAGGTGTTACTTTTTTTTATATCCTAACGTGTACCTATGTCCTGTGAACAAAAGGCCATAGAATGGATTAAATCCGTTCAAGTTAGGTGCCTGCGACCACTTCAAAGTTACTACATTTAGGGCTTTATTCTTTTAGTGTTTATGTATGTAAACAGAAGTTCTGATCCTATGTTTTAAATAATTCAGTCTCATCAAGAATTTCTGCCTTAAAGCTAAATATGCGTAAAATTCTGGCCCAGAGCCTTCTAGTCTTCTGCTGATATGGTAATCTGGGCATTTTTAACAGATGAATGAGTTGTATTTATAGTATCTTTTTTTCTCATACCCTTCATGTTAAAGATTTTATTTTTTTTTTTTACAAGAACCCTTTTAAAAAAAAATAAGTAGTCATTTTGTATTTCAAAATGAAATACAGTTTGCTTCCTGAAGAACTGGGGATAATATAAAAGTTTAAAATAGAGAAATTAGTGATATTGATAAGGATGATTAAAACTCTTATTCAGCAATATCCTTATAACATATTTGGTGAAAAGAAAACCTAGCGTATGTGCCTTGTTCTATATTTCTGCTCTAAAGTGTAGTCTTCCAGAAGATAATTTGATTTGGATTCAGCTCTTGTAGTGAATTACCACTTAGTTGTGTTCAGACGTAATCTGGTACTCGGAGACTTGGCAACAAGTCTTGACTAGAGGGGCTGGAACTTTTAAAAATGAGATGAGCTGGATCCTGAATTATACTGAATTTAAGAGGAAAAGCGAGCTTTGTGTTTTGATCATCAAAGGTTAACTTACATGTGAGGTTATTTATGTTGTATAACTTAAAACAGAATTAGCTTGGTAAACTCAGAGCGTTAATTTATTCCCATTTCTCCTCAGATAGGTTCAAGTGATGTTCGGAAAGTTTGGAGTTCATTTGGGTCAAAAGACTTTAATTTGGTGTTGGAACCACTAATGTCTTGATAATGGTACTAGAAGGAGGAAATATTTTCATAAACTGTTATTTTCTTCCTAAATTAATATCCATTCTGACTACTTGTTGTAGGACAGTGCCTCACCACCAAACACTCTGAAGTAGCTAAATTGAATTCACCTGTGCTTCTAGCTTAGCCGTTAACTGTACCTATCTCTGTGCAGCTGAGGTTTGACCCAGTGCAGAATGAACTTGCTCGACTTAAAAAAGAGAGAGAAAAAAAAAAGAATAAAAAAAACAGAGGCAACTTAACAAACAGCAGCTTTGGAAGAAGGCTTTTATTTCTTATTTAGGAAGTCATCTGCAGAGAACTCGTCGTGCATACTGACTCTCCCTAATACTGCTAAATGACGAGCAGCTGTAACTTTTTTTTTTGTTTGTCCTACTTTGGCAAATGTTGTGTTATGTACTGTTTTAAATATATTGCAAATGAATGTATAAGAGCAAACAATGTAGTGTATATTGGCTGAATTGTACTAATTATTAGTATTTGCCATAACATCTGTTTGTTCCTACTGACTAATTTCCCAGTTTTGAGGCATTCTGAATTTCACTGTACTGAAGTTGATTCAAAGATTTCAATTTCAATTTCTGTTTCCATATGTGGTTCATAGGACAATGTTGTAAACATCCATGAAGTTTACAAGAGTACTCTCATTCCTCTATTCTTTATTTTTTAAAAAAAAAAAATTATACACAAGCACTTTAATGATAGTTGCAGTTTATTTTTTCAGTTTATTTTTTGAAAGATCAACACACTAATGTTAATATGAAGGTAGTGAATATTTGCTGATGTATTATAGACAGACAATCTGTGCACAACCACTTAAAATGTTAGTTTATTTCATTAAATATTAATAAAAAGGGAGGCTAGTTTGGGAGAAACACAAAATATTTTTTTCTCTCAATATCATAAATGACCACTTGTAGGTAGCACTTGACTTTGTATAACTTGGAAAATGTTTTAGATCCCTTTTTTTTTTAACCTTTTAATCAGGATTTTAGTAAAACAGTTGCATGTATGCCTACCATTATGAAATTCTTGGCAGGTTTCATGCATCAATGGTTTTGGGGGGTGTTTTTATTTTTTACTTTTTAGAAAATATTTTGTTTAGTGATTTGTGTCAAATTGCTACAGTTTGAAAGGTACTGTACATCAAAAGAAATAACATGTTTTTTATATAGGTTCACTCCCTTACTTAGGGAGGTGCCTCATGTTCATATATACTTTTGTATAAAATATATCTAAAATGTTGATCACAAGATCAGGAGTAAAAATACTTTTATGGATAGAGAAATACTTGGCCCTGTTAGTGCATTGCACTAAAAATACTGTGAATGGGAACTGGACTGTAACTGTTGTTCAAAATGTTTTATACTGAATGTACATGCTTTTGTTTGGATAAATGTACCATATTTGGTGGAAAATAAAGCAGACTGGAAAATACTGTTAAGTGTGCTTAAAAAAAATGTGTTTATAAACTTGGAACGTCTGTCAGTTCATAATCTGCAACCACTTTTGCAGTTCTGTAAAATTTTATTCCTTGATTATTGAAACAAGTTGCTTGTAATATTCTGTTGTAATAAATGTTTTCTTGTTATGAAAAGTTTGGCACTTGTGGAGTGAACACTTCTCCACACTGATGGTTGATCCTTGCTGTATTTTTAAGAAATCCATGTTGATACTGACCTTTTGTGACTTGTAAAGTTTTATTTTTCTAAACTAAGCAAAGCTTCATTTTAAGGTCTTTTTAAAAACAAAATTGAGCATTAGGATTGAAATAGATGTTTTTTAAAAAATTGAATTACTTATTTTTGCATTGCAAATTATGATGGTGGCCTTCTGAAGTTACTACTTAGTATAGCTGAAGTGTAAGAAAAGAGCTGCCATTATAATTGTTTATTCTTCTGTAAATCAGTTTACTTATGTAAATGCAATTTACCTCATGTTCCTGAATGCCATTGGATTAAGATTAGGATATTAAAATGCAGGAGTAATGGTAGAGTAACTGCTGATGTCTCAAGTAATTCTTGTGGTTTCTACTGTCTCTGCTGGGTAAGCACCTGGTATGAAACATATATACCATATATACTTGAAGGTGAAGTTAGTCCTATGTCAAGGGTAAATTTTATACTAAAGGATCTCCAGTTTTGCATCCATATAGGTAAGCAGAGTTGCAAAGGCTGCACTTGAGTGTACTTGGGTAACATATTTCTGCTTGAGGATGTGACATTTTGATTAAGGTGCAGTTTTTCAGAGCTCTGATGAATGACAAAAGCATATTGGTTTAGCTGCTTTTGCTTGGAGGAAGACAGAGACAAGCATAGATTCTTTGTAGGCCTCCAGAATTAAAGTTTGGTAAAGAGAATTTTTAATTCAGAATGGATGTGACATACTTGATGGGAAAAAATGAGGATCTTCTAAGCAGTCTGTATGTAAATTTGTCTTGTAATGAAAAGAATATTTTTTGAAAGTTATATATGCCTTTCTAATGCAAAGGCTTTGAGAGGCTATCTTTAATTTCAAATTGGTGTGAAATCTTGCATAAAGAACAAGCAAAACTTACTGATATTTGGGGCCACCAGGCTTGCTGAAGTGTCCAGTCTGCGTAAGTCCAGGCTTCTATCTGCACATTCACTTAAAAGCAGCTTTTCATTAGTTAATCATCTCTTAGCCAAAAGTGCCCCTTTTCCTGTCTTTTTATTTGTTTTATTTTGAAATGTTTTCAGCTTTTATGTTTTCCTTACCTTTTTAGTTAATCTGAAGTGTTGGATTCCAGGACTTGAAGGTGATTATAGGTGCACAGTTAGTCACATTCTGCTTTAATAGGCCAGGAGAGTAGTTGTTCTGGGAGCAGATTTGGGGAGTGAAGATCCCTAGAGAAAGGGATGGACTGACAAAAAAGTCAGGAGTATTATGGGGAAGGGCAAAATTCTGCTTGTTTTGTGCTAGTTGGTACAGCCATGGGTAAAGGATCTTAGTGATTATATTGGCAGAGAACCGCTGCTGCTTGTACTGGGGACAGAGACTGTTGCAAGAGGGGTGGTCGGCGAGGTCTAAAGATTCTCCACTGATCTTGAAAAATGGAGTAGAGGGGAAGTGAATTATATGGAATAACTTTCAGTTTCCTTCTACAGGGAACTCGGAGAGCTTGCATCCCACTATTTCACTTGCAGGCTGCAAGTGTAATCTCATGGACCCAAAGTGGAATGTAGCTTGAGACGTTACGATAGTTTGGATTTCTTGATGCCTTCAGGGCTTGGTAAGGTATTGATGATCTTAACGTTGTGCACCTGGAACAGTGTCTCAAATGAGGAAGAAAAATCATTGACTCAGTTTATTGGGAAGTGAAGAGCTCTTAGGCCTCTGGTCTGTGTTCAATATGTAGAACAAATAATTTTACTTTTTTAACAAGGGATTGGACTACTAGTTCTGTTTCATTGTGCGGTGCTGATGTGGTTGTTAAAGTCTGAGTGACTGAAGAGGATATGCAATGTTATATCTTGCTATAAACCTATTCTACACAAGTGGATTTGAGTGTTTTTCGTCTCACAGTTCTGGATAAGGCTGAGGTTCTTTGTGATCCATTGCACTAGATGTTTTGGCATGGTAGCACTGGAAATACTGGTGGTTTTTTGTGGTGGTCATGGGTGTTGCTTTCCTACTGTTTAAGTCAATTCATGTTTTTATGGTCTGTCTTTTCATCACTGAGCCTTTCCAAGGTAATAGCTAATTCAGTTCTGATGGCCAAGATGGATTTCTGTTTTTTTTTTGTTTTTTTTTTTTTTGGATTATGCCCTTTGACTCTGGGAGTCATCCCTCTTCTTAGGGTAAAAGAATCCGTTTTGCTGATCTTGCTGCAGTTAATGTTACCAGAAGGAGTTCCATGGGCTTGAGTACAACATGTAGATTAAAAAGCATGTTCAGGGGTTCGAGGGTGTGTTAAGCACATGTGTGTTCTTGATGTTTTTTCCTTCCCTGCTTAAATGCTTTATTCTGCAGCATGTCCTGGTTTTATAATTATCCCTGGTTCATGACTTTCCGCAGAGAGATGACGAAGGAAAACAGAGCGCTGGTTCACAGAGTCTTGGTGCAAGGCAGGTCAGGTGCAGCTTAGACATAAAATGGGTATGATCGCACAGAAAGTAATAATCCATTTCCTTCATCATAGTATGCCTAAATCCAAAGGGTTCTCTCTGTGACCTTCTCTTTGAAGAAACATAACTTGCCAGGAATAAGTGAGCCTAAAATGGACCATTCCCTTGACATTGAACATTGAATTGACATTGAAATGTGTAAAGCTGCATTTTCTGCCATTTGTGATATTGACAAATAATTGAAGATCAGTAATCTCTCTTGTAAATAAAAGTAGAAGCAGCTTTCCAAACACATTGAGGGATTTCCCTGCACACTGTCAAACAGGTTGTACATTAGACGGTGTTTCGATTAGCAGGGATTAAGATCAAGAATCTGTGTTGCTTTTAGGCTATTTATTCTCATCAGTATAAATGAGGATAACATGAGGATTGGTGAGGTATTGGTGGTCTTAATGTTGTACACTCACACCAGTATCTGCAATGAGGAAGGAAAATCAAAAATCCAAAAAAAAAAAAAAAAAAAAAGGAAAACATTGAAAAATGAAGCTCCTTCTGCCATCCGTGTTTGCTGGCACATTCTTTTTAGTACCTGCTAATTTTCAGTAGCTTTCTGGACTGTATTCAGTGGCTTTCTGGCCTGCTGTTTCTCCTGGGGTTTCTCAAGGTCTCCTGTTCACCATGCCTTTTTGATCTTCAATTTGCTGCAAGTCCTTTGCTCCTCTTAGAAGTCCACCAGCATTGTTGCTGGCTCCTGCCTTTCTGTGTCTGTCCAGCAGCCTGGACACCCCTCCGTGCTCTCTGTGCTCGTTTATTCTCAGGGCAGGAGCAGCCGCTTCTTTGGCTCTATTTCCCCGCTGTAGCAGGTGCCTTACGGTAACCCAGTATCTCTAATGAGCTTGAGGGTTTGCAATTTAAGAGCATGTAAATATCTTGTAACTTGTTCTTAATCTGGCCATTGCTATTGTGAGCTACATAGTTATTATTTTGTGATTTAGACTTAAAAATTTTGCTTTTCTGCTACTACAATCTGTTTGCAAATTTTTGCTTTCCATAAGATCTCTTGTGGAAATGTCTTATGGTTTATACTCATCTTTTCAAGATATAGTGGTAGTTTGTTTTCGTTGACCTATCTTTCTGCACATGTTAGTGGAAGTCACCTAACTGATTGCGGCAGTGCAGGGTGAGGTGCTGGTTATACTTTGAGTGATACTCCCTTTTTAGAAGAAATTTCATTTTGGAAAAACATTCAGTGAAAAGCATAGAGCGTGCCTTTGAAATTCTGAGAGTGCCTGCACAGCTCTTAGCACTGAGTCCTTCCTTAGTGCAAAGCGCTGGCTCTCGTTTCCCTTGTTTCAGCAAGCAGTGAGGCAATCATGTTCTTACTTAGCTGCACAGTCTCCAGTCCAGTTTTTAAAATTCCACCGTTTGGCTCTGGTTGACTTATTATTTATCTGCTTATTATTATTTCAGGTGCTTTAAACACTCTGATAAACTCTATTTGGAAGCAGCAAGCTTTTCTCTTTGGTCTATTCTAGTTGGAGGTGAGAGTAAGATTAAGATCCTGAGGTCTTGTTTAGCCTTGTTTTTCTCACTATCTCTGGGTATCTGATTCAGAAGTGAATTGCTCTTTTTCCCTTTTTTTTTTTTTTTTTTCCTCTCTCTTCTCTCTCTCTTTTTCTCCAGGAGAATTTTAGTGCACTTTAATTGTTCTCTCCATAGTCATTAAGTTGTCATTTTGAAGCAGTAAATGCTGGCACATACCTGCATTCAAACCATTTAGAAACACTGGTTCCTGCTACTGTAGATCTGCATCTTTTTAACTTTGTAAGGAAAAAATGAAATATCACAAAATGAGGAGCGTCCTGTGAGAGATTAAGTGTTTAGTTTAACTCAACTGTGCTTGTCTCACAAATGGATCTGAGGCATCGAATGGGTGTTTAATTTAAAAACTGCTTTAAACAAAGTGCATATGAGAAGAACAGGGAAGTTAATAATCCTACAGCTGTGGTTTTGTCTCCGCTTTCTTTACATAGTGGGACTTGGGGCCAATAGACTGTTGGGTATAAAGAGCAATGGGCTTTGCCTGTGGTCAGGAAGCAAACAAGGGCTCCAATTCAAGTGGAGTCTGGAAATGAAGAGCAGCAGGAAATAAAAATGTGAGATGTGTTGGGGGCAGATGTGTTGAGCAACAGAGCAGCTCAGAGGCCATGGGGGTTACGGCTTTTCAGGCACGGTACCGAGTTCAGGTTTGCAGTCGCTCAAGAGGAAGGAAGCAGAATTTGGATAGGCCACCGGAGCAGGAGTAAGGAAATCTGGCGCTCTCATTAGGAAGTCTATGTGCACTTTTTAGGTTGGAAAGAGCAACCTAGCCTGTAGGCCTGAGCAATCTAAGCACTTACTGGTTTGACTTTCAGCAGCTTGATTGAAAATCGTCCTTTCAGCTTGCCTCATAAGTCATTTATTTATTTATTTATTTTCCTAAAAGGCGTCTCCAATGTTTGTTTAACTTGGTACCTGAGTGACTTGGTTTTCTGGAGGGCTAAATGACCGAGACTTTTCCTAGGATGGAAATTCCTTCGCTCCCCGGAAGATGGCAGCACACAGTTTGCTATCAGGAGAGACAAGACATTTGGAGATGGCAAATCTGCCAGTATTTTTAATAGAGCTCGTTTCTCTAAGCACATCTTGAGGGAGAAAAAAAAAATAGTACCAATATGGTGGAAGGGAAGAATTCTTACTCTGGAGAGGTCAGCCCTGGTTCATGTCTGTGGTGAAGGGATAAGTCATTTATGTCGTTTCCATAAACAATGTCTCGATTTTGACATTTGAAATTCTTCAAATGATATCTATAGGGAAAAAACACTTTAAGTTGGGAGGCTGAGACAGCTATTGGCTGCATTTATGTGATTTCCTCTCCCCCTAGATCTATCTAGAGAAATACAGTTAGATGTCACCTCTGCCTTGTAATCAGCACATCAAGAACCTATGTGGTTCAACAGCATTTAAGCTCAGTACTGTTATTTAATCCCTCACTGAATATCGACAGAGGAATTGTACTTTATCAATGTCTGTCACCTCCTCCAAGCTTCATTTAACTTATCTCTGCATTTAAAAAGCAAAATACTGACAGCAAAATTACCTCCCGCTTTCAAAATGCAGAAGCTTTATCTTGGGCATGGATGAAGAGATATCTCAAATAGAAATTTCTGTGTTGTTATCCCATTTAGCATCTGTAAACATGTTGTTTTCAGGCCTGGAACATTTTTTGTAGGCTTGTCTTTTGGAAAGAGTAACACAGGTCATGTCCACAGATAGATATTGCTTCCTTTGGTAAGGATGACTGCATAACTTTTAAGTTAGCAAAGCTTCTGCCAAAGACAAAAAGAAAAAAAAAAACCAACTAACATTTTACAAATAAGATGTTTGTTTGTTTGCTTGTTTTTCAAAATGGGAAACAAGCTAGTGCATCTCATATTTCTGGGAGAATCTTCAGGGGATACAAAAAATGTTGCTAGGTATCATACGCTATATTCTGCCAGCATACAGTGTAGTAACTATGTCTATGCTGTCAGCTAAAGTCAGTAGTGCCACATTAGAGCTTCTCAGTTTATGATTTTTGGGAAGAAATGTTTTATATAGAATGTTTAAAACGCATAGTGAGCCAAACCATTCTGCATGCTCACAGTCAATCACATCTCTTCAGAAGATTCTGGGATTACTGCATGGATGCCAGTCTGTTGTCTGTGGGCCCATTTATGTGTATGAATTCTACAACTGTGTCAGATTTATTTGGACCATGCAGTGTGCAGCTTGAGTTTAATACTTAAGTGAAACGATGGAGTTGCTGCAAATGAACTGCAGGCTGTGCTTCTGCAATGATTATATCTGCAATTCTGAGCATTCAGTAATCTTGACTCGAGGTGCTGAATCCCTGCATTGCACACTAAAACGCACTGCTGCTCCGGGACCATGGGACTGGCTGGTTGGTGAGGAGGCTGCCCGAGTCGCCACGTCATGGCCACCCTCATCTCCCAGCTCCTCCTCCCCTGTGGAGCAGCTCCATGCTTGCTGCTCCCCACTGCTGGGCAGCCTTTGCTGCCCGTGCCTCGGTCACTAACGCCACCCGCCTGCGTCCTTGACACCGCGGTGCTTTATGGCAGTGAGGAGAGATGCGTCATCTGGGACTCTGGGTACCAAGTGCATTTTTGACATTGAAACTGCCCGTGATTGTGGCGTACTTTAGGGCACAGCTTGAGAGTGCTCTGGCATTCCAGTAGGACTACTTTTGCTCCAGTTTGGAGAAATGACACTGGCTCATTCCCTGGGCTGTGGATGTTCTGACCATAGACTACAGACTCAGTGTGCCCATGCACTTGATGGCTTATTTCTATTATCTCAGCTATAAGATTTCCAAGAGTGCTATTTCTCTTTTCATCTTCAGCTTATCACTACTTACTGAGCCAATATTTTCATCCGGGTCAGATTTCTTGTCCTCATAGGCTTGCAGATTGATGGGTAGCTGAAGCTTCAGTTCTGCAGAGTGAACGATACTTTTCAGGCTTTAAGAGCTTCATCTAGAGAGTTGTTCTAATATAGTTCTGCAGGATATACTTCACAACCAGATGACTTTTAACAGAGATAGGAAGACATCAGAATTAGAACATAATTATTATTTTCCTACTGCAGCCTATGTATTGTTTTTAGGGGAGTGAATACTACCAGCATGAAATTCGTGCCTTTCAGTCCTTGCTGTCACTTGGGAATTGCGGATCTTTCTGTTCTATCTCAGAATAGCTGAAGTTCAGTGGTTCCTTTTAGATAAGTAGCGCCCTGCAATTTTTAATCAATAAGATGGTCTGTTCCATTAAATTTGTCTCGACTTTGTCTCAAGAGAAATGAGAATTAATCTCTTTAAAGGGATAACCTCTTCTTTTAGGGCTATCATTGTCTTTCTGATAATAATGATTGGTTATAGTCATTGAAGAGGATGTGTTTGTCCAACATAAAAAATATGTTTATCTGTAGGGGAAATAAATCACCAGAATGCTCAGTCTGCCAAGTTCAGTGTCATGATTTCATTGCAATTGATCTACTGGACTACTTGCTATCTGTTTAAAAAAATATATATATATATATATTTTTTTCTTTTACAGGCATCAGTGCAGTCAGTGCAACTCTTGGAAAAGGCCTCACTTATTGGCCCAAGCAAGAATATCTCTGTCCATGGTATTGCAATAGCTGTCCAACAGGCTTGAAATGTTTGTGATTCTGTCTTTCCATCAAGAAACTTTTTAACTGGTCTAATATCTGCTGCAATGGTGCAAGGCTGTGTTTGTGACAAAGCTGCTGACCTCAGTGTGCTGTAATTGTGTATCTAAAGATGCCCTGAACTTCACAGCATTTCTCTTAATGAAAGAGATTCTGTCCCTGTCTATTTTCCTCTCACACAATTTTCACTACAGGGGAAATTATACTTCCTACTTTGGTGGATGGAAAGCAGTTTTGTGGAGAAGGAATGTAGGGGGCCTGGTGGACAAGAGGTTGACCAGGAGGGGATCCTCCCGCTTTACTTAGGGGTGGTGAGGCCACATCTGGAGGGCTGTGTCCAGTTCTGGGCTCCCCTGTGCAAGAGAAACATGGAGCTCCTGGAGCTAGTCCAGTGGATGGACCATTCACCATCCTACTAGGATGATGAAGGGACTGGACATCTCTCATATGAGGAAAGGATGAAAGAGCCAGGGCCATTCATCCTGGAGAGGACTGGCATGGATTTTATCTATGCGCACCAAGTACCTGCAGGGAGGGCATCAAGAGGACCAGGCCAGACTCTTTGCAGTGGTGCTAAGCGATAGGACAAGAGGGAATCGTCACAAACTGAAGCAGAGGAAGCTCTACATAAATGTGATGAAAATCTTCTTGACTTTGAGGGCAAGTGCCTGGAACAGGTTGCCCAGAGAGGTTTTGCAGAGTCCTTCTCTGAAGATATTCAAAAGATGTCATGATACAACCCTGAGCATCATGTGCAAGGATAGGAGGAGATGGCACTAGATGATCTACATTGGTCCCTTCCAGCCTCAACCATTCTGTGTTTCCGTGATACTTCACATATCTGTCAACATAAAGGTTGATGGAAGTGAGCTAACTAATATGTGTCTGAATTTGTCATAGGGCGGAAATAACACAAAGTTGAAATATTCTAAATTCTGTATAGTAAGCACATCTATACTTTCCTATATAATAGCTACCTTTGAGGCCTGAAATACTTCTTCTAGAATATATTTAAAGTTTACTTAGCAGTGGTGAAGGGTTGTTGGGGACGAGTATCTTGCCCACCTGTCAGAAGTACTTAATTTTTGCTTCTGTAACAGGTATATAGGGAATAAGGTCATGTTCTAATGCTTGTTCTAAGTTCTGCATAGAATCAAGGAAGACAGGTAGGTCGCTCTGTAGGCTTCCAGATAGAGGCCCTGTTTCCCTAAGCTTTATTATCTAACCTGCATAGAAGTATAGTACGATACCTTTCTAGATAGGCAACACAGCCATGCATTACTGGGAGATTGTTTCACCGGGTGGAAATAAGACATTTAAGTTAATATTTAAAAAAAAGACTTTGTATTTTACCCAGGAGTGTTGAACTGTATGTGTTATACCTTGCATGTTAAGCAATTAAGATGTATTTTCCTTGAAATAACTGTTGAAACACCTTGTAAGAAAGCCTTTTTTTAAAATGTCATCTTTTCCCATAAGTAGGGGCTAGTAGGTGATGCACGTGCAGTCTAGGTTTCTGTAGTGCACAAAAGTTGCTTATAAATGCTAGATCCTTGTTTTATCATTTGTTTAATTTACATAACCACCATATGGCAACAGTCCATCTACCACATACTGGCTGTAACTAATTTTAACATTATTATTCATCTTTCTTCCAGCAACATAAGGAAAGAGCTTTCGCTGTTTTAAATTGTATACAGTACTTAGTGTGTAGTAAAACATTGTGTTCTCCTTAGATGCAAAGCAGTCTGATCAGTGCAGAGCTGTAAACAGGAAAACTGAATATAGAAAACCAGAAAACGGAACTAATTCCTGAATTACTTCTGTATCATTAGTGATATTTTCTTTTGATCGATGGTTATGGTCTCTGCTTATCTGTTGGGAATGAAGCAATGACTGCCCGTTGAGCAAAGTCATGTAAGCCAGGAATGGGCATCCAAATGGATGTTTAATAATGGAAAAAAACGATTGAAGGAATGAAAGACATTGAGCTGAACAGTCACTCTGTTTGAAAGAACAGAAGAGAAGCTAGCCAAGATCTAGCTTAGCTGACCGATCTATAAAATGTAGTTTCTAAGCCAAATCATTAAGCCTTGAAAGCCATCTATTAATCACTTTTTTTTTTTTTTTTTTTTTTTTGTCCTCTGTAGAGTGTAGCTCCAGAGTATGCACAGGAAATTGGAGAGTATAGGTAGCAGCTCTGGACTGAGTAAAGCCTGTGTGCTAATCCGAGGAGGGCAAATAAGAGAGCACAGCAACACGGTTATCTAATCAGCCAAAGACGGCGGCAAGTCATGGAGGAGAGATTGCTTTTAAAGGACACGGGACCTTCGCTTCTTCTTTTTTATTATGTAGGCAAGCTGAGAGTGATAGGGCTGAAAGGAACATTTGGAGTTTATCTGTACTCCAAAGCAGGGTCGACTCATTCCTTTTATCCTTCTGGGGGAAGGTTTGTCTGATCTCCTCTTCAGGCAATCCATTCCCGCATTTCATTATTCCTATCAATGAAAAATAATCCCTTGTGTTGATGTTAAAATTTAAGTCTAATCCTTTCCCCCTTCTCCTGGGTGGACACAGAGAACTAACTGTTCAATCCCTTCCTGCAGCAGCCTTTTATACGCTTGAGGGACATTATCATGTCATGTTAGTCTTCTGTTCCGTATATTCAAAGTATCACTGCTCAGTCTTTCCTCCAGGACATGTTCCTTGGGCCTTTGATTGCTCTTGCGGGTCTCCTCTGTGTTCCTCCCAGTTGGCCCACGTGGGTCGGTTTTGCAGGGGAAAGGTTCTTCTGGTGTTCTTGTTTTGGGAATAAGGCAGAATAAGGCTACCTACCTTGTAGCGCTGGCTAGAAGAAGTATTTTATGTGTTTTGCATGCTCTTTCTGGCTCTTTGGTGTGTGTACAATCCTGTTGGCACCTGTAGTGTTGTGATGTTAAGTTCAACTCCAATTCAAAACAGTTTCAGATCCTTTTCTGCAAAACTGATTGTAGCCAGCTGTTTCCTGTTCTGTATTAGTGTGGTTGACTTGATTCTCTAGTACCTTTTATTTGTCCCTGCTGGAATGCTTTCTGTTTTCTTTCCCTAAGCCTTATTTCCATTTTTGTCAAGATCATTTTGTTCTTTCCTAAACTTTCATTTTCTCCTAAGTTCTTGCCATCTGCAAATCTAATATGCATGCTCTCTTCCATCAGCTGAAGCATGAAGCAAGTACTGAAATGTATTGGAGCCAGGACAGACCCTTGGAGACCCCCACATAACAGTTCCTTCATTTTTGATGGTTACTCAAACATGGCAATGCTTGGAGATAGATGCAAACCTGCATTCCTAATCTGAGAATTTTCTGGCCACCAGATTGTCGTTTAATTTTCTCCTTGCTTCATCTATCTGCATTAATTAATTCTATTCACTTTAATTTGGGTAAATGTAAATAAACATGCCATCTAGAAGGATGCATAAGTTGATTTAAAAAAAAATATGATCACTAATTTTTAACATAATCTCAGCCTTTTTTCTTTCTGAGGACAAGAAAATTTGCTATTGCATATTGTTTAGGGGAGTTTGCAAAGAACAAGTTGGCTTATACAGGGGAAGAAAGGGAAGGAAAGACTGCGCTTGAAGAAAAAAAGAAACCTATAATTGAAATTGAAACTTAGTTAGCAACAGGACCTGCAGACTTAAAGACAGAGCAGCTTTCTTAAAGTGCAGATCTACTGGTGGTTTTTTTTTTTTTTTTTTTTTTTTTTTTTTAATCAGTACAGTCAAACACTGGGGCCTTACTAACCACATTTATGTTTTCCTTATAGCACAGCCCAATTGCCCATTATGACCTATGTTTTATATCATTGCCATTTGTTCTGGAACCTTTGACTCTAATATTTACTTTCTAAAGGAATCATCTGTCTAAGCAACATTTGCCGCCTTCTGATTCAATATCACAAGAAACTTTTACTCAATTTTGGTCAGTTAAGAGTTATTTGGATGATGGGAGGGAAATATCTTCTTAGGGAGTTTGCTGCTCTGCCTTTCTTCTTTTGCTGCCAGCCTTTTCATCATTCCCAACCTTCCTTTATCCTTCATTTTGCTTTTCCCTCTTCCCCTTGAATACGGTCCCTTGCTTTTCCTCTTCATTCTCTTTTATTTCTCCCTTCTACACCTGTCCTCTGTAAAGGAGGACATTTGGTGAGCGGGGGAGTGAGGAGACCCGTTTTCATTCAAAATATCTTCTATTTTCCACTCCTTTTCTTCTTTTACACTTACTGTTCCACTTAGGACAGCAGTGAAACCTACTAGTGTGAAAAAACTCCATCTTTTCTCATGCCGTGGGGGCACTACTGAGGGCAGTCCTTTTTCTGTTCCCAGAGTGTGTTATAGGACCCTGAATCAAACAAATTTTTAGGTGGATTTGTATAGAACTTTTTTTGATATTAAGCTCTCCTGCAAAAACTATTTTTTTTTTGCATCTGAAACAAGCCAAACTTTCCTTGAATAAAAATGAGAAAATTGAGTTTTGAAATAAAGAGAACTTAAGGTTCTTAGGCAAGACAGAAAGGAGAGGGAAAAAAAAAAACCACACATCAGTAATGATGCCCTTGCAGATGAGCCCTTGCTTTAACCAAGTCAGTGACCTGCTTAGTTGCTGCAAACTCTGTCCCTCTCCTCCATCCTAGGAAGCTCTTGTGTCCTCTCTGAGGCTTGGCTGGCTGCTTGCTGCTTCTTGTAACCTCCTTTTCCCATTCTGTGATTGCCTTGACCGATTTGTTAACTGAAGCATCCCTTAAGCACGATAAAGAACATCCAAAAGAATATTCTTCTCTCTGGGAGGTTTTAGCTGACTGACACCTTATTTTTAAGAAGAAGAAAAAAAAAGCAATTTAGGAAATAAAACAGAATCTGTTAAGTAGCATTTGAGAAAGAAGGATTGACTTCAATATTTGCTTAGAGAAAGGATATATGAAACTGGAAATGCACAGTGACTCTAGTATTTTGTTAGAAGGAAATTTCTAATGAAACAAGATGAATGAAAGCCAGGTTTCTGAATTTAACTACTCATCTGGGATTTTGGAAAAGAAGCCTAATAGTTAAGGCAGGGTATAATTTTACTTAAATGTCCCCAATGACAATAATGTTGTTGTTTATTTATGCCAGTGCCCACAATTTGCTGAACACTTTCCAAACGTTCAGCAAAAGACAGTCTGTGGTCTGAGAACTTTCTGGCTAAGGACAGAGAGGCAAGTTGATGGAGATTAGCTATATTTATTGAATTTCAAATAGGTAAAGAAGATGCTTTACTTATCCAGTACTGATGCAAACATCTGCAGAATCATAGAGCAGTTGAGTTTGGAAGGTATCTCTGGAGATCATCTAGTCCAACCACCCTCACAAGCAGGGTCACCTAGAGACAGGGTTTTTTTTTTTTTTTTTTTTCCCAAATTCAGAAAGCTTTGCCCATTGTCCTCTACCTGTAAATGTCAGGGCTGCACTTGTTTTGGGGTATCTCCTCCTTTGTGACTGCTCTAAATAATCTTTATTTCTTGGTATTGCAGGCCAGGTATCCTACTTCTCACTGCTCCTGTACTTCCTGGCCCCTTTCCAACATATCAGACCCTTTGGTTAGGTGGTGCTATTTCTTGCAAAAATGATTTGGTATGGAAGACAGCTGCTTGAACTGAACAGGGTCTGATCTTGTTCCTTTCCCAGCACCCACAGGCTTAGAACTAAGAATCACGTTGACCTTCTGCATAGTACAATCTGTAGGACATCATCTTGGAAATTCAGCGTTGAGTCTTAAGTTTGTTGCTGAACAGTACACCTTTTAGAAAGGTAAAGACTGCAAATTTTGAATGATTTGTGGTAATCCCATGTTATTTGTTCCAATGGGTAATTACCTGCTCTAAAAACTGTTACTTAATTTCTGATCGAAATTCATTTAGTTTCTGGTTCTCCTGTTGGATTTTCTTATACTTCTGTTGAACTAGTAAATTAAGGAAGTGTTTGCTCTCCAAGGCTGTTTTCAAACTATATCTTGAAGAAGTCTGACTCAAATCATTCTTACAGCTTTTTTATAGGATCTCTTGGCTTTCTTTATTTTTAAATATTGGCATTGGACTCAGCTTCCACTATTTGCATTACAATTTAAGCTGAGAGAAATATTGAGGTTTCAGATATTTCCTTTCCCAAAGCATAATAAAAAAGAGAAGATCTTAATTCTACAAGTGTAGATTCAGAAGTAATCTTGCAGGAAGTATCAAACATCTCAGTTTTGATCTTTTAATTTTTATTTTTTTTAATTTGATACGATGTTACCTAACATTTTAAATCAAATTAAATTTTAAAATGAAACATATGTAGTTAAAATACAGAAGCAGTGTTGTTGTAAGAAAGAACCTTTTCCATGTTTCCCCAAATGTATTTTTTTTTTTTAATTATTTCTACCTCATCATGAATATGTTAAATTTTCTGATGAAAAATATTTCAGAGAAGGAAATCTCCAATAGTTCTTCTCAATTTCAGGGTATACAGTCTCTCTACTTCTAGCAGATAGATTTTTTTATTCACAAATCTGAGAATCATAGTAGCCCTCCTAGTTGCCCAGTCATGCTGTGAGCCTATTTTTGTTTTGCAATTTCCCTTAAACTAGAGTCCTTCTCAGAGTCATTGAATTATAGGATACTGCTTTTCCATACCTGGATATTTGACCTATGCTCTCTGTTTAAATGGAAGTAGCATCTGTAGTACCTCAGTGTCTGTGTTTACTGACTCATTCCCGTTACTTAGCATGCCGCTAGAGTTTGTATTTGGCAGCAAAGATTCTTTTGTATTCTTTTGAATAATAAAGACATTTTACATTGCTGGATCAAGAACAGCAGCCCTGTGCAACACCATTTAAGAAACCTCCTGTTTGGTAACATATCAATCCAATTTCTATTTGAAATCTATTTCTTAAGAAACTGCAGCTGGAGGATGAAATAGAGAATTTTGTGAATTTTTCCATCCTATTTTTCCTGTAACGATATACTTATTTTCTACAGAACTTATCTTTTAAATAGAAAGTCCTGCAGCATGATATAAAATACCTTGTCAAAACCTATTATGTCAACATAATTACCTTCATCAACTAAACTTTTGATCTCTTCCCATGATGGCATTTGCGTGACAAAATCTGTTCTCCATAATCCTTACTGAATGGCATTAATTATGCTACCATTCTGTTTTTCAGCACAAACTGCATCCCTATCAGCCCTCCATCATTCTGTGTGAGATCAATGCAAGTCTATCACTTCAGGTCATCCTTTTTAACCTTCTTAATATCAAGTTAGCTTTTTTGTAGTAATTCTTTTTCCCCAATTATACCAATACTTGTTAAGAATCAATGTTAATCTTCTCCCAAACTTCCTTGCTTCTCGAAAAAGCTCAAGGGCAAAGCTCTTTTGATTCACAGGGAATGCTGAAGCTTTATGAACTGTTCACACAGCTCTAATTATTAGGTGCTGAGAAGCTATTTGGCAACTAGTTGTGTTGCGCTGTCTTGTACAGTGTAAGGAAATGTGGTTCAAGCGAAACTTTTCCAGGTTTGTGAAAACTTTATACTTGATTGACTGTAATTTGAAGAGAAGGATTAGTCTGTGACCTTTAACTTCCTAAAGTGATCTTGTCTAGACCACATGCAGTTGCCTCTCATGCTAATGTTAGCACTCGATTGATGGGCCAGACAAAAGGGTAAAGCAACATAAGAAAAGCAGCAGCGTGCAGGTCCCTGAGCATGGCCTGCAGCCAGGAGACAAGGGCTGTCCCATGTCCGTGTCTGCCAGCCTCCACGTCACTTCACATACTTTTCTTTCAGGTTGTTCTGTTTCCTTATCTGGTAAATGAAGGATAGCATCTATCCTTGGCTGGGAGATGCCAAGTGCCTCAGCTAAAAACATTATTTACAAATGATAGAGCTGCTTCATCAGATGGAGTTCTTCAGTCTGTGCAGGCTTGGGAGTCATGGCCTGGAGCTCTCCTTGTTTACCCTCTGAGGAGGAGTGGGTGACTATGTTTGTGCCTGGAGAACTGGGTGGAGGCCTGTCCTTCATAGTGTAGATGCACAGTTGGTTTGGAAAGAGAGCTTGATTTATTTAGAATTATATTAACATTTTTTATGCTTTGCATCCCCTCATTTCAACTGCCTTTGGCTTGACCTGTTGTAGCAAGTGACCTTTGTGGTGGTAAGTTGGGCTATTATCATTATTGTTTGAAATTTGAGGAATGATTGGTAAAATGATGACACTAAACTGTCACTAAAAAGATATCAACTAGCTGTTGGGCGTCTTGGACTTAACTGAGTTGTACCTGAGTAGAAGGGTTAATATGTAAAAGCCAACCAGCTGTTGCACTAGATGAATACATGGCAAAAATGCACAATGACTTTCAAGTTTTCCTATGTTTTTTTTATGAACCATACTTACAGTGCCTTCTTAATCTCCTCTGGGGTGAGGAGCTGGAATTTATGACTTATTTATATTCCAGGCAAGAAGGTCTGTTAGGTAAAATGAATACATTTTCAGACATAAATATCTGAGTCAGATCATATTTATTCTGTCATAGCTTCAATTCTTATACACCACAAACATTTTGATCAATTAGATACAAATTGAATGCCATTCTATGAATTTTCACACATAGAAATTGTTAGCTTCACTATGCCTAGGATATAAATGTTGAAATCTTCAAACATACAGTGTTTCTGAAGCACATGGGACTAAATTTTTATTTTAGTAAACGGATTCCCATTGAGGACAACATAAAAAAAAAAAGGCCGTAGGCTGGTTGGCTGGCCAAGTTCCTACTGATTTCAAACTGTCGTGTTGATGTCGTCTCTTTCCTCCTGTTTACATTTCCCAGTCACTAAAAATTAATGTCTTGCTTTTTGTTTTATAATGGGTTTGACTTCTGTGCGAGTCTCGTCTAGCAAATGTACCCAAGATCAGCCTGTTTGTCTGAAAACAAGACAAATTAATATTTTGGAGGGAAAAAAAAACATTTATAATATCATATTTGACTTCACTAACATGGACATTTATCTGTGAAGGAAATGTAAGATTCTTATGGTATTCGTTTTGTCAGAATATATTGAAGGCAATAGTAAGCAAGGCTCTACCTGTCTCACAGTGTTTAAAATGGATATATTATACTCTAGCCCTCATCTTCCCATTTTATGTTTGCTCTGGAATGATGTGTATCATCTGGTTTGAGAGTATATTCATTCTCAATATCATTGTTGGGGGGCTGCCAAACTTCTCCATCATGAGTCCAGAGCAGGCAGCGTACTGGGATAATCACCCAGTGCCACTGCTGTGTAGATGCCTTTTTTTCTGCTAGCAAATCTGATCAACTGGACTTTTACTCAAGAACTAATTATTTTTCTCAGAAACATTCATGGATCGATTTCTTTATTGATATAGCTGTGAAATCATATACGATATGTTAGACCCACACAAGGGAAATAACTTTCTCCAAAAAGGTAGGAGCTATATGTAATATCGCTTTCTTGTGCCCTCATTTCCCAATAGCTTTACAATATGCACCTTCAGAACTAGGTCTGTGCTTGGCTCTACCATGATATTTTCTTATTGTTAAAAAAAGCATATAGGAAATCTCACGTGTTCTCTGCTCATGTTCTCATGTGTTCTCAACTCTAGATAATTTGTCAGTATTTACTGCTACCAGCAGTATCTTTTTTCTTCTTGGTGTACCATAGACTGGAGGCAAGTTGCAAGATTTGCATGCTATAACATGAGGTTTGGTCATTATGTAGGCTTATTTCATTTTCTTAAACCAAGGTATATAGCTCTTCCTTTGAGCCTACAGGGTTAGCTCCTGGCTTCCTACTGCCACTCCAGCTGCTGAGGACTGCTCTGTTCTTAAATTCTAAAGTATTGGTAAAACCAATAGTTATTATTCAAACAAGTAGTACCAGCAGATTAAAACATGCTCTTTTAGCAAAGTAATTTCTCAAAGAAAGTATGTTAACGCATACAAATGTAATAACCTAAGGCTTATTTTAAGTTTCTAATAACTCTTATGTGCTCTAAATAGTCATTGAGCAGTGTTATTTTGAAGGGGTAGTTAAGAAAAATCCTTAAGCAAACTTAAAATATACAAATAAAAGATTGGAGTGTCTCTATTAGCTGTTCATTTAATCCCAAAACTAAAATTGACTCCACTTGGGAAAAGGTTTAAAAATTATCTAAATTAACCTAATTAGTTTTCTAGAGATTTCAAATTAAATTGTAAAAGGTATATTCTTAAGTGGCAAATACAAAATTAAATTCTATTTTATTTTAATAAATGTATGTATTTTTAAATTTTGATATACTTTAATTAAATTCTTTCGCGGTTGGTGTGACACAACTTTAAATTTTACAGCTTGGAAACAGAAGCTTTTCAGAATCCTGATGAGATGCACTAGTCAAACAATCCTCTCTAAGTCTGCAATTACAAACATTAGAAACAGGATTTTAATGCTTAAATTATTTAATTCATAGGATATATCCGCAGTACATGGAGAAACCTACATCCAAATTCACTTCCCCCTGGGATTCTCCATATGCACACAAACATCAGAAGATTTCTAGAAGCAGATGTTTTGGCTGCTGTGAGTGTGTGCAACTGAGAAGTCACCTAGGCTCTATGGCTGACGCTGGCAACACAAATTGCTGGTGCCAAGGAAGGCTGTGGAGCAGGAGACTGAAGGGAGCTGGGAAGGGACAACCCCCTGCTGACTCTGTCACCAGGAAAACTGTGCCTGAAACAGCAGCAAAGACCTTGGTTCCAGCCTCCTCCCAGAGAGCAGGTTGGCTTCGTGTGTCTGGGCAGGTGTGGGCACAGACATCTAAAGCTAGTGTCAGTCTGTGCTGCTTCCCTAAAACTCCCCTGTGGCTGATGGAGATGCAGGCTGGGTTTAAATACAAGTACAGAGTCCATAACTTTTTAATAGTAATTTCGTTACGTGTTTAAGATTATTTCTAGCCCAAATTTCTTGAACAACAGGGGAAAAACTCACAGCAAATAGAAATCCTTTGATATAACATTAAATAATATAATTAATAAGAACTTTTTGATGACTGATAACTTTTTAGTAAAACAGTATTTGATAAGACCAAAAGTTATGGGCTATGTAAACCTGGCAGTGTGGCAGAATGGAATGTGACTACAGACTTGCAGCTATTACTTCCATGGACAGCATCTAGCAGCTAGCCACAGGACTAGTAAAGATCTGACTGCAAAAAACCTGATTCCTCACAAGACTGAAACTCAGGTTTCATGAAATGATATAAAACATTCTTTTTTCTGTTTGATAAAACATATAGGTATTTGGTAAACCTCAACACATATAATATCCAGATGAAATATATGTATTAATGACTGAAACTGAAAATCTTGACTATTTCTCAATGCTTGTGGAGAATTTCTGCAGCTGGCTTGTTGAAGGCGTAGGACCCTAAGCAGCAGGAAATGTAGGCAATTTTGCTACAGACCTCTGAGATGCCTGAAAAGGTCTAAGTACCCCTGCTGTGTCATCTGTCTGGACTCGTTCTTGCATGCAGTCTCTGGCCCAATGCATATTTATCAGTCTGAAGAGGAAGCATTTACAGAAGAGGAGAAGATATGTAGAGCAAGCAGTGAAGCACAAGAGGAAGGGATCCATAAAGTGTCACAGTGGGCCCCAAGGGCTGCTCCAAGTTTTTCCTCGGCTAGCCTGGTTCTGAGGTCTAAATGCCCAGCAGGAACTGGAGCACAGATCTGAAGACTGTCTCTCAGCTTCATCTCAAGGGAAGATACAGTTGGGTTTGTTCCAAGAAATCTCTGTGGTACAAGCTGAAGTGCGGTAAATACGGATGAAATGAAGCCTTGTTTCAACATAGCACTCTGATCCAAACTAAAATGCAAATTTGGACATGTGCAATGGAATCAGTCTTGGAATTTGCTTGCAACTATAGTAGTTTCTTATTGTCTGGAAGTGCTGGTTTGAATCATTGGTTGCAATGAGTCAGAGGACTTGTGTGTGTATTTCTGTCTTGGCAAATGAATAACCTAGCTACAAGCCTGCAGCAGGGGTCTAATCCCACCTGTTCCTCCTTTGCATATCTGCTACCCTCCATTTTCAATGGTTTTTTAATTTTTTTTTGTTGAAAAGAACAAACAAACAAAAAAGAGAATTCAGCAATGAAAAAAAAAAGTAAGAAAAGAAGGGAGGGATGTTGTGCCTGATCCCAAATTACTTATTTTAATTTGATTTCATTCAGATACATGATGTATTTAATCACCCTGTCTCTCTGTTCACATGTTTGCTTGCTACCTACCCAGATAAATTTTAGCCTATGGACTGTTTCAACTCAATTGTCTCCAATGATGGAAATCTAAAGATACTATGTTCCTCAGGAAATATTTTATAAGCTGGTGGTTGAATACTCTTACCTATTAATAAATAGCTCTTAACTCAGTAAATATTAATAAATACTCTTAGTTCAGCAAAGCTGTTAAAGCTTTACTGAGCAAAAGGTTTCTCTGCGTATTAAAAATATTCTTATTCCATTTTATTTGCTCCTGTCCAGTCAACATGTGTGTATCCTCATGCAAGCTAGCATAACATACTTTTTTTTTTTTTTTTGTTAGATGCAGAAGCATGGATATTGAGAGCTTACACTGATGAGAAGCATGAAGGCAATTTAGGCATGAAGGCAATTTAGGGCATGGAAATATTAAGGAACGCATACATTTTACATCAAGGTTACATCCTCAAACACTTTTTATAAATATATGGAAATTAGAATATTTTTTACTTTAGTAAAAGTAAATCAATAAATTTCATTTATCCATTAAAACAAAACAGCCCTTGTTAAGCCCCTATAGACAACTGAATGCCCAAGGCAGGGACAAATGGAGCCTTCCTATAGTTCTCCCACTTCATTTTCTGCCCTTGAGCTTATGTTCTCCTTACGGTGGTTTTGAACCCATGCTAATGAAAAGCCCACCCAGGACTGTCTCTCTCATTACTAAATGCAAGTTGAATTAAAATGTAACAGGAAATATTTCAGCATCCAACACTGTACTATAGCAGATGTATTTCATATCAAACATCTCCATGCCTGTTGCCAGTCACAACATTGCTCATTAAGATGACCAATGAGGTGACAGTTAAGAACTGTAAATATTTCTGCCATAGACATGTTCCTGCTCAGTGTCTGTAACAAACCTTCTCTTAATTATACCATTAGTGATTACCAGTCTTTAGTCCAGAGTTAAGCAATGAAGCAATAAAGCAAGAATCATTAACATTAATACCTGACAAAGTAGCTTTTAGATGTCCCAGGTGATTTTTTAAAGACAAGAAAATGCCAGTATCATAAGAATATGTTGCAACTGGTCTTTCTTGATTAAAATAGTGTAGTGGCATTGATTGTTTGGTACTTTAAGCAGCATTTAAATAATGATGGGATTTATTAAGATCATTTTACCATTGATAAATGAAGGTAATTCCAGAGCTGGAGACTTAGAGCAGAACACTAGATGAATATTACATCACTGTAGACTTAATCTTCCTCCCAATAATGCTAATTAAAAGTTCTTTCTTGTTTCAGTAGCATGGAATCTATGGAAAATATAGTCACATACACATTTTAAGACTCTGTAATGCACTGTATTACAGTATTAAAATACTGTATTACTGTATCAAAAAACCCTCATTGTCTTAATTTATGCATGTAAGACAGAATCACATGAATTAACTACAGCTGGTGAAATTTAGCTGCCATAATTTTTTTTTCAAAATTATGCTATGAATTAAACTAGGCCTTAATTAGTTTTGAGATATATTTATCTTAGAACTTCAGTCCTTCAGCTCTGGCCCCCAAGGGAGTCCTGGGCCAGTTTTCAAGATCATAACCTAAATCCCACAGGCTGTGTCTATATTAACAATTAGTGAGCTACAGAGCAGATCCATAGAGCAAAGCAGTTGATCCAAAGTCTGCACTATGCATGCTTGAAGGATCGCTTCAGAATAGCTGGGATTTGGTCTGTTAGCATTTGCAGCCCTTCAGGTGCACTCCTGGAATGTGACCTCCAGGTTAATTTCCCATGAGAGGAGTTAGTCCATGTGCCCCAAGGCTGCTCTGCTATGGTAGCCAAAGCACCCAGTAAAGAGGAAAACTAGGAGATTTACTTCAAAAGTGTGCTCATGATCCAAGCTGAAATGTTAGTGTAAACTCCCCCACAGAATACCATATGGATGTAAAAAGTCATCATATGCAATTCTTAGGCTGCAGCTCTAGTCTGCATCATTTACATGTGAAAGTAAAGCAGAGAGATGGGAAAACAATCTTGTCCATTCCTTTACTCACAGGTTGATTGCTTAATTTCCTATCATTATTGATTACTTTCTTATCAATTGATTTATTTTTAAATAAAGGGAGTTGCAGAATTATTTCTTTATAAAGGTAAAATTTCTTGATAAATTCAAAATATTTTTTTCTGAGGCCTTTTCACTTTTACCTACTAGGCACATAATAGATCTCCCATTAATGGGAGCATTTGTCAGCAGCTCACTGAGAAGAGAGAGAAGTAAGGAATCTTCAGCACTGGAATATTTCCTGCCATCAGAACAGACTTAATGAACAGGTTAGCTGGCCATAAATAGGTGGAGTATGTTTTCATAACTCCTGAGTGACCTGTGTAGACATCCTTACTGCTGTCTTTACTATCTCCATCTTCCTATGCTCCAGTGGTGGGTATGTCTCATCTCACTTTGATCACCTACAACGCAGACATTTACATCTAAGCTAGTTGTCTAGACTCTTTTTATAGTCTACGGGGGGAAAAAAAAAAAGACACTTCTTGGGCATGATTCGCATATTCTATTTAGACATCCATGGTAATATCAGATGACTCACTCCCTGGAAAGTAGCTATTTCCTTCCATTTATTTATTTATTTATTTTCCATTTACTGAGGAGCCTAGAGGAATAATTTCGACAAAGGAATTTACATTTTAAATGTTTGAGAATCTACTTTGAAGACCTACATATTTTACCCACTTAAGAAAATTCACCTCCATTTTAATCTGTCTTCTGACTAAGACCCCAACAATACATTTACTTCATTCTTAAGGAACAATTTCAGAAAACAGCAGTAGCTATTACGGCATTTTCACCTGCTTTCTCTTAGGTTATGGATCGCTTGCCTGGGCACAGGAAGGGACACTATAATCTACTGAACATTATTCTTGTGAGTTTATGTATCTGCTGAGACAGAAACCTCGGGCTGAATGTGAAGCTACACTTATATCCACGATCTATATGGACACTGTACGAGTAGTAGGGTTTAAAGGTAATTCTCAGAGCTTTCTCTTGCAACATTTAAACTTGATCACATTTAAACAAAGCATTTTATTACATCAAAGGGATCTTCATTCATGATTTTGATGATTCCCAGAGTTGCAATTCTATTGCTTCAGCAATAATCCACAGAACTAAATGTTTGACTGTGTAGTGTGATACCTTGAACTCTAGATGACAGAGTTGTGGTTTGGTTTCTTGCTCTCTGATAGGCTGTATTAAAAGTATCATCTAGTTTTCCTTACACTGAGCCTTGAGTGTATTTTAACCAGGAAAAAATGCAGGTTTTTGTGCAAACCTGGTTTAGCAAACTGCCTTCTGACAAACACTGCTGTCTGCAAAAATAGTGAAAACAACAGACCTGATGATCAGCTGTTTACAAGCTCTGCTAACTTCAGAGGATTTTGCCAGTAGCCTACAAAATGGCTGGAAGAAGGAGGAGCAGGATCAGCTCCACCTGTCATTTGGTAAGTGACGTTTTGCATGCAAAGAACTTCTTTGAAGGATACAGTATGAAGATTTCTACATCTAAAGCAGCTGTGTCAACTGGCTTTCATTTAAGAGGAAAGGTTATGGCTTGCATGTTGGAAAGGTACTGAAAAGGTACAGGCTTTATTTCCTGATTTAAAAACCTTTGTTGTACCTCACCTCAAAGATATCTGCATTTCCAGGGCTTGAAAAATAATTACTGTATATAGCTTTTAATCATTTTCAGTAAAATGGTTTAGAATGAAAGACGCTCTTAAACATGGCTTCATCAGTGAAGGACAATGTGAGATACTAAGTTTTCTGAAGCTGCAGAACTTGATACAGATATAGATAGATACTAAATCAATTATATGTATAAAACTACACAGCCATTATCCTAAAGGACATGTTAGTGGAGAGTGTCCCCATTATAAAGATGTAACAGTGCATAATTCCCTTTGTGGGCATTGTAATTTTGAGTTAATTAGGATTGAGTCTCTCTTCTCTTTTGCAAATATCATCTTGCTTTACAACAATCTCTACTGACTTCAATGTTCTGACTTGTGAGCGAATTTTACCAGTTCATTGCCCGCTTGTATTTTGGGAACACTTTATTTATAAATAACCTATTTCTTCATATATATTTGGTATGAATCTACCGTCATCTAACTTCTGAATCAGTCTTCTCCAGAATTCAGTCATGTTGAGAAGCATGTTCCTAAACTGTGTGTTAAGAAAATGTATCAAGTTTTATGGCAGTGTTCAAGAAGGAGTGTTTCACTGCCACAATCATCAGGGTATGATGTTATGGCATTCATGGACATAGACCAGATCTGTGTAGGAGCCATAGGCCTTGACTGCTCCTAGGGCTTGGTTGCCTGCTGCTGTGATGCAAATGTGTGACTTTGGACCAGCCTGCTGAGGAGAGAGTCTTGCAAGAAAGCTCTAAGAAATCTCCTCAGATGCTCCCCAGCACCACTAGGGAGCTTTTTTTCAGCTCCAGACTCACTTTTTGTCCTTTCCTGAGCTATTGTAGCCATGCCGTGCCTGGCGATGTGCATCTCTGATTCAGATCCTGATGCTCCCACTTGATCTTCCGCTCAAACATCAAGTCTGGCATCACCGGGCTGTGGTATAGCCCTGGTTTTGGCCACCTGACCTGCCAGTGACCTACTGTCACCTCTTGTCCTCTGTCCGTTGTAGGACTTGGGGAGGTCCTGCCTGCTTTGCCCTCACCCTTGGCTCCCAGCTCGCCCTCCCTGGAAGAGCAGCTCACTGTTCCTGCTCCTGAACAGTATGTAGAGATTCTGAAAAAAAAAATAATAATTTTTATAGAATGGTAAGTTGTGCATTGTTGCTCTTTCCAGCTGAGAGACACTCTGCAGCTGTTAAAATCTTCTAAAATATTGGAGTTAATGTTTGTAAATTAGCTACTAAAAATACCCTGTTTCTGAAAATACTTTCCCTGGAAACACAACGCTACCTTTCCTATATGATACCTAACTTTCTTTTTTTTTAATATATTCTAAGATTTGACACGTCTTGTTCACTGCTGGAAAGTTTGCTTGAAATAAGTCACAACTGGGCCTTCCCAAGATATATTCTATTTTACAGATGATTGCACACTTTCTCTGGCTTCCAGATAACACTTGTTTGTCATAGTTACTGCTATGAAATGCCATTTCTCCCTCTTTTTTCTCTATTCTCTACCTTTTGTAAAGAAGCATTAGCCTTAGAATGTCAAGTGAGTTCTCTTTTAGTAATTATATTTCTTGAAAATTTCAAACTCACATGTATTCTAAAATGTAATTCAGAACCCAATATTCAATGTCACCTTTAAGGAAATCGTTGACTTCATGCTTCTGTATTCCTTAGTGACTATTAATCAGCAGACTTTTGCCTAAAAGTGATTATTCAAGTGGTTTTATTGTCTCAGTAGTTTTAATCCCTGTGTTTGACTAACCCCAGAAGTTGTATTTCATCACTTGGATGATAGTATATATAAAAAAAAATCCTCATGGGAGAAACAGTGTTTCCTACTTGGCACCATCTCAAAGATACAAAAATCACCCCCTTTCAGATTTCACTGATGTCTATGCATGTGCATGTGTTTACGGAATAGCGCCTTTGGCATGAATTGATCAGTCAAAATCACTTCCTTGGATACTTGGAGGAATGTCTCCTCCACAGAAGGAAAAATAGAGGCATAGAGTAACTGAAGGAGGATATATTTGGTTTTGGCATTAAGAATAGCTAGAACTGAAATCTCTCAGGCTATGTCTCTAGGGTCCTGACATTTTAGTGTGGTCCTGAGTCCATGCCAGCATCCAGACCTGTCAGATGCTTCCTCTGAAAATTAGGACTTCTCACTCAAATAAGGGTGTTAAGAGAATTTAAGACCTCCTTTAAGACAGCTTGCTCTGCAGAAATGGATTTCTTCTATCCTGAGTTAGTTGTGCAAGTAGTCGATGTCACCAGTTCTGACATAAGTCTTCTGTACAAACTGACATTAGCTGCTGTTGAGGTTGAATCAGAAAGAATTCTTTTGAAGAATGATGGATATATTTTGCCTCTCTTTTGTGCCATATATCTTCATGAAATAAGACTATTTTCCTGTAAAGCTTTCTCCATTCTCCTTCCCTTCCTTTTTCCCTTCCCTTTCCTCTTCCCTTTCCCCTTCCCCTTCCTTTTTTCCTTTTTCCATTTTCCTTTTCTCCAGGAATAAATATCTTCCATGCTCATATTTACTCAAAACACAGCACACATTGATTAATTATGCATATTTATCATAAGCCGGCCTAAAAGTCTTTGTTCTACTCAGTGTAGACACAAATAACAAAATATAGTAACTATATTCCCCAGTTTGTGCCTAGAAAAGATGTGGCTGAGAGAGAGAGAAGGGCAATATGGGCAAGCTAGAACACATCAGAGGTTTCCTTTCCATATCCAGCTGCAAGGTACACACAGTGGTAGAAGCATCAGCTGTGCCCAAAGAATCATGCTTATTTTTGTTGCACTTTATTTGAAACTCCTCTAATTTCAAAGTCTAAATAAAGATTATGCATTGCTCGTTTTCCTGATACAGGTTAGCGAAAACCCTTTCTTTAAGATGGAGCACTGCTCATGCTCTAACATGGGGTTAACTCATGAGACTATATTCCAGATTTCTAGAACAGAACCATTGAAACCACAGCTCCTCCCTCTTCTCTGAACAGGGAAGGGTTTTGGAAAAAGTAAATGCAAAAATAAGTTAATAAATTCTGCCCAAGACCTGGCTCACTTCCCTGTGCCATTTTCCAAGAGTAAAAGAAGAAACCATTAGAGGATCAAAAGACTCATCAGATATTGTCAGAGCCCTCTGGCTTGCCTGGGACAGGCCTTTAACACCGAAATTCAAACACCACCATGTAACCAAAGTGACTGTGTCAGCACTGGTTGCATGTGTTAAATCGTAAAGGAGTTTTCCTCCTTCCAGCATTGCTATAAAAAAACAAGTAAGAAAACTCTGGCCAAAGCAATGCAAAACTTTCCCGGTTATTATAGAGGGCAGAGTTTGGAGAAGTTTGAAATGAAAAAAAAAAAAGGAAAGAAAAAAAAAAGGTTTAATGAGCCTGATGAGCGTGGCCACGGGCTGCCTGCACTGGGGTCCTCTCGCACTCCTCGGCCCTGCTCGGCCCTGGAGCCGAACCGAACCGAGCGGATCGGGGCGGTGCAGTTGCAGGCAGCGCCCTCGAGGTGGAACCTTCGCACCGAGGCAGAGCCGGGCCGCGGAGCCGCCGCGCCCGCGCTGCCCGCGCTGCCTCCCGGGCGCGAGGGGGCCGGGGCTGCCCCGGCGGGGAGCCGAGCAAGGGCCTCTCTGCCCCGCGCTGCAAACGGAGCGGCGGCACCGCGACGGCGGGGGGCTCCTATCGGGAGAGCAGCAAACTCTTCCAGACTGTTCCAGTAAGCGACTCCCGGCTGGGTCCCCCTGGGTGGCCCTGGCTCCGGGGGATTTGTCTTGGTGCCTAAGGGAAACAAACAAACAAAACAGCAGGGAAGCCCTTCATCCGACATCAAAGCTGGGAGCCGAAATAGGGCATGAGAATAAACGCGTCGGGAAAGCTCCCCGATACATGGATCCAGTGAGGAGGGCGATCGCTGCCAGCTCTCGGCGGGACGGGAATGCAGTCCTCGGCACCCCGGGCCCTGCTCTCCCCAGGGAGGTCGTGTTGAGCGCCCCGGGCCCCGACAGCCCTTGAGCTTTAGCTGGCTTTTTCTGCCCATACCCGCGCGGTGCAGCCGCTCGCCCGGCGGAGAGGCCGGAGGAGGTGCCGGGGCTGCGAGCCCGGCGGGCTCCTGGGCACCGCACGGAGCCGGCTCCGCGCCGCCGCCTTCAGCACCGCGAACAGCTACAAGTGGGGCCGCGATGCGCGGAAACGGGGCCCCGCGCCGCCTTGCGCCGCCCCGCGCAGCTCCGCGCTGCTCCGCGCGGCTCCGCGCGGCTCCGCGCGGCTCCGCGCCGCCCCGCGCCGCCCCGCGCCGCCGGGGCCGGGTCGCGGTAAAGGGCGGGCGGGCGGCGGCGCTGCCGGCGGGGCCGCTCCGCGGGCGCGGGCGCGGGGCGGGGGCCTGGCCGTGTGTCCGCCCTTGCGATTGAGCGGCGAGGCGGGCGAGTATCGTCACAGGGGCTGAGCCACGAGTCCCAAAAAGTTTTTTTTTTTTTTTTTTTTTTTTTTTTTTTTTTTTTTGAAGAGGGGGAGGAGGAAGAAGGAAGGAGACGGTGGGGAAGGTTTGGCTTGGCTAGACTGCGAGTGTTATGCAGCACTATTGAAATCGCACTCCTAGGTACCTGTCCCAGGCTGAGCTCATGCGTATCGAGCTGACGCTCCAGGGGGAAGCTATTTGAGACAGAAATTACCTCATGCTATTCCCGACCGGCTCCTGGTATTAATTCCAGTGACCTCTACAGTAATATGGATATGCAACTATCTCCGATCAAGGTATTTGTGTGTGTGTGTGCGTGTGTATTTCCTCCAGTTCTTATTTTAAGGGGACTTGAGTGCACAAATAATGCAAGTTTTGCCTCAGTTGCCGTCTTGGGGCTGGGCAGTCTCTCCTCCTGCTTTGCGGCGCTGGGAGCTTTTGCTCATTGCTTTAATTATTTATCATTTTTATTGTCGATATCCTCCCCCAATCAGCTCCAACGAAAGAGATCGCGGGCTCGGTGCCGTCATAGCAGCAACAAGAAAGGGAGGATGTCGGTGCTCCCGATCTGCTCCTTGTCTCCTTAAGTGGGTGCTATCCCCCTATTGCCCCCCGCGCTCCCGCCGTCCCTCCCGGGTTGCCCTGGGGGGTTGCTCAGGGGGTTGCCCTGAGCTTTCCGCCGTCCTCCTCGCGTTTCTTTAGCCGAGGGGAAGAGGTGGCGAGGGTCTTAGGGGGCGCAGGGCGAGCCCTGTTTGCCACCAGCAACTTCGCGCTGGGCTCCGGGGCCGGACGAGCTGCAGCGGCCGCCGGGGTCGGTACCGGGGCCGCTGCCGGCTCCTCTCGGCCAGCTCCGCGGGTCCCGGCGGGTGCACAAGGAAGGGGAAACCCCGGCGGCCCCCTGGGATTTCCTTGCCCGGGTAGGAGGGCGAGGGCCCGCGGGGAGTGTTCGCGGCCGCCGGCGCGGAGCAGCGCTCCCCCAGCGCGGGGCGTGTGTTTTGTTGCGGGAATCCTGAATGTCGGCGAGGGAATGCACAGCACAGTGAAAAAAAATAATAAAAAATCCCAAGTAATAAAAATCGACCGCTGACCCAAAGTGCATGCAAATCCGACATTGGCATTTTGGAGTTTGCAAGCTTCTGACCTCTGGGACCGGGGATTCATTAAAAGAGTCTTAGGTTTTCATTGAGGGGAACCCAAGCGCATTAAAGCTGACCGTTCGGCGGGCGGAGAGGCAGGAATCACCGGCGGCCCTAACTACAAGGCGATGCCGGCGTGCGTGGGGCGCGGGCGGGAAGCGGGCAGCCCGGTACCTCCGAACGCGCTCGGGCTCCTAGGCGCAAGGAGCGCGGCCGCGGAGCGAGCCGGGCTGAGCTGTGCCGGGGTCGCTCAGCGCCAGACGGCAGCCGGGGCAGGGATGAGCCTGGGAGGAGGCAGGAAAGAGGAGCTCGCCGGAGCGCAGAACAATAGGGGGCTCCCTAAGAGGGAGGAACGCCGCGGTGATGGGCGACGGTCGCGAGGAACGCGGCGCGCTGGGCGCCCCTGCGCGGGCGCGGAGCGGGGCCCCCCGCGGGCAGCGCAGGGCTCCGCGCACCGACCGCTCCTCCGGTGCCGCCTGCATCGGCCGGGCGGGAGGAGGGCAGGGTGAAAACCCAGAACAAGAGCGAAAAGGCTCTCCGGGCTGCCTGGGGAAAGCCGCTTGATGGTCGCTTGCTGGAGGAGAGGCGAAACCAGCTCTTACGGTGTTGCATTCATGCGGTTTATTCAGCTGTGAGACCAGAGAAGGGCAGGGTTGATGCTGTTTCCCACTGAAAAATGTAAGCTTCTATTAGCCTAACCGTTGCTGAAGGACCTGAGCTGTTTTAGCAGGGTAGCTAGTCTGGCAGACGGATATTTTGGGAGATGGTAGAAAGTGAAGGCAGGAGCTCCAGTGTATTTGAAAAGCGGCTGATGAGTCTGAGTGGAAATATTTCACACTAGGACAAAATAGTTCCTGTAAACAAGATGCTAAGGGTGACTTGCCTTGAAGTCCTGTTTTTTTCTGTATAGGAGGCTGCCCAGCTGCAAGGGCACAGCAGATGATTACAGAAGAGCTGAGGTAGATAGGGCAACTTATGTGAGTGAAGAATCTCTCTCCAGGTTAGGAGTTGTGATGTCAAGGCCTAAGGTTTTCTAGATTCCCTTCCGTTGTCAGCAAAACCCGTTAATCTTCTGTATGTTTCAAGTTATTGTGTCCAAGTGGCAACTATTTACCTGTTCAACTGAGCTATTTGTTCATCGCTGAATGTTGTGGATGAAAAAGAGACAGCTTTTAAGTATGGTAAAATGAATATTAGCAAGACGCAATCTTTATATGATAGTCTTGAAATATGATATCAGCAGTAAGAATTGAGAATATAGACATTTTTGCATTTTTTCCCCCCCAGAAGTTATGAATGGAAGTTGCTGTTTTTTTGTCCCAGTTCGATGAAACCAGACCACTTTTGTGTTATGTGGACAATCTGACTGGTGTTTGGAAAAAAAAAAAAAAAAAGTGTCTGGCTGGCAACTTCAGTTAAAAATGTTCCATGAAGTTCAGTGAACAGATTTTCCTGTTTGCAGTGCAGAGAATGCTATTTTCTCCTGCAGCTGTCTGCAATCATAAGATTCTTTTTAACAATATTTCCAGGTGAATGTGCCGAATCTTCCAATAATTTCAGCTATGAGTTTACTGTTAACTGAAGATTGCTCTTTCAGGAGTTTTGCTACCAAAATAAAGATTTATATAGCACTTTCAGCCCATTATTTAGAGTTCATTAACATGCAGACCTCCCATAATGAGGCCATCTCCCAGTGGAGTAAGTCTGTGGCTGGAATCATAGCTGGATTTGGTGCGTGCTGAGACGTCCAACCCTGCAGTGTCATGCTAAGGTACCAGACCTTGAGTACCAACTGACTTCTAGGGCTCAGTGCTTGTTAAAGGGAGAAATTTAAGAAGCAAATGGTTCATCCAGAGAGAATTTTCCATTGCTTCTGTCTTGCAGCATCCCATCTCCTGAGGTCTAAAATTAAAGCTATTTTACAGCAGAACGAGTGGAGCAATGTGCTGAAATCCTTATTTTAAAAATAGTAGTATGCTCTGATAGTACAAGGTATTTTTAGTGAATTTAAACCAAGAAAGGCGTATATTTCAAGGTGACTAGAAGAGAGTCTTGGTGCTGCACTTCTTGAACTTGTAAGACCCTGTGCCTGGGAAATGTGTGAATTTCTTCAGTGAAGTTTTATGTCTAGTGAGCCCTAGCTGCTACAGTGGGAAAGCTGTAGCTTGAGAATGCATTTGCATTAATTCAGACTTTTATGATCAATTTGGAAAGGATAGTGTTTTCGTTTGAAATAAATCTCTGAACATGAGGAAATATCATTCTGACTTTATAGCCTGGAAGCCCATGCTTTTTTACTAAAATTCATTGATAAAAATGGAATTCATCTAGATCAGATGCTTTCTACTTAGCTACAGAGGCTTATAGTATTCTGTAACAGTTAATATATAAAAAGTGTGACATGAATAAATTAGATAGTATAATAAAAGCTTTTATTTCTTAGGTAACATCAAAAGACTAAAAGGTCTTAAATTTTTAAAAAGGGCACTTTACAATTTTCCTTCCATTTTATAGACAAGTGGCGAACACTGGGAACAAGAAATCATGTACTTATTTCAGGAAATTATACAAGCTGAGGCAGAACAATTAATGATTTGTAGACTGAAATACTGAAAAATGCTTATTCTGAATTCATTCAGGTTTTAACCTGTTCCAGATAAGGTTTTGGACTCCAGCTCACTTTAAATTTTTCAAGCTTGTTTGGAACTTAGGTCTCAATAGTTGAATACATCACTTCTTGCTTATACAAAGAGCAACGGTTGCTTTATTTTCTGGGTATTCTTTTGCTGTAAGAAATTGAACCAAGGCTGAGCAAGAGAAAAGCAGCATTTTTCCCTTCATGAATATTTTCACATTTTCAGTGGTGCAATCTTGTTCCCTAAGTCTCCATAGAGTGTTGAATAAGAGCAGTCTTATCTTTATTGCCTCAAAGAAATGGTTCCTGTATGGGTTGTAGTAGAGTATAGAGTAGTGCATAGACTAATGAGTTGATGGTTTATTATGGGACCAAAAAGGAAATCCCATCTGTGTATGTTTTAGATGCAGATACACTTTTGCTCTTTGCTGTTTTGATCTCTTTTCTGTGTTTTTCTACTATGGAAATTAAGATAAATGCCAGCTGTGGCTGGCTGATAACTAAGACAATCTTTTCTCTATGGTGTGGGCCATAGAATCATCCATAAGAGCCATCTTAAGGAATCAGATCAAGTCACTGGGAGCTAGTGACGACAGTCAAGTTCCTGCATTTGTAACTGATGATAAGTTCTGAATTGGTGCCTTTAAAACCACTATAAGCTCTCGGAGCTGACGTCTGTGCTCCCCATGTGCTCATAAGGAACTGAAGGAGAATGATAGGAATGCGACATAAGGCAGCACAGAGTTTGTTCATTTAGATTCATCCCCAAGAAAAATTCCAGCAAAACAAAATATTAAGAGACACCGAAAGTCTGGTGCTCTGCTATTCCAAATTGCAAGGCTTTTATTCACACCAACTAAACATGTTTTGTTTTTGAGTCTTTGTTTTGTTACAAGATCACAGTGAGATAATGTTTCATAAGTAGAAGACTCTCTGTTCTGAGTATTTTTCTTGGGCCTTCAAATACCCATTATTTAAGAATTCTTAGGTTTTGTGAACTTAGTATTATCATTTTGGGAAAATGATGTAACAAAATAAGAACAAGATGATTGGTTTAAAGCCTTATCAAACCATACTTTGAGATTTGTTACCACAGGACATACGAAAATCTTGTGAAAAATATTTTTAAGTGTCTTTGAAAATAAGTTTAAATGTATCCTTGTTTTCCCTCTGATTTGATTATTTATATGCCGGAAACCAATCAGTTACCTTGAGACAAAATATTTCTCTGCAGATGACCCAGATTTTCTATATAGGCAATGATGAGAAGTTGACACTTGTTCAATACGATTACTTTCAGCATCAATTTTAGACTTTTCTTTCAGAAAAAAGATCAGATGAATTGACCCTACAAAGATGCTTGTTCTCCATAGCCTACAACAGATTCCTTGAGAGACTGGCTGAGGTGCAGTTTCTTACAGTGTATATATCTAATATTAGAAGAAATTAAGTCTCTCTCCCTCCTCCTCAGAGATCTAAAAATCTAATTGGATATGGGATTTTGTTAAATATTGAAATAAATAAATCCCACTCACTTTAGAAACAAAAAACAGAGCAATGGGGTAATATGGAAATACTTAGGACAGGGTCAGTCAGGTATTTGGATATCTATGAAGAAATCCTGGCCTTATTAAAACTCTTGGGATTTTCCAGATGTCAAAGAGGCTACAGAATTATTCTTATTTTATGTGATCCAAATGCAAGCACAGAACAGAGATATTGTTAATGTTGGATCTCAGAATAAGTAAAATGGTCAGAAAAGGAATACTGTATATATAGGTGTTTTCTTGGTAGACCACATTGTGCTTTCTTTGCTTAAGAAAGCATTTACTGTTTCAATTCATTTGGATATTAAACTAAAATACGTTCCAGATAATTTCAAAAATTTAATTACTTTTGAAGTTCTTGCCCTGAAAAAACTGAAGAGCATATTAAAGTTTAAGAATTCTGATTATTCCATTGTCATGAATGGAACTTGCCAGTGGGAGTAGGTGTAATCGCAATTCTGTAAGTTGGAATAGAATATATTGCTGTATCATTATATACATACGTATATAAACAACATGTTTTGGATCAATGCTCTTACTAGATGTCATGTTGGATGACATAAAAATAAACGCAAGTTACTGGTCTGGCTCTGAACATTAAGCTAAGTTTACTTACCTTGATTTTGCTTTTCCTCTGCTGTCATCATCAATTCTCAGCTTGTAGTACAGTGCAGCCAGGTGTTCAAATTCACAGAAGGCCAAGAATTACTCTCTTACGGAATGTGGAAAGTAAAACCTAGGCAATGTAATTTATATTCAAAAGTAAATACATTGTGTGACAGACAAAAAACTGCTGAACTAAACAGTGTTTCTCATTTTATTTCAGAAGAACCTCCACTGCAGGGTAAAATACAAGGACATGAGCTACTGATCTCCTCCTAGCATCAGGATCAGAGAAACGACCTTACACTTTGCCATCAATTAAATGCAGTTGAAAACCACCTCTCCACAAAGCTGATCAATTCACAACATCAGCAGACATCTTTTGTAAAACACATTTTGTGTACTTCCGCCGAGATATTTTTTCTACCTGCCGCATGGTTCTATACTACTTACTGGGCACTGATGGTAGCCTCCAGAAAGTGCAGCTTCAAATGGTCAACTTCACCCTTTAGCAAGAAGAAAACCTGGATACTGGATAGCAACAACGCCTTCAGAGAAAATGATATACGACAGAAAGCGATTAGTTTCCTGCCATTGTTTCTTCCTGTTAACAGCCAAATTCTATTGGATACTCACCATGATGCAAAGAACTCATTGCCAGGAATATGCCCACTCCATCCGACTGGATGGGGACATCATTTTGGGAGGACTGTTCCCTGTCCATGCAAAAGGGGATAGAGGGGTGCCTTGTGGGGAGCTCAAGAAGGAGAAAGGGATCCACAGACTAGAGGCAATGCTGTATGCAATCGATCAGATTAATAAAGATCCTGATCTTCTAACCAATATCACTTTAGGTGTTCGGATCCTCGATACGTGTTCCAGGGACACTTATGCTTTGGAGCAATCTTTAACATTTGTGCAAGCATTGATAGAAAAAGATGGTTCAGATGTGAAGTGTGCTAATGGTGACCCACCTATTTTCACGAAGCCAGACAAGATATCAGGTGTGATAGGTGCTGCAGCAAGTTCTGTGTCCATTATGGTGGCTAATATTTTAAGACTTTTTAAGGTAAGGAACACTTTTTACTCCTCATTTAAATTTTAAGGAGAATAAAATCACATGATTGTGTATTAATGCTTTCAAGGAAGGAAGGACAGAAATTTGAAATGACTGATTTGCCCTTTAGAAGTTAAAAAAGAAAAAGCAATGACTGCATACCCTAGTTTAACGTGCCAAATGCCGCTTTTGAAGTTCTGAGCAACCAGAGCGAAATGTGCACACATTTTAATTCTTTAGGGTGCTTTATTCTTTTTTTTTTTTTTTTTCTGTTACTCAGATTTTCTTCATATTACGTGTTTATGCTCATCAAGACCAGGTTGAAATTTATTATTTCACACATTTTTAGGGGAATGCAATAGAAGGTTTAAATAAAATCCATTTGTAGGAGGAACAGATAATTTCCCTAAGTAGGAAGAAAGGCTGGCAATAATCTAGTGTTATTGATGTGCATGTCTAGCCAAATGAAGTGTACTGAAATATCTTTGATTTCCTTGAAATCTTAACCTCCTCCATCATTTTCACAAGGTGATTTTTTTTTTCCAGACTTTGTTATTACTTTGTGAGAGATTACTTTTGGACAGTAGTTCTACTGGCATATTGTTCATTTCCTTATGTGTACTTTATTAAGTTCTGCTCCTATAAATGCTGGAAAAGTAAGCCTCCGCTCTTAAACTCACCAGGCTAGGTGGAAAGATGAACACATTCTAATCAATCAACTTACCTGGCACAGATCAGGCAGCTAACATTTAATTTTCAATTCTATGAAATGGTAAATAGATCATGGTAAGATGAGCACACTTTTTCAATGCACAAAATGGCCGTAGCATTTCATTTGAATATATTACTGTCCTATTACTGCCTACTGTTATAGATTGGCCCCTTCCATTCAAAAATCTTTTCTTATGTCCCGGTAACCTCATAATCACTGAAAGTCATGTAAAAGGCCGTTTCTTTGTCTTTAGTGAAGAGGATTCTGATATTCTTAAATATTGCTGTTACATATTTTGGAAATGGTTGCACTTGCCAAGCTGTTGTGCCTGAGAGATTGCACAGAAGCAAGAAAAGATGGTCCTTTTGGAAGATTTCTCAATCTGGAAAAGAGTATTTTGGTCATTCATACTGTCCGTCTTTCCTGTCTGGTTCTCTCATGAAGGACATAGTCATGTTGTATAATTCAGTGGAGGAATGAAGTGTCTGCTGGGCTGTGGTGAGATGTTTGCTACAACATAACTGAGCCTTGGTCATATTTACTGCACACATTTGCTGCACACATTTGAGAGTCATGGACTTGGACTAGACATGTGCTTTGCTTGTGAAAGTCAAGTAAGCAAAACTAAACTGAGATTTAGGAATATTGAATATGGAGAGCACTGTTGGAGCCACAGCTAGGGGAGAAAGGGAGGGCTGTCCTTCTTGGGAGTAACCATGCATGCTGCAGGACACATCTATTTTTAATTTAACATCCTTTTTCAACGCTGTGTTACTCTATTAAATAATGCATAGCTCTAAGTAGTGATAGATGGAATGGTCACTTTAATGCCCATCATAGTGCAGAATCACATAGAATACCACTTCCAGCTTTGAGTTGAATGCAGTGTAGTAGACTGATTTAAGAAACTAAGCCCCATAAGGCATGCATTAACTGTGAATTAAGAGCAGCAAGAAGGAAAGAGGCCTATGAATTGTCTAAGATACCAGCAATTTGTCTTCTGAAACCATGACAGCTACCTCCTGATTTCCATTATGCAATAAGATTGCAAATAACATTCTACTGCAGTCTTAATCAATAGAGGGCCACGTGATATCCCCTCTGGGGAAAGATCTTATTTACCCATTTAATTGATGTAACACAGCTGCTGGCAAAAAGAGGAGACATCTCTTTTAGTTTTAATTATAGATCCTGCACACATATTCTTAATAATGTAAAAAAATGACAAATGATGCCCTTTAATGTCTCATATTGGACCAGCAGCTGAAGTCCGTTTTTTTCACCTTCCCTCAGGAGTAGCTTTGTTCCCGATGGGGGGATTCATTGCATGTGTGAAGGCTTCTGGTTGGCCCCATTTTAGCAGCATTATAGAAACCATGCACAATGGCTTTAAGCAAGCACAATAGGAAATAGAGGATCATCTGTCAGAAATGTAGAAGTACAATCTGGTTGCGTGTCACCAAAGAAGACATGGGCTGAGGTTCTCAACTGAGAGCCCCACAGGGCTGTGTGATGGAGGACCAGAACCATGGTACATGCTCACAGAAGTTCCTAGGATGGAATCAGTGTTGAGTGAGCCTGAGTGTCCAGGCTGGGCACTCAGCTGGTATAAACACCTGTAATTTAATTAGTGCTGATGATAACCATCATGCAAACACCTATTCCCATTATTATCAGGATGAATGCAATTCATCCATATGACTAGCAATTCTATTCATCAAGATGACCCTGTAATTTGAAATTCAGTATTGCTTTAATATCTGCTCTGAAGTTCCTAAATGTCAGGACTGCATATTTCTTGACAACATTGTTACCTAGTGAAATTTTAATCTCTGATGAAATTGCGAGAAATATATCACTCAATGTGATTACATACAAAAAACCAGCCTGAGAAATATTATGCTCAGCAGCTGGTATTTTTATGATGCTATTTTTCTTTTCCATTTTTTTTTTCTTTCTCTCATCGATTCTGCAATGTAAAACACACTGGTCAATAGCCCTATCTGATGATCTATTGGATAGCATAAACTGATTGATATTCTTGGTATCCTTATATCTAAGTCTGTTTTCATGAGAAGGGGGGAAGAGAGAGTATCACAGAAAATATTCTTGATCTATAGCCAAACAGCTCACCTTGAATTCTCTGACCTTTTCTTTTTGGGCATGTCTAAGCACCACTTAACAGGTAACTTTCTGCCTTTAGTAGTTGCAAGACATTAAGGGGCAAATTTAGATAGCCTAAATTTCACGTGTTGATGTTTTCAGACCTTTCAGAGGCACTTTGCAAACAGGAATGAATTGTTCAGGGAATTAGCTTGTGGACTGGTTATTCTTTTACATATGATAACACGGAGGTTGCTTACATTACTCTGAATTTTGATGAAAAGAATAGTGTGTGAAGCATGTTTATTAAGCTTTCAGAACTTGTAGGCAATCTTGCTGCAAATATAGTGGAATAAAGAAAGGACCTTCAGAAGCAAAAAAAAAAAAATTACGGCACAAGATATTAGCACAATAAATACTTGCTTAAGCAGTTCTGCTTGGATCTCAGGACAGATTGTCCTCAGCTGAAGCTGCTGGTGTATCATTTTATGGAGTTGTTTTTAGCAGAGCACCTCAAGGGTGGGCTGCTCCACAAGGGAAACTTAAGTCAGGAGCAGAGGGTGACAGTGAGGAAGGGCAATGGTCTCATGAGTGGGAGTCTCATAGCATCCAAATGAGAAGACCAAAGCAGGTTTGGGCGCAGTAGCCAGGCTCAGCTGGAAGGCCAGTGATTGCCAGCCAAGACCCTGGTAATGCACAGGCCTGAGGCCAGCTAGGAAGGCACGTCAACAAGGCAAGGTCAGACTTTGTGAAGACCAGCAATACAGCTTTGCTAGAGCTAAAATGCAGTGGTCTGAGTGAAGGGAAAAGGGCAGTCTGACATTGTTTTAGTGTTTCCCATATGAAGTTACTGTAGAAATAGAGTAGGCAAGTTTGGACCCACTTAGTTCCATTTTTCTGGTGAATGAGGAACTATTCTTTCCTCTGCTTAATGGAGGGTTAGGTCACTGATTTTCCAGCCTGGAAAGTTGGCTGCCAAGCTGGCTCCTGTTTGCCTTGTAGACTGAGTCAGAGACCAGATGTCCCTGTTGGCCAACAGTCAGTAGTCAAGAGGGAATGCCTCTTTCAACTGAATTATTCAGGAGAAATTTCCTGCATTCCTCTCTTTCTCTGGCTTTGTCTTTCTGAAATTTTGGCTCCCACTATGGCACAAAGGTAGGGTCCAGTGATGCCCTTTAGTGTCTTTGTGTGAAGCCCGTAAATGCTTGGGCTGTTCTCAGCCCCTTCAAACTCAGTTTAGGGGAAACGAGAGATGCTGTAACTCTTAACATATTGCGTTCCTTCTATTCAGGGAAGGAACTTATTAAAATGTCTGACTAACTCTATTTAATGGTTAATGTCTGCTGGAACAGAGTGAGACATTTGTTTATGCTTGTTTCTTCCCATCTAAAAACCTCACGCTATTCCTGAACTCCTTGGTACACTCCATCTGTCACCTTCACACATCTTCTAGCCAGTGTCACACTGGGAGCAGCCTAGGGACGATGGCTTGCATGCGAATCAAGACGGGTGGACAATATGCTCGGTGAACTGTGACGTTAAGCTTTTATATATATATTCATATATATATATACACACACACACACACACACATATATATACACACATATATAATATATGTAAAATATATACAACAGATTATGTATTCAATAAACAAATATACAAATATATAAATATATGTGTATATAAAACCAAAAAATTCCTTCGCAATTTTGTCCTTCCCTCTCTTCCTTTCCCTTCCCTAGACTAATACGTACTTTGTGTATTTTTGTGTTATACATCTAATATGCATTTACCTTTTCAGAAGCACATAGTATGAATGACATTCTGTAGTTTCTTTTTTGACTCTATGTGCAACCATCTCAAATGCAAAGAACAGTTTCTTTAAGCAAATGTAGAAGTGAATATATCAGTTCCCCAAGCATTTTGTCTATTATTTGCTTTGATTCTTCATTTGCCTTGCCTTGTTTTTAATGGATACCTTCAGCTGGTAGCCAGCAGCGCAGTAGCTGGATGATGCTTTTTTTTGGGTTCAGTGGCATGTCTTTTCACCTTTAGCTGGCACAGGGCTCTGTTACTGGGATGCATTCCAGATCTTCTAAGAACATCAGAGAGGCTCCTAGAAACAAAAGAGGGGAGCACAGGGATTACTGCTGTACTGAGCCTATCCTAATTGAGCCTCATAAATGCAGGACTTTCTACTCAGTTGTGTCACTACTGTTTTTTCTCATGATTGAAGGATATACTTTCTGAATAATACTATTACATTTTACTACTTACCTTCTGAGAGCACATACATATGCTTTCAGGTGGCAGCCTGAACTCTATACTGATCCCAATCCATATGTATGGACATTTTTGCATTTTGTGAGCCTTACTGACTTGAGAGGCTCCAGAGTGCTGCTGGAGTCAGCCTTTCCCATATCTGACTGCAGGGCCTTTCCATAACAGGAAGAATTTTACCTTTAACTTTGGAAGAAATAAAGAACAGGCTCAAGAGTTTTACCTAGCATATTGGCATACATTAATACAAAATGTGCTGCAATGACTAAAATATATCAATTTTCTTTTCACGGTGTCACACTACATTTGTCAATAACATCTCCTGCAGCATAGCATTTGAAATTTGAAATAGGATATGATTTTTTTTTCTGTGGTTAAAACATATGTGGAAAATCTTGTGTGAGTGTGAAGAAAAATTGTTGTTAGTAGGGAACGAAGATTGAAACATTTTGAAATCAGCTCTTAAGATGAACAGATTTGTTTTACTTTTGTTCTAGATAATATTTTCACTTTTTGAATCATTTTTAATTATAAAAGGAAACTATTGCCAATGTATCTCATTTAATTTTCTTTCTTTTTTTTTAATCTTATTGCAAATACAAATCTGTTTAGTATCTGAGCATCTTTTCTTGTTATTGACTGGAAAATACTGTTATAATCATTTGATTTTTTTCTGTATTTCTCTCTCTCTTCTTTTTTTACATAATTCAACTCTGTTAGGTAGAAGCTGCATCCATATCTGTTCATATATCCAAGCACCCACTTGGTTATGTAAAAACCATTTAATTTAGTCATGATTATTCTTTCAATGCCAAGTTAAAAGTGTCAGAGTCAAGATAGGAAAATGCCAGGTCAACATCAAGGATAAAATGATGTGTCAACAGGCACTTTACCAAGATCAATAATGAAATAGCTGTGAATTTTTTTAGCTGAAGCCAGAGGAAATAATAGGTTTCCAGATTCTGTGAAAACTGCTAGGACTGATTAGCATCAAATTTTATTTGTGCTAAGCTGCTTGAGGCAAGGGAGTACAAAAGCAACTTGATGCATTCATTTAGTATTTTACAGTATATTAGCTCCTTAAATATTCCTCTCAAGATCTAATATTTCTTAGACTTCTCTCATTCTTGGATGCAGTTATAACTAGTAGTTAGAGCAAACTAGCAATCTGATTTTCTCTGTTATTTTCCTGTGTTTGTCATTCGTTTGCAGTGAGGCTTTAAAAGGATCTTTTGGCCTTTCTGTGCTTCTTTTTTATCATTTTGATTTGATTATACTTAACTATTTCACAGAAATAATTGGCAGCTTGATTAATGTTTGTTAAATGATTTGGGATGTCTCCTGTGTTTTTGTAGGCAAGCTGAAACTGTCTAAAATGTTGAGTTTTTTAATCACATTTCAGAACCACAGTATGTGAGCACCTTACAATGAGACCAATGGTCTAATTTTCCTTTGACTTCCTCGAGGGCATCTGGGTGCATATATATATATGTACATGTATACATACATAAAAAAATATATATATACACATATACATGCACACACATATAAACACACATATATGTATGTACTTTTTTACCTCCTTGCATGAAAAGAATTGCTATGTGGAAAGATTTCCTCTTTTATTTCACCCTTTTATGGCTGAAACTTGGGCAGATTCTCACCCACTGTATTAAAGTTCCCTGGGTATGTCAAAAGTTCACTGAGTTATTTGCTAAATAATACCTGTATTAATATAGATATCAGTTGTAACTCCACAAGTAGAAAGGCCAAAAGCCTAAAGAGAGGAATCTAATTGTTCAGTAGGGGCTGGCTTCTTCACAGAGACCCAAATTCTGTGTGAGATTTTTTTAAAGACCTTTAATTGACAGGAGAGTCTCTTTGCCTTTTTCCTGGTAAAATGTGCCTGGCATAGTATTGGCACTGAAGCGAGCTGACATGAACAATCTACATCCATACTATAAACTCTTCTAATTTCCCCCCCCAAGTGGAGCTCTATGGAAACCAATGGGAATGAATGATCCCCAACTCATGTTAACTTCAGAAGCGCAATGAAAATTGTTTGGGAGTCTCCTGGCATAGGTCATCCTGAGCTATTTAAGTAACACAGGCACCTGAATTCAGGAATGTGGTGTGGGATTATTTGGATTTCTGAGGGAAGCTGCTGCTGATTTCTCAGAGCAGCGCTCCACTGCTCCTCTTTAATATGGAAGGGGAGTCAAGGCACTTCAGGAGTCACTGATGCTGTTTCAGTGTTTTAGTACAATCCCGTTAGTTTTATTACCAACAATGAGAACTAAATTAAGATTTTTTTTTTCCTGACAGATATTTGTTTCAGTAGAGTGACAGCTGTGCAATATTATTAGACTTGCATTCTGACTGTCGTCAGAAACCAGGCACCACCGTGTGTTACTGCCAACTGGTAGATTTTGTGGTTTGTGTAGTTCTATCCTCATCATTTCCCCTAAAGCACATTGTGCTTTTAGGATTAAACTAGTTTACAATGCTTAAATGTATATATCCTTTTGTTTGCTAGAATTTAGCAGAGAAAAACAGTCATCCAAATAAAAGTCTGACTGAAGGACACTAATTCCACTTGAATGAATTAAATAGCCAAGAGCAAAATGCTCCTCTGGGCTGGGATCTACATATGCTCCCAGATCAGAAAAGCAAGATATTATGTCCCCTATTCTTCTGACAGAACAATTAAGCATTTAAGTGAGGCCTTAAATTAGGAGGCTCTTTGCCCTTGGCTGCCTGTGTCCTCAATAGAGAGAGTAAAATGCTTTCAGTGAGGGACTGAATCAGGTCTATGAGAGCGAATGCATCTTTCAATGTTCAAAAAGAGAATGGGTTTATCCATAGCTCTTTCTTCAGATAGAACTTCTCATTGAAAGGCTTTGGGCAGATTTTGGAAACCTTCTGTGAAGTTGTAGGTGGCTCTATACAGATTTGAGAGATTTTGATAGCTGCATGCATGGTGCCATTTTCTTAAATCCTCTATTTCCTTTTCTCTTCCATTCTTTATTACATTTTCTCTTTTTCCTCTCTCTTTTTTTTAAAAAATATATTATTGTTTTTTACAGAACTTATGAGCTGCCCCCTGTGTTTCCATCTCTCTGTCTCTTTTCTTTGGAAAATTTATTTTATGCTCCCCTGCATTTCCAAGGGAATATTTAATTCCATATTCTTCATCCAAAGACTCACATATGCTGAATAGTCAAGGCTCTGTCTGGGTCTCAGCTTCTTGAGTCATGAGGTTCTGCAGATCAAGAAAGAACTGGAGTTTGGGTGTCTAATGTGAGGCACTTATCTGTAGGGTAACCCATCTGGAGGTAAAAGGGATCAGGGAAGTGCTTGTTGAGAAATGGAATGGAATGTTGAGAAAAGGAAGACTCAGTGGACAAGGGGTTCTCATTCTAACCTCATTCTGGGTCTTCTTGTCTGTGACTTGAGATGAATACGTGGCTATAATGCTTCCCTGAAATTAATTATTGCCAATAGGGATATTGAGATTCATGGGGGCAGTGCAAGAGCTCTTTTTCTGTTGTACTTCTCTTAGAGTTTGGGACTGTGGGTTAGGAGCAAAAGTGTTTTGTCCGAGTAGTTCATATTGTGAGGTTTGCCCTAAATTTTTTTCACAGAAGCTGCTTGTAACATTTAGTTGTGTAGCTTTGGTATTTGTGAAGGCATAATTAGGGTCTTTATTCCTTCTTATCTGATACACATATGTGCATGGCTCTTCTATAAAGTCACAAGTAGCAAAAGGACAATTGTTTATTTTGGATATTGTTCCATAAAAAGCTCCTAACAATTTGCATTGTTAGGAGCAGCAGAGGATTTTGACTCTGACCATGACTCTGTCACATTTATAATGACTTTACAAACTTTGAGCTTGGATAAAGCTTGAAGTCAACCAACTTCACTGCTTTACAGTATGACGATATACTATCACTCTCATTGTGTTTGTTACTCTTATTCAGACAATTTTTGTTTGCTTATTGTTTGTAAAGTCCTTTGAAAATAATATCTTAGTGAAAAGTTATCATTAGTTAAACTTATCAAAGAGGCTGTGTGTCCAGCAGAGGTTTTCCAGGCCTTACAGCTCTAAAGTTAATCCCAAGAGAGGAGCTAAAGAAAAAGCTTTTTTTTTCTTTTTCTTTCTTTCTTTTTTTTTCTGTCATGCATATTTTTTTTCTTTTCATCTACAGTGCTGTCACCCAGAAGAAGCTTTCTTGAAGGATGTCCCTTAGACAAGGACTCATCAATGTAGAAAGGTGTATTATGAACAGCAGATGAAATCACAGTAAATCTCAAGACTTGCCTATTCAGATGATGTGTTAATTAAGCGAAGTGAAACATAGGCTAAAGATGTTGATATGGAAGATAAGACACATAGACTAATAGTATGAAGGAGAAGATATGTAATGTGTGTATGCTTTTGCACATGTTATTGTATGACTATAAATTCATCTGCTGTGGCTGTGTAGACCAAGCAAGCTTTCAAGAGAGCTCCATGAGAGAAGAGAATGTATCTAGTAATCTGAAACCAGGAAGTCATTTATCATTAGGAGCAATATAAAAAATGCTGGGGATTCAGACTATGCTCATCATTTTGCTGTCTGGGACACAAAAACATGTACTGCAAAAAGAGACAAATGGGCTGTCAGGGCTGGTGTCTTGAACGGAATGGAAAGTGCCAAGGCCTGGGAATACCATGACTACAGAGGGCTTGCTGCAGGAGCAAGGCTTGCTCTCTGACTGGGATAACTGGCTTTTGCCAAAGTTCAGGAGAAGAGCAGAGATATAGAGTAAGTGACTATACTCCTTTGTGGCCAGCTGGCTGGGCCTGTTTATTGAATTCTGATACTCAAAAGGGAAATGGACTCTGATTTTTGTGCCACTTTTAGACTGTCTTAAATTAAGAATAATCCCTGACAAAGCAGTGAATTCCAGGGAATCTTGTGAATTGCAAAACTGTAAAATTACATTTGTCCAGAGGGAAATAACGAATATTAGCTCAGATTGTCTGCCCATGCAGTATTGTACCCCATTGCTATTACTGTCAGTAGGCTTCCTATCCAAAAAGAAGTTTGAAAGATGGATAGCAAAAGAAACTGTGTGTCCTTAATTATTACATCATGATGTTAACAGTTCAAACTCTATTTAAAAAGAGGAATTATTAGAGTGCAGATATATATGACTAGGATGTTGTTATGGGAGGGAAAAATAAGGTCAACTATTATAAAAATATATCTAGGGAGCATCCTGTTGTATATGGTCTAAAGATTACTCCAGTTATCTAGGATGGCAGAAATGCTAAATTTCCTATTTCCTAGCTTTCTGAAAATTAGATTGGACAAAAGCATAAAAGTATACATTGTAGTATCAGCAGAAAAATCATGTAGGTAAAGCAGCCAGTACTCTTCACTCCTAACTTTGATGGTTCTGTTTGCAAGCCTTTACATAACAAAGCACAGGATTTAAAAGTTACCAGCTTCTATATTTACTTGCCAAACTGTGAAGACAATATGCATTGTCCTGAGGATTAAAGGACTGATTTTCTTTGTGCTCGGTTCAGGCAGAACCAAAGTGTTTTCTAATGAAAGAAAAAGCTATTAGAATGCATGAAATATGAGAGAAAAAAAAAAAGTCTATTTGTGTCTTCTTTGTTGGATGGGATTTGATGATGCCCTTTGAAAATATAACTGTAAACATTTATCTTATTAACTAGTGTCTCTTTCCTTCTGCATGTTACAAACAATTTCGGTTGTAAAACCTAAATGCAGTCAAAGCTGTTGTTTCAGTCTACTGGGAAGCATTTCACCAAGTATCTTCTAAGAGGCGAAAAACTTATCATCTGCAAGCTGTATGCCATCTCCAGTAACACCTGAACATTTTGGAAACTGGGTATGTAGCTATTTGAGATAAGATGTATTGCAGAGGGAGAAGAATAGCACTAGAGCTAGTGTCTGGGACTGAAATATAGAAGGATGGATAACTGTGCTTTATGCCGGAGTGTGAAAAACTTGCAGTTGGAACAGATGCTAAGAATGCCCTGTGACTCAAGGTATGATTTCTTGCCATTCCTGCCAAGTATCAAAGCTTAAGTTGTTTCTTTTTTGTTTGTTTGTTTGTTTTTTTTTCCTTTCTCCTCATTTCTATTTTTAGGCTGCATAGCAGAGGGCTTGTGCTTCAGGACTGAAGATATGAAATTCATAGTTCCACTTACTTTATTGCCTCTTTGCATAATGATTAAATAATATTGTTTCTGCTATGCGGGAGAGAATGAATGAGACCAGGATGTCACAAGCTTGTGGGGAAAGGACAGGGACTTTGTGGGCTGGGTCAGATTATCACTCAGCTCCACAGCAGGCTGCACAGGTCAGTCTGAGTGCGACAGACTGTCTTGATTTTATGCTAGTGACCAATGAAGCCTTACCTGATTTGTCTTGCTTCACCATGGTTCGTCTCTTTGACCTTGGGCAAGGCACATAGACCCAAATCCTCTAACTTTGTTGATTCTTGTGGTGGATATCTGGGTGCCCCAGATAACTCCAGAGGACTGACCTCTGGGGTCACCTTGCCTCTGCTTCTCTTATGTAGGCTGTAGGTTACAGCACTCCTATGCCTCACAGAGATTTGTGAATATAAAGGCTTCTGGCTAATCAGATATAGGAGTGAGGGGTGGGGGCACATAAGTACCTCAGATAGCTAGTTCTTAATGAGGGATTCCTTGTATCCTCTTATATAGTCCCCTCCCCTGGGTTTTGCTATGAAAGGGGATTATCTAACTCATTGTATGATGTAAGTGTGCAAGTCTTCAGTCACTGGAGCAAGATACGAAACCTGCTTGACCTGCAATTTGAAGCGTACATCCTCCTTAGCAAACTTTGACAGTCAAAAGAGAGAGAACCCAAAATTTCAGAAAAAATGCTTGCATTATTACCCCGTAAAGATGAAACTGTTAAATCTTATCTCTACAATCTATATTAGAGTGATTGGGAAAACATATCTGCCATTATTAGAGGAAAACATGATATTAAGTGGTATATAATCAAAGAAAATTAAGACAAGTGTGTGAAACTGTATGATCTATCTAAATAAGTGGATTTTTTTTTTCTTAAATATTTGAGAAAAATGCCAGCCATATCAGATTTGAAAGGAGTTGCTAGCTGGCCGTTATTCCAGTTTATATCTAGTAATACAGAAGCTTATTTTATTTTATTTTAAAGATGAATTTCTTAACATTTTGTTTGCTTATGGATATCTTGGGTAAGAGCCTCTATGAATGGTGCAGAGTCTGGCACCTGGAAAGCAAATGACTGCCTAATCTATTTACCATGAAGTGGGTCAATAGCTAAGAGTGTCATTCATACCTTTTAGAAAAGGTGCTTTGTATTTTAAATTTTCTCCATTTCAGTTGTTTTTAATATACCAAAAGAATGAATGCAATATGGTAAGCAGGGATATGCAAGCAATTAGTCAGTTTGACAGCTGAATGGAAAAATAAACATTTATTTTAATCTGAACCGAACTGATTATGTTGAATTGGGATTGAGAGTGTTTTTTTGTTTTGTTTTTTGTTTGGTTGTTTTATATTTTGGCAAGCAAAGCTCTCCAAACTGTTTTTTTCTGTGTTAAATGATATCTATTCTGCATGGAACAAAATATTTGATTTCAATTTGGAAGATTTTATAATTAAAAAAAAAGTGTCGCTTTGAAATACCCATCTTGGATGCCATTCCTTAAATGATTCTGTTCCTCCTCATTTTTACTGTTTGGAGAATTTGCTCATAAAACACAAGGTTCATGGTCAAATCCTTCCTTTTAAATTGAGAGCAGGGAGTGAAATACTTTTTAGGAGATGGAACAGCTCAATTCCAGGCCTCACCACAACAGATATAAATATTTTATACCGTTCACAAAGAATGAGAACACCTCGCCTCACTCCTGTTTGGAGACTGGGGCACTCTATATAATTTAGCTTTCCCGCATTCCCAGTCTCATGACTTTTTCTTGCCCCTAAAGGCCTTATCGTGCAAGACTTCTGTGTGCAGAAGTTCCCCTGGAGAGGTCTCGTCTCTGAACTCTTGTCAAAACAGGCCTGTAATTGTGCATCTGCTTCTTTGAAAACTACTTCCCGCTTTCCTCCTTCTGAACAGCTGTACACAAGTTAACGTCGCTCTTGCCAGATGCTGCCTATTCACTGCTGATATGCTTTCACAATGGGCACATTTCATTTCATCTATGCTAGAATTCATTAAATATTCATTGGAGCAATGATTTGAACTTACCTATCACTGCTCCTTGTTGAATGCTGGCCTACAGAGTGAATTACTCTCAGATGAGTCCAATGGAAGTTTAATTGTTTATGAAAACATGAACAGCTTCAGCAGGAGAGAGTTTCATGTCCTAAAACTCTATAACTCAATGGTTAGTTGTTCCCAGCTGAGTACTCTAACCACTAGGCTATTAAACATAATACAGGCAGCTACTATGGGCTCATTACTCCTATTGGAACATGCTGGTGCATTGTGAGGATAAATTGACAAAAATATGACAGATGGTGGTGATGACAGCGACCAAAACCAGTAAAAAGCCTTTAAGGAAACTGAGGTGAATGCCGGAGAGAGATCTAACAGTAAAGCACATTTGAATATGACAGCAGTCACTTAGATGTTAAATATGGATTCCAGAGCTTTTAGGATCAAGTTTGAAAGGCTTGGCCAAAGCACAAACACACCATTCATTTTCCTAATCTTCAGCTGCGTAATTTAAGACAGTCCTTCAAGAGGTGTGAACAGACTCATGGGAGTACCTGCGATCATCAGCATAGAAGAAGACCTAGTGATGTCCTAAGGCTAGAAATTTCTAACTGACCTTTGCTGTAATATAATGAACACTTTGCTTTCAGAGAATCTCTAGGGCTGAGCTCTTTTCAGTCCAGAAACCTTTCCATGAACTGTCCCATTCACACACTCTCGTTAAATATAAATTCTGCATGTTGTTGACATACAGGCCTGTATTTACTTTTGATTTGTTTTCACAAATACAACTTTATATAAGGCCCATAGGGATTATTTTTTTCCAAATATAGAAATTTAGAGGACATTCACATAGCACCTATTGAAAGTGGTATTAGTCATTCCTTCTTTCTTCAGGATATTCTAAATATTGTGGATACTGTAGTTCTTTAGGCAAACTGATATCACAATAATAGATAATGTTCCATTTTACTTCATAGCTCCTATCTGCGCTATTGCTCTAGGCATCTCCCCATAAAGACCATTAGAATATTAAAACACAGACCAAATAAACCGTAAAAGTAATGCCAAATGGACAAACAAAGCAAAATAATTAGACTATGCAAACTTTTTTTTTTTCCTTTTTCTTTCCCCCCAGATCTTAACATGTCTCTTTAAACAGCTTAAATCTGTGGCATTTCTTAACTGAAGGTTCAGGATGGAAGGAAGGCCAGAGAAGGCAAGGACAGAGCATATAACCAACATTTTCAATTCAGACTGAAAGTGTCTGAATCATTCATTCAGAATGAAAGATTGCAGTAGTTATGACTTTAATTAGGATACTTTTCAGATCTAGTGACTGAGAAATGTGAGTAGCAGAGTCAGATGCCAATGTATACGAATGTCACTGATTTTACTAAAAGCTTGTTTTGAAAATATTAAGAGGAAAACATTGTTAAAAATATATACATAGTTATTCCCACTTTGTAAGAACTGAATTCGCTTCTGCTTGCACTGAACTGCATGCCAAGGGAAGCAGAAAATGAAGATAGGAGTTTGCAACCTGTAGCCAGACAGCGCTCTGCAGTCTCAGCCGCTACCCTGAGCAGGGCCCAGGAGCACTGGGAAAATGGGAAATGGGATACCATGACTCAGGTGGCTGTACTTTCGGAGAAGTGGACACTTTCAGACATCTGGGCCTTGTCCTAGGCCCCAGATCAGCTTATGCATATGCTACTGTTAACAACAAGTTTTATACAGCAATATATCAAATATAGATACTGCTTTGGTTTGCAAAAATAGCCATATATGTTCTTTGACGGGATGGAGCAGCCTACCTTAAGCTCTCAATTTAAAAACCACCCACCCTGCCTACAGTGTCGGATTGTCCTTCATGTCAGAAAAGCCTCTAACAGCTTAGCACTGGATTTACAGGATATTGTTCTTAGTATTTTGGGCCAAGTATTCTCTTATGGGCATAGGCTCAATTTCTACCGATTATCGATGAGAATGTCTGGAGCTTGTTTAAGGGCATAAAGTAACTCAAGGAAATTTAATGTCAAATATTATGTGAAAATTTCCTCTCCATTTGGTTGCCCTTGGAAAGTATTCCAGAAGGTTGTAAATTAAGAAACACCTATTAATGGCCGTGTACAGAAATTAAATAAATATTTGCATTTCACACCATGCAGACCAGTACAACACCATGATCAGTGTATGATAAAATGATTATAGAAAACAAGTAAACAAACCTTGGTAGTAATACTATAAATTGCAAAATGTGGTTATAGATTTGTCTTAGTAAGGCTAATGTAATTTTAAGTAAGGAATTGTCAAGTAGGTGCAAGCAGAAAATCAAAGTTAGTAAAATTTGTGTAAGTACACATAAAACCAAAACTAGCAGCAATCGTAGCTCCACACATCTTTGATCATTTTACAGGGCTACATGTGTTTTTGGGAAAGTGATTTGACTTGCAGTAAATGATGTCTGAACTGGCCATCTATCACTGCATATTTTGTCTGCAGTACTTGCAAATCTAATACCCAGAATGACAAGTGTAATTACATGCTCCTGAAACATATGCCATAATTTATGGATATTAAGCAAGTATAAACAAGAGATCAAATTCTAGTGTAAGCAGTCATCCAAGAAATCATCTTGACATTTATTTCATTAAAATCTTTCTTTCACTATGACAGTAAGAACATACCTGTGTATCACTATCAGTACATTTGTAGATACTTGCCAATTATTATATGTTTTCAAATTAAAGAATCAGGTGTATATGCACAGTTAACAATTTTCAGTTGCAGTGTGTGCATGCACTTATGTAGGAGTTTATCGTGTGCACTCGTTAACCACAAAAAATTAATAAATAGCTTTTCCCCTCTGATTTTTATAGTGCTGATTTTTATATCCTTCAATGTAATTTAAATTAAATTTCAATGTAATTTAAATTAAGAAACTGTGCAAAATGGCTCATGCTATAGAAACTCGGCAGTTTGTTGTCTTGAGGCACTGCTAGGAATCGGATCAGATAAAAAGGAGGAATGAGGCTTGGTGAACTAGATATTCATTCAGCCTGCAGTTTTTCTGTGTCTCTCCTCATGCTATGAATAGCTGCAAATGCAGGCACAAGAGCAGGCTGTGCACTCAGGCACCTGCCGGGAGCTGCCAAATCCTGTGTGTTCCTGGAGTACCAAGCAGGCAACAGGGTTGCTAATACGTGTAGATTATAAAATTGATTTCTATTTCCCGTTGTCAGCATTTCCCCTTAAATTCTTTGCCTGCTTTATCCCTCCTGCTAAGCAGTGCTTTACTACAAGAACACTCCCAGGGAAATCTGAGAACTAGAAGGATCCAACATTTTGAAAAGGGGAGAAAAAAAAAAAAAAAGCAATACTAGCAACTAATCTCTGCTGGGGCAAAATAATGCAGCAGTATACATAAAACAGTATTAATGAAGAATGAAAGGATCATGAATGCCAGCCCACCTGCAGGGCGGGAAAACAGTGCTTGATAAATAAATCTGATTTTTCTTTTTTAGCAAGATTTTGAGTTATAATGGTAACTTTGTAAAACTTAGTGCCGCAAGTTATTCTGTGAGGTACTGATCCAGTTCAAGCCTTAGATTGTTTAATGGGACTATCAGATTATTTTTAGAAATTCAATTCTTGAGCTCTGGAATCCAGCAACTTAGGATGTTGCTGGATAGGGTGGAGCTTTTGCTTGGGATGTTTGGGAGATGGGAGTTTCGTGGGGAAAGTACTGCTGCAATCGCCGTTATGCCAGTGGCTGATTCAGTGAAGGAAATAATTGCCCTCCAAATTAAGGAGCTCCTCTACAACCCCTCTGGACTCCTTTCCCTACTCTGAATGGGAAACGTGGGGTTTGTTGCAGCCAACTTTCCTTGAGCCGAGATAACTATCTATCATCTGTCTTGTTTCTAAGGCGTCCTTGGAATATCTGCAAGGCATAAACAAAGCTTGCGGGTGGGAGCAGAAATGTGTATGTTTGTTGTGAGGTCTCCAACATCCTCTGAGAGAACATAGTGACGTTGGGGGAGACCGGGAAAACTGTCTGTTAGACATAAGGAAATAGGAACATATGTGGTGAGCTAACCTATAGACAAGCTATAGAAAGTTTTCATGGTCTGTTTAGCTAGGTGACTGGGAGCGTAGGGTCAGTGAGTCCAACAAAAGGCTTCACTTTTATTTGAGACTGAAGTGATGAAATAAACTTCAAAAATCATTAGAAGTAGTAACCAATATATAGCTACTTCTATGTATAGTTCTTTCACATAAAAGGAGTACGTTTGTGGTCTTTTTTGGTTATATGTGGTCTTGTAATCTATCAGACATGTAGGTAACCTACAAATGTAACTAATCCAAGCATTTATTTTCAGGATGATGGTAACAGTCCATTAAAAGTGTTCACTGTTATCATATATCATCTATGTGGCTTATTCTTCCTAAAACAAATAAGTTTACAACATAGTTTATGAGTGTTACTCTCTTCTTGAAATGGTTACACTGTAATGAAAGTACCCATGCCTTAATGAAGAAGTTACACACCAAAGTTTTGGAATAAAATATATATGTATATATGTATAAAATCTTAAAATTTATATTGCCAGGATTAAAAAAAAACTTTTATATTTTTATTTTCTAAAATGTTATTTTTTTCATTCCATAACCACAGAATAATGATGTTGTAATTTTCCATCCACTGTTTTATGTTTTCAATTTTATTTCTTTCCTTGATTTTGATCACAGACTCCAGAAATAACATGCTCCTGCATGAGGAGCATCTGCCTCATTGGCAGGCTCCTTGGGCCCTTGTGTGAGCGTTTTGCATTTGCCTTAGGCGATGGCCTTGTGGTTATGTTACAGAGATAATGTCTGAGCTACCTTGTCCTGTTGAATGCATGCAGAGGTACTCTTTTCTTTGTGCTATGCATTTGATTGTGCTATTTTGCAAGCAATTGTAGTGTCTCATCTGAATTTACTGTCTTCCCAGTTCAGGTCTGTCTAGCTCAGTATCCCAAGCTATTTCAAGAGAGATCCACTGAGCCAAAACAAAAGGGATTTATGGGTCAGTGTTAGTTTGTATGGTGCAATATAACATCCTGCTCTATAACTGGAATTAAAAAAAAAAAGTCAAGTAAATAGCGTTTACCCAGAGGATATGGTTAAAATTGTCCTGTAGAGAGATAGACCTAAAGCATCATAATTTACTTGGAGACTAGGGGACAAACTACTGCTTGGTTTGTGCTTTGAACTGAATGATCAACTAGAAGAAGAAGGTTGAGCAGGAATATTTATTTAAATGCGTGAACAATATCTGAAAATTAGTCTTGTTTTATAGCCTCTTACTGAGCAGCAGGTAGATAGAAGGCAATGATGACAAGGTAAGAGATAATGTGGGTACCACTGTGATTTCAATAGGAGGTTAATGATAGAAGACACATATATTTTGGCCTGGAACTGCCATGTGAGCAATACTAAGTTAGTTATGCAGTATTGTGATCTGAAGGGTCCTGAGACAGCTTGAAAGATCAATTGGCTGGAAAGCATTTGTTACCTGATGTCTCCCTTGGCTGCTTGACATTCGTATAGATAAAGTCTCAACTTTGCACTTGAAATGTCTTTTCAGGCTGGCAAGTTTTTTTTTTTTTTTTTTTTTCCCAGTACACAGAAACTGTGCTTGTTTATAACCAAGTTGTATTATGAAGCTGGGCATGGAATAATGAGATATAGATTCCCATGCTTAATATTTTCTTCCCCATATAACTTTCTTGGGCAGATGTACGGCTTCTATTGAAAATTAGCTGGTTTGAATTTTTCTGTATTTATTAGAAGGATAGATGTTGGTCATGAAAATGCTATCAATATTTTTTTTGATTCATTTCATCAGGGAGGCTTGTGGTATTTGTATGGCCATGGGAAGATAGGGAATTGCTTGCAAAAAATCATGGTTCCTCCATAGCTTTCTTTTACAAGGGAAGGAGTATTATTAATGTTTCTGTCTTAGTCCATTCCCTGCAAGATAATAATATCAGACCTTTTCTAGTACCATGAACATTACTAGTACAAACAAAATTTGCTCTGGGAATCCCTTGCTTTAACAGAGCCTGTTCATTATTGCTAAGTTTTTCTTCTGAAAGCTGCTGGGTTTAATTTACTTTGCACCACTCTAAAAAGTTATGGCAATACCATTCCATGCTAATTAATTTTTCATCTCATTTGAGATCTTTCTCAACAATACCTAAAGTGTGCATCATTATTATTTACTGCTTTTAATAAGTGCATGAGGACAAGTCCTAGATATATCTTTATTTGCTGACATAAAGGTGCTATTGAAAAATAGAGCATGACACAGAGATGCTGTTGAGATCATGATCCTATATTTCAGGAAATGCATAGGTAGGCTCTGGTTCACACTAAACTTTTAAATCACCCTCTTTTAAAAATTGCAACAATCTTCCCCTTTTTTGTGGTTGTTTTTCATTGTAAAATTTGGTGGACTCATAAAAACTTATGATATTTAACATGGTGGGTAAAGAGATAAAATGAGCGGCTCAGGACCTGTTTTTGTTCTGGTTAGTGCTAACAGAACTAAAAAACTCCAGACTGGCTGTGTCAGGTACACAGGTTTTTGCTTTTTTTTTTTTTTTTTCTTTCCCCAAAAAGTAAAAAAGTTGGGAATGAAATTTAAAAAAGGATACATAAATACATGTTTGGCAATAATCTTAAATAAATATTTGTTTATTAAGAAAAAAACAACAACTCTACATACTCCTTCATATTTCTGTTTGATTTTTTTTTAATTTGTGGACTTAAAACAAGAATTCATATGTGTCTTTTTTTTCTCCCCTACCAGTATTTCCTCACCAGATCCTTGGTATGGCTGCTAACATTTACTTGCTTTGTAGGATCAATTTCAATAGTAGCAGTACTTTGTGTGTGATTTATTTTTTCAAGTTTTAAAAATACACCAAACAAAATACTATCTGTTCAGTTTGCTTATGGAAATTTATACATGAATGGAAAAAAGGGAAATTTCAGCATACGTGACTAATAAATTAGCAGCCTGTGCTCCAGAGAGAAATGGAAAATTGCAGCATTAAATCAATTTTATGTGGTAACATACCAAAACAACAGATTGTTTGGGGTACTTGAGGTAACCACCTTTCCCTGGTAATATATGATTGTCAGTAACACTTAGTAACACATTCTTCATCAAGTTTATAGTGAAAATTTCTGACAGTGGCAGGTGAGGAATTAGTTTTAAAGATGATGTCCTTCTGGTGGCTCATGCTGAGAATGATATTATTTATATTAACTGGCAAAATAGCCTGGCAGCGCACAGCAATTACCTCAATTTTATGTTTAGTGCTCTTCTCATAAATCTATGTAATGATGGCATCTCGGTTATGAGCTTACATTAACTTACTGGTTACAGTAATTGTATTGAAACAAGTAAATGTCCATTCTGTGATGAAGATAGGGCAGTTAAGGTATTCCAAATAAATAATTGCTTGAGATGTATATACAGGAAGAACAGATCAGAGCTTTATGAAATTTTAATTGTACGATCAGGTAGAGTGTAGGTGGGGATCCTTCCTGTGTATGCATCGGTCTCTCCATAATAATTTGGTCTTGAGAAGGCAAAGACGACTGTTCCTTTCTTTGTCTGCCAAGTCCAGTCATCAAAACTGGTGTCTGAAGTCATCTGTGGAGGTGAAGCAAAATGCAATACATGTCAATTTGGTCTTGCTAAAAAACTGATATCGAGCCTGAGACTATCTATGCAGATAGAAGGACAGAAAATTTGCTCTTTATCATGCTCTTACCTGAGGCATTTGTCACTGGTGACTGTCAGAGAGGATATGTCGGGCGGGATGGCTCTTCGGTTTGAGCCAGTATGGTTGTTTTCTCGTGTTCTAGTACTGTAGCTCAAGGAAATGCAGAAGTTTCTGAGGGTGATTTATGTTGGGTGTGGAGCCAGAATTTACAAAAATGTATATCATCTGAAGTGTCAGGCCAAGCTGAAATCACACTCCAAGTGCAATAACCTAGTGCTCTGTCAACTAATATATGCAGTGTTTTCATACAACATATGAAACCTCTCTTAACTATGTACCCTGTTCAGATGGGAAATGCGATATCCTTATATCTTTTAAAATATTCCTATATTAGTTAATAAAAAGGGTTGTGCCTGCTGTTACCTTAAGAGAAAAGAAATGTTCCAAAAATATTTTCTCCTTCCGTGATTGCTAGGAATTCATCTTAATGTGCTAACCTTGGCTGTGCACATATAAAATGGGTGCATTAAGGTAAAAATAGCTTTTGAATTACCCAGTTTGATAGGCTACTTGACCTGCTAAGTACCTGCAAAAATAATAACTCAGGTGTTCTCTGTTCAGAGTTCTTTGCTATCTGGCAGCAACTGCTTTTGCAGAGCTGTCAGTAGGCTTTAGCAGAGAAAATTAGGAAAATTCAGGAAATACCAATTTTAAGGCATTTGACCTGCATCTCTATATGCCAGACTCACTGTAGAAAGAAGCAACAAAATCAGATTTGTCACAGAAAAGAAATGAGATAAACTTCTTGCAAGCCCTCTATATTGACTTAAAAACAATGGTGGTCTTTTGCTTGTGAGTAATTCTGAATAAATGATTTCTATGCTCTGGAGATGAATTCATAAGTGCCACGTTTGAGAAATGCTGCATTTCATGCAGACTATCACTAGCAAAGGTTTGGAATCCCATGCTTTTAATAAGTAAACACATTCGTAGTGGTGAACCATCCAGAAAACAGCGACTCCCTGCTGATATCCTCAGGTACTTTTAAAATTGCTTCTGATCTCCCTGTTCTGTGAAGTCCTCAGAATACTGCACTTTTGGATTCACTCAGTAAGGTCATGTAGCGTGGCTGGGAATGCTCTGTCATTACCAGGGCTTATACTATTTGAGGGTGCCAGTTTTGGAAATAGTGTGGGAGCTTAGGGTATTGAGAACATATGAAAGGAGTTCAGAAATATCTGCTTTCATCTCCTTTCAGCCTGACTGTTCATATGATGGCTTGGGAAAGGGCACAAACCAAAGATGCTGCCTCTCTTTCAGAGCTATGGAAATTCACAGGGATTTCAGCTATCGGAGGAAATTTTAGCTATTATGGTTCGCTTGTGGAGCAGCGGCTGGCAGGAAAGGGAGAATGTCACAAGACCAGCCCTGCAGGCTTTGGGCTGTGCTTTCTGGGCAAGGTGGACTGAAACAAACAAAAGAGAGAAAAGATGGAAATGGTGAGATAGATGCAGCAGTAGAGAGAGAACACAGTTGAGGATCATTTTTGGCTTACTTCTGTCAGATATGTCAGATAGTAATAATAATAAAAATTACATTACTATGGTCCTGCCATCAATGGGAAGTGTCACTGTGATTCTCCAGTTAATCAAACAGCATAGCTTAGAAATAAAAGCTCCTGAGTGCTTTGACATGAGTATTTTTTTTTCTTAAAGAGTACCTCTTTGAAAATAGATTTACTTCTGCTAAGCAGAGAGCAGGGGCAATATCCCACAGGATATAGGAGACAGTGTGTGGTTATTATTGCAGCGTGTATTATTTCATCAAGAAATGTTCATCAGTGAATGGGTTGGGCATGTCCTTATGAAAGGAATTTACCCAAATGAGGAGTCCTGCAGAGCAGCTCCAGCTCCACCTTATGTGGTAATGTCTGTGTCTCAGAGAAACCATCTAGGCTCCTCACTCTAATCATTCGGGAAAGAACTTCCTCCTCTAGCAAATCTTTTCCCATAAAAGCTCACTTGGTTACCTTAAACATGTGATATTACCCAAATGGCTCTTTTTTGTTGTTATTGTTGGTATTACTGGATGTGATTGTAAAAGTTACTGCATTTTCCTCCGTAGCTGCCTTGAACTTGCAAATCTTATAAATGAAGTTTTTCTTTTAAAGCTGTATTTTTAAAAAAAAAAAAAAAAATCACATGTTTACTGACAGATACCAAGCCAAAGTCAATGGAAAGATACCCTGAAATCTAGTGTTCTTTGGCTTGGTTAATAGTTTTGTATAAATAAAATGGGAAAGAATGTTTTCTGATACTTAAATTCCTGTAACTTCCTCACATCCTTTCAGAGCTACATAGAAGCAGCTGAGGAGGGATTTTGCTGTTTCACTGCAATAGCACTGTTATTTCTTTTATCCTTGCCGATGTGTCTATGATGCCAGTAGCCCAAAAGCTCACAGCCTGGACAGAGAAAACTGAGTGTAAAAAGGAAATTAAAAAAAGGAGCACTGCCTGAAGCAGTGGTCAGTAGGGTTGACAAGCCTTTGAACTGGAGGTGCCATTGAAAGGTAAGTTGGTGGAGCTCCATAGATGAAAAGCACACAGAGAGCACATGAGAGTATTCTTGCCAAATAGCATCATTACTGCTGGTTTTCAGATCAATGAGGTCATGAGAAAGGATTTCAAGAGGCAAAAGTAGAGAACAACCATAGGGTATAGCTAGGCAGTTTTACTCTCAGAAGTGACAAAGAGTCATAGAAGACTTTCAGGAAGAAAGTAAGGCAGCTTGAAAACTAGAATCAAGAAAAAGGGACCTAAAGAAAATAATAACAAGGGATAAAATCAAATCTGACTTAAAAATAGCCAGGGGTACTTTTTAAGAAAAGGAAGACTAGGCAATTAGAAAACAACTGAGATCTTGCAAAAACAAGTTTTTTCAAAGTATTTGGGAATACTTTGAAAATGTAAGCAGACATAAAACAATCATTCCAGATGAGACATAATCAGAAAAAAAGCTACAAAACTCTCTGAGTATCTGAATACTTAAAGAAACCACTGACTACTGGGATAGCCAGGAAGAGCAGTGATAGCAGCAATTACTGTCCAATAAGGACTGCAAATTAAATGTAGTCATGCTCTGTGATAAAGTTGTAGAAAAGGACAGTGTGATTTCAGTACGCTTTCCTAAACAGATCATAGCACAGAGGAAGGAGATAAAAGTTCACATTAAATATTTGTTTAATTATATATCCAATTTTTTTTCTCATTACATAGACAAGTCACAGCAAAATTGGAAGGATGAACAAGAGGATTTATTTTTGGGTCCAGAGACCTGCAAGGAATGATTTAGAGAGATAAACAATGATTAAAAGAGGAGAATCCAAGAGGAATATTTGGAAGATTTGAACAGCAAGGTGAGAGAAGACTACAGAAAGCTCTGTTTAAAGAAGCTTAATAGATCACAAAAATTACATAACATGCTCACATTCTACTTTGAGTCTCTGACCTGGCAGAGCAATGGATAAGAAAATTTCATAAATCTTGTCCATCCCTACCTTCGATTTGCCAAGCTACTGTTCATTTTTAGCAGCATATAATGTCACAGACCTCTGGAGATCAGGTATTAAGAAATCTTTGCACTGAATAATACTGAATTATCTTGTTCCCCACAAAATATTAATAAAATAGTTTTGGGGCCATTCTTGTCCTTGTTGTTCAGCCTTCAAAAAATCTTTTGCCCTTTGTGCCATGAGCTCACATCCCTTTTGCTAGATTTTAGCCCTTCCTGGCTATTTTTTTCACCAGATTCAATTTGCTGTGTTCTGGGAGGATAGTCGTTGATCCAATCTATACTGTGCCATGCAGCATGATAAAATTTCTACAGTATCGATTACAGTATGCTGGAAAAAATCTATCTATCTAAAGGCTTCGTTTAGTTTATGTGTTTAGATGTAGCCAAAAGCTACAAAGAAACTTCTAGCTAAGGACTAGTATAACACCTGTCAAAGCTTTGGACTAGGTTTGAACACTCTTTGTGCACAGAAATTGCACAGCTTTTGGGAAACAGGGAGAAAGATAATGTTTGTGTCTCTGAATGAAAGAAAACATATTGGTCTGTTTGGCCAGATCCACACATGCACTCAGCATTCAAGTTGTCAGCCTTCAGGAGAAGTGGTGGGAAATCTGTAGGTACTCATAACTGCGAAAAAATCTTCTGTCCTGTCCCTGCTGTAGGTAGTCTCCCAGGGAGGACTACCACAGCCCAGCTGGGTTGAGCTGAAATTTCATCTTAAATATGTAGAAGAGCATTTAACGGTCTGTAAAGCTGTTCAATGATTGCTTCATGAAGGTAATTGTTGATCTTGGCACAAGCGCAAATTGAGACAATGAAGCTAAGTATTAGTAAAGCTTTTTTACAATGTCTCATGAAAGCCCAGTTTTCATGCTAATTCAAATAGCTTTTTGACATGAAAAATTAGTAGTTGGACCACAGTAAAAGGTAATAATAAATGCCTAGATAATAAATTAGAGGGAGTTGTCCCGCAGGGTGCCAGAGAGATTATTCTACAACATCTTCATTAATGGTCTAGAAGAGTGGTTTGACAGCACACTGATGACATTAACAGATGATAGCACAGAAGAAGAGAGGAGGAAATGGAAGACATATTTAAAGGCTAAATGGGAATAAAATAAAATGAAAAAGGTGGAATGAAACTCCAATGAATGATTAGAAATTCAAAAATAAAAAAAGAACAAAGGAACAAGAAAGAGAACTAAATTACTTGCCCAGATTTTCTCATGAAATATAAACAAAACAGCCTTCAGCCCTATTTTTAAAAGTGTAATCTGTCACATTTCAGGAAAAGGTACCAGTATTCTTTGCGGTGCAAAGATCCGACAGCATTTAATAGAGGAAAGGCAGGAAGATGGAATGGAGAGCAAATCTGATATGTGGGAGTATAGGAAAAGAAGAAAAGAAGCCCATACATTTCAGGATTATGGAAGGGCATCAGATAACACAGAGCAGTATAATGGTTCTTTTTCTAGATGCCTGGTTCTGTTTCAACAGTAACGTTGCCTGCAGTTCCAGACGCATCCTCACATAGGGATATTTACATGTAGGGAAGCTCCTGCTAAGAACCTGGAGAAACAGTAGATACAGAGGGATGGATCAACTTAAAAAGAAAATTTGCCAAAGTTGCTAGGCCTGAATCCTGGGTTTCAAATGAAGTTAGCTATTCCAGACTACTTTTAACTTATGGTGTACGGCTTGATGCCTTAGTAAATCCAAGAATGCCTAAAAGTGGATCATGGTCTGTATATGCATAGTGTAAAGACAGAAGAGGGGAGTCAAAGTCATTTTGCTCAGTATAGAATTTGCAAAATAGAAGGCTGATGTTCTATGGTGAGATTTTGCCCCTTTTTTGGATTTCTCATCAGGGTAGATGAGACTTCTCTCACTACATATGATATTTGCAGATAAGTAATCATGAATGACTTAGGGTGGTATAATAATTAAATGAAGCGAAGGAAAGAATCATTGAATCATTGACCTCGACTATCTTTTTATGCCTGTAATATTTTCAGAGACAAATTGAGGAAGGAATATGCCATATCCTGGTGCAACATCTAAACCTGGACTGAACGAAGCACCATGTCCTTTTAACAAATAAGCCACCTTGACAGAAAGATGGAGTGGATAGTAACAATAATAATTGTTACCGATATATGATCAGCTTATAATAGATAATAGCTCTTTTCAGTTTTAATTTGTCCCATTTTACAAATTAATATAGTACATCAATTGAAGCCTGGGGATGGCAGATGTACTCCTGAGGACAGATTTAGGCCCTATTATTCTGTTCTGCTTAGGACAGCTGTCTGTCTGGGCATAATGTCTCCATGTTTTGACTGTTTAAATTCAATCATACTCAGGCATGTCCATCTCATCATGAACGTATACAGTTCAGGTATGAAAGTGCTAGATAAAAAGTGAAAGCCCTATGAATCTGTTTTCAGTAAGGAAAACACATTAAAAAGAAAATGAAGATAAGCTAAAATATGAGTTTTTCAACAAAATAAGTGAAAACAAGTGTTTCTTTTAAAAATGTTCAGTGCATCTGAAAACAGCATGATATGGGCTAATTTTTATGTCATTTCAAAACCTTTAAATATGCACTGACTTTTTCTCATTTTTAGTCTTCCAGAACACTCAGATCCCTTTCATGCAGAAGGTATATAAATGTCAGTTAGTAGATCAGAGAAAAAAAATGTGAGTCATGATAGGGGAAAAGAGACTGTTGACTTTGCAGTTCTGTTGGTTTAATGATCCGGAGTATAGAGCTGTGGACGAAACATGAAGTCTGAAAGACTCTTACAGTTGATCAGCTTTGCTCTGAGGGTGTTCACCTTGCTAGCAGTGCTTTTACTGGGAATAAATGAGTATTGTTTATTTCAGCCTTAATCGAGAAACCAGAAACTACAGTTTTGAGTAACTGGAATATACATAGTTAGCTTATGAATTGTATTATTATTATTATTATTATTATTCAGAGCATGCATTTTCTTGAGTTGTTGGGCTAATAGAGCAGAGAGGATCTAAATTTATATGGTCTTAAGAAGTTAAATCTTAAGAAGTTAATTCTTAAGCAGCTAAAGTCTAAGCTTTGTAAATTCTCTAATCTGGGTGGCTATAGACTCTGCATGTAATAAAAAAGCTGAAGGAAAAGAAGGGAAGTGAATAGAATAGAAACCTTTCTACTGATCACAACAAATTCCAGGAAAGAAAGGAAGGAATTCTAACCCTCACTTATTAAAGGAATCTTACCTAGCATTTTACATAGCTTTTGGCTCATAAGCTAGAATATTTCTGCTGAGAATTATTTAGATAACTTTACAGTCCAGAACTCTAAGTTCCTTCATAGTTTGCCCTTTAAGCTTCTTCAAATTGAATACTGTGTTTTGTTTGTCTGTTGTGTTGACATCATATGCAAACACTTTGCAAGTCATCGAACACTCTTCTGAGGCAGCATAGTTTGAGCTATCATATAGCTCATTTCTAGATGCCTATAAATAGACTCTGAAAATTACAGAGAGCAGATGCCATCCAAAATTATTCTAAACTAGGAATGGGTTTAACTCGGTTAAAACCTTTTTTTTTTTTAATAATAAATAACATAACAAGGACTTGTGAAACTGCTTAGTGACATCTAATGTAACCAGGGTAATCACCTGTACTGTTGCAAAGTGAACACTGAACCTGGTATCTGCTCTTACAGAAATATTTGCAGCTAAATAATGTGCCTAGACTGCTCTGCAAATTAGCTCATCATCTGAAGCTGAAAAATAAACTTATGGAAACTTCTTAGGATGCCTTCCAAGTTGTACTTATAACAAAATAAAGCATCTTGGGGTATAACAAGAGCATGTGTTTGTGATGTATGGTATTTAAGGAAATCCATTTAAACTGAGGGGTAAACCATCTGGCCTTATGAACCTGCTAAACCCTACCATTTTTGTAAGGTATTCGAAGAGATACTTTTACCTGAGGTAAACTCCACCAACTGGTACTGATTCAGCTGCAAGAGCTTAGAGTGTGTCACCTCCTGGATCCTCTGGCTGTGGCCCATCTCAGCTACTTTAACACATTTACCTTTATTAAAGCATTTACCTTAAAGCCTCATCTTGCTTTACTATTCCAGGTGAAATTCTCTTTTCCTTAGGGATTTGCCTGTGTGAAAGGCTCAGCATAGTGCTGATACATGCAATTTTGTTCTGCTGAGCCTTCTTCCGTAACACAAGCACCTTGGGGAGATTTAAAGAAGAATGCACTCCTATTTATCATAGGATAAACAAGTTTAACATTGATTTCCAAAAAAATTCCTAGAGCAAAACTTTCTTGAGACAACTAGGATCCTAGTCATAATTTTATGAGTACTTTAAGCCATGTTGCATGCAGAATCACAGCATAGAAGCAGGATGTTTACAAATATTTATAAGCATATAGGAAATATTTCCAAATTAATTTTGGTAAATCCACATCAAAAAGGAGGAATCTCCAAAAATGATTTTAATACTATGTCTCCTGTATGCAATATTTAATAAGGAGTAATTTCTCCCATTTGGAGGAGACTGATGTAAACCTGGTTTCCTTAAATTTGAATTAATTGCTCATCTATTTCTGATTGTGACAATTAGAGGAAATAATAACAATGTTAAAATCTGGAACAATTTTGGTAAAATTATGGTGATTTTCGAACCACTCCAGTCCTATAATTCCAATGTCAATACTCCAATCATCTCTGTTAGTGGATCAAATCCTGAAGTGCTTGATTACTGTTTTATGCCCTGTAATCAATAAGAATGTTGCATGCACTCAGTACTTTGTTGGCATACTCAGAATAAAGTATATTCTTGTGCTGAGAAAGATAGAGGAAGACAATCTAAGCTATGAAGCTAGACGTTAAAAACTGCTTTTCAAAGTGAAATAAATTTACCTTTCTCTAATAAAATGAATAGCACTATAAGGTGACAATTGTCATACTTAAGCCAATACTCAAAATAAAATATTATTAATTTGTTACATGCAACATAATATTCAGAAAATTTACCTGCTGTGTCATTCTCTTTTTATTGTTAGTCTTGTCATTGTTCTTTAAAAAAGTAATTACATTCAGAGCAACAAAGACCCTATTAAAGTGCTTCACATATTAAAAAACTCCAACAAAAACAAACCACAGACCAGTCCTTCACTTTGCTAAGTGGTGCGTTACAAAAACATTTATCCTGGGATTCTTAGGACTGAGTTAGATAAAATTACCAGGTTTTGATACAAGAAAGCTTCTGTTAAAAAGGCAGTAATATTTAAATATATAATAAATACGCAGTAGATGGGAACACACAAGTCTGTTGAGCAACACGAAAAGTAAGTTCTGATATAAATCAGTGAATGCTTATATATAAGCATTAAGGTTGGAGGATACAGAAAATAGCTGTCCTTGCAGGAAGAAGTTCTCTATCCTGCTTATTTCTTAAGTGATGAATAAAACCACCTGATAAATGGTAATAGAAGGACCTGCATAAGTGTAACACTCTCTAGCTTAACTTCACTCTTTTCTAATATAGAAAAATACAAGCAACTTTCTAGGCAGCCTATTTTCTGGTTTGCTCTTTTTCCAGCTGGGTTCTTTCTCCTTTTTTTTTTTCCAGCTGGGTTCTTTCTCCTTTTTTTTTTTTTTTTCCTTCTTGACTTGCAAAGTGGTTTTGCTCAGCTGTCATTTCTATTCTTTGCTTAAAATAGTGATAAGGATCTGTAATTGTGCTGGTGAAATAAAGTTAAGAGAAAAAGTAATGAAATAGCATTAATTAATTAAGTACCTGGAGAATTATTGTGCTAAAATAGTCTCTAAGCAAATTCTCCATGGCTAGAATGGCTAGGTCTTTATCAACAAACTGACCGTTAGATACAGATTCCCGGGGAACTGTCGGTACTTGGTAGTGTTTCCTTGTTCTCAGCTCAGTAAGTGCAGGAGTTAGTTTCACTGCATGAAAGGCTGCTGGAGGACTGTGGTGGTTTTTGGCCTCTAGAAGAACATTTAGCTGCAGTTAGATATGTTCAGATGGCCTATGCAAGAAGAAGTGTGAACGCTTCAGAAGACTATGCTGTATTTTCAACATAAACAACAGAGTAGTTGTGACTTTTGAGGAAAGAGTCTATAGCTTCTGTCCTACTTTGGTAAAAGATGAACACTGAAGACTTTACACATGCCTGATGAAGGTCATGGAGCTCTTATTAGTGGCTCTACAAATCTTTGCTGTAAGACTGTAGTCAGCAGGGAGCTGTGGTACAATGCTTAGTTTGCTAATGTAAAGGTGCAACATGCCTGTTAGCAGGGACTTTCACAACTGAACTCATTTATATTGCGTTGATGCATATATCCTCAGTCAAGTGCAATATGAGAGTCTATATTTGACTCACATAGGACAACAAAGCCCTTCCTTCACCATTACATCCCAGACACTGATAGTACGATTGGCTCTTACCCATGGAAGGAGTGGAAAAGACGAACCTTTCTCAGATTGGCTGCATTGCATGAGTCCTTATTTCAAATTCTTCCTTATGTGGCTGTCTAGAAAAAAAGCAGCAATCTTAGAGACAAATATAATTATGCCTTACTATTTCTAAATGCACAATACTTTTGATACAGCTTAGTTGCTGAAAACATGCTTTGCTCCCAACACTGAGTAATGTTTTGCCAATGTTTTGTGGATGTATGTACACACAAACACTGCTCAATCAACTAGAGAAAACCATCTCAGGGGCTGAAGTTGTACCTAAAGGTCAAAAGGGTTTAGTTAAAGACTGTGTCTTGGAGCTATGAAAGATAGGTTTGCATTTTTCTCTCACTTTCATCATTGGAAAAGTAATACTGAAAAAAATATTTTTATTCTACTACCATCTTTATGTGATGATGGATTATCTTCCCCATTTACCCTAGTTAAAATTTGAATTCATAACAATTTAAAATGGTATTTTGGCCGCCAGAGGGCGGTGACCTCTCCAGTTCCCAGAGAGGCAATCTATTTTTAGTGGGAGTTAGATGTTATTACAAGCCCCTGACTTTCTTGAGCTTTGTAGTAGCAATACTTTAACCTCTAGGTTCAAGCCTGATTGCTGTTTGTGGTGGCTCAAAATTCCCCGCTTTGATAATTAATTGGTGTATTTTCAGTTAATTTTTTCAGGAACAGATATCCGCATTAAAGAATTGATAGTTAACCTCTAGCAGGTCAAAGAAGATCAAATAGAAGTATTCACAGAGAAAAGTAGGGGTAATATAACTTAAAACATACCATCTTAGAACTCAAAGATTATACATGTGTATTCCTTTTGTTTCCTGTATAACTAATTATTACATATATCTGTCTATCTGCACATTTACAAACATATAAATTCTCTATATTTAGAATCAGTTGATTTCATTAAGGGTATATTAAAATGATTTTCATATGATATCTAAAATTGAATAAATGGAAATCTATTTTATCCTTTTCATAAATTACCCATTGAGTTATTTTTTCAAACTAGATTTTGATTCATTATCATAGCTATCAATTAAAATTCCAGTAGAAAGAGTCAGGAGCTATTCAGGGAAACAACTATTGAAAGTTATTATCTCTATCTTGTAAACAAATTTCATGCCAACATGAGGATTTAGCAGACAAGCTGCCAGAATTAATGTCTTGCCACAAAGCTCCTGGAGATATCACTGAATAACTGTGGTCAGCAGATTTGCAATCTTTTCATATTATTGAAGTAATCTGAGTGAAGGCACTGAAGAAGTTTCTGTGATTCATGGATCCATCCTGACCAGTTAGTTTATTGATGTTGGCCTGTTTCACAGCAGTTCTGAGGGGTCAGCCGTCCTGTCGTGGTGATCAGGCTCACAAAACTCAGGCCATTTGTCTCAAGTGAAACACACATAGGGATGTCCGTTGAGACAGGTTCTCATATTTTGGTGGAAGTATGATCTAGGTGATATAATAAGTAGGATCAAAGTGGTTTCTCCAAGTATTCTTCTGCTATTTCCATTTGTGCAGTCTACTATAACCTCTACAGACAGAAGGGAAGATTGTGTCTGAAAGAGAAGCGAACTTTAGCATCTGTTTTGGAGCAGATGCTCAATATCATGTGCTACCTAAATTAGCTGGCCATCAGCCTCAACCTTGCTGGAGTCAGCTCCTGTCCTAATATTTGGAAGAACAATCCTTTCCAGTAGGAACTCTTGCTGAGAGACCTGTGGATTTATTAATTACAAATCAAGCTGAGCTGTCACATGAGCCTTCTGTCCTTGCATTCAAAGCCATAAACGTTTTCACTTAGGAAGTACTGATTGCATCTAACATACTCAGTGAGATTCTTCATAGACAATATTCCTATTGCATATCTGTGGTACTTAGGGAAGTTCGGAAAAGTATTCGCTGTAGAGAGGCTTAATGCGTTGCTAGGAAAGAAAAAAAAAAAGAACAAGCATTTAGACTAGTAGCGGATTTTCAGACTTAGTGAACAGACTAAGTTTCTATCTGATAAGTTAGAACTGATAAGTTTGAAATCTTTAGCCTTTTTGCTACTAGACACTCAAATCTGCATAAGATTGTCCAAGTCACTCCCAGCCAGGCTTTGTGCACAGCCTCAGAGCATGTGCATTTAATTCTATGTAACGTGATGCATACATTTTCCACTCTAGGGTCAGCTCAGCTCCTGCAGCAGTAAGCTAATGAAGGAGAAATTAACAGCGATTATAAATATCCTTATATTTTGATATACAAATATCCCCAAGTACTAGGAATTCTCTGCCAGAAAAGCAGCGATCTCTCTGCTTTCATATTCACTCCTGGTAGAGCAAGCAAGGAAAGGCAGGAGCACTAAGGAATGGTGCCCTGGTAGCAGCTTAGTCCGAAGGCAGAGGGAGGACAAAGAGGGCAGCAAGTGGCTCCTTGACTGAATTCTCCATGCAGTACCCTGCAGAGATTGCACCATAACAGCTTGTGAAATATTCCAGTTACTTACACTCCACTGAAAAAAAATAGTGGAATTTGGACGAGTCAGCTTAGCTATTTTAAAATTATGAGTGTTGGATGTAGAATGAGAAACCTGGGAAAGTCAATTGATCAATATTCACTCAATATTGATTTTTGCCCCCTCCCTTCCCTTCGAAGAACTAATAGGTGCTTAGTTAAGTGGGTCCACAAAATGCCATTACATATCAAAGTTTTGCAATATTCCATAACAATGTATGAACTTCAATAAGAGGGACCAGTAGAGGGTTCCATAAAAAATATGACGAGAGAGCAGAAAATCTCAGCCTCCAAGGTCATCCCAAATTAGGAGGTACGTTGCAAGTGTGATCCTCTAAAAGTTTTCTTTGTTTTGGGAAGCATTCAACTTCCAACAAAAAATCCTGGTCTGAGCTCCTTAAAACCTGGCTTGGTTTGCAGTCTGCACTGCAATTTAAAGGTCAACATTTTATTTCAAAATTAAAAACCAATAGAGGATTTCTAGGAAATGGAATAGAACTTTTTAAATTCTAATCACTGAGATTTTTGAAAGAGTAAAGTCTGTTTTAATCATAGTAGCTTTGAGTATTGAATATCTCTAAAATCAATCTGCTTAATAAGTCTATTATTAGATCTAATTATTATATTTCTTATATCTAATTTAATGCACACAAGTTTGAAAACGTTGATATAGTTTGATAATCTTTAATTTCTTGTCACAGCAAGAACAGGCCAGATCCTGTTCTCTTAAGTCCTATCTGAGCATGCAAGCATATGAATTACACTTACATCTCTGACAGCAATCCAGCCCACCTACTTGTGTGCTTAATCCTTTAAATACATCCCTGCTTGGCCTAAAAGTCCCTGTGGTGCCTAAAGTTGGCCTCGCATGAGGAATCAGAAGTGTTATGTTCTGGAGATGAATGTCTCAACTTTATGGCTATTTAGGTTATGTCATTTTCTGATTAACACCAAAAAAAGCTACCAAAACCCATCAAATGGGCCAAACCATAGCCAAGTGTGGTGGCAACTTCTAAATAACAACAAGGCAACTAAAATACTTACCCGTGGATGTGGTAGAGGAAGAGTAGAGGACACTGGTAGTCTTCATTGCCTTCAGCTTGCCCTTTGCAAAGTTGTGCAAATAGGAGAGCAGGCTTCATGGGGAGAAAGGAGCTGGGACAGCAGGAACTTGCCTGTAATTAAGATGAGTTGGATGACATTATCTGTATCATTGCACATTTTTTTCTCCCTAATGGTAATATATAGAAACGAATAAATATTTCTAGGAGCAAGATCTTCCTTCCTTCCTTGTTTGCAACCAGCTAGAAAGATGGACAATCTGACCCTTACTGCTTGTTGTTTTAGGGCACCGGCCTTAACATAGTTGTGTTTAAACATAGTCACATTGATTACACAAAAGTTCAGCAGGCATCAGAAAGATATATACGTCATTGCCTAAATTAGTCATTCTGGAGGTGGGTTTAAGTTCTGTGACAAAAAGAAAAGCAGAGCAGACTAAAATAAATCAGTGTAAAGCAGTAGATTTAGAATATTAACTATGCATTAAAAATATTTTGGATACATAATTTAAAAAAAATGCTTTTCTCTAAAAAGCAGAACAACACAGAAATTCTTGGGCATTTCTGACACTTTGTAATGACAAGAGAAGTGAAATTAAAATCTGTTGGCAATATCTGGTTACTTTCAGCTACCAGTGCATGTGCATGTTGTCCCCACTATTGTTTTGGTAAATAATCACACTAATTTCAACTTTTGCAGCCTTGTCATGTGAGAATGAGCTTTGTTGCCCCCACAAGCCAGACTTTCCTGTCCCACAGTTGCAGTGTTTTATTCCTTCTGAATTTAATAAATGAGTGAAAGGACAATTCTATGCATGATTTTTCAAATGGTTTTGTTTTGGTATGTTTTTGGAATGAATTTGGTAAGAATTTTCCAGTAGGATATTATACCATGAATTTACATAATGCATATGCAACACAACCTTTTAATAAGATGGTTTTGATCTTGCAAATTCTATGGTCTAATATTCAAAGTGGCATAGTAGTTTCTCCAGTGAGTTAATCCCCATTCCTTTTGGAAAGAATCAAAAACAGAGCTCTCATTAGTTTCTGAGTCATAACGTTGCTTCTATGTCTAATTAGATAGCTAGTATGAGTTAGCACCGTACACTGAAATTGACTGTAATTTTATTTTGATTGACAAATGATTCACTTGCTACAGGAAAAAAAAAATAAAAGAAGAACAATATCAACATTTGGGTACCAGCAACTACAGCCTATCCAGGTTATTGTGATGAATATTGGTTTTTTCTTTGAAAGACATGACTTACTGGAAAAATCTTCTTAATAGCAATGTACAGTTTTTAAAAATTCTAATCTGAAAAGATTTTCCAGATTCATTAAGCAGTTCCTTAGCTTCTGCTCACAGATACCTTCTAAGTGACCTGCAATCCCATTTGAGCTATCAGTAAGTCATTTTTCAGTTTATAGTTAGAGGCATGTAGAAGCAGACATTTAAATTTAGAGGTTTTCACATCTTAGAAACATTGCACATTGATAAACCATTGATTCATTTTTATAGAAAATTGTGGAAAACTTAGATAAGTCTCGTTACCATCCTAAAGCAGAACAGGAAACATTCTGAAATCTTGATATTATCAGTGGAATAGAGAGACCTTTTCCTGCCAGCTCTGACAGCACCTAGTTGTGAAATATTTTAATAAGCATTTGCTTTAAAAAGCTATATTCGTTTTCTTCATGATTGTTAATGGTTTTCCTCGGGGCTTTTGTAATTATCTTCAACTTTCATCATCTGTACTTCTAATTGCAAAGATTTCTGTATTGAAATTTTTCTTGCTGTTCAATATATACAGAAATCAAATAGCAAATGAGAATGGTCTCCCTAATCCAAATGACACATGCACAATAGCAGTCTTTGTTACTGTGCTAGGAAATATGACTTATGCTACAAGTCATAGTTTCTTGCATTGCTAGATTTAATGTAATTTTCCCAAATAAAAGTCTTTAGATATACTAAAAACGCATTTGACTACAGATATGTGGGACACACGAAAGACTACCTTTACACATCACAGGAACTCTTAGGCCAAACAGGGATGTATTTAAAAGATGATGTATATGAATCGGTAGGCTGGATTGCTGTTAGAGCTGTGAGTGTAATTCATACGCTTGCATCCTGGCTCAGACAGGATTTAAGAGAAAAGGATCTGGCCTACAGTCTAAATTGTTATGTGACAAGAAATCACAGTCTATCAGCCTGCATCATCATTTCAAACCTGCATGCAGAAAGTTAGATTCATCTAATATATTCATATTGAGTAGTAAACTGAAATGAAATCACTTTACATAGGAAAGTCTTGAGCGCACTCATTATTTTGTAGATTTATGCTTTCCTCCCTCTTTCTGCAGTGCCAAAAAAACTAGTATTAATGTTGCTGTAATGCTTTTTGTACTGTGTTGGCATAAAGAGGCAAGCACAGTGAAGTTTGTAAGGAAAAGCAGTACTTATTGCTTGAAGCTATTCCTATTTCAGTGCTGAAGAAGGCTTGTGTGCACTTTTTTAGCTGAAGCTGTATGCCTGAGATGTGATTGATCTGCCTCAGCTGTGATGATTTCTGAATATCTGTACTAGATGTTTATCTCCGTGCTCTAATCTCTTTATTCATATGCCACAGCAAACACAGTCCTTTCCCACTTTCTGCCTTTTCACTCTTACCTTTTGTCTCAGGGGAGCAAAAAACTTTCCTCGAGAGAGGCAATAAGAGGATAGTGAGAGAATAAATAGATTAGTGTAGAAGAGGGAAACTCAAGTCATCAAGTCTGTTGTGGGCATGTGAATTGAGATTTTGTAGGCAAAAGGATTTCTTTACAGATGTATTCTTAGCAGATAATGCAAGAGTTAGAAAACAAGACGCAATTTCAGCACTGGTGTAACAGTAGGGTTTTCTGATAACTCAGAACTCTGCAGGAGCTGCAATCTCTCCACCAACCAGAGCCCAAAGTCTCACGTGTATAACTGCACATTTGTAATCACATATGCAAATCCTTGCAGGAAGATTGGCTGAGGGGGTCTCATTTGCATAACTACAGTACAATTATTTCTCAGTAGCTCTACGGCCCATAAATTCCTTCTGACAGTTAGTGGTCATGAGCACCTAATCAAAGCACAAAAATTGGCTATACTTGTAATAATGGAAATGTCTGTCTTTACAACCATTGGGACACAGCCAGCCGTTGGTTCCAGTTTTTATTTTTACTGGCTTTGGGCGCTCATATAGAGAGATAGCATGGGTTTTGTCAGGAGAGGCATCGCTCAGAAGCATTTTACCAAGAGCATTTTGCCAGAGGCAGCCTGCTTGTCAGGAGATTTGTCTGGGGAGACATTCCCTGGAAGCATTTTCCCTTGCAGGGGCTTGTCTGTAGAACGGCTCCCTTGAGGCTTTTAACTGAGCAAGGCAACGTATCTGTGTCACATTTCTGGTGTTTTAAAAACTTATATTTTTTTAATGATTTCCTTGATTTTTAGCTAGTGTGTGCATATATATTTTTAGTGATATATATCTATATAATATAAATAAAACCCAGAGAATGACTATGGTCTTAAACCAACTAATGCGACCTATGTCATAACTGGGCTTCTCTTACCACCTCTTCAATTTAAGATACTTAGTGATGTGCTAACCTCAAAAATGGCCACTTCAGCTTTTCACTTTCTTCAGCTGGAGCAAATCCGATGCTCCCACTTCACACCCCAGATTGCATGTTGAGTTGCTCTATCCTCAGTGCATTTACACAGCTCTCTCTGCTGATGATGGAAGTCACACATGCCACCAAAGCAGGAAGATACCACTCTGCAGTCAGTTCTTTCAGGTAGCAGAACAAAAATAAAATCCATGCTCTCATTTTGGGCATTATATTTTTCTTAAAAATGATCTTCTGTGAGAAAAATTCTCTATTGTGTTTTGCAGTCTTTAAAAGCTCATCTGCCACCTTTTAGTGAATATGAAACATCTTTGCTTTGTTTTTATCATCTGATGCTTTGTAGAAAATGTGTATGCATCTGATGACAATTACTAAGTAAAGCCTGCAAGTGAAATGTGCACCTGGTAGCTTTGCTTTCTGGCTAGATTTACAGCAAGTTACAGTATTTCACTGATTTCAGCAGACTTGCTCTTCCTGTACACTTTTACAAATGGAGAATTAAGTAAAAGCTTTCAGAGCAGGAAAGGAGTATCCCCTTTGGTGGATTGTGGCTTCTGAAGTACCTCCTAGGCTCTAATCTTTGCAATATTTAAATATGTGAAGTCAAGGATACAAATCCTGTGCTCAGAATTCTAGTAGAGGTCTTTGCTGGAATGGACTGCTAGGGGTTTTTACTCCACTCCCTGAAGTGGTGAGTTGCAGATAATGCATTAATTTAGGAGACAGAGTACCAGCAAAAGGCAGGTAATTCTCCTTTCACTGTGCTGTGTCGGAGCTGTGTTTTAGACAGCTGCATCTTTCTACTGCCACACAGTGTTTACCATCACCCTCCCCAAGATTCTCCTGCCCTATTTTCAGAAGCTTGCCTTGAAGTACTACTGATTTGCTTTGGCCTTGACCATTATGCATTATAAATATGATTTGCATAGAAGTTTGTAATGCCTTTTTATCAGTGGTTGGTATGGCTGTGCAGCAGTTCAGCAACTACATACTATGGAGCTGAGCAGAACTTTAAGACATGAAGCATTTTTAGGGTGGGTTGGTAACTGAAAAACACCTGGGCCAAGAGTGATTCCTCAAATACTAAAAAATGGAGATAGACTCGTCTCTGAAAATGTTTTTTGAATGGTGGTTTTGAATGTCACTGCATCTGAAGAAATATCTGCAAGAGACACAGGGATCAACATCAATTTAGAACACATCTCTTCCAGTAGATAAAATTAACTCTAAATGTCATCTATTTAATTGTTTGTTATGCCTAATTAAAAATGGTAATTTATTTGATTTATTTGTAGCATACTTAATATGTTGATTCATTAAAAAATTACAGAAATTTGATTTGCTGTTTCAAAGATTGGGGATTTCTGAAAACATCTTCTTCAAAATATTTTTACCTTGAGCCAAATTAAGGCACATTTAGCAATGTGGGGCATTAACATTCCTCAAAGATAGATAATGAGGAGAGCATTATATCTTAATAAAAATTATTCTTGCCCGACAGATGGCAAGCATGATATCAAGTGAAGGTTCCCCTTTACCTTTTAAAAGATTTAGCAACCTGTGTCCTTACTTATTTTCAGAGTGAATTAGCTTTTCTTGTGTTTTGGGGGCATACACTACAAGCAAAAGCTATATTTTGTCTGGGAGACTAGAACTGAAGTGGCATTTGTGCTGGAGCAGCAGCTGTCAAGGTTGGAATGCAAAATAGTCTGAAACAATGTATTCTGGAGGAAAGAGTAAATGCTCATAAAAATTAATAAAATGTTCTGAGAGTTGTTTAATGTAGTGGTATTTAAGAAAAAGCAATTGATTAGATGAGATGGACATTTTGACAAAGAGTATCTTCAAGTGATGTGGAAAGGACAGAAATACAGATAAGGTTTTTCATCTTTCTTTGCAGATATAACATTGACCTTTTAGCTGGTACATGGAACTGATGTGTACTTTTTTCTTTTCTTTTTTACAAAGACATAAACAGCATGATGCAAAAATATCTTGAGTTTTCTAGCTGACAAAGCTAGAATTGTGATTCTCAATAAGACTCTTACTTTTGTTTAGGAAAAAGAGAGAGAATTGGAAGGTATCCCTCATTTTTCCAGAGGTCTTTAAGAGAAGTGCTGTCCCTTTTTTATCCCAAGAAATTGGGCATTAGCAGAGAGGAGTTCACACTTGCCTCATCTTGTTTACAACTTATATTAAGGGATCAAGATCCGGATGCATGGAACAGCCAAGGAATTCCTTGGGAATTTTGCTAGTAAGGGCAATTTTAACCATTAGGGATGCTGTCAAGTACCTTTCTGAAAGTAAATGGGCCTCGCTTCTTGCCACATCCTATTCGTGTATTCTGTGTATGTGCACATACCCATATCTTAAGAAATTATGGAATTTAGCATATGGGTGAATGCAAATCCTTTTTTTTTTTTTTTCTATGCTGTTGCAGCTTGTTATGCTTACATTCACATTTTAAATTTTAAATTATCTTCAGTCATTTACTATGGAATCTTTCATGTCTTTGCTTTTAAAGATCTAATGTTAAAAATGCAGCTAGTAATATCTTGTAAGTCTTTTTTATCACTTTCATGACTTTCAAATGAAATATAATATGCTTTTTTTTTTCCTCGCGGAAAGTCTTAGAGAAAATAACCCAAATACACGACTGTGCAGCTGCGATTCCTAAGACAACAATAAAATCTGTACAGGTTTAAGATCTTGCATGTTTGCACTGACTGAATTATATTTACTTTTCACTGACAGGACATAGAAAAGGACTAAAATTAGGTCAGATAATGCCAACTTTCATTTAAATTCTAAATTTAGACAAGAATTGATACAAATATTTGCTGGTTCTTCGGTAAATAGATATCCATTACTTTTGAGGCTGTCACTTTAATCTAGGCTACATCTACAGTCACTGGAAACAAATTCGTCTCTAGCAGGGGTTTGGCAACTCATTTAGATGTGAATTGCCCACTGGAGGCGTCTGCTTTTCTTCACTGTCTGCATATACAGGCTAGGACAACTAAACGCAAAACTCAGTCATCTATCCACTAAGGTGGATGAATCCAAGCCATGGTTTCTGGAGAGAATATCCTGATTTCTAGTCCAGCCTCCTGCTCAGAGGAAGGTCGGCTATGAGATCAGATAAGGTTGCTCAGAACTTCATTTATTTAGGTGTCAAAAATGTCCAAGGACAGAGACTATACAATGATTCTGGGCAGCCTGTTCCCCTGCGTGAATGTCCTCATGGTGACAATGCTTCTCCTTACACCAGCCTGCACTGCCCTTGTTTCAATTTATACCCAGCATCCTTTGATCTCCCAACATGCACCACTGTGAAGAGGCCCACAGTAGACATGGGAGCTGCTGTCCAGTCCTTCTACAGCCATCTCTTCTCCAGTCTGAATAAGCCCAGCTTCCTCAGCCTGTCCTTACAGGAGACATCTGAAGTTCACTTAAGGTCTTAAAGATTAATGTTAAACAGGACATCCTTTCCGGGATAGATCCCTGTAGTACTCTACTTGTAACTACACCCTTTCCTGATCATTCAGCCAGATTTTTATCTGTCCAGTTGTTCACCCCTCTGGGCTGACCAGCACTGGAGTGACTGGCCATTTTTCTGCAAGTGAAAGCAACATTAGCTTCCCTCTTGCCATGGGGGTTTCCCAGATCTCTCCAAACTTTCGTTAGAGAATGGTATTGCAAGGATATTGGCCAGTTTATTCCATACTCATGGATGCAGCCCATTGGGATCCATGAATGTGCGTAGGTTGATTTTGCTCAAATAATCTCTTGATTCTCATCTACTGCTTGAATCCTTTAAATTAGCACAGAGGTCTAGGAGACCTTGCTGGTGAAGATTGAAGCAAGAAGGCATTGAGTATCTTACCTACCTACCAATTTTTTGAGTTAGTTGAAATCCAGGGTCTGTACAGAGACCCTTACACAAATCCCTTAAGCAGATCCTATCTTATGCAAAATACCAGGAGACAGAGGTCAGCACAATTTTCAACTGCTACATTCACCAGTAAGTTATCTTTATCTAATTTCTACTCCTTAATTTTTATAGTTACTTCATTTTAGCTACTGAATCATGTCATGATTTTATTTATATAAGGAAATAAGTTTTCTGACAGTGGAAAACAGTAATGTGGTATACAATCAAATCACCTCTTGATCTGTAGTTGTTGAATTCTTAGCTCAGCTACAAGGAACGATTGTTAAGACACAGCTGTATTAACAGGTGACTCATAAACAAGTGGCATATCTATTAGCATATCTAGAATTCAGGAAACAGATATAGTTAGATATTAGAGCAAAGGTAGTTTTTAGAGAGCTGCTGGAGATGTAGTCAGCAGGGGGACAGGGAGGAGAAGGATTTTATTATGATTATTATTATTACTATTATTATTATTATTGTGGTACTGTTTGAATTAACACTAATAGTCAAAACTCAAGGAATAAGGTAAGTTTTCACTCTGTACAGCATCCCTTGACTAATCAAAGCAAGTATTCCAGACTCTACCTTCCAGCTGTTATTTAGATTAAATGTTGTACTCAATAAAAAGATTATATATATATATATATTTATCCTCTGAGAAAGAGTTTGATATTAAATTTGTTCTTTTTTACATTTGGAATGTATAAATTAACCCATTTCAGCTCTATATCAGGAATTCATTATTAACTGGTAGGTTTGAACCCATTAATTTTTTTCTTAGACTTCATTTTCCAGCAGGTATGAACAGACGTGAGATAAGATGTGGAAATTGATGCAGTGTGAGAAGAATCTCAAGTACTTCTTATTTCTTGAGAATATGTGGGCGTGTATATAGAAGCTTTAAAAAAGATGTAGTGTGTGAAAAAAAATCACTTTTCTGATCATCTCTTTGATTTTGATTCTTTAACTGCTATTTTCAGGTAAAATTCCATGACTAAGAAAAGCTCCTTTGACCTTAATAAACACTTGAATAGTGAACTTATGGAATTTGGAAACTGAGCCTTATTTTTCTTTGAGTTCAGTATTCAGAGAGAAAAAAAGGAAATGTGTTAGTCTTGTTTTATAGCTTCAGGAATTATCATAAGAAAAGGCTCATGCTCACATCATTTGAGAGCCTGGATATTAATTGTATTCCCAGAAGTTTACAAAAATGAGATTTGCAGGGCTGTGGGGAAATTATAGCATGGAGATATGCTTGCATTTCCTGGAGAGCCCTTCCAGCCAGCCCTTCCTATGCTGTGCACATCCAAACTGTGAAGGAAAGGTTTGAGGAAGGTTTTGGTGAAAGAGAGGTTTTCTTCTTCCTAGGAAGCTGAGAAAACTCAATTAAAGAGGAAAAACAACAACAGTGGCAAAATATGTCTGCCCTACTACTTGTGCAAAGACTGAGGTAACATCTCTTGTCTGACTATGACTGTGAAGCCCTCTGGGTTGGAGGCTAGGGTATTTTCCTTCTCTGCAAGAACCTCTGGAGGGTTTTCAGGCTGAGGATCCTTAAGTGAGGAATGGAGCAGTATGCACCTACAATTCCAAGCTTCTGAAGGAGGAGATGGAGGTTGGATACTCCTATTTAGTGGTTCTCCGGAACCAATATAATGGTTCTAGGGAGCATGCCACGTCCTGTGTATCCTGTCCTTGTTTATGCCTCCCCAAACACTGTCTAGGGCAGAAAAGAGCTGAACATGAGCATGTGGGTTTCTGCAGCCACCTAGTCACTTGAAAATAAGGCTTCATTCTATAATCAGTTGCATGATACAGCAGCCTCTTGAGACTCTAGCCTTTAGGTGTGTATTCAGGCTGATCATAGCTGCAACATCTCATCTTGGTGCTTAGTTGTCTGGAATGTCTAGTCAATGTAAAAAGTGAATTGCCTTATGAAGTTGCTCTTCTTTCTTGTATCATAGCTTATAGAAGCACTTTATGGCCGTTGTCCACCATATGTAATATTTCTTACATATTAAGCAAAATATTCATCTCTATAGAGAGAGAAGTAATTTGAGAACATCTTTTCTTTCTATTGGAATATTATTGCTGTGAAATCTGTATATTGAAAGAAAAATTTCCACCGCTTGAGCAACATATTAGTCACTGGGTCAGGCAAATTAAGTCAGTGGAAATGACACACTATGAATCGGGAAACAGAGAGAGGGAATGCTCAGAAATGCCATATAAGTTTTGTCGACATGCGTCTATGGAAATTTTCAATTAACAGTGATTCTGTCAGATGGAAACTTCTCATACTAATAGAGAGTAAAACTGCATGAGAAAATTACTCCGGAAACCTCTACACAACACTATTGGACAATTTATAATCTAGAGAGCTGTATTTGAGCTACTTAGCTCAGATAAAATAGGTAAGATCTTGCATAACCCTTGTATTTTCTTTCTTAAAGTGCTGTTTGGACAACTCTGAGAACTGAAAAGGTGTTCTTGAGTCTGCGAAAGTTTTGGTGATTAATTTTGTCCAATAAAGCTCTCTGAGCACGTGTAGTCCTGTGATTGCAGCCCCAAAGGCTGCCGTCCTGACAACTAACATTGCTGTGCTCATTGCCTAAACATGAGGCATGGAAGAAATATTATTTCAAGACCAGCTTCTGGGACCTACCTCAGCTTGGAGGCATTACAGAGCAGTGCAGTCATGTTTGCTGTGCATGTTTGTTCTCCAGCTTTGTAAGACTTGGCTGCAGAAACTCCTGCCCCTGGGGAAGGTTGCAGAATCCTCTTCATCTCAGTCTTACCAATGTCTTAGTGCTGGGGCAAACCCTTGGGATGTATGGTTCAGGCTCTTCACATGCTAATGAGTGATGTATGCTATGTTTCATACTTTGCCTTCTGTTTTAATGCATTCTGTACTAGTTTCTAAACTAGGGCGAACACTCATGAGGGAGTCCTACACAAAGAAGGGCTCTTCTAAATACGTAATATATAATAAAATATATAAATATATATCTAAATATATAATAACTAAAGGCAGCTGAAGCTGGTGGCATTGTCTTCTTCAGACTTGCTTTTGAAGAGAAGCGTGAGCCAGATTTATGTGGGAGGTTGCGCCGGATATTAACTGCAGTCTCAGTTCCACCTACACCAAAGAAATGAGACTGTGGATGCATCTCTTGCTTGGTATTTCCTACTGGCTAACTCGGGAAGCACCATGTGAATCCCATTCCAAGGTGCTTAACTTTTCCTTCTGTTGCACAGACAGCCCACATGCCTGACTGAGTCTGCAAATTCTGTTCCAGTAAAGCTGAGTGTTCTGTTGCCTTTATGATTAAAAAAATAAAAATCCACAAACTGAACAAGAAGTCAGCTGAAAGACATTAGAAAAAAAACTTCAAAGTGATGTTGTTCCCTGTTTTTTTTTTTTTTTTTTTTAAGAAATATAGATGGCATTGATATGCTGTTGCTTGGAGGAAAATGTTGCTTTTTTTTAATTGACAGTTCTAGACCAACTCTTTCAGTGCCTGAAAGTGGATAGGTGACACTGATATGCAGAAATATATTTATGGCTGATTTCAACATGCGGATAAAAATGAAACTGTATCGGGTTCAACATAGGCTGGCATTCCCATGCCACTTCTCATCAGGAGCGTCCACTCAGGCTTTTGATGTCTCCACTATTTATTCAATGCACTTGACACTTATTTAATTTTAAGTGTAATTTTGCTTTTTATGGGTTCTTTTAACATATGCAGTAACAGATTGAGGGAAGACAATCTGAAGATAAAAGAAGATGTTTACTCATCAAAATCTGCTGTAGTATTCAGAAGTGGTACAACGTTGCTCTAGTTCTTAGCACAAATAATTGTGCACAGTGTACAAAGGGGGATTTCCTAAGACTGTGCAGTGCATTGGTGCACTGAAGAGTTCAGTATCTGTAGACTTGAAGACTGTCTGTCAAATGTGGAGTTCTCTTAAAAAAGATTATAATAAAATTGGCTCAATAAAAATGGAAGTTTTATCCACTTTTCAGAGAAAAAAAATCTTCAACGGTCTGAAGTTTGTAAAGGTTCTCAATATTTGGTGAGAGCAGAACCTGTTTCTCATTTGACCCCCACAGAGGGAATTAATTATGTGAAAGATACCTTGTGTTAATGATGTGATCTCTTTCTTCCCCTCTGAGGTAAAAGCAAGAAGTTTTTCTGGAACCTCATGGAGAGGTTCTTCTGCCTGCAGAGGTGCAATGTGGCCTGTGCTGCATGCCCAGGTGTGCTATGAGAACCACACCATGAGTGTGGTTGCATGCAGAAATATGGATGAAACTGCAGGAAAGCTCCATTGTGCATTTTTTTTTTCTCCAAACTTACTGAGAGCACCTCATACCGGCTTCTTTCAGCATCCTGCCAAGCTGCAGAAGTACTGTGTTCATGGTAGGGCCTGACTTACAGGATCAAGTTAACTGAAGAGGACTTTTAAGAACCCTCCAAAGAGCTTATATGTTGTGTATATATTTGGACTTAGAGATACTGGAGAGTCATAGCTAGGAAGGAAATCTCCATCATGGAAGGCTAAGGCAAGAGTTCACAGAGAAGGCTGTACAGTCATGATAACAGTAAACTGATTTATACTTAAATTGCAATGAAGGAAAGTGAGGGAAAGAAGAATTTGCAGAAATTATACGAACTGCTCTTCCAGTACAGGCTCTTTTGCTACACCAAGCTCTACTATTGAAGTCACCACGGATGTGTGTGAAGGCAGGTATGATGGGGGAAAGAAACCTTAGTTGGGTGACCTGAGAAAGGAATAACCCCGTCCAAGCTTACTTTGAAGAGGAAGGATTTCTCTTTTATCAAGTGGAACCACTGGTCCAAGTGGAAACACTGAGTATTTGTGAACAGATGGCTGCCAAAGCAGAGAAACAGAGATTCAGCTGGGAAGCCCAGGTCAGTTGCTTGGGAGCCAATTGCTCTTCCTCACTCTTCAGTCCAGTTTTTGATAGAGGAGGCATGAGGGAGTGAGAAGAGATAGGGAAAACCAGGAGTGAATGAACTTTGTACTTTCAGTATAATCCTATTCCTAATTGGAGACTTCAGTAACGATTGCTGAGAAGATGAAAGAAGTTAGTTGATGTATGAGCTGAGACCTGAGGGGTACCTCTGATGTGATAGGCTGCGGAATAACAACTTACTAATGTAATTTAATTTTGTGTGTTCAGTAGGATTTGTAATGCTGTACCTTTCCTACAAACAAAACTTACAAAGTATAATTATATATAAAAGCTGCAAATTTTGCTTTCTATTTGCTACCATAGATTATTAAGATACTCTATATATTCTATTCCAAGTTTTCTTTTTTGCCTTTTTTTCTCTGCTTAAGCTTAATATCTCAGAATTTATTGGCACTTGATAGACTTGGTGGGTACTAAGCTGCTACATGTGCTTGAACCTGCAGGTTTTAGAGTGTGTATGTATATTTATACATAATATATACACACACATACATATTGAATCTCTCTATAAAAATATTTATTTCTCTGACACATACATTTTTGAGAGGGGACAGGGCAGTAATAGTCCATTGAACCCTGAGCCCCTGTTTACAAGTCTCTTATACTGTGTACTGAGACTGCAATATTTATTTTGTGAACAACTTCAAAATAGTAGATAGTATATTTATATGTCCATGTATTTCCTTTTTAGTGTTGCAAAGTTGGGATTTTTCCTAGGTGATGGGAGCCAGGTTGTCCTTTTGAGAACTCCAGTCTCTGATCCCATTAAACATAAGAAAACCTAGGTCATTCCTGTTATTTTAAGTTACTCTGACCACATAATGAGTATACAGGTAAAAAATTTCCTTCCTGTTATGTGCGAGTTCTTCATTTCCAATGCACCTGTCCAGCTCACGGAGTTTAAATATTTAGGTATTTGTAACTCTTTAAAATCTTCTAGAGTCTGCAGAATAGGGACTTACTCTGGACAGTTAGGGGTGAAGGCAGCAATTAGAGACCTACTTTATAGTTAGATGTATCTGCCTAGCTGTGCTCACACTTGGATTGTCTGGGTTTTCATCTCTCTGCCTGCCATGATGGTTTTGACAAGATAATCCATGACTCTGTGCAGTGAAAAATCATGGTCAATGCTCAGTTTAAGTCAGAAATCAGAATGGAAATCTGGTAATAATGGAACAGAACATACATCACCATGTGGTGTCCAGAAACCATGCAGAGGAGGATGCTGTTTTTTTTTTTTTTTTCCCAGAGCTGACCTACTACTTTTTTAAAAGAGTAGTAATTTGTATAGAAAGTAAGGCTTGGATATCACTCTTATGAGCCTCAGAGCTTAACTCCCAGATAACTGCCAGTCTTTTTGTTTGCAGAGTTTTGCATTTTGTTCCTTTTTTTTTTTTTTTTCCTGCTAGGAACGACTGGATTCAGCATTTAAGTATGGTAAAAAAGGTATCATTCAATCTTTCAAAATGGCTTGGGACTGTCTATTTTCTTCTGTGTTAGAAAACTCAAAGTAAAATTGTTCAACTGCAGATTGACTTACATTAAAAAAAAAAGTTCATTTCTCTAAGTATAATAGTTGGATTTAAAATGCTATTTCATAATCCCTTATGACCTGGTTATATTCCAGAAGAAATCCCTGGCTGTAGTGAATCACTGGTGTTCCCTTAATGCTCTCTGATATGAGGAAATCACGAAGCTTCCCCTATGAAACTGCATGTTCGTGGGGAATCATAGAATCATAGAATGCTTAAGGTTGGAAGGGACCTCTAAAGGTCATCTAGTCCAACCCCCCTGCACACACAGGGTCACCTAGAGCACGTGGCACAGGGTGGCATCCAAGCGGGTTTTGAAGATCTCCAGAGAAGGAGACTCCATAAACTCTCTGGGCAGCCTGTTCCAGGGCTCTGTCACCCTCACTGTTAAAATTTTTTTCCTTAAGTTCCTGTGGAACTTTTGATGCTTCAGTTTCTGGCTGTTTCCTCTAGTCCTATCAGTGGCCACCACTGAAAAGAGGCCAGCACCATCCTCCTCACTGCCTCCCTTGAGGTACTTATAGACACTGATTAGATCCCCTTTCAGTCTTCTATTCTCCAGGCTGAACAGGCCCAGCTCCCTCAGCCTCTCCTCATAGGGCAGATGTTCCAGGCCCCTGATCATTCTTGTGGCCCTGCGCTGGACTCTCTCCAGCAGCTCTACATCCCTCTTGTACTGTGGAGCCCAGAACTGGACACGATACTCCAGATGCGGCCTCACCAGAGCTGAGTAGAGGGGCAGGATCACCTCCCTCGACCTGCTGGAGATGCTCTTCTTAATGCACCCCAGGATCCCATTGGCCTTCTTGGCCACGCGGGCACACTGCTGCCTCATGGTCAACTTGTTGTCCACCATGACACCCAGGTCTTTCTCCGCAGAGCTGCTCTCCAGAAGGTCAGTCCCCAGCCTGTACTGGAAACTAAACTGTTCATCAAAGGTATAAGTGGCCTTCAATTGTCTAAATGGAGGAAATTTAGTAATTTTTGGTACCTCAGGTAGCCCGTTAGTCCTTAGCTAGTCTTTTTAATGTGATGTCTTGAGTATCCATGCCAGTAGTGTGGGACACTACACACTTTACATGGAAACTGCAGGAAATCTGTGTCTTTTTGGGGTGGCAGATGGAGTGTAGGCAGTATAAACTAAAGCACCTGGAAGCACCCACTAAAGCACTGAGCATGTATATTTGGGCAACCAATCCAAATCTGCGTATCTTTTCAGCTCCCTGCAACTGTGAACAACAGAAGATTTGCTTTTCCTCCTCCTATTTTTTTTTCCATTGTTTGCATCTTATGATATAAAACTGGCAGCAGAGATGGTAGGAGGATAGTTGATATCACTGTTCAGCCAGCGCAGAACTGGCCTTTCAACATTAAAAAGCAAATGCAAAGAGCAGAGATGTCCACTAAACGGAACACTTGCTTATCTTGCTTAGCGCATCTTTTTATTACGTATTATGTTCCCTGTAATAAGAAAATCTCTTGCAGATAAATGCATGTTCTCATGGGTAATTCTCTGAAGTGGCTGCAATGTTCTCCATGGTACTAATTAGTAAATGAGCGTAAAGGAAACCTTATTTGGACAGAAGAATGTGTTACAGCCACTAAGAAATTTTATTATCACTGAAGAATAATAGAAAAAAGTGTTTTTTTTTTCTTTTAGTTTGGATGAAAAGTAACGCACATCTCCATGCACTTTCTCAAATTCATCAGAAGTGACTACAGTTTTTGAAAACAGTGACATGCCTGGTCCAAATGAAGAAAGTAGGGCTAAAAAGGCTTTGAAATATCAGAATTCACACTGTGCTCAGCAGAGCTTGGCACAAGTATAAGATATTGATACATATAATTAAGTGTGGATTTCCCTGATAAGAAGAAAGGGAATTTTAATAGCTTAAGTCCCTAAAGCTATCTGACCATCCTTGGCTTCTTGTTTGATCTGTTGATCGGACAACATAAGAAAGTGTGCAGGAAGAGTTAGCTGCTGTTCCCAAGCTTAAGATTCCCCTGCTCCCTCTATGTGATGTGATCTCTGGGTGAATATTACTTGTTTAAACTACTGTTTCTTCGTCTTATCATTTAGTGCCTATTCCTCAGCTGGATTTGAAATATTTAGAAGGAGCTTGTCTACAGATGGTGGATAACTTAATGCACAACTGCTTAATATGGCTGTTTTTCAGAGAGGCAAGAAAACAGTATTTAAAGCGATATGGAAATACCAGAATAGAGCTCCCTTACTGTGAAAATGCCATTGCTAAACATTTATCTATAGACTCTCTTGCACAGAACATTGGTGACAGTTCAAGCTGTCCTATAGATGGATTCCCATTCTCCTGGAGAGGTGCAGCAATGCACAGTGTGGCAAGATCTGCTTCAGCTGTAAAAATCTTCACGATGCATAAATATCCTTTAATGTTTTTGCCCTAAACTGCATCACAGAAACACAGAGACCCATGCTTTCCAGAGTGGTAAATTTGTTTTCTAGATGCTGAATCTATTATGGGATTTGGGATTGTGATGTTACTCTTTTTCTCTGTAGTATCCCTTGTGTGTAATTAAAAGTAATGACTTCGAATGAGTCCCTGACCTACTTGAACTCACTCGAAAGAAAAAACTTCTCAAATTCTAACACTATATATTACAATTCCTCTGTCACCCAGAGTGGCATAGCAGATCATGTAAACTAACATGTTCTTTCTGTAATGTGTCTGGTTAGGCTTTATGAAAGTTGTGTTCTAGATGATTGTGATAAAATTCAGTAAGACACAGAAGTTTAATATTTCTGAATCCCATAAACTGACACAAAACAATTGCTTGTGTTAACTATATGAAATTAATTTCTCTTAGTTAATTCAGTTTATTTAGCATAGCATGGTGCTGGTCCACTTGATCATCAGAGATCACCTCAGAAATGCTTGGGCGGGATAGATCATTTCTGTTTTTGTGGCTGGGGAGAAAATCAGTGAAGAATGATGATGTGTGTTTTTGATATTATCTCCACATTGTCATTATGATGGTGGCTGTATCTTCCTCTGTAATTTTTTCACATACCAAGCCCACTTACAATGGTTGTACAAGTAATTTTGTTAGCAACAAACCATGCTGGATTCTTTCTCTGCTCTTCATTGATTCTCAGTGATTCTCAGCTTTGTCCTATTCTCATGAAAATCTCAGTGCAGCTCATTGAAGAGAGATTCCACTCAGGTTCAACAGCTCAGAAGATAACTGATGATAATGCAGGCAAAGTCAGGTCAGTGAAAAGAGTAATAGGGAATGAAAAGAAAGAGTTCACTTTTCTCAACTTCAAAACATATAGATGTGATGGATCATTTCTGAGATTTGGGGAAGAAAGCAGTAATATTTATGTTGGATTTTTTACCACAAAGACCTTATCTTTGAAGATCTGTATAAAAACATATAGATGCCTTCCAAAAATGCAACTCATCCTTAGGTGATGCGAGCACCCTTGATAGAAACCAGCATACATACTTCTAAATAGATATAATTCAGAGCTATACATGTTTATATCTATTGGGAAAATATGTTCTTACAGATTGTGCCTCCAGGCAGTAAAGTCTATGGAAAGAACTTGAATCAGAAGACCTCGTATGCTAAATTTGGAAACCTTTCCAGGATATTATCTGTAGGTAGTTTGTAGTCAATGGATCTGGAAAGTCTCCATCCTTCACAGCTGCTCTGAGCACAGAAAGGAGCATCTCATATCTCTGAATACATTAGACTGTGTTGTATCTTCCCAAGGTGATCTAGTCCTAGTTGATCTCTGAAAATGAATGAAACCATCTCTAATAATGGTATGAATTATCTATTCAGTTTTTACCGGAGAGAGAGAGAGATATGAAGACATTACAAAAGGGAAAACTAATATCAATCATTAGCTGTGCATGGATGTCCTGATAGTGATGTGTGGTTAAAAAGAGTGGGACTGTGAGATTCATTGAAAGATGTGTAGCTGTTTACTACTGTTATAGTTAATAGTATTATTCTATATTGTGCAGATAACATGTGAATTAACCTCAGAAGCTCCCTTTATAGTCAGTGGAGGCAAACAGGCAGTTTTAAGGTGCGATTCATCTCCTCCTACAGTTAGTAACAAACCTGAACCTTTTAAATCTTGTTTTCTATAGCCCAAGATGTTATCAAGTCTCACTGAACTCTTTTAAATCTTGAATGTAGACCGTGAATGCCTTCGATATTACTTTACCAATTTTGAAAGTGAAAGCAGGCTAAGATGATGCTTCTGGCTGACAGTAATTTACAAATGTGACTAATAGCTAAAAGATAGTGACCTCAGCTCCCTTCCAGTTACTGTTCAATATCTAGGCTCTGAGAATTCTTTTCGCTGCTGTGAGCATTTTGTACTAACAGTGCAGAGTACTTTGCAGTGCAGAGAAGGAAATAAAAATCTTGAAAAGACAGAGTCATTAATGATAGACATTTACAATTCAAAATATCACTAAAGTCAAATTATATTTCAAGTTTTGGTTTTATTCATTTGCTAGCTTTCTTAGTGGTGAAATGCCAGTTGATTTTGAGCAATTGCTAGCCTCGGGTTTATTAACTTCAATCTGTTAGCTACAATTATTTTCTATTTTTAAAGTACTACTGCTAATATTACTCAAAGAAAATGACTTCTCAGTGATGTGAGAAAGAAAAAGAGGAATAAAATGCGTAGTTGATATGTTAAAGTTAATAGTGATAGGACTTAGTGGGTACCGCAACTGAGGATGTGTGTGATTTAAGCCCGGTAGGCTGGTGACTGCGCAGATTACTGTTGTGAGTATAACTCATAGTCAGTAATGTTGAAAATTACTAGCAATTCCTTCCTGAGGTTTTTTCTTTTTTTTTCTTTCTTTTTTTTTTTCTCATATAAGTTTAACTCATTTCATTGTGTCTGCTCTTCTGCTTCTGAAATCTCTCTTTCAATGGAAAGGCTGTATAAAGGAAGATGGCATTTGAAATTGCTTACTGATACTTCAAATTGACAAATGTAGCAAACAAATGGATTTGAAAGCTCAATAAAATAAGGATCTGCTGAATTTTTGTCCAGAGCTTGGACAGAATGTCGCAAAGGAGAAGACATACTAAAAGCCACCTGATGTGACCCTGATGTGACTGGAAGGGCAAACCGAGTCGCATGGTTTTCTCTGCTATTTTCACTACAGCACCTCCATACGTTTGTGTCTGAATCCCAGCACTGGATGATTAGAGTACAAATCCAAAGTAACACTCTGCTATAAACAGTTCTGGACTTGGGAATGATGGATGGCTCTTATTTTCAGTGTAGGGAGGACTGGAAGTGGTTACCACTTTACAAAAATAAATGAAAAGTTACTTTGTCTACTCTTGGAACTGATAAAGTTGCCCAACATCTCCATCAGGAAGTAAAAGTCTGTCCTGTAGTAGTGTTTTAGTTGACTCAAAAGTTGTTCCTGCTCTGCAGTGATGGTCAATCACACTTAGTACACAGTTAGTTCTGAAACTAACTGAACTTTAGTGCCAGATTTTAAATGAACGTGGTGATGAACACAAAAAAGACTCAGGAAAATTAAAGACCATGTTTAATTGTTGATTTTGGTATGAATCTAACTTGCAGGAGTACTTATGTTAAGTGTTAAGCATGTTTTATTTGCATTTTTTCCCTCCTTTTTTTTTAAACATAGGAAATTTTTTTTTTATGTCAATGACTTTGGATAATAGAGAGAAGTTGCTGAAGCCGTCACTGACTTGCATTAAAGGGCTGAGGGATTGCTGTTAGTTTCAGTAGTTCAGTGTGCAGCAGGATTAAGAAGAATACATACTAAAACTGGATATTATTTCAAACCCAAAGTACCATGCTATAAATGTCTGTCTTTGGATAACATTAGAGTTTTTAATAGATCAGCTCAAACTTAAAAGGATCTAAAATAATGCTTCTGTGAATTTCTCTGCATAATAATTTCAAGGCAATAATTTTAGCTTGTGATAGACTTTATCAACGTATTAAGGTGGGGCAGTGGCCAAACCACAGGACAGGAAAGAACAGCAAAATATAGTGTTAATGATCATTCAGACACGAATGTTTTTAGCCATGGGCAGTAGCATGACAGCTATTGTGTGACAATAGAGTCAAATAGAGTTAAATAATGCATTTTGAACTTTTTTTTTCCCCAAAGAAAAAGAAATGCTACTAACAGTGCTATATAGTGTTTAAGTACAAAATATATGCTATGTATTGTATTTAATTTTGTTATTTTAAAATGAGGAGTTTAGAGTGAGAACTGTAAGAGGAAATCCCTTTTTACAAGCCTTTCAAAATGCAAATTTACACCCCAAGGGACCAATAGAATTTAAATTATAAATACAGAATGTATTTAGGGAGTTTTAAAAACATGTATTACTGAATTGATAGAGCATAACAGTTCCCTTGCTTAGGCAGCATTATGCTCTATCTTGTAAAATGTACTTGGGGACATGTAAATAGTTTATTAAGCCTACAGTCCATAACTAAAGTTGTTATATTTTAATGTATATATTTTTCATTCATGGATTATTGATCCAGTAAATTCTAACAATTTGTCCTCACACCAAACCATTTGAGTGTTGTTCAGAGTCTTTGCAGTAATTATGTAATGCCTCAGATCCCCACCTTTTAAAACCACCTTGTAGTGCCACCCTGCATATCCATGTTGTGTGTCTAAAAGCAGGCAAGACAGGAAGCTGTCATTCACTTTTGCATAAAATGCTTTGCAAAGAGAAATTCTCTGGATATTTCCGCATAGGGAATCTACAGTTCTGGAAAGAAAATAACTGTGAAGTGCTCTCTACAAGCATGAGGGATGTATATAAAAAGGAATAAGGAAAATAATTAAATATAATTCCATTGTGTGTGGAATGTTTTTTTCCAAGCTTAGGCAAACACTGTCTTTATGGCTTTCTATCTCTCTCTCATACAGCATATTGTCCTTTCCTCTTGGAAAATTGGCAGAGTCCCACTAGGTGTGCCCAATATTTTCAGAGGTGTTTGGTTTGGACCATGTTTATCTTCTGTGCACGTCCGGTGTTATTAGAAATAATTCTCAGGAAGAAGCTGAGCTATAAAGAGCTAAGTAGAAAAGTATTATCTTTTTCTCTGCAATTTTGAGGGCCCCAAATAAGTGATACTCAAGGTACATAAATATTTCTATTGATTTAAACCATCTCATTACTGCATACCAACTACTCTAACAGATATGTTGGCTATGTCATCCATCTTGTGCCTGATGAGCAACATGAACTGAGAAAGTTAATGGCTGTAATTCTGTGGCCTGTGGAGATCAAGATTTTTAACAGTCTGTGGTAAGCTAAAAGATCTCTTAAGGATGTTGATTTTATGAACATTATCTTCAACAAAGCAGTAACCCATAATATTGACAAATATTTTCACACTGAAAAAGAAAATAAGTAAAATGACAAAGACTGCCTTTATTTTCTTTTCATCTGCAAAGAAACCCATTGTTTCAGAGAGCAATGGAACAAATTTTGAATGGAAGGATGTTCTGTAAAAGTACATCATTTTGTCTATCGTAGGTAAAAATCTGTCATGTGTAAAGAGATAAATATGTTTTAAATGTTTATGAAAAGAAAGGGAATTTATACAAGGCAACTTTTGCAAGGGTAATTCAGCATCTATTTTTTACATAATGGATTTTTGCTTTATTAGGAATGCTTATTTCCATGAACTATAACCTTTAACTTTCTCTATTTTTTTTTCTCTCTATGGATACAATGCTTCAGATTATTTGTTCTGAAGCCTTTCCATGTGTAAAATATTTCTTAAATAATAGTATAGCCAAGATACATTAGTGTTTTTTTTTATGTTGTTCATGTTTTGCCTCTGACTGAGAAATGATTTTGCCATCCCACAGACTATATATATATATATATATATATTTCAGACTGTAGAAGCCTATGCTATTTTTAGGGTTAGGGATGGTGCCCGGACTCTTTGAATCCCATTCATACGCCTTAAATTGACCTTTTTATTTTTTTTTTCTGGAAAGTCCCATGCAGTTGGGTCCCACTGGATGGGACCCAGCTGTCAAAATTAGACCTTCTGCTATAGTATTTAAAGTGACATTGGCATTTACCAAATCACTTATTATCTGGAACTGGCAAACCCTTGCTTTCAACAGAATAAATCTAGAAACTCTCCTCAAATTTTTCCTTTTTTTTTTCCCCAGAAAACTAATCAGTGTTGTAAGATGAGAATTAAGCACCTGTTATTAATAGTGATTATAAATACAACGACAATACATATTTGGGATATCTTTAATTTCAAGCTACTGAGTAGCTTGAGTATTTCATAAGTTGTATTTTAAAACAGAAAATAGTTCCCATTTTAAATGATCATAAATGTTAAGTAAACTTTCTTCCACAAAAATAATCTTCAGAAGAAGTGCATATGGACAGCCTTTTCTGAACATTTCTATTTATTTCAGAGAACCAAGTTAATATAGAATCATCCCAGATTCTTTATTTTCTGTGAAATTGTTGATTTATTTTTTTAAAAGTATTTTGGTCATTTGTTCTTTTTTTTCTATTGTTTGTTTCCACAAAAAAAAGTTTGTGGAGAAAGGCCATAAGTCTTTTTTTGTGACCCTTATCCTTTATATGTTCATGATATACCAGCAAAGATTTTTTTTTTGATGGAATTTTCATTGCATGAATTTTGCTATTAACTGCATAGTCTGCATATTTTTAAGTAAGTTATGCATAAAACCATATTGAAAGTGGAAAATGAATAAATCTGAGAGAGAGAAGCCTTGAAAATGGAAGGATAGTGGGAAAGCATGTACATATATACACAAAATACTGAAACAGAAAGAATCTACACTTTACTGCTCAAATTTAAATATAGCACTTAAGAATTACAGTATTCAAAACTGTGACCTTTTTCCCTTCTATAGTAATAGCAAGAATTCCTTCTCCTCCCCCCTTACCTATCACCAGGATCAAAAAAGTTGTTATATTTACATGTCAAGAATCATGGCATCTGTAGAAAAGAAGGATTTTTCTTGGTGAGAATGTTGTACAGTAAGACCTGACTGACATTTTATAAAATCTGAGATGCTTTCTGATCAGTTGATTTAATTAAACAGATACTCAGTTCTGTGCAGTGCCTGTGCATAATCTATTTTAAGCTTTTCAGACATACAAGTATATAGTGGAAAATGATATTATATTGGCTTGAATTACCTGTCATTTTATTTGCAGATACCTCAAATCAGCTATGCATCTACAGCTCCAGAGCTAAGCGATAACACCAGGTATGACTTTTTCTCTCGAGTGGTTCCACCTGACTCCTATCAAGCTCAGGCCATGGTTGATATTGTGACAGCCCTTGGATGGAACTATGTGTCGACACTGGCTTCCGAAGGGAACTATGGAGAGAGCGGTGTAGAAGCATTTACGCAAATCTCAAGGGAAATTGGTAAGTGCTCCTTTATCAGGTGTTATATTTATAGCTGACAGGTTGCAAAGTGTGACTAGACATTGCCTGGGCCTATGCAAAATGATCCAAACGCCCGCAGAAGTGCAACCTGGATGGAAATGGAGTGTTTTACAGATGATTTTGTTGCTTGCAGGTCTTTCAAGGTCTTTGACACTAATTTAATATGAACTCCTGACAAAGGCAAAAGAATGTGTGTGTTTGGCCCCTTCCTGATAAATTAGAGACTTGACAAGCATAAGCCTCACCTAGTATGGTTACTTAAAACTGAAACTTATATTAAAGCATTACTGGGGCAGGCAACCACCCCCAGTTGAATTACAGTGAAATTCGAGGTGATGTGATTGAGCTGACTTTGGAAAATCCTAATGCAATGAGTTCCATTACTCCTGCTCTGGCATTCATAAATCTAGTTCATATGGTTTTTAATCTTGCTAAACTTTAACACGACAACAATGAAAATTATGAAGTACAAAGACATACCCTTTCCTTTGGATTGAAAAGTGCTATATAAATATAGACATTTTAATGAGAAGTACTTTTAAGTCCATCTGGTCTGATCAGATTTTTTTCTCACACTACAATAGCTATTTCTGGCCTAAAAAAAAATGGCTGTTTCTCAGAGACAATAGATTTTAGGTGCCAAGTAATGAAGTAGTAGATGCTTTGAAAGAGGGACGAATGGATGTTTCACTGACTGCAATGTGAAAAGACAAAAAGTAATATCCTTACAGGAAAAAAAAATACAACCCGCTCTCTTGTCCTTCTTCAGAAAGTCCAAGTTACTTTCCTGCACATGACTGTGAGAGGAAAACCAATAATCTCTAATTCTTTCAAGTCAATTTGGATGACAGAACATAAGGAAATCTTCCATTTTCAGTAAACACATGTAATGTAGAGATCGTCTCAGCCATATAGGTGGTGCATGTATGAGTAAGATACCTGTACCATAACAAATATGCCTAGTTTCTCACAATATCTTGTGATAAAATCACAAGAATTTGTTATTTAGGATACTGCTGTGTATAATATGATGGATGAATTAACTGATAAATACGCTGTTTCTAGCATCTAATCAATACTCTGATCCTATGTGTGTGCCAAGGCAGATCAATGCCTTGGTCAGTGGTTTGATCTGGAATTAGTGAGGGCATGGCTAATTTATCAAAGGTTTAAGCTAAAATAAAATATGAGATTGTAACTCTTAGTAAGAGAATTCACACAAAGCACTTAAAATGAAACTGAGCTTTGGTCTGGCTGTTATTGCAGATAACCTGCAGATCAATAGCCAGAAAAAAGACACATCAGAAAACTGTAATTCTAGAAATTGCACTGCAGGTTTTGCTTGCAGATTTCTAAAATCATTGTTAGGAGAAAATCTCTTTTGAAAATGATGTATTAAAAAGGAAGGCCTATTCTTTGTGTTGGATACTGAACTGAATAGATTGGCTGCCCCAGAAAGTCACAGCAAAGTTCATTGGTTTAAAATCACTTTTTTTTTCCTGTGCTCCAACTAGTTCTAAAAGTAGATAAAAAAGATCATTTTTACTGTTTCTGATTTCAAGAAATATGGCAATTCTTCAGATCATTACAATACTTGGTTTCACTGTAATGGCAATGATTTAAATTTGTGTCAATTGGACCTTGTGTAATCCTAAAATGACCAATTTATTACACTAATAATCTTAGTTTAATGATGATAGTATGATTGACTCTAAAGAACTTAAAATAATGAGTGGGAATCCTAACATCAATCCTAATCCTACAATCCTAATCCTACACTGATCTTGTACTTCAAGAGATACATTAAATAATTCACTTTCACTCCCTTTTGCGACTTTTAAGGATCTAGAAGGCATTTGCTCTTTACTAGGACACTTCCTTTTGGGAACCTCTATTTTAGTAGCAGCTCATCCACTGCTTTCTTTGGTCATTAAAACTGTTATTTAGTGATGAGGCAATGCGGTTACCAAATTGTTGTAAGTCAATAGGAAAGCAGAGGATGGGCAGGAAATTATAAATCAAACAAGTTATTGAAGAGGGAATTAAAATTCCTGGAAAAATGCTGGAAAATCAGGCAAATAATATGCAACCACAGGGACAAGATTGATAGCCAGTGCAGATTTGTTAAAAATAAATAATATCAAACTCAACCTAAATATGCGTGTGTGTGTGTATTTTCCAGTTTAAGAGCTTTATGGTTGGAGAAGAAGCACATGATGTCATGTATGTTGAGTTAGTAGTGTTGTCTCAACTGTCACATACAATATTCTACTAAGCAAATGTAGTTATTGTGATCTAGATGAAAATATCATAGGCTGTATGCAGAGCTGCTTAGAAATCATTTTTGTGTCATGTTTGGCATGGACCTATCCTTGATCAGGTACTAGCTGATATTTCCATGCTTAGCCCAGGTGGAACTGGAAAGAAGCATAGACTTATACAATTTGGAGGTGACTTCGGAATGGGAAGAAGTATATATATATGAGTATATTGGAAGAGAGGGGAACAATTCAAAATCAGCTTGATAAATTGAAGATATAGTCTGAGAAAAACTGTATGGAATTTGAGAGACAAATGTAAGGCATCACACTTCAACAAGATGAATCTTTGCAGTGAGAAAGGTAAAAAGACTGGGTAGAAAATGCCATCTCAAAAAATTATCCGAGCATGATAATGAATTATAACCTGTATTTCTTATGTTATACTGGAACTTGTACAGAGGCATATAGTGTGCAAAATAATTTGAATAATCTCCTGCTTTGATTGGAGTGGTGAAACTTCAGTTTGACTTGGTATAGGTTTTGTTCCTCACTTCAGGAAAGGTGAGAGAGTCCATGACTGAGAACAAAGATGATAATCACAAATCTTGAAAACATGGCCTGTGAGGAAAGGCTGAGCAGCATGGTTCATTAGCTGGAAGAAGGCTTGACTAGGAAGGGAAGGTGATGGAAACTAATGTTTTAAAATAGACAAATGGCTTTTACAGAAAGACAGAGAGCTAACCATTCATCAAAGTACAGAATATGTGAACAGAAGCAATTGAATTAAACCTTAGCATGATTCAGCTTAGATTCAAAGAAAGTCCTTTTCAATGGCAAAGATATTAAAGCATTAGAACAGATTGCTTGGGGACATGCTGGAACGTCCATCACTGACAAACACCTGCCCAGGCATTATGTAAGTGTACTTAGTTCTTCCTTGGAGCTGGGAGGTAGACTGAATGGTTTCTTAATGTCCCTTCCAGTCTAACTGAGATATTCACTGTCCTCAAACCTTTCCCCTGAAGCATAGGACTGGAAGCTTTTTCAAAATGGAGAGTTTGATTCTAATTAAATCCTAATTAGAGTGATCTAATTATTAGGTCTGGGAAGCTAGGATTATCACATAATTAAATAGTATGAGACTGTACCTAAAGCAGCACAGGTTACCAGCTTCAGGTTAATAGAATGTGTATTAAGAGAGCCTAATCAGGACTTCCATTCCCTTTTGCTGTGGCCATATGAATGCATAGGACAACTAAACTCCTTTTTGAAGAGTTTATTTCCTTTTTAAGATAAGCAACAGCAAGAGGAGTCAAAGTGAATGTAAAGATAAATATAATGGAAAGCAACTAATGTGAAAGAAATTGATATCTTAATTTCTGAAAAAAAATAGTGACTAAGAGGACACAAGATAGCAGTTTTGAAATTATAAATGAGAGAAAGCTCCCATCTTTTTCAAAGTTTTCTCCTGTCTCTTTCAATTTTTCTTCAGTCAGACAAGAGTGGAGCATACATGAAGTCTAATATTTTTAAGGTAGAAGATGTATACTTGGTTATAGAAGTACTTATTCATCATGAGCTTGACTCTTCGATTCTAATTTCCAGTTTGATTTGCCCTCTATTCATCTCCTACTTCTTGATCAACAGAATCAGAAAGGAGGAAGCAGTCTTCCTAATGAAATATGGAATACTGGAAAAGTCAAAATGGTACCACCCTGACATGTCACAGAACATATTATGTATCAAAATTTGCTCTCATTTTAATGACAAAGATCATGTCTGGGACAAAGTGTAGCTGGAAATTAAATATTCTACATGACAATAATTGAAAGGAAGATAGGGAAATGGTACTTATTCTAACTCATTCTCCTGTGCATCATTGTTTGAAGACAATGTCTAAATTTATAGTATTTTCCACTCCCATTACAAAGTCAATCAATGATATTACTGTAATCATTTTGGCATAGTGATCAAGTTATTTTGGTACATTGGCCAAAGGAATGAAATGATACAAAATGATAATGCTTAAGAGAACACTGACTCACTGAGAGAAAATAGAAAAAGAAGCACATTTTACCAAGTCCTCATTAAACTGTCATGCTGAATACTGTTCTTCTATTTACTTTGCCATTAATGATGTTTGACAAAATATGCATTGGTAAGTCTCTAATCAGACTTTCCTTTAAAGGTTCATTTCCTCTGCCATTAGATATCAAATGAATTTACCATCAGAGATAAAAATGTGAGGTCCTTTTCCATTCTTTACAAGATACAAAAGGCTTGGTTCAGAAAGATCTCTTTGGGGTCAAAGTGAATGTAAAGATAAATATAATAGAAAGTACTTGCGCAGTTAGTGCAATATTTGTAAAATACAAGAATATGCAGAACATACCGAAACGTATATAAAATGGTAGCTGATATTTTAGCCCTACAAGTGGTCAATGAAGCATCACCATGAGTTCTGATGGTAAAAAGGCAGTGAAGCCCTTATGGAACACTACTGAAATGGGTGTTAAAAGTGCTAAAGACTGGAAACGGTAGTGATCGTTCAGGAAAGGTGAGAAAATTTAGCATTGCTTGCCCATTTTTGCCTATAAGTCTGGAAATCTGTACATCTTGCCAGAGGTGTAAAGCTGACAAGAGAACTTAGGATCGGATCTTTACTGAACTAAAATGACATAGCTTTGTGGCAACTTTATTCTAGAAGCAAACTGTATCCTTAATATTAATGTGTACTACGAATGGTTGATTTCTAGGAGTAGGATGTTTTTGTAGTTTTACCTACTGTCTTCATCCTGATATAGTGCAGTTAATAGCATTCTTCTGAGAGAGACCACAATTTACGACCCATCATAACATTTTACCATTACAGTCACAGCGATAACTATACACTTAATTTTAATGAAAGCATGTTTTAAAGAATGAATGTGAATAACAAATGCTACGGTAGATTTATTTAAATTATTTCATTTTTTTATAGCTAGTTTACATTTTTTCTACATAGAGTATGGTCTGTGAAAACATTTTTCAACATAATTCTTAAGCCATTTTGTCTCTTGCCTGGTCTTTTGTCTCTAGCTATACACTATAGCTCTGCTTTTCTTCAAAATAGTGGATTGTTTCATACCTTTAATATCTTTTTGGACTTCTAAAGCTTTCATGGAAGAAATTGAATGTTTAGTGGAAAGTACGGAGGAAGAATTATGCAGAAAAAAAAACTTCAGTATGTATTTCACTGATAATCAGAAAATAAGTTTGATTGCTGTTTAGATTAATTCACATTTCCTTAAATAATCATTCTATACTTTTAATATCAGGCTAGAGCTTCTAATAGTTTTGTAGTAAAGCTGAAAAATAATTTATTTCTATTGTCCCTCTACTCACCCAAGATGTTATTTAATATAAGATTAAGAATATCTTGCCTTGTGAAGGCAGAAGGAATACAATGTGAAATGTAACCATTTACCCAGAAATATATTCCTTCTTTAAAAAATGGATTCAAGCTTAACAGATTAATTTTCCTAACTAATAATATTCTAACAAAACTTCACAAATGGGGAACAGTTTAATTCAATTTTAAGTTTTACTTCAGTATTTATGCAGCTGAACTCTATTGATAACACTGTATTTCAAGCTGCAAGCTGTAATTAATAATAATGCCATATAATTGCTAAAGGACATTCAAATAAATGTTTGAAAAAATACAAAATTAGATGGTAGGTGTATTGAAGTTGCAAAAGCTTGAAGATGATTCCAGCAGTTTTCAATATTTGTGCCAATTAGTACCTGATAAAAAAGAGCATAATTTTTAAAGGTTTATTAAGAAGGGCTATTTAAATTTTTCTCACTGAGGCTAATCAATATGATGTTCTTCATTTTTAATTATATGTTTCTTCCTCTGTGATTTTAAGGAAATATGTTAAGAACTACAAGGCTGGAGTGGCACTTTGCTGGAATGCTCTCTGGCCGTCCAGTGATTGCTCGAAGAGGGACTTCCATAACAGCCTCTTGACAGGGTTTGTCTTCCATTCAATAGTTCAGGCACTTTTAAAATCTGCTGTAGAAAGCTCACTAGCTACAGCAGGGGGAAGAGGGGAAAAAAAATGTCTAGAACTGTGTTTTGTACCTGCAGTATGTACTGTAGAGTATGAGTGTATCCCATTAGCAAAGCTTATGTACCTAGCTTCCTAAAACACTGTGACACTGACATGCTCATGATCTTGCAAGAATTATATTCTATTCATATTTCTTAATTTCTGTAGATAACTCGAGCAGTAATATCTCTCATCTTTAAGGAGCTATGGTTTGCCATAGTTGTAAAAGCCACAGTTGAGGGGGAAAAAAATAGCCTAAGGAATGCCATTTAAGTAATTTACAGACAGTGTCATTTTTCATGGATTATCTAAGCAAAAAGTGATATTTACACATATTTGTAAACACCATTGCACTGTAATACTTTTGGCACAAACTAGTAGTTATGGGACCTGGCAGAATGGTCCCATTTTATCCATGGAGTTTTAAAGGCTGTATTCTACAAACTTCCTCTTGTTCCCCTAGTAGAATACATTATTTAGATTCCACGGGAAGCAATTCACAATTTTTTTCTGTGCAGGAAATAGGGAGTTCTGTATGTGTTTGAGATGGAAGTCAGTAAATACTTCCCTGAATCCCAAAGGTTTGACTGCACAGGAGGACTGTCTCTGAGGCTACCAATGAGGCTCAGAGTGGGAACACCTCATACTTTCTGGTTTTCCTAGCTGGTATTTACTATTTTATACTGGCAGGGTTGTGGACTGTGGTTCATCCTTTTGCATGATTCAGTTATCAAAGAGCTGTGATATCTGTTTTCTTGAGGCTGAACCTGATTGTGTTTTCTTACAGTAGTCAACTCTTGGAGAACTGAGGGACTAACCTCCTCAGAAAAGAGATCAGCACATTTCCACAATGAAACCTACTGTGGTGACTACTCCAGAAAACTCACCAAAATAGATAGTAAAAGCTCATTATTATAGCAGTCCCTCTATATATGTATATATGTACACACATATTGAACCCTACCAATGTGAGTATTATAGGAGTCACTGAACTACTTGGCATGGCTCACTGAAAAGTCAAGTAGTAAAGATGCACAGATCTAAGTGATGCTTTTTCTTTTTACTTCACTACAGCACTAGATAATAGATTATAATAGATAGTGAGCACAAATTCAAAGAATATTAAAAATGGCCAGGAAACAAATTTTTATTTCAGCGATGCTTTTATTAATACAGTGCCTTATTTGTAGGACATTATAATGTAGTCATGTTATCTAGTTCAGGATTTGTAAATGTAAAAATGCAAAAGAAATTGTACATATATCATGCTAATTTTAAAACAGCAATCTTAATGGACTAAAAGCATACTTTTGTTGAAATAATATATGGTAATGAATATGCATTTTCATAAAGTGGTTTTCAAACACAGAGCTGTTGAGCAGAGGTTAGGGATTACAAATTTCAATGCCTATAAATTGAAGTCAATAGTTTAAATAGTGAACAAGTTCAAATAAGATGTGAAATGTTTTTTAATATCAAAGGTAATTAAGCTTTAAAACAAAACACTAAAGCAGATTTAGATCAATAGCAAAAATCTAAAGGGTAATTTTCTACAAAATTTTGTGATGAATATAGAATTACTGCTTAAATTATAGCCTACTATGAGATCAGAACAGTATGATTAAAATATTCTTTCTGGACATACTAGCTCTTATTAAATACTCTAAAATAAAAAGATAAATATATAATATTGTCAGATCTTTTATGATGGCAGGAATGAAACTTCTCAAATGCTGTTGTTCTCTTTATTACAATATAATAGTGGTTTCTGTTAGGTTTTGAGACTCGCTTTTGCTAGTAAGATTCTCAGAACAATAATTCAGACATAATGAAGAAACTCTTGTGCAAGCAAACTTAGAAAATATAACCATTCTGACTGCTTATGACCAAATTTCATACAAAGCTGTCAATAGGAAGGGGATTTTTAATGATGTTAGTTCTAGTATACATTGTTCTTGTTGTAAGTGAAAGTATTTATGAATGGGATACTAAAAGGTAAAACTGCAAAGACAGATTAATTGTATTCTGAAAAAGCTGCCTATGTTCCTTTTTTTCCCATATTACAAGTCAGTTCTCCTGCAAGATAGGGAAGAAGAATGAGAAATGCTTTGAAAAACAATTTTCATGGTGCTTGTGGTTCACTTATACAAAGCTTGCGTCAACTGTGAGTTCCAGAAGCTTCACGGATTCTTCATTCAGAGTGATATTTCTCCCCCTTCTTTATCAACAGTTAAGAGCTCCTTTATCCTTCACTTATAGCTACTTAGTTTTATTGATTACATTTTTAACTTCTGCTATTCACACGTTCTGCAGAATGCTTGCTTTCAGGCAGTGGCCTGAAATGTGGCACCTTTTGTATTGCAGGGATGTGAATTATTGTTGCGCGTCCTGCTTTAATCAGCTTCTAAATGTGCAGGCCAGAGGATATCCTTGATCAGAATCTGTGAGGAAAGTGAGGAAACTTTGACAACAGAGCATTTAAAACTTTTGTTTTCCCAGTATGCACAGACTTTTGCAAGCAAAGTCTGTATTTAAGGGCACCAAAGGTGACATGGTGGTGCAGGCTTGGTGTGTATTTACCTATTCTCTTTTGTTAACATATCAAAGGGCTCACAGTATTTGAATTGTTTCGAATTTGAATCTTGGTTGTGCTCCACTGGTTTGTGACTGGTGAGTGCAACCTTAACAAGTTGCACCTCTTGAAGAGAAATTTCATTCTCCTGAGTTACCTTAGAAAATTGCATTTTCTTTCTTTCTTTTATCAAGAGTAAATGTGCTTCAGTAGCTTCAAATGTTTAGCATTTTAGCATTTGGAGAAGATGTCTCATGAGTGAATGATGTCTCCTGAGTGAGTATCAGCAATTTGTTTTTACTAACAGCTCTTTCATGATCGATGTTTGCAGTTTAAGCAGTGAAACACTGGGACTATCATACTGAGTCAGACACTGCGTCAGACACTGCAGGTCGATATTTTGTCTCCAGTGGTGGCCTCAGTTAGATGGAGAGAAAGGTCCCCAAACATCTTTGAATGGTCCCTGGCAGAATTGTGTATCCAAAGAAGCCTTCTTTCTGTAACCTCAGGTTACAGTGGGTGATGTCTAGGTTTACTGAAGCATAAAAACTTATAACGGTTATATTTTTTTACTGTTAACATTTTAACCTTACTAATTGAATATCTTGATATTGTGAGTGGTAAGGTGCAGAAGCTAGTTAACCTCTTTCATAGTACATATTCCTACTTAACTCTGAAATAGAAAATATGAAATAATTCCAGTTAAATAGTTTTGGATTCTAGATTCCTCATTTCATTTATATGTCTGTTAATCTGTGTAGTCAAGACTGAACACTCCAAGTGAATCCTTACTGCACGATTAATGTAGTGTCATTGTAATCTCATTTTTGCTCTTGGCCCCATTCTTTATAGATCCTGACAATTTGTAAGCTTTTTCTGTTGGCTGCTGGGTATCAGGCAAATTATTTCCAAGAGCTATCTATTTTGACATTCAAAGTTTATTAACAAATGGCTACAGCTGATTTAGAGCTCAGTGATGTGTATGAACAATTTTAGGTATTCCTGCCAGTATGTACTCTCTTGTATTTGTCAAGAGTCAATATTTTTCTATGATGCACTTGTTTATCTAGCCTTGTCAGTACTCTCTCTCTCTCTTCTCTCTATTCTTGATTATTTCAAATAGTATCATGCCATCTTCAAAATTTGCCATCTTTCTGCTCACAACTCTCTCCCTCCCTTTTATTTTAGACAGCATTGTGTTGTAAAGCACAAGCTTTATAACAAGCAGGCATTTCTGGAGCACAGTTTTGTTAATCTTTTCTAGGGCTTTAAATTTGATTGTTTCTTTCTATTCATTGTTTTTTTGTTATGGGTCATCATGCATTTTAATAATTCTGTGTAGTTACACAGCATAATGTGACACTATGTACATTATATGTTACAGGTTACTACATAATATATGGCTATATTATGTAGGATATATACACAAACACGTCTTCTTAGTCTGTTATTAACTTCATGGCAGCTACCTTAAGCCTGAAAAAAATTATTATGACATGTGGAATTTAGCATCTTGATTGGCCTTTGGGGATTTTGTATATCTAAGAGATAAAGAATGATAGTATAAATATTGACAAAAAAACCCCACAAACAAACAAATAAACATGACATAGTAAAAGGACATCCACTATCATTCTTCCTTTACATACTGATAAAAGTCCAATATTTGTTGGACCTTGTCAGTGGGCTTATCCATGGGATCTTCACTCCTAGTTTTATTTCTTGTTGTTTTCTGAACTTGTTTTGATATATATATATTTTGGCCATAAAACACAAATGTATCCATGACTTACTTGGGGAACAAAGTTTGCAGTTGTCACTGACTGCTATTTTTACTACATTATGCAAATATAAGTCTCTGGACCTTCGTTCATCTACCTGATGTAGAACAGTTGAATAACTTGAATGCTACTATGATGACAATCTTCCTCCAAGATTACAAGATAAGAATGCTTGATTGCAAATGTCAAGGCTACATTGTTTTCCATTTCATTTTGTTTATTTTCTTCCTTGTGTTGAAGGGCAGTGGGCCGTATTGTGTTGAGTCACAGTAAGCACATGTTTACTACTAAAATTGCAGTGGTGTAGCTTAGTAGTAGCAGTGATTTCTATCATCTCGGATGCTTGCACGTGCCTGCGTGTGTTCAGGCTGGGGTAACCCATTCAGTTAGCTACAAAGAATTCCTCCAGTTTTGTTACCACATGAACTACCCACAAAGCGCCAAAGAATTCTGTTCAAAGAACAGAATAATTCAAAGAATTACTATTACTCATTCCAGAAGAGCAGGCATATGTGTATGCTTCACTAATATTTGGAAAGACTCCTACACCATTTTTTTTCTCTCTTTCAGAAATGCCTAATTTTTATGCAAATTACAAGCTGTGATACCATCACTATAAACTGGGATGGCAGTAATATGAATACTGTGAAATGTTAGAGAGTAAAAAAGAAAGATTTCTTTTCCCCTCTTACTAGCAACAAATGGTTAGCTATCATCAAAACTCTCTTCTCTCATGGACTTTTGATAGTAAAAATACTGTTGTTTGTTCCTCTGATTTTTAGCCTTTTTTCAATAGAGAATGATTTGTGGCTTCTGATCTTTTAGCAGAAACTGAAATGGAACTAGTTGCTGCAAATGATTAAGTTCTAACAGAATTACTGGCCTCCTTCTTTGGTACTATAATTAAAGCAGGGTATTTTGACTAGACAATTAATCAAGAGGAAAAGTTACAAAACAATACCCTTGAGTAGCAGAGATGTCATGGAATTAAATCCCCATGCACTGCTATAGCCTTACACTGCCAGAAAACTTCCTGCCGTATATATACTGATCATGTTACATGGAGCTCTACAATAACCATCATCCCCATATGTCAACTTGTCCCTGGGTTGCCTGCCAGAATGCCATGATTCCTCAGTAGGAGGAACAAAATTTCAAATCCCTTATAAACAGAAGAACAAGGAAATTGCTTATTTCCAAACGGAGCGTGACAATCCGTTGAAGTACATGCACATATGGAGTTTGTGAATGTTCCAGAAAACCCTATCCCAACACTTTGAGGAGACTAAGAAACATTTGTGCTGAGATTCTGCAGCATGACATTAATCCCCTGGGAATCTTCTGCTCTCTAAGCTAAAGAAAAAGCCACAGCTGTTTTCAGGAATACCAAGGCAAGCTCTACTTTCTTTCAAAAATGAGAATGAAAAGTCCTAACTAATTTTGTTAGTCTTTGCAGTCTTGCTAGTTCTTGCTAGTATTCCCACCTTCCTCTTTTGTGGTCCTTTCCCCTTCCTCCCTTTTTCCTTTGTATTTCTCCTCTGCGCTGCCCACTTTTTTAAAAACAGCATGTGCCTCCCAGAACATCTAAAGAGTCTAATGTCAGAGAGAACTACTTTCTTACTGAACTTCAGCAGTGCCTCTTGGGATGCTGAGGAACCAACAAGGGTGGCTTTCCCGGAAAGGTTCCTGAAGCATGAGACAAAATGATATTTTTATTTCCTGGGACTGTATGACTTCATTTTCTTAAGGTTTAAGCTAATGTTTTCCATAATTACCAGGAAAGCTGTGCATTATAAAATGACACATGGACAAATAGGAATGTCCAGCACAAATTTGTAAACCTTTAAGCAAGTAAAGACCCTGTTCGCTAACATATTTACGCACTAGCCATAAGAGGGCAGTATTTTTATGTACAGTCTAGAAGGTGTATTTTAATATATTCTGCAAGCATATCAGATTTTCCTTGATATGCATCACAACATTTTCTACGTCCAGAAATTTGAGTGGTATGATTATAAATATTTTACCCAATATCTCTATTTATAAAATTGTCAAACCTCACAATTACTTCCAAAATGTTGTAGCATATAATGGATTAAGTTCTTTCAGAGCTTATTTAGGAAGTAGAAATATTATTTAATTTTGGGTATTTTTTTTTTTTACAGAAAAAAATGTTTTTCAAAATATAATATCCCTTTCACAGGACCAATGATTCCAGCCTCATGCTTGCTATTCTTGCTTTTTGCATCATGCATGTAGGACTAGCATGTGGGTTTTATTACCAATAATAAAGACTTCATTATCAGTATACAGATAATTGGATATGGTGGTCCCAGGCATCAATCTGCATATAAAAATGCTTTCAGAAATGGATAAAATAGTCAAATGGAAAGGAGATGGACTTGCCTCAGGAACAAGATTTTCCTTATGGTGTCATGTGGGAATGCTGCCATTTTGTTGCAAGTAAATTGAGGAAGGTTTTAAGAGAAGTTAGGTGCTGATGTTTTGATTTTTTTTTGGCAGAGGTTTTTGTACAAAATTGCACAAAATGTCAAGGGATCAGGGCCCAAATGACAAATTAAGCTATTGATAATGAGGTCCCTGAAGAAGCCAGTAGTTATGACAGACCAAATAGTACTCTGATTGCTTAGCAGGTTAATGAGAAGCAGCCAGCCATACTGACAGGATATATTCGTTCTCTTGATAAGACATGTGAAAAAGGTATTCCTTTTTTTTCTATAGTTAAATTAAAAAAAAAAAAGAACATGTACACTACAAAGTGTTATTGGAGATGCAGATAGAGGTGTCCACAGCTGAGCCTGGACACTTAGTTACAGTTTTCTTTTTGAGGTTAATGGGCATTTCACAAGTAAATCCCTTCCTGGTTTTATTATTTTAGTTAATCAAATGTACATGCACCAACAGTGATGTCTGCACAGAGGCTGTTAAAGTCAGTGGGACTTTGGAGATAATTTTCCTTCCATGTGGACCTTGGTACAGGCTGAGCACAGTGGGGGAAAAGGATTTCAAGTGACAGCAAGTGTTCAATTCTGATATAGAAAGACTTCCCAATTAGAGAATAATGATAATGGCCAGTTTTCCCCAGGAATGTCCTTGAAATTATAAGGTTCATTAACTAAACTTAGTTTCTTTGTCTTTCTGTGATAAATAATTGCAAAAGAGACAGTTTTTGGAAAGAAGGATATTTGAATGGCTTCAGGAAATGTCAGTTATAGAAAAGAAGGAGTTCCTATATGTGCACTTGCTACAGGCATAGCAAGCTTGTGACCAGCCCTTGAGGCTACCAACACTTCAGGTGCCCCTCAGGAGGAACCATAAAAGGCATTCAAAGACTACTTTAATTGGAAGAGAGCTGCCTTCTGTTTTTCTTTTTCTTTTTCTTTTTTTTTTCTGAAACGAAGCTTTTTGGTTGCTTGTTCTTATTTCAGTATCTATATAGTCAAAGCAAAACAGGTTCAGTGGACTTACTATGTACATGCTTAAAGGGTAAGATATATTGTGAATAATTGTTTCTGTGCTCGTACAATGACAGAAATTCCATGTAGAAAAAAATTGAAGGAATGAGAAATAAAAAAGGATGAAAACAAAGGATAAAAATATTTCTACTGTTTCTGCTGTTCTGCTATCGGCCTTTAATTTATGTTGTTTAGCTTTACTTAACAAAATATAGCTATGTTTTCATAGTGAATAGTATTCTATGTAGTCTAATGCTTTGCTGAACAGGGAAGTCAGTTCTACCCAGTGTAACTTGTCCATATGAAGGAAAATAAAACAAGTTGTGAAGAGAACCCCAAACAGTTGTTCAGACTCCAAGAGAGTCAAGTTGGCTTCCATATCCCTCATCATATTTTTTTTCCCCCAAACTATAAATATATTGCTTCTTTCCAATAATATTATGATTGTTAAGTCTATACTTTTTAAATATAGATTTACTCAAATGAATTGTGAGTCTTCAGTAAACATTTCTCTTGTTCATGCACAAAATCTCTCTACTCTAGCTCACTCTGTCTTAACTGTCTTGGCACTGAAAGGGTAAGAGCGGTAAAATACAGCCTCAAGTGTGGCTTTGTCACTGTAGTTAGGAGATATGATTTTGAAATACAACCAAGAAAGCAGATCTTTTAACTCGGGGAGTGTATTTCATACAAAGTCACTTCTTGAATTAGAACAGTGTAAATTCTAATATTTTCCTGTTGAAACTACTGCAGTTCCGCGGAATATAAGGCAAGCCAGATTTCATCCCAGTATTACTGCTATTGTAGGCTTCTGGTTAATCTCTGTTCTGACTGCTAAAACTTATAAACAAGCAACCTCACCACACTCAGAACATAGACATTTGATTAGTTTACTTAATAAAAAAACCTTCGCCCCTACAGATCAACTCAAACCTTAGTTACAAGTGCAGAAGAGCAAAGTTGCTTCCAAACTTCTTTGTATATCAGGAGTGTTCCAATATTGCAAATTTTCACAATTTATCATGTTAGAAATCTATAGCATGTGTAGTTGAGATCACGGTGAGAGAGTTTACATAACACTATTGCTTTTGCTTACCCAACATTATTAATTCTGTACATTCGCAAGCACTGATTTTGCCACCATTCTAATTTATTCCCTTTCATGCATATGAATAAATAGATTTTTAGAGGGAAAAGGAATACTAATAAGACTGATACCACTGAGAACCATCGTGATGAGACACCAAGATTAGCCTCAGCCTTTCCCTGATTAATTTTCTAGATCAGCTTTTATTCTTACTAAGAATGTTCCCTGGTGGTCAAATGGAAGAGAAAGCAATGATTCTATCACAGAACCTACCTAAGGGATGGGCAGCAAGAACCTATGATCTGTTTATTAAAGTAATCCTAGTATTTCTGACTCCCTCTGAAGTCCTCTAGGACTAAGATGATGATAATAGAAGTGCTAAACAAGGGTAAATTTTGCTCTACTTGTTTTTATAATGAATCTACATTAAATATCAGGTTTGATCACTTGACTCTTGATTGCTGTCACCTAACAGGACAAAGGTCTCATCAAAGACAGCTTAGCTCTGTAGACACCTGGATCCATCTGAGGCTCCTGCTGCTGGAGGCTCCCTGCAAGCCTGGGTGTCAGCAGACCGTGTCCAGAACCCTGCTAAGACCTCAGAGACACCTGAAAACATCATCTGTGGTCAGGAGGGTGACTTCAGGGTCAGGATAGTGCATCTTCTGCATAGGGGAATATGCATCCTCAGAGTGCAGTAGTTTAATCCTATGCTTTAGCCAAGAAGAGGATTGAAAATAATCATTATTCATGAACCTGTTCCCTTCAGTGATAGTCTAAATGCATAGTTATACTAGAGAGTTGAAAATAAAGGATATCTTCTCACATGTGCCATTAATAACTGAAACAGAACCAAACTTTCCTCTTGTCTTCTTCTGGCCATCTTACTCTCATAGGAGAACATGGGGTGAGTAGGGTGCTGGTGGATGGTGATTTTGGAGGTGTGCATTTAGCTGCTCCAGGCTGGCTACAGCCAGAAGCTGCTGGGAGGGTGCTTAGTTCCAGAAGGATGGAGGTGTGCTAGGGGAATGAGTTCTTCCTCTGCATATTTTTTTCTGCTGATTGCCCAAGCTCCCTAAGGGTCAACTTAAGTGGACTGAAAAGTCCCTATTTGGGACAGACACTTAAAATTTCATTCAGGCAATGCCTAAATTAATCATCTCATTAGCAGGATTGTATTTCATCCCATGGGTATTTTGTACCAGTATAAGAACTCTTGTAGGAAAGGAGTTCTGATCAATCCATTATTTAATATTATGAACAAGAATACAGAGACTACTTTGTTTAAGGGAAGGGGTAGAAAATGCGTGAGTTATTCTTGAGAGAGACATGACTGAAATTTAATTTTCATTAATTACCCACTTGTCTCAAAGTGTGAGAGCCTGAATGCAGCTGAATGGAATCTAACGAAGGGTCCACCTAGCTCAGGGTTCTGTTGCTGCACAGGCACCTCACAGGAAAACTGAAGAAGCAAGATATATGTGCAAAATGATTCACTAGGACTTCCTGCACTGTAAATTATAGCTGGGCCATTGTATTCAACAGCCATTTGATTAATCTCTGTTCCCTGAATTTGTTAACTCTCATAAAAGCCTGAAAGAAGATAGAAGACTTCGTGGTTTTGTGTGTTCTTTTTTCTTTCCTTTTTTACTTTTTCTTCTTCTTCCTTTTTTTTTTTTTTTTTTTCCTTTCTCTAAACTGTAGATATACCTGGTTCTAAACATTAAAGAAACAAGCTCTTCTATGAGCAGGGATGGAATGAAGGCCAGTGTCCTGTGGCTTGGTATTTCATGGTTGAATTGGTTGAGAATTCTGATTTAAATTTTATCTGTTGGTCAGGCTTTTGAAATGGCTCTAGCCTATGTGCGTTCTCTGGTGTCTAGCAAGAGCTGAGATTAGTTTTATCTCAGTGAGGACACTAATTGGAACTCTCTTTTCTAATCAGCCTTGTAGTATCATGAAAGATGGATGAACTTAATAATCTTTTGGACCTATACCTTTCCATCAAGTTTGGGCAAAACTGGGCAAAAACCTTCATACAGCAGGGGAAAGGCAGAGGCAGAAAGCTACATCAGATTTTAAAGAAAATGATATTTGATCACATGAGCTTTTCTTAGGGAAAAAAATGTAAAAATCTCTCCAATACATGAAGATACATGAAGCATATCAATAGCAGGATCAAAACTCATTTTGGAGCATTAAATGGAGCCTTCTTCTCAATCAAAATTGTTGTAGTAAATGTCATTTTTTTTCTCCTCCTTAGAAATCATCATTTACTGGAGAAAATTATATGACTAATTTCTCTGTTTAGAATTAGCCCAACTCTCAAAAAAAGAGGAAAATGAAGCGAGTGAAGAATTTGATTTCACTTGATCAATGAATTATACATTGTTTATAAAACACTGAAACTCATCAAAGCCTCCATCTTTTCTGCACTGTAATATTTACCTTCCCTATAGTATTTGTGGCATTCAGAGCTCAGTGTGGCGTGCTGTAAATATCACAGTAACTGTAACTACTGTGGGTGGTAAATGTCAAGATTTTAATTGCACCTACTAAGCCACAGGCTTTATATTGCTTGTTTGGAAGAAGCATGTAATGAACATCTCCCTAGGAAGTTGCATGATGAAGGGATTCATCAACCTGGTTTACCTGATGCTGCTCAATGGGTGAAATTGTTAGTAAGTAGCTTTAGGACATCAAGAAACCCAGGACCTGGAAAAAAGAATAAGGAAAAAGAAATGGAGAAATACGTTTTTGTGACAATGTTCTTACCACATATACAACAGTATAGTGTCATCACTGTTAAATAGTCATGTCATAAGGTCCTTGATGTCTAGATTCTGCCTAACTGTTGCAGAATGCAAATAAAGAGACTACTGGCAAAGACAAGAGTTGGAAATAGTAAATAATAAAGGAATCTATCTCTCTGAACTAATCTCAGTTTAAAAGTGTTGTCTTTAGCTGGACAGGAAATAATTCTTACTATACAGGTCTGACTGGATCTTTCCTGTTTCTGACATTCATAGGCACTGTTCAGAAAAAAAGATTAACATAAGCCAAGATCTGCCCGAGACCTTGGTATCTTGTAGTAGAGCAGGCAAGCTCTCAACACTAAGCTAAGCGCAAACTTCCGCATCATTTCCATGGTCCCATGGTTCTTGTTATTAATGACCAAAATGCTTCTATTATGGAGATGAGGTTGCAGTAGATTCAATATTGTCTCCAACTTCTGGCAGAACACACAGTCAGAGAAAATACATAATACCCAATCTACCTGATCCAAGCAGGACATCTCAGGATGCAGAAGACCTCAACACAGAGATTGGCCTCTGAAGGCAAACTTGCAAATTAGCTGCCAGAAAAATCTCCTGTAACCTTTCAAGCCCTGAGAGAGGTTTTTATGTGCTCATTCCAAAGGCAAGAAGTGCTGCAGGCATTTTGTGCACTTCTGTTGCATTATGTGAGTTGCAGTAATGCTTCACTATTTTTTCTTTGGCTTTGTGATTTAAGGAAAGTGTTGGAAGAAAGATCTCAAGTTTGAAGATGTTACAGAAAGGAGGCTTAGAGTGTACATTCCAGAACTTCATAGGACTGAAGAGGTTCAGCGGACCTATTGCCAGGTGTTTGTAGTCCTGGGGAACTGGATCTGTGGACCTACACAGGTTCATCTAATCCCTTGTTCCTATGTGGCTGAGGACAGTGTCATCTGCATGATAGGAAGATGTTGGAAGAATCTTTTACTAGCTAAACATGAGAGATTTTCCTAATGCTTTGTTAGCATTTTGTGGGAGAAGTAAGTCTGTTGCAGGTGGCTATAGAAATATTGATTACCCTGTCATATTTTCAAGTAAGCATTTGAATAGGTTTTTTAACTTTTAAATTATATTATTATTCCTTTTCATCTAATTGCATTATACATCATCTGACTGCATGAAGAAAATACGCTGAAATATGGAAATGGATGAAACTAAATGCCTAGGTTAGTCCATAGCATGATAATTTGTTCTACAGTATCACAGAACAGTTAAGGTTGAAGGTACCTCTAGAGGTCATCTAGTCCAATCCACCCGTTCAAGCAGGGACACCTAGAGCATGTGGCACAGGGCGGCATCCAGGCATCTCCAGAGAAGGAGACTCCAGAACCTCCCTGGGCATCCTGTTCCAGGGCTCTGGCACCCTCACAGGAAAGAAGTTCTTCCTCCTATGGAGATGGAACTTCCTGTGTTTCAACTTGTACTCATTACCCCTTCTCCTGTCACTGGCCTCCACCAAGAATTCTAGAGGGAATAGAACTTCTTTAATTCTTTACACCGCAGGAGAAGAGGAAAAGTTAGATTCTATTTATGTGTTATAATTCTGTCCCAGTGACTTTCAACGCTTTGTTTTGTTAGGTGATCATGTTCAGTTACAGAAATGATGTTTTAGAAGTAGCCTTTTAATAAAATGCACAGAAGCTATGAAGAAAATACATAATTACTGTAAGATGATAGATGGGGGCAGAGTAGCATTAAGGTAATGTATGGGTTATTATTGGATTCTGGGTCATAGACAGACTGTCTGCTGTATATATATGTTTGAGTAAGCATTGTAAGCACTTCTTTTTATTGACTGAATTAGGATCCAAGGTCTGATAGCACTGAACAAACCAGCCAGGTAGCTTGGCTATGTCTGTAATAACTCTGCTCACAGCCTTGACCGCCAAGTATATATTTCAGAAGCTAGTAGAAACTGAAACAGCAGTATAAATGTAGATATTGGGTTTTACAGTTAACTAGGAAAATCAGGTCTGACAATCAGTGGGGGATAGGTGGTTTATTCAAATTGACTATTTTGGTTGTGTTAAGAACAAGAAACACAACACACTCCTATACTGTTTTAAACTAGAAGCAAACAGCTTTAATAGTTATGTTGTAGAAAAAACAATAAGCATGAAGGAAAGAGCCTTCAGAACCTCTTGTATAAAATTAAAGAACAGAATAGATATTTAAAAGTCTTTTTCAGTATCATAGGACTTGGCGGGGAGTTGAGGTAAAAGACATGTCCCATAACCGCCTGTCAGAGTCAACATGGGCAATGATAATAATGACATCACTTAACTTGATAACTGCAGAAAAACAGGCATATAGCACTCATTTTCTTTCCAGCTGATGCACATGATATAACATGCAGAATTTCTTATTGCTTTCCTGGGGCATATGACCTCTTGATGATGGCAAGAATGACTTAATGGAGAACAGCAATGGAGGTGTTATAGGATATTGGATGTAATGAAATAAGGCATTCTGGAAGCATTTTTTTCTCCAAGATGGTTGAACATAATCTTTCTGTTCCATCTGCCTGTTGAAATACTGATGCTCTGGTGTCTTCAGTAAGAACAATTCATGAGCAAGCTGCCTATCAAGAAATATTCATGGGAAATAATTGGATACAACAGTTTTGAAACATGAGTGTAAGAACTGCAGAGTAATTGTGTCAGTATTCAAGCATAAAAAGAGACAAAATTTAATGAATAAGTGATTCATCATTAATTACCCTGGTTTTGTGGGCACTCAAAAGTATGACAGGCATGTGAAAATCTTGCCCAAAGAATATCTAATAATAAAAAAATGTATTCCTGATGGTTGCATGCTGATGGTTGCATGCATATAAGGTATAATCATCAGCAAAACATAATGGTGGTATCTTACCACCAAAAGTTTGTGTTTAACCCTTTTTTTCAAGCTAAATCACTCATCTTCTCTCTGAAGTCAATCATTTCTTGTGCTTCACCCACTCCTAAACTGTTTTTTTTCTAATATGCCCACCTGCTCTTCCCACTTGAAACACTTCCCCAACTCCTTCAGCAGTTCATGCCTTCAGAATCAATGCAATGTAGTTAAATGAGTCTGCTAATTTTTGTGGATGTAGCGGAAGAGACAGGTTTTGCAAAATTAGGGGATGCTAGAGTTATATCCAACACAATATTCATATAGTTATGTTTTTAAAATAATATTATCGTAACATTATTTGTGGCTTTGTGAAGTTTAATTTCATTACAGTTTTGTGACTGATTAAAGCATTTATAATGTTAATAAAGTTCCTTCTTTTGAGGCATCTGTATTCATGTACAGGGTAGCAGTTCCAGGACAGGATCTAAAAAACCCCAATTTTTTGCAGATTCCAGTATTTCATTGTCTTTAATGCTACTGCATTTGAGCAAAATGACAAGATAGATGCATTACAAATTTGTACCACCCTGTAGCACTGTTTTTTGCTGGTTGTGACTGCAATAGTCAGCACATGCACTGATGCCATGTGTAGCAGCTGCTGCATGCTATCACTGGGACTGCACTTTTGTACCTGTTGCTACCTGTTGGTAAAAACAAACAAACAATCCCCCTGACCCAGATTTTAATTCAAATGAAAATTGCTTCCTAGATGTACTCTGTGCAGATGATTTACAGCATTATTATAACTCTCTATTATGGTAACCCCTAGAAATTTCAGTAAAGAATGTGATCTGAATGGATGAGGTACTATGCTGGAAATAATTGTTGTTTCTACATTTTAAATCCCAATTTTTGAATGTGATTATACAATTTAGATGTAAAGAACAGAAGGGGGCACTGCATAAAATCTTTGTTCACATAGCTAAAGTGAAGTATAATGAAACATCTTGGGAGAAGATAGCATGATTAAAAAACAATTCTTCATGGAAGTGAGTTTTAGGAGTGATTAAATCATTGGCTTTTGTTAATGTGAGGTCAGATCTACCACTGGCTATGCAGATAATGCAGAATCAGTCAGCCCTGGATGCCATCCATGTAGCCACTTGGGACCAGCACAGTAATAGTCCGAAGGCTGATCTGAGTCTCACTTAAGGACCATGTGTCTCTTGAGTTCATATGTGGAGAAAAACCTTGCTATGGAATCTGAGTGCATGGAAGTTTGAGACAGTTAATATTAAGATATTGATTTAAAACTCCTGACGGGGTCTTTCTTATAAAAGTAATCTGAAATTCTGAAGTGCCAGTATCTGAAGTGTTTAGGGACTGCTACAGGATAACAGTAAGTCCTATACAGAATGACCTTTAAGTCATCCTTTCTCACCTTGTTGGTCACTGAGCCAAAATCTTCATGTATTTAATTTGGAGAATGTCTTTTCACAAAGAGGAATTAGTATATAGGCCTTTTTTTTCCTCTTCTTTCACTCTCTTGAGTGCCTTGGAGATCCTATTTATTCTTTGCTTGCATATCTTAGAAGTACTATAAGGGTAAAAATTGTAACTTTCTGCCTCTTCTTTAATTCAGAAAATACTTTTGATTTGATTACTGGTTTATATCTGTGTTTGAAATTTGTGTTTTAAATGGATCCTACTCTTCCTTCGCTCTTCTCCAGCCCCATTTTTTCCTTCCTTCCTCTCCCCACCTTTTTTTTTTTTTGTCGTGTAATACTTTGCAGTTAGTCCATCTGATAGTATTAAGACTGTGGAGGCACACAGTCTGAAGCCTCCTGAGTAGGACTGAGAGGAGACACTTTGCCATCTTGACTTTGTAACTCTATCTCTTGTTGACTCAATAAGATGGAGCTGTCGGCCCTTAGATTTGCTGAGAATGCTTTCATTCACACTGGTTACATCGGAGAGTATCTTGGGGAAAAGATGAAGGAATTCTTGTGTAGGGAGTGCTGGTTCTGATATTTGTGTTCATAGGAAGCTTTTGAAAACCACAACTTACCATGTAGCAGCCTGATGGTTTCCCAAGATACTCAGAGCAAGCAAGGGTTTCAGCTTGTATTTTTAAACAGTGTAAAGTATCTAGAATACTGAAAGGATATTCCTTCTCTGAGATATCAAAAAGGCTATAAATCAAAGCAAAGAAATCTCACAACTATTGAAAAAGGGGAACTTCTAAAAGAAAAAAATGAAAATGTTGGTGAAAGCCCTCATACTTGCAAGAAAATACATTTGCATTTTTGTCAGATTCTCTGAAAAGTTGACCATTTGTGTGTTCTTCCATTCTATCACTTGTTGGTAGGGTAACCATTCATCTGAATAAAACCTTGCCAAAAATTTTTCGAAGATGAAACCTGAAATTCCCTCAGAAGAAGTATGTACTGAACACCTCCTAAACACCCTGCTTTCATACAGCAGTCATTACGCAAGCCTAACATAACTTCTGTTCTTTATTAAACACAGTTTTGTTGGTAGTTTTATTTATGTGATTTCTTTCTTAAAATATACTTTAGAATGCAGATCCTGTAATTCCCATTTATATCCCTTTACTATCACCAAGGCTATTCTAAACTGGAGAGCTATACCATCAGGCAGCTAGACAATGAATAAGGGCAACAGAGATTGGGTGTACGGAAAAAATACTGCCCTAAAACTAAGGGGTTTCTTATTTCAGTTTTAAGTCCTGTTATAGTATGTTACAAGGAGCCACAAAGATCTGGATCATGAAATAACATGAAAAGTTAATTATAAATAGTATCAACAAGTAAAAAAAAAAAAAAGGAGGGTTTTAAGTATGAGCTTACCTGCCTATTTCAAGCCGATGTTTTACTATCTCGAGTGCCTCCTACTGCTGTTACATCTGGCATTAAGCAATATGAGGAAATTTAACACGGACGACGCTTTACAATTCTGTGAAGCAAGAACAACTGATGATCTGTATTAAGCTTACTCTATCTTCAGAGAGGAGTCTTAAAAATTTGTAGAATGGAGAGAGCTCTATATATGTTCATAAAAAAATAATACGCTTTCATTTGGAATACTTCAGGAAAAATTTAAAGAGAATGTTAAAGTAGTAATGTGCATGTACCAATGGGTCTTTATTTCTGTATTTTTGTGTCTTATTTTAAAGAAACAGACAAAAAGGTAGCTATCTACCCACTGGTAGAATGAAAACACCTTAGAAGTGTAACACTGCCATGTTTTTACAATTCAAAACATCTAAAGCAAGAACTTAAACAAGAGAGATAAGGTTTGCTTGGGATGGAAAAGAAAAATCCTTAAGTAATGGTAGAGGTGCTATCATAAAATTTGGCCAAATCAAACACCTAATAGAGGAGTTTTGTTTTATGCATCACTTTTGGTATATACTGTAAAAACTGCATGCTGAAAGAGGGTATATAAGTGATTTGCTGAGGTTTACAAAGAATTTTAGGAAAAATAAAGGCGTAAGGAGAAGCTTTGGTGAAAGTCTAAGGTACCTAAGTATCCTGAGATATCCTTAGGGCCTTATCCTAAATACCTTTTGAGTACTTGACTGCTGCAATTAATATGAATTTCATGTCACTCAACAGGCAACAGAGTTGCAAATCTATTAAAAACTGAATAAGGAAGGAAAAACAATATTTTTATATTCTCTACTATTTGGTGTTTAGTTCACAGCACAGATTTGATTTCTCTTTCACTGTATTAAAAGTACCATGGAGCTTTTTGTTGTCAAATCCCCAAAATAAACTACACAAGTGAAATGACAATGTGTTGTGGGTCTTGGGAATGTCTGAGGCAGCTAAAGTCACCAACCATTTCTACTCCGTCTTCTTCCAGTAACAGCAAAATAGTTTTCAGGTCATACGTGTCTATTAGCCAAGTTAATAAGCAGGTGTATTTCCCAGGAGACATATTTAGTCACTGGCTATCTGATTCATGACAATGGCAGATCATGCCCACATTTCTCCTAACATTTAACCAGTACTTGGAAATAGCAGGACTATTAAGCAAGCCCTAGATGTATCCCCATTCCTTATTTGTACCCTCAAAGGACAGTGGTATTAAAGGAAGGGTCCCTTGTGCACCTTCCATCCTGACTGTCATAATGGAGGCTGTCACAATGCTAGTAGCTTTTTTGTGCATTGTATACATTCTCCATGATTTTTGTTTTGATTTTTTGATACAAGGGATAACGGGTCAAATAGTGTGTCTAGAGATATGTTAAAATCATAGCACACTGTAGATATTACCAAAATGTAAATGAGCATGTGCATAATTATTCCTTAATTCCTTTACAGAAGGTCAGAAAGCTGTAATTCATTGCGGATGCATGTGGCAGATCTCTGGATGCTGCTGTTTTTAGTGTGCAAGGTATTCTAAATGCCACTATAACAAATTAAATAAGAATTATACTAAAAAACAATATTACAACAGTTTGACAGTAACATAGTTATTGCTGTAGCCTTTGTTATCTCATCTGCATCCATATCAGAAGAATGGTGGGCAAGAAATTAAGCTGGTTATATATGCTACGGGTATTAAACAGACAAAAGTACAAGGCACCTTATACATTAATAAGAAAACTTCATATTAAGTCTATGTCTGAACACATATAATAGAGCAGATAGACATACAGAGTGATATTCACCTATTCGCATATTTGTAACAATGTTGGTTATCATAAACTCCCTCTTAGGTAGAAGGGAAAGGCAAAGACACCTTCCAAAGCCAATTTATTTAAGTGTTTGAAATAGAAGGAGATGAGTAGGCCCTCTGGTAGGGCCTATTTCTCTCCATTGACTATAAAGGGAGCCTGGATGGCTCATATTCTGTCATGTAAAATTTAGGCATTGAAATCTAGGTGATACTACTGTCATCTGTGACTACCTGATTTATATGCACTTTTAGGAGAACAGACAAAATACTTAGGCCTAGGGCTAGGGGAACATTCTGACAGCTTGACTCGTTTCTCCCTATAGGGTCACGTCACACAAACAGCTTCCTAGCACAATGCAAACGAGAGCAGTAAGGTCTACACGGAACAATCAGCTGAGTGCCTTTCGGCACTAACAGATGTTCAGTGGTGACTCGGATTTTGATTTGTTTGGGATGCATTATCTTGTTATCCACAGATGTCTGCCCAACCCCACTGCAATATAACAGGGTATCTATAATAAGGGTAGCAGAAAGGATTGTGCTTCTGTATTGCAGCTGCCCCCAGAACAGTCATGCCACTAAACTTCCGATAAATGTGCATTGTACTTATATTTTTTTATCTCTGTATGGGGGTAACCATAGAACAAACACATTTTGTTTGGCAGAGGAGCAGGGTGGTCTAGTGGATACGATAATGTGTAACCTGTGACAGCAAGAGGACATGCTGGAGGACATCTGTCGAGGCCCTTCGCTGTGTGTTTGGTAGGTAGCATGGAAATAAAAGGTTTCACTCTGCCGATCTCCTTTAATGCAGAAACTGGCTTCTGGCTTCTGCTACTTCAGGGGATGTATCCTTTTGCTGATAGACTTCTGTCACCATTTAATGACAAAAATAATGTCGCCTACAATGGAGTCTGGAGAGAGAGAGAAGGTAGGCGTGTTAGAGTTTTAAAAATATATTTAGAAAGAATGAATCATGAAGAAACAGATATTGCCTAGGAGTCTCTGATAAGAAGTTTTAAAAGTGAGAACATAATAATCTTACTAGCAGAGTTGCTTTTGGGACAGAAAAAAATAATTGATTGGGAGTTCACATATACCTCCAATATGTCAGAGAGGCACTCAGGGTTGGATCTTGCATTTTGCCAGTGGAATTTATCCTTTATTAATGAAGCAAAACACCATAACTCTAATGCTTTGTGGATTTCAGCTATGTAATCTGCTATTTCACCTTTCCTTACCACTTTATGAGCTGTCAGTTCTCTATCTTTAGCTTAGAGCTTGAGGAATAGCTCTGGTCATGCTGGAATCAAATAGAGTCTAGTAAGGGCACAGAGAAAAAGTGTTTTGTGCAGTTCTGATTAAGTTTCAGAAGCCAAGAGAGATCAATGAAGTGCCTTGGAGAAAGAATAGAAAGAGTGCAGCCGCAATGTTAAGGGTGGTAAGCTGACTACGAACGGGTTCATTCTGCCTATGTAGGAGGAATTGTGTCCTGTTTTGCTAGTGCCAGAGACCATCAGGCCCACGGTCCCAGTGGAAAAGCTGTCAGACTTCATGTTATATTGTTTTCTAGTCTTTTAGTATGGAAAAAAATCTGCACTGTCAGTAATGAAAAAGACTATACCAGTCATAAAATATGCAGACCAGTTTGGGATCTTTGAATGTAGTTTACAAGAATGATTGTTCTGAGCACCTGATTTTGAATTTAAGATCGTGAGAGTGGTTGGACTGAAGGCCAATTATTATTTTTTATTTATTTTTAATCTTCCTTTGGAATTTCTTCCTCAAAGAGCTGCTGTAACTGGACATTTTATCTTTTCTGACATAAAGCAGGGGCTCTGTATTATCAGTAATCAATTCTTTACAGCTGTGAGATGTGTGTGAGACTATTTCCACAGAATGGTGGACATAATTTCTTGTTTGTTCTTGGGAACCAAGAGTATTACATAATCACACAATGGTTAAGGTTGGAAGGGACCTCTAGAGATCATCTAGTCCAACCCCCCTACATAAGCAGGGACACCTAGAGCATATGGCACAGGGAGGCATCGAAGTGGGTTTTGAAGATCTCCTGAGGAGACTCCACAGTCTCTCGGGGCAGGCTGTTCCAGGTCTCTGTTACCCTCACATATGACAAAACCCTCATATATGGCAAAACTTTCCTTTAGTTTATTGCCGAAAATGTATGATCTCCCATCTATGCTTTCAGATCTGTCCACGTTTTTTAATGTTACTTCTCAAGACTTGTATGGGAATATTCCTCTGGGAGAGTTGCAGCCTCTCCAGCAGCTATCCCTATGTATATCTTTTCATCATTTTAGTAGATGTCACTTTAAGTAAAGGCCCATGCACAAATTATAAGGGGAACATAAATTTAATGTATATTTATAATAATACAACAACTACCTGTACACATGCCGCTACCCTGATTGTGATATAGCTTGTCTCTGGAGCGCGTACATGTATATTTATTTCAAAACAATGACAAATATGTTTTATATGTTTTACTTTCATGTGAAACTGCTTATTTGTTTGTATTTTCTCTGTGTGCCTTTTCCTCGGATAAACAAATGACATATCCAACCTGAACATTTACTGCATATCTATTTTTTCACGGAATCATAGAATCATTATGGGTGGCAAAGGCCTTCAAGATCATCAGATCGAACCATACTTTCACACTGCTCTAAGTCCCTTGATGTTCGTGTTGGGAAAGGTTGATTCTTATTCTTATGTTGGCCTGATGCAGCTGTCATGCGGAGTGGGAAGCAGTCACGATCCCATCTGCTCTGTCCCAGGGAATACTGATGGCATGGGTGTGGAGGATGCGTAGCATAATCTATACAAGAAAATTGGGGAACATAAACCATGGAATAGAGAAAATCTTAAAAACATGTAAATGGACATCAGAAGTAGGGATGGCAAGCAGTGTTGTTGCTATTTTGAAAGTTTTGGAAGTTATTTGGGAAGCACACTTGGCTGCATTGTTCATGTGTTAGGCTTGCAAGTGTGCTCAGGGATCTCACATTTCACATTAATTAACAAGGTTACGAAATGAAATGTTTATAAGGAAGAGAGAGGAGATAGATAGGCACAATGTCATCAGGGAAGGGAACTGCATCATAACTTGCCAGTTGTCTCCCAAATCAGCCAGAAGGACGGGAGAGCTGTGTCTATACTCTTCATGAGTCAATCAAGCGGCCTCTTTTCTTGGCTGCTTGGTAAGAGTGCAATCTTGTTGTTTTGAATCGTAACTCCATGAGATAGATTTAGTTATCTTTTATTGTTAATAATGCCCAAAGGTCTCAATCAAATTTGTATCTTGACATATTGCTCACAATATTTATATGCAGAGATAATCCCTGCCCCAAGACTTCACAGTCTTGTATGGAAGCAGAATATGAATTATTACAAATGATAGCCGGGCTGGAGGAAAGGAGTGATAATGAAAGCAGAGGAATATAAATTGCCTTGTGTGCATCCCAGTTGTTTCTTATTAGTTAATAAATACATAGCTAGATAGTTCTTTTACTGAGCAGCTTGGGCACAGTTAATCAAGAGATTATATTACATAGGCTGTGGCAAATGTGTATATTGAGACAGTCCTGCAAAAGGAAGAGAAAAAATCCAGTGGATTATTCAGAGGTAGTATCTTGCCTGGTGGAGAAGAAAAAAATATTGCTTTGCACTGTACCTTATTTAACATTTCTCCATAGAGGAGCCTTTTGAAAAGGAACGGAAGAGTATAAATGTCTTGCTGCATTTGAGATACTTATTAAAAATAATTCCATACTATATTTTCAGAAGATACAGACTGACCTCCTTATCTTTATTAGAACCTGAATGGGGAAAATTGTGGTGTGCTTAGAACTTATTATTAAACCTTCAGGATGGCTTAAACATAGATCTTGCAATGGAATTCTATGCAAAACCTCTAGTTCAGATAGTCTGCATTCTAAGGCAAAATTTTAGACATATGATACATGGTTTCTCATAGAAAGTCTTAAAACTTTTATTAGTAGAAAATAATTTCCTGGCATCATACATGACAAGGAAAATCAAAAAAAATCATGTAAAAGGGAAAGAAGTAACCTGTTTACTCAAGTTGCATTAATAGAGAAGCTTCAAAAGGCAGATTTTAAGTAAACTGGTACACCCCAGGGCTTCATCAAGGTATTTCCTTAGTTAATACTATAACCACATAAATAGACACATTAAAAAAATTCACTAGAAAATCTGTTTCTTGGACTGCACTGATTTTTGTGTGTGTGTGTGTTTTTAATTTCTAAGAATATACAGCTTCAAAGTGTGAGATTATAATAGCCCAGAGATAAAAAAAAATACTCAAAGCTGTTTTGCAACAATGAAATGGTGATTCTGATTAAAGGTTGTTGTTATATTAGGTCTCCATGGAAACACTAAGAACCCAAAGGCCAAAATGTTCTTTATGTATTGATGTTGAACAGGATTCTGGGTAACTTTTCTGAATTTCTGTGGAGGGAGAGGGAAGGGCGATACAAAAGATGAAGGGGCGGTTAGTCCTTAACCGCTAGTCCCCAGATCCTTGCTGTTACTCTAGGAATTTGTGGGCTTCTAGTGTAATTTTCTTAGCTTCTTGCTGACGCCTCAGTGCTGTGCCTGGCATGACCATATTGCTCACAGCGTGCGTTTTCAACTACTCTGTTCACAGAGAAATTGAATTCATCTTGGTGGGTTTATTACTGGAGCAATCCCATGTTTTTGTTGAAAATCATAAAGGTATCCTTGGCTGCAAGTGACTTTGTAGCCTTGCTCTGCCCCTCTGAATGATGATTCTCCCTCCCTTGAAAGAGCAAATCACTGTCAGTTTTCCTGGAAAGAATGAAAAAGTAGTAATTATGCACTTACAATTTGGGCCTTTTCAAGTAAAACCAATGAGACAGTGGTTCACAGAAGTGTACTGGCAGATCCTAGATAAAATTAGAAGAATGGGCAGGATTGTGTCTGGGGAAAAATAATCACAAACATATTCAACTGGAAGAAGATTGATGGAAATCAATAATGTTGAAAAGCAAACTGATGGGCAGTAATAGGCAATTAGATACAAGCTTGTTGTGAAATATGGCAGCAAAAAGTCAAAGGAGTTTAGAATTAAGGCATTTTTAGAGGCATCACAGCTAGAACAGAAGGTGATAATCCCCTTACTGAAAGCTGCTAACACTACAAGTAGGAACAGTGCTATGGTGCTGGGCATTTCAGTACTGGAAAAGTGCTAAAAATTCAGGAGTATCATGGAGAACAGCCATGTGGTGAAGAACAGGAAACTATTAACTTGAAAAGAAAGAGCATGATAACAATAATTTCTTCTTAGAGCATTTTTTTTGTCTTGGAAAGGCTAGCTTTATTGATATTGAAAATTTTCTAAATGTGACAATTTTTAAAATCAGGATGTAATGCTTTATTTTGTTTCTTCCTCTGTTTCTGTTTTTTCAATCCCAAATCTTTAGTTAAATTTTTGCTCAAAAATATATATAGTATTTTTACATAAACATAAGTTACATTGGTATATGATATTGTTTATCTTTTATGCTAATATTTTATTTTTTGTACAGTGTTTTTATATTTGAAAAAGGGGAAGACTGAGACTGAAAGTCAGACTTTTAATGATTTTTTATAATGATGATGATACCTCCATAAAGGTACCTTTATGGAGGCCACTTGGCCTCTAGATACAGTTCCAGAAAGGCATGAGTCTCCCATAGCTTCTGCACAATACTTGCCTTGATAGCTCAGGTACTGCAAGGCATCTAAAGGGCTGTAGGAAACTAGGCACCTAAGATGCCACTGTCTGTCCATGTTAAAATCACTAAGTTCCGCCTGCTTTTTAAAAATAATTTCAATGCCTTCCTTTTTTTTTTTTTCTTAATTTCTGTTCTTAAGAAAAATAGAAAAAAAACCCTCTCTCTAAAGAGCAGAAATTCTGAAGCATAAATTGTCTCTATTTCTGATACAAATCCACCAAATCATATAAAGACATGCAAAGTAGGAAACGGAAAGAATGAAATATAGGATCAAAGGAGGTTAGTTTGAATGTCTAAGAAAATGAACGAGGAAGATCTAAATGACTGATAGGGAAGCTTTCAAGGTGGTCTAGCCTCTTAGAATAGACTACTAATCTGTATATGTTAGCAGAATCTAGAATCTAATGCAGTCATTTGAATTAAGCACAGTCTGTGAAATCTGCAGGGCTAGATGAAAAAAAAAAGTTGCAGTGAGTGGAATATTTCTTTTTATGGCTGTGATTTGAAGGTTGTTATACTGTAAGGCATACAAGCCTTTATCTTAGAATCTTTGGAATTCATGTTGAAATTGTATAGTTAGGTCTAAAGTGCAAACATACTAGTCCTGGCATTTAGGCTTTGCACACAGTTTGACATAAGAAGAAATCTTTGTTGGAGACAGAACTGTGTTAATTCTACCAACAAAGCAAGAATAAATCACACTTGGATCCACTGATAGAAAAAAAAAATCCTATGCAGTTTGCGTAGGATCAGACAGTAAATAAATAACGGAAAGAAATAAAGGAAAGAAGTTAGATTCTAGATGGATTCTTGATTGCTGAGAAACAATTTGTTCTCTCACTTTCTATGTATGTATCTTATATACACTTAAATTCTCTGTATGAGTGTATACTTAGATGTTCTATTATTTAGAGTGAAGTAGGACTGATACTGATATTTTAAGCGCCTAAAGTAAAAATGCTAAATAAAAATTACTAAGATGTAAACTCTAATCTTCTTTAAAGCATCGACACAAAATATCAGTCTGAAGTGTATACTTCAGAAAAGAGCAATATCTTTATCCGCATGATATTCTTCTGGCCTAATAAATCTTATAATGGGGGAGCGTAAAAGATGATGAAAGTAGTCTTTACAGATTTTGCTCCATTAAATGATATTAATGCAAGGAAACAAAAAGGGATTTAATAACAGCAAAAAAAATCAAGATGTAAGATAAATCCTGTCAAAATGCAGAACTTACATGTAAAAATGTAATGTCTATTGTACCAGAACATACTGTTACTCTATAAAAAATTTTTTGTTTACATGAGTAAATGACAAAAGCACAAAGCTTTGTTGTACTTATTATGTTTTGTGATGAACATCAATAGTAAAATGAGTGTTATTATATCAGAGAAAAGTATTATAAGGATTTTTGTTTACCTTTATTCACAGTCTTTCCACATTACTTTATGTAACTACACCAGACTTCAGAGATCTGCAATGCAGTGTACAATTCTTTAGGGTGCTGGTGGATCACTCAGCATCATCAACACCCATCAGCTTCTCCCCGCTTCCCGTCGTGTACATTGCATTGTACAAAGCAATGAGCAAGGCTGGGAAGCTGTTGAGCAGATGTTTGCAGAAATTTCAACTCTCCCTTCAACCATTTTCCAAACAACAACAACAAAAAAGTGCATATTCATTCAATAAATGCTCAATTTCTGTGTCTTTCAAACTTTGTCTAATTGAACAGATACTCTTAGCAAGCGTTTTTGTAGGACCTATACGAATAGAATATTCTCCTGCATGTGCACACTTTGGGATCTTGAGCAGCACTTCAGCAACATTTGCAGCTCTGCAGAATGAGCAGAACAGCATTAATAAGATACAAATGGTAATCCCGAATGGGGACAATTTGTCAGGCAACCAGATTACTTGATTTCTCTTTCTAAATCTAATTTAACAGTTTGCGCTTGATGAAATGATCAAAGCTATTTCCTGAAGTGTTGTCATTAATTTGATTGGATTCATAGTTTGAGACATAAGGGATTTATAGTACATGGCCATAGGCCAAAAAAATGTGATTGTTTAATCTGATTTCTCTAGTTTCACAAGAATTTTGCTTTTACATGTGCATGTGTACATATCTTCTGTGGGCTTACACATGGTTATTTGCAGATGTTGTGAATGTGTGCATTCACACATTTTGAAGAGAGCACTGCTCAAAAATACAAGCCAGGATTTAGATCTAAACTTTTCATTCTGACATGATTAATTTAAATAGATTTTTTTTTTCCAATTAGGTAAAGTACTGGGGCAATCTGTGTAGTTTATAAAGTGTACCAAAACAGTAAGGGTCTGGTCAGACATTTAACTGTGAATCAAGTTAGGGCTCCAGTTGTTTATGGGCTGTTCTTCATACCTCAGCATAATTCACTTGCAGGTGACTCATGCTGAGGTACTGCTAAATTGCTTTCTCAGCTAGCTCTGCAGAAACAAGAGAGCTAAGACTGTGCCAGAGAACTTGATATCACTCTACAGATGTTTAATTATCTGAAAAAGATGGTAGATATGAACATAGGAAAAATGAGAATCTTACAGTCTGTCAGCATCTTTCTTACCTGAGGCAGGAGGTTAAAGGCTAATTTAGAAAATTCATAAATTTTATAGTCTATAAAATTTAGGAAAAACTTTGTCTCTTGTGGGAGGTGATTCAATATGGAAAGTCTAGTGTCCTTTACATAGTCTTACTTTGGAATCTAAACTCACACATTATGGGAGACTTTTATATTACAACCAGAAGGACTGTTCTCCTCTCATTCAGTAAGTAATCTGGTGAAATCTTACTGTTAAAAAGCTACATTCAACATTTTTCCATAAATAAAAAAATATTTTTCCATATAAAGAAGTAAAAAAATTTGAAATGGGCGTTTTCAGGCTTTTTGGGTGGGAACTGATCAAGTTTATGGGTAATAAAAAGGATAATGAAGTGGTAAAACAAATGATAAAATCTTAAGGACAGTTTATACCTGTAAAAAGTCTTTATCAAAGACAAAGTCAAACATAGGTATACTCAAAAAACATGAATTTTAAGACACCTAAATACAAGATCATTTATAAAGAAACAGTAAGAGTTTTGGGTAGGTGGGCTGAAGTGTATAGATGAAGTATTAATGGGAATGGCGTAGAGATATATAATATCTCTAGTTAGTGAGAGTAATACTGAAACAGTATTCATTTTTTTCTTCTGAAGTAAACAAATAGAAGGTTCAAATAAATGAAAGGTTCAAGGATAGTAAATCTTATGGGAGACTTGAGGAGCTTACTGAAGAGAAGGTCGAGAGCAACTTAAATTTGTTAACATGTTACTCTCAAAGAGAAGATGTTCTTTATATATCAAAGATACTGCAATATTAAGTAGCTGAAACTGGTGCTGGACAAATGTTTTGTTTACCAGTAGCATTATCTAAGATCAGAAGTGTTCAGCAAATGATGTAAGATAGTTTCATTGCTGAATCTTTTCAAACAACTTCGGAGATTTTTTTAGCTGAATGCTTAAGAGCAGTATTGATGTGGTAGCTGATGAACAAAAAGATGGTGTCTACACCTGGGCATTCAAAGGCCAAACAGAAAAGAAGAAATTGAATTCATCAGTTCAACCTAAAGGCATGGGTTTGAATTAAATTTCTGGATGATGTTGTACAAGATATATTGTGCAGATAATACCAGGCGTTAATAATAAGCGTCCCCCTCCATCCCCTTAATTTATGAATTACAGCTCAGAATACAAGTGAAATATACATATATACATATATATATATGCAAATATATGTACACCTTTTCATTTTTCAAAACATCCAACACTGCATCCTGAAAGATTAGAGTGATAGATAGGAAGAAATGCTCTGATCATGTAGGCTTTCTAAATAGAGAACAGGCTATTGGGGTTCATCTTCCTTTTCTGAAAGAAAGTAGAGTTCTACTGTAACAAATGGATCATTGTGTTCAGAGTTCTTTCATAATCTCTTGAACTGGGGTCATTGCATACCTAGTAAAGGAAAAGAGAGTCTGGCTTCTTTCTGCAGCTTCCAGAAATCTTAAAGAAGCAGTACTTCACTGCTTAGGTTTTATTTCTCTTGACCAGTGGTGAAAATTCTTCTTTAGCAGACATTTATTGTGGATAATTTGTTTGTTGTTGTTTTTCTCATTTGCTGAATCTTTAATTCTTTTCAGTAGAAGCAGTAGTGAATTGTTCTTCTTGAAAAGCTAGCAGGAGTGGAAGGTGCTTTCCTCTTCACAGGCCAAGGCTAGAAAACTGTCTTTGATCATCCTGGTAGGACAGAAAAGTTGAACTCTCACTGTGGAGTGGTTTCAGTGGAACATCAGTGCCTCATTTGTTGCATATTTTATACAAAAATTGGTGCGATATTTCCCCACCATGTCACCTTTGAAATACATCTGTAATTCTATTTTACGGAAAGTCTAATTGTGATAAGGGCCTCCGAATGCCCTTATAGTTCACTCAGGGAGAGGGTGAGAGGCAGGAGGCACAAATTGAAATACAACAAATTCCGAGAAAATGCTTCTTTATTGTGAGGTGGTTGAACATTGGAACAGGTTGCCCATAGAGTCTGTAGAGTCTCCCTCCCCGGACAGAGTCAAAACCCAGCTAGACTTGGTACTGGACAACATCCTCTCCTGACCATATCTCAACAGAAGAGATTGGGCCAGGTGATCTCCAGAAGTTCCTTCTAACCCCAACTATTCTGTCATTATGGTTAAAATATGTAAAACAAACAGAAATACCCCAGAGAACTTATAGTGGGAATAAGATTAATCAGATTACCTGACTGGTGTCTGTCTTTCTGGATGTATGAAATTTAGTATGAGTTTTGAAATCAAAGAAGAATTCACAGAAAGTCTGTATTTTACTTTTTAAGTGTCACAGCATATGTTTTTCCAGTTATTCATAAAATCAGTGTCTCACTCATGAGGAAATCACAGAGGCACCATCATGGAGATGAAAATATTGTGATTCAGGGCTTCATTTTGTAGTTTCACATGGTTTTATAGTGAATGCTATCAAAAGTATGCAATCTTATTCATTCTGTCACTTGTCTGGGCTTTATTGATCAAATGTCTATGAAAATAAACAGTCATTTAGGGAGAACGATGAATTAGCTACTTGATTTCCCAGGTTGCTGATTTCTTCCTGGAATATGCTGAGCAAATTCAACCCACTCTCCTACTAACCAGTCAGAACTCAAACTGCTGTTTCCATCCAGAAAGTGCTCAATATCCTAGAGGGTAAGGCCATAACACTGTGAAAGTGCATAAAATTTCAATGTGGGTTGACAAGAAGATAATAATATAGCTACTTTCTAGTAATTTAACTTCTGGAAAATCACAACAAAATGTTGCTTTAATATGTTGTCAAGCGTCAATTATCCAAGTAGAAAAGTACAGCATTTGACCACATTTGTGTCAACAGAATTGATCTTGGTTGTATTAAAATGAGAAATACAAACAAACAAACAACCCCAAGAAACAGAAGCTGGAAAGGAAACTGTTAAGTGACAGAACAGGATGAATGAATATACTTTGCAAATGCAACCAAGCCAAGATTCTCATTGCACTTAATATCTGTGTCCATTGGTGCAACTCTGATGTTTTTTGTGACATTATTCCTTCAGTTAACATGAACGTTAGTGAAGAAAGAGACTCAGCTCATTGCACGTGCCCTGTGGAGTCCCCCTCCTAGCTCCTAAAATGGAGCTCTGCAGTGACATGCAGGCTATGTTTACATGGGCAGGTACAGACAGTTGTTTTCCTTTTCGATCTGTGCTCTCAGACAGCTGGGTGCCTGCCAGCAGCAAGTGTTATCATAGTGCTAATCTTAAAAAATAATAAATGAAGGTAACATGGTTCTGTGGTTTTTGGACTGGAGCTGGCTTATATCCAGAGAGTACAGAACGCTCGCTCACGTGAGTGATCAAATGACAGCACCTGCTTATGCATACGCTTGTGAAATCACACAGGATTTTGTGCAGCTTTGCATTCCCAGGATGTACATATTTGATATTACCTTTGCTTTCTTTCCATCTTTTGTAGAGTTTATGGAGCAAAAGTAGGGCTGCAAAAACATCATCCACTGATACTATTCTAAAAATATCTCTCAACTAATATAAAACTTTTTATTTCTATGGATTGTACTCAGTGTAAGTATGGTGCATTTTATCTCAACAGCAGCTGTTTATCATTCTTTCTTTAACATACTGGAGAAGAAGAAGAAGGAGACAGATCAATAAGTTCTGGATTATCTTGGATTGTCAATGAGTAGCATATTTCTAGCTGAAATTATTTCCATAAATGTTCTTCTTGGAGATGGCACAATATGGACAGCAGATTTTGTTTCTTTCTCTTTTTAAAAATTGTATATTTGTAATGTTTCAGAAAGTGAGAAGCTGATAGCATTGCTAATGAATAAAGAAGCACTTTAGTGGAGGCACGTAACACCACTGCTTGCTTCCTACTTCTCTATTGTGTGCATACAGAGGAGTTTTTCACATCGAGCTCTGAACTCTGACCTCACTTGAGAAATTATGTCTTTCAGCCTTAGGTCTCTTCTGATCAGCAGGAGCTGTCATGACTAGTCTTTGTGATCACCTTAAAGAGGTCACTAAAATAGAAAACGAGGGTTTTTAAAGGGACTAAAAGTCAGAAACAACTAGGCAATGAAATAACACTACAAAATATGAGTGAGTTTGCAATCTAATTTACATACTCATCCACAAAGGTAAATGGAATATCCTAGGAGCAATAAGGGCAGTGGACACCTGGGTTTTTATGACTTGACCCCTTGTCTAGACAAGAAAGAATGAGTATGCAAGAGAAGCAAGAGTACTGTGCTGCAGAAACTTGGGGCACTTGGCTGCGGGCTGAACCAGGGCTGAAAAAGAAATAAACTGCACCAGATATTGTGCTCGCTCAGCTTATCTGACTTCAGTTGGAGTAGCAAGGGCCAAGAAGGTACAAGATATGAGCCACAGTCTGATACCCACTATTGGGACAGGTCTGTCCCTCTAAGCCTTGTAGCAGGCTGAATCTCAAGAAGGGCAGGGAACAGTTTAGAAGTTGGCATAAATGGGGTTATTTAACACCTATCAAGGAAAGACTGTGGGGCAGAGTGAAGAGCTTCATGAGTTTAGTTGGCGTTAGCTAAAGGTGGCTGATAGGCATGAAATACTGTAGTGTATAACAGTATAATGACCAGCAAATAACATTTGTGTTATTAACATTTAGGCATTTATGTTTTGGTGAAAGTCATAGTCTTCAAGCTAAGTATTTGTCACATACCCTTCTGAGGCTTTCCCATGTTTTGGAACTGATTAACTCATGAAAATGTACAGATCCATATGGATTTTTTGAGAGGTTTTCAATGTTATTCTACAGTATTTTTGTAGAGTATGTTGTCTGCAGTCTGCACTTACCTGAATCAAAATGTGGTGTACAGCAAAGCATGCTACCTGCTGCTGGTGGAGACTCCTGGAAGAGCCTGAACAATCCCCACACACTGGAAGAAATACAGAGCTTGCAGGGAGCAAGGTGAGGAGGACCAGCTCACCAGCTAATCACTTTCGAATAGGCCCTTCAGAAATAGAACATGTCCTCTCAAAACTTCTGTCATACTACTCGATTACACTGTGAGCTGATGTGCGCATAGACTGAAGTTCTTTTGCTTTGGTAGTGTAAAAATAGTCTTAATAATTAAAAAAAATGCATTTGTGTTTTACTGTAAGCAAGAACTAAGCTTAAATAGCATAGCTATTTTAGAATAGATGGTACTGAACTTCTGAGGCTCATGGAAGGGTAAATAGGATGGTGAAAGTTTAGTCCAGGCATATAAATTAAGAGAATTAAGAAGATTTAAGTCATTTAGTTAGAGAGAACAATAAAGGCTAAGATCACACAAACAATTTTAAATGGTGAAGGGTTTATCTGAAACTGGAAAACTGTTCTCCTTGTTCTAAGCTCTTAATGAAAGAACTAGTGAACCTTTAGTGAACCTGATTTATAGTAAATTTAGTGTAGAAACATTTAAAATGATTTGTCTTTGAATAACTGATAGATGAAATTCATTTCTATTAAAAATTAGTCAAAACATTTAATAGGATTTAAATAGAAGTGAAATAGACCTGTGAACAACTACAGCACAGAAAGGAAAACCACTAATCCTAGAGTAGTTAGGCAAAACTGGTTGCTGGGGCTAAGGGAATATTTTGCCTTATCAATTGTGATAATTGCATTGAAAAAAAATTTCTGCAGTAAAATGAGATGATTGGTCCCACTCTGTGTTTTTTATTCCTCTAAAATGGTATGTGTATTCTGAGGTGTTAATTAACAAGATACTTTGTGTTTTTTTCTTTCTTTGTAGTAAGTATGCGAATGCAAACAATATGTTCTTGGAATTTCATAAATTTCCACTATGAACTAGGCTGCAGATTTTATTGCAGAGCAATAAAACTCAATAACAGCACAGAGCCTGTTACCACCACCCCATTTGATCACAATTAGTGTGAGTGTCCTGATAGATAGAAATCTGCTGCATTGAGATGCAAGGATTAAATACATTTTTAAAAAATTTAGAAAATGGAAGTCCTAGATTGTTTTTGTATGCATGTAAAACTATTGACAGTACGCAATTTAAAGTGACAAGAATGGTTTTAGGCAAGTGAATATAACAAAATGCCATCAGATCTGAGATCTTTCTAGAAATCCAAACAATGTGCATTTCCAGGTGTCCAAAGGTTTTGCATAATGAGAGAATTCTGAGTAGCAGAGGCAAAGCTTGAAAGAAAGGTCACTACTAATTTAAAATTAGCATTTCATGCTTTACAGGAAAATTTTATCTGAGTAAGGAAACTAAAAGTGCTCTGAGTTCATAATTTCTGATTTGAATTATGTTGCATTTGAGACAGAGCTAGTAAAGAAAATAGACAAATGGCAATCTTTTAGTCTCCTCTCTGCAATGGTCGTCAATTACCTCATCTTTCATAGGATTTATAAATAATGTATAAGAAATAATGAGCAAAAGCAAAGATATGAAATACCTACAGTATATCTTTATAGTTAAGGGACCCTACTCACATGATCCAACTATTTCACAAGAGTGTCCCCCAAGCTGCAAGCCCTTTATTTACAAAATAACAATTTGTATTGTAAAAGAAGTGTCTTTTTGCCAAACACGGGCCAAATTGGTAAATGCTTAGCAATTTCTCTGAGTTCATCAGTACTTCTATATTCTTTGGCAGGTGAGCATGGCCAGTCTCTTGCAGGATAGGAGCCTCAAGTTGAGGTTCTAATATTGGCTGTTACCGAAGAGCTCTGATTAATTGATGTTAGGTTTCTCTAATCTTCAGGCGCAAAGTGCAGTTAGCTCAAATACTGTTCACGTTAGCAGTTTTCTCTTTGTAACCCTTTTGATATTACTGCACAAAAGGTTCAGCCAGACATAAACAGTTTATCCAAGTCTTGGGTGCAATACACACAATAAAGTTTAGTTTTTACAAGGACATTGGCTGTGTCTCTGCTGAGATTGCAAATGTCTATTAGTCATGCATGTGCTTTCCTTTTGAGACTCAAAAAGCAAGTGTGGATCATATAGGTATATTTTTACCAGGTATATTTTTTCTCTCTGCAGCAAAACAATTTGAGAAATCTTTTTTTTTTTTTTCCCCTATCTTTCTTTGCTCTTCTTGTATAGGAACCTCTTCAGGTTCCAATGTTTTCATTGACATTGACTTTATTTATTTCTTATGTTCCAGTGCTATCCCTCTTGTTAAGAAACCTTGGTGTGGGTTCCAAAGCCTGTAGTTGGTATTTCAAATTATAGTACGAATGAAACAACACATGCTATTCTGACAGAAATCTTCACAATTCAACTAGAGATATTATTTTTTCTCACAGAAATTTTGAGGTCTGTATGAAAACTTTGCTGTGAAGTTGACTTATTAATTTTGAATCGGATTTTTCCCTGATATTATGGTTTGGTATTTAGAGCATTCACTAAAAAATGTATTTTTTCCCTTGACTTAAAGTGGATTCAACCTACACTCATTAACTTTATTTCTGATATGATCACGCAACTGGAGCTAGAAGGAAGAAGTTCTTACATATTTCATGTTTTCTGTCATAGCTTGAGAAAATCTGAAAGCTATTGTTAAAGTGCAAGACTAAAGTGCTACAAGGTCGAGGTTAACACACTAATTCACCCTAAGGCGTCCCAATTAGGCAAAGTTATGTCCCCATTATGAAAGTCATTGTCAGTGAGTATCACTGGACTTAAATGTGTTCACTGGGAGACATCCTGATTAAGCATTTCTCCTGAGTGCACCCTAATTAAATAGTGCATCTTATAATAGATATTGTAACAGGTCACTGGCTGGATGACAGGATATTTCCATATTTCCACTGATCAGGAATCTCAAAATTTGCTCCATTTATTATGGACCACTGAACACAGGAAAAAAAAATCCTATATAATGAATTTGGAACGTCTCAGAAAATGTTCCAATTATTTAATTGGGATCATAATGATTTCATTTACAGAACTTTATATAGAGAAATTTTGAAATTTGAGAGATGAATTACGAATTAGATCAGTACCTGGGTTATAGCCAAGCAAATTGCCAAAAATTGGTGAATCAAGATTGATGGGAAAAATGGATTATACCTATTGCAAGTTGAGAAATTATTAGTATTTTGATTGTCTAAGGTAGTAAATTCTCACATTCAGATACTTAGAGAATTGCAAAATAAAATTTTATTAAAGAAAAATATTGTCCATTTGGAGAAAAATAAATGGAAATCTCTATGTTTTGCAATTTTGCCTGGGCATAGCAACTGCTTGTCACTGCAAACTTGTGTACAAGGAGGCCTGCACTGGGGAGGGAGAGGTCCGGATGACAGCTGGAAGGTCAAGGCGCCGGGAACCACAGATTTAGGTGAGAGGGGCAGAGGGCAGTACTGGGGCTCGAAAGGACAGAGAGAGGCTTCCTAGGGACTGGTGGGCACTGTGCAGAGTTTGCAGAGCCTTTCTGAGACGATGTGTGGGCTGAGATCCAGCCTGGCCTAGGAGACCTGTCTCTGGGGTTGCACTGGTCAGGGGGAGAGATGTCGTACAAAAATATATGTTTTTGTGCTATTTAACCTGGTAACTTTGAAATTTCTTCATTTGCAAAGTTAATTGCCCTAGATTTGGAAGATCCTAGCTTTTCGGACTCTTAAGAGTCTTATAATCCACTTGATGACTTTATTATAAGGAGAAATTCTTGATAGATCTACCCAAAGCTCAGGCTAAGGAGGTGGGAAGGGCAGGGAGGAAATCTTTTCAGTCTCAGAACTCACACTTTGAATAACTGCCAAAGAATAGATAAAGAAAGGGTAGTGGAATGAGGAGGAAAAAAAAATCAGAGTGGTAATGAAAAATACAAAAAAAAGAAAAAAGTATGAAGAAGGATTAGTGTAATATGCAAATGTAGAAGATATTATTTGATTTTTTCCTAAACAACAGATCAAATGGTGAGATGCAGGTGTGGAAAAAAGTCCTAACATTGACTGTATTTCTTATAAGCATTAAGGACTTCTCTCCTAATTGTAAATTGCCTACCTATAAATGAAACCACCAACCTTCTGCTAAAGCTGTTTACTCGTTGCAGAAGTTGATGAAATGACAATTCCCTTAGTGAACCTGCGTGGGTTTCCTGGCCATCTCTTTCCTTAGAATTTCAGAGGTGTATATTCTGCTTAATGATGCATGTTCTTCTGATATCCCCCTACTAATACAGAAAATCTTAAAATTCTTCAACTTTGACTATATTTTTCTCAGCCTAACTTCTCTGGTTTTAGGGAGTATATCTCGATATCTCAGATTTTCATTTTACTGTAAAGATGACTTTTTAATGAGTTTAGAAACAACGTTTCACAGTGTTGCTTAACAATATAAAAAGTTTTAAAACAGTGATGTTTTTAATAATTAGCTGTGAAAGAAAGTATGAGATGTGATAGTGAAGAGGGGAAGAAAACATTTACTCCATGATATATAACGTCAACACAGAAGAACGCATTAATAACGCATTAGTAACAGTACATAGTAACACTTTTAATTTTTACCATTTTGTTATCTAGCTTATCCTTCTCAAGATTACAGTTCATATCTGCTATGGGGATTTATGGGTCAATTTTAAGAAATGTCCCTTGCAATATCAAACATTCTGTCTGGCCCTTGAGTGTTCAAGTGCTACTTTCACGAACCAATGAAGCATAATTAGCTTTTAGAGTTCTTGTCTTGCTAATCAGAAAAGATTGTTGAGAAACTAGGATTTTTAAAAATTGTGTGTATTTTCAGCCATTTTGTCACTCATTGTGTGGAACCATTTCTCACCCTGTGTTCAGATGATTAGAAATATTATTGTTCAAAAAGAAGCAATAATTGTGCATAAAAATTGTCAGACTTGGTCTTCATAACTGCATATGCACCTTGAGACAAAAACATGTTGCGTTCTTTGCCATTCTTGTCACATATATATATGAGAGCAAATAATTGTGCATACCTCACTGTAGATGAGGAGATGCTTGGCCTATACAAGTATTAGGTCTATTTGTCTGCCAGTACAAATGTCTTTGTGCTTAACATGAGACTACTAAATCTTACTGCTTCTATTCTTATGAGACTTTTGTATATTTTATAACATTCTTATTTTAATGTAATCTTCCCTCATTTACACCATTATTCCTAGAATTGTGTTGGACCACTCAACATTATACCTATAGCTCCTCCTTCTCTGAGGAGGATGGAGATGGATGAGATCTTTACATCCATCCTGATCACTAGGAGACCCAGAAGATTTATTATTTACCTTAATCCAAATGTTTTGTTTGTTGTTGTTTTTAAGGAAAATGACTCAGAATCCAAACTGAGAATTCAGACTTTTATAGACTGATTCGGGTGCAACACCAGGTCTAAAACTTGAATCAGATTTAGGTTCATGCTTTTAATTTGTAAATAAAAGAGTTTGGGTTCTGAAATCTGCCAAAGATCAGATTCAGGGCTACTTAGAAGAAAAGTAGACATATTTAAACCTTATTGGTTACACTTAATGCCCAGATTCTTATCATTTTCGTACTGACAGAAAAGAGATAAGAATGATAAGGTTCTTAATGTAGGCACCTACTTAGTTATGTATGTTAGACAGAATACATTTCAGCCTAAGTAAATAAATGATAATTTAGTTTATATCATTTCAAAGGAGTGAGAAGAACTCAAAACCGAATTAAAAGGATATTTGGCAGCAAAGATTTACGTGTTTTGTTAGCTTGAGAACATGCGCAAACAAATTGCCCAAGATTTGGTAAAACATGCCATAAGTGTAATGGGAAATCATTTTTCAGAGTTATGATGGTTATGCACTTGAGCTAAGAATGTCTGTATGGTATTTGAATTGCTGGTATATAGACTAATTGCTCATTCTGCTCACTAACTGTCAAGTTTCATGCCTACCAATTAGTTAAGCTAAACACATTTCACTCCTTATGGACTAAAATTATCTTGCTGTGAATATCTTTTATTCTTTTATAGGTAGCTTGAATATGGCCCTATTGTACTGCTAAAGCAAGACAGGAAAGCTATTGTATTTTAGTTATTTGCCTTAGTTTTGTCTTTATTGGGTATAATAAAGAAGCTGAATGTGTCATCCAAGGAGTTAGCTGACATAAAAAGGGAACTTCCTCTTTGTGCTTATATAAAATACATACCAGTGGATATAGTGAGAATTAGAGTGAAACTTGCGTTGTTAATCCTTTGTTGAATAAATAAAAAGCTACAGTTGAATAGGTTTGGGTTAAATGTTGATATTATCTTCTGGAAGCATAGGTCTGGGAGTGTACTGAGCAATTAGGTTTAGAAAATTGAGAAGATAGATAGTATAAATTTTATTGCATTTTTAGCCTGCAGATATCAGAAGAAACTTTTCATTTATGGGCTTTTGTTTTTCCTTTAGAAGCATAAAATTTTGTTCTCAGTCCAGAAGAACATACTGAAGTTCATAATGTGATGAAGCATTCCTTGAAATGCTCTTACATTAAGTGACATTGGTTTGAGAATCAAGAGAACATCTTTATTAGACTATCTAAAGCAGCCAAATTAAATTTAAATCTTTGATCAACCCATCTTTAATTTGATCATTTCTCTAATAGAAAATCTAAAATTTAATTATAGCTGCTTACATTAAAGTATTAAATACCAGAGCATCTGACTGATGTTTTCTGTGCAGCTTTGAAGAATAGAAATCTTGCTTCTTTTATAGCTGTCATCAGAGAACTTTTGTTAACTTCCTTGTCTCCATAAAGCAGACAATTTGTCCATGAATCTCCTTTATGCACAAAATTGGCTGTCTTTTCTTAATTTTATAATTTTAAAGATTGCTTTGTTGCCTGAAAATAGAGCTAGAATTCAATAATGACAATGTTTTAGATGGCAAAGGTTAGGAGTGACTAGAAGAAATTAAAGTATTTGTTACAAAAGAACTTTAGAGTAAAGTATACAAAAGTAATGAAAGAATAAAGGAAAAGGACTGTGGGAAGAAGATGATGACTTCTCTGCAAATGGACAGCTGTTTTCATTTGCATGAAATACAATGAAAAATGCATGAGAAAAATATTTTAAGACAGAAGGATTTTAAGGACTCAGTGTCAAATAAAGTCTCAATTCATGTAAGCATTTCCCCTATAGTAAAAAAAGGGCAAAAGAGGTTTCCTTGCTAGTTAAAGGCCTGAATAAATACCTCTTTCAGCCGGACCAACTAGGGTGACTATAATACTTGAGCTTGATACTTGGGTCACCCCTTCCCTTCAGCTTAACCAGAGCTCATAGAATCATAGAATCATAGAATGCTTAGGGTTGGAAGGGACCTCTAGAGATCATCTAGTCCAACCCCCCTGCACACGCAGGGTCACCTAGAGCACGTGGCACAGGACTGCGTCCAAGCAGGTTTTGAAGATCTCCAGAGAAGGAGACTCCACAACCTCTCTGGGCAGCCTGTTCCAGCGCTCTGTCACCCTCACTGTTAAGAAATTTTTCCTTAAGTTCCTGTGGAACTTTTGGTGCTTCAGTTTGTGGCCATTTCCCCTAGTTCTGTTGGTGGCCACCACTGAAAAGAGGCCAGCACCATCCTCCTCACTCCCTCCTTTGAGGTACTTCTAGACACTGATCAGATCCCCTCTCAGCCTTCTCTTCTCCAGGCTGAACAGGCCCAGCTCCCTCAGCCTCTCCTCATAGGGCAGATGTTCCAGGCCCCTGATCATCCTTGTAGCCCTGCGCTGGACTCTCTCCAGCAGCTCCACATCCCTCTTGTACTGTGGGGCTCAGAACTGGACACAGTACTGTAGATGTGGCTCATGGTGTTATGTCCTAATTTCATTGAACTCAAAATGGGCAGGCTAGCTCAGATATTGTAAATTGTTACCTATGACCTCAATTACTACTACAAAAGCTCTTATTACTCAGATCATGTGTTTGAAATGGGCTAGGAAACCACTGTACAAACAGAGGAGCTCGTGGATCAGAAGAGGCAGTGAATGCATGAGGAGTGCCTAGGGGACAGTGATCTCCTCAGGTGGACCAGCTGGAGCTGAAGCAACCATGTGGGTGCTGCCCTGGTGTAATGGTGCTTCTGGCTTCTTGCATCATAGAGCTGCTGTATATGTACATGCTTTGAAGTTCTTCCTCTCACCACACTTGAAATGTTTTTGACATCAAATGTGTATGGTATGAAGATAATCATCAGAGAAATCAAAGCAGTGGATAGAAGAGACATGCCTTTGTCACTTAGGTATGTGTCAGTGCTGTTTCCAATATTTTAATGAGACCTTGTTTAACAAATGACAATAGCATTGTAGAATATTGCGCTATGTGGTGGGACTTTTTTTTTTTTTTTTTAATACTCACTACGTTTTGCCTCAGTCATGTTAAGGAAGTAAAAGTAGAAGATGAATTTGTTGCCATTTGTACTGTTGCATTTATCTAGTATTATCTTTCTGTTCTTCCTTCTCTTATATTCTGTGTTAGAAATATCATTTCCCTGTGGATGGACTTTCTGTTAATTGGTGTCCAGAGAAGGAAATGAACTCTAGAGATGAGTTCAGGTACTAACTTAGATGCCAGTATAAACATTTTTAGTCCAGCTTTGTATTTTCCACATCTCCTGTGCATCCTAGAATGATTTGGATAGAAAACATTACAGGAAGTTTTTAGGCAATCTAATGCATGGTGGGAGTGACAAGACCTCCCTCACTTTTGTCAAATATTTGTTTTCATGCTCAGATACCATCAATGACAGAAGTTTCACAGTTTAAAAAAGAAAAACAAAACCAAAACACTCAGTGATTTAGGTGTCCTGATTCTAAGGATGTTTTTCCTGTTTCTAAACTGAATCTTTCTTTCTGCAATTTAATCTAATTACTTTGTGTCTTGGATGCCATGAATATAGAGAACACATCTATGTCTTCTGTGCTAGATATTTAGTATAATATAGTATAATATCGCATTACCCGTGTCACTTGTTTTTGTGAATTAGCAGATAGGTGTAAGCTTTTTAAGTATGACTGATTTGGTTCAAGGATTGACTTAAATGTGAGAGAACAGTGGGCAAGGTATCTGCTAAAAACAGAAGATTACATGATATGATAAAAAATGCCATTGCAAACTTAAGACACTACTGCTGTCTTCCAGAAGGCTATATGATATTGTTAAGATTATCTTGCACTGGACTCAAATTATTTGCAGGGAAAATGTGATCCTGGAAAAAAAAGATAAATTTCCTTTAAGAAAAAAAAATAGCCGAGGTTTACAAATTTGTTAATAGATGATTATGCATTCCTGATTTAATATTCTGGATGTTTTCTAATTTCTTATGAATTATTTTATACAATCTTCAATTGGTATTAGAGAAGATTTAGTCATTTTTATATACAGGTCTTCTTTTGTGTGAAATGTTTTCCTAGTCAAAAGACTCTATTATTGTTGAGATGATGTTCAAAAGATAACTGTTCTAGTACCACTCAAAATGAGTTCTCTTTCATTATATTTTCTCAATGGCAAAGATCTTTTCTACTAAAATCATCGTGAAAAAATTGCCATTTCTGAAGTGAACATGGCTAGATTTGCTACTAGAGCATTGCCGCTAGTGATGGACAATGCTACATGAACTTCCTGCAGTGATGCACCAAGAAAAAGATCATGAAAGGTTTAATTTCTGTGATATTAGTCTGAAAAGTAACAGAAACAAGATTTCCCTGAATGCTCCTCAGTTGTTCACGGGCTAAGGAACATACCTGAGGCGACTGCTTAAACTCTGATGGTATCTGGAAGGGGATTTAAAGAAGCAGCAATGGTAGGACAAGGATATCCCAAGTTCTGCCTCCACTTGTAGTCATGGTGCTAAAGTTTACCTTGGTATACCTCTCATTGCAACTTGACATGCTCAATGGAGCTTTTGTTACTTGTAAGGAATAGAAGCAACTAGCTGATTTTAAAGCCTGGGAAGAGATGTTTTTTTTGTCCCTTTTGGTGTGGGTATAACATAGATTATCAGATAGCGCCACGAAACACATATGAAGAAAAACCCTTTTTTGAGGAGTTCTATAGGCCTTTCTCTGCTCTGCAGAAGCGCTGTGAAGTCGAAGCGCTATTCATTAAAGAATATTGGTCCGTTTCTATGACATGGATTAGTAAATCTGTAAATGGCTGCAATTTGTTAGCCCTGGGTACAGTTGCTCAGTATTTTTCCTGGGAAAGGCTGAAAATAGTCTGTGGAGATATTTTTTGTGCTATTTCTGTATTTTCTGCTGGTATGATATACTGCTTTGATGCCCCTTGTTACACAAAAATGTAATGACATCTGCAGTGACTTAACAGTATACAGGAAATATGGAAGATTGCAATTGTTTACCTGCTGTGTATGTTTGATGGAAAGTCTGCACTGGGGCAACTCATTCTGTTTGTCATGGCTCCCGTTAATTTGAGATGCTCTCTGGAGCTGGGCTGGCAACACTTCAAACAAAGGAGATTCAGAACGCTCCAGTTTCAAATGAAATAACAATTTTCTGCTAATAATATACTATTAAAAATGGTGTAACCTTCATTAGCACGTTTTCAGCATGCATTTTATGGAAGAAAGAATAAATAAAGTATCCTGAACCAATTTGTGAAAACAGCATTGATTATGATGCCTGCGTGGGTGCTTTCACCTTGGGAAAGGTGATAAAGCCAGTACCTATTAGAAATGTGGGAATCTTTCTGCTATGCAGCTCTTAATACAGTGCTGACAAATGTATTCAACGTATTTTCATGCTGTCCTATATTTAGTGATTCTCTGTAGTATTTGCAGCCGGTAGATGTTTGCCTTTAGATTGGCTATGCAGAAAAGAAAGGAAACTATGAAAGTAGGGAAGAAAGCATTTTTTCAAAATAGAATTTGTTAGTGGAACACAAACAGTCCTATGCTGGCAAGTGGAGCAAATAAAAGTGATGTGATAGAGAAAGATTGTTTTCTTCTCTCCTGTGCATTTGCCATTTTAATTAAAATAACTTAGCAACTAAGCACTATTTAAAGCTCTTCTGCACATGCCACAGGGCTTTCAGTGTCCTGTCACGATGAATCAGCACGTATTGAAACACCACCGTGTCTGGCGGGCATTGCTGTTTTGCGATAGTGTTGATTCAGCGAATGTGAGGTAGGGAGCCATTCAACAGGGTACCATTAAATTTTAAATCAGATAGTTTCAGAGGCACAATGTTACCCTAATGACACGAGCAGCTGGCAGAATAGATTTGCATTCAAAGTAGAAGGTGTAAGTAGTCGCTCAGTCTTCTTCTCATTTGCGATTCACACGTTCACAGGTCTCGTGGCATTCAACTGTTCATGAAAACTTTTCTCAAAATAAGGACAATAGCTTTAATTATTTAAGGAATCAATATGTTTTGCTAGTGGATTAGAAATACAGACTTTTAAAGTATGACAAAATTGATATTGACATTGCCCAAATCTTTATTCATGTAAAATCAGTGTTGTTAGAGAGCAGATGAATAAAATCTTAAGACAGGTATAGACCCTTTTCTGGAAGTCTTAGTTAACATTATTCTTCAGCAAAGAATCTATCAATTTCTTGCAGATCAGTACATAAGCTGTGGCCTTATGATTCATAAACTTAAGGGTAGGTACATATATTAAAATAAGATCTCTGTGCTCAGTATCTGGCACTTTAATTGATCTCCCCATTATATGACATATGTACAGTAAGACCTGGGTTTGTCTGTCTTTGGCAACTCTCCCATAGAATGATTTAATTTATTACCGTCATCTGTGCAATCAGTGGGAGTTTTATATAAATAAGAGAGTGAGCGAGGTGGACACATAGCAGAGTAAGAAAAAAATGTAAATTTTTGATGAATTATGAGATTAAGCTTGATTTACTACATTTTTATTCTTTCTGTATTGGCTTTTGCAAGTGCTATATTGGATTGCTGGGTTGCCTGCGTGAGAGTCCATATGGACACTTCAGGCCAATCACCAGAATTAATGTGGTGATGGCAGCAGAAATAAGTGTGTGTTGGGTATGTTAGCCTATAATGAGGCCCATAAATTGCCTGATGAAATACCCTGAGAACAAAAGCAGAGGTGGCTTTATATCTTCCTTGCATGAATAGTGTCACAGCCTTCTGCTTTCCCAGATTTTGTTCAACAGTCACAGCTTGGCCTAGCCTATTAAGCAAGACAGAAACTTTGCTGTTTTCCTCTACACAGCACAGATGTTCAGAGGAGAACACAAGGATTTCCTATTACAAAACACATGTGTTTCCAAAAGTCTTAAAAAATAAACCAAAGTTGATAGATAAATATGGGCTCTTTCAGTCATTCACTTTCAGATCAGACATGCATAGAAGCAAGCAGATACATTAAACAGTTGAACTTACAAAATATGATTAGAAATGCAGTGAGACACAGTCCTTCCTGGAAATTTTCTGAGAATGGTTGCATTACAAAAATGTTTGCTCTTTAGCTCAGATTTCTCTTTTAAAACAAGTTGAGTTTAGTGCATTTGACAGGACTGTGCCTGGCCTTGTGCTGGTCTTCACCATAATCAACTGATTTGAGGCTTTAGAATATGTGATTTGGGAGGGGAGAGGGAAAGAGAGGTGTAGTATTATCCCACTCTTAGGAATGAGGACTGCTTCCTGAAAACTGGACCCAGGGAAAATGTTATTTCACTATTGCAATTAGCAGTAAAAATGATGGGAAGATTAATTTCACTGAGCAGATGCATGATCTGCTCACAGTAGGCAAATTTCAGCTTCAACCCCAAATTTAGATAAGAAATCTAAATTTCTTGATTACCAGACATATTGTGTTTATTTGTCTAGTTTCAGCTTCTGTCATTACTGTAAGTATTTTAGATAAAAAGAAGCATGTGCTTTTCATGTAAATAAGAGATTAATGGCAGGTTTTCAGTATTGAAGATCCTCTTCAGTTTGTAATAGCAGTCAAAGGGCTTCTGCAATTTAACTTCTTAATATAGCTTTTCCTCTCCCTCTTGTTCTTCCATTTCCTCCCCTTAGAAATTGAGTACAAGTGTCTGTGAGTTGTCTCCAGCTAAGTACTCTTCTCCAGATACACTCAGAGTTGAATACAGCTTTTCTAGAAAGGATTAGTCTCAGCATATGCTTGGAATGTAAGAGTTCCTTCCCACCACACTTAGCAATCTTCGTTTTTGGCATTAAATCTAAATGTTTTCTTGTAAGCAAAGTTTTCTTTCTTCCTTCCTCTTTCTCTGTCACAGATGCTTTAACACCCCCATGCTTTTTACTTTATTCTTGGTTTTGAAGATGCTGTGGATGGTACAGAGGTTGAATACTTAATACACAAGCATTTCATTCATAAATGCTCAGTTCTTAGAAAGTCTGGATAAAATTCAATAGCTAATATTCAAGAGCTATTCCACTGTTAGCTGTTAGTCCTGTTTGTGATGATTATGTGTTCAGGGAAATAAAATCAGTACTTCAGCTCCTGAATTAAATCATATTGGTTGATGTGCCTGATGGAACTTGCAGTTTTGCTGAATTCCTTGTGATACTTTGAATTCTTCTTTTGCGTGAGATCTAATCTGGAATGCAATCTGCTCTCAGAAAGAAATTCATTAAAAATGATCTGTCTTTTCTTAAAATGGGAAAACATGAACAGATATGGGAGGCTGTACCCTGCATTGCCAGTTGACATGGCAACCAGTTCAAACAAGAAAAACAAACAAACAAAAACAAACATAATTTAAACTGAAGTAATAAAAAATCAAGGAGTTCATTGTCCATCTTTAGGGATACTCCGTATTCCTCTGCCATGTTATTCTGTTACGATGTAGTAAATCAGGTAGCATGAAAGTATTTTTGAATTTACAAGACAATTATATATATGTATATATATATATATGTATATATATACATTTTTTCCTTGTTACACCTGGGGAAATACTCAGTTTTGGTAATTTAGAAAAATGACAGAGCTTAAGCTCTTACTCTTACGCTTAGTTTTACTATGCAGCTTGATATTTCTCAATGGGATTATTAATAGTGAAAGGATACAGTCAATGCTGCAGTCAATGCTGCAGGAGGGAGATTATCATTTAAAGGGCAGTGGCAGAAGTTTCTGAAGAAATGTAGAAAATTGGTTAAGCATCAACTGAACATATTCGATATTCTAAATATATACTGAACAAATTAACAGAAAAATCCTTTGGGTTGTATTCATGTGTCATGCTGGTTGGTGGGTTCAGTAGGTACAAAGAAACTGTTTAGAAAGATTTCAAACTTTGTATTTTAGCTGAAAACATTTTCCCCTGCTGGCAGAAGCTAAAATTAGAGTAGATACATTCATATTGTTATATAAATGCACATTTCGCAACAACTGCAGATGATGCCTGTCCTTGCAGCAGCTTGAAGAGGCATCGGTAGGTGCATGTGATGATCGGAGAACTGCATATCATACATGAATTCCAACCAATAGCAGACAGTTTTTATGTAGCTATTACAAAAATTGTTGCCCTATGAATCCTTCTTGGTAAACATATATTTACCCTTACTGACAGTGTTTCTAACATGTATCCTTCAGGCTGGAGACAATGCTTATAATTTAATGTCTGTGCTTTGATCAGGAATGAATATACTTAAGATTTCCTTCATTCATCTGCAAGATGAGAGTGGAAAATTACTAAGACAGAATAAAGGAGCCAGAGTTTTCAATATATAAATAGACTTCCAGAATTACCTGAAAAATCTGGAATGAAATACAGCAGATAAAAAGAGGGAGGAAGTGATTGGAAGAGCTTTGCCAGTGAGCAACCTTTGCTTGGTTTAGCTGTTGGTGATCAGGGTGATCTGGGCTGAACAGACTCTAGGATTCAGAAGCACAGGATGCGTGGAAGTATTGTGAAAACACTCAACCTACAACTTAAACAGATGTGAAGCAGGGGCATTAGTGTGTTTGCAAGACTAATTTATGTTTAAGACTATGTATTTTTAATGCTTTACTAAGAAATTATTTTGCTTTAAGTATTAAATACATTGTGACATGGTTAGCCTAAGGAATAGCTTTCCTGACCCTTTGAGCTATCCTCTCTAGTCTGGGGAGAGGAACAGTCAGTGAAATTGGGGGCTAATTTGAAAACTAGAACAAGGAGACATGCAGTTAGAGTAGAAGAGCTAGTATTCAGGAAAATGCTGAAAAGTCCTAGGAAAAATCCAGGGTGGAGCAGTGCAAAGGCTGTCTTAACAAACAGAGTTCCATCAGCTCCGTACCCGTGCTGGTCAGTGAGGCTGCAGCTGCTGCGTGCTTGAATGGCTCTGGAAAGTAGAGCTTTACAGGCTGTTAATGATTCTAGCCATGATACGTAGGAATGAGGAAGGGCACAATCTGTTTCCCATACTAAGGAATCCTGTAAAAGAGCTGGTGGCATCTGATGATCTTATGATTATGGGGACAGCTGAACATTATACTGTTGATAGATTTCTCTTTGGCTCGATTACAGTAATATAACATTTTGAAACTGTAAATTCTACTGCACTTGGTAGGTAGCCCTGTTTTTATGATGATTACTTTTAGTGTTTCAGCTTAGAGAAATGCTAGCAGCCAAGTGGGTCAGAGAGATTCAACTTGCATTTTCCTACAGACATTTGTGTTGTCTCCACATCTCCACAGTCTGCTTGCTGCAGAGAGCAGATGGACCTACACTGTGATTTCCAATAGCATTTTTAAAAGTACTCCCTGAGAGCCAAGCCCTGCTCAACTACTAATTTCTAATAAGATGAAGATTCTGTACCTTATATTGAATAGCTAAGTTCCATGGGAAGATGAGGTGATTTCCAGCCCAGAAATTCACCCAGGAGAGAGGATCTCAGTTCTTTCAATCTCCTCTCAATTCAATAGATAGAAGTACACATAAAACTATGCAAAATTGTGCAAGCTCTATTTGAATAAGCATTAAGGTTTAACATTATTATTTTATATTGTTATGATATTTCTATACATACATTGAGGACAAAAATGTACTGACAGAGTAGTAAGTACAAGTCTTTAAATTTCATCTGGCTTTGCTAACTGAGGCAATGAAGGAGGATCACGTAGTTCATATTCTGCATTGGGTTTGGTTTATCTCTGAAACAATGGTTTCTCATCTGAATTACTTAGATCTAAGATCCAAATTACTTACATCAAAGAGTCTGATGACTGAGTCTTACTGGTCTCTCTTTGTGTGTGTTGAAAATCCTTTCAGAACAGTCTCCTTTTCTGAGACCTCCATCTGTAGGTCTGGAGGTAGAAGAAATACACTGTGATGAAGAAGTGTTTTTCTTTGTTTATTTGTTTCAGTTTTTACTACTTTTTGTTTGGTCTTGATAAGAAAAATATCCTAAACCTTAACATGGAGTTTCAGAATTGCTTTAGAATTGACAGATTATGAGCAGAAGTAAGTTTTTGTTTTCCCTTTTACACAGTTTCCTGACCAATAATCAAAAACTAGTCACTCACAGTTAAAGACTTGAGAGTGATAAGCCCGCAACTCTAATACCCTTAAGGATGATTTGTGCTTGGTAGCTGTCCAATTCAAATGGAAAGCATAGCCTTCTACAAGATCATACTTTTTTTCCCACCTTTCTTTTGTAAACTTTGATATTCAGAGAAAGATCACCCTTCAGAATGCTGTTCTACTTCAGCAGAGCTAAGGGTTCAGTGAACACTTATCTCTAGTGCCAGAAACTGTGACAAGATGACCATGGAAACAGAACTGATACATGTCAGCAAAGAGCAAGGAAATAGAATATGGGGTATATCTGTTACTTTGAATGCTATGATATTTTTTAAAAAATTTTGTTTGTTTGTTTTTTAAGTAATGCTGTCCTCTGGTGATACAAAGGAAAACCTTAGATATTTGTATTTAGAGGGGTTGCTCTGAGTTCTGTGCTGTATCATGAAGTCTATTTATCTGAATAATGAACATAGCTACAATAGTTGCAGCTGCCCAGAAGAAATTAGTTCTTCCTCCTGGCTCAAAGTTTTGTATTTATTTCATAGATATATAGAATCATTTTTCTAAAACAAATGGGCATCATATATTTGTCCATTTGCCTATAGTATATAATATTATATATATTTTATATATATATACACATATATATTATATTCTAAGGACAAGTGCAGGGTCCTGCACCTGGAGAGGAATAACCCCAGGCACCAGTACAGATTAGGGATTGACCTGCTGGAAAGCAGCTCCATGGAAAGGGATTTGGGAGTCCTCGTTGACAACAGGTTAACCATGAATCAGCAGTGTGCCCTCATGGCTGAGAAGGCCAATGGGATCCTGGCCTGCATCAGAAGAAGCGTTGCCAGCAGGTTGAGGGAGGTGATCCTCCCCCTCTACTCAGCTCTGGTCAGGCCTCACCTGGAATATTGGGTGCAGTTCTGGGCTCTCTAGTACAAGAAGGGCATTGAGCTTCTAGAGAGGGTCCAGCGGAGAGCCATGAAGATGATTTAGGGACTGGAGCATTTGTTGTATGAGGAAAGACTAAGTGAGCTGGGCCTGTTTAGTCTAGAAAAAAAGAAGGCTGAGGGGAGATTTGGTTAACATGTTCAAGTACTTGAGGGGTGATTGTAGGGAGGAGGGGGCCAGGCTCTTCTCTGTGGTGGCTGATGACAGGACGAGGGGTAACACGTGTGAGTTGAAACACAGGAAGTTCTATCTCCATGTGAGGAAGAGCTTCTTTCCTGTGTGAGTGACAGAGCCCTGGAACAGGCTGCCCAGAGAGGTTGTGGAGTCTCCTTCTCTGGAAATCTTCAAAACCCGCCTGGATGCCACCCTGTGCCACGTGCTCTAGGTGTCCCTGCTGGAGCTGGGGGGTTGGACTAGATGATCTCTAGAGGTCCCTTCCAACCTTAACCATTCTGTGATTTGCAATAGTTGTTATGCTAAGTAAACACTGGACCTATTAAGATTATTATACTGTTAGCTGTTTCACATATTGTAATCCTAGATAATTCCATGTTTGTGTGGCTGACTGTATTTTAGGTTATGTAATAATGTCTAAAATTATATTTACTCAAATGTGTTTTAATTGTGGTTCCCTGTAGGCCAAACTACAGTATCAAAGTATATGAGTCTTTTATGTTTTTTGGTATAATGAGCAGAGGCAAAGTCTTTAACACAAATGGATTACAATTCCCAATCCTAGATGGGAATGCTTTAGAACTGCTGCATCCTTTTCTTTTCTTTGACATCCCCTTGTCCTCAATGTTTTTCTAATCCTATTATTTCCTTTCTTCAGAAGTACAGAATACAGTAGTTCCATCCCTGAGAGGATAGGACAAACTGACAAGATCACTTGCTGCATTATGCTGTGTTGATAGATTAAATCCTGCATTTGTAATGCAGATGGAATTAAACAGTTTCTGAGCAAAAGCTGATTAAAGAATTTAGACAGAATTTTGAATCACAAAGAAATCGCTTACTTAAGAAAAATAAAAATGTTGATGGGGCCCAAGTGATTAGGAAAAAAAAAAACACAAAAAAAAACCCACACGAAAACAAAACTGCAAACCCAAAGCAAAACAATAAACAACACAAAAACTCCACCAGGTATAAGCCCCCAGAGTGACAAGTCCTGCATCATGGTGAATTCTTTCAACTCGAGTAAATGAATGTGATGGGGAAAGATTGTACAATACTAGTATGCTGGGATTATATAGCATTTGACAGATTGGAGCTTTATTTCCATAGAAGAAATGCAGTCCTGTGGCAAGAGGTACTCCAACAAGTTCTAAAGAAGGACATATTTCAAAGGAAAACAATCCAGTGAGCTGCTTTTGTAAAATGTGCTTACTTCATTTTGTGTCATTACACACATGCAGAAGATGTGGATGTAAATGAAAAATTCAGCTAGGGCAGAGCCTTTCCATTTTCTTCACCTTTTGATAGGTTTAGGCTTAGAATCCAAATCTTGTATTGACTTTTTGATTATTTGAGTTAGCCCTGGTTTCCATATGGGGATATTAAGATTCTAGCCACACATAGGTATAAACCATTATTAGTTCAATTAGTGATCTGCTCCTAAGCTATTTTTCCTTCAGCGTTGTCTACCATGCACTAACCTGCCGGGAAAGCATGTTTATTGAATGCAGTCTATTTTCTTGAATTTTCTGCGGCCTTCTTTTGTTGCCAGTTGGCATGTATTTATACGCTTTATATATATATACATAAAATACCATGATATACACACACACATATACATGTATATATATAAAAAGATCTTTTTTATATATGCATATGCATATATAATAATGTGTAACAATCTTTATATATATATGTATGTGCATGTATATGTATATATAAAAAGATTATGATATTTATGGGCTGCTTATCCTCATCCTCTGAAATGCTCCAGAGGGACCCATATTTTACTTCACTTTCTATAAACAGAAATCTGAGTGTACTGTTAAGAGAAGAAGTTTAACACTGCAGGCAATCTGTGAATTTTGGGCTAACAAGCTGGATGTACGACTTCAGATGAAAAACTCCTATATAAGAAAATTCTAATTGAATCAATAAGTGTGAGAAAAACATAGAGGCTTACCAGACTATTTTAGATCATATCAAAGATACTATTTTATACATAGCTATATGATATTTTGTCTGACTGTTAAATACAGATAAACTCTGTGTTAATCCCAATGCTTTCTTCTGGAGAGGCAGCCATCACATAACATCCATAATGCAATACTAAAGCAGCAGATATTTAGTATACTACTACTGTGCTAGCCCCTCCAAAAGACAAGAGCTGTGACGGCAATAGCAGTAGCAAGTTGTTCTTTGATGTATCAACCAGAGCTGACTTGAGGCTTCTCACGAGAGCAGAGGACACTGTTGTTTGTTTGAGCATCTCAGATGAGAACTTGGCATCCTGACAAGAACAGGAGGCCAAGAAGGATGGAGATGGACCAGGAGGCCAAGGGGAAAGACACAGAGCCAGATTGTTTCTCATTTTGAGAGATATGGGAGGGTAGAGGAGAGCACACTTTTGTGCTAGGAGGTGTCTGATGATGCCCCACCAGCCTGCGTCCAACTTAGTGCTGCTGTCAGGTGCGGTGCAGGGCTCCAGTCTGTTCCAGGTAGATTGCTTGATGCAGGAGTGTGGTCATCACATCATCTTGTGATGCTGCTGATGTTGTGATGGCTGCCTTGTGCTCTCTGCACACTGTGCTATTGGACAGTCTGCATCTTCTGGGCAGCTCTGCTGGCATGTGACTTAAAATGTACACACCAGGTAGGCATGCTAACAGGGCTGTGGGGCCCATATCCATAAGATTTGAGATTTTAAACTGAAATCAATCTCTAAATCTAAGTTGATCTCTATTATACAATCTTTCTTATCTTAGTATCTAAAATCCTTACAATACTGGTGCTTGTGCCTACCTATAATGGTGTTAAGTATTACTTTTCTTTACAGAGGAAAAGTTTTTGGGACAGTGATGAGCCAAAGAAAACATGAGAGAAAAATAGCAAAGCAGGGAATTGATTCCAGGCCCCATTCCAGCCTCCTAAACAGCAGGATGACCTCCATTTGGTTGAATCCTCGTGAGTCTGTAGTGAAATACTATTAATTTGTTCTTATGACTCAAATCATAATTATGACTTGAATTCCAAGAATATCTCTCAACACTGTGTCTGATTGAAACAGAACCAAACAGCAGCGCAGACAAGCAGGAAGTACGATTCCATTTATTAATTGACTCAGGTTTTTCTTGAAACCAATGGGATTTATTGCTTTCTGCACCTACTGAAACAATATTACGGAATCATAGAAAGGTTGAGGTTGGAGAGGACCCCTAGAGATCATCTAGTCCAACACCCCTCCTCAAGCGAGGACACCTAGAGCACACAGCACAGGGTGGCATCTTTTGTGTTAATGAAGGCACAAAATCTTGTCAAAACTTTTTCTGCAAAACCTTTAAAAGGACTTTCGCTTTCCTCCTTGTCTGATAATGTGAGTTCCCTAGAATTTTGTTTACGGATAAAGTGCAGGTCTGCCTTCCCCTCTCAACCTCCTGTTTTTAAAATATCTTGATAAATTTCACAGAATCACAGGTGCAACTTCCTATTTACTTTGTGTCCATTGCCTCTTATCCTGTCACAGGGCACCCCTGAAAAAAAGTGCGGTCTGCTTTACACCCTCCCTTCAAATAGTTACACACATTGATAACATCCCCGTGAGCCTTCTCTTCTCTAGTCTAAACAACTCAATTTCATTGAATTCTTTTTAGTTGGTTAACCAGTTATGAGAAGGCAAACATACAGTAAGATTGCATTACTCTTAATTCCATCAGAAATGAGGCTAAAAATGTTAAACGTTGCACTGTACTCACAGCAGTATTGTCAAGCATTGCTGCACTGAGTAGACAGCTGACCTGTGCTAGTCACTGACTTTAAACAGAGAATAAGAGTCTAGAAACATTTTGCATCTGTGTCATTTGGCTCTTATGCCAATGTCAAAGTGCTAGATTTTTATTAACTTGCTTTTAATGACTAGAATGGATTTATCCAGTGCCTGAAATAGTTAACCACCATAAAATGCAAATGTGGCAGTGAAAAATCTAACTCTTAGAGCACACAAATCTCTAATATTCTTTTGGTTATTGTTAGCAGTATTGAGGTCTTATAATTATCTCCTCTTGATACCATTGAGGTTTATTTTAAGTTAGAAAGTATTTCTGGGAAAAAAAAAAAGATAAATTGTTCCTCACAGAAGCAGAGGTGTTATTTATTGCAGTGAATGGTTGTTTTTCACATAACCTGTAAGTATTCAATCCAAAATTATGTAATTTGTAAGTGTATAGTATATTTTCAGTGTAATTTGCAAGGTATTTTCCTAAAAAAAAAAATGTTAGTTTCATATTGATTTATTAATACCAATATCCAGAGGGTTAAACTAAACATTCAATAAATACTTTCAATAAATAAATAAATTTAGAGGGTTAAACTAAACATTCATAAATAGTAATATAATGTAAGCACACTTAGATCCTGGCTTGGTTTCTGCACATGACTTAAGGTGCAAAAGAATTTCAAACAATTGAAATGAAGAGGAAATGTAATGAGAAGGCTCTCTCTTAAATTATGCAGTGCTATTGTTCTCGCACCTAGGATTTTGTAAGTGTTACAAGAACCTTGCCAACTGTGCTAAAGCAAGGTGGGATGACTGAGGAAGAGGTGGGTGGGGGCAAAATTTCCAAAAGAAATCAAGAAAAAAGGTAGCTGAGGAGAGAGAAGAAAATAAAGTGAAATATTAAAGGTCTGGGTGTACAAATTGAATGTCCCAGGGACTGTTTTTCATGGTGTAGCACTTGGCAAAGGCATGCTCTCAGTCTAAATCCTGACACAGAACTCGTATGAGAATGTGAGAGTTTTGCATGCGTAAGGGGAGAAGTATTTAGCCCCATATGACTTATCGCTTTGATCTTCAAAGGTCAATTTCATATTGCTGAGCTAGTTTTGAATAGGGCTCCAATTAATTAGGAAGAGAAAACACTTGTTTAAAAAAAAATAAAAAGATGCATCTGCTCAGTGTTATTTTTTTTCTGCAACACAAAAATTAATGACTGTGCAAACAAAACAGTGTTTTCTATTCCAGAACAGCAGTAATACAAAATGCAGCCTCACTAGCTATTCTGATGTTTTCATCATCCAGCCCCCTGAATGACTGCAGTAATGGATGTAACTTTCGCCTAGAGAATTCTCTTTCTTTAGTGGAAGGAAATCAGGTTATACTTAGGCTTTTGTGCAGCATCTTTCATATAAACTACACTCCAAAATATATCACACAATAAAAGAAAAAAAAAAGAAAAAGAAAGAAAGAAAGAAAAAGCTAAAAAAGTAAAATAAGCAATACTAGCTATAGGGAAAATGAAATCTGAAAAGAAATAGCATGTTAATGAGGTAAATGATTTATTTCACGTGGCAGAAATGTGCAGAAAAAGCATTCACACCTTGAAGTACTGATGTGGAGTGGGGAGCAGAAAGGCCAAGGTTACATAAAGAAAACTAATAATAGGTTTGGCTAAATTTGTTATATGAATAAAGAAGCAGAAATCCTCTGAAATCCAGCCAGTTCACCAGTATGTTGCAGGTGCTTTGGAGTGCTCAGGTGATGCAAAGCCACCCTCAACTCTGTTCTGTTACTCCATTTATTTAGTAATTCCAAGCAACTAGAGCGTAATGGTGACTTTAGACACAGTGGTTTACACGAGGCATGGAATAAGATGAAATAAGCCTTGGAAAACAATAAAACAATTTTCTTTACCAAATAAGGTAATGTTTGCATGTGCCTTTTTTTTTCTCCTCTTTTATTTTTCCCAGATTTTCACTACAGATGCATCAGGAATCAGCAAAAGGAATCAGCCTGTATGGTCTATGTGTGAAGAACAAAATATCCCTTTTTATAGGCAGGACAGAGAGAGGCTATGATATTCTACACTTGCATATGCCAAAGTTAGGAAAACATCTTCAATCTCTTGACAGGGATGAGACTGTAAAACCATTTTTCTGCCTCACAGATCACTCACCCACTTGACTTTGCATGTCAAGAGACTGAAATACAGTTTTATTAGCAGATATATTTTCCGTGTTATTAAATAGGAAGTATCATTTTGCGTATGTCAGACTCTGCAGAATTAGACTTGATAAAGCCACTGCAGGAATTTTCTTGTACTGCAACTCAATTTGAGACAGTGGTCGGAATAAAAAAGGCAGCAGATATAAGGCCCATTCAACAGGGAACATGCAGACATTATTTAAAATATGTACAGAATCCCACTGATGCTTCTAATGCCTGCTGACTCATGTATTTGGAAAACGTAGAATAAGGAAGCAAATTTGAGATTTATGACAATACCATTGTTGACCTCCTAAGGAATAATGCAGAGTGTTACTATAGTATGCTTGGATGTTCTACAAGAAATAGCATGGGATGTTCTGTGTAAATAAAACTTTGGCTTTAACTTGCCTGGAAAATGTGCGAGGAAGAGTGGAAGACATAGGTGGATTAAAAAGATTCACAGTAAAAATGAACTCAGTTGGTCGCTGTATAATTTGCCACAAGTAATTTAAAGGAAAGGATTCAAAGTGGTTTGAACAGGCATTTGCCCAGAGATTAGGTTACTAGGTATGTGTTAGTAAAAGAATGCATGCACAAGTCAATTACTATAAAAACAGTTGTAGGAGTGCAGAGTATCATCTACTTTACCACCAGTCTTTTTAGAAATACAACTACTATACTGAAGTTTCATCCTTCTTACGAACATGACAAGATCAAACTTAATTTAATTCTTAATTAAATTGTTTTGTATATCACCACAATAATTATTTCTTGTGGAGCAAACCCAGGTAAATTGGCTTTTCAATCATTGGGCTCCCTGGGTTCTAGTCTTTCACTTTGTACAAAATATATTCCTAGGAATACTGGGAAAAAAATAAAAGGGTCTCTAAACTCAAATAATTTTATATGATATGAGCATTATATGATGAATCAAATATAAGTTTGATTCACATGGCATTTTTCCACACACCTACTCATCTTGAGATGAGGAGGAGAAACTTATCTCCCTTTCCGCCTACATAACAAGACAAGGCATCTGATCTTAGATAAAATAAGATCCTAGTGTTGATATAGTTATTTGGATAGATATAGTTATCATGTGGTAAGTAAATGTAAAAGAGACACAGAAAATGTGAGTTTTCCCAAAGATGGGTTCAGAAATAAGAGATGTCTAAATATATTCTCATGCTTCCTTTTCACCCAGCAATAGCAGGCCAATATTAGATTTTGAATTAAAAAAAAAAGAGAAAAAAACCCCTCAGCAAATAACTTCTCTTTCATTTATAATTTCTCATTGTACTGGGATATTTTTCATATTTTCATGGGGATATTTTTCATATTTTAATGAATTGTTCCATTTTTTGTAATATCATTAGCTGTTCTAAACTATAGTCATTAATTTATCTTGAATATCTTTTCTTTAAAATATGACTCTGTGAAAAAAATGTTTGCTCTTATTATTTAACATACATTTCAGTTGAAACCCAGAAAGTCAAATTTGGCCCTGTGATGATTTTATCTTAGGAGGAGGAACGGCTCACCAAACTGCCAAAAACTGCCAAAACTCTGTTTTAAGTTATCCAGCTGTTTATGCTGTGGGACATGTTGATACGCCAATTCACTGATTAGTTGGTGCAAAGATCTAATGATGTTAAATGATAAGGTATATCTACTGTAAATTAAGCTGAAGTGAGAAACACCTTTGAATTAAAAGATATTCATTGGATATATGAACAATTTTGAAATATCTATTCCTGGCAGCCTTTGATCTGTGGCTGCAGTAGATAAAAGGTTTGCATCTTTCTATATATTTTTTCTAAAGTGTATTAAGAACAAGCTAGATAACTGTACATGTTTTATATGTTTAACTTTTCAACATATAAAAAGGATTTCCCTTATTTTTATTTCATGCAAGGCTTGTGTAAACTTGATCAATACAGTTTTAGACAACATATATCTGTGCTTTGAACACAAGATACAACTTAAAGTGTGCATATACAATGAGAGTTCAGGATAATTTATGATTTCCACTGCAGTATATTTGAGTGGCATCTATAGTACGTAATATAGGGAAAATTGGCCTTCCTTGTTTGAGAAAATGACAATTTAATTTCTCTTCAGAAAGGAAATAATAGAAAGGGAAATAGACTACAGTAGGAAATAATGTGCAGAAGTAAAGTTGTTTGAAAATGATATTTAAATCCTATAGAGTATGATTAGTTCATCCAATTGATATTTCATGAGGTGAACTATACTGATAGCAATCTAGACTGAAGGAGCTGTAGGTCAGGCACTTGTAGCAAGGATGATCAGCAAGGAGGCAGTTTCAGAGGATGTTGAAGATAAAGGCAAAGAAATTATGATGCCAAATATAGTCCAGTAGCCTGTTTCCATCTGAAGAGATGCTTTGGAGGAAGATGCTTAAGATTTAATTGTGTTCCATCTGAAATAACTTGACCATGAGCAAAGCTTCTGTGTAACCCTATAAATTACTGGTTGGGTTATGCCCTGGAGTAGGAGAGTTTACTGCCCTATGAAATTGTTTTTGCTCTTTCTAGTGTAGCATTGTTTGTTCTCATTTTTCATATGAATATCTAATGAAAATTTTAAACTATGAAAAATGAAGCCTACTCAGTGACTTTAGGGAGAGCTATATAGTGTGAAATAGAATGGCTAGTAACAATGATTTTGGTAATTCCTGAACTCAAATCAGTAACCAGTTATCTTCTTCATTTGATTGCTATAAACATAATTCCAGAAAACATGGAAAATGTTTTCTTCAGTATCTAACTGAAGAAACTGTTGCGCTTAACATTAAAGCAGCACAATTATTGGATATTTATAAACAGAAGTAGATGTAGGAAATCACCATATGTGAATATATAATATGAAACTGTTCAATATGTAAGTACAGAATCAACTCAGGTCATTTTTGATCATTTGATCATTTTATCAACATGTTCAAGTACCTGAGGGGTGATTGTAGGGAAGATGGGGTCAAACTCTTCTCAGTGGTGGCCAGTGTCAGGACAAGGGGTAATGGGTGCAAATTGAAACACAGGAAGTTCCATCTCCACCTGAGGAAGAACTTCTTTCCTGTGAGGGTGACAGAGTCCTGGAACTGGCTGCCCAGAGAGGTTGTGGAGTCTCCTCCTCTGGAGATCTTCAAAACCTGCCTGGATGCCACCCTGTGCCACGTACCCTAGGTGTCCCTGCTTGTGCAGGGGGTTGGACTAGATGATCTCTAGAGGTCCCTTCCAACCCTAACCATTCTGTGATTCTGCAATTTTTAATAAGATGCAAAGAAAGGATATTTGGATTATTATGTAATTAGTATTTTGGATCATTCATAAAAACAAGAATGACTCTCAATTTGAAAACACCAAATTACTGGTCAGATATATCTAATGTCTTGATTTAAGTTGTTGTTTCAGAATGAGTGGTGGTGGGAGTAAGTGTATTTCACTCGTGTGAAAGAAATAGTAATAGGTTTTATTGATATGGACAATGGTTTCATGAGATTCTATGGCAAGGTCACTTATTGTTTATTGCATAGGGTACAGGATATACACAGAATTATCAAGGACACCCTCCCGTTGAGTCACGAGGTTCAGATTGGACTCCCTAGCTTTCCAAACTCCTTTTGAGAGGAATCTGGGTGCGGCTGGATCCAATCCTAGTCCCAGACCTGGTCAACAGTTTATGACTAAGGGATTTGTGCACAGTTACAAAGTAAAGTTTACAAGTTCAAAAAGAGAGTGTGTTATAGTCCCTTACCACAAATCTGTAGTGGCAAGGATCTCTCAGCGTCGAGAAGTGTCCTTCAGAAGCATCCGTGCTCAAGGGGAGATCCTGGTGTGCAGCCCGCTGCAATGCAGGGAGGGCTCAATGGGCACTCAGTTTGTCCTCATATTTATGGGATGATTGACTTGTAGTCATGCTTTCATTTCAGAAATGACTGTTAGCTGGTGTACACATAATTAGCCTTATCTCCCCATCAGGATGCAGCCATCAGGACTGTTATTGATGGTTAATGTCTGATTGGACCAAGAAATCAGGGAGGCAACTACCAGGATCAGATAATGTCAGTGGTGGTTAACACATGAAAAGGGCTATATGTGAAAAACAGGTTGAGCTGGGGAAGGAGCACATCTGTCACAGTTGTCTTAGAAACTGCAAAACCTAGCACTTCAAAAAGACTTCCATGTAGCTTTTAAGGATATACATATATGCCTGTAGATTCAGATTCTTGCATATGCTGTTTTTCTTGGCCAGTTTTCTGGGGTCCATGAAAAAAGCTCTGCAGACGCACATATGGGGATATAAAAATATGCTTACAGTTTTAGAGGTACTTCAATATTCTAAGGAGTTCCATAAAAATGCATCTAAATATACCTTACAAATCTGTTCATAAATGAGGAAAAAGTGGTGTGTATAAATGATTCATGGATCTCCCAGTTTAGCCAGAAGACAAAGCTGAAAAATAGATTCAAAACTGAGAGATCTTATCATGGAATTAGCAGAATCAAACTATGATTTTTGGAGCTTATAATTCTAATAATGGAGAAAGTCAAAGGAAAATTAACCTTTAGATACTGAGAAGTTTCAACTCGATATTGAAAGAACTCTTGTAACATCTAATGTACCCTTTATCCATGTTCAAAAGTGAATAGAGGTGTTAATGCATTTTAAAAATATATATATATGTCTAAGGATTTTAATGAGCATACAGACACCTTCTTTTAAAAAAAGCCAGGGAGATGAAGATTACTGAAGGCTGGGACAATGTGCCAGCACATATGTTTACTCCGTACTTGCACTCTTCTATAATGAATCATAGCCAGAAAAGGGACTATCAGGCTAGATGAACCTCTGGTCAGACCCATAACAGCTGTTCTTCTGTAGTGCTTCCCTCACAATTGGATATCCAGTGGGCTCTGTCAGAAAGATTTAATTAAACTGACAGCTGGCAAGGAGATTTTGGCCACAAATATGGATGGAAAAAAAGACCATTCCAAACAAAAACATGGAACAAAATCCTTCTGATGAGATGCAGTAAATAAAATTTTGTGCTGATGTTGTATTGCAAAGAAGAGGTAGGCAAACTCTCAAGTTGACTTTGTGCGTCTTGTGATAAAAGGAGAACAGAAATTTCATGTCCTTTGCTGTCATATGTACAGGAGCATTTTGTCCATTTAGGACTTCAATCACTATAATATTAAGCCTTTTTCTGACTCCTTTCAGAACTAACAACATGTAATAAATAATGTGTTCTTTAAAATTATCTCTTTAATCTTCATTAATTATCAACAAATAGGTGCTTGCCACTGCTCATACTTGGTCTCAGAAATGCCAGTAATAGTTCCCATTTCTGTAGAGAGTTGCTGTGAAATAACCCAGGGGAAAAGTGAGATGAATTTATGCTCAAACTCCATTATAACTCTCCAAATACATGCCTTTCCTGACAAACAGGTTGCCTTTTTTAGAGAGTAGATTATCCATCTTTCATGAAGGGGTGACAAGCCCCACACTGAAAACCCAAGTTTACAATAGAGCTCCTTTTCTTCAGTCATATCTTCTCTGAGAAAACTGTTTTTGAGTCAGTCATTTGAGTCCCTTTCTATTATTTCATTTTCTGAAAGGATGATCCTGGCTTTGTAGACAGAAATACCTAAAGGTAAACTTTGGGACTTGGAGGGAATTTTTGATAGATTTTCTGAAAAAAGTGATAATGTGCTGAATGGCTCCAAAGAACTTTGATGTAAATAAAATATATTATTATCTTCTATCTAATCAATAGATTTACCATGTTAGCTAAAGGTGGCCCAAGTGAAGCTGGGCTTTGCTCAGATTAGCTGCAAGAATAAGTACTATGTTAACTTTTAGGTTAAAGTTTTGCCTGTTTCTCAGAATATATAACTCTGATGGGTATCTCTATTTAGATGCCATTGTACTGTGCTTGCTTTGGTTAGATAATTGCCTCTTCATTTCACTGCTTCTCTTTGAGGGATCTAGACTGACTACATGTTCTCCCGTAAGCAGCCATAAGCAGCATTTCACTGTGCCTTGTTCAAAAATGGGCAGAATATGTTAGCTTTTTTTGTGATCTTCAGGGCTGTTGCTGGTTTTTGGGCTGTTGAAAATGATTTCCTTCTTCTAATGTACCAGAAACATTTTCTAAATAGCTACAAAACCATCCCTAATGAGAAAACCTTTTCAAATATTAAATTCAGTGTAACTTTGCAAACCTGATTATTGTGATGTAGAAAAATTGACTTGAAATTGTGTTGTTTTGGCTGCCTTTAGAATTCACAATTTTAAAAAGTTAAAATTACAGAATTAAAGTTTTTAGTAACTTTTCCTGAATTCTTCTGGGTTTTGAAAACAATGTCTGACTTGAATATTTCAGTGAAAAGCTCCAATGTAGCTTTACTGTCAAGAGCTTGGGGATAGCTATGCCCCCTTCTTGTTCCTCTCTTCTTTACTTTGTTAGAAATACAGACATTCTGTAGTAGAAGTTCTTTGGAAACCTAGAATATAATGGACTCATACCCAGTGCCTATTTCTCCACTTCAAACCTTCAAAGACATTAATTGTAAAGGATTGCAAAGAGTGATGTGTTATTATTTTAATACTAAGCATTTGCAGAAGATTTTGTTTTAGGATCAGCGCTATTATTTCTGCATCATACAGAACAATGAATGTAGCACAGCTCTCTGGTCCTAACTTGTTTTGTGATCTTCCCTTTGTCTTATATGTTATCTTCATTGTCCCTTCTGGCTTCTTACTTTTATCAAGTACTATGGGATGGATTTAGTGGATTTAGTGCAAGGTGGGCTTTCTTTCTCATGAGTCCATAGGTCTAATCATATATCATTATTCAAATTATAACTCAAGGTAAATCGAAGTACCTTTATTTTTCCTCTGTTCTGTCCTTGACAGATTTAATGGGAAGTACATTTCACAATTAATTAATTTTGAAAAACCGTATATCTGCATTTTTCTTTGATAATGAGTGGGGTATAAGTGCTCTATGGATAATAGATTTTTGTCTGGTATATTTTTGATAGCCTTTGGGAAAAATAAAACCATAATGAAGGATGCTTAAAAATTTTATATGTAATAGAATGATCATGTCAATTATTGAAACCATGTGATCAGATGAGTAGCATGGCCATTGAAAAATCCATCAGGCTCTTAATGAGATAGTTTGTTGATCAAAGTTCTATATGGAGACTAGATGCACAATAAAATAGGCTTTTATTTCAGCCTATATTAACAACATAATGATGTCCACTACTATGTCTTGTTCAGAGTCTATACTAAAAGTAATTTTGTACTTATTCATTGTAGGGTTTTTTTTTGGTAATTATTTCTTTTTTGCTTCATTGTCTACAAAGTATGATAAGCAGTTTATTCAAAGGGAGTGAGCTGCAGACATCTCTTGCCAGTCACTAGATCCATTTTTTTTAAGCTGCTTCTTCAATTCCTCATCTATCGTAAAGCAACCAACTCTGGTTTCTTTTTCAGTTAGTAGTGAGCTCCTATAGCATGGCTATTACTTGCATAGAAACAGCTGAGCCTGGATTCCTAACTACATGTGATTTTCCATTTGCTATGCACCTTGAAGGAAGGAAGAGTTCTTTCCTGTTTCTTCCTGTTGGTACTACATGGCTTAAAGTGGACCACCATGCACGTCTGATTTGGGGGTTCTCTTCTGCTGCATGCATAGAGCTTCTCAGCACTTTTCTGCTTCTTCCTTTGGCTCTGAAAGTCCTCAGGACTTTTGTAAACTCTGAAGTATGTCTCTTGGTTAGTCGCCTGGTACCTTTTCCCTTAGGGCTTTATGAATTAAGCTAGTTATTCACCCCAGTATGCTGCAAGAGAAGACTAATTAGTAGATCTATTCATGCCTAAACTTCTTCTCAAAGATGTTTTAACACTTGGTATTAAATACGTATAGTTACCAAACTTCTCTCTTCAGCTTAGTTCTCTAAATGAAATTCCATACCATAATGTCATGCACTTTGTTAAAGCTACAATGGCTATGTAATCAACTCTTACTCACTTACGTTTCTAAGTAATATTAAAGTAATGTTTGCTTCAGTATGATTATTATTTATATGGAAGGCTACTGAATTATTCCTTTGTTCACTCAGTAACTCATGCCTTTATTTTATTGTTATAAATGAAGTATTGCTACATTTCTTAATATAACTGTATCTTTAACTGGCATTTAGAAACATGAAGACCTGATTTACCTTTATTCTCTTCATCTTTTATAACCCCCCCTTCTATAACTCACCCAAAGTTTGCTGATATTTTTAGATACTGACAGTAGTGTTTGTTACCCAAATGTCCAGATCTCAAAATACTTTAAAGAGAAATAAGGTATTAGCATCAGAATAGGCATATAATTTGTAAATATATCTTGCAGTCTATGATACCTTCCACTTAGCCAATGATTAAATAAACTCTAGCTTCCCAGTTCATGCAAGAGAAAGTGGAGATATAACTTCATCATAGTCTGCAGGATCTTATGTTGGGAAGAATCGTCATAACCAAATAATGAGAAAAAAAATATTTTACAATCTAAGCTACATAACATCTGCTAAATAACATTTAAGAGTAATTCCTTGAAACTAAATTGTTTGGGTAAAGAAGGAATGCATGAAGACAGACAGTTAATACAAGAAATCTGTGGACATTTTCTGAGCAGATTTTATCAGTGAACAATTTCTAACCAAACACAAACAGAAGGTCTGATGTGCCTGAAATGTACAGGAATTATCAAAAGATAATGCATGCTACTATCATCTGATGATGGGCACTTTCACATGAGCCTTACCTGTTATGCACCGGTCCTCTGCTTAGAGTGTGATGAAGGAAGATGAGTGCTTGATAGTTTGCATCGTTATTACCCCCTAAGAAATTCTCTACTTATTAAAGCAGACCAAAGAGGCTCAGAATGAAAAGATTGCTGCTATTTTTTGTAGAAGACATGATTAAAAGTCAGGTTACCTGCCTGTGTATTATATATAAGTGGAAGGGAAAGGAAGTGGACTGAAGCCAGTGTCGGAACAACACAATAGCAGAAAGATGCATACAACAGAAAAATAGGTCACCAGCCTGCAACTAAAATCAGACAGGCCATGAAATTTTGACTAAACAGAATCTCTTATATAACCAATAAAATATTTAAAATAAGCAGACACGAAATGGAATTAAAAAATAAACAAAAGATGCCTGTAAGGGATAATTTACACTTAAAGAAGAAAGGTTATATTTCTTTAAAATAAATGTTCTGTGCAAAATCCAGCCTTTTTCATGATGGGTTTTCTTTTCCTGCCTGAACATAGTTCTAAGGAATGCCAGAAGCTTTTATACTACCTACATGACACAGAATAGGCACGTCTGGTATCTACTTTGTGCGCCGTAGTTTTGGCTGGTTGCATTCAGTGAAGAGTCTCCACTGCTGTTTGACGGGAGAATGTGAGACCTTAGACACTGATGCTGACAAAGAGAAAAATGTGTGGGGCAACTGGGACAACTAGAATTAATTGAAGCAGCAGCAACTCGCTAAAATATTGAATCCAAATCTTCTGTGTAATGCAGCCCCATTTTACTGGTAATCTTAGAGAAAAACAGGTAAGAATAAAAGTCAAATTCCAGCAAATTTACTTTCAAAGGAAAATATATGATAGGTAACCATAGGCCAGAGTTCAAATTCACACTACTATTCTTGTTATAAATCAGAGATGGTGTTAATTTAACAAAACAATTTTTAAAAAATTAAGAATTTAAGCATTAATCAAAAATAACCCCCTGTTTTCCTAGCCCTTAGAAAATCAACAAAAAGAAGGTCTTCCTTCTTCCTCAAGGATGTGCTGCAAGAAAGTGGAAATTCATGTTTTTGTTTTCATATTATGCTTTTCAAGTTGGAAATCTGCAAGCAGTATGAACCACTTTTTCCCAAGAGGAGATATTCATATGCACTGTGATAATAACAAAAGATATAGCCAAAAAAAGCATTGCAACAACTGATCGGTAAATATAAGTGGAGACCAATTTCAGTTAGATTCTTTTGGTCCTATATTGTTTTGAAGGTTGACTGAGCATCTTATGTCCTCTATGCACTAGTAATACAGAGATTCATTGTTCGGAGGAAAATTCCTTTCTTACAACCTTCCAAAACTCATTTATTTAGGCTTTTTTGCTGGGTATGTGTTTTTTACCCATTCATAAGCATCTCCACTACAAATGAATTCTGCTTTCAGCTTCTCAGTTCCAGGACTGTGAAAGCTGGCTTTCATTTACACAAATAACAAGAAAAAGTCAAAGTAAGAATGAAGCATCATCTGTTCTGTTTTTTTTTATTATTATTATTATTTTTAATTAGGTTTGATGATGGTGAGAATATCTCTTGCAATTATTTTCCTTCAGATGCTAGTGTTAATGAAAGCTCTAGGGGTGCACTCAACAGTGTTTCTTTAGGAGAGAAAAAAAAAAAGATTTTTTTTGTTATTCAGAGTGAAAGTATAAAATAACAGACCTCTGGTTCTTGCTACCTTGAAGAGAAACGCGGCTCGCTGAAGCCAATAGCCATAGTGTCTTATGGAATCTGTGTTCCATATGTATTTTTTTTTGCTTCATTCTCCTTTTTCTATTTTAGATTAACTTCTGTTTTGCCCATGATGTAAGTATCTATATGAGTGCTTGTGTCTGAGGAATATGCATGACTATGTGCCTATAAATACATATAGAAATGTAAGATGCAGTTTAAAAAGGTCTTTGGTACATTATATTTATCTGATTTTTTGCTTTTTTCATTTCTGGCTTCAATGAGCATGTTTTAAAGCTTTATTATTTTCAATATATGAAAAAAGGAAGAATTAATAAAACCTAAAATGTAAAGTCCTTTGCTGAAGCACTAAAAAATTGACCCTTTGTGCTATTAAGAGCTGCTAGTTTTGACTAGAAAAGTTAATGAATGCAGCTGATGTGCTAGTGAACAAGCTCCATTTGCTGCTTGTACACCAAAAGCAGCTTTATCATAATCAGTAAAGGTTTTTGAGAGAAGCATTTTTACTTAACTAAATGGAAAAGGACTACCTAGGGGTTCAAAATGTACACTGTATTTGGCCCTTAAAGATTACAATAAAGTCTTTCATTCACTGTTATATGTTAGAGTATGGATCCTGTGTGCCACTTTGTGCATTCAGATCAAATTATGATATGTTTTTTTTTACTATTTTTCTTTCTATTATCTGGCATCAAAAAATATTTCCACAATTGACTGAAGATTCAACTCTCTTCACAAAAGTAAATGAATTGTTTGTTGAGGTATTTGGTGAGCTTCTGAGGAAATGAAAAGCCAGAAGAGATTAGGTTACTCCCTGCTGCAGTCAGTTAGTGACTGTAGCCAAGGAGGTATATTCGAATGAACTTGTGTTTAACTAAATTTGGACATGAATAGGAATAAGGATGCTATGGCATATACTTCAGTGGGAACAGCAGAACCTACAGAGGCCTTGGATCCGTATTCATGAAGCTAACCTACCCTGAGGTCCATATACCTACTTCACTGATCGTATGTTTTCTGGGGGTAGTCAAGTGAAGGTAGCTCTGAATATGTGCATGGTTGCGCTCAGGCATCCCTGCTGCAGTATGGACTCTTCTTAGTTTTTCTCTTACTTATGCATCAAGGAAGACATTTACATCTCAAGGAGATATTGCTTGTGATATTTATCTTGAACCTGTATTTTTTGTTTCTAGGTGTCATTTTCTGTTTATTCATACTCTAAAAAAATATTGTTAGAGGTCTAGGGATACAAAATTCCTAAAATATCAGCATCAGTGAAGTAAGTGCAACTCAGAGTAGTCATTTACATTATTTTTCTTTAGTAGTCTGATTTTGGTTGAGAAATGAACTGGCTGCTTAAAAATATATTGATGGATTCACTAAAGCCATCTGATTTTTGTCAATAGAATTTAGGAGTAGGACATCTTTTTTTTAATTTCTCCAACAATCTTCACCTTTGAACTAGGTCTTCCATATGGACAAGTCTGGCTTTAGGGAAACTCTGGAAGTGAAGAAGAAATGTAATTATCTGATTTTACCCGGTGATCTCTCATTACATGGTGAATGCAAAGCCTCCACCTGAGACAGGGACTGTGGCAGAAGCTTGTTTGCCTCAGAGAATTTTCAGCTTATACTTCTGACTCTCTAGCAACTGTTCCTCTTCTTGGAATAAGAACTTAGTTCTTTGTCCCCACATGTTTCTGTAATGTCATTTGGAAAATTTCCACAGGCCTGTATTACTTTTTTTTTTTTTTTTTCCCTTGGCCTACTGACCAGTGACACATAACTCATCTTAAAAAAGAAAACATACACTTGAAAGCAGCTGAGAAAGTCCTGTCAGGCAGGATTGGGTCTCAGAAATGCTCTTGCTGTTTTCCTTGAACTTTTTTAAGGAACAATGTGATTTGTGATGAAGCTGCCATAAAATAATTGGATTGTAGTGGCATATATTGCGTGCGATGATGTCTGCCTCTATCCTAAGAAATGAGATTGTCAGAGCAAGTGCATACCTTGATCCCTTCCTCGTGCAGAATGCTAGGGTTAAGTATATAAATGGGAAGAAAAATATAGTTTATAGGAAAAACTAGTTCTGAGTTATTTTGTTGTGCTCACTGAACAGGCTTGAACTGAAAATTCTTTCTTCATGTTTTCCAGTACAAATAACTCTTTTCTGTGAATCTCACTTAATTGGCCTGGTATTCACAATGCTGGATCATGGTGAGGGCAGGAGAGATTAAGGCCCATGTGCTTACTTTCTACTTGATATTTCAGTCCTTGATTGGGAAAGGCATTTGTTAGTGCATTTTTTTTGACAAAGACTGCTTGCTATTTTCCAAGTACACATTCAGCATCACTTCTACTGACACCCACCTCCGCATGCTTGAGTATTTAATGGTTTACAATTAGCATGCCATCTTGTGACTTCAGAACCCATGAGAGGTAAAATGAATATTTATCATTTTAAAATCACCACGAGTTTAACCAGCAAAATAATGCAGGTACTACACTTCCCTTTTGTTTGATTTTTTTCACTGGTAGAACCATTGTGATAGAAGCACAAAGGAAAGAAAAAGCCTATTGATCCAGCATACTGTCAGTATCTTGGAAATCTACCTTTTTCCACAAACATGCCTCCTCAGTGATAATGTGTTTGCCGTAAACCGTGTTATAAAGAGCACCTGTAAGCAAGGCAAATCTAGCACTGAACAGTTTAATTTTTTATCACATCACAATGCAGAAAACTAAACAATGTATTGTTGTAGACCAGGCCTGGTTATGTCCCACTTTTAAAAAAACAAGAATTATGAGCTGGAAAGAGTGGTGAAGAGTGGGGGGAAAGAGCCATAGTTTTAGTGTCTGCTCTAAACCCAATTTCCAGCTTTCATCTCGGCTCTCCTTCTCTTCATATAGTTCATCACCTGAGTCCTGTGTCCCTAGGGATATCATACCTGATAGCTACTAAAAAGAAGACAAACAGATTTTAATTATCACTGATGCAACATTATTCATATTTGTGTGTTTGTATTTCTCAATTATTTTGGAGGAAAAGCCACCCTTTCTGCAGTTTTCTGTCTCCTACAAATCCTATTCTTAGGTACTCTTCTCCCTCCATCTCTGGGCATCTAAAAAGGTCTGTGGCAGCAAGGTGCCTAGAGGCAAGACACTGTAATGTTGTGAGCATCTTTGTGGATCTAGCATTTCATCATTAGCTGGAAATTAATATCATTTGTTTGAGCAACAGCTGTATAGTGTAGCATATAGATACAAGAGTACGCAAAGTATTTTTTGTGTCAGGAGATAGCTTGCAGATTTCGCTATAAATGTAGCAATAAGGTTGAAGTGCATTTTATTTTCTTCCTGTTAGTACTTAACACATTCTTCAGTGTAGAGATCCTAAGATGTGCAGCACAGTCATGATTAAACTTGCTGCTGCAATGATGGAATGGTGTTTCTTCTACACCATTTTGACTGAAAATAGTTTTTTGTATACTGCAGTTTTTCATTGTTGAAATTCACTCCAGAAAAATTGTAGATGGCAGTATATTGTATATTATATACATGCATTTTGTAATATTTGCATTTCATGTGGAGAGAATATTTTTTCCTAAGGGCCATTGCATGAATAGAAATGGTTGAAAAATGTGCTTTCAAAATTTATGAGGTAACAAATTATTCCCTTATGTCATTTTTTTAGGAACTGTTTTGCTTTTTGTGCCTGAATGACTTTGGGGACAGTCAAGAACTTAGTGTTGTTTTTCAGATTTTTCTTAACAGTGAAGTGCAATTACTTAAACCTATAGTGTGTCTGTTGAATATTTCTCTTACATTTCATGCCAAGGTGTTCAGCCCTGTTACCACAGAAAGAGGTTACAGTAAAAGATCCATTTAGAATATATGTATGCTAAAACTTTTTATAATGCCATGTCCATCTCTTCATTAATGGACTGTCAAAAACACATGGTGAGTATGAGGGTCACTACTGGCAAATTAGCTGTCCCGCATGGGGAGACAGGCTGTTCATTAAAATGAGGAAAAAAGTGTTGTCAGAAAAAGGAACAATGAACCAATTTAAACCAGATAAGAATAATTTTTTAAAATATATATATCACAATGTTATTCATAAATAAATGAATACAATTTTTGTAAAAAGGCAGGTATTTGCATATGTTTTGCCTTCATGTGAAGGTAAAAGGAAAAAACAGGATAAATCTATATGTTGGTTTCCATTTCCCAATCTGATAAATAATCAAAAAGGTGATATTTTTGTCTTTGACTAAAACTGGCAGATTCCAATTAAAAATCGTTATTTTGAAAATGACTGTTAATAATTCCAGGCCTTATTTATGCCATTTTTAGACTTGATTCCATTGTAATCTGCCTGTAAAAAGAACTATTGAGATGGAGTGCAAAGAACTATTGAAATGGATGGGATTCTGCAAAGGCAGAACAGATTGTGGTAATGAATCCAGACATTTTATAAAATGTTACATTTGAGTAAAAGAAGTAAAAAAAAAACATAAATACCTTTGTTTTGTTTGTTTGGTAAACATTAAATACATTTATTTTAATAAAGCTAACACAAGAAACCTCTAGGAATTTCTTCGAGAAGCTGTACATCCCATGCTGCATGTGTTTGAGACACTGTTGTGTGGGAATTTTTGGAAAGGCTCCCCATACACAATACAGGCAACTATCTAAAATTAAGTTTTCTAATTACATATATGTCCAGAATATCAGAATAATGACAGAAAATAACCATTAGTGTTCATTACAAATATAATAGATCTTTTAAGGTGCATTTTTATTCTTAAACACACTGAAAGCAATCTTTATTGTGAAACTATAGAGATGTAAAGAAGCAAAATCTGTCCTTTGGCTTGCTTTAGTCTAGTAACATGTTGTTGTCTTTTGTTGGAAACAAACATTTCCTTGCTTTCTTAATTTTCTGATTTTGTTAATGATGAGCTTTTCTACAATATACTGTTATTTTGCAAATAACAACAGGCACCAGCAATATTGGTGGGAGTTAGATAAACTAGTGAGAATATGGGCATTTTTTTTTTAAGGAAAAATAACTAAAATAAATGAACCAGCAAACATAAACCCTGAAACCCTGAGTATGGAATGGGAAGTTGGTGCCAGTCTGGACTCAGTGTTTCATAAACCAGGCTCTCAGTGAATGTCTTTCCACATCTGCTCATACATATTCACAGACCTCTGCTCTATCTGGAGTTTCTATTGCAATGGTGTATAAATATGATTGGAAATTATTGAGCTGCTATAGAAAGCTGTGCCCTTTTGCAGGACAGGTAAAACGTAAGGATTTCAATTAGTTCCTTCCTCCTTCTGTCAGGAAGAGTTATAAATATCATATTTGAGTTTCTGTTCATTTACTGATTAGTAATTTAGAATTTTAAATGACAACCCCAAATCTCTTAAATAATTAAAGCACCTTAATTAAGAATGTCACAATAACAATTTGAGGAGATCTGTATGTATTTGTTCATAAAAGAAAATTTTCATTTCTCCACTTAAGTTCTGTAAGCACAGCATTTATTGTTATCCATATGCTCACTGTGGAAAAAGCAGAGGTGTACGTTAATACTTGACCCTAAGAGCCATGTTATGAACACAAGATAACTCTAGCTCCAAGGATAAATGTAATCCTGTGACATACTTAGGTTCTCCACAGCCATAAATTGTGGTAAGCTTGTGGAACTCTGTCCCGCTGAACCAATATATCGTGCTCAAGAATCTGGCTCAGATGATGTTTTAATTTATTTTTATAAAATAAAAATAACAAATAACTATTTTGTGATCTTGAATACACTATTACGTGCATAGGCTTGTATAGTGCATATTTCAAAGTGCATAGATAAGGCAACTTCTGGCTAAGCTGCCTTTTTCTCAGATTAAATCTTCCTTCTTCAACTATCTGCTTAGCTATGCTTTATTTAAGGTGTGGATATTTAAACTGGTGAAATTTGGATTTCTTTTTTTCCTCAGGAGGTGTTTGTATTGCTCAGTCGCTCAAAATCCCTCGGGAACCAAGACCAGGAGAATTTGACAAGATCATCAAGCGCCTGTTGGAAACTCCAAATGCTCGAGCAGTGATCATGTTTGCGAATGAAGATGATATTAGGTGCTTTTTTCTTAATTCTGTATGTCAGAGATGTTCCTTCTTCACAGAGATTTCACAGAATTTGATGGTAAACAATGCTGTACACAGAAGATTTCAGACTCAATTCAAAGTTAAAAGTTCTCAGTAAGAAATTCAGTTGCAGTTACATACTGCTGCTGTTTGTTCCCAGGAGGTCTGATAGCTTTTTAGTTCCTAAGAATGAAGCTCAAGTAGATTGCTATTCAGTGACTGAAAAGAAAGAAACCAGTAAGAATGCTAGACAAATATGGCTAATGATGAATCAAATAATTAACATTTATAGTAGTGGAGCTTGAGTTCTCTATGGCTGTTGTTGAATATGCTGTAGACTGTAAAAACTATTGGCCAGTTGATTAGTCTGATCATACTTACATGTATCCAATCCAGAATTACTACTTCAGTATTACTTCAGAGGGATTCTAATCAGAAAGTTATTTGTAAATGCAGTTTATTTAATCAACTTTTATTTTTATTTTTTTACAGGCGGATACTAGAGGCAGCAAAAAAAGCTAATCAGTCTGGACACTTCCTTTGGATTGGATCAGATAGTTGGGGGTCAAAAATTTCACCAGTGCAGCAGCAGGAAGAGATTGCAGAAGGAGCCGTAACCATTCTGCCCAAAAGAGCCTCAATTGATGGTAGGAATGCACGTGACACAAAAGACTGGTTTTCTGATTATGTTCAGACATTCTAGCCCCTTTACAAAAAACAGAAAGAAAAAAATAAAAGTGAGTTCACAGAAAGCTATGCGTCTAAGAGCTTGAAGCATATGGCTCAATCCAATGAGCCATGTCTCTGTTTGTATCTTTTCAGACAGGATTAGGTCTTTGAGTTCAGTGCACGTGTTCTTGGGAGGTAGTCATGATTTGTAGGCTTGGATTCCTCTGGGTCTGAAGCTTAATCCAATCAAGAATTTAAGTTTTGTATCTTTTACCTTTTAACTTTTTGCTACTTTGCCCTCACAGCAGAATTCAACCACCTGAGTTAGACTTCTAGCTTTGTGTTCGGGATAGGGTTAGAATTAAATCTCTCTAGGTTGTAATAACGTGTGAATGATAAGGAGGAAACACCTAGTTAAAAAAATAAACTGAATTGAAGAGACTGTCTGAAGTCTATCCCTCCTTTGGAGATCTGCAGAGCTCTGACATGCATAAGGATGTTTCCATTCATTCAGGAACAGGTCCTGGAGTTTTCCCAGAAAAGGAAGAGCAATTGTTTCATTAAAGTAGTGAGCAGGTCTCCTTGTTTAGTAGTTTTTTGTTTTTTCTTAATATAGATACAAGATAAGGAAATGATGAATTTGCAATAAGACAATCTTATGGTTATCTAATAATTAGAGCATGTATGAAAGAGATGACTGACACTGAGAAGAGTTTCTTACCCCACAGCGTGGTGGTTCTCTGGGGCAAAAAGGGACGACACTAGATGGATGATATGAGTTAGCTAATTCTTCTGGGAATAGATGCATCTAGGTTCTACTTTCTGCTCCCTAAACTGTTAATATATCTTACTTTAAGAAGCCACAATATTAATGTAGTTTATGACTTGACATATAAGATACTCTTCTAGCAAGTGGAATTTCTTGGATTGAACCGCCTCATTCCCAAGAGTGTACAGAGTAATTCTTCCTGGTGTTTGTGTTAAGTGCTCCAAAATGTTAAATCATGAGAAATACTGAGCACTGTTGATGTTACTTGGAGAAGTTGGCCCCCAAAAACATTTTGTGAAGTGCTTAATCCCAATGGAATGTGTTGGACACAGTTTCATCATGATAAATGGACTGTAGGAGTAAGAAGGGGGGTACAACTCCTGCTTCTTAGGATCTTAGGCTTTAACAGGAAACTTCTGATTAGATTTTAACAGGAACCTTTAGTTTCTCAGTTGGCATTATTAAGGGTATAAATGGAAGCAGAATTTAAGGTATCTCAGGAGCCTCAGATCTGACAGAGAGGTACCCAATGACTTTAATGTGTCCATGAAATGCAGTTTATTTGGATCACAGTCTTTGACTAAGTCGTGATTAAAATTTTACTAATTTTTTGTAGGCAAGTAAATCTTAATTTGGATCTAGCCCATTGTGTTAAAAATTAAGGTCTTTCAGCATCTGTCTAGCTGTCTGCATTGCCTTTTTTACATTATGGATTTCTCTTCAAGCTTTAGATTCTTTTAATTGCTGTAGCTATTTAAAAACTTTATTTATTACAAATCCTTAAAAAATTATAAATCATCATAATAATAAGGTATAAATCCTTAATTACTATATGCACTTAAAATGTTTAAAATAATTTGTACTTAAGACTTTTTTCTTGTTATGGAATCTGTGCAGAATCCATGGTTGGTTTTAAATGGCAGTCTTTTTGCTGTATCATATACCAACGCTTTTTTTTTTTTTTTTCTCACTTCTCTTTAATGTAGGATTTGATAGATATTTTCGGAGCAGAACACTTGCTAACAATCGAAGAAATGTATGGTTTGCAGAATTTTGGGAAGAGAACTTTGGCTGCAAGTTAGGATCACATGGAAAAAGAAACAGCAATATCAAGAAATGCACAGGTAATTCGGAAAAGAAAACATTAACTTCAAACTGTTTATTGGAGTGCAGGAAACAAAATGATTTCTGCTAATGATTTTTCTGACTCTCTTCAATGTTCCTTTTCATCTCCCTCAATCATCCGATGTAAATTATATTTTAGTAAGAAAAGTGTAACATTTCCTTCAAACCTGAGAGAAAAAACTCATAGGTATTATCTGAGAAATTAGTAGTTGATTTGTACACATCCAACAATGGCACAGGTACAAATGTAGCATGTGGTTCAGTTTCCTTCCTGTTTCAGTGACCTTGTCTCTCATCCCATGCAGAGTTGTCTATATGTATTTTTTAATGAAGGATACCTGACAGCAATTCTTAATTTCTCTTGAAGCTATTGAGGTCTTGATGCTAGGTCAAATCATGAACTCCTCATTTAATTTAAGATCTAAGGCTGCAGGGAAAAGCAAATCGGTACGTCCTTATTATCTGTCCTTCTGTAAAAAGAACAGGTTTGTACATTGTGTTATAAATCTGAAAGACTCTATAAAGTTTGAACAACAACAGCATTTAAACATTCACTTAATTACCACCATCACTACCTGCAGTAGCTGGTATGTACCATTCTTGCTGTGATAGGTGACAGCAACAATACACCTACAATATGTTGTCCTATTTCTCAATGTCTTCAGACTTTGGTTACACTAGCATGCAGTCTGTGTTACAGGGATGCCCTTCCAAACTTTCTGAAGACACAAACTGTTCAACCTGCACTCTGTTTTTTCCAGGAATGTCGGACAAGCATATCATGCAGTCTCCAAACACATACACCAAAAATCCTCCACTTCCTGAACCAGCAGATTTATTGTATATATGAAGTGCCATTGATTCAAAGTCGTGCTTCACAGAGCACACATATCTCATACCGAAATACAGAAACCATACACACACTCTCTCATTTCCCAAATCGGACAACAATCCTTTCTTCTACATTTTAAGGTCTGCCTTTTACCATATACTATGCTTCTGCCAACGAGGATGAAATTCTGGTCCTCAGTGACCTATATCATAGCTCATCACTCTAATCCTCTAGTCCTTGGTGTTGATTCATAGAGTAGTAAGTCATGACTGGGTGGTTATCTGTACTTGGAAAGGGATTTTTTTTCTTTACTATTTTAAAAAACTATGGATTTTTTTTTTTTATCGAAGGCTTTCAGTTAGCATGCATGCCATAGTTTGGGATTCTCTAAATGCTACCAGAGATGGTTGTCTGACTTGCCTCAGCTCATCATATTTGTCAATTGGAACTGCCAAAAATAAAAGTTAATCATTAAAACTCATAGGCTGTATCTTGGTAGATTCAAAGTTATTTGTAATTTGAAACTGGTAGCGGTATATTTTTTGAATTAAAAATATGTTATATTCTCTGTGCCAGAAAATAGGAAGAAATCATATCTTCTACACTTAGAAAGTGAGCATAATAACAGGAGATGGTAATAAGAAGTGGGAAAGAAGTTTTGAATGTTGCCCATGTATTATCACCTGCATAGAAAAAGCTATGAATTCTGCCGAAGAAAAAAGATACCAGTGAGTGATAGTACCCTTGGCTAAGGCCACTTAAAGTTAGCTTACTGCAATAGAATGGAAAAGATGCTTGGTCTTCAGCAGACTTAAAATGAGCCAATGATTTAGAATGATTGCTATACTTGTCTAATTCATACTTAAAGGTTGGGATAGCAAAAATACTCCAAGCATGTTGTTTTTAAGTAAAAATAATCAAGATATCAGGGTGGAACCTGTTGTTTAAGCAGAAACACCTAGTGGAGAATGGTGATTGACTCCTGCATCTAGATCTAGATGCAGCGATGGCATCTTGACCCATCCCATTTCAGGCATCATGGTCTTCCATGCACAACAGAGTGGAGCTGTGAAAATCAGAATCTTGCATAGTTCTTCATACCAAAGCCCCCAAAGAAGATGAGTCAGTCTAATATGATCTTCTACATTCCCTCAATATTAAAAAATAAAATATCTTATACATGAATTCATCTTATCCTTCAAAAGACCAAAGATATATCAACAATACATCATGGACAATTCTGCTTGGATGTAATGGTTAAATGAAAAAAAATAAAGACTAAAAAAAGTTTGTAAATGGATTGGAGTTACTTAAATTTAACTAAAGAGATTAAGCAGATTATCAAAAGCTTTGACCCTTGCCTTATGCCATTTTCAATTTGTCCTTCCAGTGGATTTTCCCTGAAACTTCTAGTGACTTTCTCAGCTATACATTTCTGCTAAACTCTTAAAAGGAATATATTCCCATCTTTATTTCAGAACTTGAGAGTTGAACTCAGAAATCAGTTTTCCCATATTTTGTCCAGGTACTTCAGATAATAAGATTCTGCCTAATTTGTTAATTTGTACATCATTCCAATGTTCAGGAATACTGTAAAAGAAACCCAAGAACTCTCCTTCTCTGAAAGCAAGTGGTTAGGTATAAAGTTTTCTTTAACTTTCAGATGGATTTTGTTACACATTTCTTTTTATTTTAGCTAAGATCTCATTTTTCTGATACAGCATTTGTAATTCCCAATAATGACAAAATCAATCAATATGCCTGGTTTCTATTTAGTCCAGCTATAAATTCATAGATTTAATTTTTTACTGCCTGTATTCAAAATGCTTCCAATCTAATCTAATTTTCAGGCCTTTTTCCTATAAAGATACTAGAAAATGCTTCATAGTAGTGAAGAGTATTTCTTTCTTTACCATCTGAAATCAACAGATATTCTACCATTGATGTTTACAGAAAGCAATAATTCTTCTAAACTTTGAAAAAATAATTGCTACTCTTTATTTGCTGTGGACTCTATGTGTTTCTGAATGCCAGTTTATATTGATTAAATCATCAGGATAAGAGTAGTGCATTGAAAATTTCAGAGCTTTTTGTCCCAACCTTCTGGAATAGAAAAAAAAAAAAAGCTTCATTAACTTAGTAAAGATGAAACAATAATTCCATCACTGTCCTTCCACTATCCTGAGGTTACAGGAAGCCTCATTTTACATACTTATTCAAAGTCCTTTCTCAACCCTATAAAAATATCTTTAGTTAGACATGAACCTTTCAGTGATGTTCAACAGCTGTTGTTGCATTGAAACTTTTTGTTGTTGTTGTTTATGGGAATGAGAAGTGAGGAGATGGTAAGCTTTTTGCTCATCCTTGAAACCCATAGAAAATTTTAAACGTAGAGGGACCATTCATCCTTTTGTTACCTCTATCTTTCAAGGGGAATAAATGGCTTGCACAGTGATTGCAAAAGGTGGTAAAGAGAGTAGGCCCCTTGCTGCACTTCAAGTTTAATATCTTGGAGAATTTTCCCATATCTCAGCTTCCCATTTGGGTCAACTGGTGGGTCAAATTTTACATAGCTTAAGATTCAGAATTATTTAGAAACTGACCAGCTTGACCAACTTTATTCCTGGTGTTTTGTTACTAACTCCAGCTCATGGGTGTTGAGTTATTAATTGACAGTCTCAGTTTGATTTTCTATACCATATTTTAAGAAATATACAAAAAATATTAATAGAAAAATCTGAACATTAACCCAGAATATCTCAGAGTATTATTTGAAAAGTTTCTTTGAATTGTTGGACTGGCAATCAACTGCATCACTCTTTGGGAAGAGGCTAATTACAGAGAAAGCAAAGCAATTTTAATGGTTATAGAATAAAAGTTAAGGGAGCAAGGTTAAATGAAATGTACTCAGATTTGTTCCTGTTAACATTTGATTCCAGTCTAACTTGAAGTGCTGCAGAAGTCATCTTTAAATATTTGTGTGCTGAGATTTTGTGTAAATTTCTGTCTTAGTATTCCTTCAAGGCATATATTTATTACCATATTTTCAGTCTTTGAACAATAAGATGTGGACCTTTAATAAAAGATCAGGAAAAATGTTAATTGAGAAAGTTCTTTCATACATATCCTTTTACAGTAAGAGAAGTAGTTTCTCCCTCTTTTTTTTTTTTTTTTTTTAAGGCTAAGATTTTATTTAACTACTCCGCAAATCTAATCAACCTTTAACTGCCTATAATGACTGACTGAACTGCTAAAAATAGAGATGGGAGAAGAATTTCCAAAAGCATCTGTGTAAATTAGTCCAATTTCAATTTTCTCTATCAAAACGGATTATTTGCTTCAGTGAAAAAAAATCTAGTGTAGTATAATAGATATCACATATCTGTGAATTTTACAAGTACATTACTTAAATGTTTTCTCTTAACTAACCTCTTTGAAAATACAATTGCATCTAAAATATTAACAGCAAGAAGCAGATTTACTCGTTGCTGTATTCAGACATATTCTGAGAAATGTTGTTGCAGAACAAATTGAAAAGCTTGCAAGCAGAATGTGAATCTTCCAAAGGCAGGGGAAATTGTTAGCTATTTGACTTTGGTAATAGGTCCATTCCCATAGACCTCTCCTGAAGTATGCTTTTTCTTTTGCAATAAGAGAACTGAATGAAGTTTTAAAAGCAGCATGCACAGTAGACACATTTTGTACAACTTAGTAGTTGTACCATATTTCCCAGATGGTACTAAGACTCCAGAGGGACTTTATTCTCAAGCACACTGCAGGTCAACACCTGCAGGTTCTTCACTTTACATGACATCCCTCCTGTGACTACAGATTTGGGCCTCAGAGGTAAAAAGGGTAATTATTTCTGTCCTCTTCCTCTGCTGCCTTTGCCATTTTTATGAGTGTCATTTGAAACTTAGCCTATAACCACTTTGCAGAAGAGTAGTTAGTGGTTAAAGATTTTTTATATGTATTTATAAAAATAAAAACAGCAGTAGTCAGATTTGTAACATATTAGGCATGAGCAAAGTCGACCCCTTACATTTGCTACCCATCTCATCACTTTGACACAAAAGACTTTGAGGACTGTTTGTTGCATTTATATTTTTCTTATTCTCCTTTGGACATTATCTCAGAATTTCAAAAATCGTGTGTTTTGGGAAGCTGTACTGCAAAAGTGTGATGCAGCATTAAATCAAACTACATCATGTATCATTAAATAATATATGGAGTTGGAGAGCACTTACTTTTGTTTTTAGTACAATAGATCATGTCTCAGGTGGCACCAAGACCTCTTCCAATAACCTAAATAAAGTTTAATCTCTTTATTGTGGTGTACTATAGGCCACAAATTCACCACGTTTGCAGGTTTTGACAGTTTCCCAATTTCAAAGCCTGGGTACTCAATTCTAAAGAAAAAGTTGATGTCTCAAAATGGTCATTGACATTTAAGGATGTGACATTCTGTCAAAATAAACAGGATTGAAATACGGACTTTCTTGTGCTATACTTCAAGTCATAACGCTTGTTTATAACAAATTCTCTTCTGTTGGTAGAGAACTATCAGGCACAGACTTTATCATCTCTCTTCTATCATGTCCGATATACTGAGAAACTATGGAAGGCAGCGTTTGTGTTTGTAGCACATCTGCTCAGAATATACACATTTAATCCTCTTACAACAGGGCATTTGTGATCCTTTTTCCATAAGCTAAAGAAGGTTGAATAGTACTTAATCTCAGCATTTGCAAATGCACATAAATATTGCTCAATATGTCTGAGAGCTGTCAAATCAGATGACCTTACATATTCTGGCCATTTCCCTTGATTTCTTTATTTCACTTACTGCTCTTCTCCATTTTGGCATTTTAGCAGTTGTTAATATTTTTTAAATCTCTTGATCCAGTAGATAGTGACATTTAACTCTAGTAGTCAACCTTAGATTTAGTTACAAATGATACACTTTCAGAAAGCTTCTTATTCTAGTTTAACACAGAAATTGTTACTGTTGATATACTCACTAGATATCTGTTTCTCCATAATTTGAGTTATAAATAGGAATTCAAATCTTGTTTTGTGTCAGAAAATGTATCAATTTTATATTTATAATCTTTTAGAAGTTATGAGTCATATCCCATTGAATAATCATTTAAATAGAGTGTCTTGCCATTTTAAATTTGATACACTTGCTGCCAAGTTGGAATGCTTTTAATATGCATATGTGTGCGTACATGTAGCCTACATGCCCATGTAGGCTAGTACCTTACCAGTCTAGAAATGCCTATCCAGCTCAGGGCCTCTGCAAGACTGGCCCTTTTAATGAATGAATTCTGACTGTAAGTACCAGTTTTTGAGAATTCTGTAAACATACTTCCTCAAATACAGCCTCAGAAAACTTGCAGCTGATTTTACCTCAGGACATAGCACATCTTGGAATGTCATCTCTTTTCACGTTTTTTCCTGGAAGCCAGTAGTACGATATTCAGTCATTACCCATACTTTAGGCAGATGTTCGTAAGAGGGAAAAGTCAATACCCAATGTCTTACATGCCCTTCTTCATTTGTTTGTTTGCCTCCTCCTGCACAAACAGACATTTGCTGTGAAAGGGAAGATAAAGCAGATTTTCTATAAATCTGAGACCTAAATAGCTCTCTTCAGATAGAAGGGATATCTGGTGTTTTACCTTTTGAGTAAACATATGAGGAAATTTTTGTAAACTTGCTTTGTGAGAGGTCTGTAAAATAGACACGCGTATACATGTGTGCCCTTATTCAAGTGTTTCGGGTTACAGTATTTATATAAAACATTTTAGAAGCAAGTATATTTGGTGTTACTAGTAATGAAAGATTACTTCATTAGAATAAGTATTAAGTATTGTAATAGAAGATAATTTAAATCTTAAAAAATAATTGTTAATTGCGTAATTTTCAGTGTTCTTGGACATAGTCAGAAAGGCTGATTTCACTACTTACGTTCAAAGGAGGTTATCCACCCCTTGGTTCTTCTGACCAGTTCTTCTGAGTACTCTGACACAGTTCTGTGAAATGATTTGGATGAAAATCTTGGAGGTGAAGCCACATTAAGTAGATCAGCAGCATACATGTTATTTTGGCTGCAGATCCTCTTCCATATTCACAGGTGGGGCTCAGAGGACATAACCTGTTAAAAGGAACTGAGCAAGCAGGGCTAAAAAATAGAGGAAAAGCTCCCCTTTTCATGCCCTCAAAGCTCGTATGACAAGGGAAGTCAGCTGCTTATGATATTGATTCTACTGAGTAAGAAGAATACTGAATTCTCACTGGGGTCAGTTCCTAGGGAAAAATGTTCTCAGCCTTTGTTTCTGATAGACTGTTAACTACAAACTAACATTGTGTTATTCCATTGATTAGCTGTTCTGAGAGAAGAAAAGCTATTTATTTAATATGCAGCTCAACATATGTAGAATATTTTTAATATTCTGGGACTGTGCAATAATTCAAGATATATATTTAAATATACTAGAGTATATATTTTTAGTGGTTCCAAAAAAGCTTGTTTTTCTCTTTTGTAACTGTAGAAATATATTGTCTCATATATACATGGGACAACAGAATGAATTTATCATGAATTGTTGATGCAGAACTTCCCACTAAACAGCTTCTTCTTGTTAGTTAATAATTAATTGAGTTTCGGGATATCAACAAGTTAAAGCAGATATGAGTACCAAGGAAAAGAAAATATTAAAATTAAAGGAAGTTATCTGATCCTTCCACTGTAACATTTCTGTTGTGAGATTTCAATTTACTATGACCTTACAAGCAATATCCAAGTAAATATGTATTTGCTGTAATTATATTAAACTTATAGTTTACTTGGTATGGACAACTAAGTTGTTTCCGGATTCTCGTAGTAACATAAAAATACTTAGTGGAAGTCATTTTAATATCATGAACTTTTTCTATGTTCTATACTGATAAATATTTTTTCACATGTGTAATCCCCATAATTTAGAAGTAATTGCCCACCTTTTTTGAGAGTTGAGAATGGCCATCTGTAAACAGAAGCAGATATTTTGTAATCTAGTGAGTTGAATTTCATTGCAGAAAAAAACCACCAAAATCAATGGGGCATACATAAGTGGATGTTATATAAATCAGGATAGAAAAAGGAGGTCAGAATTTGGCTTTTAATGGATGTGTATGCTTTAAATCCTTCAATTAGAATTCAGTATCTCCAGAATCATATTTGTATTTAACTTTTGAAATGTGTTTTTGTATGAAGGATCCTTACGAAAGGTCAGTTAGAAGCACAAGTGTCCTTAGTTTGTGTTAAAATCAGGAGCCAAAAATAGTTATGTTGAATTTATATTGGGTTAACAGCATCGCTGGACATAATGATTTTGACCCATATTCTAGTTCTGGGCCAGTATATATGTAGGGCTTGTTGGATTGCCCTTGGTTGGAGCTCAGGAGTGAAGATTCACTTAAATCTTCAACTTTCACCTGGCAAACTCTTTATATCTTATTAAGCAATTTAGGCTGCTATGAGTCGACCTGTAGGGCTCTCTTCATGGACTGCAAATAGACCCTAGAAGACTAATTTTGACTAGGTGACCCACTTTAGATTATTCAGATCAGACGAAATTAATCCTCTTTCATGGTACCTGGATCACCACCTTCTCAACAAAGCAATTAAATATCTACCTTCTCAGTGTAAGGTTCTGGTGATAATTTGCGTATATTGATTATACCTATTTTACTTAAGTATTTAGAGGTAATTTAACTTCCTCAAAGGCACTTTCATACATGGAAATAAATTGAAGGCAGCCAGATGTATACAGATTATCAGCAAACATACCAGAAATATCACAGAATAGTTGACGTTGGAAGGGACCTCTAGTGATCATCTAGTCTAACCCCGCCTGCTCAAGCCGGGATACCTAGAGCACGTGGCACAGGGTTGCATTCAAGTGGGTTTTGAAGATCTCCAAAGAAGATCCCATAGTCTCTCTGGGCAGCCTGTTCCGGTGTTCTGTCACCCTCACAGGAAAGTTCTTCCTCACATGGAGATGGAACTTTCTGTGTTTTAATTTATACCCATTAGCCCTTGTCCTGTCACTGAGAAGAGTTTGGCCCAATCCTTTTAACATTTTCCACTCAGGTGTTTGTACATGTTGATCAGATCCCCACTTCATCTTCTCTTCTCCAGGCTAAACAGGCCTAGCTTGCTTAGTCTGTCTTCATTTGATAGATGCTCCAGTCCCTTAACCATATTCCTTGCTCTCCGCTGGATCCTCTCTAGAAGCTCCACATCCATCTTGTACTGAAGAGCCCAGAACTGCACACAATACTCCTGGTGCAGCCTGACCAGAGCTGAGTAGAGGGGCAGGATCACCTCCCTTGACCTGCTGGCAACACCCCTCCTGATGTAGGCCAGGATCCCATTGGCCTTCTTGGTCACAAGGGCACATTGCTGAGTCATGGCTAACCTGTTGTCAACCAGGACTCCAAAATCCCTCTCCACAGAGCTGCTTTCTAGCAGGTGAACCCCTAATCTGTATTGGTATCTCAGGTTATTCCTTCCCCACTGCAGTACCCTGCACTTGCCCTTCTTGCGTATATGAATATATGATGATTTGCCTAATGAACATTAGATTGTATCACAGATTTTCAGGATGCAATATACTGTTGAATAACCTAAGACATTTAATAGAGATTTGTTGACAAAGGTTTATATTTCGGATTTATATTTAAGCTTTGTTTGCAAAAGAAATATTTAATATTTTCAGCCTAGATCTTTTTGTCCTGAGATGATATAATCCCAGGAGATAGACAAATTAAGTCTTTAAAATCTTTGATGAGTCTGTGTAATGTACATGATCTGTCACTGAGACAAAAGCAGCTGGTGTTCTGATCTCATATGCTACATACCCAGTGAAAAAGAAGTTAATTTCAGTCTATTAAAGTGAAACTGTGGGATGAGATCTGCTTCCATTAGTGGTATGTTCAGTTGCATCAGTAAACAGCAGATGATTAATGCCATGGCATTCTGCTACTATTCTGCATTTATTGAAGTTTTGGAACCAAGGAAGATCTTGGTCGATTTGTTATTTTCTTAGTTATAATTCATGATTCTGAAGAGAAAGGTCTCTGCACTACATACATCCCACCTGAGCCTGCAAAATTAGAGTTAAATACCTGCAAAAGCTGTGCAGTTGTGGGGCGCCACTGTCTGTCGTGCTACTCAATTTTCCATTGCTTCCCGTCTGTTCTCTATTTTTTCCCTTGTGCTCAAGTGTAAAGTCTTTGGGCTAGAGACTGCAATTTTTTTCACAGTGTATTATTATTTTATTCCTTCAAGCAAAAAAGAATACTGAGTTAGCATTTGCACATATCATAAACCTGTTCAGAGGAGTTCCAGTGAAGTTCGAGTGCCAAATAAGCACAGTTTGGTTTAGAAAACAAGGACTCTTTTTCATTGTCACTATTCAGTTCTATTGGTAAACTTTTTCCTGAGCCATATTCCTGAAAGAGCTGGTTTTTCAGAGTCTCCTGTATAGATCAACACTTTTTTTTGTCATCTTGAAATGAACAAATCATTTCCGGTACCAGAAACACCTCAAGGTGTTCTGAATTGTCTTTTCCTGTAACTTCTGAAACTACATCAAGCACGAAACAAATTCATTTTATTCTTTTTATATTTTGAAACAGAGCCTGAAACTCTAAAAGTAGTGTTTTCAAAAACATCATAAGGAAAGCAATAGAGTAAGCCCTACAAATCACTGAACAATCTTGCAAGATATATTACATATAAAATCTGGAAATGTAACAAAAGAGTCCATGTGCGTAGATTGCTGGATTTTTTTTTCTTTTCTTTTTTTTTTTTTTTTTTTTGCAGGGAACAGAAATGGTACTACTTGTCTAAAGGCTGCGGTAGAGCAAAGCAATTTTCAAAGTTGAAAAGCAACATAGGGTTATCTGACTGTGAGACAAAATGAATGGTGACGTGTTTTGCGTCTCTAGGGATACTCTGGATCTCTGAGAAATATGTATAAAATTCCTGACATTTTAGCTGTAACTACCCACAAAGAACAACGTATGGATTCCAGATTAGTCATAGACTACATAAATAGTAATTCCAAATATATAATACATATGAGATTACAAATGGCTCTCACACATTTGGAAGGAAAACAGGAGGCCAAATTTGCTATATAATTTGTTCATCATTTACTGATAGTCAAACAACAGACAATCATGGATTTCGCTGTGGAATTCATGACCTGTTTCATTTATTAATTAGATTGGATATATGTCTTTCTAACTTTTCTGAAAAATTAGAGTTCAAGCGTGGAAATTTCATATGAAACATGTTTCTCATGAACTTTTGATGCATTTCTATTGCTTTTTAGAAGGAACTTGTAACTATAGGAGTGTGCTAGAATGGAGAGGAAAAAAAAGCAAGAATTAACTTACTGTATTAGCTGTCTCATGTGAACTGGAAGTGAATATGCAAAGATCTTTTATGTTTGTAATTTTTGTGTGTAGTGGGATAGTGCAGAATGTACAGATTGGTACCCAACATCCTTCAGGAAAATAGGAAAATAAATCTATATATTTTACTGTAACTTTAGGACATTTTCTGCAGAGGTACTTATGTTGAGGATATCAGCCTTCATGGTAGACCTCTCCTTGAGCTCTGGGATAAACATTGAACATTTGCGATGCCCCTGAATGACTAGTAAGCTTAGAAAACTGAAGCACGAGACTTTCAGGTGTGCAAATGATTTGGTTTGAATTTCAGGTTTGTGTTAAGGTTGCTTTCCATGTTATCTGAACTGGAATTATGGATTTACTCACTCTTATGTGATTTTTTAAAAATTCCATTTAATTTATGATGGTAATAAAACAAACGGGGTTTGGGACTCTAGACCAAAGATATTGCAAGTTGGCTACACAGAGATAAAATAAAAAGGATGTATAATGGCCATTTTCAATGCTATACAAGAGCGATACTTTAGTGAAAAGAAGAGTCATGAAATATGAGAGGATATGGCCCTCCAAATAAGAGTAATAACTGGATTTTGTTTGGAAATCACAGAGGTCAGCAATCAAAGCCTAAGTAGGAAAAGAAAAGCTTTAAGAAATGATCAGAAAGGAAGCTAAGTTGTTTTTCACTTCAGAACACAGAGTTTTAGATCTTAAAAACAAGATAAAGACAAAACGATTTTTAGGAAAAGAAAGGTTTGTATAGAGCTTTGAAGGGGAAACAAGAAGTTTAAAAATCCTGTAAAAGGGATAGCCAACCAAGAATTTGGCTTTAGTGACACTGAATTACAAAAATCTCTATTTTTGATGAAAATACAATTGTATTTGTGAGGGAATTGCCATGCATATTGCTCCTGAAAATCCTTTTTGGTTTGCTATTATGTGGTTCTATTTTCTACAGTTTATCCTATTTTTCTAGCTTACTCATTTGAGTGTGACTCTCATTCTTACTTTTTCTTTAAATTTTTACAGTTTTAGAATTTTTACATTTCTTTTTTCTTTCTTCTGCCTTCATTCTGATGGTGCATCTTATTGACTGTTTTTTTGGTTAAATATGTGACATTTTAAAAAAGTATGCTTTTAGATTTTTGACTGATCCTAATTACTTTAGATTTTTTGATTGGTCCTAGTTACTGGTAAGATATCGTATCTGATCATATTTTGGTCATGTTACAAAAGAGTTCACTTGTAGTCCTGCTGGGAATACGTCCTGGTGCACTCTCCCAGACAAAATCCAAAGCATTTCTCTTCTTGATGTTCATGGTTGTGTTGTTCTGTTGGTCAGTTATTACTATAAATGCTTCATTATGATTATTTACTCATTTGAAATGTGAATACCTGAAACTTCAAATTATCATGTTTCCTACTTCTTCAGTTTCTAGGTTTTGGTAGCATTTCAGATCCCCATGTCATTGTGGTTGTATGTCTGACAGTATAGTCCTCTCATGCTCTCTGATTAATCAAGCAGATCAATTCTGTGACACTTGTAGATACATATTGCCCAATGTGTTCTTTAGTATATAAAGTTAGTTCTCTACCTAGTAATTATGTTGTGGACAAGCACTTCAGCTGTAATTATGCCTTGAATCAATTTGCTGTGCAATATTTAGAAATACAGCTCTAATCCTGCAAGCTGGGCCATATGGTCCTTCCTATGCACCTGTGCAGGACTGTAGTGAAATCAGTAGTATCACACAGATGCAAGTACTTAAGAATGATTATGTGCACATGCAGCATGGTTTAAATATATCTTCCACTTAAGTAAAAAATATTCTGTGCCCAGTTTCACAAAGAAATGGTAATTTTACATGCCTGTACTTGTGATACTGCTCCAGGGAGTAGGTGGCTACTTGAAAAAATCATTATTAATATTTTTCACTGGCTGGTCAAACATTCAGTTCTTCCACCTTGCATGTGATATATTTTCCTATCAATAGGATCATGATGCATGTATTCTCAATGGGTAAAATCTCCCTTCCCTCTCTCTTAAATTCACTGTCAACTCTCTGTCAGTGCAAGGCCACAGAGAATACTTTCTGAACAAAGTATTTCCTTTCACGTTCCCCTCACCTGCCCTTATCTTTATGCTATTGGTCTTCGATTAATCACAGGAACTCCACAATAGGCTATGGAATATTTGTCAGAGTAATTAAGAATCCAGGCAGGCTGTCTGGAGAAAGGGGAGCTGAAGTTGGGATTGAGTTGAGTCTTTTGGTATTGAGAGGCCTTGGCAGGCCATGGGGAATCTTTGCCAGGTACCCTTTTTGTGATTCCTAGTCTCAGATGATGTATTGGAACTGCTGGAGATAGATAGTGAAGCATTTCCAATTACAACTATTAAAGATTCAGGGCCTATTTCAAAAAGTGCAGAAATATACAATAAGGGTCAAAACCTTTATTCTTAATTTATTATTCAGGAAATCCTCTAGAGAAGCAGAACTGCAAAGAAGATCGATCTTCTATTTCAAAAAGGATTTTGACATTTTGAATTGAAATTAAACTGGATTCTCCATAAAAGGGAAATAAAACTTGTTTTACATTACTTAAAATGCAATCCTGTGTTACATTATCTAATATGAAATTTAAATATATATAACTAAAAGTTCCAAAATTACTCAGTTCCAAAATATCAAAACAGCACTTTCAGCATAGTCTTGATTTTCTTGGGTAAATTAAATATTGATGAAGATGCTTTTTCAGATTTTTTTTTATGTTAATCCATTAATGTAGTGGAGATACATTCTCTTGTGGAAGGTAGCTCTATAAAAGTCTCCTGATAAGTCTAAAGTTTAAGGAGAGAGAATGAGAAAAAATGCATGACTTGGCATTGAGAAAAATAACTTTTATCTGAGCATGTATAGTAATTGACTTGATACAGTATGCATGTGAATATTTGAGAAAATGTTTATCTAGCACATAGCTGATGATGGTAACAGTAATGACAATGTGCATAAAAGACATGCTGATTATGATGAATCACACAGAAAAAATGTTGACATTGATGTCTAGTAATTCTGAATGTCTCCAGGCAATGGATTTATCTTTTTATTGGACTGTTTTTCACAAGCAAATACTTAATTTATGTATTTAATCTATTGCTCTAAAGTTACTACGTGAAAGTAGACAGTAGCATCATGTCAAGTGAACATTGGATATGCTCACCCGTTGACATATTTACATTTCTTGAGATTCAGAGATATAAGTAACTAAAAGAGGAGGAAGCTCACTGGAGAGCATAGATCTGGTATGTTTTAAAAAAGTAAATACATGCATGTCAAAAATAAATGCATTCATGTCTCATCTCTTATCCTGGTTCTATGAAATGCTGAAAAAAATAGATAAAAACTGTAGAAAACTGTTGAACATATGTTGTAAGTATATCCTACCCTCTTACTGATTGATAGTGTTTTCTTGGCCAGCTATACCAGGCATTAGAACAGGTATCTCTTTCCTGTTCAGTATTTCTGCTGTACAGAGAAAAATTTCAGTTATTCATGAGCAGCTCACAGTAAGAATGCACATGGATAGAGTGTTCATCCCAGTTGTGAAGCTTCATGGTGGACTTTGGTGGGGGGAATGTATCTTGTGATTGAGAAGGTATAGCATTCTTGAGAGTTCTTAGCAAGGTGAAGTCTCCAGTCAGATCAATGGATTTTCTACTGTGTGTGAGGTCTTTGAGGGGCTTTGAGTTTTCCTCTTCCAAAAGCATGAATTATGTTCAGACATTGCAGATTCATTGCAGCTTCGACTAGTGTTAATTAAAATGTAGATTTTTCCCCACAGCTATAGAGTGACAGGTGATATTTACTGCTATTTCAGATATAGACAGAATGGTAATATTTTAAATTATTATTTTTACTACTAATGTGATTAACTGTGAATTGATCTGTACTATATAGTATATAGGTGTGGACTCATCATCCCTTCTTACTCACAAAAACAAAAAAAAAAAGAGAAAAGGAAGGGGAAAGGATGGGAAGAAGAATTATTACTTCAAATAAAGTTATGTCTTGCCCCAGATCATGAATTGCCTTCCTGTTTGATTACTTATCCATCGAATGCAGCAGTGTATCAGTGTATTGATAGACAATGGCTGGCCAGTGCATCTCTGCTACTGTCCAAAAGGCTTTTTACACATCTCACTATTGTCTGACCTGTCATCCCTTGGGCTATGCTGCTTACATAAACAGAACTTAATGATTCTCAAATGAGATTTATGTTTTAAAGGTTAAATATTTTAATTAGAATTCAGTTGTGGGGAGACCTAGAAGTCTGGTACAGATTTAGCAACCTGCGCTTGGTCAGGGTCCTTGAAGTGTGTATTGTACTTCAGGCTTCCTAATATTGCTCTATGATGCTTTCATCTTTGTGGACTGGATCCTTTCTTTATTTTCCCTTGTTTTCAGGATGTTTCTCTACACTACATCAAGTTCTTCTAGTCCACTGGTAAAGGTCAATGGATAATTTTACAAACATGCATTTGGTAGTTTGTAAGGTAATATAGGATTTTTCAACCTGCAACTTAGATACTGAGCTGATCTATGAGGTATAAGTGGCAGGATACAATACTTAAAGAACTTTAAATCTCATAGAATTCTGGTTCTTCTGATGTTTGAAGATTCGTAGAGGATAGAAATTCAGATAATTCTGAAAAGGATGGAGGAATCACAAGCAATGGCTGAGGTTGAAGCCTAAGACAAAAAGTACCAACTTATCTCAAGTTTTAAAAATGAAGTGATTTTATCTTAGAATAGGTGTGAGGAATTTCAACTTCATATACATTTCACTGGAAGGAAGGGAAAGGAAGTATTTTTATTACTGTATTTCCATTTTATCTGATGGTTTTATTTCTTTTATTAGCTTCCTATCTTCACTTTCTGCTTTCTCTATAACTTTCCTCTTTCTCTATAATCTATTCCTCTTCCTCCTCATTTAATTTGATCTATAGAGTTTATCGAACTACGTCAAATCACTTTGTAAAAGTGACTTTAAAAGTGACTTTTGGATTAGCCCATGTTTTTTAGGTCTTAGAATGCAATAATTAGGTACATTTTGGTAGTCTTGAAAAAGAACATATTGCACGAGTTTTCACTGACACTATTCTAGGTAACAGTTTCCAAGTCTGAATTGTTTTGGCTGTTCTCACTTACAGATGCAAGTAGTCTTTCTTGTTGCAACTGATCCCCAGTTGAGACTCATTCTCCTTTGCAACTTGAATGCATGACTTGTTTCCAATAGCTCTGTCAGGGTGTTTAAAATTGACTTGCAATTTTGCTTCACCTGCATGATGACTGAAAGGTAAAGTGCATTAATAAACATTTAGATATAATAATGGTATTTAGACCTGGATATAGCAAATTTTAAGAATGAAGCTTAATATTGTTGCAGAACTGGTGCAGGTTCACATAGGCATAGATTTATTTCTTATGCTTTGCTAAATTTCCTGTGGAATGCCAAGTGCATTAGAATCCATGGTAACTGTGCCTGAGTTGTATTACTTTGCTGTTGATAATGCAAGTCCATCTAATTAGCACCAAATGTCAGGGTACTAAGAGGAGCAGGTGGCACCATTTGTATCTGAAGTAAATACAAACGCAGTATTTATGTGCAAAACCAGACACAAAATGAAGACTTCTGTGGAGTTTGCTATATCTGGTTTGTCTTGAAGATTAAGATCAAAAGAAAAAATAGAGAAGGTAGTTTTAAACTGTGCTTCATGAACGTAATCGATAATTTCAATTTCAGGTTGAACCAGATGTTACTAATAGGAGGCCTTTTGACTTGAGACCTGTTATACTTAAAAAAATAAAGTGTATTGTCTCTGGAATAGAGACTACGATTTTTGGCATTTGGAAAGTTCATGGTTCATTTCAGGTTCATATTCTATTTTAAACGTTGCTAGCAATAATGTCAATTGTGAATAACAATAAATTGGGATTTTTTAATATTCTTGAGTCTTCATGAAATACTAAGGACTTGAGCAGATATGCTAAGTTTAGACTTGATAAGTTTAGGTAGTCTTTAAATACCTAGGTGTCCAAGTTACTCAAAATGTACATAAACGTTGTCTGAATGGTTCAAAGAGAAAAGAAATCACTAAATATGTGCCTCAGGTGAGCAGAAACATTCTGCCTAGATGTCTTAATGACTTATGAAGAGAAAAAAATACCTCCAAAAATCTGTCAAAAAAAAAATTCTGAAGGTGCATTATACAGTTGCAGTTTTCCAAGGGGAATGCATTTCCAATAGACCCCATTGGAACTTAACTAATCAATCTATATAGTAAAAAATTAACTGGGAAATTTAACAATTTTTCTGCTTGCTAGGGGTTGAATCAGTGTGAGGAACAAAACAGGTCAAGATGCTGTGACCTCTTCTGTGTCATCTCTATTAGGCTGCTGTGACATGTGGCTGCCTAAAGTGGACATGAAGGGCGTCCCTCCTTTGCTGCTGGAACTGTATGCTGCAGCATACAATTAAAGTGGTGCTTTGGCATCACCTTTATAAAAGGTTTATTTTCTTTCGTGGAAATTTAGGAAATAAATAGATAAAATGTGTGGGTGCCTTTATATTAGATATCTGCATTTGCATGAACATCACTTATTATGATTATGTAGACAATTTCTGGCCTGCAAACATAAAGCTTAATTTTCACTTTATGCTAGTCTTCTTAATCTTCTCGTACACAAATATTATTTATATCACTAAAAATGAAATATACCCTTCATGTTAACGTTTTACATTTTTTTCTTAAATTGCTTAGTTAATCTAGCAGTTGATACATAAATAAGGTTTGTAATTCCATCTGTAATATTAAAATAGTATGCATTTTTGCATTATTACTATTTAATTAAAATATGTTCTATCTATTAGGATTAAAATGTCCTTTATTCCCTTCCATTTATAAATGAAATATTAGCAGTTCTTTTGCCTTTTTTTTTTTAAGACAGTTTGATTACAAGAGAGAAACAGAGACTGCTATGAGTATTTTTAATGTATTTTGTGAGAAGCTCTGATTTTTGAAGCATATAATAACAAGGGAGGGATATTTTTTAAAGAAGGAAACTTTTAAGGAGAGATAATTAAGTAAAATTTGTATCCAGCAGATCTGGAAGTACAGAACATACTGTACAAGAAAAAAATAAATAACCTGCAAATGAAAAGAACACCCAAACATCTCCCAAAAAGATTAAGAGACTAAGCTAAGTAATAAAGAATATAAAAAGCAACCTTTCCAAAAATAATAGCATACTCATTTTTACAGTCATACAGAAACAGCAAAGAGCCAAACAGTTTAAGGGGAAAAAAATGAAGCTGGAATAAAAAAAAGCAAATAGAGGTATTTTTAATAATAAAAGTTCTCATCATAAAACAAATATTTAAATTCAAAGCAATTTAAAAAACCCATGGGCTCCTTAAAATAATATCCAGCAAAATAACCTTCAGAGCAAAATATAAATTGGTTTAGGAGGAAAATAAATACCACTAATTTGTTGTATCAGTTTAGCACATTCTAGCAGTGCAGTTGTCTTGCTCATTAGTTTGTAGCATAGCCTGCAGTAAAGGACAACGTGTTCTTGTGTTGCCCTGGTGCAGTTAGAGAAGAAAGAAAGATATGGAAGGTCGTGATCTTTGTTTCTATCTTTTTGCTACTTTGAATAAGCAAAAACTACAGCTAGTCTAAATTTATTTCTGCACTTCCAGAGTACTGAAGTAAGCAGAGCTTCAACCTCTTCTCTTCCTCCAGATGTTGATATGTTTCTGACTTAGGTGAAGCCCTGGTCCTTTCAGAATAAAGGTACCACCAGCTGACTGCACCTTATCATTTCACGAAAGACTATTTTCTGGTTCTTGTAGAACATGGCACTTCAATTTGCACGAAGGTAAATTAGATTCTTGCAGAAGCAAAAGTGGAATGTTATTCCTACTGGTTTCATACTCTGAGGTTGTCCAAAAATTACTCTCTTGCAGCAGGAAAATGTTGAACGAATCAGCTGAACAAGGATGTGCTGCTCGTGGAAGCAGGGACTTCCAAGCTGTTGGAAACTTAATGGAAACAGGTGACAGCTAGGGCGGAGTTCCCACAGTTGGCCTTAATGTGGCTCTCCATCTTTTTCTACTCCCTAAAGAAATCAATGATAAATTGATTTTCAAAATATTAACTGTGGTAGCTTGTCATTCAATTTGTACTGGTGTATACAGGTTGCATTAGTCACTGAATATAACTGCGGAAGTGGCACCTGTTTTACTGTTTGTTTAGCACTCTTTTTTTGAATGTGTACTTCCACTGGCTGATAAAAAAAAAAAGAAGTGTGAGTAGCAGGCAGGCAGGATGGCCACCTGTTTGCATAGTTCAGGTAACGGTACCGTTGGTAGCATGGTACCAGTGGGAGGGAGGGGAAATTGCTCCGTCTCTGGGGGCAACCTAGTGTGGCCATGGAGGAGACAATTCCGGCATGTGAGGGAGGTTGGAGCTGGAGTGATAAAAGCCAGGAGCAAGGATCCTGCTGTTACAAAACTGAGAAGAAAAGGGAGCTGGCAGGAATGCTGCAGGGGGTTGCAGAGACCCTCCCTGCAGAAGAGGGGTGATCCTGACCAGACGGTGTAGAATTTGTTAGAGTCCAGGAAGCTGCTAAAAATTACTGAACTAGGAAACAAGACTGGGAATGGCTTGCCACAGTTAGGGAAAGATCTGTTTGCAAACCTTTTTATTTTACTGCCTCACTGTTACTAACCTTATCTGGACATGTAAAAGTAAATTCTTGTGAATTTTAATAAATCTTTGAGTAGAAGTTGAAAGCCATTTTAGTGTCTTTAGTCTGGTCACTTTTAAAGGAAGAACACAGGCAGTTTCAGCTTTAAGGTTTTGGCAACCTGAGAGCACATCACAATAATTTTCCAATCATTTTCTGTCCTTTGCTGCTCACTTATACAAGGACAAAAATCAACAGCGTTGCAGAATCTGTTAGTCTCTTTTGTGCTGGTTTTGTGCACCACCTGCTGAAATGGAGGGACTCTTATGACTGTCTTAGTATTTATTTCTTTCTTTTCCATGCAGAAATATAACCATTCTTTTCTATGCAGGAATATAACCATTCCACTTTTATGTAAATATTAGTAAACTTAATTTTATCCAAAATTGTTTAAAGAGATCTTGGTAGAAATACAAAAATCTTTAAATATTCTCATTGATATGATATGATTCTTGGAATTAGATGAATGTATCCTCTGAACCTTAGCTTCTCTAAGGTAGTGGTACCACTTACTCCCAGAGGAAATCACTGACCTGTGAACCCTAGCATGATGTTTTAGATCAGAGGTCCACCAACAATTATGATATTCAAAAGGAAATTATTTTAGAATACAAAAGATCCTTATCACACCATGACCTGGTGTGTTCACAAAATTAGAGGACAAAAACAAAATAGCGGGTTCAGAATCTGACATTTGTTTTCTTAGCATTTTGTGTGCAGAGTGTTTAAAGATCTCACAGTGAATTGGCATGTGTGAACCTTATAACAGTCATGTTGCTTGACTTACATTTTTTTCCCCAGTTCTGAGAATGATGCTTCTTGCAAAGAAATGTGAAGGGGAAGTATATTCTGACCTATATGGTGGGTAGGTACATTCAAAGTTGTTTCTGGGAAGGAAGGGAAGAGAAACCTGATTCAAAGTTCAAGAGAGAACATTATAACGTTCATTGAATCTGCATTTTTATAATCCATCTCCAAAGACAGATACTAATAGAAGTTTGAACTATATCCACTTAATATACGCAATATACTTATATCCAGATATTAACTACCTAACAAATAAATCTTCTTTAAATAAATGTCAAAATTATTTATTCTGTTAATGAAGAATGCATTTGCATTTGAAAATCCTGTGAATAAAGCTCAGATACCTAAATTATAACAGTGCTTCTTACTCCCAAGTTTCTGAAATACACCGACCTGTTCTGCTGAGAAGATATAGGTAGCTTAGACACTAGTTGTTGGAGGGTTCATTTGTATAAGCTGAAGGTAGCAGTTAGGTACTTAATTTAGACAGATAAAATTCCAGCAGGAGGTGTCCCATGCAGCTATTTTTTCTATATAAATATAGACAGTCAGTCCTGCTGATTAAACTAATAGTTTTTGAAAGACAGGAGGAGGCGAATATTTTTGACAAAACAAGCTTTACTCAGAGAAGTGTGTATTTTGAGCAGACCTGGGCTGAATAGGGCAGATTTAGCTTCCTGGATAAGACATTAAGGTGATTAGTTTGGGAAGCAGAACTTCAGGATGGTGAAAACGTGGAAATGTGTCCATAGTTGGAAGGAATGTGAAATAGGAGTAGAACTAGGCCAGGTGATTATGAAGTTTTAAGAGTGCATTTTATAATTACAATTTATAAAATGTTTTTCTTACTTTTAATCAAATATTCCTTTCCTAAATTAAGTCATAGCCTTAGCTAATTATAAAAATGATCTTTTTTCTTCTCAAGGACAGCACAGGTTTCAGAAGATGGCAGAGCACAGGCTTGCTATGGGGATTATTTTCTCACAAAGCTTCAGGATTCAGTTTGAAGTCGAATAATGGCTATGGTGAGGAGTTTCCCTGAGTGGGTGCTAATCAGTGTAAGCAGCAGACACAAGCACAATTTCTGATTTTGGGAGTCATTCATTCAGGTATCATAAGTTTTTTTTTCCAATAAATTGATACCCGTGTCATCCCTGTCACGTCACATATCAATGGCAATTGGACTTCAAAAGAACTGAGGCGGACAGAATGGCTCAAAGCAATATATGGATTTAGCACTTAAGAAAGTGGATATAACCTCTTGTGTACGTGTTTTTCTTCTTTCCTTTTTCTTTCAGAAAACAAGAAAAGTTTTAGAGAAATTAAGCTTTTAAGGAAGGTTTTGTGTTTTCTGAATACATAAAGAAAGTATTTACTTAAAAGCCATGGATAAAAAGTAGAATTACAGATGAAAAAAAAAAAAGCAATTGAGTAGTAAGAGACAATGAGAAAAAAATCCTTATTTTTAGCTTGTTCAGATATGAGAACAGGAGTAAACCATAAAACTAGTCAGCCACTTGTCATCATTTTTTAAAGAGGATACCTAAGCTAGGAATCTGTTTTATAAGCCCTTGCAGAATTGATTCAAATACCAGGTGGCTTAAAGGCTAAGGTAGGTTGGAAGAATCTAGGTATTTAGAATATATATATATATATAATTTATTTATTTATTTATTATGCTTGTAATAGCATCCATATGCAAACATATCTAGAGACTTGAATATGTTATCAAGTGAAGGAAAATTGGCTCTTCAATGTACTGAATAATAATTTTCTAGGCATATGTAGTGGCATAAGAATATTACTATAAAAATGTTTAGTTAATAAACAGTCTTTTAGCTTCATGATTTCTGCATGTCGTAACTTTGTATCTGCATATGAAGATTTGCAAAGGTGTCACAGAAAAAAAAAAGGAGGTTTTTTCTTATTCTGCTTCTACTTTTTCAAGTTGGTTCCTTTGAAAATACCTTTCTAGAGGCATGTGAAGGAACCATTTTCCAATGATTTTTATGAACTTACATGGTAACTGTAACCTTCCACACTGTATTAGCGATAGCCTTCATGGTGCTTTTTCTTTAACATAACATAGCTACCTTGCAGATTTTGAAGTGCACTCCTGTGAATCTTTGATTTTCTGCAGTACTACTTGAAAGATGGAGATGTCAAACTGGAAGACACCTAATGAACTGAGTGTTCAATAGTTCATCACCTTGGTTTAACCAGAAATCTTTTAGCAAGAGCTTCGAAATAATTGTCTTGGTAGAATGAGATCATTTTTTCTTTCCTCCTTTTTTTTTTTTTTTTTGGTTTGTTTGTTTTTTCTTATACAAGAGTGGACACTAATCAGAACTGCCACATGAACAGGAAGGGGCAAGTTTAATCTTTGTATTGCAAAGCATGCTGTGAAAAATGCAGAAAGTGAAAGAAAAAGAATTTATAGCTAATATTACTGAAGATCACTGCTCTGTCCAACTGAGTATATAAACAGAAGTCTGCTCTTCAGCTATCATAAGTTACTATTAACAACTCAATTCGTTGTTTGATTAAGGGACTGGAGCACCTGTCATATGAGAAAATGCTGGGAGAGCTGGACCTGTTCAGCCTAGAGAAGATAAGAGGGGACCTTATCAGTGTGTACAAATATCTTGAGGGAGGTTGTCAAGAGGATGGGCCAGCAATAGGACAAGAGGCAACAAACTGAAAGAGAGGAATTTCTGCCTGAATGTGGGGAAAAAACTCTTTACTGTGAAGGTGACAGAGCCTAGTTTACATAGAGAGCTTGTAGAATCTCCTTACCTGGAGATATTCAAAACCCACCTTGAAGGGTCCTGGACAACCTGCTCTACGTGACCCTGCTTGTGCAGGGTGGGTTGGACTACATGGTCTCCAGAAGTCCCTTCCACCCTCAGCTATTCTGTGAATCAGTGAATCCTTCATGGTTTAAAGACAAAATTAAAGATTTCTCTGTCAGTGCCTGTGTGGGAAATCTCTATTGTCCCATCTCAGGGTCAGGAGGAGAATAGACTTGTGGTGCAGTATTGAGCAGCCATAGTTGAAGGAGTAAACACAGCATTATAAATGTGAGCCCTGAGCAATCTGTTGGAGACTCCTGAAAAACTTATTTTTCTAGATAAGATTCCCAAACCAAATTATATGTTTTCCTCAGATCAAGTGAATCATCTCAAAATGATGCATCCATATGCAAGCAGCGTTTACAGCCAGGAGCTGCTTTCTAACTCTAGATACACCAACAGTTTGATGCTAATTCCCAATTCTGTTACTGAGCTGGGTCTTAACTCTTGCTAGTACGTGCCTAAATAAGGAATGAGATGGCATGCAGAGATGGATGGATGTTGTGGACTATATATTCCAGCTACCAAAATGTCCTGAGTGGTTTCAAGCAGGAGTGTGCAGGAAGAAAAGATGATACTGTGTTAAAATCCAGAAATATTTTTCTTTAACGTTGCTGTCCCACTTCCTCATGGGAATACTTTTATAGGTGCCCGTTACTCGCATCCTCTGCTACTGATACAGAATATCTCTTCTATATTAATATTGGTATAGTCCCTTACTGGACTGTTTCATAAACTTCTTAAATGTATAAGGAGAGTATCCATATCATGTTGGTTTTATGAGCCAACACATCAGAGAACTGGGCAGAAATCAGCTTATGCACTGTTACAAGAAAGCAAGGTAAATGACCAAGCAGTCTATGGAGGTATCCCAATCAAAATATAAAAATATGCTTGTTTCACTATTTTTTTCACATATTTTTAATAATTTTATTTGGACAGCAGATCCTTATTTCATATAGTGAATGGGAAAAAAATGCTGGAAAAGCTTGGCAAGCCCAGCTAACACAAAGAAAATTTGACTAGTGCACTAGTAGAAAATTGTAGTTCAAAATAGGCAGTTCTATGCACTTTCTTGTGCATTGAGCGCTGATGCTGAATTTCTTCTGCCTTTGATAAGTTAGAAGTTTTATGGGTAATCATCACATGGGCATTTTTCATCACAATTTCTTTCTTCAAAAATAACATGACATGTTTTCTATTTAGAAATATAAAAATATATATTACAGGCAATGATGCTGCCGTATTCTCTGATGTTATTTATTCCTTATATTCCCAGGAGTTCTTGCTCTGTGGCATGGCAGCAGTCCTCACTTTCCCGTAATAATCAGCAAAATATGTGTGTAGGAGAAAAGCTCTAGAAGAGGTTTCATGGGTTATTAATTTAACTCCCCTGTTAATGCAGATACTTACATCACAGAAGATAACTTATAAATTTATTGTTTGTAACAACAAAATTGTCTGCTTATTTGTGTTTACTGATTGGGTTGAGGATGTGGAAGAGGTTGGAATGCTGCAAACTCAACTGCTCTGGACACTGAAAGCCTTTTCCTAATCTCTATCTTCCACTTTATTTATTACCAGTACTGTCTACTACCTTATTCAGGAATTCCTCTTGTCTTATTGTGTTTATAGAGAACACGAACCAAATCAAAAAAAAATTCTAATGATAATTATGTAAAATTCTCATTATTTTCATGAGGGGGATGTTTTCAAAAACATTGAAAACATAAAATGGCATTCTATTTTCTGTCTGTTTGTTTAACAAACAAAATTCTTTCTGTATTTCATAAAAGAATGAGTTTATTTTTCATTTTTTGTGTGCATTATAATAGGAGTGTTTCAAGGAAAGTCAGATATAATAGCAATTTTTAATGCTCAAATAGATTCCAATTGGCAACATATCTTCATTCTACCATTGCATGCAGAGACCATTTTTTAATTGATCTGTTTACGAAAACATGTTTAAGTGCAAATAAAAATGTAGACCTAATTGGAAAATGTTACTATAAATGAAAGGATTCTCTTTAAATTTAGTTCAAACTACAGTCAATCTAACTATTTAGATTTGAAGAACAACTTGAACTTTCCATGGATAAATACACAAAGTACTTAAAAGCTGTGTCAATTTTGTAATGATGCATTCTGAACTCAAATGGTTCCTCATCATTATAATTTTGTAAAATAAAATTAATTGTATCATTACAACTGAAGAAAACTAATGTATATTAATTTAATTTAATGTTAAAAATGGAAAGTTAAGATTGCTTTGAGGTCACGAGAAGTGAAAAATACTGTTATGATCATAACATATTATTTAGGAACAGTTTAATGATTACTTGCTTTTTGGACTTTTTCTATGGTTGTCATTTCTTTTGTTTAGTTGCATGTAGTATGATTTCATTCATTAGTTTGAAACACCTGAGGAAGGTTTGGCAGAGCAACTAACCTGATAGATTAAAGCATATTTCCTCTTGAAGACAGTTCTGCAAACACAGAGTAGTTATCCTTTGAAACTGCATTTTTGTTTCCTTCTCTGACACATAAGATTTGAAATTAGCAGAAATGTCATCTGAAAATGTTGATTTTGCTTTGGTTGCTTTAAAGTTCACAAGTTTATTTGTGCTAAGTCACTTCACAAGATTTTTTTTTCCTCTCAAGTTCTCATTTTTGTATCATGACCTAAGAGATGAGAAAGAGTATAAAACTTTGAGTATGAAGTTGCAGAAAATTTCTAATATTCACTTGCTTCATATGTCCTATCTTATCTCAAGGCTAATAATTTCAATCATAAATATCACTCTCACACCATTAAGTTTGATGATGTAATCTACTGCTGCTTGAATAAGAAAAAAAAATGCATTGCACAATCAGTGAAAAGAGATTTTTACTCATGGGTTATCTTTAACCCAAATTTATGAAATCAAAGAGAGATGTAAATTTCCAGCCTGTTTTATTATGTAATTTCAGTTTATTATGTAACTTATGTAATTTATTAATACAGCAACAGTGGACTGGATACAATATCTTAGATTTTTTAAAAAACAATTTCTAACACTTTTTCTAACACCAGCCTAGATAAACACTGGAAAGGAAGAGAAAGGTACCTAAAGGTACCTGAGCTGAAAGTGGAGAAGGTGGATATTAGTAAGAGCTATAAAAGTTGTAAGTATAAAGAACTATAAGACTAATAAAACAGGCTAATGAAGCCAAGGCAGGAGGAGCTGTATTATTCAAAGGAATGTGCAGATAGATTAGTAATAGAATTCCTCCAATATTGCCCATGTGACTCATTCTATTCTATCAGTGGCCAGGACACAGAAATTAGGATTTTGGTAAGGAATCATCTAATGACATGAACCTGTGAGGCTTCAGCAAGCTTTAAAATGTTTGGGACCACCCTCCCTGCTCCCCAGAAAGTGAAATGCCCCTGAGAAATTTGATCCATTTTTGGCTCAAATCCATATTTAATCCATTGATCAATACAATGAGAATCAGAATTAATAGGATTTCATATTTCCTATTAATCTAAATCTGACCTGTGAATAAGGCTGACAAGAGTGTACACTCTAGAGTGAACTTTCATCACATGGAATAAACAGAGAAGGAGAGCTAGGTTTATTATTCTGTCAAAGAGCGGTTGTGTGTTACTACTAATAGGGTTTTTAAAATAGGCATACGTAGGGTTACTAATGTGAGTGGGGTTTAAAAAGGGGCAAATGTAATCCTAGGATTTTTCATCAGAAGCATTTCTGATAGAAAATTGAACATTCCCAGAATTCACAGCTTTCCAGATAGTAAAAAAAAATTAGGAAGATTGAGAGAAGTACATTTATATTGTGGTGTCTCTGCATCCCGTATACATCACAAAGAGAGTTTCTCTGACAACCCTGTGTAGCTTCTCAAGTGAAGTCAGGAGGAGGTCAGCAAGGTTAAGATTTATATATATCCAACAACTTGAATGAAACCCATGACATAGAGCTAGATTTGAAATCTCTAAATGAACTTATAGAGCCAAATCCATAAGCTTTATAAAACCTTGCAAAAACAGATTGAACAAGCATCTGTTTCTAGTGCTTGAGTCGATCGATTGCGTTATCTACACAGGTCATTTGAGATGCCTGTACAGGCGTCTCACAGATCCAAGATTTCTGCACATGGCTGATTGGAGTGACACGAACCCTTCTGAAGCGGCAGATGGAGTCACTATTCCTACATGCGGGCAATTGGATTGATCCCTGAAAGTGAAATTCAGTTCCAGGTTCAGATAACTAAATTTAGGTATTCCCAGTAGTCAACAGACATCTAAGCAAAAGTCTGGATGGCTATTCACTCAATGAATGCAGGGAAGAAGGAAATCGGTGTGCAAGCGTGGATTTATAAGTGTAACATAGAGAGGGATGAAATTCTTTTCTTACTATTAAAGCTGCCTCACCCAAGGCATGTTCATGTTCAGGTGGTGTAGACACAACCATGGAGGTGAATATCCACTTCATTCAGATCACTACTTATCTTTCCCTGCTTTTGAAGCTACGCTCACGTGATCTGCTTGCTGTTTGCTTGTGATATGGAGCATACTGAAAACTGCGATTACTTTTTTCCTCTTATTAGTCTTTTCTTTTTAAGCTATGTAATCTGCTCCCCAAGATTTTGTTTTTCCTTCATCCTGAATAGGCGTTCTAATTTTCTGATTTTATTAAACTTTCTGATTTTATTAAAGCTTAAGGACTTCTCAGAGTGTGAATACAGTACAGAAAATGAGCAGAAGAAATGTGCTTCAACAGCAAGATAACTAAGGATAGCGTTTGTTATTCAGAAGAAGAAAGGAGGGAGATAAGATTTGCTCTGTGGTACTTAAGCTAGCAATAAATTAAGACCAGAATCCAGGGCCTTAGATAATATAGGACATGACCAAAACTGTCCTCCACCTTTGCTTGCCTGCCTTATCAAGATATCATATTGAGTGTGATTCTTCCTTTCTGCGATGGCTCATTTCACTGCTACAGCAATTCAGTTAGTTTATATCCATTGGAACTATCTGCAGATTTAGGCAGACCTTAATCACCCTTCATTTCTGCTTTTAAGATTGTCCCTTCCTCCTTTTCTTTCTCCTCCCCTTGGCAGGAATGAGAAACATGTTCATTTTTTTCTAATGAAAATGAGGTTCTGATCTCATTATGGGGAGATATCTCCAACTCCCAGAAGTTGAAGTCCTACTGTCAGACCTGAAGTGTGTGTTAATCTGGTCCTGCTTGATGACTTTTTTTTTTTAAAGAAAAATAAGTGATTAACGGGATTTTGACAAATTTGTGTGGCTCTGCCACTCTTCTAGTTGCTGTATTCAGGTTTCTTTTCAACATGCATCATTTATTTTTACATTTAAGCAAGCATTTCATCTACTGTGATGTCTACTTGATATTAATCATAAACAAAAAATCAAAGGAACAGACTTTTCTCTTATAATTTGGTTGACTTATAAAATGCTGGAAAACCAGATCAGTAAACTTATATGGACAGAAAGCTGTTCTTATCATTTTTGGATTTAAATATTTTTGGATTTAGAAAATATTTATATTCTTAATGGCAATTCTTATTTATAAGCACATAACAGCAGATTGGGGGATATTAACAGCTATTAATTTCTATGATCTGCAGCCTCCTAAATAAACAATTTCACCCTTTTGAACTAAATGAGGGAGGCAAAATTAGAGAAATTCCTCCCTCTGAGTAGCTGAACAAATGGATATAACACTGTCTAAAATTCATGAGGCCTGGCTTCTTCTAGCACTTTAGGCCAATCCATTGACTTCCTCCTCCTGCCTCACTGACTGCTTTTCTTTATTTAAGTTTATTTAAGCTATATTTTCTACAGAACAAGGACTATTCTCTTTTCCTTTTCCTTTTTCCTTTTCCTTTTCCTTTTCCTTTTCCTTTTCCTTTTCCTTTTCCTTTTCCTTTCTCTTTTTCTCAGCGTATTTTAAAGTGCTTGAACACTTTTTCAACATGCATAAAAAATGCATTAAAGACACATACATTTTATTACACTAGAGCTAAAAGTCCGCAGTGAAGTTAGTCGCCAGGTAACAACACTAAGGTAGCAGCATTGTGTGCAAGCAAATAAATTCTGGGTTTTCCACATCTCAGGTAAGACTTGGAAATATTAAGCTGCTCTGTAGAAAGGAACAATAGCACCACCACCGGGTCCTGAAGTGAAAGTACAATTTATAGGAATCAGCCTTGAGAAAGCTAGGAAGGACCAAACTGGATGAAGATGCCAGCGAGCAGTTCCTGCACTCAGCCTTTCAAAACTGGCTAGTCGTGCTGTTGGTAGGTTGCTCTGCTTAAGCGGTTAGCTCTTGCGATTTTTAAGTGAAATTATTTGGAAATAATTGGCTTCTGTTCTGTGACCATGTAATGGAGATTCAGGTTTCCTTTGGGTAACTGAAATTACGCAGACGTGTTATTTTTTGAGATTTGTAAATCCTTTCTTTTAATGTGAGCCTTAGTGTTTTGGGTTGGTTTATTCCTGATCTTGCCTGGAATGTCAAAGCAATATTGTAATCTTAAAGATTTTTCTTTAAAAAAAAAAGATAAAAAGGAGGCTGTAAAATGTGATCAGTCAAGTCTAGAACATGACACTATTGTTTTCCTTTGTCCTAATAAGAATATAAATCAAAATTTCAACATTCATATCATTTGAACCAATGATTGAATGGAGATGCTGGTTTACAACCAAAGTCAGTTTGAATTACATCTGTTTAAGTAACACAAGATCCAAAGCGTCTGAAACCATTTCACTTGCTACTAATGCCTCTGCTCTTCAACTTTGCATTACTGCTCCATTTTTTTCTTTTCCTGCAGCCTCTCTCTCTCTCTCAACATACTCTTCTCCTTTTCTTTCCTTTTTTTTTTGGCATCCTGATAATGTCTCTTGTCATTCCAGCAGTCTCTCTACTGCTGAATGCACCAGCAGCATTTTTGTCTGAGTGCTCCAGTGTGATCCACTCAGTGCAGCCAGCTATCAGCAGTGAATTGTCAAGAACTGCTTGCTGGGTGCCAAAGTATAATCCACGTGAAAAATACCATTTTGTTCTATGTTTCATATTGACTGAAGCATGCGAAAGACTAAGAGTTGCTAGAGATCTACCAGTTTCCCTTAGACAGTCTAAAACATATACCTTCTGGAGCTGATTTGACCCTTTTTTTCATATAGAAGTTTTTGAAAATTTTTTTCACTTCTTTGTATATCAAACTTAATTCATAGATTTGCACAGAAGGTTTCCATTCGGTCAGTGATGCAGACACAGATTTTTTTTTTTAAGGTTTGAATATTATTATTTTGCATTCCTAAATGTAAAGTATTTTAGCATTGGTGGTGGTGTTACCAAGTGCCAAAGGTGACTGTGACAGCACTCCTACTGTGACCTTCACAGACTGCAATTCTCCAGTTTTCACCAAAGCCATCTTTTTCTTCATTTTTTTTTTTAATTTATCACTTTTCTTCTGGACCTTTAAAATTATTTTTCTCTTTGTTCCGTTTTACTTTGATGATTGAACTTATGGTCTTACATACTAATCTATGTGACACAATGAATCCTTACAGTGCCTCTCTCACTAAAATGACAGATAGAGAATAATGCCCAGAGGAACAAGCTAGACTCCTTATGCAAGTTATCAAGATTCCTTCCCTTTAGTCATATTTATAAAAAAAAAAAATGCATCCAGTAATTCAATTGCTTTGTTGTGAGTCAGTTTTTTCAAGATTTACTTCCAGCGATTGTTGCAGAAGCTACAATTTCTATTTTTCATGCAGGCAGAAGACACATTAAAAAATCTTACTTGTTATCTCTTTAGTTGACAGTCAAATTTTGCAGAGCTGTATTGAGATTTGACTATCCTCTTCCCGACAGAGTGACTGCTTATATGACAGTATTCCATAGGTAGTTTTATATATGCTTGTCTACATGAATGAAAAAACTCAGGTATCGCACTGAAGTCTCAGAGCAGGTAGATGTTCTTGGACCAGGTAGAAGTTCTTGAAGAAGAAATACACCACTGCGTGGTTAGTTTAACACTTTCCTTTACTCCTCACCTTTTGACCGTTTGGTGAGGGAACTTATAGAGAAGGATTTTGTGCTGATTTGATTCCTAAAGATTCTTCCTATAGTATTTGTTTTCTCTGATTAAAAAAAAAAAAAAAAGTAGATGACAGCTGTAGCTAACTTGGGTTTACTTAAAGAGCGGGAAGGTACCTACAAGTGTTCTGCTGTGATGCCAATGTATCTTTCTGATATAGCATTTTGTAGGCAAAATAACTTCAGCTTTTGTATCAGCACATACAGAACTTCAACAACTATGTAATTGATCATAATTGATGGTATTTGATGGAGGTGAGGTCCTGTAACTGGACTTCTTCAAGTCAGTCAGGACAAGATATACCACACTACTTTTGCAGCTCATTAATGAAGGGCAGAACATTAGTGGGAAAAGCACTTTTTCTTTGCATTTTGCTAAAAAAAGAAATAGTCTAAGAAATTCCATTGTTGTGTATGAAAAAGGAATAATCCCAAAGCTTATCTATGGTCTATCTCTATGAGTAGTATCAGACTGACACATTTGGTGGCAACAGATCTGTCTGTAATCCTTTCCTATTAGTTCTCCTACACACTCTGCAGAGATAGTACTAGGATCATCATAATTTTTATTTGCCACACTCAGGATAATACATTGCCTCCTTCCTTCATCTCAGAAAGAAGAGAAATTCTTTTGGGAAAACAATAAACAATGCTAGTCAGTGTCTTTAATTAATAGTTAATTGTTTTGATTAGCTCTGGTTCTTTTCAGTGAAGGAGAATATTATCTTCATAGAGTGTTTTAATTTAACCGTAACACTGTATTCACATATCAGTGTTCAGTGCAATGTAGTTAAGTGTGGCTGAACTCCTTTCTTCCTCTACCAAGTCTAAATGCACAGCATTAGAGATTTTTGTTAGAACCTTTTCTGCCTTAGGCTCTGTTGCTGTTCTGCACCATAAAGCGTCTGTAAATTCAGCTTAACCAACTGCTTATGGGTTCATGGTATGGAATCTCTGGAATGCTATTGTGCTAACAGTGGCTTACACAGGAGGAACACCTGAGGAAGAGAAAGTGAAACTAGGCTATTCCTGATTCTCTGATTACCAGAACATCTGGAAAACAGTGCTGTCTTCTTCATTTTTTTTCTCAGACCAGTTCTATTAGGTATCAGGACAGCCATAATTGTTTATGAGAATATGACAGATACTGGTGATCTTGTTTTTTTGATTACCTTCTTCCTGTGGTAGTTTGTGTTGGTCTGAAGAGGATATGCAGGATGGGAACATAGAGCGACAAGGAATGAAAAAGTAGATGGTTTAATGCACAAAGACGTTTGCTGGACAGTTATCCTGTTTCCATCTATAACATACTGACTTATAAAAGACTGGAATCTTTAAAAGGAAATGTCTTGAAAAGGACTAATGAATGAGACAGTACTCCTAATAAGAGTCTTTATTGCTCTGGGACAGTTTAGAGGAGCACAGAATTTATATACATGTATATATAGATATATTTTTTACAGCCTTTAGAATGTCATTGCTGAATTAGTCTAGAGCATTGCGTTTGAAAGAAATTTGTTACTGAGGGAAGATGGGGGTGTATTTCGAAGTTATGTCAGAAACTATGAGGTTATATGATGACTGTTGCAGCAGTAACTCAGAATACTCCCTGTTTTTTCTGGTCTTCTCTTCACTGATTTTTCATATCACCTCTGGAGCTAATTCTATGAAGGTAATGAAACAGAGGAGGATCTGCTTACATTCCTAAATGTCTTCTGTTGTTGAACTTGAGCTGAATCAAAATCAGTAATAAGTATTATTAATAACCTTGTAAATATGGGCAAATTTAAAGCACCCACACCACTGATGCCGAAGAATACCTTGTGTATGTCTCCTGACTTAAGGGAATGCGTACAGTTCTCCAGATATCATGGACATCTGTCATATATTTTTGGCTCATTTTAATATTGCAGAGTCAAATCCTGATATATTTATATTGTTAGTCTGATTCATTATCAAGACATCAGGAAATACTGAGTAATTATATGACTGCATACAGACTGTATCAGTTTCTATCTCTGAATTCCAGATCCTGTTGTTGCCTTGAAAACTATCCAATATATACTCTGTCTTCATAAACGAATGTGAAAACAAAATAACATTATAATATAAATAAAAAAAGAACTCTGTTACTTTGTTTTTGATAGTTTTATTTTTCAAATCTTTGTAAGCGAAGAATCTATGTAAGTATTTTTCTGGGGAATTATTTTTAAAAAAGACTTGATCATTTCCATTGACAGCATCAGCAAAAGAACATAAGAGAAAAAAAAATGTTGTAATGAAAATAATTGAGCAATGGATGTCCTTTCTGTGTCAGTTTTAAATGGCCCATTAATTTTGGCACATCTGTGTAAGAGTTGCTATTATCAATTTTATAAAGTTAATCAAGCATTAATCCTACATCCCTAGCACATTATTTCTAGTCACAATTCATTTTATGACCAATAAGTTGATTTAAAGGATCCAAAATGGTGCTTCTTGGGTTTAATGAGGAAAAAAAAATACTTTAGAGCTGAGTGAAAGATGATAGTTCTGTCAGTATATTTTATTAAAATTAACTCTGAGCAGTTAATGGTTAGAAATTTCTCTAAGAAAATAGAAATATTTCACCTTCTCTTTTTATCTTATTCTTTTTGGACAGAAAATAACATTCCCCAAGATAACATCAAAAGATTCATAGGAATTATGCTGAAGACATTTCAGCAATAATTTAATAATAGCTGCACTACCTGCTGACTGAATGGGTTATTTGCTACAGGACATGTAAATGATGGGCATACTGTTTATTTCACTGAAGACATTAGTAGAGAAGTATTTCCTACAATGACTAGATAAAGTACAGCTAGTAAATCAGCTAAATTCAGTAATTCAATTTTTAAAATTCCTTTCAAAAATGTACTCTCTCCAGTTAAAATAAAGTCTTTGAGAACTGTCAGGATCAAGCGAGGAAATCATATCACCACTCTTTCCAAATGTCCATTTTCTAAAAGCCAATTTGGCTTTTCTGAGTGGTTGTTTAGAAGGTTTTAAACAAATATGAGGATCACAACTTTTCCTCTCTGTGCTCCCTGAATACTAAAAGGATGTCTCCTCAAAAACCTTTTAGGGCTGTGCCTGTCTTCAGCTGCCAAAGAGCAGTACAAGCTGGGCTGCTCCATGAGGTGAATAATCTTGGGAGGTAAATAACTTCATACTTCTATTGGAATGCTCATTAAAGGCCATCCACATCATTATAGAGCAACTGTACTAACTAACTTGGTTGTGATCTTACTAAACCTTATATTAAGGCACAGCAGAGACCATGCTATACTTAGATATGATGACAGCTTATTCCTAGCAAAGACCAGCTTTTGCTCCCTGCAAAACTGGACTAATCAGATTTTCAATCAGCCTAAATACTCTCTGAAATTTGCGAAGACTTTTGCAAGTTTTTCAATAGATTCACTTTTTTTTTTTTCTTTTGAGACTTAAGGTCAGGTGTCATTGAATAGAGTTTTATGTGACAGGTTCACAGATGATGGCTTTTGACTTAGGGCAGTGTTCTGTAGACTGCAGAGTTTTATAAAATCTTTTGGCTCAGCTACTTGTCCTTTATCAGTGATTTCCACAGCAATATCAAGAAACATGTTCTTAGGTTTTAGAAAGGTGAGGAATCCGAAATGAAGCTGAATTCAGGCAATGTCTCTTCTGCTGTGTTATCAAGACTGTTATCAGGAAATGTAGAAAATATCAATTAAAATGTAAAAATAAATTATCATTGAGAATTAAAAAATAAAAGACTGAATGAGGTCCTATTTCCAAGAAGTGGCAACATTGCCATTTAACTGATCAAATCAAAATTTCTCTTAATAGTGCAGTGTTTATATCAAGAACCAAAATGCAAAATTGTTGCACTCAGTTCCATTATCCACCAGCAGTGAAAGAAAAAAGTTAAATTTTACATGAAAACATGCACTTGTTATATAAAGTTGTATATATTTATTTTTGCAATCTTTCTGTTGTACTTAGAATATTCTGCTAAATATTTATTGCATTTGAATTTGATGGAGTTTGCTCAGTCAGCATCCTCCCAAAGGTTAATTACACAACGGCTTGCAAATAACATGAGCACAAGTGATTTTTACAGTGCATGAAGATTCACTCCTCATTTTATATAAATGATGTTTTTGGTGTTGGTGAACTGAAATATACTGTTGAAAGCTCCTTAACTCTTTCATTAAAATTGATATTTGAATATATTTTTGATATATATGCATAAATAAATATTCTACCATATGATTTTTTGTCATTCATATCAACGAACAACGATTTTGTTAATTGATAGTGTTTGAACAAACATTAGATTTGTTGTGCTTAGTTTTTCTCTGGTCAGAATATGTTCCATTACTTAAATTGTTTGTTCACTTAAACTTACCCTGTCCCTAAGAGAGAAATTAATCTTGCAGGCATGAGGAGTGACCAAAGTGACCCTGGAGAGCAGGAAAATTGACACTAACCAGTTGAGACTAGCAGTAATCTCATGCTGCGCAGAAGGTCTAAGAGAGCAGTCTACAAGGTTAATGTGTTAGTACTTCAAAACAGTGTCCTAGGGAAAAAAATGCAGATAATTAACTCACCCAGAGCTACAGGCTATTTTGTGTTTCTAGTGTCATTATGATGACAGAGATAGACTAAACAGACTTTCTCTTTCGAGAATCTGTGCTGTGATGAATTATAAGAACTCGAATCAAAGCAGTGCTTGTCTGTGAATGTAATGCACCAAAACAGCAGCAGAGCAGAGGAATGTTCAGATACCTTTCCCTGATGAAGAGTCTGTGTCTCCTGATATCAGCAGAAGTGGTAGCTTTCCCTGTGTGCTGCTTTACCTGCATCAGCGGGGCAGCAAAGAACAGATTTATCATTTGTGTTATTATCAGTGCTAATAATGACATCCACAGAGCTTTTGCTATTGTGGTTGCACGCCAGAGTGAGTCTGTTGTTTTAAAATGAAAGTAAGAATTGATAGAAAAGAATAAAAATTGTAGCTTGAAAAGGAAGATTACACTTTGCTTTAACAAGAATCTGGAACAAAGGGAAATAGAATAGTAGAATATTTTGATTCTACTAATTGGGCCACTATAATTAGAGACTCTCATCAAATGCTATTTCTTAGATATTTTCCTTTTTTTTTTTCCTGCAGCTGTTAAGTATGGAGTCTTAAAAAAAATGGATCATGTCACTCTTTTTAGTGTTTTTGTATGTGATACTGCTGAAGGAGATTCTGAGTGGTTCTGAAATTAAATTCTAGCTTCAGGTCCATCTACTGAAAATACATTTACTTTTGAATTTGCAATAGAGGAAAACTCTGGCCTGGATAAAAAATTAGGCTAACTTTAGACCCATGAAGGCAGAGGTGATGCAGATGAGAAGACCAAAGCACATATATACTAGTAGGAGCCTGAATGGACTGATAGGACTAAATATTAAGAGGTACAGTGTAATTTTTTGTCATAATTCCAATAGTACTTAAAAGTAATTTTCTTTTACTGGCCCATTGTCCACATTTCGCCATAATTTACTTCTGTGGCTTGTGGAAGAATGCATCAGGCTTTCTGCAGACTGCTTGTTTACAGAATGATTTTGAAGGTCAAATCTTGAAAAGAGATTAGCAAGGTATGTTTATTGACAGCACTGAGGGAGGCTTTTACCAGATTATCTGCAAGTTCTTGTGCGATATTTATTTTGTGTATCTCTTTATAATGTCTTTGTTACTATATCATGGAAACTACACCAGTTCTGGAAGGTGGAGAGCCAAGCTGTTTGCCACCCTTTCCCGTGAGAGCTTCAAGCAAGAGTAGCTTCAGCTAACAACTGGATGAAATCTTCCGTAATTGTAGCAAATGCCATTCCTATCTTGTTCGTCTGGTGAAAAAGTTGAGAGTGATTCTAGTTTTTCAGGGTGTAAAAGCTCTGCCTCTTTCTTACTTTTCTTCATGTGTAAAGAAAGGCCCATCCTAGGTCAGCAAAAGCTATTTTTTGCCTGCAATTGCTTAGCAGAGCTCTTCAAAGCTATTTATTTATTTATTTATTTATTTATTTATTTACAAATGTAACAAGTATTTGAATAACAACTAAGGAAAAAAATAGCAACTTATGAGGAAAGACGAAGTGAGCCGGGCCTGTTTACCCTAGACTGAGAGAGGATCTGATCAACATGTATGAATACCTGAAGGGAGACTATAAAGAGGATGGGGCCAAACTTCTTGATAGTGGCCAGTGACAGGAGAAGGGGTAATGGATGCAAGCTGAAACACAGACCGTTCCATCTCCATGTGAGGAAGAACTTCTTTCCTGTGAGGGTGGCAGAGCCCTGGAACAGGCTGCCCAGAGAGGTTGTGGAGTTCTTCTCTGAAGAACTTCCAAACCCGCCTGGCTGTAACCCTGCGCCATGTGCTCTAGGTGTCCCTGCTTGAGCAGGAGGGTTGGACTGGATAATCCCTAGAGGTCCCTTCCAACCTTAACCATTCTGTGATTCTGTGATTCTGTGATTCTATGAGCTGGCTGCTCTTCTTGATTACATGGGTTAACTGCAAGAAATCTTCAGTACTCCGACAGACCAGGTTAGTCATTTTATAACGGGAATTATGTAAACTATGTGCAGTCTCATGCTCACATACATTTTCCATATTTACTGGCAAACTGGTACTTTGAATATGAACTAACCCTTACTTGCTGATAGTTCTTCTTGCATGTAACTAAATTTCTCGTGAGCATTTAAAAATTCAAGAATTATTTTCAGAAAGCTCTTGTATAAATAATAACTCCCAAATGTAGGCCAGATTATTCCATTCTTCCATATGCAAAACTGCTCTGTAGATGTGCGAAAGATGTGTTATGAGATAATCTGCTTTATAAGATAATTCTCGCCAAGAATACATAGTGAAAGCATTTTGACCACAGACTCAGAAAATCTAATAAAGTGTATATTGCCTCTGAGACAAGAAAAACATAAAAAAGTGCAAAAGATTGTTTTGTATGAATTATTTATCCGGTGCCTGGGTAATTTACCCAGTGTCTATACATCACATCCATTTAAATTTCTATCATTCTTTGTATTGTTACATCAATAAATGTATGATACATTTACAATAAAAAATGTATAAAATTGTTACTGGCAAAATCTCCCACTGATTGTTATGAAATGGCATCACTTAGATTTCAGTGAGATTTCTTCACTCAGTGTCTAGACAAATAATATGCATTTATCAGTGTAGAAACTAAGATTTCAAAAATATTCTGTTAATGTAACAGGCCTGTTCATGAAGTCACTATCCCTCTTTGAACAGTCTTTCTCAAAGTCAAGGAACTGAGATATTAAAATCATAACAGAAGATAACTAGATATCTTTATCATGTAAACAAGCTGTGATATATATTATTTAATTTTATGAAGAACATTATTTGTTTTATGGTTTGCTATTTTGCTATTTCTAATGCACAAAATAGGGAAGGAAGAAAGCTTTTCTTTGTCATTCTCCATGGAGTTTTTTAATTTTTATTTTTTATACATATATATATGTATATATTGGCTTCTTCAGGACATTAGCCTGCACATCTGGATGATGCTAGTGATGAAGAGAGCCGTGGGCTAAAAACTACAGATTTCCAATTATTTGTGAGGGCAGTGAAGATAAAAAGCCTGAAGAGACCACAGATTGATAGCGTGGAGCAGGCTGATAGTTTATAGCTTTTTCTTTATGTGTTGCCTTATTTGCTGGGCTGTAATTATAAACTGATTACAGCCAGGAAAAAAAAAAAAAAGTCTCTGTTGTTCTCCATCCTGAATAGTAATTACTGTGATATTGTGTTCCTCTCCCATCTCTTTCTGTTGCTCTTTCTGAACATTACCGGACCTATTTTAGACTTTAGTATAGTTATTGTGAAGCAGAAATCAGAAAATAAATAAAACAGGGTTGACATGTTTGTGATGATGGTCATCTTTGAATTATATATCAGCTACTAAGTAATGTAGTGTAACGAAGTGTACATTCCCTTTAGATTGGAGAATGTTAAAAGAAGAGACTGGCTGTGATTTCTCCAAGCTACATGATCCACATTTTTTGCTAAGTTTGTATTTCTATCCATACAGGTGCTCTCTCTGACTGGTTTGATTAAAACAGAGAATGTCTTTTCTGAATAATTTTGAGAGAAATTAGTCTACTGTAAAGATGTTAATGCAATTTGTTTTAAAAAATAAAATTTCTATCCTGACCCCTTTGGTATTCCTGTATTGCAATAGATTTTGGAGCAAAATTAGGGGGGGCTGTAAATCACCCATCTTAATTGATTGCCATTGAAACTGAACTGATTTAGGCCAGCTGTGTTGTGAACTGCAAAATGCTCAGTCATGAAATGCTCACTTGCAAATCATTAGACCATCTTAAAAATCATCTACCAAAGCATATTTTAGGCTTTTCCTTCTGTTTTTAAAACTTTTGTGCACACAGCGGTCACACAAGTGTTCCAGGTCTCTAAGCATCTTGATGGACTTCCACTGAATTTGCTCCAGTCTATTGATGTCTTTCTTGCATTGGGGGCTCAAGGCATATTGACATATCATATGTGGTGAAGAAGTTAGCTGATTTTGAGGCTTTTTTCGTCAGTCTGTAAGCTAAAGGTTATGATACAAACCATAACTTGATTTGGCTCAGAAAGGAATAACTGCGAGAGTTATTAGCACAGCTCCTCACAAACCTACTTGGTCTGCCCAAGCTGCTTGATCCTGCGTAGCTGCCTGTCTTTGCTTCTGCACTGTGCACCTATCTCTTCCCATCTCCTCTACTCATCTCCTGGATCTATTTCCTGAAGCTGTATTAGCTGTTGTGCCTGAGAACACAGTGTCTACCTTTCACAGCAGGTCTGGAGACCAAAGTCAGCAAGCTCCTGATGTGACAGACAGAAATAAAGAAATTTGTGGAAAAGTTATGGCAGCTGGCCGGTAGAAGAAGATAAACTCAGCAATATCTGATTCCTGGAGACAAATAGAAGGAGTATTCCTGGTGTGGAAGTTCAGGGAGTAAAACCAAAGTGTTGATGGCAAGAATAGGAGAAAGGAAACATAAGCTTGGAAAATGATGTCAAACTGCACTTGGTAAATTAGAACGTGAACTACACAGGATTATCGTGTTCTACAGAGGAGTTCTGATTTTTCCAAAAGATAACCTATAATAGCAAAAGATGTTGCAAGTGGTTTTCAGGGAGAATTCCAATTTTGTTCAAGAAATCAGGTAAAAAATACTTTTGGCTTCCAGTTATGGAAATGGGCTTATGATATTATAATGGCTATCATAGGTGGTCTTTTAAATGTAAGAAAGCCATTTTTTTTACATTTGATTTTTGAAATATCAGAATAACCAAGTAGACACTCACTATCTCAAGATTACAGCAGTATATAAACGCTATTACAGATTTACTTTTCTTGGGTTGATATTACCAGTAGAAATCATTGATGAAAATAAAACTTCATACTCAGAATACTGTTATAAGGGTAGACAGTGAACTGAAGATCTGAAACCTCAGTATGCTCATAATAATTCACACTAGAAGGACTGCTGATATTAGTATGTAAAATATGACAGTGTGAGTATATCCCATCAGGAGAAAATTGATTCTTTAACAATATTTTGCATATTTATTACCTTATTGTTATGAGTGTACTAGCACCTGGAGGTGATAGCTGAATCCTGAGAAGTGTTTTATTCACTAAATATTTCAAGGAAAAGGGGAATATAATATGGCCTTATTTTGAAATTCAAAGGTGTTTATGCAGTTAACAATGTTTTGATTACTTTTTAATGTTATATACCTAAATCACACCGTAGGAACATTTATATTTTTCTGGGCATTGTTTGCTGCTTAATCACGAGCGTCATGTTCAACACTATCTAATTTAGCATGTCTCCAGTAAGACATTCTCAATTTTGCTGCAAATGCTCTGAGTGCATGTCTTCTACTTCCCCCTGCCTCCCAGATATCATCTCCAAATGTGTTTCTTGTGCTCTTTGTGGGTAATTGGCCTGATTCATACACACATATAGAGGAACAAGAGGAGCAAATTGATTCTTTGTATCTCAAGGGGACAGCTCTGTCAAGAAGGGAATCTTTTTTTTCAGAAGTGTGATTGTCAGGGGTTTCCCATGGGAAGGACAGGGTATTTACCACTGTAGGAACTATGCTAGTGGAGCCTGTGCAGAAAACCTGCTAAAGGAGTAAAACCCCTAATGTCCCTAATTTAGTGATGAAGCCAATCAATCAATCAGCTCTAATTGCTTTGTGATTAAAGAACTAGCTATCTTGTGGGTTGTGGGAAGAATAGTGTTTGTGGGCAAACTCTCTTCATGCTCTACATTGAGATCCCCTTCCAGAAGCCAATTGTCCGTGTCCTGTTCATGGCATCAAACCGTCCATTAACTAGATGCTTAATTCTAATTTATGGTGCTTTTATTTTTATCGGGAGTTGAAGAAACAGCTTTAATTAAAACAGGAGGAAAATTACAGATTTTCATTTTTCAGATTTTTTTCCTTTTGAAAATATTTTGGTGGTTGTCTACAAGCTTGTTCAGTGATATTTCACCATTTCTAGAAAAACACACAGATGCATATTTACAGTAATCCATGATAAAATTATAGTCCATAGCTCTTCAGAGCTTTTGACCCCAACCTTTCCATTCCGAACATCAAAAATTGACTTTCTTCTCATATAAAACTGAAATATTGAAAGAAAAAAAATTTAGCTTTCTATGACATTGAAAATTTTTCCCTACTGGTTAGAGTAGTGAAATAGACCTTTTCTCCACATCATGTCCTCGTTTTTGAGATGTGATGAGATCATTAAAATGGGAAAAGGGAAAGAAAGTGGATGGGGGTAAGCGGAAAAGTTAAAGCAACATTTGCTTAAGCTTTATTTCCATCAATATTGTAAAAAGTTACTGTCAGATCTTCCTGAAAGTTTCTTCCTGAAAAAAGCAGTTTATTTCCACATCTAAACTCTGTCATGACTACTCCTGTCTTGTCCAGTCCCACAGATTTTTTATTGAAAAGTTGCTACTGAGAATAAGGACACAGTAGTAACTCAAAATGGAATTCTATTGTTATTTATATTTGCATTTGTTATATTTTTATTGGTTTTCATTGTGAATTGTCTTGAACTGTTTTTTTCATAATTGTCTCCCTAATAGTAACATATAGCCTTGAGAACAAATGCAAATGTGATCTATTTTCTCATTACTCAAGACAGTCCTTGCAACCACTCCAGCATAATAAAACTATAACTCTATCAAAATTGAAACATAATTGTTTGTTCTGTTGGATATGAATCTCTATCCCTGTAGCAGAAAATTAAACAGTAGACAGTGTGTGGCAGTGTTTTGTACAAGCAGTAGGCTTCATCAGCAGACAGCAAAAGGCTTCAAACAGACTTACAACAAAGTGTGGGTGAAGTATTAGCACTGCGAGGACCTAATAAATGAAGGAATGTAAGACTAACTAAGCAAGAAGGGTGAGATGAGTGGGCTGGTATTTGTGGGAATCTCAGGTCTTGTGTTAAGAGACACTGACACTGTAGGGACTGGACAGAGAGGCTTAAACAATAGAGAAAAAACTGTTTTCAAATGGGACTGTGGGACACAACAGTGGCTTTACCCAATTCTTGAAAAAAGGAATAAGTAATTCATTGAACTGCTGTTAAAATTCAAAATCAACAAATCCATATTTTGGTTGGGATTCATTTTGCCTAATGTTGGTTCTCTAAGAGATCAGTATTTAGTCCAAGCTAGTCACAGTAAAGAGTATGTTCTGGATGGAACTTTATTCCCACTTCCATTAAACACTTCTTTTCAGACAGGATTAGTTATTAAATATTTGTTAGTTATTGAACATTTATTGCATCCTCTGATGGGATGTTACTACACCATAGATTGAAGTCTTCAAGCACTGTCCTTTGGGCAGCAGTCATTACCATCATCAGTTCTGATGCTGCAATATTCTTCGTGATGCGTCTCTGTAATTTAACTCTTGTGACTCTGAAGAGACTCATATCAAGTAGTAGCCATAAATACTTAAAAGGTCAATTTGCTTGGATGTTGCTATATTTATATTTCCAGGAAATGCTTTCTAGTTACAGGATAGCTTTTCTTAAGCAAGGTCTTAATCAAAAGTTTGTAACTAGAGATGATACTTCTGAGGACAAAAAATTCTGTCTGAAGCTTAAACTTAAAAGTTCTTCTGCTGATGCCGACTCCACGAGACGGAATGAATGACACTTCAATGTGAAGCAGGTTCAATTCGCTTTACTATTGTCTACTATGTAGCTTTATACAATTCTATCACCCGTAAGCGCACACACGCGCTAAGCAACAGCATTCCCATTGGTTAGGCTATAATGTCCATGCATTGTTAGCTTTCAGCTGACTGGCATTCTTTCCCGATGCTCTGTTGCTGGGCCTCCCGGATGCTTATCTGGTTATGGCTGGCCTAATTCATTAAAAAGTTGCTAACAGGCGTTATCTTCTCCGGGTGGCCTTGGTTCCCATCGCTTCAGTTCCTCGGTTCTCACCGCCTCAGCTCCTCGGTTCCCATCGCTTCAGCTCCTTGGTTCTCATCGCCTCAGCTCCTTGTATTCTTGCAAAAGCACTAAGGCCCCAACATTCCTCCAGTGAATGAACAGAGGAAGGCAGTTTTATATATACTGTTGCTATGCACTGAAGGTCCTCTGAGATTAAATGCTTACAGACAATGAATAAATTCACCTTTTTGTACTTAATTCCTTCAAGCTGAAAGCTATTGCTGTGGACTTGGTAGTTATGTATTGAACTCCATGTTAGAAATGCTCACAGCCTGTGCGGTTTCTAGACAGCTACAGTTATTTCCACCTATGTGTGCCTAGGCTATTACAGTAAAAATTATTCTTGGATTTAGATATTCCTGTGTGCAATCTGTGCCAGAAATTGCAGGTTCTGTCCATATATCCACCTCAAGATCTGAAAAGATGCCTTTTTTTTTTAATTGAATAAATTCAGCTAAATATTTAGCTGAACATTTCTGTAAATGTTAACACTCAACCTTACACTGTTCTGACAGTTAAAGAAATTTGGGATTTCTCCAAAAATGTGTATGCTTCCTTAGCAGCCAGACTGTATATATGATAAAAGAGTGCATTGGGCTACCAAGAGCAAGAGTGCACTAGGCTACTGAGCAGCAACAGAACTGTGTGTCTTTGGCTCTCAGTTATCACATGAACAGGATGCACAGCTCTGGTGAATTTCCATAGAATTTTAATGTAGTAGGATGGAGCTAACAAATGCCTGCATGTTATTCCATTCTTTTTTTTTGCTGCTATTATTTGTGGAAACATTTATGCATACAGAAATTCTAGGAAGAATAAAAATGTTGAATGCACTGTAATCAGTGTGTATCTCTGATTTTGAGAGTTAGTGTTTGAAAAATATTTACAAAATCTCTTTGACCAATTAGTCCTTAGATGTCTGTGTCTTGTTGATTTCCTTTAGTTCAGAAAGGTCAAAGAAGACTTTTGGCATGTCTTAATTATAACAAAGAGCCATCTTTTGCGATATAATTCATTGTGTTTTTTTTTTTTTTTTTTCTATACCACTGTGGTCATAAAACAGTCAAATAAAAACATTTCTCTTTCACAAATTAAACTTGTACTTTTGGAGAATAAGATTCCCTGTTTAAAAAAAATGGTAATTTTGTAGAATTTAGGAATGATAATTAAATCATGTTTTTACCTTTTGTAACTAAATTTTGATGGTAACTGTTGAGTCGTGGATAAAACGAAGAGCAGCAATCTTAAGTCTATAATCTTGAAACTTGTTTTTATAAATTGTACTTTTAAATTATGTTTTCTCTTTAGTATTCACATAAATAATTCAGAACATATATGAACTACAGGGTTAATAAAATTGAATACCACAGCAACACAGATTCAAATCTATTGCATTGCTTTGATACATACAAAACCTTAGTAAATGCTGTATTGTACAAAATTTTCAAGAATGTAAGATTTGAGCAAAACTGAGATATGAATTTCTGACTCAGGAGTATTTCTGGAAAAAAAAAAGGATAAAGCAAGACAGGACTTGCGTGCTAGTTAAATGAATATGTAAATATTTAGCAAATCTGCAAAATGCATGGAATGAATGGTAAATAAAGCTTTGCTATATCTGAAAGCACTTTACTCTCTGGCATAAAACCTTCATAAAAGCAAAGGAGTCCTACTATGATATCAGATTTATGAATTGCTGCAAATCTTTTCTCAGCACTCCAATCCTCTTACTTTCATTTAAACTTTTGCAATGTCTTCTTTTTTCCTGTATGTATTTCTAGAATGGCAATACGCTCTCAGATTGTCAGGCATATTACTGGAAAAAAAAGTGAACAGTTATAGATGAATGGATCTCTCTTAAAGCATCTTTTCTGGAGGGAGGCAAAAATCTTCTGACAGCACCATTAGTAATGCTCTACCTGCTGTTTTACAGCTGAGATGTGTTGATAACAAGGACATACCACTTTTTAGAATGTTATACATAACTGCAGTTTTTTTCCATAATATCCCTATAATAATAATATTTCCCCACACAGGCAGCTCCTCTGATGCTGACTATTAAGGCCTGAAAGAAATATTACTTATCCCACTGTAATTCTGAGACACATCTTTTACATATGTGGTGAAGTATTAAGCGTGGTTTGCAGAAACCATACACAGCAATGATTCCTTGTTTTTTGAACGCTGTCATTACTGCCAAGCCCAGCATATACATCGCAGCAAATCTTGGATTTGCAGGACACTATTTGACACAATATTGCCTGTTAGATATAGTGGAGTTAGTTAGTCCTTAAACACTTGAGAGTGCTGAGCATGTGTTCTCCAGCCTTTTATAAGCTATTTCAAGGAGCTACAGTTAAGCAATTTGAAGGCCTTAACTAGAGAAAAAGAAAAAGGGGGATGGGTTTCTCATTCTGATTACAAAATTCAAGCTGTTGTAAGGGCCTCTTAGAAAGCCCAGAGATGAGGAAAAAAAGAACCTTATATTAATGCAACTTTAGTTTGTTTTTCTAATGGAAAACACACTAGTAAATGTCACATATACTATTTCTAACAAAAAACCAGTGTGACTAGAATTATAGTTCAACTCAACTTCAATGTATACTATTGTGTATTCATTAAAAGGTTTTGCTGAAACTAATTTCCAATTTACTATGAAGGTCAGGAAAAATGTTATGGTACTTCCAATGAGAAATATGTTTTGGCAAGAAAAGCATTTTGAAAGTGCTATACTTTGGCATTTGAAAAACACACAAATGAAAAAAAATAGTTTATCATTTAAGGTGACATTGAAATAAAAATCCTGGAAATGCTGTCACTCACTTGAAGTGTTCTATGTTCTTTTTTCCTGTTTTCTGTTTGCAAAGTGTCTTAAAAACATGAGGTTTCATCCCAGTTGTGTCTAAGAAGCATTTTAAAATCTGTACCATCTTCTAGTGTTTGAAAAACTCTTTCTAACTCAGACCCTAACTAATTGGTCTTACTGTATGTATTTTGTGAGCTGGCATAAACAGGCACAACTGCCCAAAAGTTACACCAGGTGTGAGCTCATTAAACTGCAGAACCACATCTGCTGTGTTTTGGAGGAGAATACACAGTCAAATGGCTTCATTTCACTATCATTGCTTCCACATTCTCAATTTTCTTTTTGAAATGGCTAGGAAAATTGATATAATCCTTAACTTCCTCTCTGAGTTGCTTCCTAAACTGGTATCATACTATTATAGAGAAGCTGTAGCTTTTGTGAGGCTCTTTGTGAACTCATCGTTTGCAAAACAAGGTTCGTTTTTACAGAGTGGCTATTTGAAAAGAGCACTTGACTCCCCCACCATGAAAATATATCAACCCTTTAAGTTTGAGTAACTGAGTATGGTGATCTCTATAATATTATTTGTTCAGAGAGAATAAACTCTTAGGAGCCTCTCTATAAGGTGTCAGGAAGACAGCTGAATAATCAGGGAAGGCTTCAATTGGAGCAGCATGTGCTCCTGGTGCTCCTGCTGAGCCTGCTAAAATGACTTAGAATTTCTAAAAATTAGAGATGACAACTTTCTGAGGAAGAAAATATTGCTGCAAAGATGGGATGCACTAGCAAATTCTATCAAATAGAGGTGATCATCCCTGATCTAAAGATTAATGGTAACCTATTTACAAATGATTATGATTTAATTATCATTGCATGAACAAAAATAAATATTTCAAAACAGTAATGTTTATCTTTGGTTTTGTTTGCTTCCAAGTGACGTTAGACTAAAACCTTTTGTGAGTGTCATTTTGTGAGCCAAGTAACTGTGATAATTTAGATGTGAGGAAAATTATATGAATAGCGGCTGGGAACAGAAAAAAAAAATATCCTAGATATCTAAAACCCCCAAATGGCCAATACTGAAGTTTGAAAAAAATCTCCAATGAGTTATACAGTTGCACTATCTAGTCTAAAGCAATAATCATATATAAAGAAATATAACAAATATAGGTAAATAGAAGCTAATATAGAATACACATTGTTCATCAATAACAATTATTTTACCTATTATTGTTTTCATAAATCCTTTTTTTTGTCATTTGTCAGCCCCCGTGCACACATTACTTGTCCTCTCACTGTTAACCCTGGAGAATTTTCTTCCCTGAAGTAGGGCACAGGCCATAAAAGAGCTGATTTGTGAGCAGATGTGAGAGGAGACAGGGGAAAAAGAAGAGTGGCTGAGATTGAGAAAAGGTGGGAGGAATACAGGTGTTATGTAAAGCATCTTTCTTCAAAAGTGACAAATGTAACTTTAGGAGGCTCCTGACCCTATTGCAGGATTTCTCTCTCTGCTAAGTCAGCTATTCATGTTGCTGTGCCCTAACTGAAGGGGAAGACATAAAAGGCTTCATTTTTTAAGCTATTTTTTCAAATGGAATAGTGGTTTTTGCCCATGAGGCAAAAAGTATGATATATAAATCAAAAAATAGCAAATATAGAAATAAATGCCAGAAAATCATATAAAGGGAAATCTACAGCCAGCAGTGTTTTTTCCATGAGTTTCTCAAGCAAAATGAATTATTAGTCCATTGCTAGATATATCAATAATAACACTGAAAAATTAGTATTATGTTAATAATATGGTAATGAAATAAATTTGAATGAAATAATGAGATGATGATGGGGAAAGTATTTTCAATTTAAGTAACTGAAAATGGTGACACTTTGCAACATTTAAAGATGAGAGTTTTTAAACTGAAAATCTGTATAATGTATACCTGAGTGTTTTCAGAGAGCTGGATAGAAGTTTTCTGAGTTGTTAATTTGATTTTTGGTAAGCTCTGAAGTATCAGGATACATAAACTGATGGAAGATTTAAACTATATTATGTTCCAGTTGGTCAGAGGCAAAACAGTGAATGACTGATAATAAAGAAGAAGATTAATAAAATATAATTTTTTCAAAATAAGAAACTACAATGAAATAAATCAATATGACTCAAATAAAATGAACAGAAAAATGAAATGATTGTTTGGTTTCAGAGTGTATTCATCTGCTCTAGTCTAGAAAATAGCTCCATTACGCCAAACTGGAACCACACTTTTGTCTCCCAAAGCACAAAATGTCCAGAGCAGAAACCCCGTATCCTCAGAATACTGTTCCAGTCTGGAGTTCTAACCATCTGTTGCAGACAAAGTGCTTGACTCTAACCTGTGGTCTTCAAGGAGCATGAATTAAGATTCCAGATTTCATATTAAGTAGAAACTTTTAATTAAAATGCAGTTTATTTTTGTGAAGATTTATTTGGAGTAGATTCCCTGAAATCTCTTAATTCCCAGTTCTTTGTCAGAGAATTGACGAAGTCACCTGCTCTTCTTCAGCTACAGGCTTGTACCCCACACACCTTCCTTATCGTTCTAATCTACATCTCACGCTATCACTTATGTCACTCTGTCTTAGGTGATCGCCACCATCCTGAGCAGCAGGTGTAATTATTCTTGCAGTACAGGGGTTACAATAGCAAAGAGGGAAAAGAAATGGATAGAAGGGATGAAGGCAAATTCCTGCAATGGTCCAGATGATTACTCTTGTTCTAGGAAGATCATCATCAGCAACTATCTCACAGGGACAAACTCCTGCAGCATAGTAGGAGCTCCGTCCCTGGTCTTACCCCTTATTCTACTAAGCTCCTGCACATAGCGCAAGGTATTTTCATAGGGTTTGCAATTTTCAGTGTTTCTTAATTTAGTATTTGTTATAGAAAGGGATTCCTCCTGTCTTCTCACCATCCCTTACCTTTAGACATACACATACATCTGTCTGGTGTGTGAGAGGAATTATATTTGGCTTGGCAATAAAAGAGGCATGTCTCCTTCAAATTTCTCTTGTCCTGACCATCCCAGTCAGAGGATGAGGAATCTCTGGGAGTACCTGCAGGTCATTAGATCCTGTGTGCCTATAGCAGCTCTGTAAATCCTGTTGTGTCCTTTTTTGGCAGTCATTAACGAGGCAGGAACAGTTAAGGTAGGGTTCCTAAGCTGTACCTGGGATTTACTGTTGGAAGCTAGTTCTCAAATGAAATAATTTAATAAAGTTGCAATCTAATTCATCTGCATCCTATTTATAATCCTTTATGTCTGCATTTTAACTAAGTGTGCTAGCTTCAGCATGTGCAAGGAGTTTTTCTGTTTAGCATGTGCCTCATGCTATTTACTACGATTTTGCCAATCATAGATAACAGGTCTTGAAAAGCATCGATCAAATCACTTGGAATCAGTCACAAAAATGAGTTATGTGATTTCCTCCTGAATGACCAGTATCTTTTTCAATAGTGGTGATGTTTATTACTAATCCCTGAGGAAAAATAAAAGTAAGTCATGATTTTTTGAGCAATATCTTTCCCACTGCTCAGAGAGGTTTAAAGCACAAAATACTACTGCTTATCAGATTACAAATTTGTTCAATTCTTAGAAGTTATATGTTAGTTTTATAATATGAGACAGTGGCAAAATGCAGAAGGCAAAGAGAAGAAAGACTTGTGAGTAGAGCTACTATTTGTTTTGGCATTTTTTCACTTCACTTTTGCTTGCATATTTTGCCTAAAGAAAGATGAGACCTAAACAATGGAATTTTTAAAACTTAAACAAAACAAAATAGATATATTAATCTGAGATAATCCTGTACTTAGCAATAAGAGTAAAACATAAAATGACAGAGTATTAAGGCATAGAATATTAAAGAAATGAGGCATACATTTTTGTTCCATTTATAAATAGTCTGAAACAACTTGTATGGAATATTTTCAAACAGGAAGATTTTGTATTCTAGGTGTTAAATCCTATGTTCATTGAGCCAGCTGACTCAGTATGACTGAGCTTGACCATAGACTGCAGTGGGGCAGACCTCACATCTATATTTTCAGAGCTTTCATTCTCCTTGTAAATTAAAATTCTGACTCTTTGAAATCAATGGCAGAATTCCTATAAAGTGTAAGAGACAAGGGATGTTATATTGGTAGTCTATTAAAAATATATTTTTCTTTCCTATTATCTTTTAACTTTCCCAGTTAGCACTATCACCTCTGAAAGTAAAAGTTGTCTCCAAAGGTTGAGGTTGGCAATCTCACCAGAATAAAAATTTCATAATGTTTTGTTTTCCTCTGTATTCCTTCGTCAGGGAAACTGTCCCTGTGGGGAGAAGGAGACATTACATGTTTCTCCATATAAATTATAATTCATCAATATATACAGGAAAAAGCTCTCAGAATAAGCACTGTTCTATATGGAAACAGACAGTGACATCACTTGACAAATGTTCAGCTTCTTTCCCTGACATGTTTAAATAATCCTTATCAAACAATAGATGTAGATAAAAATTGAGGTAGCCTCAATGTTAATCTAAATCAGAATGGCAGGGTCATTTAAAAATGTCATATAAAAATAATAATCAGCTGTTCAGTGAATATCAGTGAACTGGAAAAAAAAATTAGAAATACATATGTATGCATACTACTTTTTATTTTAATTAAATCTTGTATTCTCCTTTCCAACCCAGAACTCAACGTACTGTTTATATAGCTGGCACAGTGTACAATGATTAGAGGTAAAACCGGATGGCCTTATTTTTACTTGTTTGTTTAGTTGACAGGTAACTGAGTCCTAATTTTACTCACCAATCTGACTGTAATCATTTATATTCTGCTATTAATTTTCACACAGACACATATACACATGCACACAGATAGAAGATGACTGACTGTTTTTCTTCTTCTTCTTCCTTAGGCTTAGAAAGAATTGCAAGAGATTCAGCCTATGAGCAAGAAGGAAAAGTTCAATTTGTAATTGATGCTGTTTATTCCATGGCCTATGCACTACACAACATGCATAAAGATCTCTGTCCTGGATATATTGGTCTGTGCCCAAGGATGAGTACAATTGATGGTAAAGAGCTACTTAGTTATATTCGAGCAGTAAACTTTAATGGTAAGTTACATGTAGTCTTTTTTTCCCCCTTTTCTTCTTCTTTAAATGTTTCAGAAGTGTCAAGATGTTTTTTCTTCTATATATAGGACATTTTCAGGCACAGTGGAAAACACAGGATTAGAAGCAGTTCTCTTTTAATCAGAAGTGTGAGTTTTTCCACCTGCTTTGAAACCCCCAAGTGTATTTTTCATCTTAACATTAAGCTGCTCCCAAAAGAGGCAGATGTAAAAAATAAGAATCTGTCAATCAAAACATTACAGTGAAAAAATTGCTATTGTAGAAACAAGTTGAGGACTCATGCAGTCCTATTGACAGATTAGAGTCTTTTGACAGAGGTTGCTCATGTGTTCTTTGGAGAATGAATTGAAAAAACAGCCTTGTGAAAATTGCCTTCTTCTGAAATTACTGTTAACAATTTCCTCACAAAAGTGAATAGTGTGGAGTTTGCTTTCAGCTCTCATATTTAAATCTCAATTAAAACACTCACTTGCAGTTCCAGGTTCTTTTCCATTTCATTAATATTTGATTCAGTGATTTAGTCAGCTTTAACACAAGTGCAATATATATTTTTTTAAATTACACTGCACAATATTATGTGCAGCTGGGATCTGCCTGCTGGGGAAGTGTAGTTACTATTGTTAACAGTAGAGACCAATAAAAGAACAGACTTAATTTATGAACATTAAATTGAAAAGGCTAGAACATGCTTGATGGTGAAATAAAGTTGCTGAAAATTTTGCAATATTTCAGGAAAGTCATAATCATTGTAGATCACATTTGCCATTATTTTACAAAGAAATGAGTGTTCTATGCTATATTTTTTTGTTCTCTACTTGGCAGTAATTCATGTGCCAGACATGCCTCCTAACTATACGGAGAGAAGGACTGTCTATCACAATTCACTCCAGTGACCTCAGCTGCCAGCCTTTTTGAAAAAAAAGCACAAGGTCATTTTGAATTTAGCTTCCAAGTGGAAGCTTTTTTTGCTTTAGGTAATGTACCAGGCCATTTGGTTGATATAAATGTTGGCTGTAGTTTGCAGTTTTTTTTCTCTTCTAAACCTTTTTTCTTCCTATGAAATTTTCATGAAAAGGGAATCCCTGTCTCCAGGAATATAAAGACAGAGCGAGTTTAAATTATTCTTTAGTCATTTTAAAGAAAACCTGGAGCAAAATATGTATCTGGCAAACGAGAAATGTAGTTATCATGACAAAGGTAGGCAGCATATTGGAAGGTTTCCAGTGATAATTATCTAAATTTCCAGTAGATATTCTTATCAGTCTGTGTTGTTAAAACATAAAGAAAGTAATCTATTTTAATTTGGTTGACATCAAAGTTCAGCATAAAAAGACAAGCTGTAAATTTTATGTGAAACCCCTCTCTCCCTACAGATTGCTGTATTTCATCAATACCTGTCGCAAATTCTCTGGTTGACTATAACTATTGCAACAAATGAGGGCAGATGAAAGAAGGAGAAAGCAATCTGAGCACTAATGAAAATGTATCTATTTTTAAACTAGTGATTTATTAAAAAAGAGTTAAAAAAAACACATTTCTGTGAAGTCAACTTTCTGTCTTCAGGGGTACATTAAGCCTTCGCTGTAATGGTCTAGTCAACATTATATACTAGTGTACTGAACCTTTCTTTGTGTCACATACTTGAGTTTCTTCTTTTGGGGAATTGTGCAGTGGGAGACATCACCTGAGGGCAATAATTAACGATGTACTTTTCTCACTGATCTCAAATTTCTGTTCCTCAGGACAGCGCTGTAGTTGTGTCTATCTTGGTTTCCAGAGGTGGGAGAGAGACCTCACGTGCTGCGAGCTGACAGTGACACTATGTGTTATCTTTCACACAAGCCATGAGATCCATCTTTAATAGTATAATTAAAGTGATCTGATTGATACATGAAAGAAAACCCCTGCTGTACAACCATTCAGGGTAGGATTTTTCTATGTCACAGAATGACATAATAGTTGAGATTAGATGGCACCTCTTAACAGTCTCCTGTAACCCCCTGCTCAGAGCAAGGCAAACTTTAGCAGGTTTCTCAGGACTAGGTACAGCTGGGTTTTGAATATCTCCAAGGATGGAAATTCATCCAACAGTCTGTCTGAGCAACCTCTTCCAATGTATGACCATTTTTACGCTAAAAAAAGAAGTTCTCTACTGTGTTTAAATGGATTTTTCTGCATTTCAATTTGTGTCCATTGCATCATGTCCTTTCCTTGGGCATCAGTGAAGAAAAGTCTGTCTCCATCTTCTTTACTTCTTTACTACCTCAGATATTTATGCACAGTGATAAGATCCCCCTGAGCCTTTTCCAGGCTGAAAAGTCCCAGTTCCTGTGTCAGACGCTTGACGTCCTTAATCATCTTTCCGACTCTTTGCTGGACTCACTCCAGTTTGTCTGTGTCCCTTTGCCAGACTGCTATTTAGGAGGACATTACTAGTGGCAAATGCAGTCTTGCCTTTCTTGTTCCAATACAGAGTTTGAAAGAAGGAAAAAAAGAATGAGACGTGTTGTATTTTTATGATTTAAATGATTTAAATCCATATAAGGTGGCATCTCTACTTGAGTTTTACTTACCTTTATAAAGTTGGCCAATATTCTTGATATAATAAAAAGATATATCAAAAGATGTGGAAAAAAATATTCCAAACTTTAGAAGTTATCAGGGCTGCTATGGCACTCTTCCTGCATCCAGAGACACACAGATGTTTTTCTTGATGTGACAGCTGGCAGAATTAAACCCCTGTTCCACAAGATGATAATAATTTCTTAGTCCTAATAAGTAACCGATATTTTATCAGATCCTTAAAGATATTCAGCCCACTTCTCACATTTCCTAATTCTACATATCTCTCTTAACCAACACAGTATTGGGTCAGTGCAACTACCATTATATGCCTCCACATTTGACTCAGGAGGTTTCACATCACAAAGTATGACCTGTGTTATGAAGGATACCTTTTCATTATATGGAGAGGATTTGTATGGAGAACAAAACACACATATTTCTGTTCATTGGAATATTTCTTTTTTACTGTGATTACAAGTAATCACTTTTGAATGTGCTTTTGTTTACTCTGTTTTCATTTGAAGAAGATTTGCTACCCTGGAGGATTCATCTCCCTAATATTTTGTGACACCCTCATGACTGAAGAGTGATCATAACCATCAACACGCTCTGTACTGATGTAATTGCTAAGACATTTGTTTCTGCTTAGATATATTTCTACCAGTTCTAAATTAAATGCAGAATATCTTGTGGTTCAGCATGATTTTGAAGGGGATAGCACTAGAAGTGCATACATATGTAATAAGAATGGATTTGTTTGTACATGAGATTTGCATTACCGCCTAGTATGATTTTCTGTTTTATTATTGCTTATGTTTTTCTTAGAATGGTTAGTGATTGTGTATAGAAAACAATTTATTTTCATTTACAATAAGCAGTTTAATCAATATTTTCAATTCCACAGGAGAAGGAACCTCTTGACATGTAGACTTCTGTGTGTGTTCTGGCAGAGGTACATAACAGTCCCATGTTCTGAACATGAAAATTAAGAGTTTGTAAACAACAGGAAAGTATAGGGATTGACATTTCCATGACAATGTCTGGAGATGCAGCATATTGAGTCTCCTGTGTTCTTCATGGGCACTGCTGGTAAACCATAACCTGCCTTTTCTGACTATTTGATGGAAGCATATTTAGAGCTTTCAGAAGCTTCCTGTTTATATTTCTCTAATATCACTCTGTTTTTCCTTGTAAAAAAGTAAATAATCTGTCAGTTTATTTTATTTTTTTAATAGAGGTGCCTCATTTGAATTTTTTTTCCTAAAAGTTATTATAATCAAACAAAATGACATATATATTTGAGAAATTCGTGTTTAAGGTTTGAAATTACTGAAAACAAATACTATTCTATTAATTAGATTTATAAATGATAACGAGCAAAATTGTGTAATTGCGTCGTCATATGGTTTCATCTTGCATCACATTTCTCCAATATCCTCTCTTGATATGACTTTGTTATTCTGCCTATAAAAGAATGAGAGGTTTTCTAAAGGTTTTTATCCTGGTTTGCTGAGGGTTTCGTGCAAAGTTCTCTGCTGAACTCAACATAAGTGCTAATCATTTTGTAGAAACAGAACTTGAACATACATTCATGTTGGCTGAAAACTTTTCAAAGATTCAACACTTGGGAAGGGATAAAACATGAAGAGAATAGCTCGATCAGAGTCCTTTTCTGGAATCCCACTACAAAAGTAAAGATGAGAATTTATATCTGAATACCAGAGATAAAGGTACTTTTCAGATTGTACATAAAATATTTAACATGGAAGCAAGTCCCTCTTTCTAGGTACAGATTTACAGCTAGTATGGCATATAGAATAGCTGATTGTTTTGCGCAAAGGCATGTATTCACATATATTTATATATGTATATAGACATTAACACGATGTAACAATTGCAGATATAAATATCTAGAAAATATCAAACACTTTGAGATAACATATATGCAAACACTACAAGTCTTTCACATAGTCTTTAAGGCATGAGCAGAATTTAACCTGTATTATCATACATGCAAACAGACATCTTATTTGCTTTGATGGGCAAGAACATGAAATCTTTGTCATGGGGAAGAACAGAGAAATTGCTATTCTGACATCCTTCAAAGAGTTCTGGGAGAAGAAAGAAGGGAGCAGGGAATAGGTGGAAACACCAACTCTGCTGGCAGTGTCTAAATAAATGTTATCTGGTGCTGCTAGATTTCACTGGAACGTTATTCCCCCTTATAACTGAAGAGGAAACTCAGGAAATATATTCTAACTCTTTTCTCTGCAGCCTTTTCTCTGGTCTTATCTGTGGCAAAGTAAAGCAAAGCAACAGCTTTACTTTTGTGATAGAGCTATAATAACACTTTTCCCAGGAAGGCTGTGGAGTTGCCATTCTTTGTCATGGACACTGTCCTGGGCAAACTGTTCCAGCTGACCCTGCTTGAGCATGAGGCTGGACTAGGTGAACTCCAGAAGTCACTTCCAGCCTCAGTGATTCTGTGATTTTATAGCCCTTACTTATTTATGAAACAAAGCAAAAGTCAATCACACACTTCTATTTGTTAAATGACTACATAATATCCTTGTCCTATTCTTCTGGCACTAATTTCATAGTTGGGGTGAACCAGAAAGCAACTCTATTATTCTAGGTGTTCAAAATAATAATTGAATAAATGTCTTTGAGAAAAAAATTATTTTTGTTGCATACACATAGACACATACGCATGCATGCAGCAAGTATCAGCCCTATTTAAAAGCCAATCATGCAAAATTTCCTTCTGAAAAGTAAGAAAGATATTATAGAATAAGGACAAAAGACCAGAAACTGGTAGACAAGCTCAAAATGGGCAGCCAGCAACCTATATGGAATTAATGTCTTTAATAATGTCTTGTTATTCATTGTATTATTTTTTTTTTCCCAAAAAGGAGCATCCAGGGCCAGCGTGGGGGTGGGGGACATAAAAGTAGCTGGGGGATAGAGGTGGATTTTCTTATGGGGAATTTTTAACCCTTTAGAAACTCATTTTGTAGAACTACAGTTTGACCTGACACTGTTATCGTTTGAAGTTGCTAAGACATTTTGAGTGAATCTCAAAACTCTCTTGACTTAATATTCACCTCAGACTCTGTTTTAAACACTTTATCAATGAAACCTGACACCTCTCTATTCTTCCACTGAGTACAAAATTTGCATGCTCAAATCATTATTTGTCATTAACATAGAAGCTTTAAACCAGTCCATTTTGAGATTGACATGTTTTGACATTTTTAAGGCACTAAGCACAATAGAACTAAATGTTACACTTAAAATGTATGGAAGATATGCTCCCAACTCTTTTTTTTTTTTTAATTTCACTCTCAAATCTATAGTTGCCAAGAGAGAGGGGAAAAAAAAACTTTTTCAAATAGTTTAAGTTGGCACCATCTGTATTTTTTTTAAGTTATGAATTCTTACTGGCAGTACATCATTTAGTAGTTTGTACTGTCAGAAACACTTCACATCTTACAATGCAAATAGTGCCCTAATATTCTGATAGGGTTAAAAAATAGCTTTGTACAATGAAATAACAGCAGATAAGTAGGGCAAATAGAGCAAAACAAGATAAAGATGAGCTATGAAGTACTGAACTCCGCCCACTTGCTACTGAGGTTTGCTGTGGTTGCTCCTTCCAACAAAGAGACAAACAAAAATGCAGCTATCATCAGTTGTAGAAGTGGTAGCCAAAGTGGAATTTCTACTACAGATTTCTTAAGATCTGTGACATTTCTTCTGCTATTTATCACATTAAATGATGATTTGATATTAACACAAGAATATTTGAAAAGGTGTCAAGAGCTTAAACTAACATAGACCTGAACACAGTAAAATCCCAGGATTTAAAATAATTCTTGTTTTTTTATCGTGTTTTTGGAGGTGTCTGATTTCACTTGTGAATGCATGGGCCTGTGTCAGACGGTCTGTGATAAAGAACACTGATGACCAGAATCCGGAAAACCAGCGTCTTTATGCTAAACTGAGAAAGCAGAAGTCATGTTTCTTAATGTCTTACTAGGGATGAGTAGGGGATAATTTTAAATTAATCTTTGGCATGTTAATTATTTTAATGGAATTAATCCAGCTGGCTGTACAAGTAACTAAAATTTCTCAGTGGTCAGAATCACTCTTTATGGATTTAAAAGTAATGTATAGTTATAATGTAGCAGGCAAAGTTCTGGAAGTTCTGTGACTGTCAGGTATTTCATGAGTCCATGTAATTTAAATCAGAGATTATTAAAAATAAGTGTGAAATTAACCTAAAGATAATTCTGAATTATAGTTTTTTTCTTGCTGAAGCAGTGATTAACTGAGGAATATATATACTCTACATGCAAAATTCATAATGTGATAGGTGATTGAATTCAGATCTCTATTTGCCAGAACAAAGTCTAGTTACTAATGTATTTTAATAATTTGTATGCAGTCATGTGATAAAAAGTGATAAAAAGGTGATAAAAAATACCCTTATTAAGGCAAAATCTGAACTGTAACTCCTAATATTCAGGCTATGCAGAAATATTACAGAATAGGTTGCTCACACAGTTAAGTGGAAAACTCAAGCTAAAGTTAGTAAAAGAGCAACGAATACTAACCGTTGCTGCTACAAATGAAAAGATAGCTAAGGACAAAGAAACTGCATCCATAGTGTGTATTTTTCTACCTCTTTTTAAATTAGTGTCAGAAATTACACAATTGTAGTTCTGCATTGTATTAGGCAGAAATACTTTTTATTATGAAGTGGAAGGCCTGCTACATGTTTTGTGATGAATCTAGCTGCTAGAAAACATAAACTTAAATGTTTAAATTGAAAAGCTCTTAAATACATCAAATCAAATAAGAATGGCCATGCAAGTAATTAATCCTGCTGGATATTGTTTTACAGCTTATTTGGTAAGACAAGTTTGGAAGCAAGCAGGACAATCGTAAGGGATTTTTTCTTTTTTTCTCCAGTACTTCTGAAATGGAATAATGACTATTTTTCATTCTCCTGAAACATACTTATAAAATAAGGTATTTCGAGAAAATAGAAATTAAAGATTTTATAGGGAATATTTGATAGTATAAATAAGCTTCATTTTTAATTCATTCATGTAAAAGTGATGTAACTAGTATTAGTTGATATGTTACTAAGTGAAAAACAGATCCATTCTTCATGGAGGTTTCTGTCAGTAAAATTATCTTGACAAATATTAAATTCTCATCTAAAGAGCAGAATAGCTATCTTTCAATATGAAACAGAGCGACAGAGAAATCAGATAGACTTAATTCTGTCAGGCAGCAATTCCCTGAGAGCAGAATACATTTGTAATTAGCAGATATTACCTATATAATCAGACAGTGCTATTTAGTTTTGCTGCTTTAGGGAGGTGTAGGATTTACCATCAGACACCTTAGTAAAGCAGTACTATATTCCCCAGCAAATTAGACGCATTAAACTTGTTACCAGATATGATCTTGAGAAAACACAAGTGAGGAGAATTCTACCAAATAAACAAGTCACCCAAGAGGGAAGTGAGGGGATTCAGTTCATAATGCACAGGCAGACAGATATTTCACTCAATTTCAATAGCTAGTAAAGTCTAAAAGTAAGTGCCTAAGTTCTTCATATAGCTGGTGTGGAAAGGCTGATGCCACTGAAGGTTACCAGGGAGAGAGCCTGTCCATTAGCATTTAGGCACCATAGCAACTCATACTTCTGTATACTTTACTGTGAGAAGCTATGAGTCAGAGAGATTTCCTCAAAGGCTGGGAAAAGCATTTCTAATAGTATGAAATATAATATATGTGGGAGATGGTTTATTTTAGAAGCCGCTTTAATTCACTCCAGCACAGGAAGCATTTGCCATTATTCCTGAGGATTAAGGTACCCAATCATTTTGGCCACACTGCAGGTTGTGTCTTATGCCGAACAACTTAGACCCAAAATGGTGCTTCCCATAGTTTCAGCCAAAGCTCTTCTTTCTAAGCCTGAAATAAAATGGTTTCGATGTACAAATTCCTGAAGCTTTCTATTTTAGAGAGACACTGACTCTCTGAATTATCCTGCTACTCCTCATCAAAACTGAGCATCTGGTAATTTAAAAGAAAAACATTCGTAGCAAAGATTTTAGTTGCAATTCTGTAGTGTCTGTGCATAGTACATGATCCAGGTGATGAAGTATTATTAGTGAGTTTTTCACCTTAGGATGTTTCAGTGTGTGCCATTTTTCTAGGTTATATAATTTTACATTTTTATAATTTTATAATTGTGTATCATTCAAACAAAAATAATGTGAATATAAGAGATACAGAATACTTTATTATTCATTATTCTTGGAAGCTCAAACTCCTTTAAGATCAGTCATAGAAACCTACACTGTTAGACGGATCTGAAAATGGTGCTTCTCTCTCCATTACTTACAGATTTATTAACAGATGGTCAGCTTAACTGGTACTCTACTTGAATACAATTTTATTCACTAATAGTTGACCTATTTTTGTAAAGATTAATGGAATAGACTCAGCTGCATGTCATGGTACAAAATTCTGGATATGCTTTTAACTACTGTATCAAAATTTCCAGGTAGGTTCCTCTTTTGACTCTCCAATTATAATGGGTGAGACTTATAACCAGTATGATTAATTTTGCTGTCGATTTGTTGAAATTTTAGGAGTTCATCTTGGGAGTAATAGGGTGTGATACAATCCTTCTATATAATGAGGAGAAGTTTATGTCTCTAAAGATCCCAGAAGGCAAATAGAAATATTTAATATAGCAGTGCTAATTCTGTTCTGAGAAGGAGATATTTGAAATTCTGATGTGTCCTTCCCCCAAACTCTTTGTATTAATCTGGGTTGAGAATACACTCAAGGAATAATGGATCTGAGTTTTAAGTCTCTTTAACCCAAGGGAGATTGAAGATATGTTCTTAAGATATGTCCTTAAGCAAATATGTTTAAGGGGGCACGGCTGGGGGGATTTTTCTTAGGTATGTCATAGTTGGGTTATTGTACTGATAGAAATTCAAGTCCTACCCAAATGGAATTCACTCACGTCAAAATTCACAAATATGTAAAGTGTAGAATAGGTCCAACACAAAAAGAAGAGACTAAAAGTCCTTGCTTGTGCTTGGACAACTAGGCTATAAAAATTTTTAAAGCATACTGCAGATGCAATTTAGACGTAATCTATAGTGACTTTTGGTAGCAGCAGGATATATATATACATATGTATATATATATATATATATGTATGTGTATGTATGTGTATATATATATATATATATATAAAACACCAAACAAAAGCCTCTGCTTATGCTACTTCAAATGGCAGTTTTGAGCATATCGGGTTTCATTCCTGCTTAGAGAACTAATAACTAGTCTATAACTACTCTTTGGAAGATCCTACAGAAATAGAGAACTAAACTTAGAAGTAAACTTGCTACCTCACTCTGAAATGGAGGAAAGTAAGGGAAATTCTATTTTTAACTAGGAATAGAAATGAGCCTGAGCTACTTTACGAAAGTGTGTAATTCATTAAAGATGATGGATGGTGACAAGAAAACAGCTTTAAAAATTGCCTCTTTAGATAAAAGTTGTCATCATCGTTTTATCTTTATTCTAGTAAAAGTAGAATAGAAGCAGATGTAAGTGTATGATTCTACATTCTTACCTGGGCAATATCAAAACAAGAGTTGTTAATGTAGTAAAAAGTTGAATTTGTGCATTTATTGGAGTGTATTTATCTTGCAACATATGCAAAGAAGAAAACAACCCATCGTCAATGTATAGTTTATTTTTGCTTTTCATTCACAGGAAAATTTTCGCTTTTACAGCATTTGAATTTCAATTTACCCTTTAAAAGGTTTAAGGAACATATCAGTAATATCTCTGAAGGGTTAAGGGAGGTAGCAGAATTTTTAGATTATATCTTTTACACTGTCCAGAAAGAAAGAAACAAACAAACAAATTTGTTTAGATGAAAGGCACTATTGCTAGATTATAAACAACTTTCATGTAAAGGAGTAAATTCAGGTTAGAAAAAAAGAATTTTCATGTAAAAATGATGGTTGATTATCTCACTTTTGTTTCAATGAGCAATAAAAAGTTAGATGCCATACTATCAGGAAACTAACATCTTTCAATGTTCTTATAATACCCTCACAATGTGTGACATACAGCTTGATTAGATATATCCTGATTAAAAGACTTTTTACAGAAGCAGGAATGATTATTTAAGTCCATTCTTATAAAAATATCACTACTTTGAACAGTTTTTCAAGTAAGAGTTTTACCATGTCTCTGCTGCTACAGTTGCAGTCATAGGCATATGTTATTTACACATGTCCTTGATACTTTTTCTTGTGTTTTAGTTTATATAAGAGAAATCTTTAAAGTTGCTAAAGGCATATATTATTGGAATCATCTATAAATAAATAGAAAATCTGATCTGTTCATGTGTTCAAATAGTTAATTAATAGAAAAAGGCTCTTAAACTCTGATTTCAGTATATGTTTCATCTTCAGTCTATGATTTTGTCCTAAATGCATATATCATAGCAGTTGACAATTAATAATTATTGTTAAGGTAATTATTGTTCAGATATTCCCAGTGCCTGGAAACAATACAAAACACTGAGACAACCTGAAAGCACTGGGAATTATCAGTATTCAATTATTTTACTAAAATAGGTCAACTTTATTTTTTGTGTTCTGAAATGAAGCAAAGTCATTCTGTTTGCAGAAATATTTCTTGAAAAATACATAACAAGTGTAACCTATTCATTATACCATAAAAAAACATCTTTCAGATAACTGGAAAAAAAAAAGCTGAAACAGTATACTTATCAACACTAGAGTTCATGAAGTTCCAATTACTTTATAGCCAATCAAAATTTTCTTATTTATTTTAGTGGATCAGAGTACCATATACAGTATACTGTAAGAAATCTACTCTAAAAATATTTATGTTTTAAAACATGAATCTAATCTGTCTTGTTTAAATTGATAACAAAATTTGCTAAAGCAAAATCAAGATCAGTTGCCATGCAAACAGGTAGGAAGGCAGTTCTAATGACTATTACTTATCTTTATTATGAGTATAATTTATCCTATTTACCTAGATAGTAGGTATAGTATAGTTGTGACTAGTATACTAGCATGAGCATTGTGTCTGCTCTGTAAAGGAAGATAATTCATAGTAACTTGGGAGCTGTCTGACCTGTCTGTAGGCTCCAGAACATCCTGAGTTTACAGATGTACTCTCTGTCACATACGTTTATTTGCAGGAACAGAAGAATAGCATAGTAAGAGACAGTCCTTGATGCTCACTAAATATATATTACTCTGGGAGCTATATGTTTTTCAGTATGAAAGTGATGGAGTCAGTGTTCGGTTGGGGCATATGAATGTGGAGATTCTGTACAGACTCAGCAGAGAGGAAGCTGCTATATATCACCCATTCCCCGCTGTCTTTTTAGAATTTCATTTCTTTCAAGGTTTTGCCATACATATACTCATAAGCTCTTTAAATAACTAGAAATCTTTGGTTTTGTATATTTTAGCTTATGGATTTGCAACTTGGAGACTTCAACAGTGCATTGCTTTCCATCTACTATAATGCTAAGTAAACAGTTACACTTACTGAAGACATATTATTGCTCACTCTGAGCTCCAGCTGGATCAACATTTGATTTTTCTTGTTTGGCTCTGCAGCCACTCCAGGACTACCCTGGCTTAGCTCCAGCATAGCTTGATCCTGAGTGAATAGAAAAAAATGTATTGGCATTGTTACTGTGCCATCCATAATCACATTTTGTAAATATTTCCCTGGGTGCCATCAGATCACAACTTATTATATGGTCGTTTATGGAAGCTGTGTCCCACTTTTTAGAGGTAATTATTATGCAACTTAAAGGGAAGTGACAATGCTGTTTAGAAGCTCAAGTCATCATCTATACACAACTACTGGGCAGTCAAAGTCCTCAGCATCATCCAGACTCTGCAAACCTGAAATGTTTATTTGGATACTTATTTGATACAGTGTCTTCTCTAGTTCTTCCAACTTCCAAAGGTCAGAAGACAAAGCCTCAAAATATTAGATTTCACTGCCTATCATGATGGAGAAAAGCAATGAAAAGTGTGTGGAAATAACCCTTATATTGACATACAACCACTGTGGGAAGGTTTCTACTAAGTCATCTGGCATTTAAAAGCTCCAGCTCTTCATAGTTACAAATTGTTGTATTGATCCTCCTTTGTACATGGATCAACCACAGTTCAAACACTGATATTTTTTCCTCTGTTTTGCACTTTCACTTTTCCTTATCAACAAGGGACATTTTTTCATGCACAAAGAGTTTAGTCTTTATTTTTTGCTTACCTGAGCATATAATGCTCATGTTTTTGTTCTTATTGTAGTAAGGGAGATGTCCTGAGTCTTGTGCTATGAATCAGAGGAATTTGTAAAATGGAGAGACAGACATATTCAGGCAGATGCTCCAAAACCTCAATGAGTTGTTGATTTTCATTCCAGTTATGACTTATTGTTCAGATTATTCCTTATTTACTTTATTCAGCTTTTAAAGATTTTTCCAGTTTCTGTGTTTTTTCTCTGACTGATGTGTTTAATATGTCCACAAGCACCGGAGACTGAATTGTCAAGTCTGCTAAGCTACATCTGTTGCAAGATTATTAAGAGTCAGAGCAGAGATATATGCCTTCTGCCAGCTATCCTCAACAGACTTATCCATCTGCAATATACACCTACAGTCCCTATTGTTATTTATACATTTAAGTTTTTAATGCTTATACCAATTTGCATAGCAGAGGCGTTGGGCATATGAGTATATATGTGTTCATTACTGTGCTTAAATTATTACTGCATGGTACCTATAACTGATTGTGTTGTTTCAGCCCACCCTGTCAGTGAAATAAAGACATGAATATACAATTCCAGATGTGATCTAAGACAACTGATCTTGTTTTGAATAGCAGATCCTGTCAGTTCTGTGGAGAGGAGAGCTTTTATCTTCTGGCAATGAGCTGGACGAAGAAGGGAGAGAAAGAAAGCAGCAAAAGATATCTGAGAAATTCACCCTCTAGTTGGGTCCTTTAAATTTTGTGTGTCCTATATTCATGTGTGATCAAGCTGTCTGAAGATCTGCTGATAATATACATTGTCTATACTTGTCAAATAGTGTCTATAGTTGTATAGATAACACCAGTACCTCTTGAGAAGTACTGACTGTTTTTCATTCATGAAGAAGTGGTGGCAATTTATTTTTACTTCAGTGGCCCACTAAAATGTGGTGGCCTCACAAATATGCGCCACATGAGCACGAAGGCTAGGCTCTAATTCTTATCTGAGTGTATAACATGGAATGCGACGGGATGTCTAGGAGTCTCTCATAGGTGTATTGAGATCAGGATTGTCATCATCAAGTATTTAAAAAGTCCTTTCCTAATATTTTTAGTAGCTTTTGGAATTTTATAGCATATTCTAATTCTGAAGTTACTAAGCAGAAAAAAACATTGTAAAATAACTCAGTTATTACATTGGATTGAAATAATATTAAATAGTCTATGCAGAAAAAATTCTTTAATCAATTTCTTATTCTCCCTCATGACAGTGTGCCATGTGACAAAAAACAAGGCTTTTGATTTTTTTGTGTGTCTCATAGTTTTATTATTTGATTTTGATCTGACTTAAACTAAAATTAATTTCCTGAGGAATAAGAATTTCACCAGGCCCTAAAGCTGTACCTGGAATTTCCTGAGGAATAAGAATTTCACCAGGCCCTAAAGCTGTACCTGGAAGTGATGTTCTTATCTGTTTGATCAATATTGAAAACCAGCAATTAATTAACATTCCTGGTAAGGATGTTGATTACAATGATTACAAGAAACTCTTTTCCTGTCTCTTGCCCCTGAACAAAAAACCTCAGGGAAATTTGTCCCAGCATCGAAATATCTTAGCCTCCAATATTCATAGTCTTCAGCCATCCCTCACGGAGAGGTAGTGCCAGGCCAAGTGGCTCCTTCAGCAGCCATGATCTTTATGTGTTTATGAATGCACTTCTTTTGAGCTCTGTCCTCGAGGACAACTCGGGTGAGAAACTTTGGCCAGCTATAGGTCCCTTTCCTCCTTGTGTTTGAGCTGTAGTGGAGGCAAAACAGCATCTATGTGACTCACTAGGTAGGATGATTTTGGAAGGTAGATGCTCCTCCTTCAGACACTTTGAAGTGCAAATCAATATTGTCACTTGAATGTCATTCAGCTGTTTGGGTGACTAAATTCAGCTCAGGTCTTGGTTACCAATGTGGGCATTTGAATTATTGTCCATTCTCTTGAACCTTTGTTATAAGATCTTCCAGTCTGGTGAGTGTGATTTGCAGATTTTTAAGTCCTTGGACAATATGGTGATGTAGACCTTGCAAATATATACATATTAATGGGGATTAAATGAGAGGTAGTCAAGAAAGGTAATAATTCTCATGGGGCTCAGTGTCTTCAGAGATTATAAAAAGACCTATGGATCTTTTACGGAGGCTTATATATGAAAAAGGAATACAGTTCTCTCTCTTTTTTTTTCTTTTTCAAAAATTTTTCCCCTTAAATATTTTGTTAACTTGGAATATGCATCTCATATGCTGCAACTGCTGCAATTGCTTCTTTGCCCTCCCTCAGAGGTCCCTCTGCCAGAATCAATAACATCCAAATCAATAGCAGAATATTTTTCAAAATGTAAATCTTTTGTCTTCATGGTCCTGACTTGCTAATGATTTGTAGTGCAGCATTTAATAGAAATGAAAACAGATCTTGATATGAATTGCCAGATAGATATGTAGCAAGAGGGGTTTTGTGTTTTATAATGTGGATGGATAATGAAACCTGACAATAATAGAAAACCGTGGGCAAAGCACTAAGGGTGAGAACAAATGAACACGACTTCCATACAACAGGGTCATAAGCTTGTGCCTGAATTGTATGATTTGTTGCCAGGAAATGGAAAGTAATAAGGTTAGGCACAAAAAAAAAAAAAAAAAAAGGATGCCTTATAACTTTAGCGAATTGACATAATACAAGTATTGAGCAGTAGATAGATTAGAGACAAGGACTATTTATAGTGATATTTCCTTTTTTTTCTGTGAGAAATAGCAAACAATACAGACATAGGGTGATATAGACAATAAAAGATACAGCTTTTCCTAGCATCATGAAAGCAAAGCTGTGATAATCTGTTCACCCTATGAACAGAACCCTATGAGCAGACCCTATTTTGTGTGTCACACAATTAGGTAAACTGGAAGAGAGGGTAATCATAAAAATTGAATAATATGGGAACTTAGAGATTTTAGCTATTCATAAAGCCAAATAGATTTGGAATGAAAATCAGCTCATTTCGCTTAAGACATTTAGACTCCTGAATCTCTTGAAGACTTTGCTGTACTTTAGTGGGGATTCCTGGGACCCTTCTGAAGAGCTTGAAGGTGCTCTGTGTGTACAACAGAGCTGCTGCTGTTAGTGACAACAGCCACCAGAGGCCTTGACTTCTTGGAAGCTCCAGCAAGCTGCAGCAGCTGCTAACGAGCTCTGTGCGTTACCTCTGATTGGAGTGCACTGAGACCTTTTTTCCATCAATCCTTGACTAGGGAGGGGGCCAAAGCATCATTTTAGCTAGTTTTAGGGAGAGGCCAGATTCAGAGCAAAGCCACCAGATGCAGTAGTTTGCACAGAAGGATGCAAAGATGGACCTAATGTCACAGGTCAGGCCAGAACACACGTCATCAGATATTGGTATTATGTGCCAAAGGGCACAGTTCCCAGCAGCTACTGGAGCATCTGGCCCTACAACACTAGACTCTTTGAGCCAGATAGATTTTCAAAAGGTCGATGCAGCTCTGCAGCATGTGCCTGCAGCCTTCTGCTGAGGCCTGTGGCCTTTTTGCCTGCTAAGGGTGTGCAGCTGTGAAGGAGCTGTACCACTGTGTTAAAGGGCTGCAGAAGGAGGTCAGTGTACTGCATGGCATCAGGGAAGAGGTGAAAGAGAATCACCAGATCTTCCCTGAAACTCTGCCACTTCAGTAGCCCGAATATCCAATGGTAGTGGACAGGCAGTCAGAGTTCCTGCTTATTGGATCAGAAAGAGGAAACTCCTATGATAGGGAAGGCTGGAAGATGGTGACTTCGGACACCAGGAGGAGTAATACCTGCTTTAATGGAAAACTTTGGAATAGGTTCTCTACCCTTGTGGTAAGGAAGGCTTTAAATTAGAAATGTCAGCGGAGGGAGATGGTGACCCTCAGTCAAGCGAGGAAGCGGTGGGCCAAGTTATCAATCACAGGCTCTGGTGTGAGGTAAACTGAAAGGACCTTCTAATCAACAAAACATGGTTGAAGTGGAATCACCCTGAAGATCCTAATGTAGTTTTGCCTCCAGTGAAAATAGAGGAAATCTAGAAAACATGATCAGATTTAGATGTCTATGCTGCAGATTTCTAAAAGTAGGTGAAATGACTCCAATGCTACTCTGCTTTTCAGGGGAAAATATGAGTTTTAGGAGTGAAGTTAGGAGGCATGTTGTCAAGACAGATTTTAAATTACACCAATATGATAACACCCTTGAAAATGAAAAACCTGCAGGTTCTTAAGCTGGCAATGGAATAGGAGAAAGGAGGGGAAAAATTGCCAATAAGGAAGAAGCTAAGGAAAAAAATAAATTAGGTCTCAAAGAGCCTACTGAAGCCAGTAGGAAAAAGATCGTGGGTAGAAACATGTAAATGTAGAATTTAGTATACTGAATATGTATACAACAATCAGATGTGTAATTCAAATAGTAAGTGATAGGAATTGACAAGGTTGAGGAACTGACCATTAAACAAAAGAAAGCAAAAAAAAAAAAAAAAACCAACAGTAACGATATTATATTTAAGAATCATTTATTATTTGGAACCCCTATAAAGCTGAAAAGCTAGTTGGGCAAAAATAAAGGATGAGCTGTGCTAGAAGCATACCTTTTAATTCTAGAGGCTACTGGCAGCCCAGCCAGATAATGCTATTTTTTAGATACCAGTTGTCATCACTCTGCTAAGAAAGAGGGGGAGCTTGACAACTGTGATTAAAGAAATGTGGTGATAAAATGAGTTATATAATTCATTGTCCTGCAGCATTCGCCCGATCCAACATTATGGCAAGTGTCAGTCCAGTGTAAAGGACCAAGCGTTTCATAAGAAGTTGCAATATATTCTAAGAAATGTTATTGAAATGTGATAGAGAAAGAAAAAAAGAATGCAAATATAGACAAAAAGCTGAAAGGTGGATTTAGAAGAGATGAATTTGAAAGTTTAATAAGAGATTGTGCTTCATGAGTTAGTACAATGGCCTATTTAGGGAGGTGAGAAGAGCCACATCAAGACTTACTGCTCTGAATTTATAGTAGAGATGTTCTGAAAAAAAACATGGAAAAAATGGATAAATATGTAAACACAGTGTAATTAATTATATTAAAGAGAAAACAATGAAACAAAAATAATTTGCTGTCATTATTAAGGTCCTTAATGTGCTAGAAGAGAAAAGTCTAGAGAAAAAGGTGTGACATTCTCATAGAGTGAGATTCTGAACAAGTGGTGACTGCACAAACATGCTCCCTGATCTTAGCAAAGTTTCTGATGCCTGTAAGTGTATCAAATTATACTATTAAATATCATCTTATTTCTATTACCTCATTCTCTAAGGTTACACAAGTCCATTTCATATTCTGATCTTTTTCCATATTACTGATGTATTCCTTCTTCAAGCTGTCAATATATTTCTTCAGCACATTCTCAATTTGGGGCCTAGTCATTGATGAAAAACCCTAACTAACATTTTCCAAGGCAGAAGAAGAATTGCACAGGTACCCACCAGTACCTAGCTTTCAGGACAACCCATTTGATCCACTTTTTAATCTGTTCCTTACCCATTTTACAGTCCAACTTCTTACAGCCGTTTTCTCAATTGTAATTTTTCCTTTTTTTGCATTTCTGTCTGTCATTGACAGAGATTTCAGTGATCATGAAAGTGCAGCACAAGAGAATATATCAGTGTAATACAGAAAGAAAGATTAAGAATCTGAGAGAAATAAGATACTTACTTGGAGTTAAATGATTCTGGCACAAAACTCTTTCTAGCTTTTATGTGCCCATAAATGCCCCTTGAGAATACCAAGGGATTGTGCTGGGAATCCGGACAAACAATATGCAGGAAACTTGGTCTCAATAGTTTTTTTCAGAATAGGACAGGCAGTAAACAGAGTTTTCTAAAGCACTAATTTCAGACCTGATGCTTCCTGTTGGCAAACTGAATTTAGCTAATGCTGTCTGGAGACTTGTTAATGAATTTCAGATTAACACAAGTGCTAAATCTAATGCTGTAACTAAGAAAGGACTGCCAATCACTGCCTGTTTTTCAGTGGGACAATTTATTTTTTAGATTTCTGTTGCTGCAATAATATCTAGTGAGGATTACATTTAATTGCTAAATGGATCCTAAGAGAACAGTTCATAGGAATGAGAAAAAAGACTTTTAAAGAAGTGTTTGATAGCTCATTCCATTGTAGATACCCTAAGGATATATCATACCCTGTCCATAGTCATTCTTGGAAACAGGTATTCTAAAAAGTAACACATTAAAAAAAAAAGGCTATTTTTAATCTCAATATGAGCAATACTGCAGTAACTTCTAGGAATATTCAGTTCGTTATCAAGAATTATCTATAATAGATAAGATCGGGGGAATGGTAGTAAAGGGTTTTCTTCCCTGGCAATATGCATTTTTTCATCGGTTCTGTTTTTTATTGCCAGAAATCACAGGTTTTTAGCCCTTGCTATCCAGGAGTCTCCATTGCCCGACTCAATAAGCAAAGACTTTAAGTCTCCATTTCCTAAAACAGTAAGTGAAGACTGCCTCCCTTTCCTTGAGTGCAGCTGGAAGTGCTAGCTTTTGTACACACAGGGTCTAAGAAGATCTGGTCAATCTCCTTGTCATCTGACACTGTTCAGCCTGCAGTTCCTTGTTAACACAGATGTGCCCATTTCCCACCTCCCTGGCCTCAGTGAAGGCTTCCAGAACTGCATTTTCTCTCTTGGTGTCTTGGTCGAGGTCTCTGATGAGCTGGGATAGATATTCCTCTCTGTACTGGGGACTGCATCTTAGAGCATGGCCACCACCGTTGCTGATCAAGCAAACACTGACCTTAGCAGAGCTTCTGGACTCTTTATGCACCTTGCTGCATTCCAGGCCAGCACAGGCACAGGCTGCTGCAAGGGTGCTTGCTGAAAGGGTGCTTGGCCCTCCCTGGTGTGCAGTCAGCGCCCTTTCATCAGATTCTTAGAAGCTGACAGAGATTGCTGGAAGTTGCATTACTCTCAATCTGTCCTTTCCTGGCAGCTGCAAATATCCTGAAGTTCATCAAAGAATTCCCAGCAGTCTCCTGATGATCTCAAAGAAAATTCCCAGAAGATGCTGAAACAGAGTGTAGAAACTTCTCTGTCCAATGGCTGCCCTTGCTAGCTCTGTTATGCACTGATATTCCTGTTCCTAATACCTCCCTACTTTTGACAAGATTCTGTTCTGAGAATAAATGATGGTCAAGAGATCTATAAGCCTATTTGTTTCTGATTTATTTCTGCTTCTATGTTTCTGCAATACTTACAAGGTATTTGCACATATATGGACACAATCTGGTCATTATTACTGGAAGAAATTTTAGGATGTTGTTAAATGGACTTTCTATTTGCAGAGAACCATAGTTCATTCTCCTTCATGATGAATAATACTTTTATTGACAAGGCAAAGCAAGAGTTTGTTTGTTTGTTTGTTTGCTTTCTGCAGAAATATTCAGAAGAGCTACATAACATATTCAGATTTTTACCTATAGTATGTTGCTGAAGACATGTTGAGAAACTACATGAGTAGTGTTAATATATGGCATTGCTGCTGCGCAGTTCTTCAGTGCTACACTATTATCACCACATGATCATCTTTTTTGTCTCATAAACCTTTTAGTCTTGGAGAAAAATGAATCTCAAGCTTTTCTTTGAGAATATCAAATAATTTTAAATCAGACTTAAAAATCAAGGTTATAACCTTTCATCTAGCAAAGCACTTAAGAATCTCCTTAAGGCATAAAATTGCAGTTAACAAGAAAGCCATCTATTGACTCACTCAATTTGGTGGCACTGTCAATATAAAGTTATACATTAGCCTAGTTATTTGTGTTAGCTTTCATCCTTAATGGAGCTGTATGTAACAATCAGGTGGCAAATGTCTAAGAAAGATGCATTTTAAGGATAATAATAACTGCTCTTAAACAAATGCAAAGAATTTTGATAATATTTGAGGCTTCTTAGAAGTAACAATCTAAATATCTTTTTCTTCAACAGCAAAACTTAAACAACAAAAGGTGTGTTTGTAGACACAGAGATGAGATGTAAATGCTAGAGGTATTTATAGTATTTTAGCTGACAAACATGCAAAATTACCTTTTCTTGCATAGATGTCATCAAGCCCATATCTACAAATAAGGGGCTTTGTATAAATTTGAGAATATGCCTTTTTATTAACCTGTCTACAGAAGTGGGGTCCTGAAATAGTGGGTGCCGATTGCTAATTATACACAGAATTATACACATTTGCTGTGAGAGGAAAATGAGGTTTTCAGATGCTTCTGTACTTACAACCATCAAAAGGATGGGACGTGAGTGGAGACCAGAATGAGAAAAGCAGGGCAGATGGCAACAGATGAAGTTTGCTGCTTCCTCTCTGAGCAGCGCATGTCACAGCACTTTATTCACCACAAAGCCAACACTAGCAATGCAGCAAAGACATAGCAGCTTTGGAGTTAGTTTTAGATTTTTTGTCAATTACTGTTATTTGCAGATTGGGGAACTTGTGTGAAAGAGAAGAAGGACACGGGCACTATTGTTGGACAGGTGAGCATCAAACTGTCAGTCTGCAGTGCTCAATACTTGCTCTACTTACTTATATAAATACTTAATAAAACTATTAATGGAGAGATGTCTTAAAATATATTGGAAAAAAAATCAAAATTCCCATTGAACTCGACTGTATGCTTTTTAGCCTTAAGTTCTAATGCAAAGCTAAATGACTACTTGGGCAGACTTCTGTATTTCCCCTGGACTCACCTCAAACACAGAGGCACTTGAGTTTACAGTGTGGTTATGACTCAAATCTAATTCAGAATCACTTTTAAAGCTTGTGAGACAGGCTTCTGCAGGTTGTGATCAGAAAAATAGAATATTTCTGTTTCCATTCTAGGCACATAACCTCCAAATTTTTAAAACTGAACACAAGGAGATTTCTTTTTGTTGTTGTTTTCAATGGGATCAACACTACATTACATTTTGTAATGCATAAATGTAACTCTAAGGAAAAATGACATTTTTAAATACCCTCATTTTTGTTTGTTTGTTTTAGTACAAATCTGTTGTATTTTACATTGAAATTGTTACCCCTCTAGTCTATATTAAAAATTCAGGTACTCATTTCGTGATTTTTATGTCTCCTGACATTGAGCAAATGCTATTTTCAAGTTTCATCAAAAGTCAAGCATATATTTTAGCTTTACAGGTAATTCTTAAAAGTAAGTTTCTTTGTTATGTATTGTTCATTGTGACTTGGCCCATAAATTTCTGCTTATGTAGTGACAGTTAATTAGCCATCAGTGTAGAATCATAAACATAATATAAAATAAATTTGGAAGTGATTTCTTTGAAGAGTCATTAGATTCACTCTACTGCCAAAGCCAAGAATCACTACACTGCCATTATTCCTGACAGATGCCTGTCAACCTATTCTTGAAAATATGTGCACTGGAGATTTCACAGCCCGTGCAGAGAATTTACTGTTTCTCCTTCCTCATTGCTAGAAAGTTTTTTCTTAGGTCTAACTTGATTCTTCATTTTTGCGAATGAAATTCACCATTCCATGTCTTGGAATAATAAGCTTAAATGTTCAGCTTACTTTAAGTTGACATCCACAGTGGACATGAAAAAGAGGGTTTTTTTGTCTTCTTATTATGCCTACCTTTTACATTTTGGAAGGCTGTTATGCTGCCGACCTCATCAGATGCAGTTACTTTAACCTTTTGTTGTAGGTTTTGTTTTATCCTCTGAAGCTTCTCTCACTGTTCCATATTCTTCCTAGAATACAGTTTTCTCAGCATGGTGTCATCTTCCAGATGTAATATCCATAGTTTTAATCTCTTTTTCTAGACTGTTAATGAAATTAATGAATATGCTCAGTCAGTACTGCAACCTTTCCTCCAGCTTGACAGAGAACTATTAACAACTATAACCAGTAGTGATCCCATTTAGGCAGGGTTTGCCTATTTTGTTTAGCAAAATGCCATGTGAGACCATCAAAAGGCTTTATAAAATCAAGCTTTTGACATTGTGACTGCTTTTCCTCTTTCCAAAAGGCCTATTATTCTGTCATGGAAGAAAATTAGATTACTTTGACATGATTTGTTCTTGATGAATCCATGACCACTGTTACTCATGTTCATTTCTTACCTTGTAAGTGCTCAGTGTTGATTATTTTTTAGGAATTGAATCTGAGCTGCTTGGCTTTGAATTTTGCAGCTTCTTCGCCTCCGCCTACTGAAAGACAGGAATTACATTTATTCTGTTCCTCTTAGAATCTTCCCTCATTCCCTATTAAAAATATTGCCTCTCAATAAGGAAAAGCATTGGTTATTAAAATTTGTTAAGATCATTAACATCAGTGAGTACAGATATTGATCAACTACGTTATAACTCACATTTTATCTATAGTTCTCTTAATTGTATAAGTAATATATAAGGATATATAAGGACTTAATACATTTTTTTCTATGTAGCACATTCATTTGTCCTGCTATACATGATAAAATATTTCAGAAATCTTAGAATTGTTAGAACACTATTATACTTGGGGAACTTTAAGATCAGGAAAAATGCAGTAATAGGAATAAAATAAAAGTGCTTGACACTTCAGTAATAATACTGGCACATTTTGGGTCTGATTTTTACAAGGGCAGAAATATCTGCTGTTCTCATAAAACTGACGTCAAGCTACTTTTTGTGACCAACAGCTTTGAAAATGTTCTGACAGGAAAACTTTTCTTCTAGGCCCTTTCCAGAAAATGTCATTTTGATTCCCTTACAGAGAACTCCCAGCATATTCATATTTAGGTTATGAGTTACAGAGAATGATCATAATCCCAGCAATGACATCACATTCCTATGAACTTTCTTTTTTATGTCGTCTAATAAAAAAATACATATTTCATGTATAAACAGTAGTCTTTTCTAGAGTACTTCTTTGTAAAATTTAACTTATTGGTGTCATTAAAAGAAAATCAGAGAAAATATAAATGTATTCATGAATAATTGAAACAACAAAAAGACAAAATTGGTAACTGTCATTAAATAAGATTGTAGGGTATTGACAAATGGATGAATTAACAGCACTTTTATCCAGGAGTATCTTACTTCATCACCATAGAATCACCTCTCCTCAGGTATATTCTAAAGGTATATTCTTTGGAATCCTTTGAATTGTAAACTAGCAGAAATGAAAAAAGAAAAAGGAATTTCAACCTCCATTTTCTTTGCTTACTATGGCATCTAACTCCTTTTCAACTGTGATGTTGAATGATGTTTAATGCTCCATAATGCTAAATGATGATGTCAAATGCATTTCAGAATGAATCTATTTATTTTTAAAGATTTATAGTACATATAGTATATATAATTAATAATTAGTTATAAGTCTGATTTTATCCTAAATTTCCTTAATGGTTAGTCTTCACTATTGTAAGGCACTGTGATTTCTCATACTTTTGTTTTCGATGATTTGAGAAAGAGAACCTGAAAGGGTGGGAAGTGGGGGACATTTTTTATTCACTAGCATAGTCAGTTGATGGAATTAGCATCATTAAAACCAATACCCTTGTCAAAATCACTTTGCGTTACATATTCACTGCTTTTCTGACATAGAAATTTGAATGCAGAAGACCAAGCTCTAAGAGTGTACATAGATAGATAAGATAAAAAAGAAGGGAGAGAAAGAAAATGTGAAGTGACACTAATCCATCATTTTCACAAAATTTGTGATGGCTGAACAGAGGTAAATGATTCTGTTCACAGTGGCATTTCTATCTATCTAGATTAAGTTTGACTTGCTTTTCCTCTGGGTGCATAACATCTGAGCTTTTGGAGAAGTTGTAATGTGAATTATCATGACTGAGGTTTATTTATTATTAATTTACTTACTTAGTGAAATCATCCATGTGAAATTCTTACTGGTCTGTTACCCTGATACTAACATTACTGATTCACTAGCAACTGTATTTCAGGATTATTTCAATCTGTAACAAATTGTATTTAAATATGCTGCATTTCTCTATCTCTTTTTCATCCTGACAATTCTCTTTAAATATCATAAACCCTCTAACTTTGCAGGTTGTTAAAACAAAAGAAAATTATTTAATTGCAGACTGAGAATAACTTCAAATAGTTTTTGGAGCAGGAAATATTTTTTTAGGACTCTCTGAGAGAGTTTCTACATATTTTCAGAGTTTCAGGCATAATTTATTAAGTTAATATATTGGATTTTTGTAAGGAGCACTGCACAACAGGTATACTTTTCTTGTTGGCCTGCCATCACCATTAGTAATGTTATTAACTGCCTTTTTATGCTCTGCATTTCAAATGAGATTTACTTCATTTGTAATCATAAAATGATAGCTTGCTGCAAATATACATAGATAAGATTTTAAAGATTTGTGTTTCTCAAAACAAAATAGGAATGCAAGTCTTTACTCCTCACAAAAATAGCAGATTTGAGAGATGGGCCTACATTTGGTGGAATCTGACTTGCATTACAGTAAAAAATAGCCACCCTTTACTCCTAATGCTGCAAATTTGATTTTAACAGAATTTCTTTCTACATGTAATGTGGGCTCAAAAAGTAGATGTTTGGGGATATAATGTGGGCTCAAGAAGTAGATGTTTGGAGATATTGTGGTATGCAGTCAGTATATATATCACTGCTTAAGCTATCTACAAGTTGAAAAAATAGCAATAAAAAAACAAATCCAGTTTCTTTTAAAACACATGAACAAGAAAGTATACTTTCACACTCTCAGCAGAGGAATTATCTTATTTTTCCAATAACAAATTGCACTGCCTACTACTGTGAGGACTACTGCCAGCTGCTGGAGGTGAGGAGGAGTTAGCATCAACACTCATCTGAGCATTGCCCATCTGAAAGCATGAAATCTCAGATTGCCTATCTGAGATCCCAGTGCAACCAGTTTGCTATTCTAATGTGATAGCTAACAGAATCACCAATACTAAAGCATATATATATATTTAATAACTCAGTCCATACTAAATGGCAGGCTCTCTTACATGCATATGATAACAGAAAAAGAGCACCCCCAACACTGCAGAGTTTCAAACCTGTTTTTCCAAGGGCACCTGATTTTCTAAAAGAAAACAGTATACTCAAACTCATACATGGATCCTTCTCTTTTACTGCTGTGAAAACTACTCATCAATAAATTTTCTAGTTTGCTTTATGTTTCTTCACCAAACCAGTATTTTCTCGTGCCTCTCTTTCTGACTAGAGAAAAGAAGCCTGGCCTTTATGTCCCCTGAAAGGCTTAAGAGGTATCTGATTCAGTTGGATCTATTTTGAGGGAAAAAAAAAGTTTCATAAACCCTAATGCACTAATTATGGACCACTTAAACCAAGCTATACTATTACAGCCTCATTTCTGCTGCTTTCTCTGATTTAGCTCCTGGATATTTCTTTATACAAAGAACAAACAACCTGAAAACTCGACTATTATCCTGAGACTGCTCAGTGAGATATGCTGGTTTTATAGAAACAAAAGCCTTTAGATTATTAAGCTGTTATTGTAGGATATCTTCTCTAATAATTCATTAATTAGAGGGAACTATCTCAACATAGCGTCTCAGTGTCTGTTTTAGAACAGTGTTTTTCCCCTTTTTTCAAACCTTTCCTTTTCTAGGCATGAAATAGCAGTCCTTGCCTAAGCTCACTATATGAAAATATAAGTTCCTTGTTCCCAGATATTTTGGGATAGGGTCAGGCACTATACTGAGGAAGACATAGGCGAGGCAGAGTTGAGTGGCTGAGAAAACTCTCCCTTGAAAATGCTAGTTTGTGGAAGCTTAAAGTTTTGAAAAAGTGTAACTGGTTTGACCACACTTCATCATCAAGCATTTATGTGAATGTTTCCCAGAGAATGGCAATGGATAAAGATGAGAAAAGGGGGATGGAGTGAGAATAAAACATGAGCACAAAACAGTAACTCTTTGACTGGAATATGTAAAACCCTGCTTCAGGGAAAGGATGTGAACTGATGATGTATTGTGATCCCCTAACATTTGGGCAGTTTGTTTCCTGAAAGCTCCTTCCTTCAATTAATGCTTTCCAGGGCAGAATGAAATTGAATTGAATTGAATTTTGTTTTGTTTTGTTTTTTAATATATACTTACTTAAAATTCTTTCCACCTCTCGATTGCTATAATGCTGGACTTTGACACAGATTCCTAAAATTTCTCTCTTTTTTTTTTTTTTTTTTTTTTTAAGCCATGGCTATTGTTGGTATGCTTTTACTTGCAATGAAAAAGGCTAGACTCAGGTCAGTGTTACATCAGGAGGACCTTAATTTAATTAACCATAGTGTGACTACGCAGTACTTGAGACAAAGGAGTGCTCTAGCATTCTAGCAATAGCCTTATTTTATGCTCCAGAATACTGTAGTACTAAATCCATATAATCTTAGAAATCTAAGTCCCAGTGCAACTGTGGATGTTCTGCCTGTGCAGTTGGACACTCTAATGGTGAGCTCTGTGCAGTTAACCTCTTGTTTTTCCCTTAATTTAAATGAATGCAGTGCAGAATACACTTGTTTATCTCCTGGGTTTCACAGAAATTGAAGTTCTAATGAAATGTTAGTTACTAAAGATGTGCTTAGTTGTTTTGGGGAACAGGAAAAATAATGTATTTCTTCAATGCATGAAAATTTTGAAGTAAAGCACAAAATGTATTTTTGGTGGAGAACAGGATGTGAGTTCACACAAAGCCCCTGGTATAGTTTTCTGGGCTGCTGTATCTTGTTGAGATGCCTCACACCATTTATGTCACACAGCACAGCAGAACTAGCAAGATATAAGTGGATATCATCATCATCGTCATCATCATTTCAGAAATTTGACCTGACAGAATTTATCTAAAATAAACTTAGGGTGGGAGGAATCAATTATTTTGCTTCTACTTAGAAAGTAGCTTTGGTGCTTTCATGAGAGATATGTGGATTGTCCAAGGACACCATTAATATTTTAGTGCTTATGTATGACTAATGTTATGCTGCCGTGCTCATCATGATTCTGCACTTCCCATGTCATATTTATAATTTCTTCTGTTGAATCTTTGAACTTTAAGCTCCAAATTCTCATCCATCCACATGGGGTTGTACATTTATATACTACTTTTACCCTAGAAATCTCTACTTGTACACTGAGATTAGTACTAGCAATAAAAAAATGCTTTTCAGTATGCAATGGATATTTGTACATCAAAAAGAAAATCCACTTTGGTAACAATTTACAAGTTGATTCTTGCTGTTGCATGTTTTATGGGCTTGATATTCATGGGCTGTTTCTTTAAACTCTTTCTAAAACTTTTCTCCACTCTCTTAGGAAATGCATGACTATTTTTTTTTACCTTGCAGAACTCAGGCTTGAAAACTGATGTAAACAAAGACTTGAGTGCTTTACCGGTCAGAATGGCACAGTTACTGAGCTTGCATGTGTTTGTAAATGCTTTATACATGCATATGTGCATCCCACAATGTTTGTAAACATAGAAGCAGCTTTTGAGGAGAGACAAAGACATTTAGCAACAGATGAATTAATAATAGCACTTCCACAGTGGGAAATCGAGAGATTTTCCCCATAATCATCATGGATTATGAGGATTAATAGATTCAGTAGGGAAGAAATTAAGTTTGCATATACTCATTTAACAGAGTTGTTTGGTTCCAAACAAAATGTGTATACTTTACCCAAATTTTGACATTTGAGTGAAAAACATATAGCTCTAATTCTGTTCATGCAACTCAGTTTGAAATGTCACTACTCAGGTCACGATCTAGGTTTTCAGAATGCCGTATGAATTGCATCTGAACATTTATCTTATTCTTTGCATTTTTAAAATTACTCATATTGTCCTTGTCTGAAGAAGATGTTGGACAGATGTTATGTATGCTGTCAAGTCATAAAGTTAGTTGAGGTCATTAATTCACCCCTCATAAAGTAAAAGCTCAGTATCTCAGATAGGAAAGGAGATTTCAATGGAGCAACTACTAGATATTCTAAAGGTCAAACTGGATGTTCTAATAGCCATTCATTGCATAGATATCATAAGCACTGAAGGAAAGGATATTGTGATAAACTGATGTTAAGAGTATCAATGAAGATAATTTTATGAATGAATCACCACCTGGGAATGAGGTTTAACCTCTCCAAATTAGAAGAAAATACAGCCATTGAGTATATTACTTGAATTTTCTAATGCATAAAGCTCTCTCTTTTCTCAGCAGCTGCCTGTTGAAAAGTTACATCCAGGTTTTATGCACAAACATACAGGCTTTGAAGTTCCAGCCGTCTGGGTGGTGTAACAAGGTCTTTCTTGCAGTGAGCAGTCCAGAACAGAGGTGTAAAATAGCTGCTAGTGCTGATGACTCTGTTAGTGAGCTTTTTAAACTGAGGATGACACAAAAAAGCATGTAGACATGCTCCTGAGCTGACACTAGCATAAATCAAGAATATTGCTATTGAAATCAATATAGTTATACAACATACTGTTAGTGGTTTTGCTTGTTATAGAATTCTAAGGCCTGACCTTGTCATACTTCCACATGTGTTTTCAGTGAGAACTATTCTTGAACAGTGTAGAGTCAGACCTAATTTAGTAACTTTCTGCCTGATCTTTGTATATGTTTTATGCAGTTACCCTTTATTAAAGATTGCAAAGGTCTCCAAGATACAAACTTATATATAAAAAGGTCTTAGAGGGTTAGGGTGATTAATTTTCTTTCCTTATATATGTGATATTAGCAAAGCTCACAAATGAAATGATAAATACTTTTGCATAGTAATTAGGTAGCTTGGATACAGAAATAGCTGAATGGTTGTAGTCACGGTAAATTGGCTGTGGGCTCTGCTGTGCAAAGTAATAACAATTTTGACCTTTTATTTTTTATTTTTTAACTGATACTGATAAACATTACAATGCTTTGTGATCATGTTTTGGATGCCCAGTAAAGGAGTTTATAATGGTTTATATTCTGGAGGCCTACTGGAAAAAGTAGTTGCCATATCATTTATTCATTTCATTGTTTTGTATACTGATCCTGAACAAGAAAAATACTTCTGATCCATGCCTATGTCTTTTTGTCTTTAGGCTGTAACACTGTCACCTTAAAATGTGAGGTTTCCTCTTTGTCCTCTTGGTATGGAATTTCAACTAGCAAGACAAGGGGCTAAAATCTTCAGATGTTTCCTGAAAGCTCCTTCTTTCACCCAATGCTATCCAGGGCAGGATAAAATTTAGAGGTCTAAAATTTTGAGAGTGCTATGAATAAAAGCACGATGTGAGTGACATATGAAATAAAGGTAGTAGTAAACTTCTGGCTAATGTCTGTTTCCCTATGCCCTTGCTCATGTTCATATTGTGGCTTTGTAGAAAATAGAGTGAAGTGAATCCTCAAGAGTTTGTTTAGTTCATCCTTCTACTCCTACGCAGGGTAAACTGTAGATAAATTAATCCCAGAAAATGTTTTTTAAAAATCCAGCAGTGGAAATTCCATAGTATTCTCCAAGCAATTAATTATTGCGTTTAATTAACAAATGTCTCTTGTGGTTGTAACACATCTATCTCTCTTTCCACAGCCTACCTTTATAAACTTTTACTACTCAATTCAGATGAAGTAATGTGTGAAAAATATGTCAGAATTAGTTCATGCTTGTTCGCTAAACATATTTTGTATTTCTTCTCCTGAAAACTCTGGCAACAGTCTTTTTTTTAGAATTGCAAACTCTGCAAAATTATTTCAAGAGTTCATTGTGATATTCCTGTCCTTAGCATGTTAGAGGAGAATGTCAGAGGCATTTTTAAGACAAAACCCTGAAAAAATGCTTTTGCACTGAACCTGCTACTTGAGCCAGATTTATATTACTCCAAGTTTCTATTACTCTTAGATTCCTATTACTCTAAGCAGAAAAACTGCTCAAGATGGTAAACATCAAAGTAGTAATCGGCATGAGCAAAGAGGGGTCGAAAGAAGTTTAAGGAAGGATCAAGAAGTGACAACTGAAATAAAATTTTAACTAAGCTTTGGGATGCCTTGATTTTTCATCTTATATAACTCAGCTGAGGCAAGAAGTCATCCGAGCACAACTCCTCTCTGAAGTGATCTAAGAGTTTTATTTTAGATACAAATTTAACCTTGCTTTAGATGCCTCTAGTTGACTGAGGTGACAGGATAAAACTGTAGAATTCCTTCTTTATTGGATTCAGGTTACCCTGCATTATACTTAATACTAAAAATTCATCTGAGACTTGAAATACAATATGAAAAATATCCTGTTATGTGTCACTGGCCAAAAAAAAAAAAAAAAAAAAAAAAAAGAAAAATTCCAGGGGAAAAAAAGATCAAACACAAATAAATACACATTCTGCTGAATTAATCAAGGGGGTACCAAAAGTACATTATTGTTCTTTCTTGAATCTGCACTGTCTCCTTTCTGAGAAGCTCATGTCAAAGATAGCAGAATATCCTCCGGAAGAGATGACTGTGCTGATGCTCTCACTCTTTCTTCTGCTTTAGCCTTCACATGCATTCATGATCTGGACAAGGCCGATAAATAGTGAAATAAGCCTCTGGGGCAGCAGAGGAAGCAACAGGGGATAGTTCTGGTGACATTATGTCTTCCTTTTAAACATTGTATATATTCCTTGGGCTTATTCTAAAATTAAACCTGGTACCTGATCTTGCTTAGGTGACATATCTATATATATGTGTATATATATTTTTTTTTCTCCAAATCAGTCTGCTAAATGGCCGTTATAAAATATACATTCATCCAGAATGCTGAAAATGATTTAAGACCTAATTGTGCAGTGATGCTTCTACAATTACACAGTAAAGTGATTAGTCTTATAGTGTTCTTTTATAGAGAGAAATTAGCACTATGGAAAAATCTAGGAAAATTCCTGGGTAATCACAGTGTCCAAGTAAATCAATGTCAATAGTGCCTGGTTGATGCAATATCTTTCATAGTATTTAAGGGAATGTATTTATTATCTTATGCTTAATTTGTGTTTCAGGTAGATTATGCAGATACACACTTACCAGGACACTCTGTGTGTCTGTGTATACCTATTTTGTAGTTTGCTAATTTGTGACTTTGGAGCTATACTGTTATCTTGAAATAATTTTATTTGATTTCTCCTAAGGATTGAGAATTAAAATCCTATTAACTAGTCATGAGATGATTGTTAAGTTTAGGTTTTCTTTTTTACATTTTTGAAAATGTGTAAGAATATTACCTTTTCCTTTTTTCAAACTGCTTACTCTGCTGACTAGCAACTCTAAGATTGGGAGAGTTATTTGCTGTTAAAACACATCAGAAAACATAAACACCTGAAATGCGGTGAGATGCAAGTTTGCTTAAAAGCAGACTTGGAAGTAACCTTTGCTTGGATCCTAAAGGAATTAGAATTTTTTGCTTCCTTAATAAGTTATGACAAATGTCTAGGTTATTTCCTTCTCAGGGAAGACATTTTCAGCCCATCTGGAAAAAGCAGATAAAATGTGATTCCATTAGAGCAATACCCCAGCCCTGACTTTCATGTTCAGTGGGTCTGACACTTATATTTATTATTGCTTTATATATTTATTTGGGGGAAGCCATGCTTCTTAGAATAGTAAGAAACATGATAGGAAAACAAAAGAGCAAAGTGCAACTTGGCTTTTTAATTAATGCTGCATTAAAACAGGAATTTGCATGTATATATATATATATACGCTCAAAGCAAACCCTGATTTTAATCCAAAGATGCATGCAGTAGAAATACATGGAAAAGAGAAAGAAACCTATGACCACTGGTTCAATTAAATGAGAAACAAAGCTCATAAAGTTCAATGAAGCTGTGTCGTGTGTAACTTCAACTGTCAATTAGATTGGGAGTAGCAGATGACTGGTCATTTGCTGGCAATGCTTCTTTGTACAGTCAATAATTTGCTCATGCAAACTGAAATAACATGAGAAAGTCTGGACATGAAGCACTGTGTTCATTTGAATAGCTTGCCCCTTTTTCTTTGTACCATCTGCAGACTGCAACCTTTGCATATGCAAACAGGAAAAAATTGCAACAGCAAGTGTTTTGAGTTGCTGTTAGCTTTGTCATCAACAAAATTTGTCTTTTGATACAAAAATACGTTCTTGGGCCCAAAATACACATTGTTTTTTCACCTTGAAAAATAACTGTTTTTCAAAAGCAAAGAAAATACCTGGGTAGAATCCATTACAGAAAAAATGGGCAGAAGTCATGGTACTGGAATTTTCCATTAATGATTACCAAGGGCTGATTTTATTCACGTAATGATAGCTGCTGTTGCAGAAGAAGGAAAGTTGTTTACTGATAAGAAAGATCAGCATGTATCTTTGATTTTATGTATCTTTGATCTTGATACACTCTTGAAATTAAATCTTCTAAAAAGAAATCAGAAGTTAGCATAATACTTTTGAGCTTTATCTTCCTAAATGGGATTCAACTTCATCTGCAGAAAAGATAACAAACTTAATTGAATTATTCCAACTAACTGTTTATTTCAGAAGTATTTTTTGATTTATTTTTGTCTTTTTGAGTTAGTTTTAGCTTTTTTTTTGAAAAGCTAGGTCATATTGTAGATCTGAAGATCATTTTTGACATTTCCTTCTGTACCCTAAAAATTTAAGGATTTTTTTCATTTCAACTATTAACAAGATGCTTATTTAAAAATAGACATTTTGTTTAATCTAACCAGTTAGCCTTCTTCTCTAGATAATCAAAACATCTAGAGATCTTCAGAGGGGTGATTCACCCTTTTGTGTTATAAATCAAATTTAGAATAAGATGAATCACACTCTGGAGATATCTATCTGTTTTCATTGATTATAGGCTAATTTAAATTAGACAGGTGAAGTTAAGTGTGACAAATCCCACACAAGCTGGCCAAATTAATTCTCTCTTAACTAATTCATCAAATACCATTCAATTAAAAATGCCTCTTCTACAGCCCAGCACACATATATGTGAGGTAAGGTCCTTTAAAGTGGATTTTCCTTTGACATTTATTACCTTGCCTGTAATGTATTTGACCCTTTTAATCAATGATCATTGAATCTGATTTTTTTTTCTTTTCCTGGGCAACTTTGAAATGTATGAGTAGATATTTTATGTTTCCTACTACTTTAATTTTATTTCAATTTGAATTCTTCACTGACATTGATTAAAATTGCCCTAGGCTTGGAAACCTACAAAACTTTTTAGTGAGTTAGTCTCTGAGATTGTCATGATATAACAGCTTAGTAGTGTGGATATTTGTTTTACTATACATCTAATGATCTAAAATGACATTTTGAATGATGCAAACATATTATCTGGATAAAGGAAACATTTTGTTATATAGATATAAATAAAGACACAACGCATAACAAAGACCATATTTTACAGGAAAACCCCCAAATGAGGGTAAATTGAAACATGTTAGAGAACATTTTTAGTTATACCTCAGTAGAATCAGAATATCTGAGTGACCTACGACTGTGAACCCTAGACACATCTAGGTTTGCTTTCTTTCACTCCTGTCTCATGAATCTGTAGAATCATTGTGCTGCAAGTTGGCATTGTTAACAGTACTTCTCATGCAAGCAAAATGATAACTCATCTTTTTTTTTGGCATTCTTCTTCTAAATCTTTTGATATAAAAAGTCTTTAATGCACATCCCTGATTTCTACCTCATTAATTCATGATTGCTATCTTTTTTAGTTTTTAAGAAAAAACTGTTTAAAAAATAAGGAAATCCTTTGATGTTTTGGTCTCTAAATATAAGTTTTGGTCCCTACATAGGCAATTAATTTCTTAAACAAAATTCATGAAGTAAATGAGCATAGAATTATGTCCTAGAGACCAGTGGTCAGAAAAAGGATTTAGGACTTAGAGTAAATAATCAGCTGGACAGGAGTCACGGGGATATTTCTGGTGAGAAAGAAAATGTGATTCTGAGTTTACAAGATTTTAGAAAGCATCTTTTTTTATAATGAGAAACTCAAGACGCTTTGCTTAATAATGAGAATTTAAAGATATTTTGATTTCTGTCTTGTCACATGAAGAAATACATTTTGATAAAGGAGAATTTCATAGATTTATTTTAATTTTGAAAGCAGGATGGGGTCTGAAAGTGGAAATGAGACAAACTGAATCTAGGAATGCTAAGAGTGAGGTGTATTTTAAATCGCTAATGGCAAGAAAGTGCTTCTTATGGGAAGCAATAAGATAGTAACTGGAAATGCCATCTCCTGCAGGGAATGAAAGAATGCTAAAAGAAAAGAGAATGGCTCTTCAAGTAAACAACTTTGGAGAAAGTAGAGACCAGACTGATCTTCAGGAGACACCAGTGGAGCCCCTGAGATTTTCCAGAAACTGGTAGACAAATACCTGGAGATAGGAGTGGTGGACTGCAAAGGAGTTTTCTGTTGCACTAGAGAGGAGCTGCAAGTTCACTATATGCAGTTGATTTCCCTATTGCTTGAAATCTTTAAGCAGGATTAAGCTCCTTCCTAAGACATGTACTACAATCCGGAACTGTAGATTTGAGGACAGGAGTGACTTGATCAAATTCTTTAGTATTCGTCAGGCCTTATCACTCTTTCTTTCAATTTTTGGTATTCCCTGAGGCCATTTCCATAATATCTGTGTTCCTTGCCATTCGTCAATGTATGAAAGAACTTTTATACCTCTTAGTGCAGTTTATGAAGTTTTCTAGTTCTTAAGGATTTTTTGTTTCACATGCTCAACAGATTGCTCCCATTGCATTATTCTTTTAATAGAAAGTAGCTCTATGGGAAAGTTTCACATGCTCAACAGATTGCTCCCATTGCATTATTCTTTTAATAGAAAGTAGCTCTATGGGAAAATACCATTACTTCCTATCTGTAGGATTCCACTGCTTTAGTTTCTAGACAGTATGTTGTCATCTCTCACTTGAAGAGAAGGATAGAGTGCCTCCTGTGATTTCTCACACCCAGCAGATCATTCTACCAGGTACATCCCATCTGTGAAAATATTATTCCATTGTTATAAATTAACAGTGAAAAAACTTCACTGGATTTGCTGTATTATTGACAAAGAAAAAAAAAAGGCTTATCCATTTGTTTGCTCATTTCCATTCATCAGCAATTGGCAAAAGTCCACAGAAAGTTTGCTGTGTATAGGATAGATGTGTTACCATTTTCCTTATGTTTTCTTTAATCCCATCCTTTTTTCAAGGTGGACCAAAGAAATACAGAGTCCGAGCTTGGAAGCAACTTCTGCTATGTACCAAAAATGTGAGCACAGTGAATTATTTTGCATTTTCTGCAAAACAGTTCTGCATCTTCCCATGTAATTTAAGGAGTCTTCTTTATGTTTTGAAGTAAGCTAGGCAGGCCTGGAAATATTCTTTCAGTGGGCTTAGATTTTCTCACTTGAATCCTATTTGAAAATGGTATTTCAGCTTCAGAAACCTTCAACCTGAGATTAAAGAGGTAATTCTCTATTTCATTACTACATGGGCCAGAGAGATGACATGGATGTGCATGCCTGCCAGAGTAATTATTAGTAATATGTTTTAATATATTTTTATTCCTTCAGCCTCCTCTTCTTTCTTCCTCCTCTACCAGAGCCCTCTGTCTTTAGCTCCGTGATTCATCATATGCAATGTAAATAATTTTGCAGAAGGCAATTAGGATGGAGTCATGTTGCATCATCGTGTCCTTTCCTCTGCAATTTTTGATTTAAGATTTCAGACAATGTGATAGACAACAGTAAATGCAGTGCAACAGTGAATGCAAAATGCCTTCAGGGAGTTGTTGAGATATCCTTCATTCCTCAGGAATTAGTGTTACCATAAGTGCACAGTGATAATTTTCTCCCTTTCTGCTTGTTCTTCCTCTTATAGGAGCTTTAAATCTTATGGTATATTAAACCATGTCTGTTAGCTGGTTACTGAATCTATAGCAAATAGCAGCTCTTTCTTACATTCCTTTGAAACCACACACACACACACAAAAAAAATGGTCACCAAAAGTCAAGACTTTCATTTTTAAATTGTATTCATTTGATTTTGTTCCTAGTAAGCAGGGCTGATAACAATCTTCTTGCCTAGCTTGGCTTCTTTTGATGTCTGATCTGATATGGGCTGCTAGAGGTGAAAAAAATAGCTGCATTTGACTTTTCTGTTGCAATGAACTAGGGACTGTCTGCTGATTGGCATGGCCCAGGTGACACCTTAAACTGATGTATTGTCCCCATTTGGAACAGCTGTCGGAATGACCTGGTGGTCTTAGTTATGTTAGCTCACATTAGCAAATTGGAGAGGGTGATTAGTTTATGTCATATTGGCAACCATTTTATCCCCAGTAGCCCTGGCAGGTTTGGATGTTGCAAAGATGTCTTAATTCCACAATTTGCCTTGCTTCATGATCCGCAGTGTCTGCACAAGCTCCTAGAACATATGCAGAGAACATAGCCCCATATGCTGGGAATTAACACAGTTGCTTAAGTATGTCATTCAGTAACAACTTGTGTTATAATTCAAATTATGGTATTTTAAATGCTGGCTTTACTGGGTAATGAGGAAATGCATTGCCCTTTTCAATGCTCATGCAACCTATATTTTTTGACAAAGCAGTTCCTTTTCGGTATGTACCAGTGAACTCATATCACCAGGGTAACAAGTCTGTCATGAGACATGAGAATTATTTGTGCACGGAGGTTGTAAGATCCTACTTTTGCTTCTCCTTTTGTTTTGCTTCTGCTTGCCTTGCTGAGTTTCATTTCTCATAGAATCATTTTTTACTTTTGTTTGAACAATGCTTCCAATCACAGAACCACAGAGTAGTGACATTTGAAAGGGATCTCTGGAAAATGGCTGCTCCAAGGTCCCTGATCAAAGCAGGTGAGCTAGAGCAGGTTCCCCAGGACCACGCTCAGTTGTGTTTTGAATATCTCCAATGGTTGAGACTCCACAGAGTCTTTTGTCGACCTGTTGCAATGTTTGATGACTCTCACGGTGCAGAAGTGTTTTGTTTGTGTTTAAACAGATTTTTTTTTTCAACTTATGCAGCAGCATCTTGCTCTGTTGCTGCGTGCCAAAGAGAAGACTTTGGTTCCATATTTTTCTTATTTCCACCATTCAGATGCTTATAAACATTGATGCAGTCCTCCTGAGCCAAATCTTCTCTAGGCTAAACAGTCCCAGCTTTCCTAGCCCCTCTTCACATAGCATATGTTTCAGTCTTTTAATTGGTTTTGTGGCCTGTCATCGGGTTCACTCCAGTGTCACTGTGTGTCTCTTGCACAGGAGAGGCCAGCATTGGATACAGCACTCCATGTGTGTCCAAACACTAGTACTGAAGACAGGGGAAAGGATCACCTCTGCAAACCTGATGGACACAATCTTCTCAATGAAGTTAGTCCAGAATGTTGTTGGCCTCCTCTGCCAACAGGGCACATTTTTGGTTCATGCCCAACTTGTTGCCCACCAGGACCCACCAGGTTCTTTTCTGTCAAGCTCTCTGCAGCTGATTTGCCCACAGCCTGTCCTGGGATATGTGGCTATTGCTCCCCTGCCTGTGGCATTTCCTTCTGTGAAACTTTATGAGGTTCTTCTCTGCCCATTTCTCCAGGCCTTCAAGGTCCCTCTGAATGGCAGCACAGTCACTTTCAGGCTCCTGTTATTGAAATGCTTGTGTTTCCTTCTAGTGAAAGAAATATTTGTTTCTTTACAGATAATAATAATAATAATAATAATAATAAACTATAAAAATAAATCCAGATATGTGTCTTAACTTACCTTATCCATGCAAGAGATTCTGCAGGCCAAAGCACAGCCAAAGAAACTGGGCTTGTCACTTTTCCCATATTAAAACTATAATTCAATAGATTTTACTGAGAATTATACCAGCTTTTGTGTCCATAGGTATTTCATTAGAGGAGCAGGCAAATGATACCAGCCCCTTGAAAGGCTGGTTCAGCAGCTGCAGTGCTGGAGGCAAATAGTGATCATCACCACAGCATTACTTCATAATTTGGTTCAGAGGAAGTAGATCTATTTTTATGTGTTGGGAGTCCCGGAATCATCACTGTTTCCTTGAAAAAAAAAACATTATATATATAAACTTATAAAAATAAACATATATAATGTAAAATAGGATTTTTGTTAAAATAGTTTTAACATTTAAATCTAAGCAAGGTAAGAGATCCAAAAGAAAATAATTTATCCTCTATATTAATTTGCAATTATTTAGGTGTTTACAAGATCCATTGGGTTTTGTTTTCTGCATGTAAGTGATTGTTTCAAAATATTGGATATAAAAGTCTTCAACTGAGCCAGCATTTCCATTACTGAAAGCCTCTTGCTTACTGAAGGAATTCACAAGTCATCTGTCTTAGCTGTTTTTATTGAGGTCCTCAGCTTCATCATTTGTAACTGGTGTAATGTCTTGCAGATATCTAAAAATCAGGCTCTGCTGTCCTGTGATTCAGTCTACCCAGACAAATAAGGCAAAGTTCCTTATTAGAAATAGATTTATTTTATTGTGATTCTGTATTCAGAAAATCTTCTGTTGAAAGATAATGGCTGTTATCACTTTCGTTTATCTGTAATAGTGACTGGAAAATTACAACTACTAATCTGCTGCGTATGTTGTAAGAAAGCAAATTTTTCAAAAGTTTGTCTAGTCCTTGCAGTATCATTTCTATCAGTTCAGTTTATCTGTGTTCTTGGGCAATGTTTTGTGCCTCAAAATATATACAGATCAATAAACAGGGATGTTAGTCACTGTGGTATAGACTTCACTTAAGTCTCAGTTATTTCCATGTTTATCTGTATGGATTCACTCCACTGTTCTCTGCACTGAAGCTGAACAGCATCTCAGACTCAGCATAAAGCTCTTTGGCTTTGCAAGCTCCAGGCAAGCTTGTTTGCTCTTTCCTCAGCTATTGACTTTACCGGAAATAAATCATTAATTTATCTGTAAGCTCTGGAAAGCACAATCTAAGGAATGCCAGTATGCCCCATATTAAACACAGAGATTAAGTCTCCAGGATGTGTTTGCAACTGTAGTCATAACCAAAATCATATCTCTGTAGCATTGTGCCTCCAGAGTGTCTTTGCAAATACCACATATCTGGTAACTTTCTAATAGCCCATCATTTTCAACTCAACGTTATTTCTCCACAGCCCAACTAAGTAGGATTTATTTGATTGGCCTTTATGTAAGTATTACACAGATGCAATTTACTCTTTCTGCAATTTAGTGTTAAATATGCTGACATTAAAAGGTGATATCAGAGAGAGAGGTGGGTTTTCTTTTGCTTGTTTGTACATGAAAAATTATATTGGTTTAATTGGTTAAATGCTTTGTTTTGTGCATTTTGTTGACGACGTATTTCCTGCATTTGATATTTCACTGAATATAAACCAGACATTAAAATTATTCCTTTACTTGTATTTCTCAATTAAGAATTCAATTATGAATGTACGGTTTTCATAAGCAGAAGCAAAATTTGTTTGAGACACTCAAAAGCTCTACAACAACACCAGGATAGTAAAAAATACTTTATTTCTCTTCACTTTCTGCAGAAATATGGTATTTATGACATCCTTGCTAATAGGAAGCAAGCTAATGTAATAGGTCATAACAAGCAGCTTTAATGGTTCATTAATACATTCCTTGGGGGCAATTATGAGGTCAGATAAACAGTTTCATGCCTTTAACCACCAGAAGAGTGTATTTTAAAGTGCTGATTAAATCTCACCTGAAATGCCTAATACTACCAAAATTACTCATAGGTGAATATCTGAAAGTTTAGGTTCTCTGCAGTTCAAGAAAGCTTCTAAAGGTTCGTCTGCTTAACTAGAGGTTAGCTAAACCTTTTATACTATGTATTGGTATAAAAATCTGTAGAGAGTATATAAGTATATGTTTTCCTTGCTTGTTTTCTGAACTTTTCAACAATTCTGCTTGGAATAATTAGCACTCTTTTTTTAATCCAATCCATCCAGCCTTAGTTCAGCTGGATTTATTTGTCTTTAAAGGAATATAAATTTATTTTCATTGGTAATATCTTAACAAATACAATTTATTCAGAGATGTTTTAGCTTTTTGCTGAAAAAATACATTTTTTCCATGAAAAGCCAAAAAAAAAGATTTTTATTGAAAAGCATCTTTGATTAGCTTTCATAATACAACTGTATTTTAAGTGCTAGCATAAAAAGCTGCTTAAAATACCTATTAGACTTTTTTGTTTGTTTTTGGATGGGAAAATATAAGAAATATTGTAAAACCTCAGTTTAGCAATAATGTCTTAAATTCAAATTTGCATACATTATTTATATAATAACAATGAGACTCAGACATCTTCACAGTTAAAATATATTGATATAGATTATTGTTATTTTCTCAGCACTGAGAAATTCTGATGAGAAGAAGATGAGAAATTCTGAAGCACAGTACAGAATTTTGTACTTTAACTTTTACATTAACATTAGCATTTTCACTGTCATTACACGACAGTATAAAGATAAAGGGTGAATTTTTTTCTGCAGAAATGAATAACAAAAAATCCTTAGACTTCAGTGAAGTTCTTGAGGTAAAAGAAAAAATATTCTGTGTGAATATCAGAGGAATATTCAGATGAGCAAAAAATCATTAATTAGACTGGATTTACTTAGAGTCAAAGGCCTGCAACATACCACAGAGAAGATGTGCTTCTGCAGGTGGTAAATACTGTGTTTTCATATATTACCAAGCATTACTGATTAGATTTAGGTCACCAGATTAGGAAATGATCATAATAGACTTAGTTACTCTCTTCATAGTATTTTGAGCACTGCTGAGTACTGTTTGCTTCTTTACATTCTGAATCTTGGAGTGATGGGTACAGAGGTAGATTTTAGTTCCTGTGCAATTTGCTTCGCTGAAGCAAATTAAGACTGTCTTTTATAGAGCTTATTGCGGCTGTAGGGAATCTGTCTAAAAAAAAAAATCAGAATCCTTTTTAATATGTTGTATTATATTTTATAAAAGAGTATTCACAATGACAATTTCATAACATGAACTGGCAAATATAATAAGTACTTTCTTTAATGACTTACCCACTGGACTAAGCTGAAAATATGATACTGTGAATAGCCATCTTCCTGCACTCATTTTTGAAAGGATCCTGAGTGATTTTTCAGAAATTATTATCCTTTGCGTTGCTCAATGCAGAACCATTCCTCACTCATTCAAAAGTGTGCATCAACTAGAGGAAATTGGTCTAGGGTGTGAATTTCAAGAGAATTTATCTCAAGAATTCAACACATCATTTTGATGATTAAATTTCATCTATTCCCCTATCTATTCAGAGGCCCCTACCCCATGATTTGATTTTATTCTAATGGAGACCCATCCTAAAGAAAGGAAGCAACAAGAACTTAAAGTGGATCATAAAAGTAATACAGTGATCAGCATGGAATTTTATATTATTAAAATACACAATGACATACAGCAAGAGAGTGAAAAAAGAACAGAATTCAAAATGTGAAATGTCATCCTACATGCCTGAGGGACAGTGTTGCATAAACAGCAGGTGAGACCAGCTGCACCTCAACACCTGAGTGTGTGTTCCTCTGACTGGGAGAAGAGAGGGGAAAATCTCCATCTGGCACCTAAGCACGTGGAACATTCACACTGATTATAAGAAAACCTGTAAAACCTATAGAATTCCTATAATCCTTTCAGATATCACACTGCAGATGAGCGTGCACCACAGACTTCAGCATTTTGTTGAAAATATAATCTTTACAACAGCATAGAGTTGGAGATAAGTTGCAATATCTGTGGCATTGTCCGTTACAGGAAACAGAGAGAATGGGTAATTTGTGTACTGTTCTAAGAACATCTTTTGTAGAGGCACCCGGCACCAGTTTTGTTTCCTTAGGCTGAGAATACACTGTAATCAAGATACAAACTGTGGCCAGAGGTATTTCTGAACAGTTAGGTCTTTGCTTTAGAGCTATACTATAAGAATTTGATGGTGGTAAGAGTTTGTCTTCTTCAAAGTCTTTTTAGTAACTGAGGAGATGTCAGTGGGTACAGTTCCTAACGGTTGTATCAGAGCATCAGTATGGTAGGGAAGTTGTAATAGTAACCACTCTGGGAATAAATCACAGGGGAAAAAATAAAATAAAAAAGTAAGGCATGAGAAGGAAAGTGAATCATTTCCAAGACATGCTGTACATGACGTGACTACCACTCAAATATCAAAGCAGGACAGTGCAGAGCTATGACGAATCAATCAATATTTTGCTTGGAAAGTTTAATCCTTGCTAAGGCTTGATATACAAGTTTCATCTGTAAGTAAGTAGCACCTTTTATATGTAAGTGAAAAGACTGTCATGAATAGTGAATAGGAGGACATGTGCTGCTCTAATGAGCTGCAGTCCTGTGCTGGAGAGGCCTGTCAAGCATCCTGGACATGCTTTTCTAAGGGAAATCTTCTATAGAGAACTTTTGAAAGCGTCTCTTTTAGTCCTTAGTCCAGTCTTTTTTCCTTTCCCACATAGATTCAGGTACTTGAGTAGCTGAGCAAACAGTGAAAAGCCTGCATATCTGGCATACTGAAAAAAAAATGTGTTTATACTTGTTTTATTTCCCTGAGCTTCTTTTTCTACAGTTCATTCATTTAAGAAAAAATAGTGATTTGCTTTGATAGTATATTTTGAGCCAGGGGTTGTGAGAGGAGAACAGAAGTCAGCAGGATTTGTTATAGCTTGGATTATTATTAAGTGATGCTGAGAGATGTGAAGTCAGTAAAGACAAACTCCAGGCTGCATTGTGGATTGCAGTGAGGAAATGTTTTAGCTGACTGAGACTGAGAAAGTCCCAGAGCTTCACCAGTGCTGAAACACAGGCCTGCTGTGGCTGACCGTGCACTAAACTGGCACAGCTGTACTTGCTTTGGAGGTTGTGCTGCTATGTACAGTGCACGCTATATACAACATTATGTGAGCATACTGGTTTCTCTGAGTATCCTGTAGGATATCTTCCTGTGTAGGGTGTGCTTGGAGAATCAACTATAAATATGGCTCAAGAGTTCTTGAGCTGTAAAACTAGCAAAAGGGATAGATGCATTTCGGAAAAAGTACAAGATTTTATGTACATTACTTATTCATTTAGCATAGCAGAATTGCCACTATATGGTTAAAGGACTGGAGCATCAATCGTATGAAGAAAGACTGAGCGAGGTGGGCCTGAAGACTAAGAGGAGATTTGATTTGAGGGGTGATTGTAGGGAGGACAGGGCCAGGCTCTTCTCTGTGCTAGCCAGTGACAGGACCAGCGGGTAACGGGTGTAAGTTGAAACATAGGAAGTTTAATCTCCATATGAGGAAGAACTTCTTTCCTGTGAGCACTGGATGTGACAGAGCACTGGAACAGGCTGCCCAGAGAGGTTGTGGAGTCTCCTTCTTTGGAGATCTTCCAAATCCACCTGGATGCCACCCTGAGCTACGTGCTCCAGGTGTCCCTGCTGGAGCAGGGGGGTTGGACTAGATGATCTCTACAGGTCCCTTCCAACCTTAAGTGTTCTGTGATTCTGTGTGATTCTGTGGTTCACATAAACAACTTTATTCCTAATAGAAACAAATCTGAGAGAGCTCCAGATAACTGTAGTGGATATATTAGTTCAAGAATCCGAAAACAAACAAAAAACTACTTTGTAACATTTTGTATTGTAACAGGAGTCCCCCTTTATTGTATTGTATTGTATTGTATTTTAATTCTGTTGAGTGATAAAAGTCTCTGTTCTAAATGTATGTGAAACGGGTGTGGAAAGCAGCAACATTTGAGTAGACTGATAGAGCTTTCATTGTAACAAAAAGCAGCTGAAATTTGAAAGACTGTGGTAACAAAGCAACAATCTTTTTCTGAGGTATGGTCCTTCCTTGATGCACTATTTACATATCTTTGATAGTTGATGCATCTGGATTATGTCATTTAGTGATTCTGGAGGGGAATTAATTAGTCTGTAAATCATCATTTTATGATGTAAACTAGTGCAATTAATCTCTCAAATACTATATATTGTGTTAGCTGAAGTTCTTTGAAATGTTTGTACAATGAGATCCACAAATCCTTAATTTACAGCTCTTTTGACTTAATTTCATTTATAGATACACATAAGCTGTTGTGATTGAAACTTGTGAGAGCTGTCATAGTTAGCACAGGCTCTGTAGTAGAATGAGTCCTATTGCACTTGCTCAGTGTATTGGCAGCTGAGATACCCTTTAATGATCATATTTTGGTTTTATTGTCTTCTAAATCACACCAAAATAAGGACAAAAATGTTTTTTTTCTGTTAAAAGGATTGACCTAGTGTGAAGGCTGCTGAGTCAAATACTCATCTATGGATACATACAGAGGGATCAGATTTCTCAAAGAGTAAAAGGAAATGCAAGCCTCTTCCTATTTGTCTCTATCAGGCCCCAATTACACATAACAACACTTTATAGCATTTCCTCCAACCACCTCCAGGAATGACCTAGTTATTTTATCCAAGTGGAGCTAAAATTGACATTATCAATTTCACTGAATGGAGAGATTAGCCCTTCAGAGACTATATTGCTCTTCTCTTATAGATTTATTATGTAGCTAAAAAGGTCCTCATTTATCTTCAAAATAAGTAAATTGCTGTGTATTCCAATAAATTCTAATGTACTCTTTGTGAAAAAGGTCAAAAATTTGTTTTTGTTATAAATAATAATTCATTTGCAAATAAGTCAATAAAAAAAAAAAAAAACAGACATGCCTCCTTGTGATGTCCAAATGTGTAAAATCAGTATAGACTGTGCTATATAGGCTTCCTCAAAGTTAGCTCTGCAAGAGTCCATTTCCTTAAAGGTCAGTATGGTCCCTACAGTAGGATCTTAAAAAAGTAGAAGGTGTAGGAGTAAGTATATTGATTATAGATGTATTAAACAAATGCACTTCAAAATTTAAGTCAGTTCTTCAGTAAGATATGACCTATAAAGTGCTTAAAATCACTGTAAATTAAAATGCCTTCTTAATTTTCTTTTATAGATGTAGTATCATCTGCATTGTTTTATGTTTTTGGAAATTAATAACTCTACCTGAAATAACCATGGCGACAGAGTAAATTATCACCGGGCACTGATGGTTGCTGTAATTACAAAGAAACAAGATAATAAAAAACAGAAATGATTTGTTATCCTTTGCCTGCAATCCATTAATTATTGCCATGTAGAGTTGAAGGGCTCAGGAATTTCAAGTATTTTTTTCCTTACTGTTGCACCTCAGACTCCTCAGTAACTGCTCTGTAGAGTCTGCCCCCTCTTTCTGACACAGAGTAATGCCATTCAGAATGAATAATGAAGGATTCATTGTGAATTATATTAGACTGTTTTACATTCTAGGAGCATCAAACAATAAGACATAACAAGGTCATGAGACTGAAATGACATTGCCTTGGAAATTTGGAAAATATAAAGCTGTGATTCAAGCAGGGACATTTCTGTTTGATGCCTCTCTTCAGATGTGTTGTGATAACTGAAGCATTACCTGAATCTCTGTGTGTATATGACTGCGTGGGTTAGCTCATTTTCAATGCAGACTGCATAAAAGAAATCTGGGTAAGGAATAGATTGTGGATGTTTAACAGTTTTTCTTAGTGCTGTGTCCTCTCTGAACACCTTGTTCAAAGTAGAGGCCCCACCTGAAGCACTGGACAGGTCTTCTATGATCTCTATTAGCTATTAGAAATCAATATTAGAAAACTCCCTAATGTACTTTTAACCTGTTTAATTATCACACAACTTACTGCACTCAGGAAAGAAGAGATTGCTTAATATGTCAAATATGATCTTACTCAATAAGATGAAGTAGCTCCATGGATCACTGGCATTATATTGATCATGTTAAGATGTCTGTGAAGGAAAATCTTAGCTGGAGTTGAGTTAGACCCAGAACAAGATTAGCTTTATGTATTGACTGTCTGTTAAATAAATGTTAATAGACAAATGTCTATATACTAATGACAGTCCTAATGGGGCAGATGAAGATGTGTCTTGTTTGAAGAACATGAATTTAAAAATGTGATTTCAGCAAGTCCTCAGAATTAACGGCTTTTGACTATGGTGGCCCCCTTTACTCACAAGGAGTGAGTAAAGATTCCTTCTGGAGTTCTGGAGGATGGGACACAAGTCCATGTACTGGGGATAATGCCTGATAACAGGGACTCTGTGCTCTGCTTTCAGGGGGAATTATTAGTAGCTATTTTAACAATTTCTCCAAAGATGGCAGTTGTTTCCTCCCTATGATGCAGTTTAGCTCACAAAATAGCTGTCATCTATGACAAACTACTTTTATTTGCATCTGATCAAACACACCTTAGGAATATATTAATACAGAAGACTTTCTTTTTGGAGAAAACAGTTCTCCCTGAGAAAGAAGTTCTCTCTGAACTTCTGTGCAGCAGCAGCTGGAACATCAGTGATTCTTTAGATATTCTCTTTTTCTACACACATCCTTCTCAGTTCAGCTAGTTCCTGAACACTGCAGTCTCTGCACTGATTCCCTGCACTGACCTGTTGGTCTTCTTCCCTTGATCCACCTGCTTATATGAGTCCCAGTTTCACTTGGGCAGGGCTTCTTTTAGCTTTCCATCTCTTTTCCCTCATATGGTTTAGTACCAGAGCGGTTGCTTTGGAGTGAGAATAAACCTCTCTTTTGGAACAGTGAAGGCACTTGCAAGTTGCAGAAATGCACAAAAGTTCTTTCTTTGAAGCATGTTATTTAAATGTCTTTTCACCTTCAAATGTCCACAGGAGCATGCGTGTGATTGCCTGGCAAGTTTAATGCTTGCCCAAAGTAAGGGTTGAGACTGGAAGAATCCTCTGGAGTGGGAGAGCTGCAACACTTAACTCTGCCTTCCCATATTCTGCAACTGCAAACTGATCAGAAATTTCTGCCGTTATCTGGAAGATATTTGACAGCTGTCTCTTCGATAAGCTTTTCCCTGAAAGTTTCAGGGTACCAAAAGTAAGACTCAGAACTCAAACTATGCTGCAAGCTTACCTTGTAGTAGACCTGAACTGAAATGCTTACACCAGAGGAAATAAGCTAAATAAGCTAATTACCTAAGCAAAACACTGGAGTCTTATAAAATAAGAATTTCACATAAAACTTTAGCCAGAACTGTGTGTGAGCATAAAATAATGAAAGAGAATGAGGAGGAGGAGAGAGAGAGAAATGGATATTTATACTTATATCTGTAGTAGCAAGATGAGTCCTCTGAAATGTCATATGAACATTAATCCAGGAAGACAACATGTTTTCTTCTCGATTGCTTGCTGTACTGTTGAGCATAGCAGGGGAACCTAATGAAAGTACTCTACATTCAGTGACAAAAATAAAAGGTCACTTGAAGTAAGTATCTTTCCAGGAATAAAAGGGAAAAAAAATACCTGTAAATTCTTTGAAATGGGAAGAAATACTATAAAGACCCTTTTAAACTAGACATCTGTATTTGCCTTATTTGAGAATGAATGTGATTGTGATTCTGTAAAGGAATACCTGTTTACCTGAAGTTTATTTATTTTGGCAGTACTTGAAAAAATGAGCTACTGTTGTGTACTGTTGTGGCAAAGCTTCCTCACAATTTCACTCCCATTTACTTCCCAACAAAATGCAGAGATACTGTATTTTCTTAAGAACTAAACATACAGTTGGTTCAAATTTTAGTCCTTTTGGGGTAAGTTTTATGAAACACCAAAATTTGTATCACCCACAGCCTAAATCTCTGTATCATGCTTTTCTGTGCCACTCTCCATTTGCCTTTGGCTATGTTTAGTGCATTCATACATGAGCAACCAGAACCTGCCCAGGGGTAGGTAAGGTTCAGTTGCCTAAACATGGGCAACCAATGCCATTTCACAAGCCCTAGGGTATCCATCTGGCCTCCAGCTGCTGCTTCAGAAGGGCACAGGGTTCCCATAGGTTCTCTGACATATGCATATTCTGTATGTTCTATGTGAATGTTTCCAGTATGCTAAGGTATTTGAAATGATATTAAATGCCTATGTTTACAACAATTGAATGCAATTCTGAGAGAGAATGTTTTACTGTGCTCATTCTGAAGTAACCCATTTTTGGCAAGCATAAAAAAAAGTCTTTTCAGATTTTTTGAATAGGTGTAATACAATCACTATTTGTTATTTTAGTAACCATACTGTTCATTGTTTGAAAATGTCTGCTGTATGGAGATGGGACAGATAATAACTTAATTTATCGCTGAGCCTTACTTAATACAGTATCAATTCCTCCTCTGTCTGCCAGCCTAACATTCACAAATTAGCTTTTCTTACTTCTACATAATTGCTTATAATTCTTTGATATTTTTGTCCCAAGCATTACATGTTTTAACAGCTCTTATTCTCTCTTTCCAATAGTTCTATTTCAATTTCCTATTTCTTTGTCTCAGTGAAATGATTTCAGTAAGGGTTTGTCTTTTCAGTTCTAGAGATGCATTCTTCCTCTGTGGGAATTCTAAGAACTGAAAGTTCAAATGATTACCCTCCCTTGTTCTACTTTAAGGAGAACAACTTAATTCATGTATGTCGCTGTAGTCACTTTTTCTTTTTTGAATGGTAATTAAAATTAAAAGCTAATAATTTTAATAGAAACAGCTATCATCACTTGAAATTAATTATAAAAATTAATGAAATTAGATAATCCTGTAATTCCAAGGTCCTTCCAGTACAGTTGAATTCAACAGTAATTGATATAGCAGATGGTGCATTCTGAAGTTTTGTATATGCACCAGTTAACTGTATTGTAATTTATATTAAACTGACTGATTTCATTTACCTAAACATATCCTTGAATTCATGCTGGCCGCAGTGCATTTCACAAGACAGACAGCCTATGAGGTCAAGTTTAGAGGATGAAGACACCTTGCATAATTTTTTAAATTTCATTAAAAATGAAAAACTGAATATCCAGACATTAAAATTTGGTGAAATACCACAACACACTTTGCAGGGGCATTGGCTTTACTAAAATTGGAATATTCTGTAACAACAATTGTGGGGCTTATGAGCACAACCACTTTTTAAGGTATTAAAGTAGCAAATTATTTATTAGCAGTTAAAAAAAAATCAGGGCAATTGATTTAATTTAGCAGATTTCAAATTTTTAGGATAGCATGTTTTTAAAGGGTCTCTGCTATTTGTATTTTGTGGATTCATTACAGGATAATGACTTTCCGTGCAGTTTGCCACTACACTTGCAGCTATTCCACTTGTGTGCAGGGGCCTCGGAGAGAGCTAAGATTACACCTTGCCTTAGGAGAAGGGAGGTTTTACATATGTGTGCACTGCAATTTGATAAAGTAGGCACCCACTGTGTAAGGTAACTGCTGAGCAATGACTTAAGAATCTTAACAGTATCTAAACATTTTAAGGATTTATTTGGGAGGAGCTGAATTTTCAAGTCCAGCAGAGAAGGGACCTGCCCTAAAATAGTTGTTTATCATAGTCCTCCTTGTCAACACTGCAAAGCATTAAAAATTTTAAAGGGCTCCATTTCATCCTGGATTCTGTATTATAAACCTTCTTCATTTGCCTCTTTTTCTTGTCTAAATAAAATTTCTCACTAGTTTAAACTGCATTTTGAAAGGCTCATAAACCACTGAGGTCACAGCTACATTGTTTCAGTAATATTTAGTTAATGTGCTGGCTAAGAGTCACTAAGAGTCATTTAATGCTGCTGGCTGTAAACTGGGAAGGAAGGAGAATTTTTTTAGTACCAGATTATTACTTTGTATCTACAATAAGTAAATGTTTTTTTAGACTTAATAAACTGTAACTTGCTCTTTCTTGTTGTAATGACCTGGCACATGGATATGCACTTTCTTCAGCTGGATAGTAACAGAAATATTCTACAATACATCCTGCTATAGGGTTCATAAGGTTCATATATTTTACCAGGTTTTGCCTCAACCTGTGCTAGCTTTAAGGTGCAACTCCTAGACTGGTCTTTTACCAGTTTAGGAGATTAAAAGGCCTGTGATTTTTTTTTCCTCAAAACAAAACAAAACAAACTGCAGAAGTTTGATTTCAAAACATTTTGTTCAGTTTCTGGACAATATTTCATTCTGGATTTTTCCCCCCCTTCCACTTATGAGTCTACAGTGACACATCAGAAAAATAAAACTTTCTTAGGTATTCTGAAATTGCTCAACATAGATAACAATGACAGGAATAGATCTTAAAATAAGTTATTAACTATGTTCATAAAAAAAAAAAAGACTCAAAAAAGATGAAGGTTCATGCATCGTTTTCTTATTTTATCTAAGCTTCATGCATCGTTTTCTTATTTTATCTAAGCTTATTCTTGAGATAATGCCATGCCTGTTTTAGATATCTAGACTATATGAAAATTTTAGTTAAGATGTTAGAGACTCTGTACAATTACCTGAGTCAATCATCGGTTAAAATGATGCACCGCAGCATAATCACATAGAGAGTAAAATGTGAAAAGGCACAGTTCGCTCTTTGCTCTTTAACTGTTTGTTAAATGATTGCTGACAAATTATGATAAAAATGATTATGAAACTATGAAATGATTTTTTTTTAAGTGCATTGCATTCCGCAAAATGGTCTACATAAGCTTTGCAGGGACATTTTTACCAAGCAAAAATAGATTTTTCCTATTTTTCCGAAGTGCTCGATAAGAATATCTCCTGTATGAGAATGTTCAAGCTCATTTTCTAGGATAAAAATTCTATCCAAGGAAAATTCAGTGCAGTTATGCAAAATCTTCTTATATAAACTGGAATTTATACAATCTGGGCTAGCTACTTCAGTCCAGTGTTGTGATCTACATTGCTTTCTGTTCAGTGTGTTACATTTAGATTTAGCAGACAGTTAAAGGCCAGTAAGCTGAGTAATTAAAGATACATTTTGAACAGGTACTAACATGCAGTTCGCTGTAATGATAACAAAACATTTCTTGCATACAGAGCAGCACATTGCAGCAGATGATATTGAGAGTGCTCAGCTCTGCAGATGTGATTCTCAAGAAAAAGCACTTGTGTAACAACTCAGTGTTACAAACTCAGGTTTGTTACAGTGAACCTAGTGATGCTTCCACCTCTGATATTGATGCTTTGATGATCCACTACAGAGTTAAATAATCTATGTAATGTTAATCAGGTTTTCCACAGAATGGTCTATTTGTCTTTATTTTGAGAAAATGTACTGAGTAGACTATCCGTAGACAGATATTTTGCTAGGCAACACGTTGATTTTGTAGATAATCCATTCTCAGATAAATGTTTTGACTGGATCATTCATCAGGGTATATTTTTCTTCAAGTGGGATTAACATTCTTTAGGACCAGTAATTAACTACTGCTGATTTATTTTTAGCCCTGATCCCTCTAGTTCTATTCTGTGCTTACCCTTTCAAAGTTTCCACTACCATCTTCAGTTCATAATTTTGGGAACTTCAGCTACAATCCTCTGTTTTCCTTCAGCAGCCCGTAAGCTTTATTTTCCTGATTATGTAGGCATTTTGTCTTATGCCTATTATTTTATTAGCACAACAGAGTGCTATCTATCTTCTTGTTCTAGACATATTAAATGGTGCATTCCTTAAAACAATAATGCACTAAAAGACATATACTTATAAACAGACAGATGAAAATAATGGTCTGGCACTTGTTAACCATTTGTTAACCATACCTACTAATTATGGCAATCTCACTAGTGCATTATCTCCTTTGATTGTTATGGTATCCTCTAAAATCTGTGTTTTTTTTTGTTTGTTTGTTTTTTTGTTGGTTGGTTGTTTTTTTCAACAGAGGGATACTATGTTCTTCCTGTAAATTTTCATCCTAAGCATTTTTTTAATCCAAATCTTCTAATTGCAGCTCTTACCAAGTTAACTTTATTAACTTAGCAAAGGTTGTCTTAACTTCTGCTAAATGAGAGGGATTTTGTTTCACTCTGTTGGAATGGCAGGATGACTGAAGTGCACAAAATGAAATCCTGTTATGCTTTAGCTGAGAACACTACTGTGTCAAAAAGAAGTATTGTTCTGGCCTGTACAATAGTCTCTCTCTTTTCTACATGACATTTCTAAAAACAACAATAGATTATAAGTTCTCACTGTTGTTGCTGAGTGTAAGAATATCTGAAATTCCCATTTGTCTTAAGGGATACAAAGGACATTCTGCATCTCTTGGGAAAAGATATTTGCTTTCTCCATAGATTTTTTAAAAGCTACTGAATGGAAAGATGACTCCTATTACTACTTGAGAATAATAGCCTGAACATTTCCTCAATGCCTACTCATACTTCATACCATACTAGTGTTGAGTATGTGCTTATTTCATGGGAAAAATTTATTGGTCCAATCTGCTATTTGTGCGGTCAAGAATAATTTCCTTGCTCAGGCATTGTAGTTTGCTATTTTTTTTTGCCCTCCATTCTGTCAAAAGAACTGGGGGCAAAGCACAAACAGATATCTAAAATTTTGTGACAGTTAAGTGTGTGTCTCTCATGTTTTTTGGTTCTTTAATCTATGTCACAGATTTTTTTTTTTAATACTCCTGTACCATGGTTGTTCAAATCTAATTTCTGATGCCATAGATTTCTTGGCAGAGCTATGTAGGTGACTTACTGACTTATGGACCACCTGCCACTCTCCAAGCACTCTTTATTTGACTGAATGTCAGTTTACCACAAGAACTGTTTTACAAAACAGAAGAACAAAATACTTTGTCAAAAGTAGGTGTCCCTGCTTGAGCAGGGGGGTTGGACTAGATGATCTCTAGATGTCCCTTCCAACGTCAACCATTCTGTAATTTTCTGATACTGTGAAAAGTCTCGGTGGGAGTGCAGGGCCTTGAAGGGATCTCACCCTGAGGGGCTTCCTCATTGTGCTCTAATTTGGATCTTTCTGTCAGGTGGTGTCATATCTGGAGGAGAAAACCAATTTACTTGATTTTGATAATACACTTTTACATAGGTGCTTAGTGCTGGAATTTCATCACGTTATCCAGATTAAAACACTTATTTCACTAAGCCTGTTATGAGTGTTGGTAGATGATATGCTTTTCTTTCTTTTTTTTTCTGTGTTTAACAGGGATAATCTTTTAGAAGATTAAGATTGTAGATCCCACTGCACTGTACTCGCATAGTAAAGTGAATTCACATTGCCCTTCTGCAAGTCAAAAGGAGGTCTTCCAATTCTGATTTCTCAGAGTTGGCTTATGTTCTGTAGCACAGAAAGAATGTTGTGAAGCATAATCTTTTTAAATTATTTTGATTAACTCCCATGATAGATATACAGTAGATTTTGTGGTGATTATAATATCATAAATTTTCTTCGTGAGGTTTCTGGATTTATTACCATATTGGCATTACATTAAGAAGATCTGCTCAGTGTGATCAGCTGTCTCTAATTAGTATTTTTCCCCAAAAATATATTTTCTGGAAAACTGCTTTACAGGTATTTATCCTAATTACTTTTTAATTTTTTTAGGGAGTGCTGGAACACCTGTTATCTTCAATGAAAATGGAGATGCTCCTGGACGCTATGATATTTTTCAGTATCAAATCACCAACAAGAGTACAGAATACAAAGTAATTGGCCAGTGGACTAACCAGCTTCATCTAAATGTAAGTAATAGTTTGATTATGATGTTGTTATTTGAGAAATGCAATCATTGGAGTATTACATTATGTCAAAACACATCCAAAAATGAATATTTATAATAGTTTGCAGAAAAAAAAAAATCTCCCAATCTCTTCTTGAGAAGGCAGTAAAAGACGACACAGTAAATCTTCTCTGGAGATTTTCCAAACCCACCCGGACGCCACCCTGTGCCACGTGCTCCAGGTGTCCCTGCTTGAGCAGGGGGGTTGGACTAGATGATCTCTAGAGGTCCCTTCCAACCTTAAGCATTCTGTGATTCTGTGTAAAACTAAACATTTGTATTTCATTGTAGACTGTGTACTTACCTGCTTCTTTAAATGATATTTTAGAATCATTCTGACCATGAAGTTAAGCAGGGTAATGTAGACTTATATTTCAAAACAGGATGTCAGACAAACATGATTGGCATGACATGAAATGATTGACAAATATATATCACTCAGGATGTTAAAATATAGTCAAGAAATGAGGGTATGAAGATATATTAAAGTAGATGAAAAATTTAGACTCTCTGACCACTTTTTGATTTGGATGAAACACCAGGATGATAAACTAATACAATATAAATATTTGTTAAATATAAAGGGACAATTTGGAAATTTTCTATCTTGTTAATTAGGATTAGTATAGCCCCCTCTTGCCTGATAACAGATGAAACAAAAGCTAATAACTCATCTATCTCCAGAGGATGTTTCTGATTTCTGCTTTAATATGCTCTGTAGGTTTTACAGTAGCTAAGCCCCATCTGTGCATTGATTTATATTTGCTTTGGAAAACAGCATCCCAACAAGGCTCAGGGAATATAATGTATAAGAATATTTGTATGCCAGCTAAGCATCTAGCCATAGCTTTAATTTGAGAGGTTTCCGAGGCCAGAGCACTTCTTTCTGTCAGAAAATGGCCCCATATGTGAATAGCTGCAGACATAAAAGAGCAAAATGAAGTTAATCTTTTTCACTACTAGATGTACAAGATTTATAGGGTTTACCTTGAGGTGTGTTAGCCATCTGGGTAGTTCTGAAAATTTGAAATACCAATTGTGTTTTGCTAAAGGCTGGTGAGAAAGGGGACAGTATGAACTGGTGACTGGATTCACCAGAGGGAATTTAGTCACTGATTTTAATCAAACTACAAAGAGCACATTTCAGACAGCTCTGTTTTTCCACTTACAAGGCTCATGATGAAGAATAACAAAACAAAACAAACCAGCAAAAATAAATATTTACAGATGATTATTCTGTCGGGACTACTTCACAATAAGTATCTGAGTGCTATTAGCAATGTTATGTGTGATAACTCCTCCATCTTCAGGCATAGCAATTAAACTACTTTACCATATCTACCATTTAATATCTATAAATAGATTTAAATAAAAGAGAGCGTGGAGTATGCATCTGCTTAGTGATATTGGGCAGATTTGTATCTGTTCAAAGGGTTGAAACAACACTATGTTAAGTATATAGACCAGGGAAGAATTTACTGAGGAAGTCTCTTGCTAAAACTCATAAAGAATGAATATATGTTCCCTTGGCTCTCTTCTTTTGTATCTTTTATAACTGCCATGAGCCCACATGCCGTGCCACACATAGCTGTTCTCCAAATTCCCTGGCCGTCTCTGTCCAGCTTGTGTGCAGCCGTCTCCATGCCAAGCCCAACGTCAGGGCCCTGGCTCCTCGTGTCATCCTGCGAGCTGGCGCTGTCCCCTTGCTTGCATGGCCTGAGGTGAGAGCAGTCACACAGCTGCTCAGTGCCCCTGTGCAAGCTGCAGCTGCATTCAGGAACAAGGCATTGCTCTCCTTGCTTTTCCCTCCTGTTTCTGCTCTTATCAAAAACTTGGAAGAGCTCTAATTAAAAGACTGGGTTTCATGTTTTAAGGTCTTTAAAGTTTTAAAGAGGTTGAGGTACTGGGTGTCAATCTTCGTGCCTGTAGGCACTGCTGCAGTAAAAATAAAGAATTAAGTGATAATAGAGACGATACAGTTTGTTTTAGCATGTTTCTACATTCACTGCACTTAGTACAAGTGTCAATGCTAGCTGTGTCATACAATGATCTGCTTTGTCCAGCCTACCTCCCTATTTCACTAGAAAATATGTACTGAAACTAAGTAATCCTTGTGAATGATTATCGGTGGTCAAATAATAATCATATTATAAATTAGGTATTGCTAGTGTATCAGATGCCAGTGGATCAGAGGGATCACAGTAAATCTTTTCAGTGGAAGTATCTATGCTCATTCATCAAAAAATGATACCATGAAAGTAGGATACTTTTGATCCTGCTGCTCTATAAAGAGATTAAAAAAATGATACTTTTACACTGTATCCTTCTTTCTACTGCACAGTATCTTCTTAACGAAGACACAGATAACTATGATTTTTACAAATGTCTATATCAGTTAAATATACTCTATATGTACTTCTATTTGCATAGCAGTCTACTCTTCTTTTTAAAAACATTTTTATTTCAAATCATGCTGAACAGTAACATGCTGAAAGCTATGACTGTGTTTATGATCATATTTGCGTATACAGCTGGCATCATGCTTCAGAAAGTATATAGTTTTTCTTCATTTATTTATCTGCTTATGACAGTTTATACAGTTAAGGTAACTAACACTAGATCACTTCTTACACTCAAGTTATTGAACCAGATGGGTTTCTTCTTTTTATTTTTCCCTTTCTTCCTTTCTTTCCTGAGGATATTCAGCGATATTTTCTCTTCTGGATTTTGGCTGCTGGTCTCTCTTGTGTCAGCTGTGGCTTACTCTGGTCTGGCCATGTCTTTAGACCCTCAGGAGTCCTCTGCTGGTATCTCTGGTTCTTCAAAGTTTTCACTGACTCCGAAGGGTCCTTATGGCCAAGTTCCAGGCTTGTTCCTTTTCTGGTGTAATGCTGGGTTTCCCTTTGGGCTGAAAGTGCTGGCTCTGGCTAGATAAAGACTCTGTACTTCTCCCTAAGGGGCTGTTTGTCAGCAGCCTTTTCCAGCTGCAGAGCCCATTCTAGCTGTGATATGGCTTTCTCCCTGTAGCCCTTAGTGATATTAATACTCTGCCTTAGGCAGATTGACATTTCAGATTTCCTTTGCAGAAGCCATGGCTTCCAGATATAGGAACTTCATAATTACTGCTCAGCAGTAATCCTGTAATTCTTTTTTACAAAAGAAATGTACATGTGGTGATGCTAATATGGATACTTGGCAGCTGAATCAGTTCTGAAAGCAGAAAAGAGGATCCCCCAAAATGTGATTACTCTTATATAATTATCACCTTGCACTGCTCTGGAAATGTAAATTTATACTTCTTTTAGCGTTCTTTAACTTGCTAAGGTTATCTGAGTTTAAGGAATCTTTATGTAAATAACAGACCCTAAAATTTTTAGTATAAGAGATAGAAAAATAATTATTTTAGAACTTCGGATCATTGAATATTGGTTAACTACCAGAGCTTTGCAAATGTGTGCTGGGAGGGCAAAAGGATGAGCCCAGATTCTTTGAGCGATACCCAGTTATAGGACAAGAGGCAGTGAGCAAAGATTAAAGCATGACAAATTCCTCTTGAACACAAGAAAACACTTCTTCACTATGAGGGTGGTTGAAGATATTCAAAACCCAACTGAACATGGTTCTGGACTTCAGGAGGGGTGAGCAGGGGGCTTCGTCTCTTCCAACCTCAGCTATTCTATGGTTTTGTGGTTTTTGATTTTTTTATTTCCTTAATTTTCTTTTCTTCTTTTATTTGTTTTTGATAGTAGCAGAATATAACTTATTTCAGTAAGCCTGGATAGGTATAAAACTTTATCCCACAGAAGATTCTGGTTTTCATAATCCACTGAAAAAAAAATGCAAAGAAGAGGAGACTTGTTTCAATAAAACTTGTAAAACCTATGGATTATTCATATTGCAACAGCAGTTTGCATACCAGGTCACCTGTAAAACTTCTCTACAAATGTGTGAGTTTAGCAAATTTGGGCTCTCAACCATGTAATCTCCACAGGAGAAAAGTTGTTAAAACAAGCTTGGTTTTCTGCTTCCTTTTATGATTAATAATGAATTCCATTTTAGATTTTTTTTATTGTACTTCTTGTAATACAGTGTCTCAATCTAGATGTTGACTACTGGCCTTTGTCAGTGGCAGTTAATATAAATAGCCTCAGTCTCAAACCTTTAATGACATATTTCTCAGCTAGCTTCAAGTTTTATAAACTCATTCTCTTTTTTATAGTTAGTTTTTTCTAATTTATTTATTGTTATTTATTATTCTTTTTTTTTCTTATTTAAGAAGTTTCTATTTAAACTTAGAAAAAGGAAAGTTGAAATGTTTAAGATTTTTTAAATGAAATATTTTGTTTTTCAAAATACTTCTTTTTAAAAAAAATATTTTAAAGCATTCTCACAGTTAATTTTAAAATTACACATTTTCTGATTTACCAAAATTTATTTTGAAAGAGCTTCATCCAAAAAAGCCACAGATCCATATTCTTCCAAATTAATGCTGCTGATGACAGACAGGAGTTCAGGTAGATATAATTTTTATTTAAGCTCCATTTTTCATTAGGCACAATTAAAGAGCTTGAGTGGATAAATGTTTGCATTATCTTAGTCCTTAGGAAGAATAAACACATATCAAATGCTCTACGTTTTAAGTGAGAACACAGTTAAATTTTTAAGGCAGATGTCATGTTGGTTTTCTTGCCAGTATGCAGGAGTTCTACTGAGCAGGAAAAGAAATTCTCCAAAAAACAAATTTTTAACATACACAGTAATAATAAGAGGCATAATCTTTCAGACTTATGGATCTTCTGCACTGGGGATATAAATGACTTTTAGGGACAGCCATTTTTCTGTGATGTTCTTGATTTATAAGTAGGAAAGCTATAGATTAAAATTACACTGAAGCTATAGATTAAAATTACACTAATGTGACGAAGTATCAGAGCGAACCACAATCATCATCAGCCTTAAGCACGGTGTTTGGTGAACTAGTAAAGATTGGGAACTGCGCATGAGGATTGAACTTCCCTTCAGGCAGCCATATCACATGAAGAAGTGAATCAGTATTTGATCTCTCCTTTTCTAGGGCTCTTGTAAGTTGTATTTCTAATCCTGAAGGAAACTCCCAATGCTAACATTAGTCAATTCTTTTTAGAAGCAACAATTCAAAAAACATTAGCTTCCTTTCTTGTGACATGGTAAAAATGATTCAAGAAGCTTCTAATATTTACTCTAACTGCAGCAAGCAAGTTTCAAGCATTGCTGTAGGCCATTATATTTCATTAAAGAAGCCAGAAATTCTTTATTTTTCCTGCAGTAACTGTTATATAATTGATACAAATGTATATGTATATTTAACTTGCTGAACCTAATCCCTGTGTTTTAAAAAAAGATTACTACACTGTAGTGTCCTACAGTGGAACACAAAAAGCAATAGCATTTAGTGCTATGTGTGGTTATATCTATAAACAAAATATGACAATCATACTGCCTGATGACTGTACTTCCGTCTACACATAATAGGGCAATAGAATTCAGACTTATGTTCTGTCCTTATTAGCTCGAAGACTGGATGCTCAGCTAAAAACAAAAATGATTTGGACAGGCAAATAAATAAATAAATAAATAAAAGAGGCTCTTTTATCACTATTCTCAAAATTATACTATTATCTTCCTTTAAACTACACAGGGCTCAGATCAGATAGATAGGGACTTTTACGGTCTCTATAGGAATACTTGAGTTTTACAAAGGTAGACCTGCTCTAAGCATCAGTCAATAAGTATGGCTTAGAATTTATTCTCCTTTACTATCAGAGTCTAAATTCATCATTAAACTTCTATGTGCTATAAACAAGTGAGAGGCTGAAGATGTAGTCAGCATTGGACTACATCTTAATGCAGATTATGAACCAGATGAAAATATATATGAAACATGGAACAAAACGGGAATTTATGATTTGGAAAGATTGTATTATTCTTAAATATGTTTTCAGAAAAAAAAAGGGAGAGGAATATACCTGTTTAAAAAGCTTTAAATGATTTTGAGATGTTTTGTTAATACATTTGTCTTATTATCACTGTTTTTGACATAGCTGAAAATCAAAATAGCACTTGAATTCAAGATCTAATGTCTCTAAGCTAAGGCAGCTGACAACTTATTCAATATTCTTTATAAAGCTTTTTACATGTCAGTCCTAATAGTTTTCTTTCTCTCTCTTCTTTTTTCTTTTTTTTTTGATGATCAGAACCATGAAAAATCAGGACCCATTTTACATATTCCTGGGCAGACTTGCATTCAGATATATGACTCCAAAGCAGAGTCAGCCACTCTCTAGTACCTGTGAATGCTGTGATTTTAGCTTAAACAAACCCTTATTTGATATAGTTGGTAGTTTGGATTACGCATGGTTGGCAGCAGGTCTGTAGCGAATTGCTTTCTGATTTACCTGTGCGAAATGTGGAATATCAGCATGTTACCCACTCCTATATTCTTGCTCCTCTATACAGAAATTTATTTAATCATTGCAATCGGAAGAATGAACTGCAAGCAAAATATTCATATTTAAAAGCAAAATCACAAATTACAGAATCACAAAATCATTAGGGTTGGAAGGGAGCTTTGGAGATCATCTAGTTCAACTCCCCAGCATAACCGGGTGTGGGTTGTAACATGCAACAATTAAAGCATGTTGCACAGGATCGCATCCAGGCAGTTTTGAATATTTCCAGACACGAAGACTCCACAACCTCTCTGGGCAACCTGTTCCAGTGCTCTGTCACCTTCATATTAAATGGCATTCAATTATTATGCCTTTGTGATACATGATGGAAAGTTACTACTACATTAAAAATTACTAAATGGAAACGAAAAGGAAATTCAGTGGTTATGACATGCTGAGACTCGTCAGTGGTTAGCTGAACCTTACTACATGATTTTTTTTCTGTTTGCTTTCCTGCAATTTTCCTTCATCATGCAATAATATTAATTTCATTAATTCATCTTTAAGATAGTCATCTAATATTTATTCACTTATCTATTCATCCTGATCATCATACAAATATTTTTTAATTATTAAAAGAACTGAATTATTTTGCCAATTTCCAAAATGGCATTGCAACGTTTAGCAATTCATAGTGATATAACAGTGAAGAGTGTATAGCTAATCTTGTTCTTTCAGCTCAGAGTGAAAGTTAGTGGTGAGCGGGACAACAGTGGGATTTGGTGGACAAATAGGGAGTACTGTAATAAGGATTTCAGTAACACTAAGTAGCATTCCATGAACTCAATGAAACCCCTTTTGGGGAAAGCAGGGGCCTGAAACTGAGCTTTGGAAGAGTTATCTGGAATTTGTATTGCCTGAGGCCATTGCTACAATGACCACCTTAACCTGTGCTGCAATCCATCTGCCTGCTTTTCCAGGGCTAAGATCTCTTTAGCAGAACTGTGACTTCACTGAGAAAAATAGATTAGCTGGAGAGACTCCAGATGCAAGAAATGAGAGTGATCAGCCATCTAAAGTGTGCCTGTAGGGAAAAGCCGAGCAAGCTAGCGCTGTTTAGTCTCGAGCAAACTGAGCTGAGAAGGGTTATGCTAATCTCTTTCAATATAGAAAAGATTATTCAGGAAAAGAACAAACTGTTAGTCATAGTTAATTTGGCTGTTATGAGAAGTAATGGATTTAAATTATAGGAGGAGAGATTTAATGTGGACATGCTGGAAAACACTAATGATGAGAATAATTAAGTATTGGACTGCATTACAAAGGAAAGCTGGGCAATTGCCAGCACTAAGAGCTCGCTGGGAACATGTGAACTATGCAAAATAGTTTTGGCATAGTTGATTCTGATTTGGGACCAAAGGAGGACTCTTGAGATCTCCATCATTTCTTAAGTTTTCTGACAGTTGTCAGTTCATTTTGTACATTTTAATAGTAACCCCAGCAAGGGTAAATTTTCCTCAATCCTTGAGCAAAGACTAAAATAGATATAAACAAATGAATTCCTACACACTGCATTTTCTGAGTGAACACATTTAGTTTAGTTGCTTTATTTAGGATCCTCTATTGCTTCAGCTCCTCAATTATGCAATACATTAGTAGGTAAGGACAGATTCTGTATGCATCCTTGAACAGTTTACCATTTACATATAGGACACCAAATTGGACTTGTTTTACATCAGACATGCTTACTATTTCTCATACTGAAAATATTCCTTTCTGTTCACATGGAAGACAGATTATTACTATGAAAATGATATTTTCTTTCCCTTGGAGCTTCTTTCTCTACCTTCTTTCATTATCCTGCTTTTCCCTCTCAGAGATGTTCCTCCCCACAACAAAAATGAAGGCAACAACTCTACTTTAGTATTTAAAAAGCATCATTAATTAGATGAGAATTAAGAAAAGTATGATCATTAGCATCTCCTATTACTTGATCTTTATACATGGGAAACTTCTGGTTCTTGAATAGGTATTCTGTAGAGTCAGAGAGATAAAGTCCAAAGACCTTGAGGTGTCATAAGAATGTATCACAATTGCTTCACTTATGTAGTCCAGCTATCATCTTAATTTTCTATTTTTGCTCAAAATACTTAGTGCTTGAATATATAGTGCTCTATATTTTGTAGAAGCAGACAGCTAAAACAGGTGAGCTAAAAGTTTGAGACCATATAGGTCTTGCATAAAAGTGATAACTTTTAAACTTTCACTCCAAGAAGGAGGAAGACTTTACAGCCTCTGAAGGCATTCTCTTCCCGTTTTTAACTACCATTATCACTTTGAAATAATTTCTCTATTATTCTATCTTATAGTATATAACAGAATATTAGTTATCTTTCATAACATCTGACTTTAATCATCATTGTTTTATTTTTTATTTTATTTACTGCTTACAGTGAGCACATCCCCTTTCTTACGTATTCTAGGGCAGCTGTTTTACCCTCCAGGCTGTGTTACTTCTCTAAGCTATACAACCTCAATTTGTTCCATTTTGCCATGTAAATCCTGTATTCTAGGCACACTTCTGATCCTTGTTGACTTCCTCTGGAGCCCCCATTTGATGCCCTTTCTAATTGAGGATCTGGCCTTCACAGCAATGCAGCCCTCATGCAGCTCTGGATGAAGTCTCATCAGTGCAGACTAGAAGAGAAACATTTCATGCTTTCACAAGTGCAGAGCAGAGGAGAAAAGATTATTTTGTGTGTTTCTCAGGATGGCGTTTGCCCTTTTTGTAGCAGCATGACGCTGCTGGCTCAACATATTATGAGATCTTTTTCTGTGAAAAGCTTCTATCTCTCTGTAGTTCCTGTCGCATATTGTGCTGCCTAAATATAAAATCACAGTTGTCCCTGTTAACCTGCATGCTCCATTTTTCACACTCTCTGCAGTTAGATAGTATCTTTTTGAAAAAGTATTCTTCAGCATGACATCAGCCTTTCCAGGTCAGTGTTACTGCCAGATTTGATCTAAACAACCTATTCTAAAATTCAAACCAATCTGTTGAACAGGTATAACTACTGAATTATAGCAAACCAAAAATAGACCCCTTCCAGGTCCTAATTGTAGACCATTCCATTCTGATGGTGTCCTAGTGGCCTGTTTTCTCTTCCTACATTTTTCTAGTGGAATTTGCACCCAGCCTTTAGGGGCTAAACCTGTTTCAATAGAATGTTTATGAGTGAGAGTGCAATTTGAAAAGGTGTCAAAAATCTTTCTAATGTTAAGATAAATGACACATAACTGCTTCTCTCTCATCCACAGTGCCTGTTACCCTTTCACAGAAGAAAATTTGACAACTCACTGTTGACAGATCCCTGTTGGCTGTTATTTGTTTGCTTTTATTTATTTATTTATTTATTTTTCTTGTGCATTTAAAATGTGTTTGTTTATTTGTTTCAGGATTTTTTTTTTCCGGGAATTGAAGTTAGACCAACTAGTTGATAATTCCCTGGCTGCTTCTTTCACCTCTTTTATGAACAAAAGCTTTCTGTTTAGCATTTACTTTTTTTTTTCCGTGCCTTACCCATACTCCATGAAATCTCAATGGCTTTCTCCCTCCTCTGTCTTTAAGCACACTAGAAAGAATTATGCTATGCTCAGTCCATACAAAAACTGCCGTCCTACTGAAGTTCTCTCCTTTTGATTGAGTTTATCTTTTTTTCCTTAACAAGTTTTGTTTCCCCTAAGCAAAAGTGTTCTACAGTATTTTCTTTATCTTAAATTTGTTCCACCTGCTGTTTTTGTGCTTACCAGATCACTCTCTTTGCAGAGATTTCAATTTAATTACTGACTCCTCATTCTAAGCAGCAGCACAGACATGCCAGAGAGCTCTTCCCTCCTGCTGCTAAAATTTTGGTTTCTCTTTCTGCCAGATTTGAAATTCAGACTTTCAGACTTTCAGTATGTGATTTTGTTACCTGTCTGCAGATATATGAAATGGGCCAGTGTGATTTCTTCAACTTATGAAAATAAGAACATGATTATAGTAGGAAGATCTGACTTTTCACTGAAAGCAGCTGATTATCGCAGGGGAATCTACCTTGATGTAATGTCAAAATCAGCATCTCAGTGTTTAGGATTTTCCCATGCTGCAGAGTAGAATGCCCTATATACATTACCTTTTTTCTAAAAGTGGCTTACACGAACATGTCAGTAATGCTTTAGGTGGAGTGATTCTTTTCTTGAGACTGGGAAATAAGCTTGATCCCTACATTTTATCCAAGCTCTTCTGCTCCTCTGTCACAGTCAATTATGGTATAGGGTTGCTGAGCTGAGGGCAACTTTGCTCAAAATTTCAAGTGCTTCACTTCGCTGGAGCACTGCTCGAAGGTTAAGTGTTGTGGGACCACATGATCCTTCAGCTCACTTTTATTCTGAGAGCAGTTGGTGCTGAAGTCATTGCCATTGCACTTTTGGTCTTGCTGCCACTAGCACTTGGAAATAGCTGCAAAATAGTCCTGCTCTTTTCTTTCATTTTCTCAAAATCCTTTTTGCTAGGATAGACTCAAAAATCTTAAGTCTGTTTGGGTATTTGCTATGACTCCTAACTAACGTGTTGATCAGCATCATCTTATTGTTTTTAGGATGTACTTATTTGCCAGTATCTGTTCGGCTGATATTATGGTGTCTTTTAATATTATCTTCTGACAGTAATTTTTAGTCTTAAAACAACTATTTTTTTCTTACAGACTTTTACAGGTCTTAGTACACTTGAGATCTTGGTCTGTGAGCACCATGGGTAGAATGAGAATGTATTATATTATTATTATTGGTTATTTTGCAAGAAGGATGGGGCAGGCTGGCATTTATAGACATTCATTCATTCATCAGTTTTATATGCACATCTTTTCCATTGATGAAGAATGAGGAAATAGATTAAATCACTTAAAAATAATAGGGCAGCATTTAAAATAAAATAAACCTGTCAATTTCTTTTTTCCTAAAGAATGTATTTTTGTTTCTTTCTTTCTTTCTTTTATTTTCTCATTGGCTGATTTCTGGTTTAAAGTAATAAAATATTAAAGGTCAGGAGCAGACAGGTCATCTCCATAGGTAACATCAAATAAATGTTGCCATTTTTAGCATTTTTTTCTGAAGTCAGTGGACTGATCTAAACCTGCTGAGGTTCTAGCCCAGTATATAAAACGTCATTTTTGAAAGTCATGTATCAAGTGGGAACTCATGAAATTGTTTGAGGATGGAATTTACAAACTTCCTGTTTTGGTCTCTTTAAAGTGACAGAATGACTATAAGGGTTATAGTGACCATTTCTGGATGAAAAGATGGAATGCATTCAGGTAGCTTTGGGACAAGATGGATTCAAACATATGTAGCAGCAAATCTGAGAGACTGGTTTTGGAGGGAATATGTTTGTTATAGATAGTAAAACTTCATTAAGAAGCAACTAGTCCAATAAACTGGTGATAACATGAAACATAGGCAGAACTGAGAAGTTTCTCCAAGCACAAGAGAAAAAATAGACACAGAATAGAGCTTTCTCTCCTTTCTCAAAGAACTATATGTTGTGAAGTTTTCTTACAAGCTATTTCTGCATGATCAAATGCAGAGAGATAAATTTTATGTCCATATGCATAAATATGCACACATATGCATATACACATGAATATATATTCAAATGTAAATTACAGTAAATGTAAGTATCGTTATTCTTCCTCTAGTGAAGCTGTGAGATGCAGATGGTACACAGTATGCCTAGGAGGCATTTTGGGCAGGTGGATTAATAGGACAACTGGCTTCCATCTGGTTTCTCACAATGACTTGTGCTTTTGCTCCTAGAGAAAAATGGGATAATGATTTCCATATAGTATTCAAGGCTCACACTTTAATGACCTTTGCATTTAATTAAGTTTCTCAAACTCTTCTACAAATGTACCTGATTTCTGACTGGGTTATTTTTCAGCTGGCATGTGGTAAAACCAAAGATAGGATCCCATATTCCTTGCAAACTTCTAGGAATGTCTATACCTGAAATTCCAGAAAATGACATCCAAGTTGGTAAGAAAACATCCACATGTAGCTGGTAGAGTTAAAATTTCTCAACAGTTATGGCAGATTTGGTAATGGTAGTGTTTTGATAAATGCCATTTAATTTCCATCTTTTAAATGCCATCTTTTAATTCCCAATAATTTTCATTCCAGAATATTGTTTGTCCTTGACTTATTTCATCCCATCTGTGCACTAGTACTTAAGAGTTTGTAAGTTTAGCCTGTAAGTATATCTTCCCTCTAGAGGAATAAAACCTCTTTGGCAGATGAAATCCAATGATCATTATATTTAGGCTCATAATGAATTCACTTCAGTTGAACCAATTTCAGTTTCAATTCGGTGTTTTCAGATTACTCCTTGAACAAAACGCACTAGAGATTAGAACTTTTACTGAAGGAATCGAAGCATTATATAACATAAAAGCTAAATATTAGACAAAATTATCTTAAATCATTCACTTGCTGTGCTCCACGGATGAACCTTTATGTCAGAAAAGGATTTTTTTCCAGGAACTTGAGACCAAAATAACTATAACTCTCAGTAACAAATGCAGGTGATATTTCAATTCATTATCATTTTTAGAACTCAGGATATGGATGCATATTAAAAGCCATCTGAAGTGGTATGTGACAGCCTTGATGTTTCTGAAGGACCTCGCTACCTGACTGCAAAATAAAACATTAGCCCATTCATATAATGCTGGTTGAGTGCGCTACTTGCATTACAAAAGGCTAAAGTGTGGTTTCCTCTGACCTGACCTTGTATACTTCTATTCATTGCAGTATTTATCCTTATTTTTCATAATTTTCAAAGAAATACCTGCCAGGGAAATAAGGTTTCAAATAAGTAATTTCCTGCAAATGATTATATAACCTAATCTGAAACAGCTAAATATTATCTAGACATGTCTTGATGCAAACTCTTTGAAGTCTGAACAGGCACTTTATCATTTGTTGCTGAATTATGTGACTAAGTGATAAATTTTGCCATGATCACTAAGAAAAAAAAAATTAAAAAAGGAAAAAAAAGTGTTCTTGTATACACAAATGATTCAAAAATTATAAGCAACCTGTTAACAGCATTTTTGATCATCCTACTTTGGTTGCTGAGGGCATTGCTAATTGAATGAGCTGCTTGATTGCTGGAAGAACATAGGAACCAGAAATGTGAATGTGCTTCTTTGACATGTAAATCTCATCTTGTTTTAGACTGGTTCTCAGCTCATATTTTTTTAGCTTTATTATTAGATGTTAGAGGAAATTGTGTTTGTAATGTTCAAGAAGGATACAGGTGTTTATTCAATTTTGGTATGGGATGGCATTTGGTCTGTTTTAATGCTTTAGTGAACTGTGAATCTTAGTGCTACAAATTAAAGAAAATTGCAACCCTTTCAGGATGATATCTCATATAGAATATTTTTTATGTCTATTTAAATAGCAATTAAGCCATTTTCTTCTGTATAGTGGTGCTTTTTACTGAAAATGAGCACATATCTTACAGGCATTTTCGTATTCTTTCTGATGTTTTCGCTCCAGTAAGTATTGGAAAAGTTGAAAATGGCACCTCATCTTAGGGGAATGTGAGATATTCCATGATGGCACATCAATCAAACATTTCTCTTTCAAAATTCAGAGAAGCTTCTCAAACAAAATTAATAATCACATTAAAACTACTATTAATAATAAATACAGATCTAGGCCATTCCAGTCCATCTAACCTACATGATGGATTCAGATGTATTTAATACTGAACTTTGCCTTGTCATACTTGTCACACAGTGAAGAAGAGATAGTGAGTCTCATCTTTTAGCATAAAAATTAAAGGGACAAAATAAGTCTTCTGGAAACTAAGTTTGCTTAAGTCTACTTAATAATCTGAGGCTCATTCAGTCTTAGCAGAATCTGAGAAGCAGAGACTGATGCAGACACAGATACCTCGATCAGTAAGAGATTAAGAACTGCAAAATTTATTATTTTTGTCTTTTATTTTATGTTGAAGAAAACTTCTGTCTTTTGTTTGCCTGTTTTTGGCATCTTTTTCAGGTTTATTTCTCTGTGAGAATTTTGATTAAAAATTTATGCTTATACATAAGGTTGTCTGCAGGTAGTTTCACAACATTTGAACTTCTAGATCATTTGGGGGCAGATTTTCCCAGTTATTTAGACGCTGAACACTGCAGATGGGAGTCTACTGGGATTTTCCAAACCACTTAAACGGATAAGGCACTTAGTTCCCATTTAAATTAATTAACTGGGTTGAACAAGTTTCCCTTGACATTTTCGAAAGTTCTACCACTAAGTGTTTTATATCTACATAAATAATCTGTTTTTTGACTGAAGCTGAGCACCCAGGAGTTCCCTCTAAATCTGATGACAATTAGTGGTGTTCAGCATTTCTAAAAACTCTACAATATGCCTGGCTGTATGTTTCCTGATGTCTCAGGTGATTCTCCTTTTCTTTCTTGTATTTTAACACTTTTTGTCCTATAGTTCTTTTTGTCTAAAATTTATCTCAGTTTAGGAGTTGGTTCAGACAGAAGATAATGACAGGGGTAGTCTCCTGATAAGATCTGGGAAGTCAGGTCCATTAGTATGCAACTCAGTGATGGAGAAAAATGAAGATCTTTAAGAGAACTGTAGTTGTGACTTGTACTGGATTTTCTTATTAAATTCATGTTATGTAAAATAATAGCTCAAAAATATATTACAGCAAAGGGTGCTGCATTTATGGATAACTGAGATGAACCTGGTCACCAGAAATAGCATGACTTTTTCAATCTTTAATTTTTGTGCTCGGTTGGTGCACATACAGAAAACCTTAGCAGATCTGTCTGGGTCTGACAAAAGGAAGTCGAGCTTACTGGGTGGTAGAGATCCCTCTACCCTTTATTCTGCCTCTGCTATAGCAGTGCCTAAGCAGCATTCTGAGGGTTTACAAACATTTCAGTTCGGGTTTTGATAGACTCTGTTTCTGAAATGAATCTACTTACTCTCACTTACCACATGGGCTCATGTTGCAGAGCAGGGCTCAGACCATGTGAAGTGGATTTCTTAGTCATTAATTTCAAATACTGATCAAAATAAGCATCGAATGATCAGAGCGATAGGCAAATTATAAATGTAGTTATAACCTGAGTTGTCATGGTGCATAGGCTCACAGAGATCCCCATGATGGGGGATGAAGAAGGGCAAGGATAGTTGTATCTTTGAATCCCTTCCAGAATTAAAGCTAGTTAGTATCCTGCTCTTTCAGAATTTTCTCTCAGTTATTTTAGCCTTTTTCATAAACCACCTCAGTGCTATATGACTTGTTATCTACGCATTTGTGGCTCTCTCTTAGTGAACTTCGAATCACATACCATGTTTTGTATGAGAAAAGACAAAATGCACATTACTGAAATCTCTAAGAAAATTGTTTTTATCAGTAGTGTTCTTATTGGTGGTGATACCACTGAGGATGGAAGGCCTGGGAAGCTGATGAAGGAAGAAGAGCATTGGAGGAAAGATGACTCTTAAGGGGATCTCTAATTTCAAACAATGACCAATATTTCTTCTCTTCTCTTTCTTATTAGAAAACACTAAAAAATAACATGAGCAGGAGCTCATAAAATGTTTTATTAAATTCTTTTTTCAGAAATGTAGGTCTGCCTAGAGCTCTAAGTGTAATTGTAGGTTTAGTCTAAGTCAATCAGACAAGTTTCTTTGTAAGAAAATTTGAAAACTCTGTAAAATTCATTTTCAAACCAGCCATTCATTTTAAATATTCTCTATTTGGGTTTAGAAACATTTTAAGCTTTCAGAGTTCATTCTGGTTTGGAAGATTTCAGGATTAACAGCAAATTGTGCTTTTATTCATAATTCAATTAAAAAAAAAAAAAAAAAGTTAGGCTTATTTAGCCAGTGAGTTTTCCAGTGTTCATAATGCTATGCAGCCATGCTGGAAATTATAACTTGCATGGTTTATATATCAGATCTATTAGAATAAAAATGGTAATATAAATCTTTGTTGTTGACCTTCTGAGAAATGAATTTATTATCAGTTGTTGCCAGTTGACCTGAACTCTGAAAGTATTGCTAGACAGGAAGAATTCTGAGGCATGTTTTTATTTTAAACCCTGTCAGGATGAAGGTGCCTGAAATAATGAATATTTGTAGAATAAAGGGAAAATGTTTTGCTCACCTCATGCATAGAAACTCTAAAAGATATAAATGCTTTTTTTTTGCACTTATCTAGGTTGTGGATCCATACAGTAAACATGGCTTTAGGGCACTTAATCCCAGATAAGAAACGCTATCGTCTTATGGCATCGAATGCTGATCTGGTACAAACTCACATTGTGAGTTCAAATTTGTTAAAAAATTGGATACCTTAAACTTATCCTTTTAGGCTTTCTGCCAGAGCAGATACTGCTTATCCATGCCACTTTAACTTGATGCTTGATTGGGTGTTGTGTATTTGCCCGATGGTCCTCTATTGTGCATTCTGATTTGACATATTTGCAATACTGTTCTTTTTTGAGTCATCTCAAACTTACTTACAGATCTCCATAAATGATCATGGCCTTATATTGCCCCCATTATCATAGTATCTGACTAAATCTTGAGCTTTGAAGTATTTATCTTCATAGCAACACTGTGAAGGAGGGTAGGTCTTTGCTATCACACAGATTTCATCATAACATGTTTTCACTCCTGTCTTGTAGATTAAACACTAGGGCTTACATCAGCTTTGTGAATCCTGGTGATTAAAACCAGGAGATTGTAACAGAGGTGAATATTTTCTTAAAGTGTCAAGTGCTCTGCTAGAGCTCTACCAAGACTAAGTCATACAATTGGATGATTCTTATGTTTTTTTCTAGAACTTAATTACTTAAATGATGCAATATTTCACACAATTATCAAAATCCTCTAGGATGTAAATACATCTTTGTCTCAGTAGTTTTTGTAGGTTCAGAACTGATCCAAGCCCTGGATGGGATGATTATGGGGATTTAAATGGCTGTTCAGAGAACTTATTGTGTGAGTGTATTTCTTGCCCCCTCACTACTCTGCACTGCCCTTTGAGTGGGGCAACACAATAACAGAAAAGTCCAACTCTGTGCAGAAGTGGGGACAAAAGGCTTGGCAGTTTGTTCCTGTTCTGGTCACCCTACATGCTGGTGCTCTGATTTTCTGAGGAAGGCAAAGGAGACTAGGAATGTTACACTGTAACTTTCTCTTACATCTGCTGAAAAAAATACTGGGAGAAGTAAACTGTTAAGGCCAAAATTATTACTCCTGGGAGGCTGTCCCCATTCTGTCCTCCTCCAGAAGGAACTGAAAACATTCCTGACGCGTGAAGCTTTGTTATTGCTGTTTCATTTATAAATAAAATGTCCAAATTAAAGTGCTAAGTACTTAACAGTCAAAAACAAGCAGCCCCTTGTCCTTGAGTACTTACCACCTCACAGATGAGTAAAAGGTGGAATGTGAAAGCAGCACAGAGCGATCTGGTGCCTTTGCTCTGCAGACTGCTCTGGCTTAATCAGTGAGATTTCTTGCAGAGAACAGGTTTGCTCGGGATGAGTTAGAGAGAACTGGGACCAAACTGAATGATAATATTTAGGAGGAGTTTCGTTAAGTCTGTGAGTCTCCTATTCAGATTTTATTTTGGGGTGCATACAGGAAGAATAGATAAGTGGATGAAAAATGTTGTTTTGTTAATACTCCATTGTGGAGAAATATGGGATTTTGCAAAACAAGACTGCATTGTGTGCATGCATTTTTTACTACAAATATTTCTGGAAATTTTAAATCAGTTGGACTGAAATGTAGCCGTGACATTTTTTTTTTCCATCATTATTATTCAGAAAGCAGTGTCTGCACATTTTTATTTTCTAGAAATGAAAACAAAACACTGTTGTGCATTTCAAATCTTGGCAAATGAAAAAGTATAAAATATCCAGGTGCTTGGAAGAGATGGTATTAAATCTCATATATACCGATCTTTTCTCCTGTTCTCTTTTTTTTTTTTTTTTTTTTTTTTTTTCTGCCAGAGTTGATGCATGGAGATTTTAATCTGTCCCTTTACTGTACCAGAAAATAATTTGAAACTCAAACAGTCCTATTTTGTAGTTAAATGTTTGAGAACTACTGATATTTATATTTGCATGCAATTAGCTTTCAAAGCCCTGCGTACAGGGCCTTTTGCTTTTAAACTAACCCAGAGTCAATAAATATCTTTACAAATGTCAATTTGGTCAGTAGTAAAGAGGTAAATAGAAACTAATGACACTCATCAAGCCTGTGGCATGAATGATTTATTGGACACAATCAGTTAACACTTTCATAAAGTCAATACAAGGGAAAGAAACAGGTTTCTTGTTATGGTAAGCTGTATTTGTACTGTCAGCATGTAGTGATTTATGACAAACCTGTGGCCAGGATTAGGATATTATAAATGGGGGAAAATAGAAGGCTCATTAATTTTTTATACCCACAGGTAGAAGACATGCAGTGGGCTAATAGAGAACACACTCATCCAGCATCTGTCTGCAGCCTGCCCTGTAAACCTGGGGAAAGAAAGAAAACCGTAAAGGGAGTGCCTTGCTGTTGGCACTGTGAACGCTGTGAAGGGTACCATTACCAGGTGGATGAATTCAACTGTGAACTGTGCCCTATTAATAAGAGACCAAATGCCAACCGTACAGATTGCCAGCTTATCCCTATAATCAAACTGGAGTGGCATTCTCCTTGGGCCATTGTGCCTGTCTTCATAGCTATTCTTGGAATAATTGCTACCACCTTCGTAATCGTGACTTTTGTCCGGTACAACGACACTCCTATTGTCAGGGCATCTGGACGGGAGCTCAGTTATGTGCTCTTGACTGGGATTTTTCTCTGTTACTCCATTACTTTTTTAATGATTGCAACTCCTGATACAGTAGTCTGCTCATTTAGAAGGATCTTTTTAGGACTCGGCATGTGTTTCAGCTATGCTGCCTTGCTTACCAAAACAAACAGAATTCACAGAATATTTGAACAAGGTAAAAAATCTGTCACAGCTCCCAAATTTATTAGCCCAGCTTCCCAGCTGGTGATCACTTTCAGCCTCATATCCATGCAGCTTATTGGAATCTTCATCTGGTTTGCTATCGATCCACCACATATCATAGTAGACTATGGAGAGCAGAGGACACTTGAACCAGAAAATGCCAGAGGAGTTCTCAAATGTGACATTTCAGATCTTTCTCTCATTTGTTCCCTTGGATACAGTATTCTCTTGATGGTCACATGCACTGTTTATGCTATTAAAACAAGAGGGGTTCCAGAGACCTTCAATGAAGCAAAACCCATTGGATTTACTATGTACACAACCTGCATAATTTGGTTAGCTTTTATTCCAATCTTTTTTGGTACGGCCCAATCAGCAGAGAAGGTAAGTGATAAGTTTATTAATCAAATATTGTCTTCCTTATAATTTTATCTGGCGATTTTTATAATATCACAATACTTTCACTCTTACAAGATATGAATTTTGAATACTAATTCTGAATACAAACTCTTGAAATCTACAGATAGTAAAGTACATGATTCAAAAGGTAAGATTCTTATGTTTTATGGCAAGTTTTTGAATGTGACTGTGGTATCTGTGGCCTAATGATTTTGACATTTTTTCAGTATATCCTTACTTTAAATAACTGTTTCTACTAATGCTTGTTATTACCCTTCCATGATGCTCCAGTCTGTTACATAAAAACCAATAAATCTTTGCTATTATCCACAAATCTGATAGAAATGGTTACATTTCAAAAATCTGAGAAGATCAACTTACATTTGTCAAAAATAATGAAGAAAAATGTCTGGGAAGAATGAAAAGAATTTCTTTTCCTCTGGTTAATGTAACATGTAACTAAAAAAGGATAGAGGGAGTGAATGAAGAAGACATAAAATCATGTTAAGCATAAATCATTAAATATTAGAGGAAAAAAATATTTCTCTGGTCTTTTAATGAGAAATTTAACCTTTTATTTTTGGATATCTGTTCTTCCTTGTTCAGATGACACGGTTCTTTTCAGATATCAGTCATGGTGAGCTATATAAAACATAGCAGACATTTAACTCATATGCTCTCAGTTCTAATGGGAAGACACAGATAAATGTCAACTGTATGGGTTTCTATCCAACTGATATTGGGTAATACGATGATTTAGTTAAGAAAGCACAATAAAAACAGTGCCAGTCTTCAAGACTGTTTGAAAAATCTTTAAAATGAGAAATATAACCCCTCTCCCTTTACCTCTAGCAGGCATTTTTTATAATATTTTAGATTAATATATAAATATTTAAATTAATTTTTATGAAAAAGCTCAGCATATGTCTACTGATAACTGAGCAAAGGTTTAATGTATCCCCCTTGCCTGCAGAATTAAATAGGTTTTTGTAGCTTGATAAAGCACCTGATATTTCAAGCAAAGGGATATGTATAGAGAAGACAGCATGACAGAAAATAAACATTTTATTCACTAAAAATCAAGGTAAGCAGACTCACTGAATTGAATCAGGCTTGATTTACATCACCTTTCAAATAAAGTCAGGGGAAGTTTATGACAAGTTGAGTACCAAGGTAATGGCGCATCAGAAAGGAGTAAGTAGAAAAAATCTATCTGATATGGGAAAAGTCGTTCAGCTGAATTGTATTTAGTTTCTGACTTTTTTGTACAGGCTCAAGTCAAAAAAGACTTTGGCATATAAAGACGCAGTACTTTTCACTTGAAAAGATTCCACTTCAGATTCCACAGTTAGTTTTATGGCAAGTACCTATAACAGAACAGCTCTTTTTCTGAATATTGATACATAGAAAATATTACTTGGCTGGCAACTGTGGAGTAGGTGTTTATTTATGCTACTGGTTCACTTTAGTTTTTAGTAAAGGATGACTTGATTTTGACCTCTAAAATAAGAGATTAATGAACACCTCTATTGGGATTCTCTTATGAAATCCAAGAGTGAACACACATATACAAAATGACACAATTTCTAACACTAAATTTCACTTGTTAGCTGCCTTTTTTTTCTAAATGATTTGTTTTTCTTCAGATAATGACTTTCAGGAGGGAAAGAAAAAACAAATTAATATGCTAATACGATAGTTTTGTAATTCAAATAATTCTTTTTGCAGTGCTTCTACTTTTTTCGTACAAATAAGAACATGTTTCCACACAAGGTCTTATGCACAGCATCACACTAGCTCATGCAGTTGTACAATTAAATTACTCATCTGAATGGAACAAAAATGCAAAAACTTAGTGCACACATATATGTGTTGTCTGAATATAGTCAAAGTTGCTTATCCTTTTCTTAGTTAATACACATAACGTAAAGAAGCATTAAAAATAATACATTATAGAATGTCTTAATTGAATTTGGTTATTACAATCATTTCTTGAAGATCAAAGAAATAAAAGAAATGAAAAGGGGGCATAAACTAAGTAGGCTTTTCTTAGATTCATTTTGCAGTTGATTTTAGAGACCCAAGATTATTTTTTCATATAGCTTAAGTTTATTCAGAGAGAAATGAACAATAAATAGAGGATTTTAAAGTACTTTAAGTGTAGTGGGTGCATTTTTCAAATGCTAACAGTAATAAAATGTAACATCATTATTCACATGTTGTTCCAGCTTGTATTGCATTGTCTTTTAGCTTTAAACACACTTCTGTTTGTTTGTTTGAATAAAAAGTTGTCAAAGCTTCTCCAAAATGTTTTGGGACCATTTGTTTCCCAACAGAATTCATAATAAATGGTGGAAATCATTATGTATGTTTGGAAAGTCAGAGTTTATTTATTTATTTTGCTAGTCATGAACACGATTTGAATTCCCAGCTGGAATATTTCCATCCATAGCATCTTTAAATAAATCCTAAAAGTGAGCAGGTATCCATATCCAAATCTCTCATATTAATGGAAAGATCACTTTTGCATTTAGGTACCAGTTCCTAAAATGCAAAGTCACTAAGAGATCCTGGATAAAATGTAGAGATTCCATAGCTGGTTCAAGACAATAAGCTGAGTTGGTGTGCCTCAAACTTAAAAAGTCATGTTATTAAAGACATGATATTAAAGATGCCATTCTGGTTATTATTTCTGCAGAAGCTCTGGCGAGAACAGGAAGAGCACAGCCTTTAAGACCTGTGTGATTGCCCAATTCATAATTTTGTATGTTCATTATTATTCCATTTTGACAACTACTATTGTAAGAAGAGGAACACACTATAAATAGTTAAATTATTCCCGCACATCACTGAACAGAATGAATAAAAAAAATTGCCCCAAGACATAAACTACTGAATTCCTAACACTTGTGTAAATGTCACTGAGGTGTTTTAAGGAAAAGGAGTGAAATTCCGCAAGACTGTATTCTGTCAATACAGTTTTCAACTACATGTATGGCAAAACATTTGAAATGTTGGGCTCATCTGGAATAAAGATGTTTTAAATGTCATGATGACTGGAATGTCACAGAAAAGAATGAAATTAGCTGAGTGATTAAAACAGATGTTTTATGAACCTCTGGGTAAAATTAAGCTACAACAGCAGACTGCACAAGTGCCGACTGAGGATAGATGACTGTCTGAAGTACACCCATACTCAACAAAGAACTACTTTAATTTCCTTGCATTACTTCTTTACGAGCTTTGGCAGGTGGATGAATCATGCTTGTTCACAGATAATAAAGACATCATTTATTATATTAACCTAGAAGTGTTCTGTTTTGAATGAGTAGATGAATGTATGTTTCCTAGCCTGCAAAACACAGGAGGCAGTGCTTTTCGATAAGGAAAGAGGGCCATAGAAAACACTGACTAATTTCTTCCCTCTCCTCCCACCGGAAGCAATTGCAAAAGGTAATCTAATGAGGCAGATAAATATTAACATATTTTCCAATTATTCTGACAAGTTTGATCTTCCCTTTCACAGCTGCAGTGTAGACAAAACAAGATGCAATGTATCTTTTTTTCCTATAAAGTATTATCTTTCTAATCTTACAGCTGTTTACACTATGAATTTGCTGATCATGTGAATCTCTTATGCATCTGCTAGTAGCACTACAAGAAGCTAGAAATACTTCTATTAGTATCCTGATACCAATTTGACTTGTAAGCCGCTACTGCAGTTGTCAAGAGATAGATAATCAATTCTCAGTGGGCGAGAGAGGTCGTTCCATCACATGATGGAGTAAGCATAGCAAAGCTAATAATGAGAATTTGGATAGAAACCCCTACCTTCTCCTGAATTTCTGAAGATGTAAAGCAATTTTTTAAATTAATTCCTAGCTAAATATGCTTCTGGGACTGTAAGAAAACAAAACTGCCTAATGACATCTCAGACTGTATTAAAGAAGCAGACTACATGGAGCATTTTCTTCATCTCAAAGTATTCTCTTCTAATTCTAGGATATTCAGAGATCTATTTCTGCAGGTAGTCCATGCAGTACACTTCACAGAGAAAAACAACAAAAAACCTCACAACTGTTAGTAAGAAGGCCAAATGTTAGTGTATCTTTTATGAATAATATTTGGTTTGATTTAACTAGAATCTTTAGTGTCAGCACTATGTATAGCATCACGGTTAATCCAAGGACATTTGGAACATTTTATAATTCATATTTTTGCAAGATACAATTAAGAGACTGCCAAAGTGATGTTTTACACATTCATTAGTTTATCAGTCTTCAAAACCCATAATTTCCATGGCGCTATTGCTAAATTTATCATTACTTGAATTGCTATCACTTGAGTTTTTTACGTTTTACAACATAGAAAATATAGACATTCATTGGCCTATGCTTCATCTAAAGAAATGATAGGTATAGCCACCCTGTTCTTTCCTCCCCAGACTTCTGAGGAAATGTAAGAGAAAGAGAAGTATTCACATTGCTCCTGAATGGTTGCATAAACTGCAAAAGTTTCCCCTTCTATGAGAAAACAGTTAAATATATGTGTTCTTCCATTTCAAAAATCACAACATTTCATAATTTGTTTCTTAAATGTGGAAAAATTGTCCTGTCTCCATTTGAATCAAAAGTGGAAACACTAGAATAAGCTGATATTGAGACAAGAATTACACAAAGATTTGTTTCAATATTGTGGACATTTAAAGAACTTGTTTCACTTTCAACCTTTTAAAGTTTTTAAGTCTAAATTGAAATTTGGTAGAAGAAGCAATTCTGATATCAAAACAGCAGCATTTCATAACTTTTAAAGTATTCCTAAAACACTCATCAGAATATTTCTGACCAGCTCTTTGGCTTTCTCAGCAAATAAACTATGGTATACTGTAATCATATTGGGTAAGATAAACTAACAGATCAGAAGAGATTACTGTAGTCACCTAAATTGGTCTCTCATGTAAAAAGACATCTTGAGCCCCATCGTTTGCTTGAATGCTATTCAGCTCATTCTGAGAATTTAAAAGTGGACTGCTATTCCACACAGACCATAGACAAGATTACTCCTCCCTTTCCGCATGCAAGACTTTCTTGTGTACTACAAGTCCACACACAGTGCAGAGCAGTTTGGTTGATGTACAGGTTGAGGGAATGAGCTGGATTTCTTCAAGGTCTAAGAAACCCTTACACAATCTTTTGCAAATAGCCTATTTGCAGCCACCTTTCCTCCTGAAAGAACATAGTCATCGAGGAGACTGTGCTTGTTAGCTGGAGCACAGCACTCCACAAAAAGATCAACATGGTTTTCAGAAGAGAACTGATTCACAACCTGTCATCTCAGAGTTCAGGTAGGGGGAGGTGTCTCATATGTACAAAATACCAGATAGATATGCCCTTCTTAATTTCAAAAATGTGGAATTTTAGGAAGGCCACTGCAGTCATCATTTTGGTAACTGAGGGATAAAGGAAAAATTAATTGAAAGTGATTTTGTGATTTGTTTTCCTGGGAGTTTTGGACGCCTGACTCTTCTGAAATTCAGAAGTCTAAGTGGGGGCTCCTAAGCAATAATCTTTTTTTTTTTTAATTATTTTTTTTTATTTTTCCTGAGTGTAAGTTTTACATATGGAAACTGTTTTTAAATGAACAAAAATGAGTTCTTCCCTTGAGTGTTTCAGATAATCATGTCAGGGGCATAAGAAAACACACACTACATAGGTTCTTTAACTGTATTGTTTTACATCATCTAAAGCTTTGAAATCTAATTTCATTATTTTCAAGTGCTGGCTTTAGTCTAAATTGCAGCTGTATATATAAAGAGTAAATGCACACTGTAACATTTTGAGAGCTAGTCATTTGCAATGGTCAAGGTAAAATAAGGCTCCTCCGTTACTTCAAGCTGCTGTTAGGTGAAAGATATTTTCAGTGCTTTGCTGAAACTCTTGGATTCTGATTGAAGTAACGGAGAGAAAATGTCCTTCTACTTCTGCCTATTCAGAAAATGTAGATGTGACCTGATGCCTTAAAGTACATGGAAGCTGGTGAAATTTCTTTCAGACTTTCCCCTCAACAAAGCTAGCATATGGCTGAATGAAGCCACTTCAAAAAAAAATCTCCTCTCTACGTAGATGCTGTTTAGCACTGTATGTACCCAAGTTTAATCAAGAATTCTTCTTGCTGAGTGAGAGACCTAGTGCATAACTAATGTATACACAATTCTAAAGACTCACCTTTATTTATTGCAGTCTTTAAGCTGCACATAGAATAATAGCAGGGAATTTTATTCCTCTGTTTATTACTAATTAAACTAGTACTTTAGGTATGTAAGCATTGATTTTAATTATTAGGAGTTACCAGGAAGACAGAAAATACCAGTTTCTTAAGAAAGTGGATAATTTAATAGATGTATGGCCTTCTTTTTCATAGTTCAGTGAGACACTCATTCATAGATCTGAAGGTTGTATATGCTGTTCTTTCCTGCATTGTTGCATACTTGTTCCAGTATGAGCTGTGTGCTGGCGTGCCTAGTTATGTGATGAACACCTTTTTGGGCATTGAAGAGATGTGCAGCTGTCACATAATGGAAGACACTAGCATTTTGTTTGCCTGATGTTTTTACTTCTGTCTCTATGATGTATGATAGCTTCAGGGTCTTTGGGAAGGGAGGAGACATGAAATGAGTTGCCAAAAAAAAATTAGATTGGCCCGTGGTCTGTTTCTTGCCCAATGGGGAATGTCAGAGAGTTGGTAATGGGTATATGACATCCTCTTTTCTAAGAAGGAGTTCTTATCAGGGAGAACTTTAAATACACTTTTCTATTTATTTGCTGGCTTCTATGGTAAGTTTTTGCATCTAACTCAGGAGCAGAAATAACTTTGTGGACACAAATAACTGCCTACCTCTGCACCATCATCCACTCTGAAAAAGAATAATCAGTAACCACAAAGAACAGTTTGTGAAAGACCAAATATTTCATGGAGGTTATTTGGGCAGATTTTATGCCTTATCTGCTCTGTTTCCAAAAACAAGGATCATCTCATAAAAATATTAGTCTGTTGGCTCTGGCTTGTTTAGTTTCAAAAATCTGCTTCTCTTCGGCAAGTAAAGTTAAAGAGGAATTCTTCCAGTAATACTAGATATCTTTGCACAGTAAGAGAGAATTTGCTTTTTTGAAATTAAGATCCTATAAACTTTCACAATTGTGTTTGGTATCAAAGTAAAACTGTGTATAACTCCTTTATGGTCATTATTATGCCAAGGAGAGTATTAAAGTCACTGATGATTTTGCATAAAAGGAAATGTCAGATAATATGTCTTCCAATTTAGCCATGTTGTCAGCTACTTCATGCTCAAATAGCCAAGCCCTAAAAACTAGTGCCCAGACACACTTAATTTGAAGAGGGTTGTGCACAGTTTTAATAGTTCAGTAAAAGCAGCACATCTCTTTTGACCAATGGCAAGTCTGTCTATATGTAGTGAGAATGGATTTGGGGATTCATGGGATGCACTTAATTTGCTGCTTCACGAGAACAATGTATTGTTCTGCATTCAAAGTGAAAAGATACGTAACAATTTTTTGACTCAGCTGCCTAATAAGGAGCTCATCCACACAGAAAAGTTCTGTGTGGATATTCACATGACACTTCGTGTACTTGCTAGTTCCTGACAAGTTGGAATTAGTACAAAAACAGCCTTTCTTGTTGCTTTAAAGGTATTTTTGCCTTATTCAGAACAAGTAAAAACATATATGAAAGTATAAAAAAAATTAGAAAGGCTTTTAGTTTAGCTATGAGAAGATATCTATCTTCACTCCTTTTTATCTCCTGCTACAAACAATTCTGATCTTGAATAGGTTTCATGACATAACATAGATTTGGAGCTTAAAAATTTGATAAAAATGTCATGGATTAGAAAATTTCCAAGCACCAAGTAAGGCTCAATGACAACTCATACCCAGGCTCATCATACACTCCATTTGTAACTTGCCCCATGCTCGGTACCTAATCAAAGTCATGTTACCTTGTATTTCTTTTGGCTAATAGCATTCTCAAGGACAATTAGGGTGACTCAGCTGAAATGGTAGTTATGTAAAGCACAATAAGTTGCTAATGGCTTTGAACCTCTTTTTATTGATCTATTGTTTAAGAACAGTTTGGACATCAAATTAGAATACAAGGTCCAGCCCACAGATTTAATTGCCTGTAAGTCAGATCTAATTTGTAACAGAAGAGTCCAGTAAAAGTTTATATTTTAATGTAGATAACAAAGAATGTTAAATTCATATCTCATAAGGATGCAAGTACCAGAAACTAGAAAATGATGGAACTCTGACGGATTAGTGAGCTTTATATTTGCTTTTAAAAAGCAAAAGCAAAACCTTTGATGGGAATACATCTGCGATTAGACTGTTAACGCTGAATACGCATGTGTATGTACAAACATTCCATTTTACATACTTACAAGGTCTCTCTTGCAAGGAACAATTATAATTATTTTAAATGGCCAACTAAAAGCAGTAATTCCAATTCATATATGAAAACCTTCCCCAAAAGAAAAAAAAAACAAAAACCTTTAATTAGTCAAATGCTTTTTTTTTTCTTTTTTTTGGCGGGGGGGAAGATTGCTTTTCTTTCAGTTTACAGGCAAGCTTCTTAACAAGGGATAAAGTGACACTGGAGAGATTTATATGAGCTAAGCCATAAGGGTTAGAATTTGACAGAATGAGGATGTTATCTTTTTTTCTAGTTATCCAGCTAAAAATGGATTAATTATAAAATATCCTCTTAAGTTTAGACATGTATTTTCAGTACGAACATACAGTTTGAATTGTTCTTTTCTGTAAATTGTGCTTTTCAGATTTACGGATGATTTTACCAGTGGCAGTTTACCAGAGTGGCTGTTTACCATAAACAATGTCATTGGTAGAAGAGTCAAATGATAATTATCAAGGTCATTGATAGAACTGATCATACAATATCTGCATGATTACATTTTCTGCAGAAAATGTCTTCCTTGCTACAAATGCTGAAATGGTCAGCAGAGTACAATAGCTGAACAATAAAGGGAAGAATGATATAGGACTTTGCTTTACTCCAGTGAACTTAGATGGAATAATAGCTGATATTCACAGGTACTGCACAACATTTCCCAAATACAAAGCAGTAAGTACATGAAAAGAAAAATCCATTAAGACCACTTAGTGTGCTGATTATATGCAGTATTGTGGGCAATAGGGATTGTAACAGCAATCCTATTACGAGTGTTTTGCATCAAGATACAATATGGTCAACAAATAAATGGGAGCATAATTGAATTTAAGGTTAGCAAAGGAGTAGGAAATGAAAATGTTCAATATGAAATATGGGGGGAGGTTTTTACATGTGAAGCTGAAGAAAAGATGACATTTTGCAAGCATCTTTTCTAGGAAACTAGCACTTGCATTTGAGTGAGGAGTAACAGAAGAAGAGCTCACAGCAGGGAAAGCATCCATCTCCTAATCTAGTCATCAAAAAGACACATGCAAACCAATGTGGCATGATACAGAAATTGGTCCCAAAACCTAAAATTGCTTTTCAGGCAGTCTCTGTAAGAGAATTGTTTGCACCATATGTTTTCTTTAAGAGCTGATCTGTTGAAATGATGTTTTAGAAGGAGGAATCTTATACTTGCAATGCAAATTATGATACAGTCAAAAGGAGTTTCCTCCCAAACACATCACATACTATCTCTTTGAGTCATGGCAATAAATACAATTTAACTGACCTACAAAGATCAAATATATCTCTTAAGGCTTCCAAATTTCCAAACTGGAAATTGCTGTTCCCTCCACACCATTATTTTTGTCAATGAGGCTTGTAATTTCTTTGTTTCCTGTCACCACAAAAGCTATCACCTTCGTCCCTATTAACCTTCATTTTTGCTCTTCTCTTGTTTCCAAGATTCCAATTTTTTCAAGATATAACAGTCATTCCAGCCAATGACATTATTTTTCTTTCCATGGTACACCAAATTCTAATACTTTTCCGAAAAGCTTAATGCTTAGACTCTGCACTTATCCCTGTGTCTTCTCTCATTGATATTGCTGTTGTTGCTGTTCATTACTCTCACTCTTAAACTCAGGCAAATCTTTTTCCGACTTCTGTGTGCAAAATGCTTCCTTTCTTCCCATCAGACTACAGCCAGAACTCACAAGTCTATTTGAGTTCTAGTTTCTTCATTTAGTGCTCTATTTCTGAAAGATTCAACTAAGAGCACAATCCAGTTCAAGTCAGTGGGAGTTTTGTCACTGACCTTAAGAAAGCTGTGATATTACTGTCCCAGTTGCTGCAATTCTTCTCTGACTCCTTTCTCAGTATTTTTCAAGCTGTTAGGAGCTATTCTAAAGGGTCTGTGTAAGTTAGCATTTTGCACATCTATGTTGGATAATAATGAAAAATTGGAATTTGACATTTTATTTTTCACTGTTTATCTAACATAATTGTAAAAATCCATAGGCTCAAATATGGCTTTAACTATAGCTGACACTACCATATTTTTGTACTCTATTTTATTTTCCTTTCAATAAACAGGCCTACATCTCTTTCAATTCCCCAGCTGACAGGAACTATATTAAATTATATGAGAGAGAGCTAGGAAAGGAAGAAATAATATATAAATACACTGCAGGCAGATTAAGTCTTCTAAACATCTGTAACAGTAAAATTGTTAAATACATCATGTCCTGAATCATGTCATATGCTGTTTCACAGCTGCAGTAGAAGTTTGCAAGCTAGAAGTAAGCATACTTCGCAAGTAGGAATGTGAAATATGTCATACGCTCCTTCCTATGTCATAGGTAGCAGTTCTTGATGACTGACTGACTGCTTTATTGACCTTTCTTTTTATAACCATGTAGCTCTGCATGGTACATACATGTATATATGGTAAAGGGAAGCAGTGTCAGCTGGCATTGCTCTACTTGCAGTCACCCTAAGAGGATGATTCAGAGCCAGGTTTTTAGCTTCAGAGTCAGCGTGTTTGAGCATTTGACTATATCCATATTCTCAAGATCATCACACTGTGCAAGGAAATGGCAAACTAGCAGCTGAACAGACGTATTCTGCGCAATGTGAATTCGTGCTTGCTGGGTCGAAAAAAAGTCTTTTTATTTCAAAACAGTCACAGTATACTAAAGATATTTTTTCCAGGACAAAAAGTTAACACTTAAAATGGATTTTAACTTCTGAAGATTTCATCCTACAGAACATACTAATCATAGAATTATAGAATCATAGAATGCTTAAGGTTGGAAGGGACCTCTAGAGATCATCTAGTCCAACCCCCCTGCACACGCAGGGTCACCTAGAGCACGTGGCACAGGACTGCGTCCAAGCGGGTTTGGAAGATCTCCAGAGAAGGAGACTCCATAACCCCTTTGGCAGCCTGTTCCAGTGCTCTGTCACCCTCACTGTTAAGAAATTTTTCCTTAAGTTCACGTGGAACTTCTGGTGCTTCAGTTTGTGGCCATTACCTCTAGTTCTGTCGGTGGCCACCAGTGAAAAGAGGCCAGCACCATCCTCCTCACTGCCTCCCTTGAGGTACTTATAGACACTGATCAGGTCCCCTCTCAGCCTTCTCTTCTCCAGGCTGAACAGGCCCAGCTCCCTCAGCCTCTCCTCATAGGGCAGATGTTCCAGGTCCGTGATCATCCTTGTAGCCCTGTGCTGAACTCTCCCCAGCAGCTCCACATCCCTCTTATACTGTGGAGCCCAGAACTGGACACAATACTCCAGATGTGGAACACTGCTTGACCATTACTCTGGTCAGTCATTTGTGTCTCCTCTATGTGACCAAAATAGAAACTTTTGTAAAATCATGATGGACTTTTCATGTGCAGAATGAGAATGGTTAAATCTGATTTTAATTGTGTCATCTGAATAGCAGCACAGGCTCTGTGTGCATTTTTGCTCATGGATGAACACATGTATTGCTTATAATGTTAAGAACGTTGTGCACGCACATTGACAGAAGGCTAGACCCCTATGGTTGCAAAATGAAACCAGGGGTCCAACACATGTAATGCCTCAGAGTCCAGACCAAGACCTATTTTTACTGTGGTTAGCACTAGCATGCTGTTTAAAATGACAGAGTATAAGCAAGTAACTTTGATCTAACCTGTCAGGTTAGCCAGCAGTGATGTGTTTCGGTGCACCAGAAGCTTATTTTCTCTGAGATTTTGTTTTTATTCTAGCTTGTCAGCTCGGGTAAACCATACTCTTTTCCTTCTATAAAGCAATTCACTTGGGTAGAGGATATTTCACACTCTATCCCTTATTGACTTATAGAAATATTTTTTTTCAATTTATTTAGAACTCATCTCTTTTTTTTTTCTTAAGCCTTTTTCATTTATTTTGAAGAATCGTATAAGAGGTTCCTAAGAGGTTTAAATGTACATGTTTCTTACTTGAATGATGATTACATTTTTTTTTTACAGCAGAATTAAAGTGCTGTATGTGACTGATATCTGCTTTTAATAAGAAGAAAAAGAATAGAATATTCTCTGTTGTTTCCTACAAGTTTGAAGTAACCAAATTTGTCAAAGAATATTAAGGAAACCATAGTACATGTTTTCAAGACAGGTCTTGTTGTCCTACTTCTTCATATACACAAACAACCCTGTTGCTATCCACAACAAAGCTTGTCTGCAGTTTCACAGGACATGTCTGCTTATTTCAGATGAATACACAACTAGCTACTAGGTATTTCACAGAAGCAGAATAAAAGGTGTAGAAATAAAACAGACTTGGTTGTTCAGTTCGGTAGGCTAAAAATACTGATGAGAAGATTTAAGAAAAGGGGATGGAGCTGTTGGTTTGGAAAAGACTAGGAATATAAAATTTTAATCTGTTCAAGATATTGAGTTGTAAGTCCAACCATGTAACACTTGACTGACTAGCCCTGGCAATTCTGTACCTAGCTGATGCATGCTTTGAATACTAAGTCTAGCTCCTTAATCCTGTCTTTACTGAGACAAAAATAAGTTTTGACAGCAGTGATATTTTATTAATTTTCCTAAACAATTTATAGAATTATTTCTGAATCTGAGGACTTCTTGACTCAATATACACAAAATGCATTCTTTCTTTTCTTTGTTGCATATATTCAATTGTCCTTGAAGGTTTCTGACAGCTTTGAGAAGAAATATGGCTTCCAGTAGGTGTTCTGGGGAGTTTATGAAGGCAGTAAGCTTCTATTTTCACCAGATGCCCTTAATAAGTTTTCATTCTGTGTAATAAGAATGAATACTAAACCAGGGATTGTCATAAGACAGCTCCTAGTACTGTCCATAGAGAAGAAGTTCTAGTAATGGCTTACATTTTAAATTTTAGGTTCTTTGAATATGCAGATGAGAAGAAACTAGTTAGTAGATGCAAAATTAAATGACAGCAGTAAATGAAGTTTAGGTGTCAGCATGTGAGTGCCAGTCTTCAGGTCCATTCCCAGGATTGCTACAAGCACAGACTTTAAGATCTACTTTCAAATTTCAGTTTAATTACAAGTTTTCCATATGGATTTAAGGTATGTTAAAACACTTTCTGGAGTTCAAGAGTGGGTTGATCCATGTGTTTGAAGATATATCCTATGGCATGCAAGGGAATTATATGCAAGCACTAATTATACCTAAATCTGAGTGCATGATCCAAATGGCCATTTACTATTTGATCATCAAGACTGCCTGGGGTGCACATCTAGATACAAATTCAAACTAACACTTTGGGATTTTCAGCAAAATGTGTTAATTATTCTGATACCATGAAGTTAAATGGAATAGGTCAGCATACCTACTAAAAAAAAATTAATTGATTAGTAAGAAGTGTGTAGTTTCTCTTGGTTCTGTATTTATTACATGTCACGTAGAACATTTCTAAAAAGGCAAAGAACTTCATCGGCTTCATACTGTTCATATTTCCTCAATTGGAGTATTTCATGAAGTCACATCAGATGCAATATCTGAGTTTCCCATATCTGCTTTTAATTCGTTTTTACAGTAAATGAATTTCCATTTTCCTCAGCATGAAGTCTATGCAAACTAAAAAAAAAAGATACAGAAGAAAAACCTTTTTGATTCCAGAGTTTTCATAACTTTAGCTTTTTTTGCAAACTTAATTTTGTCACTCTGGATCACATGAAGCCTATAGTTTCCCTCTTCTTTTCAGTCGTGCACAGAAGTGCAAAGGAAAAAAGCAGAAGAAATCCTGAGTATAGATACTATTCGGGCTAACATTGTTTTGGAAACAAATAACCCCAGAATGGAGCACTGTAGGAAAAGGGTAATAAGGATAATAACTTGACATCCACATAAATATTCATGTCCTGTAAATGTTGGAGGAATGGGGTAATGCACATATAATCTCTTATGAAAGATTATGAAATGAAAAAAAAAGAAAGAAAGAAAGAAAGAAAGAAAGAAAGAAAGAAAGAAAGAAAGAAAGAAAGAAAGAAAGAAAGAAAGAAAGAAAGAAAGAAAGAAAGAACAGACTTTCATAGGCTGACTATGCCATAGGATGATCTGTTTTCCTAAAAATAATATATTCTCTCCTGTCCTGTAAGAGGTTGCCCTGTTCCAGTGAAGTCAGTGGGTGTCTTTTATAGCAGCACATCTTAGAGCAAGGTCATGAAGCAGACTGTATGACATTGTTAATGAAAAATTGAAATATTATTTGGAAATTAAAAATGGCTAATTTTACTATAGGGCATTCTGAAGAAAGAAAGCCTGGAGAAAACAAATGTATTTAAGTTGTTATAGCACTTTCATTACAGGCTTACTTTTCACCTCTCTAGTAGTTAGAAAACATTTTTCTTTTTTTCTCCTGGAGAATAATAAATAGTAAATTCACTAAAGTAGTGTTCTGACCATTAAGAAAAAGACATAGGTAGAGAACAAGGTCAGAAGAGCAGCTAAATTGAAGGAAGATACTAACTGGCTAAAAGAAATGTGTTTACTTGACTGCCTCTAACAGATAAGTGCATTCCCTATGCACTTGTCCCTCCTCTCCTCTCCTCTCCTCTCCTCTCCTCTCCTCTCCTCTCCTCTCCTCTCCTCTCCTCTCCTCTCCTCTCCTCTCCTCTCCTCTCCTCTCCTCTCCTCTCCTCTCCTCTCCTCTCCTCTCCTCTCCTCTCCTCTCCTCTCCTCTCCTCTCCTCTCCTCTCCTCTCCTCTCCTCTCCTCTCCTCTCCTCTCCTCTCCTCTCCTCCCCTTCCCATATCTGACAGTCCTCTATTTCATGGATTGCCAGTTTTTAGGGCAGTCACTGGAGAAAGTATGTGACTCCTTAGCTGATCAGAAGAGCTTAGCACTTTGAGCAGCTTGAAGTACATATCAGAAAGAAAAGTACATTTTCTAAAGGAAAAAATAAGGGCATATTCCTAGTGAGGACTTCAATGTATAACTACAATATGGCCAGTCACTACAATTATCTGCACTGGCGACACTAAATGAATTATGTAATCAAAGAAGCCTCCATACAGCCAAACTGCTGTAGCATCAGGTGGAATTTATGGTTTTCTGAGATAAGCTGCCTTTTGCAGAAATTTGACTGTCAGAAGATAAACTGCACAACTCTTACACTGGTACTATGAAAGCAGAAGCAAATTAGGGATCATGTCAGGCACAAGCTCTTCCTTTTTTAAGATCGGCATAAAACTAGTCCCAGTAGGACTGAAAGGTGGTGAACTACCTTTCTGGGTAATGTTCAGTCCACCAGGATATGGATTGTTCTGAAATGTCACTGTGCCAGACACTTTGCTTTGAGAGCTTGGCTTTAACGTAGGATGTACAACTATTAGTGAGAAGTGCTTATGGAGAAAGGATACTTCCTTTCTTCACCCCCAAATTAAATAATAATAATAAAAAAAAAAGCAAGGAAGTTCTTTCATATACATGACATTGTTTAGATCTTTAGTGCTAAATAAAACAGATTTAGAAACCATATAAATGGAAATAGAGCACTTAAGCATATGTTTCTTCTGGGTCTCCTGTAGTATGTCTGTAGACCTGAGACATAATTGTTAGTTTTTGTGATTTTTCTTTTCAGTTCAAAGTGATTGAAATAATCTAAGGGCTCTGTTACAGCTCATCAGATCACTTTTTTATAGCAGAAATCTGACATTGTGATGTGAATACTCTACCATGAGAGGATGAAGATGAATTTGTGGATGCATTTCCTCCCAGAGTGATAACTACGTAAAATGGAGAGGGGTAAATTTCTCACAGTTTTGTCTACACTACGTTCTTATAGAAGACACTCCTTATATTCCTTAACTATGCCTGAGTATTGTCTGAGAGAATGCTTTTTGTAAAGGACCAAATTGTGCCAGTTTGCCTACTAGTAGTTAAGCAGCATAGGTAGTGCATGAATCAGAAAAATGAATTTGGGATTCTAGATGTAGTTAATCTTTCACACAGAAGATTTTTGCATGTAGTTCATTCATATAGAAAAGTTCTAGTGGAAGTTATGGAAAGATGCAGTATCATGCCAGGGTGCTCTATAGCAAGGCTGTGATGCCACTGTCTTGTGAAATATGAGCTGAAGCCCCTCCACTCTCTAGAGTATCTAACAATGATTATGAGGTAAAAGTATGCCACCATCTGTTCTGTCTTTGATATCTCTATTTGATTTCCTTTAGTTTTCTTTCTTGGGCCTGAAAATGAAATATATGACTCAGTAATAAATAAGCCATCCCCTGGTAAAGAATAGCATATATTATTTACTACTATATCCTTTAGCAAAAGCAAAATAAATGCATTTGGTTCAATCACAATCTACTTTTCAATTCAGGTTAATTGCCAAACCAGAGAAAAAATATCATGGATTATCTTCACAACCTTTCACCCTGTCTTGTAGAAGTGCTGCACACAATATTCCACAGTAGCCTTAGGGGAAATTCAGCCTCATCAATGGAAATTGATGACTAACATAAAATAAATACACAACTCCTTTTCCCAGGAGATAAAGAATGTCTCCATTGAAATTATTGTTGTCCTTGCATCTGTTAGACGCATTAAAAATATAATAATAGTCTTGCTTGTCTCTTTTATTTTATGCTGTGCTTTGCTGTTCGGAGGTACAGTGCAGTCAGGTTAGACACACATTTCTCTGTCATATGAAAGAATTCTCACGCGATACTCTTCACTTAGAGGCTTCACTTTAAACTTCCTTGCTTCTCCAAAACTCAAGGTATTTCTACAAAATCTACATGAATATTCTTCTGGATTTTGTACTGAGATTTGCAGGACAATAGGGAAAAGATATTTTTTAGGATCCAGCAAAATTAATTCATCAAGAGCTCTTTCTTGTGTTAATTTATCTCAAAGAAGGGTTTAATTCTGAAGGTGGAAAGGTTACAGTCACATTTGCTGTTTTACATTTGCAGTTGTAATTGGTTGATTGGTTTTTCACCAATGGTGATTGGTTTTTCAGTAACAAAATTTAATGCAGGCCTCCCCAGAACAACCAAGGACTTTGCTTAGGCCAAAGCCTACGCAAACTCGGCCTGATAGTTGAAAACAGATTATGTGCCTACATTTCCAAACAGCTACATACTACTTCATGATCAGATCTTCAAGTCCTTATCTATATGAATATCAAAATACAGGATGGATCCTCAGCTGCACTGAACTATGTAGGGTTTCTGCTGCAGTGAGTATTTTTGGCTACCCAATTCACACAAAATACATTTTAGTTAAACAATATATCTAGCACCAGAAAGCAGAAGAGTGAGAAAATAAATTTCAATTCTGAATGCTAGTATTCTTCACCATGGTCTTTTATAGTCTCAAAAAAATACAGAAGTAGGCCCCAAAACATTTTTTACATATTTTTAGAGATACACAGGTAAGACTGCATCGTAGATAACCCCTGCATTTGTTACAAATCAATAATCTAAAACAACAACAAAATATCAGATTGGTAAGGATATCAGTTGTATACAGTAGCCTTTGCTAATACTTAAAATAATTAGTGAGGGATAAAATATCATACTTAAGGTTTTAACACAGTTTCTAAGGTTTAAGCACAAAGATAGGAACTTAACAAGAAAGGATTTTCTTGCATCTATCTAAATCTACCTTTTCACTGGAGCAACTTTCTTTGGTCATACTCTAAGACAGCATATTTGATCGCACTTCTAATCTGGTAACTCCTACATTCTTAAACATAAATAAATAAATAAATAAAAATACTATAATAAATATATGTAAAACTGATTTTTCTTTTGTCACTGCGTTCTCCTTCTTATTAGTTCACCTTTATTGTTTTGATAATCTTCTATGTCAATTTTGATTTTGAGCCTTTGCTATTTCTTATGATGTTCAAACTTAAAGTTTGTGGAAGTTTGCTTGTTTCCAACTCTGCTTTGTGTGGGAGATGTGGACATGTATTCCATGCTAAAAAAAAAAAAAAAAAAAAAAAAAGAGAATGAAAGCGAGAGTCACTCTTTAGGTATCTGTGGTTGTAGAAAGAAGCATATTTCTTTACAGAGAATCATATCTTCTTTTTTTTTTTATGCCTTTATCCTGGAAAGTCTGAAATTTGTATTTGTTGTACTTAATAAAATATGCATCTGTAAAACCACTGTAATTTTTAACTTGTATGGGAGCAGTATACTTTTTAAGGAGAGATACAGGATGTTTATATTTCTCCATCTCTCCTGATTACTCCAAGTTAATACAAACCAAAATATTTAATACCTTCTGAATATATAATGTGTGACTTTTCAACAGAAGCTCTTAGGTTTTATGCACTTAGTGAAATTTTCTGATGTGACATAATAAACTGTTACACCAGCAGTTTAAAAAGCTTCCTATTTTAGAAGCTACCTGTTGGGAGGGAGCCAGTTCTGATGGAAAAGTACTATTTGGCTTATGAATGGACTTCTTAGTCCATTAATTTCATCAGTTATTAGTTTGGAAGTTAAGCCGTGTAAGACTGCCTTTGTCCTTTAGTCATTCTTCTGGATATATCTACTTCTCAGGGCTTGAATACAGTCCCAACACTGCATTGAGATGGCCAGAGCACTCAGCATACTGAAGGGCACAATTTATAGATGATCCATTATTAGAATGTGATTTGATACTGAATCAACAATTAAATAAATTATATAGAATTAGGAAAAAGCAAGGCTTTTTTTGTAGTGGAATTTATGAGCACTGTTAGTAGGGATAGACTGACACATCCATTGAAAATCTTTGTAGTTAAATTTTACACACTTATATGGTTGTGTTTCAGGTGATAGGAGTTCTGTCACGACTTAAGCACCTTCATGTTGATTTTGGAACATTTCCAATTTAATTCTACTAAGGGTAGAAAAAAAAAGGGTGAAGGGAAATACTTATAATTATAGTAACAAAAGTTACTATAGTGGTCTTCATGTATAGTAGTCTTCAGTATAGTGGTCTTCCTGAGTTTACTGGACTACTTGGTTTCCTTATAACAATACTAGTTCTCCAGATAGGCAGGATGTGATTCATCTGACAGTTTGTAGACGTGGTATATGTGTACCTAGCCATCCAGATTTTTATTACCTTTTGCAACTTTTAAATTCTCTAGCCTGTCAGTATTTACAGAAAAAGGAAAGGGTAAAAGTATGGAAAAGTTGGAAGGACTGTGGTATAGAAATAGAACCCCGGCTGCTGCTCAATTGTATATTTTTTTAAGATGAAGCTATAATACCTTTAATCCAAAGAAGGAAGCCACAGGAAATTTCTGACTGAGATAGATAGAAAAAGAAACACTTCAGACGATTGCTAACTTGAAAGGTTTTGGCTGAAAAGGGACGAGACAATTGTGATTTTAAAGAAGTCCACTGAGAACAATGACTGAGACTTTAAAGTTTTATGAAAACAGTAATATTCTTCTGTTGTTATAATTTTAAGATTCAACAAGGTCCAGAAATATACATTGTCTGTTACTGCTTTGTTTATATTGATTTCAACATTTAATTAATCAGTGTAAATCAAAACCTTTATATTCATGCATGCTTTTCTCAAACAAGTAATCAGTGTCACTACAATCCTTTGTTGTTTTTTGAAATCACAAATCATACATTTCAGAATATTCACATATAACTTCAATAGTTATATTGAACTGGGCGGATGACAGAGCACTAGAACAGGTTGTGGAGTCTCCTTCACTGGAGATATTCAAAAACTATCAAGACAGGGTCCTGTGGGTCCTATGCAATGTGCTATATGTGACCCTGCTTGAAAAAAAGCTTGGAGTAGGTGATCTCCAAAAGTCTCTTCCAGCTTCAACCATTTCATGATTCTGTGATTCTGAGATCTAAGTGCCTATCAGTTGTCCTATGGCAGCGATGTCTGCCTGGAGAATCACCCAGATTATCCTAAATTTCTATCTGGAGAACTCCTGTAGCAATGAGCCAAAGCTTTGTTGTGAAGCCAGCTGAGAGTTCACCTTGTCTCAATTTAGTCTACTGTCTCCAATCAGTCCACTGCCTTACTGGTTTTGAGGTTATCTCAGTTTTTTGGGATACTCTGAGAAACAATGACTATGTTTGTGTACACAGCATGTGCACGAAAACACAGACCTGCTACCCAGCTACACCACAATTATATAAATAGTACTAACCCGAACTTCACTCTTGCATCAAAATTGTGATTTAATGTAAATTTTAATACGTACTAAATCCGTCTTGATTTGGGGGTTTAGCTACTGGCAGGGAAATGCGTGTAAATAAAATACGGAAAAGTAAAGACAGAGCAAAGCAGTGCAGCTAACACTTGCATCACACTCATTGTTTTGAAAATCCTCAAAACTAATTTTCCTGCCCTGCTGGGCCAAGATGAAGAAGCACATATGGTGAGGAAAGCCACTTGCTGTTGGGAGACCTTTGCATTCCCTGTGTACAAGAAGGAACAATTTAGCCTCATGCCTCACTCTGTTCTGCTAATCTGGCACAAAACAAATGCAAGAGACAGAGCGTGAATATGGATAAGTGAGAAGATGGAATTTCCCATCTCATGTGGCTAAATGTTACTTGTTAAGTGTCAGGTTTAGAGCTGAGTAAACAGTGGAATAATGTATTTATGATTCTCTTTATGCAATTTCACTTGTGATTCAGTGAGGGCTTCTTCTTTTGTTATATTTATCTTACATATCTTATAAAAGCTGGAGTTTGGCTTCTGGCATTTATTCATGTAAAGAACAAATGGATTTTCAAAATGTCTTTGACTTACCTACTTTTTGTATATTTTGTGTTTTAATGAATGCAGGGCAAAGATATCAGTAATATAGATAAGAAAAGCACATTGCTGCAAAATACCTACATTTGTCAAGCAAAATATATGCAATACAGCATCAGATGAGGAAGAAAAACAAGGGTCATATGCATATGAGAATCATAAAAACTGCTTTTGAAGAGAAAATTTATATGCTACCTCTTTGCTCGACACTAAGCAAGAGATCATTACTTGAGTGCCAAGACTGTTAAAATATAATTTAGAAACATCAATGCCTTCTGCGGGCCTCCAGGATGTCTTCACCACATCCAAGTGGTGAAAAACAATAGCTGTAGGTCTAGCCCCAACCATCAATAATGATAGGAATGGTGTCAGAAATAGGAGCTAATTGATAAGAAATACATCAAGAGAGAAGGGCTGGCAAAATTTACTAAACATTGCAGCTGATTTAGATCTCACTGTCCTTTTTCACTTTATAAAGGAGGAATACAGCTCATATAAACTCGGGGGTTCACATTTACACACAAAAACAAAATTTTTGAAAAAAAAAAACAAACTGTAGAGGAGAAGGACAGGAAATTATTTTAAATATTCTAAATGTTCCTATGCTTACTGCCACATATTATATTCCTCATTCTAAAATACTCTTAGCTCTCACCTTAATGGACTTGGTGATTAACAGTCATTTCATTCACTGTTCCTGTCGACAAAAATTAGGTCACTCAATCAGGGTAGGCAGGATACTATTCCATTGATGTAGGAGACCTATCATATAATAAAATTTTAAAACACTTTGAGAGATAAGGCAAAAGAGGATACAAGGAGTAGCACAGAGGAACAAAGTAAGTGCTGTGATTTAAGGGTTTATTCTAAAAAGCTCAGCAGAGAGACAATGGCTTAGGATAACCCGTGCCTATAAGAAGATTAAAAGAAAGATTTGTGTAGCTGCTAAATAACAGGGTTTGCCTTTTTGTATTTGTTTTATCATGCATCCATATATCATTTTGCCTCGTAGTAAAACTCAATAGACAGAACATACTGGGTTTCTTGTTATATTAGTAATATATTTTATTTAACGTTATCACAGCCCATCTGTTACTTCTATCCAAAATATTTTGTTGTAGTATTATTATCTGTCACAGACACAATTTATACAAACTATTGCTTGATACAAGCAACAATATGCTTTATTTGGCAGTGGACTTCTACTTCAGGCCAGATTATTTATATAGTTATAAATCTGAATAATAGTAAAATTACAACATAATTTCTATTGAACTGTTTATTCGTGGTGATTTGCAAACCATGACATAAGCATCATCTACCTTTCTGAAAATGAATAGCATTTATGCCTGCATTATAGGTCAGACTTACTAATCGTTGAATAAACAGCAGCAGCCACAATATTAGCTCTCCAAATTTATCAGAATGATAGGAAGAAATACAATAAAATCTCAGGCAGTCTAGTACTGTTTGAGGGATTGATGAGGTTCTGCTGGGGACAGTACAAAGAATGTACAGTATATGCAATTATACCTCAAATATACTTAAAGAACAGCCTTAATCATCTTTAATATACCAAAAATTAAAAAAAAAAAGAAAAAAAAAGAAAAAAAGCTTGTCAGTTTAGTATCCAATTTCACTCAGTTTTTATGTAGAAGTAGGTGTCCTACCATCTACATGAAAAAGGATGACGAGAACAGAGGAATGAGTTGTAGTATGAATTACACATTATCAAATACCAGAGAAGCCCTCCATTGGAGAATAAATCTGTGAATACTCCCCACTAAAACTTCATGCAAATTTATAGCTTCTTGGGCTCTCTAGTTGAACAGCAACAAGAAGAGAGTCTTCATTATTTCTTATGCTTTCAGAGCTTCTTATTTCCTAACCTAATAAAGGAGAAGTCTATGATCGTCAAGGATACTTTTTAAAATTCTTGGCTATAGTCAAGTTAAATATCTTGTAGATGGATACCATGGTCATTTGCTACTCGGATTCTTATTAGTAACATTCTTAGGCCATTTACAAAGTCTTACCAGTAAAGCCAAGAGAGTGGGGAGGAAAAAGGAAAAGCAAAACACACACACACACTGAGCCTGAAGCTGACTGACATAGTTACACTGAAAAAACCTCAGTGTGTGAATATGCCAGCAGAGAAAAGCTAATGTTAGTTATACATCTGTCATTCAGTGAGGTGATGTAAGCATTCTGGCAGGAAACCATCTCTTCCTGGCATGCAACATTGGGGCTCTGACTATGTGGCCCTGGCAGATTGGCTAGTGGCAGAGGACCTTTAGTTTAGGTAAGCATTAAATCTTGCATAAAGAAAAAAATGGGTATTTGGCAAGATAGAGCATTTAATTTGGAATAGCCCAATAAAGCAGTTAAGAGAACCAAAGAGGTTGGGTCTTCTGCTTGGCCACCATTTTGGAGACTGCAAATTGCATTCCAGAACATTGAAATAAATTCACTGAAAGGAAATATATCATTGCATTATTTAAAAGGAGTGTTGGGCTCTTTATTTAGACACATTAGAACTATAACAACCATATCTATTGATGACTTTTACTTTTTCAGTATCAGAAAATCAGCATTTAGTAAATAACAATTGTACAATCATGCAACTTTTAGCATGCAACTGCTCTCAGTCACCTAGTTATAGAATTGCAGTTATTAATTACAATTTAAAAGTAGATCAAAAAGAAATGCCTTTTTTCTTTCTTAAGATGAGAATGGAAAAGTACCTTTAGTCCTTTCATTTAATTGAATTGGTTTTCCTCCAGAGATAGAATGTCCTATTTAATCATTACAGCAGATGTGGAACAGCAATCTGAATATATGGGAATGTAAACCAAAGGGATTTTCTGTTAGGTTTAAAGCATTGGCAACATCTTAAAAATATGCAATCTGTTGATTTCTGGGTTGGCTTCAAGCACTGGAAACACTGTACTGTAGAAAAGGCTTTATTTTGTGTTAATAATTAACATTTATAAAATGTCATGAGGGATAGAACTTCTTAATTTTTAGGACATATTCAAGTAAAAGTACCATATAATAAAACCCAGAATATTAAACTGAACATGGCCTGAATGCACAGGTTTCACCATATTTTATCATTTCATTTTGACTATTAATTTGTTATTGATATTATCATTATTATTTTGGCTATTTAAATATCAAAAATGTGTAAATTATAACAATGTAAAAGAAATTAAAAATATAGTGCCTATCCTAATCTTCCTTTTTTGTTTGAAGAAGAGAGATAAGAGAAGTCAAGATGTCAAGAAGATACCACAGAGAGAGAGAAAAAAGGCATTCTTATTTTTTACAACTACTGTTACATGATGCTGTAACACTACTAATTATTACTAGTACTACTAGTGACTTCTAGTAGTAGTGACTTCTTTTGTGTTGTCACCTTTTCTTCCACCATTTTCTTGTAAGAAACTCAGTAAAAGTCAATTTTAAGAAAGACATGACAAAGATCAAGAAGATTTGGGTATATATGCAAGCAGATCAGCCTTTGGTCCCTGAGAAAATAATGGACTGAGTTTTCTTGGAATATATTGCTGACACAGGAAGGGGGAGAAGATGATTAGGAAAGGTCAGTGTGGATTTTCTAAGCAGAAAGCATGCCCTTAGAACCTAACTGTGGTCTATGATGAGATATCTGAATATGTGGATAAGGAGAGAGGAGGGGATGCCGTTTAACTTCCCTTTAGCAAAACTTTTAATTCTATCTTTCACAGTATTTTGCTAAGTTAGGACTTCACAGTCTGGATGGTTGAACAACCAGATGGGTAGAAGTCTGGTTGGATGATCAGATTCAGAATTAAATGAGTTGTTCTCTTCCTGGAGGGCAGTTACAAATGGTCTGTCCTGGGACCTGTCCTATTTACCGACTTTGTCATGACTTTAGGGAGGCAATGGTATGCACTCTCATCAAGTTTGCAGATGACATCAAATAGGAGGATGATTTGATATATCTGAGGGCAGGGCTGCCATCCAGAGGGACCTATACAGGCTGGAGAAATGGGCCAACAGTACCATCATGAAATTCAATAAGGCCAAATGTAAAATCCTGCACATTGGAAAGAAGAAGTCCTTGCAATGACACAGACTGGGCTTGACTTGCTGGAGAGTTGCTGTGCAGAAAAGACCCTGAGGTATTGACAGATAGAGACCTGAATATGGGCTAGCAGTGTCCTGGCAGCAAAGAGAGCCAATGACCTCCTGGACTGCATTAGCAGGAGCACGGTCAGTAGATTTATGGAAGGCATTTCCCCAACCTGCTCAGCACTGGTTAAACCATACCATGAGTACTGAATCCAATTTTGGCTTTCAGAAAGACCCTGATACACCGGAGTGAGTTCAGTATAGAGCCACCACTATGGCCAAAGGCTAGAGCACAGCCTTCTGAGGGGAGACTGAAGAAGTTGGGCTTGTTCATCCTGTAGCAGGAACAGCTTTGGGCGACTAACAGAAGGCCCCAGGGACTACAGGGAGATATTTAGAGAATGGAGTCAGACTTTTCACAGTTGCTAGAGTGCAAGAGACCATAAGCATAAATTAAAATAAGAAGAATTCACATTAAATATAATTATTTTTTCCATATGAGGACAGTCAAGTGGAACAGGTCACCCAGAGAGGTGGTACAATCTCTCTCCATCCTTGGGTGTGTTCAAGACCCAATTGAATAAAACCCTGAGCAATCTGGCTCAATTTCACAACCAATCCCTATCTGAGCAGGAATTTTGATAAGACTTTCTCAGATTCCTTCCACCTTGATTTTGGTTTTGATGACTCTGTTAAGTAGGAAAGAAAATCCAAATGAAGAAAAAGTTTTTTATGGAAAGCCCCAAATTGCTCCATTGCTTGACTGTACTCATCTGGATTTTGGCACATTTGTGTAGATTTTCAGTTTGAGAAAACTTCAGTTCATAATCTGTGACAAACCCCTTTCTGGATGCTCAAAATGCTCAGTCAAGCTGTTTCACTCTCCACAGTAAGGCTGTTATAGACACTGTTATAGAACAAAATAGAGCAAAAAGAACAGCAAGTTTTCACAAGTTGAGACATTTTACCTCATCTTTATATTGATCAGATCCCCTCTCAATCTTCTATTCTCCAGGCAAACACATTAGAACACATTGGTTATGAAAATCATATAAGCTTTTGCATAATCTTAAGGAGGAGATTATTTTCTGGATTGGTGTACTTAGGGCATTTGGCTGGCTGAAAAGTGCACACACAGTGGGAAGAAATTACTGAAATTTTGCATATCTATGTTATTTCAAATTCAAAGAAAAAATCCAAACTGAAATTCATAATATTTATAACCACATAGCTAGAAACCAATAAAAATATTGTTTTAAAAGAAGTTGTCCAAGTTCTTACTGCTGTCATGAACTATCGTGAAAGGACACTGAGAGGTACTAAAGCAAAGCTCTGGTTGCTAAGCTGTCTGGACTCAGCTAATTTCTCTGTTTGCCATATTCTTTGACATTCCTTACATTAAGGAATTCTGTGGAGCAAGGATAGTTGCTGTGTTCAGCGCTTGTGCACTTCCTAGTACAGAGTCAGTGTGAATACACTGCATAAGAGATTTGATATTACTGTTGGTCATATTAGATTTTTGCCTATGATGTCTTTTTCAGTCCATACCAGTTTTCTTTGGGTATAATTGGTAGATCATCTGCATTTTAGTATTAGTTTGGGTTATACTCACATCAGACAAACACAAGAGAAAATTTATATAAGAGACTTCCCTCCATTTCAGTATTCTATAAATCTTTTAAACCAATTGCTCAAATGCTGTTTCTTTCCTCTAGCTACCTTTTTGTTTTAAAGCTTTTACCAGTTGTTTTTTCCACTCTAGGAAATCTCTGTCCTCCGCTTCTGTTTTGGGAAACCTAGATTATGATTTTTGGAAGACAAGGTAGCATGTTGCATTCATTTCAAAAATTTACGTGAAAAGACTTATTTTTAAAAGTTCTATTTTAAAAGTGCTTTTGAAGAGGACTTTGAAAAGGATGTGGGTTAGATGCAGCACAGAACGTAAGGTGTATAGCATAAAACATACAATATGTGCTGCACTTGAGAAAGCCTGGGCCTAATTGTAAAATTCAGTTCAGGTTAGTGGGAGTTTTTCCCGGCTTCAGAACTAGGTAGGGAATTCACAGTGAATTTCTGTGAAGAATGAAATCTGACAGGAGAGGTCTACTGGAGCAATGTCATAATGAATTATGTAACAGTAAAAGTCAAAACGCCAAGGCAAGCAAACACTCAACTGTATCTTGTATAGAGTAATCGTAAAGAGGGGAGAACACTTTTATAATGCACATATTGTTAAGTCCAATTTTGACCACTTATGCTGCAGTTTATTTCTTCTTCTAAAACGTGGGAAGAAAAATAATGAAAAAAAAGAATGTTTAATAGCTTGTTTTCTAGCCAATTCCCCACTTGGAAAAATTCAGTTTAAATTCATTGAAGTCAAAGAAGCAACCATCTGTGGATTCATTCTGCTTTCGATAAACTTCTGACACAAGGAATGAACCTCACAAAGATTTCCAGATATGGCTAGTACCTGTGTACGGTCTTTGCAACATTTCCTTTCACAAATTGCAATTGAAATGCACACAAAGGGCTAAAGGAACTTATATGATTGTTTGTTTTTCTTTTTGTCATTCCATTTTAGCTGCTTTCTTGCTCATTACATTGTTCCCATTAGCATAATGTATTGGTTGTGTTTGCACAGCTTTTTCTGCCAAAGGCTGCCCTGCAGTTGTACAGCCATTGGGGTAACCAGCTGTTACTTATTTAAGCCTCCATCATTTTGTATGACAGAATAATTTAATTATGCCCTGCTTGAAGATTCTAAATAAAATTATCTTCGGAACAAGTGTACTTCATTTAATATTTGTCTCTATCAGGTACTTGAACTCTGATGCTTAAACCATATGTACTAAATAAATAAACACACTTTAAACTAAATGTAGTAACAAGTTAATTATTATAAAATTAGATGTTGTTTTATGGTATTTCTAGAGCACAGCTATTTCTTTAGTTAATGCATTATGCATATTTAAGAAAACCAAGAGTAAAGTGAAGTTAGTACTAGCATAATAAGCTGGCCATTAAGATTTACTTTTTTTTTTTTTTTTTTTTGCTATGCTTTGTGAACATGGGAAACAGATCTCCAATGTCTGCCAGTTGTTAAAAAAGAAAAATAAAAAGAGGATTGTAATTTCTACAAATGACAACTCTGGACAATGAATAAGATTGCTCCACAGCAAGCTAATATTCTATAGTTTAAGAATATCTCAGTCAACAGCAATGATCATGTGTTGCAGAATACAATTTAGTTTTTCTTTTAAACATGGAATGTTAGTCATCAAACTCAAGTCATAGTTTTTCCTTTTTTTTTTTTTTTTTTTTTTTCCTGGTAACTTCTTTCTTCAGCTCTCTATAAACCAACTTTATTCTCTTCCCTTTTTCAACACTAGACAATTATGCATATGAAAGTGACAATTTTGGTGTTGCCAACTGGCTCCTTGAGTTTTGAATGTTCCAAAATGTCAGCTCCCATATTTTCAAAAGGATTATAATTGAAGAAGTGCCAAACTACACAAATTTATTTTGAATAGGTGCCCATCTGCCACATTAGCTATCTGATTTAGCCTTTGGACAAATACAATCTGCATTCAAAGTAGATATCTAAAGACATAAATAATTAATAATAGATGCCTTATATAAAATATACTTTTGCTAAAGGATTATAAAAGTAAAAATAGATATAACTAATTCTCTAAATTGTTATTTAGAACATTCTAAATTGTGCTGTATCTTATCTGGGAGTGTTAACTGCATTGCACAACTCAGAATGCTTTTGGACAGAGTTATGATTTGCTAAGTATTTGAAAGAAATATGAAAATGATTTGTAGGCTAGACTATAGTCACCCACTCAAACATAGCAGAAAATCTATGTAGTATCATCTGTAGCTCAGGAAATATGATTTTGTCATTACTAGCACAAAGCCACAGATTTTATATCAATCTGACAATATGAAGTCTTGAGACCTACTTGAGTTTGTCTTGAGCTTGTGTTAATTGTAATAACAGCTGTCTAGCAGTGATGTGATTATTGCCTAACGTTTTAACTTATGTCTGTGAATACAGTATGTAAAATATAGTGTTTAATTAATCACTGACTGCACAGGTTTGTTAGATCTGTAAAGATCTTTACAGATCTGTGCAGTTCTTGATTAATTTTAACTGAGACTAGGAGAAAATATCATGTGACTTTAATGAAATAGTTAATGGATAAAGGTAGACTGACTGTAGCTGGGAACTAATTTAAGAAAGATCAAATAAGTGTTAGAAAATTCACTAAAATAACCCCAAGTGAGCCCAAGACAGAGAAGAACAAAACCCCCATCAACTACATCAAGCACTTTCTCCATGTGGAGGAATCATAAGCTGTCTTTCCTTCTAACAATCTTCAGAGGGGATGAATCTAGTATCTTTAGGAACCAAAGGAGTATAAGAGTGACACTGGAGAAAAGGGATTCCCAGAATCACAGAATGCTTAAGGTTGGAAGGGACCTCTAGAGATCATCTAATCCAACCCCCTGCTCCAGCAGGGACACCTAGAGCACGTGGCACAGGGTGGCATCCAGGTGAGTTTTGAAGATCTCCAGAGAAGGAGACTCCACAACCTCTGTGGGCAGCCTGTTTCAGGGCTCTGTCACCCTCACAGGAAAGTTCTTCCTCCTGGGGAGGCGGAACTTCCTGTGTTTCAACTTGTACCCATTACTCCTCATCCTGTAAAACGGCCACCATGGAGAAAAGCCTGGCCCCATCTTCCCTACAATCACCCCTCAGGTACTTGAATATGTTAATCAAATCTCCTCTTAGCCTTCTTTTTTTCCAGACTAAACAGGCCCAGCTTGCTTAGTCTTTCCTCATACGGCAAATGCTCCAGTCCCTTAATCATCTTCGTGGCTCTCTGCTGGACCCTCTCTAAAAGCTCAGTGTCCTTCTTGTACTGGGAAGGCCAGAGCTGCACACAATACTCCAGGTGCAGCCTGACCAGAGCTGAGTAGAGGAGGAGGATCACCTTCCTCAAACTGCTGGCAACACTCCTTCTGATGGAGGCCAGGATCCCATTGGCCTTCTTGGCCACAAGGGCACATTGCTGACTAATGGTCAACCTGTTGTCAACCAGGAATTGCAAGTAGCTCTCCACAGAGCTGCTTTCCAGCAGGTCAACCCCTAATCTGTACTGGTGCCTCGGGTTATTCCTCACCAGGTTCAGGACCCTGTACTTGTTCTTGTTGAACCTCATAAGGTTGCTCTCTGCCCAACTTTCCATCCTGTCTAGGTCAGGATTGATAATAGGAATTGATAATAGGAAGTTTATGTACAACAATTTTAGCTAGATTGCTAATGAGATTTTTCTGAAATAATTCAAAAGTGAACTATAAATACTAGTATCAATGTAATTGGATTAATAACAATACTTATTGTAGTTTAAATTACACTTTTAAGATTTTAATTAGACTAACAATGGTCTTTTGATTTGGCATTAGCCTATGAAAATATCTTGAATGTAACACGTTATATGATAAAAAATTCTACATTATGTTGAAGATTTAGCTAATCTATAATATATGAACTACTTCTGAGTAATAACCTTCTTCAGGTTTTCCATTCACGGAAGACTTTTTCTGGTATGGCCATTTAATATTGACATTACTTTAATTGGTATTTGGCATTTTTTTAGGTTAGTTTTTCTAACTTGGAGTAGAACTAGAGATTCCACAGCTCAGAATTCCTGCATATCAGGATTAATATATGCATTACAATAGATCTGTTACAGATTAGAACCTACAGTAATGATGATGAGATAAATTCCCATTTATCTCTGAGAAAGCATAATACTATAATAAATTGGAGCGATGTGATAAATGTGGGTTGAATGATAATATGATATCTGACCTACATTATGAGAAGAAAAAAGATTTGTTACTGATATTGCAGATGATTTTAAGATTTACAGGGCAATACTTAGTGTTTTGCATGAAACCTATCTCTTGAGATTTTTAAGGATGGACCACAATTCAGAAAAAGAATTTAGTTTATTATTGTTCTAAGTAAAAGATTATAATAAATGTTTCAGATAAAACTGAACTATGGCTTTTTTAATATTCAAAAAATTTGCTTATTCCCAAAGAGTAGAACTTTCAGCAGTGCAACACTTGGTTCAAACTAATCTTCACCATCTTTGATATAAAGCATTGTAATTTCAGATGCCAATATACTATGATATTATCTATAAAGCCACAGACTGGGTATACAGATGTTACATATCACCAGAAAGCTTTTTCAAATGTTTAAATTACAGAGAGATAAAGTGTCTGAAAATTCCAGAAAGATAAAGTGTCTGAAATTTGTATAGTAAAACCAACAGGAGGTGAAGGAAGTAACTCAATGATGTACAACAGGCAGAAAACTATATTTTTTATAATTTTATGAAAAAAATGACATTTGCTAAAACTAATGACATGAGCGTTAGTTTTTGCAACGTTGAGAAAGTATCATACTGGTATGAACATAAGTTTTCACTTGTCTAAACAAGAAAATATTCGTTGCAAAATCGATTTTCAAGCAATAAAACAATTGGCTGATGCTTTTAAAATCTCTTAGGTTTTCAGTTATCAAAGAGAGGGTATACCTGTACTACTTGATAAGAACAGTCTAAAAGTATGGGAAAACTCCTCGCAACTCTCTGGGAGAGAGTGAGCTGGCCCAGACCCAGGCACATTCATACTGGGAGGGCTTTTAATTTCTAGTCTAGGCAATTACAATGTAACTGTGTAGAACTTAACAATAAAATTCTAGCACCGAGGTCTAAACTTTAGCATTGTTTAATTTACTACTATAGATGTACTGTTAGAATATTATTTTTACGTTAACTGTTTCTCAGAACCAAAAGCCCTAGAGGTCAACCATTGTTGTTTTACCTCTGTGGTAAATTGTGTATTGAGGTGTCACTGGAAAATGTTTAGATGAACTGAAGTTAATTTTAGAAATATATTGAAAATATGCTTTGAAGGAAAAATCTGTAAGTTAAAAACTTAGATTATTTGTGGTTTGTAGCCTTAACAATATGTACCTCTTGAAAACACAAATTTTTGACCAATCTCTATTTACCTTCCTTAAAATTGTAACTATAATGCTAAAAAGCATTAGACATGGCAGAGCCATTCCTTTCTCTGCATAAAATAATTTACAGATAAAAGGGAATACTTACAAATATTATGTGAAAGGTCAAAATCAAACTTAAAAGTAGAAAATATCTGAACAGTGAAACCATTACCATAATTTAGTTTTTGATGTGTGGGTATATACAAATTCCACTGAGGCTACAAGATTTTATAGCTGCTGAAGCATCTAGGCTTTTATGAAAGTACATACCTTTCAAAGCGGATACACATTCAATTTGAAAACTATCATCAGATCTTCCATTTCTCTGAAAATTTGTGAAGACAGCTGAAATAATAGAGATAAAAAAGAAGAGGATTTGTTTTCCCAGTTTTTTCTTCAATGTACAGAATAATAACCCACATTTAAGGCTTGACATAGTAAGCAAATGAATGTGATATTTTCATGTTCCTGAAGACTTTGACTTTTTCTCTCAAAGGCTCATTTTAATTGATAGTTTTGTAAGGAATATTTTTTAAATTTGAAAACAATTATTTTCCTTGTTTTCTAACAGGACAAAGATTTGAAGACATTTTGTTCCATGAATTTTATATTTGGTAAATAAACTTGTTATATCAATATAAAATCATGACATGAGAAAACAATGGAGAAGAAAAACAATGATAACTGCAACCTCTATTTTTTTCAAGAAAAGGTGAATTTTCTTTTCACGGGTCTGGGTATAGAAATTTGTTGTGCAAAGAAAACAATAGGAATCCATCAGTGCAAGCTTATGGATGACAGGGTGGAGGTTCTGCAGCAAAGCAGGAATCCTTTTGATTAGTTATTCTAACTCAGCTACTGCTGGCATTGCAACTTTCCTGTCTTCACTTTCTGGTTTCTAATATGCTTACCTGCAGCCAGCAGGTAGTCCGTAGTGATTAAAGAGGGAGCGAGAAATCCATTCCACAGTGTTTTTTTCTGATCTGTGTACATGACTGTGAAACTGGAGATCTTGTTGTCCAATCAGATATTTAATAAGATGCCACACACTCAAAATCTATTGCAGTGTGCACATGCACAGCTTGAAAATGATGAGCTTTTTCTAAGTAGGTTTTGTGGGGGCAGATGGATGACTTTTGATGTTTTATTGTGACTGAAAAGACTCTTGCTGTGTCCACCATAATTGCACAGGGACTATTTTGCTCTCTTCCCAAATGCATGGGATTCATGCAGATAGTTGCCACGTGTCTTTATTACATCAAGTATCATTTTCCTTTTGGCTATAAATGCTCTGAGAAAGCATTTGGCAGTGAAGGTGAGTGCAAGAATGAGAGCAGAAAGCCATTCTGGGAAAGGAACGTTGCTGCAGTTCTAGTTAAAAATGAACTTGGCAGAAGGAGCGGAGAAGATTCACAGAGGGGAGAAGAGTTAGTGGCATAAAGCATCTGATAACAAGGATGAGAAAAATACTGAACTGTAATTCAGCCTTCCACAATGGTTCACACTCTGTTACCAGCGGTTGGAGAGTGCCTGTCTGGGTATCTCAGTAGTGTCGTTCAAACCCCACTATTAGATAACTTGGCTCCAGACTGAGGAGAAAAAGGTTGCTAGGTCTTAGATGCATAGAAAATTTTCAAGTTTCCAGAAAGGCACTAATTAAGTTTTAAGTACTTCCAAATTTAGTAAGCCATTAATGTGTGTTTTTTTAAAACTCATATTGAGGTGCCAGAATTTTTACAATGTCGCAATTTAGGTTCCAGAGTAGAAAAAAGAAAACAAAAAGGAAAAAAAAAAAAAAAAGAAAAATATAGCTCTAGAAAACTTGTCAGAAGATAAAAAATGTCTTAAATAGACATGCAATCATTATCTACTTTACCTGCTGAGGCAGTCAGAAGCTCTGGCATCAAGCATGGTGGATTCGTCTGATGAGGAAAGGGTCAAAGTCTTTGTTAGATAGGCAGCTAATGTGGCACAGTGTCTTTCTACATCATTTACAAGGGACGTTTTCTGCTGTGAGGGATCCACTTATGGAGGCAGAAAATGGTCCTGTATCAGTTCTGGGTTGTGAAGAAAGGAAGGTGCTTAGTTCTAATAATTTTTTATAAGGTAAAGGGAAGCAAGAATTTTTTTTCCTGTGATACTATGAATTTAGTTTTCTGTCTTACATCTTTTGACTGTCAAGAACAAGGAGAATGGATACAGCAATTTTTGATACATCTAAGAAAGGCTTTATTGGACAAAAAGGTTGTAGTTCAGAAGGGATTTTAGTGTGAGAAGTGCTGCTATTCATTTCTGTGTAACCACGAATTGTTGTGAAAAAAGACCTTTATGCTCCTATAATTTAGAGTAAGGTACCACTGTGAGACAGATAAAAAATTATTCAGACCTCATATCTTATTAAACTGAGCTACTTTTGTTGCTGCTTGTTTTTTAGGACAGCTAATTCTGTAAAACTATGGCTAGATATTGCTCTCAGTATAATAAAAGTAGTCAGAATGCAGAGCAATAAAAAGTTGTTGTCGTTTTGTCAGCTATGAAACAGAATATGTCACACAAAAGTCAAACCAACAATATGGCGTTGTGATATTTGCTGGGCTTATGCTTCATCTGCATTCAGAAAGGGGGATACCAAAGCTGGAAGATACCAACAAGAGACATTCCTGTCCTATATACAGATAGCCCAGAGTGGATTTGTGGAGTCGTTGTCATTATCTTCACATTATTAAACTGACCATTTGAAAAAATAGTGGGAAAAGAAAGATCAGAGCAATAGAGAATAGTGGTCACAGGGACAGACTCTGTCCGAGTTTACAGTTGCATGGAAATTTACGAGATTCATGTACACAGGAATGTGTGTGTGTACACACACAAAAATAAAGTACGTACATTCAAACCCTTCCTTTCAAAGACTGGCAAGTAGCTTTATGTCTTCTTTCTCATTAGTTTCATTAAAGAAAAAGCGGTAAGAATGATCCATACAAAGTAGCATCCTGAGGCCTCTCGAGTCTCTAAAGATTATATTCTCTGTTTTAAAATTGTTCTTTCAAAAAATTCCCAGCTGTCTCTAATGCTAATACTTCAATATATCTAGAGGCTAATTTAAAAATGCACAAATCATTATAAATAAATCCCATTGCATATGAATTGCAATCTACAACATGAAAGAATCTGCAGTTTGATTTTTGTTTTAAACAAGCTTACGTGTTGGTCATTTCAATTACATCCATAAAAAATACACATTAGATATAATGATATATAAAATACCTGCTCTAAAGTGCATTGAAAGCCCTGGATTCTCATTATTGCATGATCGAGTTTAGAGTTTGGTTTCCCTTTGAATCTTATTTGAATATAAAACTTCAGGCAAAAACTGTTTTTCTTACATTTACAAATGTAAGTATTTGGTACACTGGGACCTCTTATCTCAAATAGACCTTTGAGATCTACCGTAATGGAAATGTGAGTTACTACTATGTTTATTCCTACTACATGAATGTATATATTTAACCACATAACACTCAAAAGTTCTTAATTTGTACTCTCATGTACATGAACCTTTTTTCTCTAACTCTTATACTGAACCACAAGAGAAAAAACAGTCTTATGCGTTGGATATTTGATAAGAACTTAAAAAAATGCTCAGAGGTCAGTCATTTTTACACATTTCTTTGGTGAGGCTCAACTATTAACTTGATATCTATGGATTTGAATTTTCAAAAATAGCAACTCTTAAAAAAAAAAAGTCCAATGGAATTTTCATATGCACTACAGTGAATTAAAAGTCTTACTTGCACTGATGTCTGTTTTGAAAATCCTATTAACAAATGTCTATCTGCACTCTTAAAAACCATGAGACACCACATAATGCTGAACCTAACCATGTAAGCCACTGCTATACCAGTTTAATTGGAGATCAAACAATTTACAGGGAAACGATTTTGTCATTGGTGCCGTTTGTATGTTACCATGCATCTGCAGAGTTCCTTCCACAGAAGTCTGAAAACGCCTGCTTCTTAACATAGTTTTCTGAGGTTACCATTAAATGTGTTCATGCAAAATGTAGGTCAAGATCTGCTTTCAGGCACACCACTCTCCATTCAGAGATGGAAAGGAATGAAGTTAGTTCATTGATGTAAGAAAAGACTTTATAGTATGCTTTTTTGATGTATTAGATTGATGTATTATTGAAATTAAGCAATTTGTTGCCTATCACTTTTCTTAGCACAATGGGAAGTCTCGATTTATCTTATCTGTTTCATGTGCATAGCTGTCTGTGGAAACAGGTTCAAGCTCTTACAGATTTTGAAGCAGAACCAGTCTTTTTTAAGGAGTAGATTGGAGTACTCCTCAGTTCACAGTAAGATCTGGAAGGTTTTCTGCATGAATATATTGCTTCTCCACAGAATGGTTCAGAGTGAGACTTCACACTATAGAAATACATTTGTCACATTTCTCAACTGACTACTTTGAGAGGAGAGTTTGTGCTCTCTAAGGAAAATCAGCTAATGAAAAACTTTGTTTATATGTTGCAAATGCATGTGGAACTGCTACAGTGACTGCACACTCTCTCCTTACATCTCTGCTTTTCTGCCACAGGGTAAATTAACTGAGGCACTTATCTTTAGACCCAATTGATATGGAGTTTCTTGCCAAAGAGTCAGTACATTACCTTCAGGTTAACATGATAGTATTGACGAGTGCTTAAAATCATGCCTTATTACAATGTCAGCAGATGCTCTTGAACAGATTTTATTCTGTCTTACCTAAAGGATTCAGTATCTTTTAGCGACATTATTACAGAAAGAATTCTTATTATTTTAGCAAACCATGCAGAATTGTAACTAAAATTGTTGTCTTATATACTTTTAAGGGAAATAAATGTTTAAGAAGTACAATAGCTATGTGTTTTTAATATGCTATCAGAATACTTCTTCAAATTAAAAAATAAATCCTCTTCTTTCTGCTTTTTTCACAATGGAATGATCATTGTCATTTCCTTTCATGGGACTGTGGAAGGTTAGAATGCTTCTATTCAAGGTAGATGATAATGAACAATAGACAAACTCACTCTGAAATGGCAAGATTTTTCCTATCACTATAGGGAATTGATTTCCATTGTAAACTGTTTCCTGGTTCCCCTATTTTTTGATTTTTTTATTTACAAGTTATGTGGCATATTAACATATTTATTATATGCCAGAGCATTGTGGCAAGAATTCAACAGTAATGTAAAAATGTTAAAAACAAAACTGCTACCAACTGCTACCAACAACATAAAAAAAAACCCTCCAACAAACTCAACAAAATTGAAGCTTCACTATGGAGAAACTCATTTGCTTGTATACTTGAAATGCAAGTAGTATATCAAAGATTTCTCATCCGAACAGTATTATACCTGTTGCCATTTGAACCATGCAGCACACACTGTTGAAATGTGAAACTATTGTAGAGGCTTCTGTGCATTAAAATAGATGATAAAAGGCTACCTTATTGTCACTGCTTGTATACTGCCCCTGTACAGACATATTTGTCATCTGAAAGTGCAGTTGCTACAGAAGCTTGATTATGTTTATGGAATGAATAAGCATTATGTGTTTCTACCACCTTCTCTTGATGTTAAATATATATATATATATAAACCTATATTTGTCTACAGTTAAAGACAACTTAAGTAAAATCCTTCTGATGTATGTTCAGAAAAAAAAAATTCCTTGATCTGCTAGTATTTTTAAGATAGTTTGCCTTTATAGGTTAAATCAGTATTAAAACAGTGATTTTGTTGTTGTTGTTTCTTTCTTTTCCCAGATGTACATCCAGACTACAACGCTTACTGTCTCCATGAGTTTAAGTGCTTCTGTGTCTCTGGGCATGCTCTACATGCCCAAGGTATATATTATCATTTTTCATCCAGAGCAGAATGTTCAAAAAAGGAAGAGGAGCTTCAAGGCTGTAGTGACAGCTGCCACAATGCAGAGCAAGCTGATCCAGAAAGGAAATGACAGACCAAATGGCGAGGTCAAAACCGAACTGTGTGAAAGTCTTGAAACCAACAGTAAGTCATCTGTAGACTTTCCCATGGTCAAGAGTGGCAGCACTTCGTAATAGATGTACGTTCACTTGAAAGCACATTCTTTTAGTTTTTTTTTTTTTTTTTGGCTTGTTTGGCATGAATCCAGAGATGTGTCAGCATTCATGTACGCAGAAATGCCTAGAGTTGTTTCAAAGTGTTATCTTTATAGGTAACAGGAGGCTAGGAAAAAAAAACACAAACAGATTTTGGAAAGCCACATCTTTTTAAAAACGTGTGTTAGCTAGTGCTGACTGTTGTGCATTGCTGTGCCATTTGCAATGCGTCCATGATACGCCTTGTTGTCATCACTGTGTATTCAGAATTTAAAGTAAAAACATTATTAACAGTTTTAATTGTATTTTTTCAGCAGTCTTTTAATTTGTATAAGTTATATAGGGTAATAAAAATATATTTTCTTGACTTTTCTACCTTGATTTAATATTTGTTGTTAACTTGTTCATACATCACAATTCATGAGTGGTACCATTGCTCCCCAGAATAACACTTTCCATCCAAGTCTTTTTTCTAGTCTTCTTCATCTTGGTAAAATAATGTAGTAATTCATATTTGGCTATTGTCAATAGTTTGACTATTATATGTTCTTATTTGCCATGGAAATGAAAAGAAGTTCTTTCCCATGGCAGGAAAGTTCTTGAATCTTGGCACATCTCTAAATTGCTCTGGTATGGAAGATAACAGTGGTTATAGCTTCCATTTCACTACATGATGTACGGTCTTGTAAAGTGGACTTCAGAATTGTAAATATGTATTTGTTTGTATAGAGATTGTAGTTTTATCCCACAGTTAGTAGTCAGGGAAAATCAGTTTCTATCAGACATTGGTTCCATATCATGGACAGCTAGTCTTACAGTTAAAGACTAATTTTTTAGTCATTTTATTGAAAATGAGTTTTATGAATCCTCATTACTTTTTATGATGTTGACGGGAAATTGAATAATGCTATGTCACTTGTGCACATTCACCAAGTTTACATTGTACTTATTGTACTTATTTCATAAAAATTGAACCCCCCACTGAATTCAATCAGCATTTGCCAGATTGAGGCCCAAGTGAAAACAGTCCAAAGGCTTACCATAGGATAGTTGCTGATGCATGGAGCATACTGAGTGCAAACAAATTAACTTTCAAAATCTGTGACCCTTCAAAATGTATAAATCTTTCAGGGTGAGCCATGGGTTCAAATTAACACATATAGCAGAGGACAGAAGGAGACAGTTGATGAAATTCCTTCTGGATTAAGTAAAAGAAAGAAAATATGACAAATTCAATACTTTCACAAATCTTCAGAAGCCACCAAAAGAAAATGCAGAATGAAAAGAGAAATGGATTTTGCTGACTTTACAAAATGATCTGCTTCTGCAGAAAGGTCAAAGCAGGGCTAGCAAAGTAGTAGCAGCAGGAAGAGAATTAGTAAGAGTCCTATGTATTGGATGTTTATCTACTGCACCTAATTAAGAAATGCTGTGTCTGGGATTCTTTAAACTGATTATGTAAAATTAATGGGAACAGCTGCTCTTGGAAGCAGGTTTACTTCTCCAGTATTGTGATGTACACAGGGTAATGCTTATTTTCTGTACTCTTAATTTGTTTTTAACAGTAGCCTGGGTGTATAATCCTAAATTCACTAGGAATGAGTATCCTGATGAGGCTTTGATCCATGCAGGCAAAAATTCAGAATCAAGTCATTTGTAGTTCAGGGAGTTGTAGCTGTGTAATTAAGCTCTTGGCCAAAGATGGGTTTTGCACTTTTTGAAATACCTTCTGTATTCACTGGATTTGAGTAACTTGCCTCTTTTCTGCCAAAAGAGTTACTTTCAAAAAAAGCTTTTGAAGGTTCCTGTGTATTTCAGTGCACATGCGAAACAAATGGTTTTCACTAGGTTTCAGATTCTCGACACAGAATAATTTCTTCTACCATGCAAGGTAGATTCTCAATAATAACATATGAAACTGATCTAGAAAAATCAGCGTAGTATCCTAGCACAAATACTTGTTGTGATAATGACACTAAATAAGAAATTAGATGAGTAATTCCTTTAACTTTTAACTTTCAAACGGAATCCTAAATCCAAGAGGAATCCTTTCTCTCTAGATCATTCTCTTGCATATAATTGTTTCTTGCTCATGTTGTGTACCACAGAAATAGGCCTCTGTTATGTGGAAAAACATATAAATTCTGTGGAAAATACTGTATCTATCTGGGACACATAGTGAAGAAAAAAGATTCATATGTAATTGTAGAGTGTATAACAATGACAATTGTTTTAAATGTATATAGGTCATCTGATTTCCTGTTCTTTTTGTTTCATTCCAACATCAGTGTAGTTACTGGAGATAGAAAGATTGTTCCAGAAATATTCTGAGCCAAGGTGGTTAATTTTTATGGCTATCTGAAATTGCAAAATATGGTTCATATTTTTATGATAACAGTCTTAAAGACCAGGACACCAACTGCTAAAGCTTTGGATCCTCAAAAAGAAACTGAAAGATTATTGCAATGCACTGTAAGGACACTTAAAATATTTATCAAGTGATAAAATACTTGGACATAAGATTAGATTTATCACATTTTGAACTAGCATCTACACTGGTTCTCCTTGCTATCATTTTTTTTTACAGTGACATCACTCAGAAGCACACAGCCAAGTTATAGCAAATTAATAAATTACTCTAAGTCAGCTGATGTATAGTAAATATTTGTATGCTTTGAGCTTCTTCCAAATGTCCTCACATAATTCAGTTTACTGAGTTATGATAAATGTTATATCGCTGGAAGCTAAAAGTATACACATGAAAAGTTACAACAGAACTCAGTTGGTACAGGGTAATGTGTTAAGATAGCTTAATTTGATTACATATCTGAGCCTATATTCAGAATGAGGGCAAAAATGAGGGTCTGCTCTCTCCAGCCTTTTGTTCCCAAATGCACGGAATTTGCAGATGTGTATTTGTTGTTTCTTAAATGGGCACAAAATCCTTTTATGTTCTAAGGAACATTGTGCCATTTCAGCACTCCTGTGTTATTCTCAGAAGCAACTTAAAAGGCCAAAGGGAAAACAGAATCCTCTCAAACATCCAGCTGTGGGAGCATGGGAGAGTTCAGATGGGAGCAGTGCATCCCATCTGAAAGATCTGAAAGATGTAAATGAGGCTATATTTGCTTCAAGTGTCCCAATACATTCAAATAAAGCTATTTTATGTCAGTACTGGAATACTACAATCGCTCAGAAGATTTATGCTGAAAAACCTTGTGTGCTAAGAACCGTCATTTCACAAATTAGCTCTTCCAGACTCAAAATGTTTGAGCTACCTATGCAGGTGGGAGTAAGAAACTCTGTTTTGCAGCTTCCTTTTGATTATCTTTTCTTAAAAAAAAAAAATCCAGTGACATGTGAATTATAATGCTCTGGCTCTCCTGTGTCTTGTAAAATGGCAACTGCAAGATTAAAATAAAATTCCTCAGAAAGATATTCCTCAGAAACCCAAAGAAAATATGAAGAAGAACCAAGCAGCAAACATTATTTATACTATCTAGTTTTATTTTGCATCAACTTTAGTGAGAAAAGTTGTAGGAGAAGAAACACTAATTTCTTAGTTTCTGTAAATCTGTTCTTCCAAAATCATCACCGGATTGTTGATTTGGATTTAGGAGACGGTATGAAGAATCCTTTTCCTATCTCAGCTGTTTTTATCAATTTTTACATGAAAAAATGAAAGAAAACAGATATGAGAATAGAATAAAGAATCTACAGACCAGACTGTTTTTGTGCCATCAAATTATTTTCATCCTGCCAGCTGCAGTCCTCACTGTCATAAGCAGAACATTACTATCGCAGATGGAAGATAAGATGTATATGGGTAGCCAAATTTTAATTTGTGCAGTGTATCAATCATAGCCCTTATATTAGAAACAAAAGAGAGACTTGTTTCCTCAGTATTCTGATCTGCCTTATGCTCACCTAGGTTAAGATCAAGTAATTCTTGCCTGTGAATTCTAATACCACCATTTCCCTCTTTCTCCCACTATGTGAACAGAACAGTGGAGACCTGACCCTATTCTATTATGTAAAGGGATAGGAGATAAGGGCTAGAAGCCAATAAAAACACTACTATTCAAGTTTCATAGTCAAATTTTACAACGGTAAAGGTGTTTAACCTTCCTATTCTGAATCATAGTGTCAGTTTTAACAAAAAGATAAATATTTGCCCGACCATCAATGAATATTAAAACTGTATGACCACTCTAAAATATAGCCTAGGCTTCTCTTATGCATTTCCACTGTCTTGCTTACATGCAGATGCTTTGTATCCAAAAGCTCACCAGAAGACACATGCCTTAGACACTAGCTACCCAGCTGCCCTGACTTTGACACGTGTTTCCGACTTTAGACTTTTTCCCTTCAAGGGTCAGGAGATATGCACAACATCCCGGTTGGACTGCCCATGCAAGTTGTTTTCAGTTGGTATGAAAAAAAGGAGAAAATCTCTAGATCTAGACTTAAGAAACTATGAAGATGGGCTGAAATAATATCAAGCGAATGATATGTTGAAATTTACAGGATACTTACAGGAGAAATCTAACTAAGATCTAACTAAGCTTACCACCTAAGCACGTGCTTAAACTTTCTTACATAATGCCATGAACATGGGCATGGGTGTTTCGAAATAGAGTTGAATACTGGCTGACTTCAAATGATTTTTCTCTTGCTTCCAAAAAATCTGATTTTTTGTTTGTTTGTTTGTTTTTGGTTTACAGCTTCCTCCACGAAGACAACTTATGTCAGTTACAGCAATCAGGCAAACTGAGCAGGGGTGACATTCACTGGAAGACCTGCAGGATGGGATATTACAAAGACTTCCACCATCAGAATTCAGTCTTGGGAATATCAGTAGACTATTTTCAGATCAGTATTCAGTCTCCTGAAGGACAAGGATTAAACAAGAGGCAAAAGCTACAAAGAGACAGGGGAAGGAAACGCGCGATTTTATCTCACATGGAGACTGAGTGTATAACTTCTGAACTGTTCACTCACAAAAGGAAGTAAATCACAAAAGGAAAACAAATGTTAGCTTGTGAAAAAATGCTGTTCAAATAAACCATGTCTGATGTTATATTTGTAAGTACTTTTTTGTGATTGTGACAATTTCCTTTCCTGTCCTACATTGTTCAACTCGTATAAGAAGATGAGTTTGTTTCTTGTGATGGCTGACTGAATTACGTCCAGGGTTATGCTAAAATAAATGCAATGGTCAACGCATGCTAATTTTTATACAAAATAATTTATTTCTAATAATAAAGGAATGTTTTGCAAATGTTGAGACTTGTTTTGTTGCAGTTTTAAGGAAAAAAAAAGGACCTTATACTGTTGTCTATTGTTTGTTTAGAATGTGCAGTAAAGGTGGGTGTACAAATAAAATAATAATCATGGCATCAGAAGAATGCAGTGTAAACTATAAGCATGTGTGTGTGTGTTTGTGTGTGTGTGTGAACGCATGTGTGTATGCATGTGCATGCCTCCACGTGCGTGTGTGTGTGTGTATGTACTCACAGTGTGTGAATTTATTTGTTCAAAATTTTGTGACTGTAATATACTTTATAATGACAGGATTTCTTTTCTTCTCCACGCCCTCACAGTAAGTGTATTTTATATGTTTGTAAAGCAAGAGTCCTGATGATAACTATTTTGTATGATATATTATATTTTTGAACCCTCACCAACAGTTCTGATCCTTTTCATTTCTGAAACTAACAGTATGCAAGACCCTGTGTCATCTAGGCTGGATCAGACTAAAAGTCAGTTCAGCTTAGTATCCTGTCTCCTGATGGGGAATATAGTAGATGCTTATCTCAAGAAAGGTGACTGAAAAGGTGACAGGAGAAAAAAGAATGGGAAATTTGGAAAGCAGTAACCTAGTGGATATGTGTGTTATTGCCTTCTTAACACTTAAAGAAATAGATGTTCAGCAACATTTTTAACTTTATCTAACTTTCCACATCCAAAGATTGTCCGTGCACTAGACGTAATGGCATGAAGACACAGAAACTCTTGTGGTTATCTATCATGTTAATAAATACCTTCAGAGAAGTTTAAATCAGACAGCCAGGGACTTTCAACTCTGTTGTTGGTATAACGATTATCTTCTTTAACATTTTTTTACTCCATATCCTACTTACTATTCATCAAGACAATGAATCTTCATAATCAGTTGGCTATTAAAAGGTCTTGTTGTTGAATTAGCCTGGATGGCTCCTTGTGATTTTTTCCTTGTAGGAGCTGTATTTTTGCAACATATTTTAAAAGAAGAGTCTGTAGTGGATGCTGCATTTAATAAGCACAGGCTCAAATATCTGAAACCAAAACACTTTCTGTCACAGTGTCAGATTAACCTCCTGTGCAATCTGCAAGCTGCATGTAGTCAACTGTCCTGTCAATGAATTTCCTTTTTCAAGACACTGACGAAACACAGCTTGATTTTCCCAGCATTTAAACATCTGTATTATTGACTGATGAATGCTGATGAGTGCAGAACAACTGCAGAACAGTTGTTAGACAAAAAATAATAATAAAAGACAATTATAGGAGTCCCTCTTTTATTGAAAATACCAATCCTGTAAACTGAAATGTGCTTAATTTTAAGTGTACTAGAAATGCAGCAAATGAACTGAGAGCTAGTTACATGGTCAAAGTTAACCAGACCTGGAAAAAAGTGTCAGCCAATGTTTTTAGTTTTGTTTATTCAGGTAATAACATATCACCAAAATGAAATGTTTTGTAAAAATAGACTTAGATCAATGTTCCGACACAAACACTTTCTAGGACAAGGGAGGATTTTCTAACGTAGAGAAATTTAGATTTAATTAATCTGAAAACCAGTGTTTTGCCACAGTTTTTTTCCATAAATGTCTCTGAAAAATTTAGCTTTCAATCCGCAGATAAGCAAAGTTCAGAAATTTTGCCTGTAACATCTATTCTTAACAATATATGAGCAACAGTATACATCTGAAAAAGCAGGTCACATGATATGACACATTAATGCATGATATATGAGTATCTCTCAGCTTCACAGTCATCCAAAGAAAATATTATTCTGAAGCAGAATACTAAAAATGTGTTGACCAAATTATACTTTTTTGTATAAGCAGGTAAAAACAGTTGTTTGTTCTTATGTGGATTATTGTATATATTTTCTATGTCATTCTACATTAAAAAAGTAGTTCATTAAGTCTTATCAGCCTCACTGCTACTAGTTTAACTCATTTGAGAAATAGCCCACAGTATGAATTACATAATGAACTGGACGGTTCAAAGAACACAGAGTAGTACTGGCCTACAGGTTCTACATCTGTAGGGTCATTATGCAAATACTTACCTATATAGAATACCAATTTACTTGTGAATAGTTTTTCTGATTTCACTGAATCAAATAAGTATTTAAAATAGTGTATATCTATACACTGTAACAGTAATCAAAACCACATTCTTCTCTTGTATACTACTAGAGCTACGCAAAAACAATGAAGAATATATATTATTTCTGAACGGAGTGCCAACTTGATTCTTTGCAGCTTAGAATATTTTTTTTTCTTATAAAGAGAGTAGTGGTTTCTAAAAAGAATTCTGGCAACTAAATTGGTGAGTTCTGCTTCCAGGATTGTATCATCAGGTGACTTTGAGGCCCATTCCTGCAATACACTGTGCATCTGATGTACAAGCAACACCCAACTTCTGTGACCTCCTCCTGAGATTCCTGGGCCTCTCTCCAGAGTTTGCTTATTACCATAAAGAGTCACCTCCAAAAGAAAAAAGAAAAAAAAAAAAAAAAAGCTGTTACAAGGAAAATAAAAAAGAGCAAAAGAACTGTATAATAAAACTGGAAGAAAAACTGCAATATTTTTGCAAGATGGGTACAAAAAAGAATGAGCTTTAGAAAAATTGCTTCCAGGGTATTTTTCTTTTTACATTATAAAGTCCATTTTTTATGAGAAGATTGGGACAATTCGGTCAGCGGTAAGAAGAGAAATCTCCACAATGTCTGTTGCTATTGTATCTTTGAATACTCATGAAGCTGCTTCATTTTTCTTTCTCCAAATGAGATAACTGTCACCTGTTCTTTCTGTGCAGAAAACTCATTGCTTTTCTAACCGCCTCTGTTTTTGTGATCTACCTCATTCTGCTCTGTAACTTATTGCATTACTGCTCATGAAGCTTGTTAAACCTTTATCAGCATTTTCATTATGAATGGTATTGTTTAACACACATAGATTTTGCAGTTTGAAACTCAGCATGTATCTTCTAAGTGTATATGGAAAAAAAGTAAAGGAGGGAATTCTTTTTCTCTTAAATTTTAGGTAAATTAAAATGAAAAGCTTAAAATTCTGAGGCAGATATTATTTGGTGGTAGTAGTAATTTTAAAAGTTAAATTTGGTCAGTGATATCCTGGTGTCTATAATGCAATTTGAAAAAAATAAATTTACTTAGCATTGGAGATAACCTTAAAAAATCCAAATTTCCAGTCATTTAAGCCATTTAAGTCAATAAATGTCTTACTGGTGAACTTTGACACCTAGCATCAGGTGTTTTAAATCATTAATGTAAACTGTAACTTTTTAAAAGATAATATCTTTGAATAAAGGGGTTTGTCACTGAAAGTTATATATATATATTCATTTCAAATATATTTTGGCTGATAGTTACAACCTTTCCAATGCATACAAGTGACTCTGGTGCATTAATCATCCTTATTTACAAAAATCTCTTTTTGGGGGATTTTTCATAAATTCAATAAATTTTAGATTTTATGAATGAAACTGCTCAACTAGATTTTACATTGGCCTGAGTTTTAGAGGCACAGACCACTCTGGACTTCACTAGTATCTGAAAGTGCTCAGTAACCAAAGAGCTACTGAGGATTGTGTTTTAACTGATCTAGAGCAAATCTTCATAATGAACTAAACCAAATCAATCAAAGTGCTTAGACAATGATAAATAAATATCTTTGGGACTGATTGAAGTTAAACACCAGAAGGACACAGGTTTTAGAGCCTTCCATTTTTAAAAAAGGAATGGGTGAAGCACTTTTGAACTAAATTGCAGCCTTCATCCTGTGAACCACTGTGGCTTGTCTCCACAAACATGAGCAGTCCACTGTAGAAACAGCCAGACACATTTTGGTCAAGGTCTAGTCTTCAGCCTGGAGACAGAGTGACAACCAGTCAATGGCATTTTCTTCCAACAGTGAAACTGTCCCAGCATATAAATCTAGAGTATGTTTGCTCATTTTGGCAAATATTTGCTCTCTCTCACTCAAGCATACACTTCAACATACTCTAAAGACATCCTCTGTGCTGAAAATTTGATTCAAAGCCAAGTGAAACTCACAGAATATTCAGTCAGAATAACCCAGAGGGATAGGATGATTCTACATATTTCTAGCATGGACTGTAAACTGAAGCCATCCAATGACTCTTACAAATTAAACAGACAATATACAATGCCAAGATACATTCCAATCTAACTTTAGGCAGAAGAAGCTACCATGATTATGAATGAAGTCTGTCCTAGCAGAGGGGCAAAAGAGATATGCCAAAAGAATATATTGAAGTCTTATATTAATGATAACTTGCAATTTATAGCTTATACGTATCAGTGAGACAGTGGCTGAAAATGTGATTATTCAAGCTTTATTAAACAGAAGGTTTAAGTCTCAGATGATTTCGGTCCACTTAGTTTTCACAGTATTAAATTACCTGTAGGTGAGATATTGAAGTTTAGTTGCTAAACTATTGCATTGGTCCAGCTAAAATTATAAAAGTTCTTTTTGTGCAAGCTTAAAGTTTCATTCTGATCATTGAAAAGAATACTGTAATTTTTAAAATAATATTATTAGTCATTTATGTGTGAGTGCACTGAAATAACTCCATGAGGACACATAGCTTTATATTACTATATGTCTGAGATCCGGAACGAGCCCTTAATATTGTTTTTTTGACTTCAGGATAGATAGAATGGGATCTGAATGACTCTATGCATCAGGTCAGTGAAGCAGAAATTAAGCAGAATTCATGGACAATATTTTAACTGTTATATAGAAATAATAATGGACCACTTTGTCAAAAAATCCCCTTTTCAAAAAATGCCTAAATATCGATTTACACAGCAGGGTTTTTAAATAATAATACTAGCTCTCTTCCAATGAGCAGATAACTTTTACTACTCATCATAGAGTGAAAGAAGGCGTTCTGAAATGCTTCTGTTTGCAAATATATCATATTGGAATACAATTTCCTTATTTAGGCCTCCTTTTAAAGACAGTATATGAAAATGGAAGATAAAGAATGGTTGGTAAAGAAAATGTCTCTTTCACCAATCTATTGCCATGCTTTAACTTTAAAATGCACATGAAGTGTATTTCACCATCAACATCTAAACATCTATAGCCACTAAGTAGAACCATAGCTTATCACTATTCTTCCAAATAGATTTTGTGTCATACTGTGTAATTAAGAAGATGCATATGGATCTACATGCTTTGGTTGAACATTAAAGACAGAAATTTAATGACAGAAGAGGTACACTTAGTTTTCCCATTTTCAATAGAATCTAACCCAATAACACCTTTGACCTTAGTGATATTGCAACTATAGAAAATGCCACTGCGTATTTTATGTTCATGCTTTATTTTCTGTGGCTGATTACTTGCTGCAATCTAACTGTGAAATGATCTTTTTAAAAACTAATTTAAGTCACCTTACAGAGTAGCCATTTCTTTCTAAAGTGCTCCTGAAATTTTGGTAGATAATAAGAGAACAAAATAAATGTGTTATTAATCCTAATTACATTACTTTGGAGAATAAAAGATAGTGATTAATGGGGTACAGCAAATACAAGAAGGAGTAGACCTTATCTGTGGACTGTGTCCTATAATTCTGAATAGATTTAAATCATCTTACCTCCTTTCAGCTTCATAGTTGTCTTTATTTTGCAAGTCAGATCATGGATACTGCAAAACATATTTGGTAGAAATAATCTGTTGCATCTATCCAATTAAAAAAAAGAAAAATGTTAAAGGCATATTAATTTGGCATATTAATTTAGTTTTCAGAACTTAGAAACAATGGGAAGCCTTAATAATTCCATTAAATTTATTGTCAGGAAATGGTTTGCAAAATTTTGTCTATAAAATGTCGCTGTAGAATTCTTTGTACTTTTCATGAATGTTGATAACTGTAAAATTTCCCCTCACACTGAAACACTGAACAAATACAGAGCAATAGTTTTTCTTGTTTGGCATTATAGTATGACAGCAGGTGGTTAGCTCCAAGGAACTTAATATTTTCAATAGTATGGCAGCAGGGGAAAGAAGAGCAAGCAGCAGTGTGCCCCAGAGCTAAGGCAATGTTAGAAATACAGTAAGATGCACAACAGCATCAAAGGCAATCAGGCTTTTGTTTATATTACACAAATGACTTGTGTCTAGAAAGAAGTACCAGCAACATGACAGGCAGAGTAGTATAAACATGAGAGAAAAAAAGACTGGTGATAGAACTGCAGTACTAAAACTATTGGAAATAGAAGAAAATGTTGAAAACTGCCACTGTCAAAGAACTGTGCTGAGCCATGAGAGCTAGTGTTGGCAGGTAGCAAATAGGTACACAGGCACTTTTCTCTTTGAAATCTCCCCAAATACTACCATGATGTCCATGATGCACAACTTCTGCAAAGACCTACAAACTCTATAGTTTAACCTTCTGTTCAGAGATCTAGGCGAGGATCAAAAGTTACAATGTTTCCTTTGAAATGACACCTGTCTTTCTGCAAATTAATCTGCTCATTTGCTCTTGTCAATGCCTAATACAAGAAACCTCTAGAGCCCTCCCAACCTCCGAGATCCTATTCTGCATGGGAACTGGACATGATTTTCCGAAACAAAGAAACTTTCCCTGCAAACTGAAACTTTCTCACAAAAAATGTAATTTTTATAGGACAATCCCCCTTTGTCAAAAACAACTCCAAATTCACAGCTAACTAGTAAATTAATTATATTCAACTGAAAATGTCTGATGAATCTTAATGAAGCAGATTACAAATGCCAAAGTTAGAATTTTGCTGAAATCTCATTATCCTACTAGGAGTTTCAGTAACTACTTTTTTTTTTTTTTTTTTTTTCTCTCTTACTCAGAGCAGGCAATATGACCATTATAAACTGAGAATTCTGTTCCATGGTGTCATCTAATATCTACACCAATCCAAGGTCACTAACTTCATGCTGATTCCTAAGGAAGCAAAACATGAACTGAATTTCCAACATCATTTCCTATACAGAGCACCATACAATACAATGTACATCACAGAGGCTATTTATGTAAGTGATGAAACAAAGCTTAGCATTGTCTGTAGAATTTTTCTGCAAGAATGATGCCAAAGAAAATACTATATGGTATGCTAGTTTCAAAGTGTCTAGCTGCCTGTTTCCCTGACACAGCATGTCCCTTGCTTCTGGACAGCTATTCTACTTTCTGAGTAAGTTGCAGTGTCTTTACTGTCTTTGTAGTCATTGATTATCAATATTAAATAAGCATGGTCCTTCAGAAAATAAACTATTGTTACATATAGAAATTCTCTTTCCTAGTCTTGCTAGAATGTTGATGAACTTTCCAGCAGGTGTATTTCATATATATTTTTCTTTTTTCATTAATGCTTTGGACAGTTCCCCGGTGGGTCTTTGGTCCCCAGTACCAGCCTGTGATATTCAGGATGGAAATATATCAACATAAAAATATGCGGCAATAATTCTCAAATAAAAGGGGAAACAGGGTGAGAAGGTTCTAAATAGGGCTAAGACAATTCCAGGAAACATTCCTGGTTAGAGATATAAATGATTGCTTTCTTTCTAAGAACTCAAAATTCCTTGACAAAATTTTAATGCACTTTCCATTGGCTGTTTCTTTAAGTGATTTCTGTGGCAGCTGAGTCTGCTTCAGTGGTTTATTGTTTTATGCCCCAACAACTGCTGGATTAGTCTTTGAATGCTACCTCCTACTAATTTCTTAATAGAATTTTAATAAAATCTTAAAACAATAAATCAAGAGAGAGTACACAGGCAAAAACGAGTGTTGGAGATGCATGGGGCATAACAAACTGTCAAGCTTTTGGGACCTTGCATGCTACAACAGTATGAAGTCTTTATTGGTAATAAATCTATTTATATATCCATTTATCTATCTTTTTCGCTATCTATCTTGCACATTTCAGAGTAAGGAACTCAATATTGCTTGCTTGCTGTGTTTAATTCAGATGTGCAGCTTTCGCTTTATTTATAATTTAGACATGATATACACTTGTAAAAAAAGAAGCATGCATATTATTTGCCCTTGCTGTAGCAGTTTCTCATCACTAGTAAAAATCAATGGCTGGACACGTTTAAAAACGTGTTTAAAAAGATGTTTAAAAACAATATGCTGTTTCTTCATTTCTATAGTTTTCACTTTTCTCTGAAAATGCAAAGCAAGTTGTAATCATTTTTGTATACAGAGTTATCATTCTTTGTGAGAATTTTCATCTGTCGCCATCATCTCAATGTGACACTGAAGAAGGAATGACAGGATGATTAGTTTTAGATGAAATTCAGGGTATTTTTTCAGGGTATTCAGTGAATGACAGGTATGAAGTGCACAATTTGTGAGATAAAATAACAAAAATGTGATTATTTCAAATGCCAAACTGCTGATACTTTATAAATTATTGCCTAAAGCCTTGAAAGTTTAAGACAGATGTCTTGAAATTATGTTCTGGAAATAGTTTCAAATGATGGTGTTTCAGAACTTATTTCTTCCCTTAGAAAAATGAACTGCTAGATAGGAAAGATAGAAACAACAACACTAGCAGCAGCGACGTGAATATAACAGGTGAAACAAAAAAAAAAGAGACTTTTTTTTTCCTCAGAAAGTCTGATTAATTCTGTACATTTTTATAGTTATGAATATATAGTTATGAATATTGCTTTTTCAAGAAAACAGAAACCGGATAATACTTGCCAATAGTAATTAGACAATCCGACAATTGACAACAGACAGTTCCTCACTATTCACTGCACAGAGTGAGGGCTATGCATTCTTAAGGTGTCTAGAATGATACTACTCTTTCCTTCTCGATTTTTTTTTCATCTTGAAAGAATCATACTCACAATTTCCCTATAATAAGTCTCATTAAAACACAGTGTTGTCTGGCTGAAACTGTGAAAACACAGTGTTTCAAGAACAAAGAGATCAGTTGTTAGTAGGCAGAAGACCTCTTTTTAATTAATCCTGTGTTTCCATTTTAGGAAGGTGCTACTGTTTTAGGCAAGTGTTTGCAATTTTTCCACCATAGGATCCTATCGTATGTTTCTTAATGTTAAAGCCCCAGACACAGCTCCTGACCTGTGTTTGATAAGGTTATGTTTAAAGCAAGCCTTTTCCTAAACACTACTAATGGCCCTAGAATGATATTTATTCAAGGAAAATATCATTGGAACTATTTCCGTCCGGGTGAATTTCCCATGGATTTGAAGTCACGGATCAAAGAAAGACCTTTTCTGTAGAGCAAATGTGTAGTATCAGCTTTTCTGTCTAGTACAGGAGGTTGAACTGACAGATGCCAGGGGCAAAGGCCTGGTTTGCTACCAATGAATATGAGACACACAGCCTGAATGTGAGGAAGGATCATGATGAATCCAGAAATATCTGCATAACATGGGACTTGCAACACACACCGACAGGATTTATGTAAATAGGGATGTTAACCTACTTATCTGATAAAGTGGCAGTAACAGGTAGATCATGTTTGCTGCTTCCTTCAGTTAGATTGTAACATTTCTATTATTTCAACTGCTTCCAAGTACCTGGGCGGTTCATGAAGTTCATTTGTCAATGAATGTCAAAGGTGCTTGAAGATATTGGACTGAAAAGACTGGTACCAGGTCACTGTCCACTATCGACAACTTGTTACTCACATCCGCTTTCTACACAAGGCAGCCTTTTACAATAGTATACGTAATACACAGTAATAATTTTGCATTGTTTTTTGAGTAAACTGAGTCAATCTTTCAAAAACAAATAAAGAAAGAAAGGCAAAAGAAAAGAAGTTGACTTGTATCCCAGGTGTATCCCAAGCTGATTGATATTCAAATATAAAATGGAAATAGTAATATGCTGACATGTATAGAGATGAAAGGATTCCAACAGCCAGTCAGATCTTTGCTGAACAATTAAATGAGTCTACAGAGATACTGTTCCTGCACCAAAAAGTGGAAAGTCTCATGTATTAATATAGCACAAATCATCCAACATTTTGTGAAAAAAAAAAAAAAATAGCATATCCTACAAAGATTTGCTGGATGTCTATGTTTTGTACTTGAGAATTACTGTATTTCATTCAAAATTCTGCTGATTCTAATAAATATTTTAATGACCGAAAACTAGACTTTTTTTTTGTTAAAATTATAGCCCTTATTTATGAAGTGCTAGCTTATGGCAGTACTAAAAGTACTAACATAAGCCCGTGACATTCATCTTTTTGACCAAGGTGTTCATTGGATTTAATATTGTAGCAGGATTATATATCAATATATATATTCCTAATGTTTCAGAATTTGCAGTCTGTATGAGAATATCAATCCTTATTTCACCAGCAGTATCTGAAGAAGGTTCTTAGGCTCACAGGCTGACAGTACACCTAGAAGAGGTGCTCAGCCACACATAAAGATAATGGTAACAGGGTAGAGATGCTTCGACCATTTGCTATCACTGGGCACCTTCGTGTAATGTGTCAATTTTGAATCTGTTTTTGAGGATAATCTGGGATTTTTCTTGGTTTTGGAAGCAAAGACTCTTCCGTTCTCCAAACTGCTACTTAGGCCACCAGCCTGCAATTGACAGACATTCAGTTTGAAACTCCGTCTGTGTGTGATTCATGGAAATAGGAAAAAAAAACGTTGGCACATGCCAACTTCATTCAGTAACAGGGCTATAAACTTAGCTTTCCTGTGATCATAAATAATGAGAGAGTCAAGGACTTCACAATTTCTCAAATTAAATATAACAGCATTGGTCTAGAGCAGAACTTCTAGGCGCTGCATCAGTCCCTATTCTAAGGAAAAAAAAATTCAAAGTATCTAATATTTCCATAGGACAGAAATGATATTTCATTAAACAGAACAGAAATGATATCTCCTAATACAATGCTTATTTTAAAAACGGTTGGTACCTTATAAAAGCAGGATAATTTTGTTGTGTGGATTCTCTTTAATCTCTCTTGGACAGAATGAACAGCTTATTTTGAGCAGTTAAAATGTTAAGTCTTGTAACCTGATAAGTTTTTGACAGAAATGTGTATGAAAAGTTGCATGAATGACTTGGCTAGCAGGCCCTACGTGCCAGTAATCACTTGTCAGCATTAATGAGTGGCTGCACAGTTTTATTTTGTGCTAGATATGCATGGAAATTTAAAAATGAATCAAAAAGAGAATCTACATGTCCCAAGCTACATGGATAATAAAAAGAGAGAGAAAAAAAAAGAAGAGAAAAAATTGCAAAAAAGAAGTTGAGAAAGAATTGTAGCAGCAGATAAGAATAAATAGCAGAAAGGAAATACTGACCTCAAAGTATGTAGATATTTATACAAAATTTTTAAAAATGAATATAATCCATTTTGCTTTTTCCTTGTATATAAAAAATCTAATCAATGATGCATGACTTTGACAAATTTATTTTTTGTAGGATCTGTCTTGAAAAGAATCTGTTATAATGCAGGAGATGTTTGGCATTATGGTATTAAATGGAAAATCAGTTGCCTGACTTACATATTTTTTATTGTTTGTTTCTTCATTTATTTAGAAGAACCCAAACTTCTCCAGGCCAGTGTGATCTTATAACAGGTAACACTTATTAATGGACTTTGTCATAGTAGCCTGAGCTTCAGTGTTGTAAAACAGTATCTTTTAACTATAACATGCATTTCAGATCTGCAAGTGGACTCAATGTAATCAAAATCTAATAGACATGAAGCTTAGGGGCTGGAGGCTTTTCCACCCATCTGAGCTTATTTCTCCATTCAAGTATCAATCCCCTCCAGGGAGTCATCTAATGTAATTGTTTTCTGAATAGCTTCAGTGATTTTGCTTTAAAAACAATGCCTAGTAGGCTCTTCCACATATTTCTAATCTTTTTCTATCAAGATTTTTTTTCCTGACATCTGCTTGGAGTTAATTTTTGTTTAATTTTCCATTATTATTTCCTGGAGGAAGAAAAAAAAAAACTTTTGACACTGTATATATATATATATATATTTAATTCAAGACTTCATGTGTAACATGTGGCTTAGTTATGACCAACTAATGCTCATACCTCTAAAGTCTGGGAGCCAACATGACATTATTTGCTAATGCCTATATATATTTATCTATACAGGATGTGTGGCCAGTGACACTTTTTTAATACAATTTACCAAGAAATCCTCTACAGATAGCGATGTACTTTCTACAGTGGGACCAGTTTTATGACTAGATTCATTAGATTTAACACTATTCACTAGATTTAGCACTAGATATTTCTCGTAGTAAATTAATCAAAGGTTTGCTGTAAGATAGAAGTGTATTCTGAAATATAGAGAGTTGAGGATTCTCACTAGAATGTTGAGGATTCAACATTCAACATTCACTAGAATGTTGAGGATTCTAGTTGAGGATTCTCACTAGAATGCCCAGGCTGCAACAGAACTTAATCATAAACATCCAATTTCCAGATCGTTAAATTATCACTCTCTAAAAAGTGAAAACTGGCTGTTAGGATATCTTTCCTGTCATAACTAGCTCCCATATTGATGTTTTCTGAGGAATTTGCAATAAGCAGAAAATAAACAGCAGAGAATAGTGACTTGGGCTATGACTTGGGCACTGTGCCTGGTACTGCAGCAGTGCAACAGAGCTGCTGCTACTTTGAGGCAAATTCACAAAGTAACTCAGGTGTTACAATGACTCAGAGAGTCAGACTGGAAGTCAAATTAAACCTCAACTAAAAACCAATTCAAAACAGCCTAATATTTGCTTTTATCCAGGCCTAAAATGGACTGGAAGCCTTGGTTAATATAAACAGAAGCTAAACCATCAATAGCTTTCTAAAATCCAGTCAAAATGTTCCCAAAGGCAGATGTTTTCAGATTTTTCTCCTGTGTGCAAATGCATTTGTGTTCAGATATGGATTAACCAGGATCTTGAAATTTTCTCTTCTGCCGTCTCCTGTCTGGCTTTGTTGCCCGATCTCTGTTCAGAGCCCTGTCCTATCCCAGCCCAGAGCAGCAGTTTCTGCCCAGCTCAGAGGACCACTGCCCCGACGTGTGATGTCTGCACTGAACAGGACTCACATCAAGCACCTGCTCTATTTTATTGCACTCTGCACTTTTATTTATTTGTTGGATTTTCCAGCTAAGCTATTAGGAGGAAGTTTGAAGTTGACGAATCATTTAAAATCAAGACTGTGATTTTAGACAATTTTAAATGCTTTTCAAAATAACAGCCAAAAGATATGGGATGAACTTTATTTTTAAACCTGAGTGGCTGTAAGTTATTAGTCACACAGCAGCAAGAAATAGATTGATAGTAAGAAAACAACCATGAACAGAGTGGGAAACAGAGAAGCTGTGACAGAAAATATAAACATCAGGAAAAATACTCTTAATGGCATGACTGAAGTGCATGCATATTGTTTGTCTAGTTTTAGCTCTGTAACTCACAAATACCTACTGTTAAAAGAAGTTTTGATTAAAAAAATGATATTTTCTTTTTCTTTCAGAGAGACGTGAATGATGAAAATATAAGTGTCTAGAGAGTTTACATAATTCTAGGATTTAAATGGAAAATTTATATGGACATAGCCCAAAGTTATTTTATTAGACAAGCCTCTTTTCTACAAAGTACCTGAAGTTACATAGCAAGATTTTATAATTACGGACCATAAAGTAGAGGAGTATGGAAACACATAACTACTAAGCTGTTGACATATTGCTTCAGATCACCCTTCCACCAAACAGAGAATTGCACAGATTCCTTTATTCATTTTCTCCTATGTAAGAAATAATCTGGTTCTACCATGAGAATCTAAGTGAGAAGACAACGTAGAGTTTCATTTAACTCTGCAATAGCTGCATCTTCTTGGTTACACATACAAGATCTAAATGTCTTTTGTTCAGGAAAAATAGGAATTTTAGATTGAAATATATTTAGAGGACAAATCTGCTGAGAGAGAAGATTGAAATTTCCATTGTAATTATTGTTTTATTTAATTTATATATAACTTGTCTAGAAAAGCAGAATAAAATATTCTTCCACTAAAAGAATAGCTTAAGAATAATTAAATGATATTAGAAGTAAGCTGTATGATTATGATACCTAAAAATATATAAATTGAGAAACACAGGTAAGCAGCCCTTATATATTGACAAAGGCTTTGATTGTTATAGAACAAAAAATCCAAAGACAGATTTAATTAGTATTCCCATCAAGTTAAGAATCAACAATTAAATTTGATATTAATGATAAAAATAGTTCATATACATCATATGAAAAAAGCATAATGAATTAAAAATTAAAAATCTTAGAACCCACTGCTTCTGAAGATTTTCTTATTTATTTTTTATTATTTATGTCTGCAACCAGATCTGAATTTTCTTAGCCATTACACTATTGATCACTTTCCTTATCAAAAAGCAACCTGTTTAGATTGATATAACATCATTTAAAATCTTGATCAAAATATATGCCTGAACAACATATTTGCTGCTAAATATCTTTAAAATGAGTGTAGTTTTAACATATATCTATATTTCTCTTTAATTGTCTTAAATTGGAATATAAAATTGTGTACATTTTCTAACATCATGTAGCCAATTTATCAGAATAACTTCTCAGATGTCACATGCAAAATTTATAAAAAATAATTTGCACACTGAATCAACAATCTGAAAGCCAAACAACTAACTACACAACCATCTGCTTAGAAAAATAAATATAGTTTTGCTTTTGCAAATGCCAACAATCAATTTGTAAGAAGAGTCATGAAAATATCTTAAACTACAGACATCTAACAGTTTAAGCTCAGTCAAGGTTCCTAGACCTCACCAGAGCAAGATTTTACTGCAAGATTTTATGAGAGAATTTTACCATTAAAACATAACTCTTGTTAAGAAAGGAAATATGCTTAAAACATAAATATGAAAGAATAAGAATTATTTCTAGATATGACCTCCTGAATTGCATCTTAAACAACAATCATCTACTTAATTTCTATTCTGCAAAAAACAATAACCTGCCTCCTCCTGCACCTCTTCCTCCAAACAAACAAACAAAAAAAACACAACCAAGATATCAGAAACATTTCAAGCTGTTGATGAGCATAGAAACATTAGATTAGATAAACCAAATGCTAGTAACTGGCAAACATCAAAAGTGATTCAGGCAAGAAATTGAAAGTTCAGGTTTTGATAGTGCAAAAAAATGGACAATCACACTGTTGAAGATCCTATTCCTAGCCTCTGGATGGCAAATAAGTATCACATATATATGTATATCTCCCTTATATATATAAGTATCACTTATGCACATATATATACAAAAGAAAAGATGTTGTAAATGAAATTAGAAATTGAATGATGGTAAGTAAGAAATTGACCATAAAAATGATAAGCAATTTAAGTTATACAAATACATATATAGTATCAACTAGTTAAACCATAATTAAATAGAAATTTGATGCTGAAAGTGATGATCACTTTAATACCAAAGAGGAAAATCCCTTACGTATATGCATAATGTTAAGGAGCTGAGTTTTTCAACCGTTGTCATTAAGAAGACTTGCAAACAAAATTGTATGCTCACACGTTTTACTGGATCACACAAGGGGATTCCTCAACAGGAACACACGCATACATTTGAGATGTCCATTATGCCAAAAGTAAGCAAGTCACTGTGACATTCATGAAATGGTGGATATCATGGAGTTTAGAATACTACCATGGGTCACTGAAGATTACCATTAATGTATTTATTTTATTGAAGGTACCTTTGATTTTAAAGATCCACAAACACAAATTGTGTGCTAGAATTTGCAACCAAAAATGTCATATTTCCTTATTTCACGTGGGTATAGCCAAGAAAAACATATTAGGGCTTTAACACATTCTAATACTATACAAATACACTTTTGGTTGATTGAGACCCCTAAACCTAAAAGAGGAAGCAGAGCTATATATGTCTGGAACAATAGTTGCGGTCATAATCTTACCCAATACAGAAGAAATGGCATAATATTATATATATTACACTCTTTAGACACAGAGAACCCTTTCTTCTTCCTTTTCTGGGAAGGCATGCATTCAAAACTTCTCTTTGGTAATAGGAAATGGGATTTGTTTTATTTATAACCTTTTCAACATGTGTTTCATGAACTTTTAAGAATAAAAAACTTTTGTATCTCTGTATAGCGAATTTATATGGATACTTTATTTTGCACCTAGTCTTTGAAACCGACAAAATATTATGCATTCACTAATAAGAATAAATGTATTTGCTTGTCTGGATGACATGCAGCACATTTACACATTTTAATATTTCAAACAGTTTGCACTTAAGAGGGTTAAAGATAGTATAAATTTAAAAGAGAAATAAAAGTAAATGTGCCATCCTTAAAAGCTGTAGATTGACTTCTTGCATAGCTAAAATACTAAAGGAACTGATAGCTTCCACTTAATTCAAAATCATGGACTTAGTATAACTCTAACTTGTTCTATGTTCTGTAATATGCCACCATCCAATTAATCAGCTTCAAATTCAGTTCTTATTCTGGCAGGTAATCTGAACATCTGGAAATATAAGAGATTTTTTTTTTTTCTGGAAAGTTAACAGGCTGTCAGTAAGACCAAGAGGGTATAGGAGATACTTTATACAAAACAGCCAACTAAAAAGCTCGTACATGTAGAATCTTATTCCATGGCCAAAACACCAAATTGTCCCAGTGGAGATCACAATTAGGAAAAAAAAAAAAAAAGGCAAAAAACCCCTTGGTTGCAACAGACTGCTCTCATGTAAATGCATAAACTTTGAGCATACATTGAAATGGTATAACAGGAGTTACAGTGTACTAAATAAGAAAACAACAGAACTATTAATGGAATAAAGTGCCTAAATTCACAAGATAATTCGGTGCGCCGGAACTTCAGCTCTAGGCTCTTGGACCCTGCAGAAGGATCAATGTACCAAAGTTAACTGCAGATTTCCTAAGGACAGAACTGGGAGAATGCTTCTGAATAGGCTCTGGAAAAGCCAGAGTGAACACGACTAAATGATCGATGCAGAAGGCAAGGGAGTTTCCAAAATCCTCATCATGGTCGCATGAGCACTTTCAGCCACTAGAGATTCTCAGCAAAAAGCCCTCTTCAGAGAGATACACATTCTTTAACGATCTTAGGTAAGGAAATCAAAGTAAGCTTAATATTTTAGGAAGATGTAAGAGGAGTTTGGTGCTGAGGCATTCATACGTACCCATGAAGTAAGAATTTCTAGCTTTGCTTGGAAGAACTCCAAAGCACAATGCCTGCTTCTCACAATGGTGCAGTAAATGCCAGGCTGTGCAAAGTTATAAATAGGCATATGATGTAAGAGTAGGGAGGAGAGAGACTGGAGCATGATCAGCCTCTGAAGTGATTTCACTTTGCAGATAATAACAGTAGATTAGAGACAGAAAAATGGGCTATGGAGACCATTGATTTCACTTAGTGCAACCTTGAAAGGGCACATTTTTTTTCCTCTCAAAACATTGTTTTCCTCTCAAAACATTTTTTGTCAATATATCCCTTATCACCTATTGTTATATATTCAGATGGCAAATTGGTTTGTCTTCCGTATTTAACATTATAGTTCACAGGTTCACTCCCTCAGTACTATTGCTATACAAACAGCAGATAATATTGTCAGGCCATAAAAACTCACAATGTCTTTGTCTCCTTGCAGAGCTAGTGTTGGCACAAAGATGAAGGCCAGGCTGCAGCCATTTGAATTGACTTCAATCCAGTATGAATACTGGAGTCAGAGCAAGACATACTGTTCACCTAAGATGCATCCATCAACAAGTATGCATCAAGTGGAAAAAAAAGATTGCAACCTGTAGTACAGAGAGTATCATTCTTCAGAGTCATGCATTACAAACCATCTGAACATCAGCCTCACAAGGGAAATCTGTTCAAGATGTGCAGCGGAGAAAAATGCGTTTGCTCTAATATGAAAAAAGGATAGTCAGGCCATGGACTATGTAATATCCATACCCTGCATGTTACTCTGAGTCAGGATGTTTAGTGAGAATGATATTAAAGAAAAATATGTCATTGTAATCAACACCTTAGATAATGTGCATCTCAACATGTCAGACTGATATTTGTGAAAAATCTGAATTACATGGTAGTAGGAAATGATATGCATATACTTAAAGAAATGAAGAAGGTCTATCATAAAAGCAAATTAATTTAAAAAGATATTCCTTCTTCGTAACAAAGTGGCTGAGAAAAATGCTGTCACTGAAAAACTGAAAAATATCAGAAACTCAAGGAACATATATGCCAGAAATCTAAATTAAAATAAAAAAATTATATTGAAGGTCATTTATAAAGATAATAAGAGATCAAAAAAAAAAGTCACAGTAGAACTTAAAATCTATTAGCAAAGTTTTAAAATTAATTTAAATTGTGAAATCTAAAAGTGAAAACATATCAAAACTCATGTGATCAGTAAGTATGAGTAATCATTACGAACAGTACACCTAGGATGTTGCTATTTTTGCAGGTTATTCAATGAAAGGATACTGATGGTCAAGTCTACATACAGAATTTTTATGATAGAAATTAAATGATTCGCTATAAACATAAGTCTGAATGTAATAGAGGATACATCCTATCAATAGGATGAATGGCTGGTTGAGCTCTATCGTCAGCATAATTCTGTTGTATTAATAGATTCACAGATCACACATCAAGGCAGAGTCATGCAGTCTGACCTTCTGCACATGAAAAAAAACTTCCTTAAATTAATTCCTGTTTGAGCTGGAGCAAGACTTTTGGAAAATAAAATAAAATAAAATCTTGTCTCAATTTGAAAATATTAAGTGATGATGAATTTACCGCTTCACTTGGTAATACATTCAAAAGGTTAATATCCTACGTATTGAAAAAAAAAAAAAAGTATTTTATTCCTTACCTGAATTTATATTTATTCTACTTTCTGCTTAGATGTACCAATATAATGACATCTCCAGCCCCTTGAAGCTACTTATAGGTTGTAAAGAAGTAAAGCTCCAAGAGTATTTCATAGTTTGACTTTTTAGGTTTTTTTTAATGTCTCCTCTGACTCTCTCAAGAACAATGTATCCTCATTTTTCTTCAGTGAAGGTAGCAAATACAGACACAAAACTATACAAGTCTTTGGTTCATTCACCAATGCAGTAGACATTGAGAAACAAATCCAGAGGGAATCCAGGGGAAATCCAGGACCAAAAAGTCACTGGAGGAAACTAACTTGAGAACCACATTTTATCTGAGGGAAAACAGTAGACCAGCTTCTAAAGAGAGCCCAGGAATGAACTAATTTTTTTACAGGGAACAGAATTATTTTGATCAGGGAATCAGACCCTAGAGAGGTAACTTATTTGACAGAGTAAACATATGTCCAATATGCTTTAACCCATAACTGTTCTTTTATATGCAGAAATTGATCTGTCTATTGCCTAGACAGAAGCTCAGAATATCTACTGCTTCCCAAACTATCATCTTTCATACTACCAGCATGCCCTAGAGAATGGTTTACAATTTGTCCTGGGAAAAATGTTGTTCTCTGTTAGGTCCTACAGCCATTTGTCTAATGGGAAAATTGGCCCAGAACATTATCCAGCTGTTGTTAATGAGATGGGCCCAGAGTGGTGGCCTCATTTACTTTAAAGTAAGGTAAAAATAGAAGAGCAGCTGCACTATACTTTTGCTCATTTTTTTCCTGACAATGAGCGCAAGTGTTATTTCTGAACGGCAAACTATCAACCTCATTCAGATTTCATATTCTGAGGCTTCCTTTTTTGAAGGTAGAAGATGCTCAAAAGTGAGGGAAATCTTTGAGCCAGATATATCTTAAGAATATATAACATCAGTTATTTAGCTTGTAGAAGATCTAAATGTATTTTATAATTATTCAACAAAATGTTTTCAGCCTTCTAAGCATTACAGCCATGTTATTAGCTCTTCTAGAAACTCACCAGGTATTTAATGTTATAAGAGCCCTTTATCAAGAATACTGAAGCCAATAATAAGACTTAAATGCTATTTATAGCAGTAAGTGGCACTATTCTCACAATAAGGATTTTTTTTTTTTCTGACAGGATCAGTCTTTTCTTTAGGCCAATTTTCCCATTATTTCCCCATTAATTCTCATTTCCTGCTTCTGACAGGGCACTATATCACATACTACTTCCAACTTCATCACACCAGGAGCCCTTTCATTGTAAGCTAAGAACAAGAGAGTGCAAAATACATTAATGCTTTTAGTTCCTACATGCACACACATCTTTTTATTCAGGTTCTTGATAGATCATCTTACAAAATGGCTCAGAGCTCATGCCTTGCAGACATTCAGGCCTTTTTCTAGAGGCGCTACAGTCAAGCAGGTTGCTGTGTCATACTTGTAATAATTCTTGTTGTGAGACGTGTCTTCGGTGACAGGGAACAGAGGCATGTTATGTTTGCAAGAACACCAGCCTCTCTAATTTGTTTCTCTGTGGGTATCTGTAGAAAAACAACAATGGTTACTGTAATGCTGCTTTTAAAACCCTTCTGGACTTCTGCTCCAGTTGAAACCTAATCATTTCACACGTAAGTAAGACAATATGACTGACACAATCTGATGTGACACTTCACAGGCTGACTCATTGCTTAGGAAATATAAAACGACAAGAGCTCCTTCACTTTGGCAAAGAATATGCTCTTTGGAACAAGAATGAAAAGCTTTTAACATCATATCCCACCCCCATCCTCCTGCAGAGATAAATAAAGAAGATCAGCACAGAAAATTAGGTAATTGTTTATTATTTTTATGGCAATAAAATACTCAAGGCATTGTAGTGTCAAAGCATGTTTTTTCTTCAATTTCTTCAACAGACCTATACGGCCATCACACTGCTGTATAGGCAAGGTCCAGGAAGTTGCTTTCCCTTCATCAATTTAGATGAGAGTGTTAATTACACAATTATTTGATGAATCCTCTATCTTGCTAGTGATCGAGAGGAGAAGCATCCAGAGGAGCTCTCTTCTATCACGCAAAGACATAAATGTCACCAGACCCTTCCTGCAGTCATTACAAGAATAAGAAATCCAGTAACAAGAAATCCAACACGCCAATAAAAGCAACATTTTGTAAGTACTGAATGAATTTTCTCTAAAGTGACTGGTTGTCCTCCAGGGCAAGACATTTTCCTTCTGTGGGAACTTTTATTCATTCCCTCCCTTGTTGAGCACTATGCATATGCATGTCTGAGGCTTGCCTTTGATTTTAGACATGCTATAGATATCTGCTTGCTTACTTTTAAACCTAGTATTCATCACTTTATAATGATTTGCCACATCAGCCTACTTACAACTACTTTTGAATTTTCTCACTGAAATTTCTATGCTCTCAGTTTAATTGACTTTTGCATTATCAGCATGTTCAATTTGTTTCCTTTAGCACTAGTCTGTATCTTTTCTGCTTTTTGAGGGCAACAGAGATTTGAGCAGTGACACCATTGCAAGTTCAATTGAACCAAGTAGATACAATTTCTGTATTTCACTCTCTTTGCATTTTCTATCTTCTACTTTCAAGCCCTCATTCCATTTGAAGTCTGTCTGTTCCCTGCCACAGGTGATCAGGGGAATGTGATAGTGTTAAACTCTCAGAAAATTAGGTATCAAAAGAATTCACCCACTGGAAAAAGGAAATCTTTCACCCATATATTTCAGATGGTTGAGTAATAAGATATGATGAGGTATGATATGATAGATATGTAATATTTATGCTGTGATGCTATGATTGGTTGCTTTCTCATATGTTTATTGTAATCATTTGTTGTGATCTAGTAGCCTTTCATTTACCTTGAGGCTTGAAAAATAAGTGTTTTGAAATATATTTTTTCTCATATCTTATTCTAGTGGGTTTTAGTTTCTAGCAGTTTCATATATCATTACTGTTTGATTTCAATATTTCACTAGCCTTTTGGCCTGAACACCTATCTGGAAAGTATTGATGTTTCAGATCATTAGCTATTAGCTATCCTTTCTTTGATATGTCAAAAGGCAGTTTCTATCGTCATACAGGAAGAACTAGATGTTTCCATACAGTATTCTAGATTTTCTCTTCTGGCATTTTTTTTTTTTGCTCTCATATGTGCTTTGCGGTGATTTATGAAAAGCTCTCTCCCTGTTTAAGTAAATTCTATACAAGATATACACATACTTATAGGTGAGGATTACACAGGACTTCATATGTAATATTATGGATGCTTTAGAGCTTATTTGACACTCCGTGGGGCTGAGGAGGGGTATATAGCAGAAAATGGAGATGTTGCCCAGATGTTCCATCTGAACCTTGGGATAACTATCTATAAAATACTTTCTCAAAAGATCTTATTCTCCCTAGCACCCATTACCCCTCTGCCTCACTACTAAGAGTTTCCTTGTTTCTTTCTTCTATAATAGAAAAAACTCAGGTCTTCTGGGTAAGACAGTCCAAATAAAAGTTTAATTAAATTTAAATTGTGTTCTGGAAGAATGAATTCTTCCCTATAATCTTCCTAGATTAGAATTAAATTTACCTAGTTCTATAAAATTCCATAGAGTACATGTCTATATTTAAAAACTGTCCAGAATTTTGTTCCCCACTGAAAGCTCTTTTGTATTCCTCGGGAGCAGATTTTTCTTTCTTCTGCTCTTTTCCTCTTTGCTTTTTCAGCCCTGCACACAATGGTTCCTCCTTACCGAGGACATTCATTTGCCTTCAAGGATGGCACAGTCTCTTCTCCCCTCAAAAGTTTCCATTGGACAACTACTACAAACTCAGGCCAATCTTCCCTGTTACCCAGTTAACTCTGTTTTAGACAGGAGGCACAAAGTATGTGAACCCCAGCAAGGAATCCAGAACATATGAAGCACTAGGCTGGTTTTCATATCAACTGCTGTAGCTGCTCATACTATTTTGTTACAGCTCAGCATTCACTGTCCAGCCCGCTCTAGGTGCTCACCATCACAGAGCGATGGCACAGGACTCAAAGACGCGCTTAGTTCTTTCTGACCATGCTAGATACAAAGCAATTCACTCTTTTTACACGCTGGTTGAGAAACTGGACCCAGACAAAGAAAAGAACAGGCCCAAGGTGAGGCCTGTAAACAAATGCCTACACTGCTTGACCTGTTTAGTTGACCCCATTAACACACATCTCAGTTTTCAAGTGTTCTAGATATAGAACAATTAAGTAACACAGAGGGTAGCAGTTCCCCATTCTCTGTTGACAGGAGGAAGCTAAAGCTTTAGAGCCTGGGGAACGAATGAGCAAACCTGCTCCTGACCCTTGACTATGGTTGTGAACTGATCAGCTAAAGGCTACACACTGTTGCCTATTGTCTAGTCCACAGTCCTCAAGATGATAAGCATTAACTATGAAAAAGTGATTTTTAAAAATGAGCTGGAAATTCTACAACTGGATTTCCTGAAGAACTTTGAGAATATGCTCTATATGTTTCCTGTGGGAACCCTACATGTAATGCAATTCTCATGCTCATTAAAGCGAAATTACCAAGCATATTCATCTGAGAGAACAAATATATTTTTCACTGCACTAGCATAAGTAGACTGTTGTCTATGATTTCCTTCTGTTTTATATACCACAATTTGATTTTAAGAGGCATTTTATTTTCTAGCATTCATAGTTTTGCAAAATTTCTGTGGAAAAATACCCACTTAAAATGACATAACTTGTCATACAATGCAGATGAGCCTGGTGCTTTACCCTATGAAGATATTAACAACGCGAAGATAGAAGGAATCGTCATAAATCAAGCTAAGAGGTACCTAGTGCCTTGGAGGCAGCTGTTCACTTGACTCCTGCTTAGGCTTTGGGCCCAACACGCAGTTAATGCTAAAGCCTGATGTAAACTGAGAATGGCACCATTAAGCTAAATTAGAACAATACATATGCCAGATACTCAAAGACAAAGAATAAAAAACTTTTCCTGCAGTATTTAAGTAACTGCTTGTTAACATCTGATAAGACTGCTATTACTAAGTAAATGGAAATTAAGTCATGGAAACAACCAACAGAGAAGGTATACACCAAACAATATTTAACTATTAAGGCTAGTCTAAATAGAAAGGATTAACTCCTTGTTTGCTTGTTCATTTGTTTGTTTTTTTGTTACTTAGTGGGCTTGTAAAAATAAAGTTAGTTTCACACAGCACACTGTACTATAAATTTGAGAGATCACAGTGAACCATGATACTTCACAATAATCTTTCTATTGTAGATTATTTCATTGTAGCGGTTAATCTCATTTTCTGCTAAGAAGTTGTACTGAAAATTTCCTATCCTTAAATTGATTCTAACCGGAGTGCAAGGCTCTCTGATTCATCAGAGCTGCCTAATCAAAGAGCTGAGTTCAGTGGGTCACTATGAGATGGGAGACCTGTCAGAAGACTTCCCTTCCTCCAGCAGTCTGGGGCTACTCTCCAGTCAGACCAGCCAGCCGGCGCTTGCGGACAGTGGCAAGGGAGCTCTGCAGTGAGAACAAATATCTATTTCTCCTTTGTTTCTCCTATAGAACAAACAGACATCAGGCACTTACTTTGTGATTTTATTATCAGAAATTACAGGATTTGTTAAATTAACTCTACATCTGCATCAGCAAAGTCACCATTACGTGAGATCTGATCTTAAACATGGCCATAAGGGAATAAAGTTATTGCTTGTATTATTCCTTGACTTAGACATACCAGAACCACCTTCGTTTTCTTCTGTGCTCCCATACTCTTGTCAGCCACTCAACAGGTCAAGCAAAACTAATTTTTCTATTATTCAGAGGCTTTATTGTATCCACCCAGCATAGAAAATCTTCATTTCTATTTTGTCCTGTTTATTGTAGCCTTTCTAATTCCTAGGTGTATTTTATGTTATCACTCGAATTAAAAAAAAAAAAAAAAAGGCAACGCATTCCCTTAGTTAGTTTTTCCTACTACTTAGGAAAGTAGTTTTTCTTACTACTTAGGTAGTTTTTCCTCTATTCATTGTCTGGCAGTATTTTAGCCTGGCAGCTTTTCTGTAACAGTCTGAATAATAACATTTCCCAGTAATTATGCAATTCACACTACCATTTATGATGTGCTGCAGAAGACTTTTGGGGAATACGTGCCTACAGGCAGAGTCTCTCAGCAAAACTGGTAAACTGGGTGAAGATATTGGACAGGGCAGAAAGTAATACTGTGGGGAAACCTAGAATAGTTAAAATAAATCACTGCACAAAATAACAATGTTAGCTCTGTCCACTAAGGGAAAAATACAGAAACATGTTTTCCTCTAGGAAATACAAGGTATGGATGTATACGTACTATTGATGTGGAGAGGCTGCACAGTCTATCCTTTCTCTTTCACACAGCAATACATCAATTATGCAGTGGTTGTGTGATGGGGAAGGGAAGGAATCTTCTCCATTTTCTTAGATCTACATTAGTCATGTTTTCTTTGACCCAATTAATCTATAACATTTTTAGATAACAGCAGAACTTCAGTAGGAGTAGTCAATAGAGTCAATAAACATCTTCTGAGCTCACAGTCAGTACATTCTGTTAGGCAAATATAATCTAATTCCTTCCCCCATTCCCTGCAAGTGAGGAAATTGAATCTGTTACTTGAATAACTAATTTCCCTGCTGAGGGTTATAACTGCAGAGGTAGTATATGAAAAGAAGAACACAGACAGAAGGAGTGACTTTTTTTTTTCTGCAATTCGAGATGGCTTATGCTGAGATGGGTTACCATCTTTACTTGTTTGCCCTGTGAAGTTGCTCTAAAACTACAACTGCTTACAAATGGTTTGTTAACATAAACAGAAATTCTGTTCACTAGCTTAGAGATCGGTAAAAGTCCATGTTTCTAAGTCCAGGCAAATACTGTATGTCAGTTTTGTACTTTGGCTGACCTTAAAATACTTATCTCTAAAATTTTGGCAGTCTTGACCTGCCTCATGGGCAGCACTGTCAGCAGAATAAGAGGCAGGAACAGAGTAGTAATCTTCTCAGTTTTCAAAAAGCCACCTTTCATTCTCATGAACTGAAGTTCTAGCTTTCTACCTGGGCCTTACTGGAAGCCAGGAGTTCCCATCCATACTGCAAGGTCAGTTTGGCTTTGGGGTACATAACTTTTAGATCTTTAAGTTAAGCTCTGGCTCTGGTAGTATTCCAATTTCTCTCTACAATTGGCTACTGGTACCAGTGTCCATTTTTATTTGGTATCAACCATTTTGATATGGATGACTGCAGGTGGGCACGAATCAATGTATGCAGTGAAAGTAATACTTTCATTTTTCTGGTATGCACAGCCCAAGTTTAAATAGCAGAAGGAAAATACACAGTGATATTAGTAAAGATTTTGAATATTTTAAATTATATGGGGAACTGAGATTATAACACTGGTAAGAACTTTTGGCGTATGGTTTTCAACTCAAGGCTTTTTATTTCACTATTGTACCTAAGTATTGCATTATAGTTCATGGGAGGTAAATACATCTTAAGTGTGATGCTTGCTAATTTGATTAATTAAAAATATTACATTCATATATATTCTTCAAACTTTCAAGCATATTTCTGAACCAGTTATTATGGGAGCATATAAAAAATCAAATTAAAGATAAATTTCATTCAACTATGAAAATTTATTTATTGTTTATTTATTGCTTTTATTGTTTATTTATTGTTTATTTCTTGTGACTTTTAAATATTCAATGAATAGAAGTAATTTCAATTTAATGAAAACTGTGAAAACTATTTGCTCTTTCTCTGAATTTTCTTTTTTGCTTGTTCATTTTTGATGAAAAGGCACTTTTTCACATGGAAATGAAATATAGTTTACAGAAGAGAGTAAAAAATATTTCTTAGTCATTGAACTCATTTTTTTTCTATCAAAAGAATGTTTGCATGCTTTTTGTTGAATCTTTCTAATGAGAAATGCAATGAGATGATAGAAACATTACTGCTTCAGATATGTGTCTGGAAATGGTGGTGACAGTGCACACTGTCTCAAAGATTTTGATGTAACCCATGAGCAGGGAACCAAGGGGGTGGGAAACTAACCTAACTAACCTGAAGGAACCATTCTTCAGTGCTCTCTTGCCTGTATTTCACAGCAAAGATTTATTCCAGAATGAAGGGTCTTTGTTTTTAAATAAATAAAAAATAAAAAGACAGTTCTGAAAAGGTGAACAGATGATGGAACACAAATAACCCTGAAACTAGATGCATTCTGATGGTACAAAGAGGCTAGAGTTTTATTTTCCCCCTTTCCTTCTCTTGAGGAGAATTATTTCTGCCAGAACTCAGTGAGCTCTTATCTGTTGCATTGCTAGCAAAGGAGTCAAAATATCTGTGAGTTTGAAATACTGAAGCATGCAAGGTTGGAGGAATTCATTAAATTACCTCCCAGTTCATCACTTGCCCTACAACTCTGCGATACAGCATGGTTTCTTTGACAGTCTGACCTTTCTGTTTAAATAACTTGGCCTGCCATGAAGACTGTCTTCTGGGGCTTCTGAGGCCACAGATATTTTGTGCTTAGTAAGATAGTTTAAGTTAAAACTTCCATTTGTACTCATTCAACTTACTTTTAGCTGTCATTCACCTCTTCCCCTTATCCTTGTTTGCCCAGCCTTGCTGATTCCTTTCTAGATTTCTTATGCATTTCTTCCCTGGCTAAATTCCAGGAAAAAAAAAAGTCAGGATCGGGCATGGTAGAGTGCAATGCCTCTAGGCAATGGCTTCTTTTTACTTCTGCTCCCACTTCTCTGACAAGCAGTCAAGATGAAAACATACTCCCCTAGGTGCTACCAATAGAAGGCTCAGTAATACCTTCAGGGTCCTTCCCAAAAGGTTAATTCAGCTTTTCCAAACTTGAGAATAAGGTCTTACATTTAAAAACTGATATGTCATTTTTTTTTGTTGATGCTATTGCATAAATTATATCCCAGTATTTAAAGCAAAACAGACGTGTGTGTGTGTATAAACATATATTGTCAGGCTCTACCTGAAGAGAAGCACATTTTTTTATAATTGCCAAATGTCTTTGATGTTACAAGCACATCTTTATCAGAAAAGGCCCACAAAAAATAGAAAAAGAAAAAAGAAAAGTGCCCACAAGCCTCCTCACAATACAACGCATATCAAACAAGAAGAGCATTAAGGATTTAATTAAAATGTGGACCACATCATTTCTAGCTGCATCAAATGTCAGAAATAGCAAGTAGTCCAATCATATTTAGAAATAATTAATAGGAATACTGTAGTAAATTAACATAATAAATAAGAATATAATTACAGGGATGATACATACAATTACTGAAGGAACAATCATCATTAGCTAGAGAGCTTTGTTATTGCATTTGTGTTGACATAATTTGCAGTCGTAATACTCACTGACAGCTATTCCAAGACCAATGGCAGCTAACTATTACTAGAAATTGGCATGTCATTTTTCTTGGGATTCTGGAGAACTGCAGAAGATGATTTGTTTTCTGCTAATGAATGGCTAATTTGCCAGAAAACCTTCACCATCAGACAAATAGTTTTAGTTTTCTTGGTGTTATTTGGATGGAAAGAATAGTAGTCTGTGTCTCTCATGCAACTACTTAGCAGATGGAACATTCACTTAGCTTTGGTTTTGACCCTTTAATAAGGATTACATTTTAATTTTAGACTACCTTAACAACCTTATACAAATGCATCTGTTCTTTTTTCTGTGGAGAGTTTGGGTAAATGTCTCTTACCATCTCTTTTGGAACTATGCATATGTTATCCTTTTATTCAATGAAAATAATTTAAAAGGATGAATACTAAAATCCAAGTCTATGCATTCTAACCTCCAAGTTCATTTTAGTGTTCTGTGTGAGATATTCTAAACCCAGCTAATTTGTAAATTTCTAAAAGGACAGAACTTTAAATTCTTCAGCTGAGGTAAACAGCTTTCTTTTTCTTCACTGTTTCTTTGGAAAGATGGGACTTTATATATATTACTGGCATTTCAGTAATATTATCATTTCCTATTTCTCAATAGCATATTTTATCTATTCAAGGGAAAACAAGTATTTCACAAACTGTCAAACACACTATAGTAGATTCTTAACAAATTTTCCTTCAATTTTCAATTGGGTCTTTAGTAACGTTGCAACTAGAATGCTTTTAAGACACCAACTGGAGAAATACACTGGATTTCAACAAGGGCAAACACTGGATCACTTGAAGGCTTTTTATTCCCACTGCCTGTAGTCACATTTTGGGAAGGCATAGGAGTCTATGTCAGAAGCTGTAAAAGCAATATTTGATTTGTATTTCTGTTCTGAATTTTATGCCTACTAAAAATATTATCCATATTTTCCATCTTTTGGCAATTGAAGAGTTTGGTCATTAAGAAGAAATAAATTGATTGTTTCCATGAGAAACAACCAGGGTTCTGTCTATTCAATTTATAACACAATATATGAGCAGAGCTTTGTTTTTTCTTACAAAAAAAACTCTAAAGGAAAGATGGACAAAACCTACAAAATGGGTTTTGATGGAATTAAAAATTAACTTTCCTGCTTCAAGAGGTAATTCAAGCAGACTGGCATTTGGTGGGATTTTCAATAATGTTTAACTGCAGTTGGAAATACATATGAAAAAGAAGATCTTAAAAGGAACTTGTGACCAGAATTTGCCTTCAAGTCAGTGAACATCAGGCAAGATTTGTAAGCCACATTTATCATCTATATACTTCTTTAGAGGCCTAAGCACCTCTACTAGTCTGTCCTACAGTCTTCTACAAGGATTCTCCTTGTACAAGTGTTCTCTTCCACTGTTGTATTGATATTTGCTACAGATTTAGCTTGAGGACTCCAAAGGTTTATATAAGCTCCCCAAGATTATCTTTAAGTTCAGAGATATGTTTTCTGTGATTGCTATGGCAGCATGGTGTGTTTCATTATATTTTTGAGCAGCAGGATTAGATAGAGATAAAAAATGAGGTCATCAGTGGTGGCAAAAGGGGTTATTTCTTCCTCAGCATGATAATGAAGTGGAACTGTGTACACATTTGATAAGTCAGAGATAGATCAAAAGAGCAACCCTGAATGCAGGCTGAAAGTGAAATAGAAATTCAGAGCTTAGGTTTTGACTTTTGAGAGACTTTGTTGTAAAGAGTGAGTTGTAACAAAGGACTTAGTGCAGAAAACACAGACTCAAACCAGTAAAAAATATCAGAATAAAAAGCTTAAAAAAAAAGAAAGGATAAAGGTTGCAGAATACAAGCAACAGGCTGAAGTAGAATTTAAAACATGTCAGCAGATTGTAAAAGAGATAACAGAAGGCAAGATAGTTGAAGTTTGACTGTAACAGCTGTTCTGTAGGTTATTTCTTGGCGGATAAATTTGGGTCGAACTCTAAGAGACAGGTTGTTCTCAGCTCATCTTTGTGATGCATCTTCGACTATATCCCTGCTTTTGGTAAGTTTGCTACATGTCTCCTTCATCCATGTCCTTCTTCTCCCACCCCCACTTCTGGATGTATGTAGATGAGGAAAGGACTGATGCAGAAAGAAGACCATGGTCCTCCTTTCTTGTGGTGAAGAAGTAGGAGTGGACCCATGTCAAATTCCTTCCTCTTTATATTTTTTTTGTTCTTTGTTGTGTGACAGTTTCTAAATTGTTCATGACTCTCAGTCTTAGATCATATTTTGAAAAGACATGACTGAATGCACTGACTTTCTGTCTAAACACAAAGATGTGGTGTGGATTTGGCAATAGGGATTCTCTAGGTAAAGTAATTCTTACAGGTAAATTAATTGCTATGCAATTAGATAATTATTTTTCGTCAGTTGTCCTTCTGGTGAGACACCAGAAACGGGAACTTCTTTCATTGTACCAAGCAGGTACATTTAGCATACCTATTTGTGCAAAAATGTAAGGAAACACACCATGCTGCCACAACAATCACAGAAAACATATCTCTGAACTCAAAAGATACTCTTAGGGAGCTTGCACAAACGCTCCGCTGAACCCTTGCTCTCTTCGAGAGAGGGAACAAGCTCTGACTCGCCTACCTATTGCCATGCATACATCCTCTTTCCTCATGCAGAAGGATGTGGGGTGCCTCCACAAAGCATTTGTGTGATTTGTCAGCAGAAGCTGCAGACCTTCAACAGAAAGAAAAACAAAATTGCATAGGAAAAAATTACTATAGCCCCTGGTGACTTTGCACAGGATACGGTTAGAGTATATGAGGAAACAAACTTTCTGGTTGACCATTCGGCCTGCACTTGTATTAACACAAACAAACAAACAAACAAGATGAGTCTGTTTCTTTTTCCAAACCCAATCGGTATTAACAGATCAACTACCCACTATTGTCTGCTGCAATTCTTCATTCAGCATTTCATCCTGGAGTTCTTAACCTTAAATAACTCAGAGAAAGATAAAGTATGGTTATGCAGGAATGTAATTTGGAACAATATGGTAAGTTATAAGCTGCCAGGCAGCAGATAACCATGGTACAGCAAAATATATCAATTCTGCTTGTTATACTGCTAGTTATAAACCATAGTCAGTTAGGTTTTACTATGAAATGATGGGAAAGGTCAAGAAACTGTTGCTGAAAAAATCCTGAAGTCTTTCCTATCTCTGTAAAGAACTGACAGAAGAGCTTTTCTGTCTATGCAGTGTAGGGCATTTCATCCTCTCCTCCTGCTTGGTTTCTGATGCTGCCAATCCTGTTGCATCAGGTGTTCAAAATTTTTCAATTAGCTTTCTAAGGAAAAATTTGTCATCTCCTCTGTTAAAAAGGTCTGAGAGGTTTGACTTAGCTTTTGACAAGTAAAAGGAATTATTGAGTAAAACCTCTAGATAAAAATTTTATCTCCTAAGAGATTCAAGCTTTCATTATATGTGAAGTTTTGGGGTTACACCAATTCTCATTTCATCAGATCTTGTTGTCTTGCAAAACTGTTTACTGCTGCCTGTCTATGCTCCTAACCATTGCTGGCAGGCAGGAGATCCACTTCTGAAGGCCATTTTAGAGATGCAACTTCTAGGTGTGTATCATGAGGAATATTTGCTCAAGGAAGAAATTAATGTGTTTTACTAATGACTAACATATGGTAATTGTAAAAGAATACTAACAACTTGCTCAATTCCCTGACCAAAGCATTATGCTTTCAATGTTACTTTCAATGCTCAGCTGACATTCAGACTTAATGGGACAGAATTGCACACCTAAGTTGGAGAGTCTTATCAGAGACCAACCAGATATTGCAAACAGACAGAAAACTCTAGAGACAGACATGTAGTAGATTTATTTTGTCCAAGAAACGGACAGCTTTCATTGCTTCTATGCAAAAACAATAGGAGGTAGACCTAAAGGCCAAAATTTCAAAGGTATTTAAAATATGATTTAAAAATGGTAAACAATAATCTTTAACTTTCATTAAAATTAATAAAGCAATGTTTATGTTGCTGGTTATGGATGGCTATTTTTACTGTTAATTTGACACCACAGAACCTCATAGTTGTTGGTGCTGAGTAGTATGCTAAACATTTTGTTGAATATTATATTCAGTATTATGTTGAATGGAAGGCTAGTACTGTTTCCACTTACCCCTCTAGATCCAGATTTCTCTCTGAAGATGCTGAAGGCTGAAAATGCTTTAAAAACCTGTGAATCTTAATCTCAGAAGAACGTTGGGCAGCAAAGGCTGGTAGGAAGAGCTAGTCCTAACTGCATAAGCTAGAAGAGATCTAAAGGGGCAGGGGACGCACGTGAAAAGACAGAATGTTTTTTATGCCTAGCTTATTCACTACCTTCAGAAACATTAACATGTGTTTCCTTGGAGTTAATTCAAAAGAAGAAAAATAGAGAAAAAAGAAGTATTGATCAAATAAAACGTACAAGAGTTACTAAAGAAAAAAGTTATTTACTGAATATTATTTTGTTGCTGGAATTCAAAGGGGCAGATGAATTTGGGATTTCCATTAAGTCCTCTCCAGCAGCTAGTGGAGAATCTATCAGACTGAGAAAATAGACTTCAGGGGAGAGCTGCATGGTTCTCTGTAACTTGCTCATACAAAGCATATAGAAACCAGCTGCTGGGGTAATTATTCCAAATGACTTCTGCTGTCACCTCACAAGTTTTTAAAGTGCCAGTGACTCCAATTAAGAGCACAGGAAAAGGTGTGCTTCTCTTTAAAAGGGTGGACCATTGAATACACATGCTTTGCGGAGTGAAAATTCAAGGGGAAGTAACGATCCCTAGAGGTCCTCTGCTTACTGTGCACCATCTGCTTCTCTACAGCTACTACATAGTTTTGGGAAAACAAATAGGGAAAAACGTTGTCCCTCTGCAGGTATCAACTAACAAACATAATTTGCTGATTCCCTCCATCACTCTTCAGATTATGACTTGTTTTATAGGTAGTTGGTTAAAGTCAACTCTTCAATTCTGTTTTTAGAACTGTACAGAAGTGTTCAGTCTGCTCACTGAAAATCACATATTTACTTCACAATATAATTATAAAAATAAACAAACCTGTTTAATCATGTCTAACAAACAAAGCTTTTTCTTATATTAGAAATAAATATCAACCATTATTCTTATTAATGCTAGTCTATTCTGCTGACAGTATTAAAAGATTTGTTAGTTAAATTCTTTGCATTCCCGTGTTTCTCCTGAGCTCAAAACAACCTGAAATTGTTTGTCTTCATAGCACGTTTGCAGATTTCTGTAGGCCTTTATTATGTTAATTGTATTAAGCTCTCTATTCGTAACTCATTTGCAGGAAATAGAAAAAGGTGAGAGAAAGGAGAAAGAATAATAACAAAAGAAAAATCCTCAGAGGAAATGTAAGATTAATGTAAGTCTCAGAATTCTTGCATCTGTACTGAAATGCCTATTCTGGAGTCACTATCTCAATAAAATAGAGTGGGAGACTTCATTTTGGAACAGCTATTTTGGTAAGTTTTCAGTTGAAACGATAAAATAAACCACCTTCTTTGTTAATATGATATTCTTTTCATGACTTTGGGTCATCTTGGTCTCACTCAGTGTGCCTGACAACAGAACAAAGAGGGTTGCAAATTTCTGGGTCAGTGTATACATGTTATGCCTGTTTATATAAAAAGCTTATGCGTTTTTTTATTAAATAAAAGTAGAAACAAATGTTACAAAAAAAGCATAAGTATTTCTTTCAACAAGGGAATATGGGTTAGTTCATCCTCTTCTTGAGTGAAAACTGCTATCACTGGGTCATAGAATCAATTGTCTTTATGCTTGTTCTTTCACCCTCTGCTGCCAGCTAATCTTTTAATATTCCAAACAAAGATTAACAGTTTTATTTCTTTAAAAATTATACTACAGCTTAATGATTTCAGAAGGCACTGGTGAGCTGAAAATGTGTTTTAATTCTTGCCAGGAAAAGAAAGGATTTGAATGCAGGCATACGTCTGGCTGTCTAATTCTCATAACTGTTGAGCTTCTGGCTAAACTCACGTCCAAGGCCTTAGTCTGAAGGAAACACTTGACCTCTGTTTTTGTCAGGAAGAAGTTAGGTTGCATCCTTCAGGGTAGGGCTGATTGGCATAAGTGCTGACTGGATTGTAGTGATTTACAGCTTAGATGCCTAGAGAGGGGAAGGATTTTCACTAAGATCATCCAGTCTCGTTAGCCCAGATGTCTAGATTGCAACTTCCTTTTTGGGGTTTGAGCTCCTCTTTTCAATGTAAGCAACAGAAGATGGTAGGGTTATGGGCATTCAGCAATGCATAGTTTACAAAAACCAATTAACTCCTAGGAGGCAAGTGCAGCTTCTACTGCTGCTCCTTCTGCAGGAAGGCAGAACTGTGTCATCCTCATAGAACCACTGTCAGACTCCATCTCCAGGCCACTGTCTGCACCACAGTAGTAAAACATTTTCCATTGCCTACCTCTCCATTCCCATTTCTTGAGGTCCTTGAGGGACTTTTTTTAAGGTAGCTTGTTCTTTCCATGAGTTGAATATGGAAAGATCCTGTCATAAAATTGTAATGCATTTACTAAAAAAATTAAATAAGACAGAGAACTTTGAGAAAACATTACTGTAACTTAATTGTTAACTATTCATTACCTATAAGCAAACACCCACCTCCAGCCATAGCCCACTGTAATATTTCACAAACACAGAACAAAGATATTTCCTAAATGTCCACATTCTGCCTGAATATCTCTAGATATTTCTAAACAAATGGAGTCTTGAATACAGAAACTTGAAACTTTCTGCCGTATTTTAAAATGTGAAATCAGTGCTATTTCCATATTGGTCTTGCCTGAAACATTCACTTTAACATGTTATTTTCACTGCTAGAAATCAAATGCATTCCATATAGTATAATAAGGGATTAAAGTGTGTTTATTTTAAACCCCAAAGAAAATGCTCTATTCGATACTTTGAAATGTTATTTTGTATGTATGAATCAGTGGATATACTATGGGTAAACACCACCGCTATCTTTGCCAGAAGATAATCGCAAGTTTTAAAACAGCACAGCAGTAGCTCTTTCCAGGATGCTGTGATTACATACCTCCTGAATACTCATGGAAAAGAAAAAGGGGATTACAGTTTAGATGATAAATAATAACATGCTCACACTAGTATTGCTGAAAATAAATGTCCCTTTTATTTTGAGATATATATTATACAGTTGATATTTATTCATCTGCACAGAATCAGTCAAATACTGTTCTTGCAGTTCTTTTATAACTAAAAAAAATGCCTGCAATAAAACACAAGCTTTTGTCTTTGTTTAAGAAGAGTGGAGGGAGAAATAGAGCCAGTGTCACAAACACAGAGGCCCACAGATACCAAGTCATCCTCTTATGCGGCAGGATAAATTCCTTCTGTTTTCTAGTAAAGCTGTATGGATGATCATACAAAATGCTCTCTATTTCTATTGTTTCCTGTTCTCTAAAGCATATTCTTAATCTTTTGTGTAAAAGACATGGAATTTTAAGGGCAGTGATCTAAAGTATTTGTTTATAACATCTGCATCAAAGCATTATATTTCTGGCTTAGAGAATCTTTACTGATTTTTAGGGAGTGATTGTTGATGGAAGACACACCTACAGAAACACAACCGACTTTTTATTTTCTTTATTATTGACAGACTAGGATGTGCTATCAGTGTACCTACTCATTTGTGCAATCCATATAAATACAATTAAGGAAAATTCTATTATTTAGTAACTCAGATATTCTGACTCCAAAAATGTATAAAAAGAAGTATCAATGGCCATAAATTCAGCAGCCATAGGTATGTTTCATACATACATTCTATGTAACCTCTAAAAATGTCACAATAAATGCACTATTCATTAAAAAGGTTTTATACTGGCTATCTCAACAATCTTTCTCTCATAGCCCAAACTATGAGCTTTGAGCCCAAAAAAGTGAATATTGTAAAACAGTTTTACAGAGTAATGAGCTCTGTGCTATCAAAGCTTTTCATGCTTCAAACTTGCTCTGTCATAAGTCAAGCTCTGCAAATAAATAAATAAATATCAAATGCATGATATATATTGAACTTTTGAAAAGTCAGAAATGCCTAATTTTTATAGGACTATAAATAACCCCATACAGTGATGAAGGAAAAAGTGCTATTATACTCTGCATATGGGTGACAACACACCAAATTAGTTGCTTTTGCTGCCATTTAAATTGCATGAAAAAAATATGGTGGATAGGTATCATTGTACTTGAAGTACAACCTAGGGTGGCCATGTAAGCACATGGGAATAGTCTTGTTCTGAGAAAATGGAGAAAATGTTTTAATGCCCATAGAATAGCATATGTTCTGTTAATAAACAGGGGAGACATTTCTGATCAAATCACCTTTTCTGTCATTTTTACAAGAGATTCCACTGTTGCAAGCAGCAGAGCCCACATCAGTAATTGCAAAGATATTCACGACAAAAAGTAGGTTCATGATATGGATTATTATTATCTAGATGATGTCAGAGTGGTAACATTAGATATTGAGAAAGAAGATTGTATATTCATAGCAATTGCCAGGAAAGCTTCTATATTTCTATATCCAGGCATTTCTTCTTTTGGGCACTGGGGAATTTGACAAGCTTGACACATGGCGCCTGAAACTGAATAACAGTCAACAGAAGATATAGGCCAGACAATCTGGACTCATTTGTGTCTAAAAGATAAAAAATGCTATTAGAGTGTATCAGTTTGATGACTGGAGTAACGCAGAAATTAATTTAAAATCCACTGAGTAGGAAGTACTCTAGTCTTTCACTTTTAAAGTAAATGTATATGGGAAGCAGTGATGGACATATTCACTCTCATGATGCAAAACATTTTACTCCACCTTGCTTACGAAAGCAAAAATTTTGACTATTTGATGCATTATTTCAAATTGCTTGAATATTATATCATTGGAATTTTGATTTAGAAAAGAAGAAAAGTATCAGTTTATGGGTCTCTGGTCTTCTGTATCAAAATCAATAAAAAGTGCTGATGCACCAATAGGCCATTTAAACAGTCTGAGAGAAAGATTTTTTTTTTTTTTTGGTGTGACTTGAGCTATGTAGTATGAGGTTCAGATTATCACAGAAGTAAGAGTGAAGATTTGATTTGAGATACTAAAAGAATAGCTGCTGTATTATGCCACACAACTGTGAACATTATTAAAATGCTAACAATAGCCTGCAGTTACTACACAATGGAGTGTAAGATATGATAGATTTCTTCTGTGCGAGGAATAGGAAGAATGATGAAGAGACTTCAAAAATGCATTTTTATAAAACTACTTTGTTTTGGTTGCTTTCTAGAAAAGGCAACACAAGTAAGGAATATTACAGCTCAGAATTAAAGAGCAATGCTGTGGCTCTCATCTGTGAAACTTTTTCAAAAGGAAGATTTGGTCTGGGCAAAATCTAATACATCTTCATAGAAATTAAAATATATGGAATCTCAGATCTATAATGAAGAAATATAGAAAAGGTAGTAGTAAATGGTTTTACCTTGCAGGTTTTACTCTGCAAGGGTAGGCATACTTATAAGAATCTACCTAAATAATATGATGCGTCTATCAAGTTTAGTATAGTGACAGCTATTACAAGCTGTGGTATCCTCAACTGCTTATGCATGCTCTGCATCTGCTACTGCGTATCACAAAAAAAAAAAAAAAAAAAAAAACAGAGCAGCATTTCCATTGGGATACTAGACATAGATATAATAGACCTGTATGTTTTATTTACCCTTTGATATTAGTATTTATTTGAAGATTTTTCCCTGTTTATGAGATCTATTTCCTTTGAGTAAATAAAATTTCCTCTGAGTTCTCAATCTTTAATTTATTCATGTCGTAATGAACATACTGATGTGCAATACTAGTTTCAGGTGCTTTCAGAGTGTTATTGAAAAGACCGCTTGCTATGTCATAGATCTCTGTGATATAGATGAAAAAGGAGAAAAGAAAAACCTTGGATACAACAAATCAATAAATGATTTGCAGTACTGGCAGCTAGGTGACTCACTAAGGTCAGGCTGAAAAAAAAAGTTTTACTGCAGACATTCTAGCTTCTAATTACTTGGTGACACTTTTTTTTTTTTTTTAAAGCTTTTTATCTGAGGTATAGCCAGGGCATGGACACTTGTCACCACATGGTCTATTATTTCTGACAATTAGAACAGCATAAATGAAGCAGAGAGGAAAAGAAGATTCACTACACCACAATTTGAGGTCACTTGTCTGAGTTCAGTCGTTCTTTGTTACTTGCTGATGATTCAGAAAAAAAAATCTACTTGCTTTATGATAATTGGTAGATCATTATATATTGCAAGTTTTAATTAAGTCTTTTTACTTCTACAAATGGACTGAAAAGCTCTATCTCCTGGCTCTATCAAAATATTCTAGTAGTAAGTACTGTTTGAAGTTTAAGAGTGGTTTTAAAATTTAATTAATCAAAAAAGCTCTCAGCTGTAGCGTGGTAGTTCTGTGTTAGAGACATCTGCACTGTCTAATTTTGCTCCCAATGCATTCTACAGCAGTTTTGTTACTGACTTCAAGCAAGCAACAGGTAGATTAAGATTCCACATTTCTGCATATCCTTCATGCATACGGATAATACTGATTATAGAGCTAGCTTTTGTAACCTTAAGTTAAAAAAAAAAAAAAGATGAAGCAAGGGAGAGGGGAAAAGAAAATACAGCCAAATTATGTTGTGTTAAACATGGTGAATTGAGATGTGCTGTATCACAGACAATAAAAATATAAGGAAAAAAAGCCCACATAATTTAAAAAGGCAAGATGAGTTTCCAGTTCGTAAGGCAGAGTCTTACTGTTAAGAAATGTGGTTGTGGCTCACTGTGGGGCTGGAATGATCTTTAAATCTATGGAGGAGCAGACCACTATGAGCATCATTTCAACATGCCCGAGTTTCCTTCCAAAGGAAGCCAGACATTCCAGTCGGGAGGCAGCTATGGTTTGCTCTAGTAGGTCTCTAACTACAGATGAGATCTGGGAGCTACATGCTAAACATGCACATAAGGACACACATCAGAGTATGACAACATACAGTCATCACTCTGTAGTGTTGATTCAGTCCCGATGTTGTCACTTCTGTATTTTATTTTCTTACCGATCCCTTATGAATGGTCCATAAAACAAGACCAAATAAATTCAAGAGAAAAATATATTGTCTACAAATGTCTTTTTGTAACTCTTCTAGAGTATTACAGTCAATTAACTACTTTTGTGAAGTACTGTCTACAAGAAAAAAAAAAAAAACTGTAAAATTCGTCAGAGGAAACCAGATTGAGAATAATTCAAATAATGAAAAGGCCTAGCAACAACATTGAGGGAAAAAAAAAAAGTGTTTCCGCATTGTAGAATGAAATAGATATATTTGCTTTAAATCTTTTAAAACATGTTGTATCATGTTTACTTCACATCTTCAGAATTCTAAATTTATGTTGACTAATGGACTGTAGTGTTTGACTATAGACATGCTGTGTTACCTCTTATTCCTGATACTAAGAGACCAAGAGAGAGAGAGGATCTCTGTTTTTTACAGAGAAACCAAATATAGGAAACCTTGCAGCTGGACAGCTATAATTCCACCTTTAACCCAAAGGGCTTGTTCAGGCAAGCAGACTGGTGTAGACACTGTGTCCTTGGTTGGAATAACTGTCATCTTCCCTGAAGTTGTATATTACTAATGAGGCCCAGTTCCTCCTGAAGCTCCCACAGGGTTATATACATCTGCACCTTCCCTAATATGGGTTTATGATCCTGTACTACATGCACCATTAACTTTGACACACATTTTTATGCAGAATAATGAATTCAATTTTCAGAATTACTTCAATATATGTTCAAAGAATCTTTGATTTGGGCTATCTAGTTTGATTATATTTTTGTGATTACTCACTGAACTGTAGGTGGTGAGGATATGTATTTGTAAGGCTTTCATCAACCATAATGAATATCATAGACTTCATATTCTATTTAGAGAGGTTGGGTTCCTAGTAGCTTCATGATTTACTAACAGAGCAATCTTATTAGAAGACAGGGAAGAAATCAGATTTCAGAAGCTATTCGGAATGAGTCCTGATTTAAGTATCCACAGCAAAAAGCAAAATTCCCTCTCCAATAATTATATAGGGAACTTGTATATTTTAGAGGACTGAGACTATAGTAATTTAACATTCAAAATAACATTAGGATGGGCCCCTTCCTAGCCCATTATTTACATGTTACATTTTTGAACAATATTTCCTCTATTAAGCATTAAGCTGATGGCTTACAAGATGTAATATCTAATGCTGCTCTTTACAATTTCATAGAGTTTAAGATTAGGATGCCTAGATTTTTAATCGTAATTTCTTGTACATCACTGGTTATTAACTGATGCAGATTTTACCTTGATTAATGTACGTCAATATTTAGAGCTGAGGCTGTACTTTGGAATGAGAATAGCAAAGACCATGAAACCACCATTTGGAATAAGATATAACCAGACAATCCCAGCAAATGATCCAAGCCTTTTCCATTAAAAAGGTGAATGTTCTGACAATTTGTACTTAAGGAAAAAGAGGTTTTAGTCCTGGATTTAAATATCAATGTGATCAGAGCATGCTGAGTCAGTCAAGGCAATGAGTCAAGGCTTGTGACAGGATTGTCTGCACTCTTGAGACAGCCCATTCAGTCTCCAACCTATATTGTCTCAAAAGGAGAAGAAAAGGAAGAAGGAAACAAAGAAAAAATCATTACTTAAATTCAATTTCACATTAAAGAAAAACAACAACAAACAAAGAAACAAACAAACAAAACAAAACAAAAAAAAACAAACAAAAAAAGGACTTCTACAAAAACTAGCTCAAAGACTGAAACATAAGATTCAGTTATAACCATGGTCTAAATGAAGAGCTGAGTGATAAAAGCACAATGACAACACAGGCAATCATGTTCTCCCTGGCACTCTGTAGTAAAGTATGAGGAATGAGACTCATCTATTAACAGATAATAAATGTTTTTAGATAATTCACCTCTCAAAATGCTTTTCCACATAGTTAAGTGAGAGACAGCATTTATCTACACCAAGAATAGAACTGAGTTATGATTTCGGTAGGGATGAGTACTACTACATTTCCTTTTTCTAGTTAATTTCCACAACTGCTAGTGACACCCATGATAAACTGGCATGCATTAGTAATCTCCAGCACTTCTCAATATTTGTTATTCTGTTATCAGTGTAGCATTCAAATTTTACTAATAAAGATTTTGTACTTTTAGTGAGATCATAACAAGTACCTAAAAGTGCAGAATCAAAAATCAGTCCTTGAAGGATCCCTAGCAGAAATGTCCATGCTCATTATTACCTCCTCAGTAGCAATAATATTTTGAGATAAGTCAGTGATCCTGTTTTCAATCTTTACAATGTGTGACTGCGTAGTTCTCTAATGCAATGTTATTAATCAAAATATTATGTAGAATTAAACTGTCTTTTAGAAAAAACTTATGTCAAAGCAATAGAATTGTTTTTACCAACCTGTATTCCTGTCAGAAAGTGAAAAAAAAAAAAAAAAAACCACATTGACCCACAACCACAATAGCCATTCAGTTATCTTACTCAGGAGCAACATCAAACTGTTGGCCTCCAGTTTATTGTTTTTTTATCCTGTTAAAGCATTAAAAATATTCAAATAGCTTTTAATCTCTTGGCATTGCTCCAATTTCCTACGACTTGAAAAAAAAATAGTGTTGCAAAAAGCTCCTAAACCAATTTCCTTATGCTTCTTGTCTAAATTATCTGGACTTCTTGACTTGAAGAGATGTAATCATTACAGAAGCTGTATCATTTATTCCTTATTTACATATGATATATCACTCCAATTACATCAGCATATTGCATAAAGACATTCTGCTCATTTTAACTAAATATATAGCAGATACCACCATGTAACCTATGGTCTTTTTCTATCCTTTCTTTTTTTTAATCCAGTGAATATGAACCTTAGAGCTGTATTTAGTGGTTTATGGCAACATAAAAAGAAGAGATAAAACAGGTAAAGGTGATAAACAAGAGGAATTTCAGATCTGAGTTTACTCGTGAGTAAAGTGACTCCTAGGACTTGAGGGTAACTTAGGATTCCAGGAATAATGATTTAGTAACTGAAAATAAAATTATTTAATTAATTACAGCCAGCAGGTCTTGCATATTTTTTTGGTGTCCTAGGACAGATATCAGGAGTAAGAAAGCTATATTGTAACAAATAAGAAGTAGGTAAACTCCTTTTGTCCTACTGTATCCCTTATACACTGCTGTGTGGGTCATCCCTGCTAACTAAGGCATCAGAAAGCAGGATTCTAGTTACCATATCAAGAATGACTAGTTAATGAAAGCGAAACACACCCCTAGAGAATGGTTTATGCCATCTGTTTTCTTCTGGTGGTGTCAACTTTATCCTGTACAGCAGGGCATATTCCTAACATATGTGACTGAGGTATCAAAAGTTATGTGGAATGGGATATTATGAAGCAAAAACAGGAAATCTGTATCAGATGGTTATTGCAAGGCATATGCTAGTGTAGATCTTTTAAATATACTGAGTTGGGCAGAAAGGAACCTCATCAGGTTCAACAAGAACAATCGCAGGGTCCTGCACCTGGGGGGAATAACCCCAGGCACCAGTACTGGTTAGGGGTTGACCTGCTGGAAAGCAGCTCCGCAGAGAGGGATTTGGGAGTCCTGGTTGACAACAAGTTAACCATGAGTCAGCAATGTGGCCTCGTGGCCAAGAAGGCCAATGGGATCCTGGCCTGCATCAGGAGGAGTGTTGCCAGCAGGTGGAGGGAGGTGATCCTCCCCCTCTACTCAGCTCTATCTCTCACCACTTGGAATAATTTGGATTATTTCTAGAGACTGTAAATAGTGCCTACATGTTAAACTCAGGCTAATTACAAAAATTTTAGTCATATAAAGTTTCATGAAACAAAATCTACCTTTAATGTTGTGACTGTGAAATTCACAACTTTTTGCCATCATCCTGCATTTGTGTTTCAGAAAGCTCTAGACCCCCCCTTCATACACCATGTACTTAATATGTCAAGTCTACAAAACATAGGCTGAGACATTATTTGAGATGGACAGTAAATACAGAAGATAAAGCAGTAGGTTAGAACTGACTGGTGATAGACTATTAGTAAAGCCAAATATCTGTGTGAAGTTAGAGAAAGGATAAGGCACTCTTTCAGATGGAAGCACATATACGAACATTTACCTGGCGATTTAATTAAATTAAATAAAACAGTTACAATTAACAAATTGGTAGTGAGTAAAATACTGCATCTGTTACTTTCCTTCCCATTTTGTTCAAATAAGGTTATGGCATCTGTGTATTTTGAGTTGTACTACATTAGAGCAAACCATCATGTCATCTAAGTCAAATTATAGTATGCTGCTCTCTGCAGACCAGTTTCAATCTTCTGCCAACACAAACTGTAATGTATCTTCTGTTTTTCAATGCCATGTCCCTGTGTATTTTGAAAAATTGATTAAATGTGACTGATTCAAAGTTCTGTAATACAGATGAAACTGCTAATACATTTTTTAAAGACTTTTACCACTAACAGCAAAATTCTCATGCTGCATTAACAAAAAGATTAAATGAACTGGTACAAAAGCACTTTGCATATCATCTAATGCATATGAAGATTCTTACCTAATAGTGATTAGAAATAGGTAGGCTATTATACATTATGTTTAATTCAACTTATCTCTCTACCACACATAGCTAAGTATCATAATTCTTAACTAGAAAGCATAAAAACCACTTATTACCTTCATCTCAGCTATCTGGAAAACAAAAAGACTCAGAGCTCTGTATTAGGATGGCAAAACAGTGGTGAGGAATGAAATGTGCATGTAAGAAGAAGATCTAATCTGCCTTACTGATGTTCCAGCCCTGATCTCTGCAGTAGTAAGTAGGCTGTAATGTCCAGTAATGGTGTGGTATCTTCTAGGCCTGTTTGCATTCCCGTTGGCCCCTTTCTACATATAGAAATATAATAGCGGGACATATAAATATCTAGTAGTAGAGCCAGGTGTTTTGTATTTCTCTTGGGCATAAAGTGGAGAGAAACAGAAAGCTTACTAGCTAATCCTTAAAGTTAAGGAAGGAAGAAATACTTTTCATTTAAGTGAGTCAGAATGAAGGTATCTATGTCTATCATAGAATCATAGAATGCTTAAGGTTGGAAGGGACCTCTAGAGGTCATCTAGTCCAACCCCGCCCCTGCAGACGCAGGGTCACCTAGAGCACGTGGAGCAGGACTGCGTCCAAGCGAGTCTTGAAGATCTCCAGAGAAGGAGACTCCGCAACCTCTCTGGGCAGCCTGTTCCAGTGTTCTGTCACCCTCATCATTAATAAATTTTTCTTTAAGTTCCTGTGGAACTTTTGATGCTTCAGTTTCTGCTGTTTCCTCTAGTTCTGTCGGTGGCCACCACTGAAAAGAGGCCAGCACCATCCTCCTCACTGCCTCCCTTGAGGTACTTATATACACTGATTAGATCCTCTCTCAGCCTTCTCTTCTCCAGGCTATACATGATTTGGGATGTGTGAGATCATGTAAAAAAATACTTAAGTCATCCAATGACAAAATAAATTAAGATATGTTTGATTACTCAAATATAAATATTATTTTCAAAGCCATAGAGCTCAGCTCAGTTTACAGGACAAGCCTGTATCATTAATTTTTCAAGTGATCAAAATCACACGATGAAAAAGAATTGTTAAGAGCTGCTTTGAAAAGCTATACAAAATTTGAAAAGGTATTTTGTTGAGTATCTTTATAGTTAGCTGGCCTTTTAATCTTAGAATAAATTAGTGCTTTATTGTCTGAATCATATTTAAAAATGAGAAGCTTCATGCCATTCAGTGAAGTTCCTCAATTCTGTTAGTTGCATTTTATCATAAATACTTGATTTATTTGTTTTTATTTTAAATACCATATAGAACATTCAAAATAAGTCATTTTAGTGTGATCAGATTATAGAATTAAATGTGACTGAAGGATGTATGAGATCAGTTCTGCTTTCCTTACTTGGACAAAGTTTACGTCGATTTTCAAAGGAGCACTGCACAAATAAGGAATACTGGTTTGGCTTGGATAATAATGTGTTATATAGTTCATCTGTGGGGGGACTGTTTGGAAAGGTGGATTACATGGAACAGTAACTCTGGTGTAAGGGGCATATTCACCTCTAAAGAATCTAAAAAGCAATCTAAAGCATCAAAAAAGGTAAAGTATCCTGGCTGTTCTGTAGTGATGAATAAAGAAACTCTTAATGTTGTCAGCACAAATGTGTTCGTCTTCAAAAGGCATGAATTCTATGTTGGAATTTTTGGTCTTTTTTCGATCAGGTGCAGGGAGTGTTTAGAATACCAGCTTAGATCAGAAATATATTTCTAAAATGACTTAATTAGATTGGTTAAAATGCATCTTGTCCCATGAGTCCTTATAAAGCATCACTATGTGGTTAGGATTTTTACTTTAAATAGCATAGGTTATCAATTTAAATCAGGACAAGTTGCCACTGTTTGTATGAGGGACTGAACGTCTTTTTACAGTCTAGATACAGACCTTGAACAACGAAAAACCCTTATGCCACTGGTGGTTTCAGTCAAGGCACCGACGAATGGAGACTTCTGGTTTCCATCTTTCTTTCTTTGGCTATTCCCACCTAGATAATGTAGTGGTTTGTGGTTGTCCTTTAGCAACCTCAGCTGAAATGCCTGTCTTTATTCTTAAAAGGACCCACAACATCGGAAAATACAAAAAGACTTTATTGACATTATTATTCTTAAAAAGAAATAATTTTTGAACAGCTTTATAGTTAATTAAAAACAATTCTCTGTTGGCCCTTTCAGATAATGCTCCTCAGATAATAATCTTTTCACATATACTGAAGTACATGCAAATAGTTCCATGCATGGAGAGATAGCTGTGAAAACCGATCCCAAGACATTGCCTCAAGGTGCATTTCCCAGTACATTGCTTAATTAAGAATGTTATCCTAAGTGGATCTTACGTTATTAGTTTATTTGAAATTTCCTGACTTACAGAACATTAATTAAGTAATTCTACTCTTTAAGGACTAAATCATCCATGAGACAGACAGGCAACAGAAAGTGGCTTTGTGGTGGTTCCTTTCTCACAGCACTGCAGGCTTGACTCTAAAGGATTTAGAATTAGAACTTATTGTTTAAGAGGTCATCTGTTGAAAGGGAGACCTGAAATATAGGTCTTTCTTTAACTTTTAGGGTGTAGAACCCAATCATAGTCTTTGCTACTGTTTTTAATAAGAAAACCAGATATAGGCGTGTTTTATGATTTGTTAGATTTTTTTTATGAATTTTCCACCCAGGTAATTTTTCCAAAATAACCAATGAAATTCCAATTGGATTCTGCCACTGCTGCTATTTATGCAGAAATTAGAGAAAGCCCCTCATTGGCACCTGGGTAGGAATTATTTTATTTTTACCTGTATCAAAAATTTAGACATAAAAAAAATATTTATTAAAAATTTGAAACATGCTATCCCTATGGACTAACAAATCGAGTTGCCAGCTAGCATACTTCTAAAAAGGTAGGGCAAGTAATTAATCTGGTTTTAGAAGATCCAAGAGGAATGCAGTGCCACAGAAACTTCATTTTGCGTTACACATCAATTTTGATGAGAAAGTATGGTATTATGTCTAGTCTTAAAGCCACAGGTTTTCCCTTTTCCCACCCATTTCTCCACCAACATTACGTGTCATATATTACTTGCATTTGTGCATACTCTCTGTTGACTCAAAAAGATTGTATGTATGGTCAACTGAAGTTTGACCATCTCAGTATCAATATCAAACCATAAGTAAGTCAATAGATATGCAATCAGATGCAATCAAAATAAAAACAATAGAGAGAATAAAGACTTCTATTACATTTGGTAGATTTTTAGAGCAGTGTGTGTGTATATCAAAAGGACATCATTTAGCCACAAATATATGACTTATTGTTATTTTTTAAATCATTTGGGTTTTTAAGTACCTCTGAGATATTTAGTCTGAGAAAACACTATGATAGTTAGGAAATGCTTTCACTCATAACTTCTCCATCCCTTGCTTCAGCTGTCTCATAAACTAAGAAGTGGAAAGTTTCAGACTTTCACATTCAAAATCAGAGCAAATATAATTAATACTGTATTTTAATTAATGAACTACATTTCACGGTGTTATCCACAATGGTCTAAGCAGAAATAGCTAGAAGAAAAAGATCACAACAGACAGAACATAGGGGAATAAATTACCCTCAGGCAGCAATTAATGCTTTGTTACTGATGGCAAAGTGAAGGCTATGACATATTAATAGTAATAAAGATGAGATCTATCGTGGTAATGTTCTTAATATTTAAATTTAAGAGACTCATCCCACATGGAATTAGGAGAGCCAAAAAAAAATTCCAGCTTGTAAAGGGATGAAAACTTAAAGTGCTTTAAAAAAATCTACCTATTCAAGCCGTCTCAGAGTTAAAAGAACAAATCAAAAAGAGAACAAATGAACCATTATGGAAGAGAGAGAGTAATTAAAGTCAAAAATAGAATTATTTTGCCTGTGCTGGTTAAAAAAGCAGATGGATAATCTGAAAATTACTATTAGGGGGTAAATGAAATGAAAGATGACAAACAGTGATAGAAACAGTTAGATGTGTAAAAAAGTAAAATAAATCACTTGAGCAATAATGCGTATTTGTTTACAAAATATATTCTTTTTGTATATAACTGCAGTCTTCAAGTCTTATAAATTCTCCTTTCCTATTTGCAGGATCTCTGGACTGGTTAATAGAATTCAGTCCATATGATGAAAACCCCTGTTACACAGGTGGTACTTTTAAATTCTATAATTGTAGAATATATGGAATGAAATTCTAACTCCTCTGAAGAGGAGAAACTCCCTCCTGGGGAGTTTAATAGGAGCAGATTTCTTCTTTATGAGTGTAGACCTTCCTTTTAATGCCCTCTCTTTCTTTTAGTATTTTTTGAAAATGCATCTCTACAATATTTAACTTATAAGCATACAGGAGGTCTGGTGTGAGTAATAGATCGTTCTAGAAATAGCTGGCAAAAACAGTGTGTCACAGACCTCCTGCTGTGGAAAAGTTCTTTCTTTGCTCCGTTTGTCTTCAAAACAACAACAAGTTTCTCTGTAGCAGAGAAGCTTATGAACCTTGCCTTGCAGAAATGTTTGGGCAGGGAAAATAGAGCAAAATATCCTACTCCTGCCTGTCTTCCTCAAGAAGATTTCCCACCCAGCTTCTGCTAAAACAGGTATCTGAAGACTAGGTATAGTTCTCAGTATGCTGAGGAGTATGAGGAGTTTTACCAGTGAGTCCTGGGGCTTTTTGTCTTGTTCATAATTTCAAAAGCAGAAATTATCTAAAATTGTTGTTTCTGATATTCCCTGTAGTTTGAATGGTTTTGTGAGATTGAAATTATTTTTAAATACAATCTTCAGATGTCGGACAGTTTGGAATAGATACTATGATAGGACTACTTTTTGTAAAAGAGGTACCAGCATCAGGATAATAAAAATGTTCTGAATTGGACCCTACTACTCCTCATCAGCTGGACATGGGAGTACAGTTAACTGATATAATATCTAACAGCAACTTTAGTAAATTGCCTTAGTTTTACAGGCCTTTTATATCTCATTGTTATTGTTAATTGAATACAAAGGCTTTTTGTAAAATCTAAAGTCAAGTGTTTGCACTTTGGTAAAGCTAATAGCACTTCACCTTCATTATATACTCATGCCCTTAGGAGATAAGTGTTCAGAATGTTGTTATAAATAGGTGGTGTTATAATAACGATAATTAGCAGGAGAATTAATATGAATGGATGCTAGTTGTAGACCTATCAGGAGAACATATTATAAGTGTTCAAATAATTAGTATAATTATTTCTAGAGTAGAAGGAGTACTAAATATGTGGTTTTGTTTTCCTTCTGCAGTCCCAAATAACAAGAGAAAAGCAACTATTTGACAATGGTACACGACAGCTCTGAAAGGTTCCTTTCATATTTTTAGTCATCTGTTTACATATAAAACACAATATATTGATTTCTGACATTTTTAGTTTTGTGATTTATAGAGTGTGTACTTAATTAATGTATGGGAAGTACATTTTCATAGCCCACGGGCACGACCTGTAAGTAGTGGTTATTAGGCAGCTAAATACATATTTCTAATCCTTTTCTTCATTGATGTTTATAATTTGCCAGGCTGCAGGAAGCTATTAATAATTAATCCTCTTTATGTTACCTAACTGCTAAATGATCATTATGTTCTGAAATTCCTGAGCTATCAAAGGTGCAGCAGTAGGGAGTTAAGTACTGGAGTTGTAAATATGCAAGATATTCATAACTGTGATATGACTGCGATAACTGCAGTCTTGCTGTTGTCCTCTGTTATTTCAGAAAGTCAGTCTTCTAACATCTGTTAGGAATTAGTTAGGCATTCCCTTCTTCCCAAAAGACACATCACAGTAGACGTAGCGAGTGGATATTCCCTGATTTTGGATTACTATATGGTTAGCAGCATGCCTGACTCACACTGTTGGTAATCTCTGGTTCCTTTGTTTCCTTCCTTAATGAAGGCACATCCACAACTGCATAAAATATTTTCCCTGCTTTTTGTGTTTATATACAGTACTCTCTCTGCTATTCTCACTTACATGAGTTCTTTTCTATTTCCAACCATCTATTCTGCCAAAAATCTCAGCTTCTACACATTTTTCTCTCCTTCTCTTAGTTATTTCCTTGGCTCTCCTAACTGGAACCAAGCTATCTTCTTCTTCATTCAAATGTTGTCTACCATACCTTCAGCAAGGCTTTCAACAGTCTCCCATAACATCGTCACAGCAAAGCTCCAGAAGTGTGGACTGGACAAGTGGACAGTGAGGTGGATTGAGAACTGGTTGGGTGGCAGAGCCCAGAGGGTCGTAATAAATGGGGCCGAGTCTAGCTGGAGGCCGGTGGTCAGTGGTGCCCCCAGGGATCAGTACTGGGCCCAGTGCTCTTCAGCTCGTTCATCAATGACTTGGACAACGGCACAGAGTGCACCCTCAGCAAGTTTGCAAATAATACCAAACTGGCTGGAGTGGCCGACACTCCAGAGGGATTTAAGGCCATTCAGAGGCACCTAGACAAGATGGAGAATTGGGCAGAGAGGAACCTCATGACAAGTACAGGGACAACAAGGACAAGTACAGGGTCGTGCACCTGGGGCGGAATAACTCCAGGCACCAGTACAGATTAGGGGTTCACCTGCTGGAAAGCAGCTCTGCAGAGAGGGATTTGGGAGTCCTGGTTGACAACAAATTAACCATGAGTCAGCAATGTGGCCTGGTGGACAAGAAGGCCAATGGGATCCTGGCCTGCATCAGGAGGAGTGTTGCCAGCAGGTGGAGGGAGGTGATCCTCCCCCTCTACTCAGCTCTGGTGAGGCCGCCCCTGGAGTACTGTGTCCAGTTCTGGGCCCCCAGTATAAGGGGGACACGTAGCTTTTAGAGAGGGTCCAGTGTAGGGCCACAAAGGGACTGGAGTATCTATCGTATGAGGATAGACTAAGCGAGCTGGGCTCTTCTCACCACTCTTCTTGGTGGTGACCAGTGGTAAGACAAGGGGTAATGGGTACAAGCTGAAGCACAGGAAGTTTAATCTCCATATGAGGAAGAACTTCTTTCCCGTGAGGGTGACAGAGCCCTGGAATGGGCTGCTCTGAGAGGCTGTGGAGTCTCCTCTGGAGATCTTGAAACCCGCCTGGATGCAGTCCTGTGCCCCGGTCCTCTAGGTGTCCCTGCTTGAGCAGAGGTGTTGGACTAGATGATCTTTAGAGGTCCCTTCCAAACCTAACCATTCTGTGATTCTGGGATTCTGTGTAATTGGATATTTCCTTTTGCCATCTTGCCTAAGAATGGAAACAGTAACCTGCGTAAAGTTGCGGTCTTGTTGGCAGTTAAGAATATGGGAAATCTTTATACACATACACACAAATACATATCACTGTATATAATATACATATGAGTATATAGAACATAAGTATAATTTCTAATGCAAATATATAAAATAAATAGAAAGATAATATTTATACTTATATAGAGAATGATCCCTGATCCTTTTGCAACTGAAATAACAGTAAAATTGGAATAAAACGTATTTACACTTATAAACTACTAATTGGTTATAAAGAGTGAATACCCGAATTACATAGTTTGTTTAATAATCCTTGTCTTATTTTTTCCTGCCCATTTCATTTATGACACTCAGTTGTAGCGGCAAATTCTCATCTGATCAAACTCAAATCTATTCCTGTTTGAATAATTAGATCCTTAGGTCCTATAAATGCATAATTCAGTGCCAGCACAGACTTAATACAGCTGGGGTAGATTTCAGTCCCATATCAAAGCACAGACCCTCCTTCTGCTGATCGTTACAGATAGCTTAACCTGGTGAAATGAAGCAGCCAGGAGATTCCTCTCTCCTGGCACTCTAGATGTCAGCAGTGAGGCTGAGCAAGTTTTTCCAATAAGCACGTCTATACATTCTTGCATACGCACACACACGTGCACACAAGCCCACCATGCAGAGAGTTATTTGTCATTTCCAGCAATGGCTCCTGTTTGGTACAGTAGGTACAGGCTCCATTAACTTCACCACCAGCCAGAGCTAGTTGGTTTTCTGCAGCTTTAATACTCAGCATGTTGTCTTACTTTAACCTGGCATAATGTACACTAAGAATTGGAGTGTTAGTGTAGGATCCTTTGGAATTGGTATTAACATTTTGTATTCTGGTAGTACATGACCATTTTCTGAGCAGGTTGAATATTTTTTCAGTAGCTTCTGATACCTTTTTGATCACTCATGGATATCTTGTGAAACTTGGCCCTAGAGCAGGGGGCCAATATTCACTTTGGCTCTATTTGTGCCAATATTCACTTTGCCTGGTAAGATGCCTAAGACAGTGCAATACCGAAGCAATAGATGAGAGATATTCAGGATTTCTTCTTCATCTTTTCAGGCTTCTCTACAGTCAGTGAAGAGGTTTAATGATTTCAGAAGGGTCTTTCTGAAAGTAGATTACAATGATCTTTCAGTGCCTTCTGCTGCAGCCCATTTTGTTTTCAGCAATATCCTTATTTTCATTGCCAGGGTCAGGCAAGCTCAACTTTCTCCCAGCACAGCCTTTAACATCAATCATCAAAGTGTCTTTATCTTTGAATCTTTTTGGAGAAGTACATACTGTCTTGAACAAGGGCACTTCCAAGCAGAGATGGGAGCCTGTGTATAATTACTTGGAAAACTTTATAGCCTAAACTGAAAGTAGCTATCTACTTCTGCAGCTCTTGGGATCTGGCAACTCATGATAAAAGATTTTATGGATTGCTCTTTTTCAATTAGAGGGTTTTTGTTGTTGGTTGTTTTTTATCATTGCAGAGGGTTTAAAATGCTCCTCGTCACTATGACCATGACACTTGTTCTTTTGAATAGACAAAAGCTTCTTGAGTAGACAAACTAGCTACACCAAAGGTTGTACAGGAGACAGAGACTTCTGATATTGTCTATTCCAATAGATTTCAATTAGCCAAATATTTAGCCTGAATTCCTCAGGTACCTTCCTGCAATACACTTGATCCCTGATGTCTTCTTAGATATTTTTCCTGTTTAATCACTTGGAACTTTTTCTGTTTTTGTTATTAATTAGCCACCCATCTGTGATATCTTATATATTTTACTAAACTTCTATCTGAATGAATGAAGCACAACTCCCTTTCTATTCAACTAATTGCTTTTAATTGATCTAACCAGATGCAAGTTCCTAGCCAGTTAGCTGATTTCTTCAATTAATGAAGCCAGCTGTCTCACAGTCATGTTATTGATCATTTTCAGGTTTAGGCATCTGTTATTCTAACTATTTAATGGTCATTTCCAATTGCCGTAGATATCACTGCACATAATCGTTTCACAGTTTTATTGATTTAATTAATTCCAGACATTTGCTCACTTCCCCTTTTCATTCAAATCCTACATTTCCCTTTTTAAAAAAGAAATACCTCCTGCTGCTAGGAAGCGTAAAAATGGAAAAGGGACCTTTCTCTCTCTCGCTCCCTCTTTTTTTTTTTTTTTTTTCCTGAATATATTACTAGCAATAAAAGGGAGTTCCTGCATGTTTATTTACTTTTTCTTTTTTTAGAAATTCTTCTTTCCGTTTCTTTCCAACCACATAAGGCTTTGCTTGTTACACTATGAGTTGTTTGACAAACATTCTTTGATTACTACTGAGGTCCAAAATAATCTATAGGAAGAATATTCTGTTAGTTGGAACTCTTATGAATGTAGGACACAATAATTCAGGCACCTGTTCATGAAGCTCAATTATTCTGCATACTAAGCCATAAAAGAAGATAGAAAAAACAAGTTTATACTTAAGATGTTTTGACTGTTAGAGGCCAAGATTACTTCACCATAAAGCTACTCCATCAGTATTCTCTCATTCAATGTAGGAAAAAAAAAAAGAAAAACACAGAAGATGCAAGAAAAGAAGGAATTATGAATACTCAATCTCACATACAAAGTCAAAAACCTAAATCAGACAAATGTAGCACTGAGGAAGCTGTTATCTTGTGCAGTTATTCTGCTATAATATAGGTAATATTAATGGTGATATACTCCAACATCTTTACTTTTTGAATCTCCTTGGTTAACCAAGGAATAAAGCTATCATTATATATTGGAGTAATGTAAAAACAAATCTTCTCTCAGCTTTTACTCTTGCTTATTACAGGTAAACATTTTTCACTTATTTCAAATCATGTATTCATTTCATGAGTTATCTTTGTAAAGGATATGGGATGACAAAAGTATTTGAATTAGGCACATCCATTAATTATCAAAAATCAAAACTTCAGAGCAGTGTCCCACAGGCAGTGGAGTGTTGCCTAATTTTGTGTAACTAAGCGTTGAATATCTAAATTCCCAAAGTAGATCACCCGATTATTTGCATTGGGTGGTCAAATCTGCCTGGCTTATTTCATGCCTTCTGCATCATTCAGAAGTCAGAAGTGGTAGGAAAAAAATAGAGCCCATTCTTTTCTCATTTAGAAAAATATCAGTAAGAAGGAGTTTTGCTACATTTGTTGTAGCTATACTAAGGAGAAAAGAATTATGCCACAAATTTTCTTATTCCACTCAAAGAAACATAGGTCACTTCCCAGAATCGTAAGTAATCTATATTTGCTTCTCAGAGAAGGAGCACAATGCTAACAGCTGCTGGCTAATGCTTGCTGCTGCAGACCGCATATGTGCCAGATGAGCTATGGATTAATAATGCCCTTTTCTCCCTATTTAATCTTCTGTTCCATGGAGATAATTCAGCAAGGTGCTTCTTCACTAGGTACTTAGTGGGCCCAGCATTCTTACCTTACAAATGGAGCCCCCATTCTGCAACACTTTGCAGATTTGAGCCCTTGCACTTGTGGTCTTCACAAGACAAATCAATGGCATTGTATCCTTCACTACAGTCATTAAGAGTCACTAACAGATATTGCCCTTCTGCAAGACATTAGAAGGGCCAATAAAGTTACAATTTTGTCGATAAAAAATATACATAATCTCTTTATATTTTTTTGCTGCACCACCAAGAAAATATTAGAGGCATTTTCTATGCATTCTTTCTCCTAACAAGAGGGGTTGAAAAAGGGAAATAAACAAAATACGATTGTGTAACTAAAATATTTTCAGTGTTTTAGTTTCCCTCCTTTCAGTTACACTGTCTTTGACTTTGCACTTTAATCAATTTAAATAGTCTATTTCAACTCTGAAGATCTGAATGGTCTTAAATAAAATTTATAAAAAATCCTCCTCAATCTGACTATAGGGGAAAACGTACGTGCCTGCATATGGACAACATGCTTTTGTATTTTCAGTGATACTAATTTTCAGACCTTAAACTAAGAGGCTTCAACTGAAAAGAAAAATGAAATTTTAGACAAGAAGAGTTGATGTTTGAAACGCTGATGTAATGATTTGTCAGAAAGCTTGTGTACAGAAGAAAATGTTAGCATTTATGCAATGTCCTGCAAGTGGTATTCAATCACTGTTGCAACTACCTGATATTAATGCTTTAATAAGTGGTTGAATGCAACATGACATCCTTTAGGGATAATTTAATACTCTGCTTTCAGTTTCATAGTTCCTTTGACCCTATAAAAGTTCTGTTAATGATTAGTTCTCTTTACTAGTATTATTGCTGTCAACGATGAAGAGCATAATGCTATGAAATGAGTATGACAGTGGCTTACAACCTTTAATTCAGAATAGGGCAACAGTTATGTATCATTAAAATACAGATGATATTTTTCTGAATTGATTAAAATAGAATATACACTAATTCTTAAATAGATCATAACCCAAGTACTACTGAATATTTATACTATAAATTTCACAGATACATTCAACAAAACAGGGGACAAATGAATCTTTTTCTATTTAAGAGTGGCAGAATAGTTTAGCCATAAAATAGGCAAAGTGCTCAGTGTTGTTATTTACAACACATATCTATCCCTTTTTCATGTTAGCCTCTACATTCTGTTCTTCAGTGATCCAAATGCCTACTGAAGCAAAAGACATTTGACTAAAATTTTAAATTCCTGGTGTATCCATGTTGATTAATTTTATTTTCTTACTTTTTAAGTCATTTGTGTGTCATTCAAAATTAGTGGTCAGCGTTGCCTTGGGTAGAAATTTCTTCAATATTTGGTGACATATAACAGTAAACATGGTACTAGATAACAGCCTTATCTAAACTTTGTGGTTATCCTTTCCTGTTAAGAACAATATCTGTAGAGTTTCTTTAGCCACAGGAATTGCACTGTCTTTGTTGACATTAAATCAGACCAGGGTTATTGCTAATGGCATCTGGCTAGTAAAGTTTCACTGGAAATAAATGCTAGAACCAGTATAATTCAAAGAAAAAAAAAATCTTTTAAAGATTTTTTTATGGTAGGTATTATATCCAAAAGCATTTAGTAGTCTGTGTGATTGTGTCCTACTTCCTTTTATCCTTTCTAGAATCAATGCAATATTGTCACATAAAAATATTGACATGACTCAATGCTAAATGTGTATGGCAAAACTCCGATTTAAAAAGTAATAAACAAAAATAATAACACATGTAAATGTCTTCCCCAAAAATGTAGGGCAAAGATTAAAAAGTTGATTATGTTTTTGTTGAAAATCCTTTTAACAAAGTGGTCTTCATGACGCTTATCTATTAGTAGAATAATATTTTTACATTATTTCTACTAATGAGTGTTTTTAAGCATTAATGAAAGGAAAAATATGCCAATACAACAGCAAAAACATCTACATTTTCATGGGAAAGTCTAGAGTGTATCCAAATGTTAAGACAGGTTGGTATTTGGAAGGTTTGATGGGCTTTTTTTAGTGTAGTGAATTATAGTCAGAAGACAGTGTTTCCTTTTTATCCCACATAGCACACATTTAAAAAGACAGGTATAAAAACAGGCATATACTTGTAAGTGTATAAAGAATAAATATGACAAAAGCTTGGGAACACAACAGTAATCATATTTTGTTTAGTTCAGAGGTAATGAAAGAAATATTGATTATAATGTGTTAAACAGAGAAGACTGAAAATGAAAAAAAAAAACTTCAAAGATTAAGGTTTTTTTGATGAAGATGTTTTTGTACAACAAAAAACAAAGCCTCAATAAGCATTAATGCATACATACACAGCATACACATTTGCTTTGCTAGAAAAAGTTCACAGATTGAATTTCATTCAGTTGCAATTATTTGTAGAAAATGAATTTTGCATATCAAAGCAAAAAAATTTGCAGTAGAATAATTTGCATGTTATATAATCATGGAAAAAAGATATGTGTGTGTGTACTGTATTGCAGCTATGTAAGCTTATTATTTCACAAACAAAAATGTTAAGGAAAAACAGAACAGAGTCAAATGAGTTGTCCTGATTCCAATGATATTTCAGATACAGGAGATGTTGGTACATTTTTGAATAGCTCATCAAAATTTATGCATTTACCCTTCTCATAAAAAACAAACAAACAAAATAGCTATTTATGAATAAGTCTAATGTCTATTTGTTTCAGAATATTCATCCAAATGCACAGATGAAAACTGTACACAAACGGCAAGATAGCCAGCAGTTTCTTATAGACCAGGAAAAAAAAGGATATTTTTACAAGCTTCAGAGTTTTCATTCCTTTTTCCTTTTCTTATTTTTAAAATTTCTTCCAGAAGTCAATAAATCATGTTGTTCTAGAAAATATTTGATTTGTCATTATACCTCACTTGTTGTCTGTCTGGATACAATATAAACACAGTTATATTCTCTTCTCAAAAAGTCTGTATAAACACTGCAAGACACTTTTTGTTTGTTTGTTTTGGGGGAAAAAAAGTTTGTATGAAAGCAGAATGGTCTTTTTTTCTGTTTGTGTTGATTGCTTTGTAACCGCTAAGGTCATAGGATACTACCTCTGTGGAAAAGAATCTGAGAACATTTTCAAGAAAAAAATAGCTTTGAAAGAGTATTTATTTACTTAATTTGAAAATTGTCTTGAAGAAAAAAAACTTTTTTTAAAAATTATTTTGAATAATTATTTCAATAACTTATTCTTTATGTAACACAGTAGGAAATTCAGTGATAGAAAAACGTAGTAGTTGCTCACCTAATTTTTTTCAATTATTTATCTCACAGAATAGCATTTTTGAGTTAAGTTTTGAATAACTGATACAGAGATTACTCAATATATACCCTTAACGTGTTAGTTTTCTACATAATTTGTTGCTCAGACAATATTCATTAGGCCTTCTCTTAAATTCTAAGAAGCAAATTTCCTTCAATCTTTTTAGTATCTTTTAGAGTTTATATACATAAATGTATTTAAATAAATACGGTTTCCACCTTCAGTTTTTGATTGGCATGAAATCCCTAGTTTGGATTTAACAAAACATTTTTTTTTAACACAGTTAAAGTCGCATTATTAGTTTAAGTGTCACTGCATCTAATTAGTTTGCTTCTAAAATCTGAGGATAAATGTATTGCAGACTGGAATTTTGGTCTATGCAGCTTTTAAGTAAGTACTGTGTCTGAACTTTTGTTTGGTACATATGTCCAAGTAAACATAAACAAATTGATTATATTGGTGATTTTTTCAGTTAAGGAGTAAAATATTATGCTAAATCACATGCCCTGAAAAATATCTTAGAAAAAAATATAAGATGATTTCATTACAGTCATATCATTATGGTAAGATAAAATCCATAACCAGAGGGAAATGACTTAATCTGTTTCATTAGGAGCTTTAATAATTAATTCTTTAAGAGCTATGCCTAACAAAAGAATTCAAGGGACTTCCAAGACCAATGGTTAATAGTATAAACTTGAAAATGCCTGTTGACTTCATGATTATCTGAGGAGAGGGATATGTCTCCTTATCTGAAGAGAAGAAAATGCCTCATTGACATTGGTATTTTATTATCCAAAGTGCTAAAAGTTTCTGCTTCTGCACAGAACTGTTTGCATGTTGTCAAGATGAGGATCTTGCTGTTTGTCTCAGACCTATATCTTTTCTTCTTAAACCATTAGTGTTTAAGTTCAGCTAGATATTTTCAGAAATTGTTCAATACGCACTTTTAGGATTAGGATACTCAGAAAAAAAGTCATCCCTGGTGACCTGTTTTGTTCAAGTAAAAAAAAAAAGCCTCTTTTTGGCTTGTAATCTAATTATTACTCCAGTAATTGGAAATCGAGCATGGTGCTTCCATGTTATCCTGTCTCAAATTTAATATAATGTATAGGAAAAAAACAGGAACAAAAATCTAGAGCTGTGGCTCCCCATTCCTGAATGGACTTTTGTCCTTTTATGCCCCCACCTCTTTGGCATTAGCTAATGCTAAGTGCATTAGCTTTCTATTGTGGGTACTGTTGTTGTTTATTATTATTTCTGTCTTCAACAAGTTACTTCTTCCAAACTACTGCCAGTTCTTTTTATCATCCCATTTTATTCAAGAACTCTCACAGTATGTTCAGTTTACTCTTCTGATTCCCTTTGCATAGCATACTCCCAAACACTGATTTAAGATGTTTTTAAACTCATCTTTTCACTCATCTTTCTATAAAATTAATGGGGGAAGATTGTCTTCTAAGATAGCAGTCAGTTTCTAACAGTAATTGAAGTAACTGGCTTCAGAGTTTGCAAATATCTTAATTATGACTTCAAGCATATCATTTGGAAAAAAAAAAACAGGAAAATTAACATAATCTCTTATAAAATGACATTCAAAAATGCAGAATATTAGATACAGCGTTCACAAGACCTATATGAAAGAACTGCTATTGATTCTCTTTTGGTCTGATTAGCATGAGGTGAGAGATTTGCAGAGGTTAATCCAAAAGCTTTGCTGGTAGCCTCTCAAAGGAGTTCAGCCCCTTCTTTTTCTGCCAGATGAGTAGAAGTTATCATAAGAAGCCCTAAGGTGTATGTAAAACAGGGAAATAAGTTTTTCTAGTAGAGATGCATAGATGCAAAAGGGGTTTCCTGAGAGCATTTGTCTGCTTTTTTCTGTCTTAACTGAAAACAAATGAATAAACAGAGCCCCAAAGATTATGCATGCTAGCACTTGAAGGCAGTCTTGATGCCTCTCTCAAGGTTTTACAAGGAATAATTGAAGTTGTCAAAAATGAATTATGACATTTTAGGACCTTACAAATTATCTGTTATTATTTTATTGCTAATACCTATGCTCAATTAAAACTTCATTTTTCTTTAGTCCCTACATTGGTAATCTACTCTGCTATCTTTGCTTGCCTATCTTTGCTTCCATGGGGACTGGAATGGCACTAAGTATACAAGGTCAGATCTAAAATAGTTATTTGGCTGGGAATCTTCTATCTATATACTGTGACAGCTCTTTTCCTGTGTAGCTTGATTCACTGGTTGCTCTGCACCGTGATCCACACTGCTCAGGATGCTGTGTTAATAGTACTTGATTTAGCAGTATAAAGATAGCATATATATATCCACAGTACACCATTGCCCATAGTACACTATAAACATATCTCAGTGATGTCTAGTTCACAGAATAAACAGCTAATAGCCACCCTAAAGACAATAGAGCTTGCAAGGCAACAGTATTCTAACAATTAATATACAAGTAAAATCATTTTAGAATAAGAAATATTTTCTTAAAGAATGGTAGTGCATTTTTGTGAGTCATCAAAAAAGTTTCCTCTTCTTTTCTAAATTCAATTAAAATATTCTACTCTGTGCCATGCACATGTCTTGATATGTACTTTCATAATGTTAGTGTAATACAGAACAAAAGTTAAATAAAAGGGAGAAAGTTTTTTTCTAGTTCATTTTAAACTCTGTGGTGGGAAATCAATGTTAGCTAAATGGAGGACAGAACAAGTAAGGAAAAATCAGTTTGGAGCCTCTTGCAGCTAGAAAGCTATGTATGAGTTATAGACAATTTAAACCATAGTCTATCATGTTCATTAATCAGTAGACAAAAAAGTTGCATAAAATTTAGTAGAAGACACTGTTACTCTGCACAGGATTAAAACGCTAACTCAATTTTCACAGTATAATAAATTGTCTGGTAATTATCATGATACTACATCAGAGTTACCTGATGTATCTTTGGTCATTCAGAAGGAAGCAAAAATTGAATCAATTTTATTCCACAAAGGAAGTTTGGTAGTTTAATTCTCGTGTTTGGGACCTGTTCTGTTCCAAAACTGAGCTCCTTTATGCAGTCTTTCCCTTCCATCTTCTGATATAAAAAGAAAAAAAGCATAATTACTTGGCAAGGTTTTATGCATGTTGAAAGATTCTATGCAGAAATAAAAACCGAATGGGCTTTGCTGTCATAACTCTAATTCATTTTACTGAATTCTGGATTTTAGCCTTAAAGTTCAGTCCAAATTTAAATACCTGTTTTTTTTTTGTTTGTTTGTTTGTTTTTAATCAGGTCAGGAAAACTACATATTATTCTGTCCTTAATCAAAGTTGAATATCATAATGCTATGCCACAAGTCTAGGCAGAAGATGGTGCTGAGATGCAGCAACCTCTGCGTGAGATTTCCTGGACTTATTTAGATAATGGATTAGCATAGTCTCACAAGACTACTTTAGGACTCTCTGATCTCTTCATGTGCTGTTTTTTTTCTGTACAAGAATATTTCCATGACACAGATTTCTGTTGACCTTATTGTTGAATTTTGTTTAATTGTCATCAAGAAATAATTGGGGTTATGTTTCAAGGTGAAAAATAATATTAACTATATTATTGTTAGAAGACTGCAACTTACCATTTTAAAAGTATTACCTTCTTCAGGTAAAAACAGCTAAGGTGGTTTAAATGATTTGCATTTTAAAAAGTATGCATTTTCATCAGCAGTTATCCAACATCAGTAATGCAAGTCATGAGCACATGAATGGAACAGTAAAAACTGAGGCATAAACCTGGAACAAAACGGCATCATGGCAGCTGCACATGAATGATCAGGGCATTTTGGAGCATGAGCAAGACTAGCGAAGGCTAGTCCCCATGAACTGCAGAGCCAGGAGACAAGAGAGAGAACCAAGAGAGCGGAGGACTTTCTGCTGGTTGAGGAGGACTGGGTTAGGGACTATTTAGGCAAATTGGACACCCATAAATCTATGGGCCCAAATGGGATGCACCCAAGAGTGCTGAGGGAACTGGCTGGAGTTATTGCTCAGCTGCTCTCCGTCATCTTTGAGGGGTCATGGAGGGCAGGGGAAGTGCCTGAGGACTGGAAGAAAGCCAACCTCACCCTGGGCTTCAAAAAAGGCAAGAGGAAACTACAGGAGGAAACTACAGGCCGGTCAGCCTCACCTCCATCCCTAGAAAGGTGATGGCTCATCCTACGGTCATCCTAGAGACCATCTCTAGGTATATCAAGGAAAAGAAGGTGATCAGGAGTAGTCAGCATGGATTCATGAAAGGGAAAGTCGTGTTTGACGAACCTGATAGCCTTCTATGATGAGGTGATTGGCTGGATGGACAATGGGAGACATGGATGTTGTCTACCTTGATTTCAGCAAGGCTTTCAACACTCTCTCCCATAGCATCCTCATAGGGAAGCTACGGAAGTGTGGACTAGATGAGTGGACAGTGAAGTGGATTAAGGACTGCCAGGATGGCAGAGCCCAGAGGGTTGTAATAAATGGGGCCGAGTCTAGTTGGAGGCTGGTGGCCAGTGGTGTCCCCCAGGGATCAGTACTGGGCCCAGTGCTCTTCAGCTCGTTCATCAATGACTTGGACAACGGCACAGAGTGCACCCTCAGCAAGTTTGCAAATAATACCAAACTGGCTGGAGTGGCCGACACTCCAGAGGGATTTAAGGCCATTCAGAGGCACCTAGACAAGATGGAGAATTGGGCAGAGAGGAACCTCATGACAAGTACAGGGACAACAAGGACAAGTACAGGGTCGTGCACCTGGGGCGGAATAACTCCAGGCACCAGTACAGATTAGGGGTTCACCTGCTGGAAAGCAGCTCCGCAGAGAGGGATTTGGGAGTCCTGGTTGACAACAAATTAACCATGAGTCAGCAATGTGGCCTGGTGGACAAGAAGGCCAATGGGATCCTGGCCTGCATCAGGAGGAGTGTTGCCAGCAGGTGGAGGGAGGTGATCCTCCCCCTCTACTCAGCTCTGGTGAGGCCGCCCCTGGAGTACTGTGTCCAGTTCTGGGCCCCCAGTATAAGGGGGACACGTAGCTTTTAGAGAGGGTCCAGTGTAGGGCCACAAAGGGACTGGAGTATCTATCATATGAGGATAGACTAAGCGAACTGGGCCTGTTTAGCCTAGAGAAGATAAGACTCAGAGGAAATCTGATCAATATGTATAAGTACCTGAGGGGAAAATGTAAGGAGGATGGGGCCAAACTCTTCTTGGTGGTGACCAGTGATAAGACGAAAGGTAATGGGTACAAGTTGAAGCACAGGAAGTTTAATCTCCATATGAGGAAAAACTTCTTTCCTGTGAGGGTGACAGAGCACTGGAACAGGCTGTCCAGAGAGGTTGTGGTGTCTCCTTCTCTGGAGATCTTCAAAAGCCACCTGGATGCCACCCCGTGCCAAGTGCTCTAGGTGTCCTTGCTTGTGCAGGGGGGTTGGATTAGATGAACTCTAGATGTTCCTTCCAACCTTAACCATTCTGTGATTCTGTGATTCTGTGAAATAATCTGTGTATGGAAAGTTTGGTAGTTGAAAGCATGATAACTTACTATCATAAGTTGTCATATATATTATCATATATTAACTACTGTTTCTTCCAGTGAATTTAAAAATTAGGATGGGCCAACCTGCCATGAGTAAACCCATATGTGTGTGTGTGGCCTGAAATGCTAAGGGTATTTAAAATTCTGATTCTAAGAGGAGAATAAAGGCACATATGTTTAGGAGAGTCGCTGTAGGTAGCCCTGCTCTCACATATGTTTAGTTATTGAATTGTTCTTTCAGCTACTTATCCAAACCCATTCTGAGATAGACAGAGTAAGATAGGCATCTCCAGAGAATGATATCGCCCTAGACAGGTGTCTTAGGTAGGATTAATTATCTTCCAGAAGTGCTTATTTTGCTCTATAATATATAGAGGGACCTTAAAAGGAGTTAAATTATAGCATTTTAAATGCCCAAGTTTTTAACAGCAAAAGTTAGCTAGGATAAACCATATCTGACTGTGCTCATTTTTAAAAAGTGTTGTGTTTTTTAAATATTGAATTTAAAGAAGATTTGATAGCATACAATAATATATTACCAATATATTCTCAATATCTTAAATAATAATTAATAAATTTTTAATAAAATAAATTAATAATTAAATAATATTCTTATAACTTCAGATTCCTTCGGAAATAGAGATTGATTCTGTATTTCAGCAAGATTATTTTTATGGTGGGTATTATGGCCTTCTAAAAATGTATTTAGCAGCTCCTTGAAAGAAAATTTGAGATTAATTTCTGTTTTGGGCCAAATCTTGATCTGGCGTAAATCATCAGATGGAGGATCAAGGAACTGTCTCTGTTAATTCGGTCTTCAGATCTGAATCATAAATCTTTGCTATGGACATTTTCCTGCCAATGCAAGAAATAGTTACCTCATTAACAGAAAGGGCCTTGTTTTTCCCAGAATACCTCACAATGCTCCTTTATTCCTCAGTTTTTTCTGACATTAGCCTATTTCTGACATATTTTATGTCGTAATTTGTGTGATCATATACTATTGTTTAATAGGAGGAAAAAAAAAGAATATGAACACATCAATGGCAAAAAGATAATAGATTAATTTTATAATATCTAGTGGATTATTAGACTGTGTTTCGTTGTGCGTCTTTCCCACTTGTCTTTGTTAGCCAAAAATAATAGACCAAAGAAAAACAAAATTGAGGATATTTCTTCAGACTGTGATATCCAAAGCCACTGAACACTTAACAAACAACAGTATATGCTGTATGTGGGAAGAGAAAGAGAACCTGTTTTGCCTTTTACTAGACTCATGAAACAGTAAGGTCACGTGAAGAATGAACCAAAATTCAGTTTAGCTTTAATGATTACAACTGCCTGGAATTTTACCTTAAAATAGCTATACTTACAGCAAAACTGTCTCTGTGTGGGTATATACAACTTCTAAGTAATTTTAATTATTATAATTATATTCATAACAAAGCTTGGAATAATGGGTGAGGTGGGACATTTATATTAAAAAAAAGTATTGAAATAGATGAAATTTACAAAGCAATTCTTGAGCTAAATTACTTATTGTTTTAGCTAAATAGCAACAAAACAACACCCCAAAAGCCTGTATTTGATTCAGGTGAGAGGGGAGGTTGTTTGTTACCCATGGAAGAAGTAAACATTTAATGTGAAAAAAGAAAAGTAACTAGCAAAAGATTCTAGAACAGGAGCCTGTTTTACATATTGACCAAAACTTTACTCATATTTTCTGTTTATTTACAGTGTCAGCATGTATGGGGCTTACCCTTTTCTTTAAGACAGGTAGCCATAAGAAGATAATAAGCAATTCTACTTCATCTTTTATCTTTAGTATGAGCTGTCTTCTTGTGTCATTTTTTTTCCCTCCTCTTTTCTATCTATTTTAATTAACTGCTGGTCAGTTGTTACTGGTATGCTTTATTCTTGACGGAGTTTTTGTTTTCTGTTGACTTTGATTCACTTCTCACATTGACAAATGACATTTATACTGGGCACATGAGACATATACCAAGAACCTTCCCTGAGCACAGAAAACACACATATAAAAAATCTATTTTTGTAGCCTGCTATTCTTCACTGTGATTCCTAACTGATCAGGGTAAGAAAATAGGTCACAGAAAAGTACCTGAGGTAGATCTACATCCTTTCATTAAAGCAAAAGAAAGTGTAACTGATGGATAAGATGATTATCAAATAAAACACAAATGCTTAGGTTCAGTCTCCTTTGTCTGAAACAATATACATTTTTTCCACCAAATGTCCAGGCACTAAATATAAATATAAAAATAACTAAAATTGTACTACATTCTGGCTATCCTGCTTCAAAACAGGAATTTGTTGTTCTTGTCTTCACTGATTATAAAGTGAGGCTTAGGTTGCTATCTTACACTACAGTTACCTAATTTTACCACATTGCACTGCTATACCATCTGTAAAGTGTATATAAGTATAAGTAGGCATCCTGCCCACCTTGAAAAGCTGTCTCAGATATATGGAGAGTTATATGAAACCTTACAGGTGAATTCTGCTGGCCTTACCAACTGCTTAATAACCCCACAAACCCACAGCTTGCATTCCATTATTCAAAAAAAAAATCAGAATTTGTTCTTTTTTTGTTCTCTTATGAGAAGGGGATCTGTCTGTAGTGTTTTCAGTCTTCTCAGTCTGTAGTGTTTTTCTGGACACAACATACAGCCTTATGATACATAATGAAGGAAATCTGATCAATAAAAAAGGCAAGATTGCCATGATAGGATTATAGCAGCTGCAGTGCTTGTACTCCTGTCCAGACACAGGAAAGGATATTCTGTATGTGTAATCTACTCACAATTGTCTGTGGTGTCCAAAAGACACCATAGATCCCTGCCTTAACTGGAACAATTGTGATGCTCAGAAGGACAGTAGGGAAGTGAGTAGGTGCTTAAGTTGTAGACAGTTACTGTTATGCTACTTAATCCTCCAGATTTCTATAAGATTTGTGGTTTACAAAAAGGTGATGTCAACTATTGGTCATACTTCAAGATCTTTGGAAAAAAAAAAAAAGATAGCTAACCAGTTTCAGGAAATTTTTGAGCTCTGCATTTAGAATTTAATGGAGATGGTTTTCTGAATTTATCAGAAAATGACCCAAAGCCAGTATTTGGACTCATCTTTATCAATAACCAATTCTAGTCAACTTCATAGTGGAAATGCTTAGTTCAGGCAATTCTTTGCTGGTTATTCTGTCACTTACTGAAGTGGCCAGAATGCTTACAAGAAAAATATAAGCTTTAGGTACTTGAATTAGCAACTACCTAGCATATGGACAATGAAGAAAGGTATCTGCTGGATGTAGAGGTGGTTAAACAGTAAAATTTACAAAAGAGATCATTTTAAGGATGTTATGCCACAGCTTTTTTGGAACTTGATGGCACTTTTAAAATTGGAATCATATCCACCTTTAGTTAATCGTGCACTTTAGTTTCAGTTTTTAGGTCTGTGATAATTAAAGCTTGTAGCATACTTACAGTTTGAAAATGATGTGACAGAATAATTGACAATAATTGACAATGCCAAGGGAGAAAGTTATATGCTTTCTAAGACATACCACAACAGGCATGCAAAAGCAAAAACGTTATGTTAAATTAAAGGGACTTTTTGCCCCATAAGCAATTATTAACGTTTTCTTTGTGGCTGTAAGGGGAAAATACATTTTATGGCTGAAGTGGTAATATTGTTCTTATTGCTATTATTATTATTATTACTACTACTATTTTCCTGCACAATGCAGATTATACATTTTGCTTCATGGTGATAAGTTAATAAATTTTATTGCTGTTGAGTGAATAATTTCACTGCTCAGGGGAAGATATTAAAATTGGTGTTTGAATGTAAACAATTTTTCTTTCACTTACAAGTTTCAGATACACCTAGTAATAAGTAGAAGCTAATAAAATAGTGATACAAATTTTATATTTTCATTTTTATTAATAACAATAATAGTGATGCTAATAGTTTGCTGTTCTATTCCTTTTTTTTTTTCTGTCAATAACGTAAAGTATAATTAAACATTTTCTTCCTGACATTTCAGCCTTTTTTTTTTTCACACTGGTAGTGCTTAAAGTTGCCTTTGAACATCGATTGAAGAGATTCATTTACTTCATTAGAGAAGTTTATAGACTTTTTTCATACATTCCTTGAAATTTCTAGTGTCTAAGAACACACATGCATATTTACATATGCTTTCACCTAACAACTCCCCTGTTTATTTATACTAGCTAAAATTAGACACTTGAAACAGTAATATTCTCTAGAGAAACAAACTGTTTTTCCCCCTTAGTCAAAACAAAGTGATATATATATATTTTCCTATTCTTGATTTCTTTCTGTGTGTAGTTTTGCTTAAAATTACAAGACTATGCAGCTACAAGTAACCAAAAGGATCATACAACACATAAGTTAGTAGTTACAGAATGACAAAAATCTTCCTTAACCTGCTTCCTTACCTTACTGTCATAGAACTGGATCTGGCAGTAGGCAACTAGTTTTTGTTGAACCTTGACCATATGAACTGGCTGAGCAGGTCTGTGCCTTTAGGATATGCATTAAAAGCATTCATCAAACACATAACAACAATGATTGGTTATAGAAAAAACAACAAAATTACATATTATAGATAATTTTTAATATGCTAAAAGGACATGAAAAATAATCCCAAGCCCATTTCCTGTTTATTATAGGCAAGGGACCCATTCTGATTAATAACAACTTCATGAAAATTAACTGGATGATCTAAGATTTTGTCTTTCTTTTCCTAGTTCTGTTTTGCAGTATTTAATAAGCTCATTTTTGCTTTCATTTACCTCATACACAGACAAATACCAGTAAACATATCAAGCATACTGTATAAATGAATCTACCTTAAAAAGTCTAATGAAGTAATGAACCATGAGATTCCAGAAGAAGAATAGCTTTTCTATCATTTGTTTCTACTTTCACAAACACTTTGGGACATTTTTCGTTATTAATCATTTCAGACAGAGAATACATTTAAGTAAAATAGTCTGTTTTGGGGCCAGCTGGAACTAATCTCCACTATTGTTCACTTTACAGCAACATTATTTCTTCTATGATGTAGATGTACAATCATTTTATACACAAATGAGTATTCTCTCTGTTCTCCAGTGTGTACAAGTGAAGTTGGCCAATAATGAAATTTGACAAGTCAAACTTTTAAGAGCACTGCAGTTTAAGATTATTGGGTGCCTACAAATAGCATTCACAAAAGCTACCAGCTGCAAGCTATGAGAACAAGCCAGGTAGGAATGACGATATAGGTAACCACTCTAGGATGGTTATTGACAGCTGGCCTTATTTGGGATTCACAGTGTAGAATCCTCTTAAATAACTAAATGCCCACCCAATAACTTCAGTAGGTAAATTCCACATCAGGTCTCTCAAAAAGTCGTTGTTCCACTAAACTTGAAGGAGAAGCGTGTAGGCCTATTTTGCTCAATAATCCAGAGCTCAAAACACATGCTTAGGAGAGAAGAACCCATTTTCAATTTCTTGTTCTTTCTGATCTGGATAAAAGGTTTGAATTCAGGTCCATTTGCAATGGAAATAAGTGAGGTATCTATTGAGGTAATGGATAGTCCAGTGTGACATTCTCTTGAAGCAGTTATACTGTGTATAAATTATTAAATTTTTGCTGGCACAGGAACTGAAAGAGAGGTCTCCTAACACCCCAGGGGAGTACCCTAATCAACAAGAAATTGGATATTCTACTGTGAACCCCTCTCAGTCTTTACAGGTGAAGCTATTTTCCTTTGTATAAATAAATAAACTGAATTCTAGAGCAGAAACTAGTAAACTGATGCTTCTGTATCCCAGAAGAGAACATTTCTGCTTCTCTCTTTCTGTCCCATTGAATGTTCAATTATTTAACCCAGAGTGAAACAGTGCTGGAACAATTTAATACTAACCATACTACAATAGCCTATAGTCTAGATATGAAGAGATTTGGCTGGATTTTTTAATTAACTAAATTCAGACAGGAATTTCATTGTCTTAAACGCCAAGACTAGGGCAAAGTGACATTTCTACTCAGACGAAGTCTCAGGTGCAGTTTAGGACATGCTAGTGGGCATGAACTCAAAATGTTTCCACAAGGTAGATAGATACTGTAAAAGGCCTACTTTGAGAATTTAATCAATCCTTTGAAAAAAAAAATCAATGATTCAGGGGACAACGATTCAGGACTTTTGGAGCTTATGATTAAGTATGGGTTTTTACTGGGAGAAAGTTGATTCTTGTAGAGTTAGCTGGCTACTGAGAAGTGAACATGAGACAGGTGCAATTCTGCTTCTAGACATTGCAGGTTTATCTGTCTCTTCAAGTTAAGACACTCAGTGGCCTAAAAGACACAGCGGATGAAGAACAGGTAAATAAGGGCCAAAAAATGAGCCTGGTGATAGGGTTAGATTGATGAGCAGTAAAGTAACAGGAGATGAGGGCTGCAAAACCCTCATCAAGCATAAAACAGTAAATTTGTAGTTTTAAGCCATTGAGATTGCTATGCAATTTTCCAGTTAATAGTGAGTTTGTTGCATTAATGGATATATGTATCAAAATTCATCTGTAATTGTTGAAAAGGCATCAGTTTACCCGGCAGCTGATTGTGAAAAGTAAAACATAATAGATCAAGCTTTATCGATGAAGATAGATAGAAATCATAGATGTACAATGCTGGATGCCTGTTCCTAATTTGCTTGGTTTTGGCCAAAAGTATGCCAGCATTACACTATTTGTCTAACTGTCTGGATAAAAGGGAATTTGATATCAGTCTGGAGGTCAGAACTATCATAAGAAACTGACTTTCTCAGAGAGAGTGAGAGCGAATGTGAACCACTGCATCCCTACTGTGAAAATACATGAAGAATAAACAATTTCAGTTGTGGTGCTATAGTGGAAAGCAGCCAGCAAAAGATACTGACTCGAGCGAAAGATGCACACAGACCTTCCCGAGGGAATTGAACTAGTGGGCTTCTTTCAGCCAGCTCCAGTGGTTTTGAAAATCAAAAGGAAGTTTGTAAATTAATTAATAATTTACAAAGTAAATATTTAATAATAAGTATGCAGCCAAACAGCAGATAATGTTTTCCAAATTATCATTAGATAGATACCATAGGCTCAGACTCTCAGGTGTCTTGAACAACAAGTGCTGATTTGGCAGTATGCTTAGGCCACCTTGCACTACATCAGAGCTATACTGGATCCCCAACAAGCTCTCTGAATGTTTTGTTACATAGCATCTTGCTCTGAAAGTACAACAGAGAAACACCTTAACAGAAAAAGAAAAAAACAGAAAAAAAAAGGACATGACTATCTATCTAAAATAATAGAAAATACAAATTCCAAGGGTTTTGTACTTACCATCTCATTTATTGTCACAAAAAATGAAATAAAATGTCTTACCAGCAAAATACTTTCATTCAGTACAAAAATAAATCGCACTGACTCAATCAAAGTAAAATTAAAAATTAAAGTAACAGTTGTTTAAGCAATAGTTTGTCCAATATGAGGAAATGATGTATGATCATGAGAACAATAAGCTTGCATAAAGAATTCATTGTTTTTTTTGTTTTGTTTTTTTTTTTTTTGATTCTAAAGCACCCATTTTCAAAGGAATAAGACCAAATTCTATTTTCTTTCAAGTGGAATTTTAATGTTTAATTAAACATTAAAATATTTAATTTAATGCTTGTTTAATGCGACAAATGCGTAAATCGCATTGCTATGTAATTTCCAAATCTGCATCCACTATATAGGTAACCAAAGAATATATGGAAGTTTCAGAGAAACAGCCTTATGCAGGAAGAGGCAGGCTACTCTATAACTGGTTTTGGCTTGTCTGTCTTTCTCACATAATCAGAACTACTGAAGTCAATGAATAATGCACCCATATTAATTATTTGAGCCTGTATTTAGCATTAGATGCTTCCAGAAGCCTGAATGATGTCATTTAATCAGGATATTTGTGTGTGGACTGACAATCCCCATTATAAGCGTGTATGGGAATTACACATGTGAACATACTACAAGGGTTGCATAATATAAAACTAATTGAGAGATTGGCTGCAAGATTTCTTGCAACATGTTGTGAAGACCAAATGTTCAGGCTTGTGCTGCAGTACTGCAGGGTCATGCCCCTACCAGTGCGTGCTGGTACCTGAATGGGCTCTGAAGGCCCCACTATTGCCCAGCCCTGACCCCATCTCAGCTCCACTGAAGCAGCCAATCACTGCCCTGCAATGCCACAGTGGTGCCAGCTCCAGCCTGATCACAGCTGTGAATGTGGTGAACCAGCAGAACCCTATGGTCCTGCTTGACCAAGTTAGTTCGATAATGTACCAAGAAGCAGAGCTGATCAAGCTGCCACGTTCAGTGGTGCCTAGAGTATCTCTAGATAACTCTGGTCTTAAAAAAGAATTTAAAATTAAACTAAGTGCAGGCATCTGCAGTCTCGTATCTCTGAATTGCTTATTCTGCTTTGTTATTTTTTTTTAGAACATTTATTTTCTATTTGTCTGAGACCAAAATATATTGTCATTTTCCCTGATATTTTTCTACATTTATTCTGAGTCTGGTGAGTATGCATATGTCTTCCTCACTTAGCGGATACTACAAGCCGCTACATAAATTTCTTGGCAGAAGGTTTTCAGTGACAAAGCTTCATCTTCTCTTTGAAAAGCCAGACCAAAGCCTTTGAAAGATAGACTCAAGATACAGGTAGGAAGCAAAGTAGAGTTATTATAGGAACAGAGTCTGTGCCAGTAGTACTAACATGGTACTCTCTGGACTGTTTTATAAAGATATACGGCACCCTCTGGACTGCTCTCTGTAGATATATTTATGTTTGCACATTGTACAATGTAAGCTTAAAACATTTAGAAATCGAGGGATCAACAGTTGCCAAAATAAAGCTTTGCATCTGTGTTTGGCAACGATATTGGTTTTATCTGTGGATGTAGATATTGCCTCAGGTTATCTATTCCTGTAGCACTTGTTGTCTTAAAGTGCTGTGATGTGCTCTAAAAAGGACTGTATATTCAAAATATGTGAAAAGATCCATGAGTGCTGTCTACCTAAGTGACATTTCTTGCAGAGAGCAGACTAGGGCTGGTCTGTGCTGGCTTCCTGCCTATTTTTGTGGAGAGTTTATTGAAAAAGATTCTGACTTCTAAAGCTGTACAGATTTGGAGGTCTTGTCTGCAGATGAGACTGATTTTTTCCAGTCTCTTCTTGTAGTTGCTGGCATCTTCCAAGGGACTTAGACAAAGAGCTGTTTGTTTTAAATGTGAATATAACAGCAATGGAGCAACTCAAAACAACTGGTCCCCCAGGAAAACACTGCTAAGAGCATCAGCTGTGTTTATATATGGAGACCATGTCACCTGATTTTAGACACCTTAGGTTTCTAAGAGCTTTTACTTGTACTTAGTGGCAAAAATTCTGAGATAATCTTGTTATCAATAAAGACATACTACAGGAATGGGCAACTTATGTTTCCATGCAAACAAGTCAAGAAAGACTTTGAGGCAGGAGCATATCATGTGGCCATATGTATATCTCTAGTGGTCCAAGGACTACTGGGCAGCCCAATTTTCTCCTTATGGGAGGAAGTGAGCAATGAAAGGTTGATGAAGCTGCAGTTACCCACAGAAAGGCAAAAAGATGCATGGAGACCCGTTTCCAAGTCCTATGGCTGGGGCATGTATGAACTAGACTGAGACATTTCCTGTCACTTGGTTCTCTGAGAGAGATGGTGAATGTCTTGCAGATCTAGGAAAGCGGTTGAGGAAACCAGGCCATATATACTGAAAGATTTTTTCTTTCTTTCTTTTCTTCTTTAATACTGCGAGATATATTTTTATTATCTTATAAATTTAGTAGCAGAGAAGCTTCAGATAGTTTAATGACAATATGTTAACTGTTTTAGTTAACTCTTTTATGCTAACATTTTAATTATCTCATTATTTCTTTATTCTTCCTTAGCCGTATTTCTGTAAAGTCTTACTTGTATTACCTATTAAAGGGAGGGACAGTATTTTTTCCCCAGATGCTATGGTCTTGGCCTATTGTGGCTAATGGGTGCTACTGCAATACAAATAAATAATGACTGAGTTATTAACATTTGTATATTTTGCTTAAGATCTCTCATTGACCCAGCTAGTGACACATGAATACCATAACAGCTTAAAGCCATGTTTATACAAGAAATTAATGATGCCATTAACATAATCACTGCAGTCACCTTTCTTTGCAGCAGCTTTGCCATCACTGAGTCTCTTTGGTTATATAGATGGTAGCAGTAGCAATCGATAACTGCTAAAAAAGTCAAAAGGACATTCGCAAAAAATGAGAAACTTCTGAGATTATGGGAAAGCCCCTAGCTGCTCAGATTTGGAGTCCAAATGGAAAGTGAAGCTCTCTTTCTGCCTTGAAACTGCTAAATCATCACAGACAAGTGTTTGATTTAAAACTTATTTTCTAATCTGATTTTGGTTTTCTGAACATGTTCTTTTGACTTTGACATTTTTTGTTTCATCTTACATTAATGTGTATGTTATCACTTCCACTATCTGTTAACATGAATGTGTGTTCTGAGCCTGTGTTTGTAAAACAACACTTTAAAACTTGATAAGAAAAATAGTAACTAGATTTTACATAGAAACATTGACCTTGGGCTAGCGTTACTCACTGGCAGTCGAGTTTCTTTCTTGAAAATGAAAATGTTTCTTCTTTTCTCTCTTGGGCTTTTACTTTCTGCTGTTATCGAAGGGCATGCTCAGGACAGGCTCGAGGACATGGTTCTTGCATTAGAAGAAGCTGCTCTTCAACTGTATCCACTTTTTCTCAAGGTCCAGGTCCTCTGTATGATGTGAGACTATTCAGTTTAGACTGGCCAATCCATGCATATCATGGTCAGAAGATAACTACTGACTGCTTGCCAAGGCAATATCTTCTTGTACCAAAGACTTGACAGAGGCCTTATGTTGTAGGAAAAAAGTGTAATTTTGTTCATCATGAAAGTCAATAGGAGTATTGCCATACATAAAACATTTCATCAAGGGGATATTTGGATTTTAAGCAAAAACAGTTCAATTCTATACTCCTTCCTTTGTGAAGATCTCTAACATTGTAATACACTTAATAGAAGAAACAAAAAAAATATTTTAATGGCTGATTTGAAAATCAGGTCCCAGCCTTAGGCTGCAGGGGTGGCTGGTGCCACTCCCTGGCTCTGGGAAAGACCTCATCCATGGCCTCATCCACAGCCTCATCCATGAGAGGTTTGGTGCCATGGAGGCATTGAGCTGCCGAGGGCAGGGGCTGTGAAGGGAGGCGAGCAGAGTGCATGACATGAGGAAGGAGTGAGAGATAAAAGAAAAGATGAGAGTGTGTACTCTCCTCAAGTCTGCAGATGACGCCAAAGCTGGTGAAATAAATGTTCTTGAGGATAGAACTGCTATTCAGGGAGACCTAGACAGGAGCCAACAGGAACATTTTGAAGGAAGTCCAGCATCAGCATCAGATTAATCCTGATGCATGCTGGGAGCAGACTGACTAAAGAGCAGCTCTGCCTAAGAGAACCTGGGAGTCCTGGCGGGCAATGAGCTGAACATGAGGCAGCAGCAGGCCATGGCAGCAAAGGCCAACAATCTCCTGGACTGTATAGCGATAGCATAACCAGTAGGCGAAAGGAAGGGAATGGGAACTTCTGAAAAAGGAAAGGCTGGGGCAGGGAACAAATAGCCTTCCAGTATCTACACTGAGGTTACCAAGAAGATGAATGAGACTTTCTACAGAGGCATCCAGTAAAAGAACAAGGTACAACGGTCATAAATTGAAATACGAGAGGTTCTGATTGGATATAAGGAAAAATAAACAAACAAACAAACAAACCTCTGACAAGAAACAAGCATTTGAAGAAGCTCTGTCCTGGGCGTATTTCAAGATCCTACTGTAGAAGCCCTAATTAGCTTGTCTGAATTCAATATTGACTCTGCCTAGAGCGGGAGGGTGGACTGGATGACCTTCCAAGGTCTCGCCCACTGTGAATGATTCTGTGATTCTGCAGTTTTTATTGCTATTCAATAAGACCAATTTGAGTCAGTAGCATGAAATGTCAGCAAGCATTGGTATTCTGAATGATTATCAAAATATAAGCTGAATGAAATCAATGGAAGTTGCATGCATATATCTTCAGGGATAGCTGAGCCTAATAAAGCAGCATTTATCAATAAGCCGAGGCAACATGGCATTTTTTTAATATAAATGTTTTATCTGCATGTCACCTTTGCCTGAGATGTTTCAATTCAACTAGAACTAAGAATTTGATTTTCATTTCCCTCCTCTCACAAAGATTATATATAGCTTCCTTCAAGTTAAAATGGTTTCTTATGGTCTATTCAGATATAAGGCAACTCAGTCTTGACATTATGGAAACTAAATTAAATTTACGCTGTCAGTAATCTCTCAAGTGTCAGTTTTACTAATACCGCCATATATTTGCACACTAAGTTTTTTGTTTAATTTTTGACTCCTCAGTAAACCTTTAGCAATGCCAAATCTTATTGTGATTTCATACCTATCTATATTAAGATAAACACTTAACATACGTACATTGCAAGATGGCAAAGTATAATCTTTTGTTCTTTTATGGATTCTATATAAGGTAGATTGAAATGTACAAAAATATAGACTCAGAGTGCTGAGGAAAGTTCCAGTTACAACACCTAAACCCAAGCTGTGGGTTCTTATCTGCCCCATGTGAACCAGGGGATAGTTTCACATGGCTTGAAGTCCTTTCACTCAGACTGGGTTGGGTTGGTGGATTGTCCTCCAGTCCCATCTCCTTCTGCTCCTAATCAGACTCCCTGAATGGCCCCCCCAGACCTGGATCATCACTTGCCATGCCTGGGGCTGGTGATGGATGGACCATGTTACCAGCAGCCATCACTACCCAGCGTGTCTAGAGTCTCTAGCCCTGCACTGCATCGATAAGTGCACAACCTGTCGCTCTTGGTTCCTGGCAGCCAGTCTCCACTGCTTCCTGACAGCCAGAATGTTTAATGAAATATTGTGCTATACAGATAGCCCTTGGCGTTAGCGTTAGCTCTTATTCTCAGCAGTGCCAAAGGGCACTCTTAAGTTTTTCACTTTTCAAGATGATGGAAATCTGTTTTCAACTTTGAAACTATTTGTGCAAAAGATCTTTTAACTCTTTTAATGAGAGATGTCAAAATGAAAGGATAGATGTGGTATGCTCACTTATGATAAGGGCTTGTCACTTATGACACAGAGGTTTTAGAATATCTTTAGAAAACACAGAGGAAAAAAATGTTAAGCCAAAGACAGCATATTATGGACCAATTAAAAAACAAGAAATAATTTGATCAGATATAAGGAGAACATCCTGACAAACTTGAGCAAAGTGGTCTTTAGATTTGCAAACAAGAACACAATCTGAGTGGAGGAATGAAGAACCATAATTCAAATAATACTAAACACCATTTGAAATAAAAACACATTTCAAAAGATGACAAAAGGGGAAAAAGTCTTTACCCTTTCAACATCAAGCTGAAAATGTACTCAGGATCATAATTTATAATCATTTGTTTACCATTAAACAACAGCAGAATGAATCCCTCTAGTAACAATGCATAGAATTTAATTTATTCTTGATATCTATTAATGTTTTTGTTTCCTTACCCAGTCATTGGACTATTTTAGCAAATTTGTGCCGTTAAATTCTAAAATTGTGTATCTTGATCTTTTGCAAACTCTTTCTTTTCTTGATAAGTAGATCTTCTGATGCACTTTGGTAAATTAGGCTGCAAAAGTGTTTCAACAGCAAAGCTGTTACAGGAGACAAACAGACAGAAAAAAATATATTTTCAAGTATCTTTTTCATGTATCAGAGATTTTTGCTGAAGATCTCTCTACCTCCATGGGATTGGTTGAGGTTTAGTTCAGAAAATAGGAAAAAAGTACAGATGCCACCTTTTTCACCTAAGCATTTTTAAAATTAAACTTTTCAATTATTCATTTTTAAGTGTTTTTTACCATTTTGTTAAATACCAATTATTTTTAGAGGAGATTAACCCAACATGAAATTTTTTTTAGTGCCAAATATATATTTTTCCTGCTAGCCAACAAAACAAACTATACTATAATGCAGACTGCATGCAAGAACAGTATCCAATATGCATACATATATTTTGAATATAATTAGTCCTTAAATAATATCATACACCTCTGATCACTCATCTCTTTCATGGCGTAAATCACTGAAGACAAACGCCCACACTGCCTGCTTGAAGTTTAGTCTATCACTAGTCTGCTCAATCATTGCATCTTTCATCTTCCTTTGACATAGGTCTCCACTGAGTATAAAATGTCATTTATGTTATAACACCTGGGTTATGCACTGAGCAAATAATAAAATATTTCTATGGTTTCCAGCTGGTACTGTAAAAGCAAAACTGTTGAGGAAATTGTACTTCGATAACCTTAATTGTTCAAAAAATTAAAATATACAAAATAGACTAGGGAATCAGAATGGCCAAAGTGTGTAAAAATATTATCCTTCATAATCAAGACCAGAAAATGCAGGTTATCTTCTGAAAAAAAAACGGTTTTGTGCCAAAACACTTGGAGATAACAGAAAGAAGGTAAGTAAGGGTTCTTTTTGTGTCACTAAAGGTAGCTTCAAGCCTTGATAGCAAGGCTCATTTTTCTGTGTATAGGTCTGTAGTCATTGTTTTATGTTCAACATGAGCTCTATCAAGTCAGCCATCCATTCTGATGAATGGAAATGTATGGCTCACTATTACTGTGCCATCTCGTATGGCATAACAGTGCCATTTTATGTTCTGTCACCATTTTTGTCATTTTTGCTCTTAAACAAATGCCGATACATGAATATCAGCAGTTTTCTTCTTTTTGCAATTTAGCACTCTGTTACTTGCAACTTTGAAATTTGTGACTATGGCATGGTTCGATCAGGCAGAACAATTTGTTGTAGGAGGAAGAGGATATTCTCAAAAATATAGATCTAGAGTTTCATTTGTTTTCAGAAGAAATAAATAACAGTAAAACAAATTAGAAAAAAAAAAGTGATCCAGGTCAAAAAGTGAAATGTCCCCTTGTGAAAATCAAAGTTTATTAGTACATGATTAGCAGAAGGGCTATGCTCCAGTTATTTGCTGCTGGAATTATTTTAGACATTCAGTAAAATATTAATAAAAAAAATGTTGGCCATATTTTAAAAACAGAATTTTCATGGTAAATATCATACTACGTGTCTTCAGATGTTTGTAACAATTTTTTCTCTCTTCACAAAGGAAAATGAAGGGACAGTTTGTGGTTATATATCAAACTAAGCAATGACATTTTATGTAAAAAAAAAAAGTACATGTACACCTAAATCAGTACCAGTCCTGGGATGTAAACAGTGTAAATTTAAACATAAAAGAATAGCTGTGGTGCCATAATACTGTGTCTTAAACTGAATTTTGGAAGGCAAAATTAATCACTTAAAATAAGCAATTCCACTAACAGAAAAAAATGTCCCAAACCATTATTTTCTATGTTTAAGATAGCATGATATGAAAAGGAGGAACTGTTCAATAAGTTGCTGAGTTCAGATACTCAGTTGCTGAATTCAGATTTCTCCTTCTGCAACACAAAAGTATTGGAAAAAACACAGAGCAAGGTATCATTTCTGCATTGTATTAGATGTATCTATAAATTAACCATAATCATCTATATATCACGGGTGATCTGACTGCTTTTACTGGGTCAACTGGGAAAGAAAGGCTTATATGGTACAGCATAAATAATCAGTTATTATGGTTTCCAAATAATTTGGTGGCAATCCAAGATAACCCCCAAAGAATATAAATGAAAAGTTCAACTTCCTGTCTGTTCCTATCTAGAAATCAAGGAAATTCAGTAGCAATATAGTCATAAAGCAGGTTATGCTTTCGTGTGCATGTACTTAATGTATAACAATTTTGCGTATTTCATTGCTAAATTCAGCGTTTTTCTATAATTAATTAGTGCGTGTTTTTTTTTTTTTTTTTCCCAAAAGGGCAATAGGGATACATGATACTAAATGATTACATTAAATTCATTTTAATTAAAAATGTAATTAAGAGAAACTAATCGCTTTCATCCTAACATTGACCGGTGTTGTGAAAATAAGCTGCACTGTGATAACAGAGCACTTATTAAACAATACCATAGAACACAGGTTAAAAAAGACCCCTGGAGACCTAGTCCAGTCTGCCTTCACAAACAGGGCCACCCAGAGAGCTGCCCGGACAGCTTCTGAATATCTCAGAGGATAGAGGCTCCATAACCTTTCTGGGCACCCTGTTTCTATGCTCATCACCCTCACACTGCGGAAGCTTTTTTCTTATATTCAAGTAGAAATTCCTGTGTTTCAGTTTGTGTGCTACTGTCCTATCACTGGGCAACACAGTGGGGAGTCTGACTCTTCTCTGTCTGTATTATCTTCATGCTTTCCTCAGATATTTATACACATAATACAACTGCCCTGAACTTTCTGTTTCCTGAGTGAAACGTGTACAGTTCTCGGAGTCTTTTCTCATATGAAAGATGCTCCTGTCCCTTAATCATCTTAGCAACCCTTCACTGGACTTGCTCCAGTAGCTTCATGTCTCTTTCACTGTGGATCTCAGACTTAGACACAGTTCTCCAGGTATCACCTCGCCAGGGCTAGGCAGGGCGGAAACATTCAGTAATATAAAAACTTGTTTTTTGCGGGGGCCAGATTTTAAAACCAGAATTTTCATGTTCACCTCCCTCAATCTACTGGCAACACTCTTCCTAATGTAGTCCATTAAATCACATTGCTGGCTCATGCTCAACTTGTTGTCCATGGGGCAGGACTTCCACATCCGTCTTTACAAGCTACAACAGATGAACCCCCAGCCTGTACTGGTGCGTGGGGTTATTTCTCCCTAGGTGCAAGATTCTGCATTTCCTTTTACTGAACTTCATGAGATTTCTCTCTAGTCAACTCTGAAGCCTGACCAGGTCCCTCTGAATAGTAGCACAGCCATAGTTTCATATCATCAGAAAACTTGCTTAAGCTGCACTCTCTGCCTTCATCCAGGTCATTGATTAATAATTTGAACAGGATTGGATCCTGATCCCTGGGGGATGCCTTTAGCTACAAGACTCAACTAGACTTTATGCCACTGCTCACAACCCTCTGAGCTTTGCCATTCAGTCAGTTCTCAGTCTTCCTCAGTGTCTTCTCATGATTTAAACTGAGCAAAAAGAAGCACTCTAAAAGATGTAAATCTCATTTCTATTCTTGTATATTGTAACTGCTAGTATCTACTTTTGGCTAAGTTAACACCTACTGTAGTTATTAGAGAGATGCAGAGTAAAACTAACTTTAAATATATATTCATTTTTGTCCAAAGTGTCTTGCTCTCCTACAACTAAAATTGAGGAATTTATTTGTGCATTTATAAACAGAACAGACACAACTGTAGGTCTTTCACTTAGGGAACAAGGTGGATTGCTTCTTCATTGCCTTCACAGATGTGGAGAAGAAAATGACATCATGAGTTATTGGGTAAAGAGGAAATTCTGTTATTTATCTATCCTTTCTCCAGGCCCAGTACTCAGAGATACATTTTAGAAAGAGTTCCAGTGCTTCTTTACCCTGCTGAAGAGGAATTAGATATCATCACGCATACAGGCATGCGCCTCCTAAGTTCAAGTGCATCCCCAGTTTTAAATCAGTGTATTCGTACTGGGAGATGTGAGAAATTTCCCGAGTAACTCTGTACAACTAAACAAAAGAAGACATTGCGTAATGAAACTTGATGCAATGTACAACAGCACAATCCAGCCAGAGTTCAGATGCCCACAAAAAGTAGTATTTTAAAGTGAAAGGATGAAAATAAGAAGACTGCTGCAGGGCACTCACATTGCCATACACTGCTGTTCAGACAGGAATGCATGCTGTGAATCAAACACCCCAAATTGCAATGCTTTTGCCTAAAACTGTTCTTGCTAAAGAGGAAGATGACAATTAGCTGGACAGAAGTGCAAAAAGAGAATTAATAAGAGATTTTTGAAACACATTTCAGCTTGAAATGTGAAATGTGAAGAGTCAGCTTGAAAACAGGCATAGGAGAAATGTGAAAATGAGGGAGAGATATGGGAGAAGTACTAGCTTTGGGGTGGCTGGACTGGGCAGTGGTGCCTGCTGCAGGCTGCATCAGTGCAAGGGCAGTGCTGGGACCCTGAGGCATCCCAGGAAGGTTAGGGAGAGACGCTGTGTGCATATGTGTTTAGAAGTGCTGGGAATTAGTTGTAGAAGGTGTTCAGAAACTTGTGGGAGCTAATTAAGCTTTAGTAAGTGTGAGAATTGTGGTTGATGTTGTCTTGTTGATATTGATTCTGAATGTATAAGTTCAGTGATTGACATTTAATTACATGCCATTCATTAATCAATTAGTGTTTTGATCCTGATCTGATTTTAACTACATGAACCAAGAAGCTTTTCCCTGTCCTTGTCATTTTATTGGTTCCCTGATCTTGAGAGTACCTACATGCCCTCCTTTCCTGGTAAACTAGTGGAATCTTCAGGTGTTTAAGGAACTGTAGGGCAGAATATTCTTTCTGGAAAATATTCAATGTACTGAAATGCATAAGGCCACGATAGAAATCCACAACTGTAAAAGTTCTGTTTCTGGAGGCATCTAGCTTCAGTACTGTCAGATGCAGAAATAGATCCACAGGAAAAGCAGACCTGAAAGCCAAGAGAGTTCAATCTATTACGGAGAATAATTCTAACATAATTAATGTTCCTCTCTCTGTCGCCCTACTGTGAGCATCCGAATAGAAAAAGGAACTGTAATAAATTAAGAATTCATGTAAAAGATTAAAATTGGCAAAAAATGAACCAAACAAGAATGTACTATATTACCAAGAACTTAATTATTTTGACAGCACAGACCGAGGGGGTTAGGTTATTAAAAATAAGTTGCTATCTAGAAATGAAGGAAAATGTTTTGTGCCTGACTACAGTGTAAGTTTTGTTTGATGCACACATTTCCATAGAAATTTCTGTGTGATAAGTAGTTAGTAAATTTATTAATATAATAAAAAAACAATGCCATAAAACATACCAAGTCATGTTTATTCAAATTATAAGTTCATGCTGGTAGACTTAAATCAGAGATTAATTTTGCTGAGCAAATCAGTAAACCAACCCGAGATGGTAAGGCCTTCATCAAAACTAAAGGGGAAAAAAAAATTATGGAGATGAATTTAATTAAGATCCAGAAACTATTTTCTGTTAGGGACCCATGCTCTCCTGGCAAAATACTCTCAAGAGATAAATAGGAAGAAATAGATATGGTCAATTAGAGAAGGATTTCACATAGCAAAATATTACCCTCACTGATAAGAGAAATTTAATCTACATGAAAATCTACAGGATAAAGTCAATGCGGAAAACCTGTGTGTTTGGTTATTCTGGATGGATTTGCAAATTCACTTCAAATTGACAAAAAATATTGACCACCTGAAAAACAATCATAGTCATAAAATCCCCAAAGACAGAACTATTCAATGAAGGGTGGACATCCTCTTTTATATTGAATCTTTCTTCACAATTCCTTCAACTTTCTTCTAAATGTGTGTTAGGAATGCTTGTGCTAAATGCAATCTATGAATATCATGTAGGCTTTTCACTTCAATTAGAACTTTTTTTTTTTGATTGATTCAAATCAAGATATTTTAATACTTTTTTTCCCAAGAAAAATAAAGAAAATAAATCAATTGCATGCACAACATGAATAGCTTATCAAATGACAATTTCAAGAAGTCAGATTGCACTTTTCAGAAATGTGCAACTGTGGAAAATCAAATAAATGGCTTTTCTCTTTGCCATCAAGAACAACTCTTGTTGCTAAAGCAACTTTATTCTTACTGGGTATATTCTATTTATTAATGGAAATTAATATATCTAGAAAATAGGATACTGCTCTATAACAGGGATGTTAGGCCCTACCAAAAAAAATCCACATAAAATGAGAATTAATAATGTAGAAAACAATAGTGAAAAAATAACTATTTAGAGATGTGCTTTTTGATTATTATTCTCATTTGAATGTGGAAATTCCATTGATGCAGTTTAATAGACATGAATATCCCATAAAATGAAAATGATTTAGCAATTTTATTATTATTCCAATGCAAATAGGACCTAAGGAATAAAAAACAAAGTAGTGAACTTGCACTAGTCTTTGTACAAATTCAGAAGTAAAATCACTGAATTCAGACTTCAATCACTGGTGACTGACAATATATTTCAGACTTGGCTTGTATAAGTAAGCTGGTTTTTGATCAATTTTATAGTAAGACAAATGCTTGTATTAGTAAAAATAGTAATTTGTAATTAGAGTCAATAAAATGAAAAGGAACGATATAATATCTTCATGCCACAGGTAGATTTGTAGAAAAATTTGCAAAATTAAAATTCTAGAATTCTAGTGGAAACATACTTTAATGAAAAAAGAAGGAAGGTCTAAGAAGGAAAAATATCTTTTTTTTTTTTTTTTCCTCCAAAGAAAATGTTCATGTTACTACCTGATAAAAGAAACTTTAAAGAGAACATCCAGGTATTTCTCTGATGCATATCCTTCCATATGCTAGCTCACAATTTGGAAGAATGAACATGTAATATCTGATTGGAATGACTTATTTCAGAGCAATTCAACTGCAAATGAAGTCAGAATATGCGTGGTGCAATTAATTGTTCTCTTATGTTAGAAGGTAAGGCGCTCCCTCCTCTCTCACACCAATTTCTCACTGTTTCTTGTCTGAATCCTGCTCAACCAATTAGCCTAAATCACCTTTAAAAAAAAAAAAAGGTAAATGAAGTAGGGTTGTAAGAATATTCTGCCCATTCCATTTGAAATCTTTTTAAAACTCATGATAAGTACAAAAATGATCATGTCAGTTTTCCAAAAGAGGTTCATTTTGGAAACATATCTTTAGTGTTTGGTATATAGGGAACAAAACACCTGTGTTATCGCTGAATGAGAGCAATTTCTTGTTTTACCAAGTATTCAATAACAGGTTAATTCAAATCTATGTGTGGTCATCTGTGTTTCAAAGTTTGTCTGTTTTTAGGAGAAAGGAGAAAATAGGAGCACTATTAAGAACAGTTTACAATTTCTTTTCTGGGAATATTATGCAAATAATGTGAAATGAAACATCACAAAAAGATTAAAATGACAAAGTAGGACTCTGTGATGTGTCTGTCTTATAAAGTGTCTATCTTCTCTTTGTAAATTTTTATTAAAAAATTGTATTTACGTTAAGTTGTGTAAATGATAGAGATCTGCACTGTGGTTGAATCTGAAATGTTGAAATATTAAAATAATTACCACTATTTTTAAAACTTTTTTATTTTGACACAGAATTCTGTATTCAGTACTGTAACGTTCAGCTACTGTTGTCTATACTTTCTGCAATCTCTTTTTTTTTCCTGTTTTATGGAATCAAGTCATGAATGAATAATGCTTGTATTTTCTTTTGTTTCTGATGCTATTCTCATGCATAACAATAAGTTCATCAGAACTCTTAACTTCAAATCCAATCCTACCAAATTGATTGCTTAACTGGGGGAGCATCATTTTATTAGCAACATCACATGATATTGTTTAGCCCTCATCATTTAGACATCAGCGAACTGTCATTTGAAAACAGCACCCATTACACATGCTTTTCCAGCTGTGCTTCTAAAACATACCCAACATGATTTGCAACGGAATATTACTGAGTGAGACGGTTGCAGTGTTTTGTCAAGTCACGAATCAGAAAGCATTGTGACATGATTTAAAAGGAGAACAGAGCATGTTTGTGATACTCATCGTTCAGATTTGAAGCGTGCTTATATGCTCATCTTTAATGCGCATTTTTTTTTCTGCTTACAGTAAGGTTAGTTCTACACTAACGTGTGAAGAAAATTGTAGCTTTCCAGTTAATCACAGTTAGATTTTCAGTTAGGATGTATCTATTATTGACTTGATGCTATCATCTGCATCAATTTTGCAATTTTATTTTCAGTTGCTATACAGGTTTAGCACCTGCAGAGAAAAACATTTCTGACGACTGCCTGAGACAACCTTATACAAATTTCAAGACTACAGAAAAGTGTATCCTAAATTCTTTAAATAATTAAAAAAATAATACTTTAGAATAAAATGACTGCTATCTACAAAAATAATTATTCGCAGGAGATGACAAATGCTTCCTCATTCTGAGGCTTTGTTATTTCTTTTTAACCTTTTCTAAGCTGTATCATACTTATTATGCTCTAGTGTGAATGCCTCAGTGTTTCAATATTTTCAGAATATATAGAGTGATTACTATAAGAACAGATATGTAACAGATATGTAAGAGAAAGGAAATGAATTATTTCACCATACTTTTCCAAACTGCTCTCAGGCTCGAGATCATCATGACTACAGAAAGATAAGTAAAGCATAACCATGTGAAATTCTGCTGCCTGTGATGTGCAGAATTCAACAGGAATAAATACCACTGAGCTGCATTTGGGACTATCAAGTTTTATTCCGAAATTTTGATCAAAAAAAGAACAAAGGAAGAGCTGGGTTGTAATAGACAGTTGAGATGGTATAAATATTTCCCCTTTCCAATACAATCCCTTTCTATTGTCTAATAATACTTGTTCACTGCAAAGTGTCAAATGCTTAGGCTAATGAGATGACCTCATCAAAAAATCGTTGGCTGAATTAAGTAAGTGGATTAATTTCTTGATCTTTTTGAATTCATTCTTCATTAAAATATTTTCATATAATCACTCTGTTTTATGATAACATTGTCTAATATACATACAAGAAATGCTGACCTTTTCCACGAATCATAGTAGTAGTAAAGCTAAGTGCCATGAGGCAACTTTATTTCTTTATGGCAGATATGTCAGATATAAATGAGTTTTTCTCTCACTTTTATCATTGATACATTTTCATCATAATAATCCACTCCCTACACATTCTTTTACGTATTCTTTTCCAAATAGAGACTCAACTTTTGATTGACTACAAGCAACATTCTGGATCTAAAGTTAAACTTGTTCCTCAGGATCGTGAGAGTCTGGATATTTACAGAAATTCAGCTTTCATGATTCATAACAAGATTCTTATTTTTATCTCTCACACTGATTGACTCTTGTTAAAGGCCCTGGGCTTGTTACTGCACAGTGCTTAATGCATCCCCTCACATTTAAACAGGTTAGAATGTCTTTGTCAATAAACCTAACTCAAGTGAATATTTATGTTTTATTGAGTGGGATGATTAGGATGATTACTCACAAACTTCAGTTACATGCACGCTGAAGCACTTTGTTGAACTGCTATCTAAAATAATGCTAGGGAATTGATATTGACTGTGTAGATAAGTATAGCAGCATTCAATAAACCTACCATATTTTGTTAAGATACCATATTTCAAACATAGGAATTAGACATCCAAAGAAAATCTCTTGGATTATTGAGGAAATACATTGGGAGAGAGATGTGGAATCATTTTTGATCAAAAGCATATGTTTTGATCAAACAGCATATGCTGTTTGACTGATTAAATGTTGAAAAAGAATAATTTTCAAATATATATGTGTGTGTGTGTCAATTCATTTACGACATTTTTGTAAAAAAAGTTCTTAGCTTATAGCTAGGCAAGATTTACCACAAAAATGGAGTAACATCTCTCCATCCATTAAAATGTATCTGAATCGCAATGCTCTATAACATGATTTGAATATTGTTAAATGTTTAATAGACCTACCAAAGTATAGTTTGATCTTTCCAGTATTTTAACAGCTAATATATTCTCCCCATTTTTGATTGGGTTATTGTCACTCTAAAGCAGGATAGTACCACTGAACAAAGTTGCAGAACACTTGGAAAATCAGCACTAAAACTCACTATTATCATCTGTCAACAAATAGTATGTAACAAAGCAGTAGCATTCTGATAGAGCACTTCTCTGGCAAACTGTCATGAGAACATGAGCAGAACAGCATGAGCCTATTGTCAGGATAATTAGAATAACGAAAATGTGAAATAATACAAATGTAACTGTTGTCCATTATAATTCATATAAAGAATTTATAATTTATAGTCTCCTCTCATTAAGTGGTTTAAAATATTTAGGAAGGAAAAAATATATCTATATTTTCTAGTATTTAGTTGAATTATCATGAAATTTGAAAATTCTTTAGTAGAACAGCAGGGCACCATGAAATTGTTTTTATCAGTCTTGTTGTTAGTGCTTGATACTTGTATTAAATAATGTGAATATAAATCAGTGTACAAGTAGAGGAAATATCATGCTAAGGTTACGTTAGCCTTAATCATGAGATAGATTAATCATGAGATCATGAGATAATAACGAGAAAGTTAGGACATTTAAAAATTAAATACTATTTAGGGTTGAAAATACTTGCTGTAAAATTTAATTGATAGTATTGTTAAGACATGGCATTGGTTTTAAATAATATCCACCTGATGTGCAAGTCATAGTTTCATAGTTTGCATATTTGTGTTGCTTCAGCACATGTTAATTTCTTCATTTTTTATGATTTTAGCTATAAATAAAATCACAGAAATCTTGAAAGTTAAGGCTAAAAGTACTTTGAAGATATTTTCTCCTCCCTTGTTCTTTGAAAAGGCAGGATCAGATATACCATTTCTAAACAAACTGTTGTTTGCTTTTAGGAACTGGAGTGGATAGAGTTGTTTCAATCTCCTAACACCCATTCCAGTACTTCAGAGTCCTCACTGCTTTACAGTGATCCCTGATTCTAACATAAATCTTCCTTTCTGTGATTTAAGCTTCTTTGTCTGATCTGCAGTGAGTTTTGAGAAGGGAATATTCATCTTTTTCAGTTGTTTGCATAGTATAATATTCAGAGTGGAAAAACTGTGGATGTCTTTAAAAAAAAAAAAGGCACCAAAAAAGACAAGAAAACTCACCCGAAACAGCCACTTTTATACACAGTGATGTCATCAGTGTCATAATTAAGCTTTTCAAGTAGCGAAAGTGCACTGTGCAAAAGATACTACAGCCAGTTCTTCTGGGATTGCAGCTGATTGTCACCTGACTAATTGAAATTCCTCTGCAACGCTGGCTGCTTTTAAGACTACTTGCAGCCTGCCATCATGCCTTCTTATCAGTCTAGCAAATACCAAATCAGTCAGTCAAAATGCAAGTGAAAACAGGTCTTATAAGACACATCGCAACAATACCTGAAGGGTTCTGTGCACTGAAGTCATGATGCATATCAATCTCTTTCACCAGGGATTGCCTGCTGCACATATTACCATCTGTGACTCAGGAGGTCACCTGTCATTGTAAAGACTTCATCTTAGCTGCAAAGTGCTTATTTTGAATATCCAAGAATTAATTCTTCCATTAATGTTATATTTAAAAGAGCTTCTCATTTTTATTTATAAATATCACACAACCTGCCACAACTGATGAGTTCACTATAGAAAATAAAGTGAAAATTTGAAAAAGGCTTGGAAAATGAGTCATCACTGTTATAGTCCAGAAATTCATCTTCTGTTTATTTTGATTTTAACCCTTTCCTACTTTTGAGGATTGTGTGTACTAATTTCACTATGCTGAAAAAAACAAACAAATAAAAAAGAGAATACAAATATTTCACCGGTTTCAGACTATTGTCACTTCAAAATGTTAAATTAACTGCTCCATCAGTAATCATTAACACTCAGCAATTCCCAAAAATTAACTCTTCACACTGGTTACAAGAAGTAGGCAACATATTCTATTTTAAAAGTATAGCTCAGTGGTATTCTTGGGCATATCAAAATTTCAGGAAAACTGGTTTTGAAAGTTGTGTACAATTAATATTTTATTTTCATTCTAAGCACCTGTAAATAAAAACTACTGACAATGACGTCAAATCATTTTTTTCATGAAAAATATGTAATTTCTTTTAGTGTTACCAAGTGCTGTAAACCTGAATATTTTATGCAAAATTTGCCTTGTCTTTTCCCTTTTCCCTTTTCCTTTCCTCCTCTCCTCTCCTCTCCTCTCCTCTCCTCTCCTCTCCTCTCCTCTCCTCTCCTCTCCTCTCCTCTCCTCTCCTCTCCTCTCCTCTCCTCTCCTCTCCTCTCCTCTCCTCTCCTCTCCTCTCCTCTCCTCTCCTCTCCTCTCCTCTCCTCTCTTTTTTTTTTCTCTTTTCCTTTTCCTTTTCCTTCTTTCTTCCATTTTCATTTTCCCTTCCTTTTCTCCTTTCTTTCCCCTTTCTCCTTCTCTCTATATGTGTTATAATGTTCAGAATACCGATAGCAAGATTTATATTGGATCTCCATAGGGATGGTTTTGCCTTTTTTTTTTTTTTTTTTGAACCTCTTTATATCAATATTGAATTTAATTTTAGTGACAGCCTCATTCTGGTATTTTGTTCTTTAATGTGATTTACAAAACTACAAGAATGTGTGTGGTATATTTCCTAAAATATAGAAGATCTGGAAAATAAATATTTCAAGCTCAGTTCTTTGCTTTTTCTACAATGCAAACAAGTGATTTAGCAGATACAGATTAAGTGAGAGGACTAATACAACACAAGTGGCTTGTGAATAGTAAGGGCTAATGCACTCTTTTGAATTATATAACATGATTCAGAGTCTAAGTTGATCTAGAACAGCCATTAATGCACGGCTTTGTGGATTCCTGAATTTATAGCCTGTTTAGTTTACCATGACATCATCTCAATTTCTCTGATGAAGTAAAACTAACTAGACCAGAAACGGGAACACAGACTCTGATCAGTCAGCCTCTTTTTACGCATAGAAGTGTATTTCCCAGCTTGTGGTTCCAGGACCAAAATTGGACCATAGTCCTCTGCTGACTCCATAGGAAGCAATTTTCTACAGGGGATACCTATGAGCAAGAAGAGTCCAGTGGGACCTCAGTGTATTCCAAGTGGATTGATGATCTTCCTCCACAGGCTGAACATTGTCTCATTGAACAACCCAGTCTTTTCCTTGCATAATTACTTTGATACATGCTTCTAATCAGTTCCACTCTTCCACTCATTCAGAAATCCAAAAATCCTTTACTTTCATTTCCTCAAGCCTCAACCTTATGCCCAGAATTACTTGTTATAAAATTGGCAGCACAGCAGTAAGTTAGTAATAGAATGCAAAGACTAAGGCTGGGAAAAGAAGCTATAATTCATATGCAGACACACACAAAGACATACCTGTCTATTGTTCAAGATGGATACAGGTATAGATTGTATCAGAAGTCCCGAAGTCCTGAGCACAAGCTAATGACAGAAGCTTTGAAGGCACAGGTACAGAATGGTACCAAGGCCCCAGGAATGTAACCACAAATCTCAGTCAATCACAGGTCACTAAAGGAAGGCAACCTTGAAAGCTGGATAGAGCTGGTTTACAGCATAACAAAGAAAACCCAAAATACCCCACATATACAGGACATGTAAATCATCCCACATATGATCTAAAACCAAAGATGATGACAAACAAATGGCAGTCACAATATCTAGAAGAAGAGGAAGGAAGGAAAAAAAAAAGAGGGAGAGAGGAAATGATACAGCACTGTCCCCAGTTTAAGAACTCTATGCCTGATCACTGCTCCCTACTTATCTGCAACATTTTTTCCCTTCCCTTCAGTAGCGACATCATTGCTTTTAGATTTGCATTCACCACATTTTGCTACAGTAGTTATATGTAGTGTGATATTTTATTATATAACTGGGTTAACTAAACGAAAATTTTGCAAAGCTATGTGTGTACTTTCTTCTCCAGTGTTCCCACATGACAAGGTGATTGATATCATAGCACTGAGCTAGAATAAATTTGGGTGAGACAATATATAAAAAGATAGATAGATAGACAGACAGACAGACAGATGCATAGACAGGTAGATAGATAGATGGATAATAGATATTCCTATATATTTTTAGGTTTGTTTACTGAAATGAAATCCTACTTCTCTATAACTGATGAACAGATTTTCACTGATTTAATGAAACTAGAAGAGTATATTAAAAGTTACAGATAAGGAGAGAAAACATAAAACTCTAGCATTTTAAAGATATAATCAACAGTTACGATAAGAAAATATCATAAATATCTTGTGTTCAATATTAAACAGTGTCTCAGTACAAATCTTTTAAGATTGTAAACTAACAAAACCTGCTGAGAAACACAAATCACTGAAATTTCATAATACTAATGACAATTTGAAGGATCAATATGTTCCTAGGAATAAGACATTGCTCTTGTCACATGTATATTAATTTGATATATCACATCAGAAAAAATCAATAAAGGATGATAATAAAACCTAAAACTTGAAACCACAAACTCGATGAAAGTCTTTCTTTGTGAAATATGTCAATTGCTGCTTACAATATTTACACAAGTTTTTTGTTGCTTATAGCTATAAATGATCTGGATATATACACATATGCATGCATATACATACAAATATGTATATGTAAAATAGTGAACAGATATGAGATATGGACCACCAATAAAGAGGAGATTCTTTTGCTCCTTTTGGTACTGTGATGCTCAAAAAACTACCAATTAGATAGAAAGTGCTCATATTAAATAGTAGTAATGAGCACATTTTTTTGACTGGAAAAGAAAAAAATAAGGGAAAAAAAAAGATTATTACAATATATTGCAGAAAACTACAATGCAAACAACTATTCTAAGGTTTCAAAAAGCTGTGTGGCCATAGTTACCTGAAGGGACTCTTTTATTGCAGGGCCAGAAAAGCCACCAATACCAGCACAAGGTACTCCTGGTATTTACTAGATATCAAATATAGAAAAAGTAGAAAAACTGATTAGTTCATATCCAAATGATGAGAAATATACATCTCATATATGAGGAATCAAAAATACGCTATCATTTTTTTTGGACTATGAATCATTTGAACCAATCCTGATTAGGATGGGGAAGGAGCAGATTGCAGACTTCAGTAAATGGGTATTCTGACATTTTTAACTCTCTTTTTTTTTAATTAATTATTTGAGAAGATTTGAACCTTAGCAAAGCACAAATGTGACCACATTGCTTCTGAAGAACATGGTAATAAAAACACACAAGCTGAGGGCCAATGTATGTTTAAAGTTCCAGCCTAGCTAGGATTTTCTAGGTGATTTTCTCAGATGAGAAGGATCTCTCATTAGAAACACACTGCTTCCATCTCAAACCCTGTGCGGACTGGACTTTGAGGTGTGGCCCCCACTTTCAACAGAGAGATGTCCACCACCCCTCTGGGCTCTATAGTTTCAGTATGAATTGCCATGTATTTGATATTTTATGTGCATTGAACTCTCATGTTCATGAGGCCAAACTAGCAAAGCTTTCAGATAGCTTTTGCTCACTTGTAACTTCATGTTTGAAGTATCTGAAACACTCAAAGAAGAAAGATGCCTGTATTTTTTTTTCCCTGAACTTTTCTCTATCTACAAATCTACTATTATTAACCAAGTTAATTCTTGAGGGCTTATATAAAAATATACCTATATGACAGCTATCAAAAAGTTTTAATTAACATTGCATATTTTGCTTTAAAAATATATATTCATATATAAAAAAAGTTCAAATTTGCCCGAGACTTTAGCAGACCTTAGGTAGCAATAGCAAAGTGCCTGATCAATGAAAAAAATACGCTGTGTCAGTTGGAGGACCCTGATTTTTTTCTGCTCCAAAAAATATACCTTGAACTTTATCAAGAGCTAAATTAAAACTTGGTAAAATCCTTGCAGTATGAATTGTATGAATTGCAACACAAATATTATGTTATTTGAGCTTGTCTATTCCTGTAACTGCATTACATTATCAGAAGGAAAAACTGCAACTTTTCAGTATATCACAGGCTTTTCTTCAAGTTTCCTTGTCTTCAGAATCATAAAAATGGAATAGGGAAATATGAATCAAATGTAGCAGATTACAAGTCTCATTAGACTCTCATTATCAAATAAAATACAACTTGATTACTAATTGGAAAAAATATTTCAAAACAACAGACATGGCTTTGGGCTGAACATTTAGAACAACAGCATTTAGATTAAGTTTAATAACAGTAAAACTCAATAATTATGAAGTTGAGAGGGAGAAAAGGGCTATGCTTATCTACTACCTAAGATCACTAGAGTTTATTTTTCAAACATTTCTCAAATCACAAATGTGATTTGAACATTCCTGTTAGTCCATACCTGAAAATGAAATGGTAAGCTTACCAAACAAATCAGCATCTGAGAGACTGTGAATTTAAGGGACTGTATAAAGGAAGCTTAATCTTCTTAATCTTACTAAATGGTAACTCTCTTTTTAAGCTAAAAAAAGACCAAAATATTTTTTGCAAAGTAGAGTGATGAGTTAAAAAAAGAAAAGAAAAGAAAAGAAAAGAAAAGAAAAGAAAAGAAAAGAAAAGAAAAGAAAAGAAAAGAAAAGAAAAGAAAAGAAAAGAAAAGAAAAGAAAAACTGCCTTCCAGTTTTGCTTTATCTTGGGATTGAGACTAATGGTTCATTTTTACTGTAACCTTATCAGCCAAAATATATTTCTTGGTTGGACCATATGTTTAACTTTGGGAACCAAATCATGTAAAAGGCCATCTGGCACAGCAGAAGGCAGAGCTTCAGATCTAAAACAGGTATAAAACATTTCTGCAAATCTAGACCAGTTTAGGCCTCTTTCCTCCTAGGAACAAGAAAATCTCTTGCTTTTTCAATACTTGGCAGTGTCCTGTCAAAAATGCAATAACATGAATGCCAAAACCCCTGAGAAATTTTTTCTCTCAATGGGAACTTTGTGTTGCCCCATGCTGAAACCTCCCATCTCTGCTCCTCTTTCTGGTATTGAAGGAGCTCCAGAAGCATGGTTGAGATCAATGTCACTACAAGAATCCCACATTTAGCCTTGGCATCTAACAGCAGATAGAGTTTTTAATGCTTTACAGTGCAGGAGGTAACATTTACATGGTTGAAACTAGTTAGAACTCCATGTGCTGCCATCCACTGAGTCCTAGTATTTCCTTCTTTTCTGTTATATTCTCTCCAGCTTTGTAGTTTTTTTTTAGTACAGAAGAAAAAAAAAAAGGTTATTAATATAACATTTCTATGTTTTTCTATATTACCGGCAATTTAAAGACAACAATTTCCTTTTTCTTCTCACATTTTCCATCTTGCTTTTATTTGTCTCTATCAGGACCCATATTTTCTATCTAATTTTGCTACCATGCTTTTTTGCCTTTAAATCAATGGTTTATTTTTCTCTCCAAGACAATCAATTTTGTCAAGTGCCACTTTTGTCCCTGAAAAATCGTGCAATTTGATTCTGCCTATTTCCTCAGCTATTTTTTTCTTCCATCTTGCTTGCTTTGCATCTATTTTTCCTCAATATATTTTTGTCTGCATCTTTCAGCAGCACAATACTCCAGGTTAATCATTACTTTCTCTTGGGTGGATAGCATTATAGTACCTGATAGCATTATAGTACCTGATTTCCTTCTGCTGATTGTAACACTACGCGGAACAGCTGTTTCATAGGATCTCTGTCCAGATAGTGTTAATCATACTTTGTAGTTTCTCTCTGACTGGGGAGAAATTCTGATCATTTTTTCAAAAGATAGAAAGTGTTTTGACTGAATCCTGGTACCATTAGCACCTACTTCTGTTAGGAACTTACTTTTGGATAACAAATTCCCACTGATTCTACTGGGATTTCAGACCTTGATATTAAATTGTTCATCTCTGCATAGAGCTAACAGACTTTATACTAACATGCCTCAGTTTCAAAGCAGCCACCCAATGAGCTAAATCAGTCAAATGAGATCATACAACAACAAAAAAAGTGCATGATACTCCAGTGGAGGTGTCTAACATTAAGATCTGCATATACAAGTGAGTACACTAGGAAACAATAGTACCAATTTAGATAAGGAATCTGTGGTGCTGCAATACAAAAAATAACAAAACATGCTTATTCTAATGATGTCCCAGCAGTGCAAATTCTTGGCTGCAGAGTCTCTCAATGATCTGCTTGTCTATGAGTGAATGAATTAGAGTGGACAGTGTAATGGAATGCTGTAAACAACCAGTTTAATATGATTTCCCAAATCTGTTTTATCCATTAAAAGCTAAAAAGAGTAGCCTTCTTGCCTTAGAGCACGGTTGCAAGTGAAAGCTGTTCAAATCCCACTTTAAATGGATGCCAAGTCCCGGTTGGATAGAGACAGAGATCTCATATTCCTATCACATCATAAAATGTGAGCTAAGCAAGATAACAGCTCTGTGCCTGTTTAGAGAACATACTCGTTTTATTCATGTGAGCATTCCAAGGATGCTAATCCTTGCACAGGCAAGGATACATGCCTCAAAGTTGAAATTTTAAGCCACATAGATGATTAGCCAACAGATGAAAAAGATGGAATAAAAAAAAGGCAATAATAGGAGCCAGCAGTTTCTCATTGTAATAAATAGTGCTCAAGCAGTGATGGTCCTAATACTTGTCTAGGTTTTATATTGAAAGGTTTTAACAGTGTTCAGTCAGTGCTGTTCTGATGAGATACAAAGGATAAGGAACAGTTAGTAGTATTTCTGTGGTGTGGTTGTTAGAGCTTGGGTCAAATTTTTGTGCTAGACCTCAAACAAGATGTATCAAAACTGCAGGAACTGCAACTGAAAAGTTCCAGGTGACTTTCAGCCTTATACATATGACCAGTGAAACACTGCGTGCTATGTAGGCTGTGTCACCATCCATCATCTTAATCTCTTTCTATCAGCTTCCAAAGAACATCATACTATGGAAAGGAAATGTTTTTGTGACAGCTCATCAACTAGTGTTTTATCCAGTGCTCCCAAGATTTTGTCTGTCTTCTTTCCAGCTGGCTGGTAAGAAGCTCAAAAAAATAATAGAAATACCAAAAAATACCATTCATGTTAGACGCTGTTGATTACACTTTTTGTTTCCCATCTTTCTTAATACGAAGATCTCTACTACTGTATGGTTAAATCAAGGAATTTTTGGGACTTCAGTGAACTAATAGCTTTTTTTTTTTTTTTAAAAAAAGGCCAAGTGCAATTCATTCTCAATAAGAGACCCTATTTTACTGATTGCAAAGTTAAGATTGTTCTGTGATTTTTCTGCTAGTATAACTTAAAAGTTCTTATTAGTTGAATCATTTTCTAGAATGTTAAGCATTTACCCCAGTAATGTAAAAGATGTACTTATATTGTCTGAAAAGTGCATTAATAATTATTTATGTATGTATAATAACATTATATTCCTGAGTAAAAAAAAAAAAAAAAAAAAAAAAAAAAAGTAAAGCTGTGACAAATAGGGCAGGCTGCCATGTGATACTGGGCATAAATGGTTGGATTTCAGCAGCAGGGGGGTGCCCCTTGTGGGAGGAGGCAATTTGCTGCCTAATTCCAGTCAGCTCCAAAAAAGAATTAAAACACCGCAACCTGCCACCAAAACCTGCTGGTAGGTTGGACTGAATTTGGGTCTGTTTAAGAGAGAGGAAGGATGTTTCCCTAAGTGCTTGTTTAGTTGTCTGTCTTTGTTTCTCAATACTTGAATCAGTAACTAAAGGTATATGTTAATTGGCAATAAGTTAAAATAAATGATATTCCTCAATCAAGCCTGTCTAGCCTGTGACGTGGATGCAAGAGATGCCAGCGCTCAGAAACAGGAGCATGGCCTCAGTGACTCTAATCTCATGTCTAATGCAGCAAACTTAATGGTGTGAGCGTACCATTTATCAACTTCAGCTGTGTGTGATTAAATGTGTGACAAACTGGAGATCTACCTCAAGGTAAATGTCTAGGGAGAATTTATAGTGAAATAACTCTGAGAGTGAAGTTAAAAAGATTTTGTAAACTGTCCTAGCTTTTGGTGCCTGAGAGCAGGACAGTGAAAATTAAGAAGTCTTGGGAGTGTGAGAAAGGAAGAATGTATGGACAAGAGAACTGAAACACTGCTTAAAAAAAAATGGAGCTCACCAAAAACAGACAAATGAGTCTCAAAACCTGCCTGTTTTATTAGATCTGCTGAAATCATCATGTTTCCGTAAACAAGTTTGATCTCAACAAATTCTGACAGAATAATGTTGAGAATAATGTTGCCATAAAAGATTTCTACCAGTTTCCCTAGGTAATGAGGCAAAAGATTGAAGAGAATGGAGCAGATTTGTGTGAATGACCTAGTACCTGTTTTTTTCTTCCTTACCCTGTCACAAAAATCCATGAGATGGTAGGGAAAAAAAAAAAAAAAAAGTTAACCCATTTTTTTCTTCAGGTCCTTATGGACCTGAAGAATAAGCAATACATTGCTTATTTTCTGTACACCTATGTGCCTTGACAGCATGAGCTTTTCTGGTACAAATCCTGAAAAAAATCAGACTTGTGCTTTGAACTTATCTTTAAATCCAAGTAAGGTGCTAAATTAATGCCAAAATTCTTTAAATAGGTGCAGTATTTGACGGTGATCATTTTAGTATCTTTTTGCTCAGTTCACCTATTGGGGTCTTGAGATGATGACATAGTAGTGTTATGGAAAACCATGTGTTGATACCTTGGAAAAAGTGCAGCAGTGTAGTGCCACAGAAAGTACATAAAGAAATTATTTTTTTTCAGAGCTGACTTTGAAAAATAGGCAATAGAAAAAAAAGTAGGGTTAATAACTGACCAGAAATAAAATCTAATCACATATTACTTGCCTGTCTCTGCCTTGAGAACCTTCTGCCCCATTAACTGAACGCGGATTAGGTTAGGTGGCAGAAAATAGCAGGTAATAATTCAACAAAAGACTGAGTAAAGATGTAAGTGTACAAGAATTACTTATCTTGTTGTTTTTAACAGCTATATATATTTCATAGCTTTTGAAAACTTTCATTGCATTCTTTATCCTGCTATTTCAGTATAGATTTGTGATGTCTACTACACCTATTTAAAACACAAGTGGTAAGTATTCTCACCAGAAAAGTGTTTAGCCATTGGTAGTACCTTCCTGTACAGACTGATAGCTTCTCTATAGTCATTTCTTATTTGCCAGGGCTAGTCTTGTTTGCATTTTCATGGATTCGCATTTAGGGCAAATCATTCTGAGATTGCCTGTTTTGGAGGTAGTTTGGATATCACTATGAAATACTCATGTCATAAATGAAGTCAAAGTGTGGGGAAACGTGAAGTGCTTGGAATGAAATACAGAAAATCAATACAGCAATAGCTGATAGAAGATGCTAAGCACAGCAACACACCTCAAATCCTACCCGTTTGAGTTTACTTGATTGCTTCAGTAACAAGTAGCACCTCTGTCCAATGTAAAGCATTGAATCCTCTTTGAAGAGTAAATATCTATTAAAGCAGAGCATGATGATGACAGTAGCACCTTTTTATATTACGAGTCATCCAAGAAATGGGATTATTGTGCTCTTCAAATACACAATGAACTGCATTTCAGGACAGTTATTGCCACATTATTTACAGATATGTAACATAAAAGAAAATGCCTTTACTCCTCCTGTAGATGCTATCTATGCCAAAAAACCTAGAAGAGTCATAGGTCAAGAAGTAGTTGTGGAGGAGCCGACGAGGAGAGGTGGGCTACTGGACCTCGTGCTATCAAATAGGGAGGGCCTAGTAGGAGATGTTAAGGTGGGGGGTAGCCTTGGCTGCAGTGACCATGAGTTGGTGGAGTTCAGGATTCAACGAGGAGGAGGCAGGGCTGTAAGTAGCCTTGCGACAATGGACTTCAGGAGGGTCAACTTTAGCCTCTTCAGAGACCTCCTCGGTAGAATCCCATGGGCTAGTGCTCTAGAAGGAAGAGGGGCCCAAGAGAGCTGGTTAGTTTTCAAGCGGCACTTCCTCCACGTCCAGCAACAGTGCATCCCTGTGTGTAGGAAGGGAGGCAGAGGGGGCAGGCGACCTGCATGGATGAGCCGGGAGCTTGTGGCAATGCTCAAGCAGAAGGCAGCGGTATACAGAATGTGGAAAAAAGGACAGGCCCCCTGGGAGAAATACAGGAACGTAGTCAGGGAGTGCAGAGATGCGACAAGGAAAGCTAAGGCACGTCTGGAAGGCAAGCTGGCAAGGGACGTTAAAAATAACAAAAAAAAATTCTTCAAATACATTAACAGCAAAAGGAAGATCAGGGAAAACGTGGGTCCGCTGGAGGACGGGATGGGCACCTTGGTTACAAATAACACAGAAAAAGCAGAGTTGCTCAATGCCTTCTTTGCTTCGGTGTTTACCAAGGACAGCCCTTAAGAGCCCCAGGCCCTAGAGACAAGAGAAGAAGCTGGTGGAGAGGAAGACTTGCCCTGGGTAGAGGAAGATTGGGTCAGAGAGCACCTAAGGAACCTCGATACCCACAAATCCATGGGCCCTGATGGGATGCACCCCAGAGTGCTGCGGGAGCTGGCAGATGCCATAGCTAAGCCGCTCTCCATCATCTTTGAAAGATCCTGGAGAACGGGGGAGGTGCCGGAGGACTGGAAGAAAGCCAATGTCACGCCAGTCTTCAAAAAAGGCAAGAAGGAGGACCCAGGCAACTACAGGCCAGTCAGCCTCACCTCCATCCCCGGAAAAGTGATGGAACGGCTCATACTGGCCGTTGTCTCCAGGCACATGGAGGACAAGAAGGTGCTCAAGAGTAGTCAGCATGGATTCACCAAGGGGAAATCTTGCCTGACTAACCTGATAGCCTTCTATGATGAAATGACCGGCTGGATAGACGAAGGGAGAGCGGTGGATGTCGTCTATCTCGACTTCACCAAGGCTTTTGACACCATCCCTCACAACATCCTCCTGAGCAAGCTCTGGAAGTGTGGGATAGATGAGTGGACAGTGAGATGGATTAGGAACTGGCTGGATGGCAGGGCCCAGAGAGTGGTGATCAGCGGTGCAGAGTCTAGTTGGAGGCCTGTGGCTAGTGGGGTCCCCCAGGGGTCAGTCCTTGGTCCAGTCCTGTTCAATTTATTCATCAATGACCTGGATGAAGGCACAGAGTGCTCCCTCAGCAAGTTTGCTGATGACACGAAACTGGGAGGAGTAGCCGATACCCCAGAGGGCTGTGCTGCCATCCAGAGGGGCCTGGACAGACTGGACAACTGGGCGGTGAAAAACCTCATGCAATTCAACAAGACCAAGTGCAAGGTCCTGCACCTGGGGAGGAATAACCCCAGACACCAGTACAGGCTGGGGACCGACCTTGTGGAGAGCAGCTCTGCAGAGAAAGACCTGGGTGTCATGGTGGATGACAAGTTGACCATGAGGCAGCAGTGTGCCCTCGTGGCCAAGAAGGCCAATGGAATCCTGGGGTGCATTAAGAAGAGCATCTCTAGCAGGTCGAGGGAGGTGATCCTGCCCCTCTACTCAGCCCTGGTGAGGCCGCATCTGGAGTACTGTGTCCAGTTCTGGGCTCCACAGTACAAGAGGGATGTGGAGCTGCTGGAGAGAGTCCAGCGCAGGGCTACGAGGATGATCAGGGGCCTGGAACATCTGCCCTATGAGGAGAGGCTGAGGGAGCTGGGCCTGTTCAGCCTGGAGAAGAGAAGGCTGAGAGGGGATCTAATCAGTGTATATAAATACCTCAAGGGAGGGAGTGCAGAGGACGGGGATGGTCTCTTTTCAGTGGTGGCCACTGATAGGACTAGAGGAAATGGCCGGAAACTGAAACATCAAAAATTCCATAGGAACTTATGGAAAAATTTCTTAACAGTGAGGGTGACAGAGCACTGGAACAGGCTGCCCAGAGAGGTTGTAGAGTCTCCTTCTCTGGAGATCTTCAAAACCCGCTTGGATGCAGTCCTGTGCCACGTGCTCTAGGTGTCCCTGCGTATGCAGGGAGGTTGGACTAGATGATCTCTAGAGGTCCCTTCCAACCCTAAGCATTCTATGATTCTATGATTCTAAGTAGAATAAACAAGAAAGAGCTCAATTCTGTGAACTACCTAATCAAACAGCAATACTGTCAACTGTGCTTCAGTTGCAAGGTCTCAGAGTCCTTAATAGGATTAAACATTACATGCAAATAGAAATATTTAAGTAATCTAGGACTCACAGATAGATGTCTTCATCGCAGAGTTATACATTACCGTCTCTTAGTTAACTTCAATTAGAGTATATCAGTATCTTAGGAAATGTTTTGAATCCTTTCTGAATGAGATAAATCTAATAACCAATATCACTAGCTTTCTATGAGCATGTGCTCACCCCAAGGCTATTGTTCAACACATCAAGCTCTTTCATCCAGCTTGATGAAAACAGCCACATCTGCTGTGCTTTGTGCTGAACTTATCGCTGGTGCTTTCTGGTAGGAAACGTCAGAACACGTCTAATGAATTGTCTATTATAAGGCATTACGGTATGTTCAGATTACTAAAAATCTTGCTCAGATAAGTTATTTTTAGAAGTCACAAATAAGTAAATTCAGAAACCTTTCAGGCTATGGAGGCAATCCTTTTCAGTTTTAGGATCTCCAGAATTAGACAGCTATGCAAATGAGCACAACATATATCTAGATATCATTAAGGTTGTAGACATAGAGATTCTTGAATTCACTTTCAGTCTCTAGAAGAGATTATCATGGCTGGGTATTTATTTGAGCTCTCTCAAATCTCAGTATAAACTCAATTGATTAGTTGATAGCTGATTATGATTTTGAATAGTTTCCCAGTAAAGCAAGCTTGTGCATTTCATCTATTGATAACACAAAAGAAGGGAACACACAAGAAACCTGTTCTACTGGCTCATACTTTCTACCTTACTGTTGTAATTCTAACAAGATTGATTTGGTTTGATTTGCTTTGCTTTCTGAGCTTTAATAGAAATTTATTCTGCTTAAAATGTTGAATTATTGTCTGCATTATTTTAGGAGGCATTTATCTGCATTCATATAGGAATCTAACAGGTGGATGTTCAAGGCTAAGCTGGTCACCCTGCAATTCCTTTGTACTTAACAGAGAGAGAGAGAGAGGCCTCCAGAGGCTGATTCATCTGATCCTAAAAAAGTCATCTAAGAAAGATCAGATGACTTTTCCTGAGATTATTGTTCTACCAAGGCCTTTAAAGGACAAGCAGCTTTGATTTTCTGAACATCTGACCGTCATAAAAAAGAAAACTTATAAAAGCAAATATATGGGTATAGCTGCATATAAATGCATATATACCTCCATACACCTCTATCTATGTGCATATATATATATACAAACACACACACATGGATAAAAATAACAAATATGATCATAGATTCAAGTCTATAAGTTTACAGAAATCTACTAATCAGAAATTTAAAAATAGCAGTTAAAAGTAGTAACCATATACTACAGTCTGAGATATCTCAGTGATAACTTATTCCAAATGTGATATTTAATGGTACCGTAAGAGCAGTCATTTGGTCTATAGTTTTCCAAAAGCTCAGAGAAGCAACTGTTCTTTAAACAGAATGCTGTGATCATTGCATGTTGGACAGCATACAAAATAAAGTGATGCAGCTGTATAGATATTGTTTCTGCTCAGGTTTGCACTGTAGAATGCCCTTGACTTTATTTTAAATAATGTAGATGAAGTTAGAATCAGACTAATAAATGAAGAGACTGAAATGAACTATGTGCTGTATGTTATATGCTATATCTTTCTTAAGTAAACTCTGGTTGTTTGTTTTTGTTTTGTTTTGTTTCTTTGCAGCTGTGGGTTTTTTGTTTGTTTGTTTTTATTGAGGGAGCCAGTCAGCTACTCTTAGCTAGGGAATACAACGATTGCTAAATTCTTGACGTGAAAAAAGAGTCATCAGAGTTTCCTCAAAGAAGAGTATAAAAGCTTTTGTGCTTGTTTGCTCTTAGCTGTGTGTTGTGGTGTGCATCAGACTCCTAAAGTCATGCATAACTTTGAAAGTATCTCATTTTCAAAATCAAGATGGATGCAGTTTGGTTGCTATTTTCTTCTATTTAATTTTGAGTTTCTCATCCAACACATCTGTCAGTCTCTGCTGCATGAGATGATATGGTTAACACGTCACAGTCATCGTCCTTGGGCATATTTTGATGACTTTAAATAGTATCTATGACAGAAAATCATTCCTATTTCAGAACTTTAACAGCTGAGATAACACTATGATAGGTAGCCCTATACTAATTCATTAGATCCAGAAGTGGAAACACTTGAACGTGTGTCCTTGATCAAAGTCTCACCAGGTTAATTTAATGAGGACAGAGTACTAATTTTAGGGCAATATGCTGTGGCCAATTCTTCTACTTATTCTGTCAGACCAACAGAATTTGGACAGTGCTAACAGCCTATATTTAGTATAGTTCAGAGGAAAAGAGAGCATAGAACTTTCTTTCATATTAAAAGTAACAAAGTACATTTTACTACTAACTGTAACTACTACTAACTGTAATTTGGTCAGTAGTCAAAATGAATTGACATATATCAAAGTATGCATGCACATTTGGCTATCGGAGTAAATAAAGTTTGGAATTTTCATTTCTTTTTACTTTTTATCAAAGTTCTTAAAATACAAGATCAAGGCTCAGAAAGATGGCTTTTCCTATCTGTCATGGGCAATATGGTTTAAGGGTTGACAGAGGGTCAGACTAGATGATCTCTAGAGGACCCTACCAGCCTTAACTGTTCTGTGATTCTGTGCTCTGACCTAAAATATATGTGGCATGTATTTTGTTACAAGATTTGTAATAATTTTCCTTCAGCTTTACAGAATATCTCCATTACAGAATCATCATTTTTCCTCACCATGTCATTGATCTTCAAGCATGGATCATAACTAGTATAAATTTAGAAACAGAATGAAGATGTCTACATCCAAGAGAGTCACTGTTGTCTCCCTTTAAAGTCACTGAAGAAAACAGCCTCTTTTAAGGTGTGACTCATCTGATAGATGAGTACATTTGGGTGACATTAATTTCACCCTTGAAGTGGCTGCCTCTTCCCCCTGACTGTAAAGCAAATTGAGATGACTAGCTCAGACTGAGCATCCTGTATTGTAGACTCTACGTCTGGACAGATGAATCCTGTTCTACAGGATCGATCAAAGAGATAATGTTAGAAAACAGGTACAGCAAATCTTGTGACAATGAAGTTCGCAATACTTGGAATTCTATGCCTTGCCTGACAATTGCAATGGTTCAATGCATTGCAGAATCAAGGCATTAGAGTGCCTATCACCAGCCAAGACATTTGTAAACATCCAGGAGACTGAATATTGGTGTTCTGAATTCTTGCAGACAGGAGGTTTTAAACCTTCACATTTCATGACTAATGAGCAGTGAATTCTCGAAGTGGTTTTCCAAGATAATGCTTATCTCATTGCAGATTAGAAACCACACCACTTGTGATGACATGAATAAAAAGCTGCTAACAATCAGAAGTCATTAATTCTAGTAAGGTAATCTTTCTAAAGAAATGTTAAAAAATATAAGTCTTTTAGAAAACAATAAATGTTGAGAAGAAAATAGGAAGGAAAGCAATCAAACAAACAGAGGGTTATGGTGTAATTTCTTAACCGAAGAATATCTTCAAACTCATCTTGGCCAGACACTGGAAGATTTAAATTAAGTATTCTTGCAAAGTAAAACGCTTACCTTCACATAGGTTTATTAACTGTAAGCTTACAGATTCTTTTGAACAGGAATCTTTGCTTAATTATTTGATGTGTGGGTAGAATGGAAAAAATATACATTAGAACACCTAATATGCTATCAAACTTTCTGCAGGGTCAAAATAAAATTATGCTACCAAGTAATAGATCTATTAACTAGCTAGATACCTGAACATTAAGAGTTAGTTGGACAGATACAAATGAGTACTGGAGAAATATTATGTGGAGTAGCATAAAATGTTTGACTTAAGGTATAAAACAATGTTTCTATATGCAAAATCAACCAATTTTATTTTTGTTTTGAGCATAGTAGGAATAAGAATCCATTCTGCTACTTTTGCTAAAATAAAACAAAAAAACATGTAGGCAAGGCATCAAGTTCATTTTTAATACTTAGATCGTGTCAGGTCATTCTAAAAAAAAAAGTAAATGCTTCTGAAAATTCTAAAATACAATACTACCTCAATGAATTCACACTTTTAATAAGGTAGGGAAGAATTTAAATCATCCCATAGTACACAAAGAAAGATTGTCTCAATACATCTTTACCAGTTTATGCTTGAGCCTCATGTAATAGACTGCATGTCTTTACAGTGGTAGAAGACATGCAGCATTACATGGCATTCTCAATCCCTCTATTTTAAATATCTTTCAATATAAAAGATATTTCATTTCTGCCTTCCAAGCAAAAGCACTGTCTATCTGGAAGTTATAATAAAAATAATTTTCCTTAAATAAAAAATGCAGAAAATTTCAGCATGTTCTTATCACTTCAGTAATTTCAACTCTTTAATTTTGTCAAGCATCTGCCAGAAAAATATATCAGCAAAAGAGGTCCATGCTGAGGTGCCCTTGTGATGGCATCATGGTGACTGCTTAAATATTTAATGTCTGCTTTCAGTGAACATTGTAGAGAGAAAAGCATTATTGCCAGGATAATTCTTCTGTGAAACAGATAAAATAAAGTAAAACTACTGTCATGAGTTTGTGAGTTTTTCAGATATAGGTTTGTATACTAAGCCCTTTATTATTCTAAATATGAAAGAAAAATAAAAGACTGTTAAATTAGCAAATATAAAGATAAAATGGATAATATCAGACTGGAAGAATGGCCACATCAATAACACCATTTTCACTAGAGATTTTCTGATGGAATATAGAATTTTGTTGCTAAATTTTGGAGGAGATATCCAGCTTGTCAGGGGTTTCCAGAAAGTTGCAATATACAACTAGCATTAAAATGTTTGTGACAAATGAGAAAATCAGAACAAATCAGAAAAATCACCTGAGATATATAGGATGCAAGACAATGAGGATTTGGAGGATTTGTGCTAAGCCCTAAATAGATGGAATCTTTATTTGTAATAATGACAAAAAAAAAAAAAAAAAAAAACTGCACAAAGATGATGGTTGCACGGGTAATGGAGAGATAAAGTAGGACAAAGTCTGATCAAGAGTTACATGCATCAAACACCAAGCTATGATGCGTAAATCTGTATACTGAGTCGAAGAAATAATCCTTCCACTTATCTTCTCTTTTACTGGGTGAGCATCACCTTGAGTAGTGTGTCATGTTTTGTGCGTCATAGCACATATGGAGAGTGAAGAGAGCTATAAGAAGGATGGATTATCTAGAAAAGCTGGCGGGCTTGTGGCCATCCCCATTAAGGGAGATTGAGGAGATAACAGAATAATACTCAACACTCAAATATGTAAAAAATTGTTACAAAAAGGGAAAGAATAAACTGTGTCCAATCTGTATGGGGTAATCGGCTTGAATTGCAACAACACTAATTTAAGAGAACAAGAAAGTTTTCTTGTAGCATGGAAAATTAAATACATCATTGTTTTTCTAAAATATGAAATGAACAAATATCTATCAGCAATAGTTAAGGCTATTGATCCTGACAGATGTATTCCCAGCTGAAATTCTTTTCAGTAATCTTTTATTCAATTGTTAGCAATAAGTAGTCAAAAGATTAAATCCGTTAATTTTTAAGTTTTAAAAATACTTTTACAGGTCTAATTTCTAGAAATTGGAGAGAATTCTCAGAAGTAAAATTTCTTAAATTACATAGATGCACATAAAATCTCTTCTTTTCTGAAAGCCTCTGTCAGTATCTTGAGGCAGGTTAAAACTTATTTTATTACTATATGGCCTTCTTCCAAAGATCCAAAAAGAGATTTTCACAGAGTTGCAGGTCTGCAGATCCCTCTGTGTTTTATTCATCATAACTTCATGATCTCATACGGTCCCCGATCAGTTTTGCTTTTCTTTTATAGGCAACACATGAAAGTCACAAATTTGAAATCAGACTTATGTAGAAAAGCAAACAGAACTGGAATCTCCAGAGATATGACCCAGATATAGGTCACAACATACGGTAAAATGGTATTAATTGCTAAAGCTGTGTCTGTTGGAGTTGAAAAAATAGGTAAAGATGCACCATCTATCTATCTGTGCCTATTCTTCCTTCCTAAAAATCCTTGAAGTGACAGGGGAATATTTATGGTACAACTGGGACATTGCATAATTTTCCTCCACCTGGATCCCTAACATCAGGGACATCCTTGTGTCAGGAGGCAGCAGAATCCCAAAAGATTAACAGAGCATGCATCAGCTCCCAGATTATTTGATGTGGTACAGCTGTTCTGCATCATATCTCCAACATTAGCTGGATTTACTTAATAGGTGAGGTAAGTCTCTGCATAAATATAAATATGCAGTGGTATAACATGGAAAGGTATATAGAGAGGTGTTAGGGCGATGCGTGGAAGTCATCCATGCATTTCCATGCCCCAGTTGTACTTAGGATATTTGGGGCCATTATCAGCTGGCATCAGAAGTCTCCTAAACTCACTGATTGAACTGAGTCACTCACCAGATCACTCAGAAGAGGGAATGCACTGAGTTTTAACTCAGACTGAGATACTGACAGACTTCACTAGCAGTCTTTAGAGACATCTTTATGAATCTCTGGCCCAATTGACTACTTGAATAAATTGCATGTATTTTAGTAAAAAAAGCGGTAACTTTTTTTTTTTTTTTTTAGTCTCTAAAAGGGGAAATACAAAGCTAAACATTTCAGAAGACACCTGGCTTGAACAAAGCAATGTATGCTCATTTAGAAAGAACGGGAGGAGAAAGACTTCTCTGCTCTTTCTAGACCCATGCAAAATAACCAAGATATTAAATTCCAAATTCTAACTCTTTAGATACTCACAGAGCATCATCAGAGAGATTGAATGAAAAAAATAGAAGGATTGTCATCCTTTGATCTAAAGCAAACCACAGAAATCTGTCTATTTGCTTTGGTCATGCACCTTTATTTTTTTCTTTTTCTTTTTTTTTTTTCTTTTACCACATCTGTAGAATGAAAGAAAGCCTGACACGAAAAATAGGAAAGGAACTATTAAACTGCAGAACCCCTCAGGTCATACATAATAATGATTATAAAAATATGGCAACATTTCCATTAATACTTGGTAACGAATTTTGTGATACTGATGAATATTACCCATAGTTTGCTGTTGACTTTCAAGCAAAAAACTCCAGTTTAACTCTAGTAAGGACAAAGACTACAGGACCAAAACTAATTTCAAAACAAAATTCTAGACTTAACTAGAACCACTGAGAAAAAAAAAGAGATTGTTCCAGATATATACACAGATTGTGTAACTGAACTACTTGTATAACAGAAGTGTTAAAATAAAGAATATTTCCAATACTTCTGTATTATAGGATTTCTTCTTCCTAAGAGCACTGATAAAATTATCTTCAATTTAATGAAAACTTTTCATAAGTCATTTTGCCTTTTAGTCCTAAGTTGCAAGCTATCAGAATCTACTAACAAGTACATTGGTACAAAAGCTTGTAAGATGAGCCGTGTATGCGTTTTTGTAGGAAGACTGTCCTGCTTTGTAGAACACCATATGAAATTGCATTTCTTAAATTTTTGAATGATCCCAAAACACCTTTGAACTTCAAGGAAATTTAGAGAACGGAGCTGAAACAAGTGTCTAATTCTATGCAACAGTCATAATCCCTGTGCTGTGATTTTAATTTTTTTCCTTAGGTTGTACAAAATTTCTTAAAGTCATCTCAAGCTACAGTTATCAGATTATATAAAACAGACAACCAAAAAAATTAATTGAGTTTCCATAAGTCACAGTACATCACAAGCTGAACAAAAGCAGATCCAAGGTGATTTTTACAGTAAATACTAGGACACAATCAGTCAACATACCTATGCCTAACAAGCTAAGGGCTTTCTTGCATAAAACTACACAGCAGAACCTGTTAAAAGGACGTATTATAAGAAAAGTGTACACTGTTTCAGAAGAAAATCCTGATTAAAACATGGTACCAATTAGGACACTTTTTTTTTTTTCCTCCAATAAAATACAATGAATTTTGAAACTGAATAAAACCTTCCAAGCTGCCCAAAACACTTTTGAATTCCTGAAACTTTAAAAACAGAAAATGGAGAAATAGAAGGAGGTAGAGCTAAAAGAAAGAAAAAAAGAGAATGATTTACTTATGCCTTATCAGTATGAGAGTCTACATGCATGACAACATAACCTAAATACTAATTTGTGTTGTAATAACAGCTGTCTTCTTGACTCTGCTACTTGATGTGGTTTAGGACTGTTTTTCATTTTGAATTGCAATACCTTCAGAAATTAACATCTTTCCATAGATATTTAAATTATTTTGGCTTCATATAATTCTAGTGTTTCATAAGCATGCTGACTATAAAGGATCTTATAAGACTTCCTAATCAAAATTTCTGCACAAATGATTATATTTCATCCACATTAAACAAATAGACTTTCTATCCTGAAGGAAAAAAAAAATATTTCAGGAGAATTAAGGATATCTCAAGGGAAAAAAAAAAACAAATAAACTTCTGTTAAGAATAATCTCCCTAGTCGTTACCATCTAAAGTGGCCCGTTTCCATGTCAAATGTAGAAAAAATGTTTATCATTTACAAGCAGAATGTAATGAAGGAGTATCATTAATAGTAGTTGCGTTTCAGTAGAACTGATTACACCAACTGGGATATGTGTTAGACAGTTTTGCAACATAATTAACATAAAGGGCAAAAGATGTTTTTACCAAGCAATTCTCAAAGCTGCATGGTTGTCTTCTCTAAAGAAATTCTGAAATAAGTTCAGATAGTGATTTTCCCTGTTAAAAAACACATTTCCAACCATATGCTCCAGAAAGTATATTATATTGATGGCTTTCACAATAATGTTAGTAAACTAGTAAATAAATCAGATAATATGGAAATACCTGGTGAAACAAAGACTTATTAGTGGAATCAAAAAATCTACCCCACAGAATCTGCTTCAGGTTTTATAGGCTGTTGTCTTTCTCATACCAACTGTCTGTGACTTCTTTCTTCAAGGAACAGTTTGTTTAAGGAAGTCGTTTCAATAATAGGTTGCAAAAAGAAGAAAAAAATCAATTGTCACCATCATTTGATTTTTAGGGTACATCTTGCAGTCTCTCTGTTATTATTAAATATATGCCAAAAGACTAACAATTTTTGGAAATGAAAATTAAGACTGATATTTTTATGTCACATTATTCATTGAGCTTCAGTTAATATGTAAATACTCTTTTTTAATATATTTAAATAAACACCTGTGTCTGAACTCTGGTCTTATAGACAACCCCAGTGTCTCTCTAAATTTCAGTTCATTATTCAATATTGTACTATGAAGAAACTTGCTCAGTTAAGGAAGATGCAGAACAAGCATTATACATCTAAATGTATTCATTTTCTTGTATTATAGGTGGAATGAGCTTTTCTTCTTGAAAATCCCAAACTTTCTGCCTTGCATAATTATAATCTTTTTCTTTAAAATGTAAGAAAACTTCATATCCCTGTGGAAAAGATGTATCAGAACACAAAGAAGAGCTAATTGTGATTTAAGAATTTTAATTAAGCAGAAGAATTAGGGAAGCTTTTTTTTTTTCACAGCAGTCAAGCTGCTGGCTTTAGAAAGAATAACAATTTAGTATGCAAAATGGATAACATTTTAGTATGCAAAAAGTTGTACAACTTTGCGCAGGTTAGCCTTTTACAGAGAGCATGGGTGAACATTGCTCATAGAATCAGAGAATCAGAGAATCACAGAATGCTTAAGGTTGGAAGGGACCTCAAGAGGTCATCTAGTCCAACCCCCCTGCACACGCAGGGTCACCTAGAGCACGTGGCACAGGACTGCGTACAAGCGGGTTTTGAAAATCTCCAGAGAAGGAGACTCCACAACCTCTCTGGGCAGCCTGTTCCAGCGCTCTGTCACCCTCACTGTTAAGAAATTTTTCCTTAAGTTCCTGTGGAACTTTTGGTGCTTCAGTTTGTGGCCATTTCCTCTAGTTCTGTCCATGGCCACCACTGAAAAGAGGCCAGCACCATCCTCTTCACTGTCTCCCTTGAGGTACTTATAGACGCTGATCAGGTCCCCTCTCAGCCTTCTCTTCTCCAGGCTGAACAGGCCCAGCTCCCTCAGCCTCTCCTCGTAGGGCAGATGTTCCAGGCCCCTGATCATCCTTGTGGCCCGGCGCTGGACTCTCTCCAGCAGCTCCACATCCCTCTTGTACTGTGGAGCCCAGAACTGGACACAATACTCCAGATGTGGCCTCAAAAGGGCTGAGTAGAGGGGCAGGATCACCTCCCTCGACCTGCTAGAGATGCTCTTCTTAATGCAGCCCAGGATTCCATTGGCCTTCTTGGCCACAAGGGCACACTGATGCTGATGTTGAACAAGTGTAACAGTTCTGCTAAATTACCATTCTACCTCTGTTTAACCCATATCTTTAATATGTTATCAACCCCAGGACCCTACAAATTGAAAGATTGTAGGCCATCCTTCTGGAAGATAAACATGTGGAAAATATGCCTAAACTTCATCATGAATGTTGTTAGTCCTCACCATAAAATTACAGCTGAACTGCTGTCATATCTCAACTTGCATCAAGCTACTGATAATGTATTTTTTCTCATGCGGTATATCTGGCATCACTCGGTTCTGTCCTCATCTTCCAGCTCATACTGAGCTGAGCTGAGTTATCCCATGCCAGTTCTCACCCTCCCATCCTCATCAAGTCCCAAACTTGGTTCTAAATGTTTGTCTGGAGCTTTTCACATAGATGGCAGGAGCAAGTACAGAAAGATCACCAAAATCCTTTTCATCAGAAGAACTGGGAAACTTCCTCAAGGTAAGAAGATACATTCTTTAGACGAGTTCAGATGTCAGGCTTCAGGTTCATGTGGGACACATGTAGGAGTTGGGTGGCATTATGTTATTTTTCCATCTTGTCCGAATCTAAAACCAGCCAAAATATTAGCTTCATAGTAACATAAACTCTTTTGCTTCATTAAAGGAAAACAATTGGAAAACAGTTGGAAAAACAATTATTTCAGGAGTAGGTATGGCCAATTTTCTTTTATCCGTAAAGAACAAATTATGCACTTTATATATGCTGACATTTATATATTTTCAGATTTATCAATGGCATCACAAAATACCCAAAGTTCTTAATTTTCATTTTTTTTTCTAAATTGAACAGTAAAAAAAACCCCTACCATATCTAGCGCTGAGAACTGATTAACTGATCAGATGATTAACTGAAAAGCAAGAGCTGACAGATGTGTTATGGGAGAGAGAGAGATTGTAATATTGTTGCCTGTAACACATGGCAACTTTATTTGTTTTTTTTCAGCTATGTGGGTGTCTCATGTTCTGCTAGACAGGAGTGTTTGGCAGCTAGAGAAAAGCTGCTTGGTCATCTTGTCACAGTAATTGCACTGGAAGATGGAATGACTGTTATGGAGTGAGGGGGTCCTGTCATGACAGCAAGTCCTAAAACATAGTTGAAACTTCTTGAGTCCAAGCTGTGGCTGGCAAGGAGATAGATATCAGTCATAGGAACAGATGGAAAACTTCCCCCGAAGAGCAGGGAACAGGCAGACCAACCTCAGCTTTAAAAGAAAGATAGAGGCTTTCTCTGGAGACCCAGAAATGTCTCTTTAGATGCTGAAAGTTGCTTACTAGGGAGTAATACCGTAGGGAAGGACTGGTGTAGTAAAGAGGCTTTGGGAGGGGTGAAACATAGGGGTACTGAAAATCAGGAAATATTGCGAGTCATAGGGCTCCTCTGTATTATGAAGCATTGGTTAATGTAGCAGAATACAAACTGATCAGAAGCAAAAAAAAAAAAAAAAAAAATAAGGAGGGATAAATGGTAAAAAATAAAAAGTGCAAATTAAAATCAAAGAAAGATCGAAGTATGAATCATTGAGACATCAGTTATAGTGAAGCTGCTCAAATTATTGACAGGCTGCTCTTATCATCAGTGTCACAGGTGGTTGAATTCCTGATTACTTCTGTCATGTTCTTCAGAGAAGGTACATTTCCACAAGACACCTCTGGTTCAGTGAAATGACACTTACAGAAAATTTTCATTTTTGCTGTAAAATCTTTGTCATTAGCCACAAAAAGGATTTTCTTGATATTATGCCTGTAGGTGGCCAAATGAACTATAGCTGCTACAGCTGCTCAAATCACCTTTTTTTTTTTTTCTCTGAATTCCCAGATTCTTAAACATCAGCATGCATAAGAATGTTTATCCCTTCTATTCAAAGAGTTTAACAATCTGGAAAAAAAAAAAAAAAAAAAAAGGTGCTGCACAAGTGCTGGGTTGCAAACTGGCAAACTGGAAATTTTCTTTAAATCAAAGAGTTACCTGAAGTCAGACCTAGTATCTAATATCCATTTGAAGACAGATTGAGCTTCAGTGTTGTCCTATTGATGAAACTGAGTGTGTTTTTCATGGATGAGTGCATGGCTTCTTTGTCTAGACCTTCTTTCAGAGGAATTCATAGCTATCATTTGCCACAAGTACAATTCAAGCCCATGTTCTTTTCCTTCCTTCCTTCCTTCCTTCCTTCCTTCCTTCCTTCCTTCCTTCCTTCCTTCCTTCCTTCCTTCCTTCCTTCCTTCCTTCCTTCCTTCCTTCCTTCCTTCCTTCCTTCCTTCCTTCCTTCCTTCCTTCCTTCCTTCCTCCTTCCTTCCTTCCTCTTCCTTCCCTCCTTCCTTCCTTCCTTCCCTCCTTCCTTCCTTCCTTCCTTCCTTCCTTCCTTCCTTCCTTCCTTCCTTCCTTCCTTCCTTCCTTCCTTCCTTCCTTCCTTCCTTCCTTCCTTCCTTCCTTCCTTCCTTCCTTCCTTCCTTCCTTCCTTCCTTCCTTCCTTCCATCCTTCCTTCCTTCCTTCCCTCCCTCCTTCCTTCCTTCCCCTCCCTCCTTCCTTCCTTCTTCCTTCCTTCCTTCCTTCCTTCCTTCCTTCCTTCCTTCCTTCCTTCCTTCCTTCCTTCCTCCTTCCTTCCTTCCTCCTTCCTTCCTTCTCTTCCTTCCTTCCTTCCTCCTTCCTTCCTTCCTTCCTCCTTCCTTCCTTCCTTCCTTCCTTCCTTCCTTCCTTCCTTCCTTCCTTCCTTCCTTCCTTCCTTCCTTCCTTCCTTCCTTCCTTCCTTCCTTCCTTCCTTCCTTCCTTCCTTCCTCCTTCCTCCTTCCTTCCTTCCTTCCTTCCTTCCTTCCTTCCTTCCTTCCGTTCCTTCCTTCCTTCCTTCCTTCCTTCCTTCCTTCCTTCCTTCCTTCCTTCCTTCCTTCCCTCCTTCCTTCCTTCCCTCCTTCCTTCCTTCCCTTCCTTCCTTCCTTCCTTCCTTCCTTCCTTCCTTCCTTCCCTCCTTCCTTCCTTCCTTCCTTCCTCCTTCCTTCCTTCCTTCCTTCCTTCCTTCCTTCCTTCCTTCCTTCCTTCCTTCCTTCCTTCCTTCCTTCCTTCCTTCCTTCCTTCCCTCCTTCCTTCCTTCCCTCCTTCCCTCCCTCCTTCCCTCCTTCCTTCCCTCCTTCCTTCCCTCCTTCCTTCCTTCCTTCCTTCCTTCCTTCCTTCCTTCCTTCCTTCCTTCCTTCCTTCCTTCCTTCCTTCCTTCCTTCCTTCCTTCCTTCCTTCCTTCCTTCCTTCCTTCCTTCCTTCCTTCCTTCCTTCCCTCCTTCCTTCCTTCCCTCCTTCCCTCCTTCCCTCCTTCCTTCCTTCCTTCCTTCCTTCCTTCCTTCCTTCCTTCCTTCCTTCCTTCCTTCCTTCCTTCCCTTCCTTCCTTCCTTCCTTCTGACTTTTTAATGGATTTTCATATAGAAATCATTATATTCATAGTTTACCAATTATTGATGTGTTTATTGATTAGTTAGGGAAGTAGATATCAAAAGTAAACCAACACACACACAAAAGGCATAAAGCTAGACTATAAAAATCAGACAAGTTTTTAATAAAGTTTTGCTCCTAGTGGCTGAATAAAAAAGCAGATTTTCAAAGAAACTCAGAGCTTCTCATATTATTTTGTATCCATGAGCCACTGGTTATAAAATACTTTAGAGAAAGTCATTGTTTCTTGAATATTTATGCATGAGCAAGTGTCTTTTGAAGTGCTGAAATTAAATGTTTGTGTAAACTCTATTTGGGTATGTCGAACAGTTAGTCGCACAGATGCCTTTGTGTAAGCTTGAACTGTGTGAATCTGACATAGTGATACACAATGACACACTTCAGCCCTTTCCTGACTTGGTAGAGCTGACTTTGGTAGGCAGTGCACAAATGATTCAGCTCATCAGTGAAAACAATCTCAATAATGGGTATGGAATTCCTTAGTTGTGCTTGTGTCATTTTAAAAGCTCTCTTTCATGAAAGTCAGGGCTTTGCCTTCTTTCTCACATGAAGCCTTTCTATGAGGTCCTTCTTCAGCTAGGGAAGGAATTGCTGAGTTTGACTAAACTTTGTTGGTTATTTTACAGAATGAGACATAGGATAGGTAAGACAGTAAGTATAGCTAGGCTTTGTGGGAGAAGTTTGTAAGAAAATCGTTCACTTCATACCTTGCTTACGAGAGTAGTGGAAATGATAGGCAATTAGTAATTTTATGTCAATATTATGAAAAGTCCAAGGCAGTTTGACAAAGTTCACAGAGTTTTAAGCCCAGATCAGAAGACGTGAACTTTCGTAGGAAAATATATATATGTAATCTAAATAATAATAATAATAATAATAATAATAATAATTAATAATTTTAACAAGAAAAAAAGTTGACGCTCATAAATACAATTTGGGGGAAAACATTTTTGAGAACAAATGGGTTTAATGACACTTTAAGGTGAAAACTTTCAGGAAATAGTGAAACATTCAGAAAAGATATGAATGTGTTTGAGACAGCAATAGGAGTCAGAAAAATATTAAAATTATATAGATAATCATATCTTTTGGTCTTAGCAACTAGAAAGATTTTTTTTTAAGATTTTTCGAAGGTATGATATAAATTTTCTTGCTGGAGTTAAAAAGGAAGTTTCCTCTAAGTTACCATGACGTACCTTTTTTTTTGAAAGTGCACAACATCAAAAACAATGGAAAAGGCTGCCTACTGCTCTGACCCTGTATTGGAAAAACTCATATTACTACCTATAGCAAACTCGGTTTTGTCTCTGCTTTGAGGTTTGAAAGCAAGACTCTTGTTCTACGTTTAAAATCTATTAGTCATACTTCAGAAAATACTCTCTGGCTCAAATTAAAATGGAAACGAGAAATAAATTATTATTATTATTTTTCCAGCACAGTTTCTCATTGTTCAAAGATCAACATGGAAAATAGGAGATCGTATGATCAGAAGGTATTATTTGCTACAAAAATCCTGTGGAAACTTTTTATGCCTTTTTTTGCAGTCAATTTAAACTTTTCTCCCTTTCTTTCCTTGTAACTGCACAGCACAAGAGCATACAAGCACAGTTCTCTCTGTTTCCCGTGAAACAAGATCAGTATATCTGTATTACTTAACACACACATTTTCCCATTTTCCCTTCCTTTCTCCTCTCATTTTTCTTCTTGTTTTGAAGGAGGTGCAAGAAGTTAGCATTCTGGTAGTCATATATCAAATTGATGCCTCAATTTCTGCAGCATATTTGCACAGTATTTATGGTCTTTCTAGAGTTTAATCCAAAGTGTTACATTCATACATGGTGCTCTGAACCATAAAACAAAGGTCTACATACTTGGAATGGCCAAGATATTAGAGTACGTTCTTAAAATGAACAATTTTAATCCAGTTAAAAAGTAAATGTGATCTGTAGACACTACTGAGGAAAACAAAACAAAATACAGAGTAAAAACCTTTAATTCTTTAATTCAATAATTATAGGCATGTCAAGTTTATATAACTATATGGTTTGTATAACTATTGGGGAAGGTCAATACAGCTCTAACGGGGTTATTGATGATCAAACTCCTGTTGTTTTTAGTGTATTACCTGGAGTCCATATATTTCTACAGGCACTATACAACTGAATCTGCTTTTGTTGGTGACTCTGGAGAACTGTGATCTTTCCCATTTCCTGGTATATAAAATGCATTTTGTAAGAAACTAGACAATTTGATAAAACAGCATTTGATGCCTAGAAAATAGAGCTGATAGGACTTCCAAATTCCAAGGTATAGGATACACAGATAGGTTACTGCAAGTTAACTGGAACAACTTAAAAAGACCAGATGATACCTACAGGCAGCGGAAGTGAACATCTGGCTAAAAGATTGGTATCTGGTTTAAACTTAAGATGAGATGAATCATTAGCACTTTGCTATAATTTTACCAATGCTATTGATTGACAGAAAATATAATTTGGTATAATTTGATCTAACTGTACTGTATTTATAAACTTAAATCTTACTGGTTTCATGGAAATGAAAGGAAATTAAAATACAAATAAGAACAAATATCAAAACTTAAAAAAACACCCCAAACTTTGATTGTAGTCCTATTGTCTTTTGAAATTCACAGCCATGAATATGAATAAATAACAAACAGATCCAAAAGGTCTAGCAAGAGCTAATTCATTCAGGATACATTTCTGTGAAAAAATAGCTTTTTTTCAGTATTATCTGTATATTCTGCTATACCAACATTTAAATCAAGTAGTCATTGAACTGAAAATCAAGTATTCCACTAATACAATTGACAAAAAAACTGCAAAAAATAAATATTCTTTGTCTCAAAAATGCAGCTGAGGAACCCAACAAATGAAAAATACTAAAAGGATGCCAAAGAACAAAAAGATTTAATTCATCATGCATAAAAGAATATTTCAGGTAGTTAGTTTGGAATTTTATTTGCTAGTTCAATAAAACTGTGTGTTTCCCAAGAACATTCTGTTCTATTTGCTTATCTAACTGAGAGCCATACTTCCCAAATGGTAGGCTCTCAAATTAGGATTGTTTGAAAATTACCAAATGGAGGAGAACCTGCAAAAGCATCAAAACCAAAGTGCTTGCAGGAAATGGTTCAAATTTAATAAAGTTGTGACAGAAATTTTGGCCAAGTTCCGATACATATCTCTAAAGGCAACTCACCCACCTGGCTTTTATGAGGACTGTTGGTGGACTTCCAGACTCCCAACTTTTCAGCAGCCTACCTAACAGACTGTTGAGAAACTGTGAGCTCTGGCTTGCACATCTCTCTGCCTAGCCAAAGCTATGAGGTTCTTGGCAGGCTTTCAGCTTGTCTGGTGGAGAAGCGAGAACACCCAGAAGTGGAAATGGCAGCTTCCAATTTCCAGCTGCTCAGACGCCCAGGTTTTCATAGACTACATCTAGGTCTGCCCAGGTGTAGACTCAAATGCTTTATAACTTCTAGGATTCCTGGTATCCCACACAGAAAAGTATTCTTACATTGTTTTGCCTCCCAATTGAAACTGAGCAATTTGGAGGTTATTATTATTATATTATTATTAATAATAACAATAATATAAAAAGGAGACCTTTGAAGCAGAATTAATTTTCTATGCTCTTGCTGAATTCATGATAAAAATACGTTTTTAAACTTTCACTTTCCACAATAACATTTATTCCCAAGCATGGCTAGAAAGAAGATGTTAGAATAGAAATCTAGAGAAAAAAATCACTTGCTGAGCTGATAGGCTGCTACTACTGCTTGTCACTAAACATTCTGCTTTTAACTTGCAGCTAGAACAATGGCTGTCAAAAGTTTCTAAAACAGTGTTTAGGTTCATTGTAAATAGCTCAGTCATTTCCTCCTATGTCTGTAGTTCATTCTATAATGAATTCCTAAATAAAAAATCATCTTTAAAAAGTACTTTGGAAGGAGAAAGTTTTGTGACATCTTATTATACAGGATTTAAGTATACTGAAGTCAATGGAAATATAATGAGAATAGGGAAATGTTTATAGTGTGAATGTTATGCCATAAAATAATGGAAATTCTTCACATTTCACTGCTATAAAGGGAAGAGTCTACACTGTTAAACAAAAGAATGAAAATGCTCTGTGTTCATAAATCCAGACATTCTTGGCCACTGAGAATGTTAAAGAATAAGAGACAGAGTGCATAAAAAGTGTAGGAAAAGAAAGTGAAAGTGAGTGAAAAATGAAATAATAAAATAATAAAAAACATATAATATGTGGGATATAAAAATAACCTCAAAGTAAAATATTTATGAAATAATTAGGTTCCATCTTAATGTAATACAAAACAACAATAACCACAATCTTACACCTCCATTAGCTGTTCCTACCAGAATAACTTTTAACTTCATCACTTTAGAAAATGTCAGATCAATCTTTTGATTGTAAGGAGGTGTAACCAAGAATTACGAGAAGAAATAATCAGGAATCAAAGAAAGACAGCTAGTATTACTGAATAGACATCACATGTTTTGGTTGGGGGTATCTATGCCATAAAAAATAGATCTGTGAATGAATGAAATCAGTTAGAAATGGAAAGACATCACGGAATTAGTCATTCAAGACTGAAAATGAAAACAGATTAGTCAAGAAATCTTGGACTCCTAAAACAACAGTAAAAATCACAGACATCCCAGAAACAGAATGAAATTGCATTGCTAAAAGTTACATAATTCAGAATAATTATGTGCTCTTGTGGAGTGGTAACTGTATGCTGAATTGTGAAACAAATTTACCTCATACGCAACTATTTTCTCTCCAGCTTTTCACCTGTGTGAAATAAGTAAGTAAGTAAGCAAACCCATACATAAAAGGCTATGATTTCATTATGAATTCCAACAATATTTCTCTGGTTTTTGCTTTTATTATACAGCCTAACTTTGCTGCAGGAACAATTTGTTGTGTTTTGAGGAAAAAAAAATCATTTGTGGAATTGAAAATGTATTGAATGAATGAACAAACAAACTTACAAAGGAATGAATTAATGAATGAAACCGTAGTCTCATTAAACCATACATGTTTCTCTGAATCTGGAATTTTATTGTTATGGCTATTCAGAAAAACATATAAGAAGGAGGCTAGGCACCGTACAATAAAAGTCATTTTTTTTTCTTCAGTGTTCTATGAAACTACAGAACTGGATCAGTCAGTCTTCATGAATATATAATTAAAAATTTCAGCAAGCATTTTCAGAACAACTTAATATTATTCTTTTTCTTAATAAGTAAGGGTTTCATAAACAAAGAAAACACCATAAGGATGATGTGGAACACAATGAATCACTTTTAAAGATAAATTAAAAAATGGGTAGCAAATTAACTAGTGTTCTTTCCTGCACTGCCACTTTGAAATGGAAGATTGACATAACATTTGCAATTACTCACTTTAGCACAGACATGTACTAACTTAAGCATTTTTCTCTGCTATCTGTCTCAGAGGTGGTTTCTACGTCTTCATTATGGCTAAAACATATAAAATTTGTCATCTGTATTAGTCAGAGTGAGAATAAAAAGGTGGTGGTTTCTTAAAATAATTTAAAAATTATGAGAGCAAATAAGACACTTGAGAATATTCAGATTTAGAAGTATTAATCCCTGAAGGCAATACACTGTTTACATTGCTTGACGGATATCAGCAAATTGCATTAGTTGCCATCTGTACTTGAACCAATAAGGTAAACTAATTAGATTTGAAAATCAAGTTATAGCTATGTTTAGTCATCTATACAGAATTAAGCACAAGAGTCAGACAACTATATTTGGGTGTCTACCCATAGATGTCTGCACTTAAGAAAGCTATCTAAGGTCCAATGACAGTTAGTGGAGACCAACTCAATAACATCCATGGAGCCTACAGCAGTATTGCATCAGTTCAAAATGGATACCTAGAATTTTGATCCAGTTGCTCACACTGAAAAGTGAACTGTCATTTGAGATGGCTTGGAGTGTTCTCTCTGCCATTCATCTACCATACCAGAAAGTAACTAATCTCCCATTGCTACATAACAAACCTGCTGGACATCTGTAGATGCTCTGGGTATCCTATGATATCTCCAATTGTTTGTATTTAAGCAAATGAATTAATATCTCATTAACTACATTCATTCTCTGTCCACTGAATATAATAAAAGCTTAGATAGCTAACTCAAAGACATCAAGATACCTTAGAGCAGTACATTAGTGTCAAATATGATCATATTAGTGGCTAATTTAAAAGAACAACTATATACCTTTTTCAATATTGTCTTTTTCCTCTCAGACTCAATTACCTGATGTATAGTACAGAGTAATGATATTTATCTCCTTGTCATTGGATTATGATTGTAGTAGTCAATACTTCATAAATCTCTTGATTCCCCAAAATTATCAGAGGGGATAAGCAAATTAAAATTTTGTCTCTTGATAAGTTTTATGTTAAGATTTAAACTTTATTGAGATGATGATTAATCTAGTCAGCTTTTTTGCAGACAAATTTTTAGTTTGTCAGTAATAAAGGGTTTTTACTGCACAATTTCTATTTGTTCAGTAGAGGCAGAGAAAATCGTGAAGTGGAAACATCTCTCCAATGAAATGATGCAATTTACACTGAAAGGGTAATTTTCCCTTTTGGAAATTGTTTTTAAAAACCATTAACAATTAAACATAAGGCAATCAGAGTCACATATTTTAGACTCCTATTAAAAGGAAATACTGCATTATTGTGGCATCTAAAAAAATCTACTATAGGAAACAAAATAAAAAACAGATTAAAATAATGAGGTAACCAAGATTCATTTAGATTTTTTTTTGTGTATCACCTTCATTCAAAAAGGTACTTAACATATCTGGCTTAAACTAGACACATGACAAAATAATGTGATTAACCTAGACCTTCTTCACATTGACATGAACAGCAATGTTACCACAAGGTTTAGCTATATCTTTGTTACTACTGTCCCCATTTTCCAAGATAGTAAAATTAGAAAAAGTCAGGCAGTGCAGGCAAGGTCAGCTTTACAGGCCTTAGCAAAGATATATTAATCTCAGAATTTTATCTAAAAGCTGGGAAGCCTTTCAGAATGCAGTAACCAGAGTTTATCTATTCTAACTAACTGCAGCAGAGCAGCTATTTTCCTCATTATTTTTGAATTCCATAAATGCTTTCTACACAATCAGTGAAGAGAAAGCTATAAAACTCTCTCTCAAATTACTTAGTTATGTACATCTCTCAATGCAATGGCACCTTAGCATTGTAAAAAAAATAATAATAAAGGAAAAAAAAGAAACAAAAAAACAACAGAATCTGATAATAGGCCTTTCTTGACCACACAGAAAGTCATCAAGTATGCCAGGATATTTGTATAGCATATGCAGTATGGAAGGTTTTTCCAGATTTCTTGTTGAGTTACGATTTGAAAACAATGAAAATAATCCAAATGATATAAATCAGTGTTCGTTTAGCCTTTGATATCACCACAGTGGATTTATTCATTTCAGCACTTGTCTACCGGATGGTATGGCTGGATATCATAGATGCAATAGATTATTTAAGCCAAAAGCAATCTACTGCTTCTACTGATCATTGCAAAATTTTTTGGAAAACATATTTTCATCAGTTTAGTCATCCATTGCTCTGTTTAACAGTTAATGGCTAAGCAAGAGATGTTACCAGAACAAAACTGAGAGTTTGCATGAAGAAGTCACAGTTCCCAAGTCACCACAATAGGGATTTTATTATTTGTCCAAAAACAATAACCACAAAGTTATTTAGTAAATGATTTTATAAATAACAAAAAACTAGTGTCTTCATGAAAAAAATAACATAAATGACAGCTGGTGAGAGCACTGAGCGTAATTTAGACATCTAAGTCATATATAGTTGTGCATAATATTTTGACAAGATGGGCTCTGCTCGCCTTCTGCAATGTGGGGAGACTATATCTGATGAGTCATCTAACCCCCGCCTAAAACACAGTTGGAGAGCTGTAAACACTTGAGATGATAGTTATATGTAGAACAGTATTTATCTGACATTATATATGACAAATTTAGGACTTCAGCTGAATTCCAGGAATCTCTGTTCCCTTCTACGAAAAGATAAAGAAGAGTCTGAGGAAGATCTTTAAGTTTAATTCAGATATAGACCTTTATAGTGCAGTCAAATGAATTTGATAGTCAAAGATGGACATCCAGCCACCCCATCTCATAAGGGGCTAAATTCCAATAAAATCAATGCTCAGAAATTGGGGCTTCTCATGATCTCCAAATAAAGCTCTATCTTTCTTTTCTGTTGGTTGTCTAGGTCACTAACTGTGTGAAATGTCCCAGAGGTGCATTTTTAATAAACCTGCTAAACAGACTGTCCTCTAGCAACACTGTGGCATTCTTGAGGTGTTGTAAACAACTCATCTATTCTCTCTAATAGAATATACATTATAAATTTGCGACTGCCCCTTGGTAGCGTCTTTTTCCTCTGATCTGCTATCATCACAAACATGCCTACACACATAAATTATAATACATATAGTTGGTTATCCTTATTAATAGTCTTAAAACAGAATTATTTAAATTTTATTTAATATTTTATAATTGCTCTGGGAAATGGTGAGAGCACTGTCTGCCCTATTGCTTTAAGACCCTCTTTCCCAGTCCATGCTGTTTTTCTATTTGGGAAATGTAGGTTTGTAACAGTAACAAATGCAGGTACTGCCTAGGTATAAACATCCATGGGTCAAAGAGAACTCTTAAAAGAAAAAACTTTAAAAAAGTGGCAACACCAACCATTATCTCCTATTTTGCATTCTGTCTTGCAGGCACATCAGACCAAAAGCACTACATTCCATATCTTCTACATCTGTAAGGACAGCTTCATCCAACAACCCGCATGGACATTCTGTAGGGCTATCAGGTATCAAATCTGGACTATTAGGAAGCAAGGAATAAAGGAGTCCTGGAGCCAAAAGGTGTGCAGTCAAGGATAAATGCAATATTCATTGAGAGAGAGAAGGGCTGTGTAACCTACCTCAGTCTCTGGAATCTGTAGATGTTTTAGAATATAGTGTCTGTGTTTGAGAAGTGAAACAAACCACACCATTGTTACATTAGAGATGAAAATAATAATTCCTGTTTTCCTAAGGTTGATTTACGTTCTTCCAGTATTTCATTGTTATATCCATTTGACACCTCCACCACTACAGCGGCAAATAGTTTTTTTGTAGCACAGTTAGTTGCTTCCTATGTTATCTAGGATCATCCAATGGGCCAGTCGAAAATCCTGGCCAGTCAAATCATGGCCAGTTAGAACAGGTTGCTCAGGGACATGTCCAGTTGAAATCTGAGTATCATGAAGGGCAAGGATTCCTCAGCCTCTCTCGGTCCTGCTTGGCCACCTTCATGGTGTTTTTTTTTTTTCTTGTATTGGATCCAAATTCCATGTATTTGAACCTGCAATTGTAGCCTTACATTCTTCTACCGTAAACTTATGAGCAGCATTGTTTCTGTCTTTTCCACATCCTCTCATTGCGTAGCTGAAGAAATTGTAGAGGACTGATAAGTCTTCATATGATTGTTCTCATCACCAGGTTATTATATAAAAATTGAATACCACAACTAGTATTTACTTGATTAGATTATTCCAACCAGAAGGTCTACTTTTACAAATGTATTTCAATAAGTGTGCATTCTAGTTCAGATGGTGAGAAATTCAACACACAATGTCTGGGATCAATGAACTATATAATTTGTGGGAAAAAAACCCTGCAAATAAGAGTTTGCAGTATCAAAATTAGAATATATTCTAAATCATTTTATTAATGTCAAATTGCATTGTTGAAAAAAACAGCATTTCTTGAAGAGAACACATCGTCAAGCCAAAATTTATGTGATTTCCCAGAATATATCACTTCTACCTTATTTTCACCTCCAAATCATTATTTTATTATATTTTTGTTTATATTGGAAGATTAACAAAGACTTTAAATATATGCAAATGAGCAGAGTTTCTTTTAATTTTTCTTCAAAATGAAATTTCAAAATATTAGTCATCTTTGAATTCTTTGTGAAAATATTTTAAAATGTTAGAAATTCTCACCCGATCAAATGATAAAATTAGTATGATCAATTTTAAAGATCATATAATATGATCACAAAATCATATGCAATGCAATGAAACATAAAGCATTTTGTTCTTTAAAGCACAAGGGAATTCTTCTTGTATACAGATGTAAGAGGTTTAAGATTGTGTTAGCATCGATTTCTGAGACTACTTTTATGTTCATTCCATAGATTCCTACCATTTACCAAAATGATGACAATAAACTGTTTTAGTAGTCAGCCAGTACAAGGACATGACAACGGAACCACTGAATCATCATTGTAAGTGTGAAAAAAATGACTCAGCCAGTGATGTAGACAGTGATGTATGGATTAATGAGATCTACAAGGAAAGATTCCATCAACTGTTAAGTAAAGTGAAAGATTTATGAGCTCAAAAGCCATGGATGATTGCAGGATAATGATTCGCAATTTATACTATGGGAGCACATGTTGTAGACTACAAGTGAGATAAGGTTGCTGTGTGCACATTTAAGTAAGAGACAGATGCCTCCTCAAGAAATTTTTATTGCAAAAAGGCAAAACAGCAGTAGCAGGGGAACCAAAAGCATGCAATTTTACTCTAACTCAGGAAGCTAATAGCAGAACCCAGATTTTCTGACTTCAAGTGCTATGTTTTGGTTATACTTTATCAAATTAACACTACATAGAATAGTGTTGCTCATAGTTACATTTTAATGACAGATATGAAACCTTCTTAGTACTGTATCTGTTAAAATTTAATGGAATCCTCTTTTCTTTGCCTCAAATCACTAACAAAACGAAAAACATAGCTATAAAAATTACCAACTTTATGCCTCTTGTGCATACATAATGTTTTTTTAGTTTGTCTGTACCTTAAATTAAATTTTCTGTTTTGAAAGACTTTTCAAACAGTAATGAATTACTAAAACATATATACTCCTTTGAGGATGGTCACTGTTATTTTTTATGGTTTTATAGAAAATGAGAGACAGAAAATATCTGTGATTTACCATAAATTATGGTAAATCAGAACAAAACTGGTGTGAAGTAAGATCTCTAGTTCATCTGCATATTTTAAACTTCAAGGCCAAAAGATATCTTATTAGGAGATCTTATAAATCTCATTAGGAGATCTTATTTGAACTCTGCTATACAGTAAGAAGTATAATTTAACAGCCTGTCTGGTATTGAGCCCAGTATCTTCTGGATCTGAATCAGTCTTGGAATATTTCAAGAGATGAATAACGTACCACAGTCTTTGATAGTTTGTTTTAGACACATCACCATGATTCTTTTATTCTGTTTAGAGACAAAATCATTGTATATATGTGTACCACTTGACTGAATAATAGTTGCTCTAGGAACTTTAAATTTTAATATCTTTAATTTAAAACTTAAGGAACAGCATTATTAATATAATTAATATAATATAATTATTAATATACATTTGTGGAGGTCCTCTGGGGCCAGTTGGCCTCTGACTGTGCAGCTAACTATCTGTCTGTATTTTTTGTTATTCAATTCATAAGGGAAAAATGAAATGGAAAGTAGAAGGAAGCGCTTGCTCTGGTTATTTTCTAAAATAAGCATGAGTCAGCTGTCCAGCAACATCACCACATATTCATAAACAGACTTCAGCACGGCCAGAATAAGAAGCGCTGCAGGAGCTGAGAGCTAGCCACCTAGGATTTGGAAGTGGAATTCAGATGGATGAGGCAGCTGCAAAGTTTTTCTTAAATGGAATCAAAAGACACGTAGGAATCTCAGAAAAAAAAAGTTTTTAAACATTGCACAGACTGTTTTCGTATGTAGGAAAGAGGAATTAATACTTTTTAGGGTGTGATTAATCTAACTGTCTTTAGGCATCTACATTGTAATGAGAATGAAGCACACATTACTGTAAAGAGAACCAAAGATGACCAACTCAACTCTAGAAGTCAGCTCTTCAAATTTCATGTCAGATGAATCTCAGCCTCAATTTCTATCAACTTCTATCAGGAAACGAACATTTATTCAAGTGAAAAGTGTGAAAAAATATCATTTTGTAGGCTTTCCACAGTCTTTCTACACCACCATTTTACAGAAGATAACCTATTTTATAGCCTTTAAGGTTATATTTACAGCATCTAATCTTTTTGAAGCCAAACCAGCCTCATCCTAACTCAAAATGAACACTACCCAAAGCCTCCTTATTCCAGAATTACTTTCATTTTCTCACTTTCATAATACTTTGGACTACTATACAAAGTGATAAGAAGCAGTAGAGGAAAATAAAGTTCCCGCATCCTTCTTTTATTTTGCACAGTCATGAAACATAAAATCTCCTCCCAATTTTCTTGTCACTCTTGTTATAGGGCCTATGAGATACATCATTATATTTCTATTTTAAGTTCATGCTGAATAAAGCGTAAAACTTATTCAGAGTGTCCAGGTATCTGCCTTCATGCAATATGAGTCATTTTGCTTTGCAACAAAGGAGGTGGTTGCCTCATAGGAGACTAGAAGATAAAACTGAGTAATCATAACGTCTGAGTTGTATTCCTAGTGCTGACTCAACAGCTAGCAATCCCCTGCAGTGAGTGCTGTGGGAGTTAAAATATAAACGGAGGATCAAATACCAGGATAGCAGAATAAAATGCAAATTGAACAGTATATTTCATGGGAAGTAATTTCACAGAACAGAAAACATCTGCATGCACTAAATCTGTAAGAACGACCTTAAAACCGTGTGCTATGTTGAATCTATACCTCTGACATCTTGCATTAGGGCTAAAATTTTAGATTCTAAGAGCCTGAAAATTCTCTTTTTTACCAAGATAGCATATTTTCTTAAATTTTACTATGAAGACTCACAACAGACTGAGATAGTGAGACCCCTCTAGAGCCCTGGGACATGTTTATGTTTTGATCCATGCCTATTGTTACTGTAAAGACAGCAACACTTCATAAAATCTTTTTTCCATTGCCTATAACCAGAAACTATCAGCAGAGTAAGGGTCTCTGCAATCGCCACAGTGCTCCTTGACAGGCATTAAGTTATGAACAAATAAAACAAGGTCACGGAAAATCATTCTTGATCAACAAGAAAAAAAAAAAAAAGCAAACACGATCTTAAAAAAGGGAGAGAGTTATGGCATCTGAAGTAACTTGGACTCTCTGAGAAGTCAGGTTTGTGAAGGAAGTGAAAGGTGATAAGAAAAAGTGTCATATAGTCATGGGGAGCTACAAAGTAATCACGGCAGGGTGCCTTGATATTGCTTTGCAGTGTTTTCCTTGTGATGTTGCATCAATGCAAGGGTACATTGGGTCATGTCAGGGTGTCATGTTGCAATTATTTTGTAGTTCTTTGTGACTTTATTCATTGATTCCATCATCTCTTCAGCTCTTTACTTTTGAATACCACTCAGGTATTCAAAGCACTGGATGCCTCCCAATATGTTCTAAAATTCTATACTTCCATGTACTCAGTTATTTTTTAGACCTCTCACATAAAATGTTTCTTGAGTGAACTGGCACAAGACTTAAAAATATCAGCTAATGTTGTGTTTTATGAATACAGAGAAAATGAAAAAAAAATATGGAAGAATTTGCATAGCAGGACAAAAGAACTTTAAAGGAGTTCTTAAAATGTCTATCGAAGGTGAATTCTAGATTAATTACCAAAATCCATAAGAAAAATACAGATTTTGACATTTAACACAATACACTATTTAATTCTCTTAAGTAAAATAGGTTTAACTGGTGGCAGACAATGGAACCCTATGCTAAACATAGCAAGAATAACTTAGCCATAATCCTATCAATAGTTTTCTTATTTCCTCATTTGCAGTGGCAATTCTTGAATCTTGATCTTGGATGTTACGCAACAGAAATTGAGTAATATCCAAAGAAAAAGATATCTCTCAAGAAGTGCATGTTTATATACATAAATAGCATACCATAGTTTATAGCCCCAGAAGCCTTCTGCAAAGCATGGAGGAATATAACACCAATTCCACTTCATGACATGGCATAAGAGCTAAATATGTCCTTTCTGTCAGTAATTGATAACTCTTTTATTAATTACAGACCACTGCTACTCCATATTAAAAAAAAAAAAAAAAAAAAAAAAAAAAAGGGAAATGTTTAGTTTCTCTTTCTCTGCCATTTGCCTTATTGAAAAAACTATTTACATTTCTCCCTTCCTTCAGGGCTGTGAAAGGCATAATGTTGCCAAAGCTGTTAAAATAGACCTAGTTGTCGCAAATAGTGAGACATCAAGAGCAAGATTATTATTTTTATAATTCCTTTAAAATATGACTCTGCACAGCTTTCTGTGATCTTAGTTAAGTTCTACAGCAAATGTTCTGACTTTCCAAAATGCTAAACTGTAATCTCAATGTCATTTTAAAAAATCTTTGCAGCCAACAATTACAGACAACATGGCACAGATAACAAGCATAAGTATTAGTGAAAAGTGATTGATAGAGACATTTGTTTATAAGAGTTAGGTTTATGTTTTATTGTTGCGGTAGAAATATAGGTTCCTATACTGAGAAGATAGCATTATTTTTAATGACTAAATTAATTACGATCTGAGTAAAAATGTAAGTATTTAAGATTAAGGTTAAGGGTTTATATATATAGGGTATAGAAATAACCTCACGCGAGAATTAGAACATTTGTCATATTGCTTAAGCACTGAATTTTGCATTAAGAGTGGATAAAACAGGAGAGTCAAAAACTCACATATATTCTTTCGCTGCAAGTTTATGTATAACTTATTTTTCAAACCAAGTAAATAAATGAAATTTTGCCACAAACAGTACTTGTGCAGGAAAAAATCTGAATTTTCAATTACAATGAAAAATCCAACCAGCTGTCTGCATTCCTTAATGTAAACACTTAAATCCCTTTAACAGTAATGAAAATGGGTTATACACATTACAAGGAATATTCAGGGCTTCTAATCAGTTGAGGATTTATTTTCTAGTTTTCAATATTTCTGTATATGCGGATGGATAATTATAAATTATTTTTTCCTTCAGTAGTAAGTTCTTCAGTGAAGCTATCCTCTTATACTATGTTGCCCTATTATTAGAATAACAACACAGCAAATCCAGGGCTATAATCTGCCAATGTTGGCTTTAAATATGTCTGAGACTGACAAGATATATTTCATCAAGTGACTTGCCATGAGATTTTTTTATTTTACATTTATTATTTATTTATTTATATGATAAATGAGATTTTGCTTTTGCTTATATTTCACAATCTGGGACAAATCATTATCAAATTTCCTTTACACTGATTCTAAATTCATTCAACTATGATTTTCATCAAATGCGTATTTTTTAAAATAATCTCCCATATTGTATGTCACAACAACTATGATCTTGTTTCATGTCATAATTAATAGGAGTTCCTGTTAGACACAGAGCATATTCCGGATGCACAGATAGAAAAACTGTAAATTAGGTTGTCAAAGCTCATAAATCGTTTGCTGTCCAAAGACTGTAGTTTGCACATACTGTTTTGCCTTTGTGTTTTGAAATTTATTTCATATTTTCTCAAAAAGATAGAGTTGGACATTGCCTCTGTTGATTTGGGACATCAAAATTACTTAAAAATATTATACCAATGATGAGAGATTGGACAAAGACAAGGACAAGTGAAAATGGGGTGTTTCCACCGTTTTCACCTGGCTGAAGTGGCCAGCTATGGTTAGTTAATATCTATTTAACACTTCAAGAACTCAATAGGATTTTCACTAATTGCTCCTATGAATTTTGTTGTTATTCAGCCTCTTTTTGTCTCTCATATGCCTAATTGCTTCCTTGTGTAGCTACTTTAATTCTGCTGCAGAACCACTGCTTTCTCAGGCAGAAATCATCAGAAAGTGAGAACGAAAAGGGCATACTCATTTATTTTGGAAGAAACCCTGTTCCACAAACTCTGAAAGACGTAGCATAACTCACAATACCAATTATCGGCCCCTGCTGATTCTTTTCATAAAAGTAGAACATTCAAGGTAAGGCTGTCCTTAAGCTGGCTTTTGTGAGGACAAGCGTACAGTTAAGATTGAATGGCAATCCTGAAAAGTGTCATGACTGGTGGAGCTCCATTTACCTTTTGATCACTGAAATTCTTTTGATTTCAATGTAAAACTACACCAAATAAAAACATTAACATTTAATATTTGCTCTGTTCAGGGTAACCCATAGAATGGAACAGAAAGTGAAGAACAAAGCCTTAGGGAAATATTCTGCTACAGTATATCTGTTGGCATCTGATTTTTACTTCAGGCCAATGTAAATGTGAATTTACACCAGCAATAGAATCAGAAGCAGGATAACATGAAGCAGATCCCGGTAAAGAAAAAAGGAAGAGCCAGAGCATCATCCCAGTCTGATTTCTTTAGGAAATACAGTTATGCCATGATTTTGCTCAGATTGTTAGGACATCATCCTCTCCAAGTGCTTGCCTGCCATGAAGACAAATCAGTGCAAATATGATCAAAGCAATGACAGTTATATTATCTGGCTGCAATCCCCATTAATTCCCATTAATTAAGGAAAGCAGCTCAATGGAAACCCCGTAATAGTCTTAATCACATGATTAACGTCACATCTTATATTCCATTTTATTTTCACGCTCTACTGTTCTTCCCCTTTACAACCCTCATGTCCATCCAAAAAGATAGACAACTTCTTTTTATCCTTTCCCTTTTCGCCACAATTTTGCTGAGTTTGCATTTGATATTTATATTACTCTTGCTTGGGTATGTTTTGTCTTGGTCATTACTTCTTTTATGTTAATATCCCATTTTTGTTATCTACAATGCTCTGACATTTTCATGTCATTATCTTGCTTGTGGTGCGACATGTTAAGTTCTGCATACACATCTTGACACTGGTTGATGTGTGTGCTTCTATGAATTTCTGAACTTCTTGGTCAGTCATAGATAAATGAGGCATATTTAAAAAAAACAAAAATAAGTTAAGTTCCTGGAAAGTGAGACCCTATATTTATGCCTATACTACTAAACAAAACAGTTCTAGAAGAGATGCTTTGGCATTGCAGTTCTTTTGCCTAGATGTTTCCTATATAGAATTGTTTTTGTTTCTTTTTTTTTGCCTGTTTGTTTTATATAATCCAGTAAAAGAGCTTGTCCTCCACCATCACATGTCCCTTTTCCTCTAGCTATTGATTTTAACTCAACTTTTCTTTTTTATTTTTCCCCTTTTTTCTTTTTGTTAGTGCCTTCTTCTAAATCTCAGATAAATTCTCATTTCTGAATGATTCTCCCATAGTTAGAAAGGGTATTATTCTGTTATTTTTAAGTTTATTCAAGTTTGAGTAGTGGATAATATCTGTTTTGCCTTTTTTGAGAAGAAATTGATCCTAAAAAGTGAGGTATTAAATGAGAACTTATGCTTTTCCCGTGACACTTTTTTTTTCCCCTAAATATCACAGTTTTGGCAGCATTCACAGTTTTAGGACACAACAGAAACATTAAATCCTCTTTAATCAATATCTAAGTGAATTCATGAATATCTCATGAAAATGACATGCAAATATAAAAGAAAATTTCAAAACAGACATTGAAGAGACACAAGAAGAGACATTACTTTTTTTGCAATTTAGCTCAAAAACGTACCTAGTGTCTGGCAGATATACTCAAAGCTCACTGTCCCAGGAATCCTATTTCACTATGAGATTCACATCCCTTGCAAAACAGTACTCTTTGTGCGACACAAATGTGCAATATGTTGCCTACGTGACTTGCATATTGTCACTATCAAAGCTTTTACTAGACCTGGAAATTCACCAGTAGAAGTTTGGCTGATGCAGGGGGGAAAGCATCAAGAAGGCAGATGCCTAAAAAGGCAGTTCTGGGGTACCAAGGCAGGTCTTTGGTCAACAGGATGGAGGTTGCAGCTAACCAAGATTTTTGCTGCCATACGTCAGAGTACCGAAGGTCATTTTTAGAAAAGTCTCATATTCCGTACTGTCATCTTTAGAAAAGACTCATATTTCATATTGTCTGGTGGAAGTTTGAGAAATGTAAAGACGACAGCAGTGATGTTTTCTCTTGTTCTCAGAAGGAATAATATCTTTGGAGCAACTCTATTTATGGAGTAACTGGATCTCACCAGTTCTATATTATATAATTTTAGCCTGTCAGTGTTTACATACGTAGCATACTATTGTTGTATTCTCAGGAGAAAGAATTCAGCAACTCCAGAGGGGTCTCATCTCATTCTAAAAGTTTCTTGAAGTCTATCGGATGATTGCTGTGGAAGCACATTTCACTCTTCATTGATTAGCTCTAGATTCAATGCCTAGTATTTAGATAGCTAAAGCTTGTTAAGAAGCAACTTATCAAAAGAGGTGTTTTTTATATCACTGCAACAGTGTTTATGCCAGTGTATATTAGACCTCATATTCTGACAAATCCTAGAGACTCATGTAAGCATAAAAATAAGCCACAAATTTGAAAGATACAGGCTGTCAGGAGTGATTAAAGGAAGGCAATTACACGGAAATAGATAAAAGAAAACCCAGAGCAGAAAACTGTAAATAATGGAAAATAACTTCTTGAATGAATAAGATTGTGCTTAATAAATACAAAAACATTAAGTTATCCCTTGAAGACTAACTATAATTTCAGTTGGATAAGAAAACAACATTTTTCAAGATAATAGAAATAAGATGTTAAATACTTTCCTTCCTTGCAAATTTGAAAATAAGTTTACCTCAGTGCTTCATATAAAGGAAAATTATTTATTGTTTTAGTTAGGCTAGATTTAGATACTCTTCACATATTTCTTTGTCCCTTATTTTATGAGTGATTATACTATTGCCTTCAACTAAGATTGATTGATTAATTCTGCCACTATGTTATTCGCACTGACAATAATGACTTAAGAATGTATAACTCGAAAGGTTTAACTAACTTCCTCAGAACATGAGGACACAGCTTACCACTCACTCTCTTCTGAGCTGGATAAAACCGTTCCATCAAAAACAATTGAGATTTTTTGGAGAAAAAAAATATATTAGGAACATTGTGATTTCACTGAAATTTTCTGGCAAAAAAAAAAATGGCATCTCATTGCTGAAAGATTTTTCAGTATTTTATAGAATCACAGAATGGTTGAGGTTGGAAGGGACTTTTAGAGTCCAACCCGCCCTGCTCAAGGGGGGACATCTAGAGCACATGGCACAGGGTGGCATCCAGGTGGGTTTTCAAGATCTCCAGAGAAGGAGACTCCAAAACCTCTCTGGGCAGCCTGTTGCAGGGCTCTGGCACCCTCACAGGAAAGAAGTTCCTCCTCCCAGTGTTGACTTTGTATCTCCATTTCTTTTTCAGATTTACATTTATGCCATTTTTTCACTTACCTTTTTTCAGCAGCTTCTGTGTTAAAGGGAAAAAAGATTATCCAATCCTAAAGAAAAGGAAAATTTCATCTTCCTGCATGGCCTCCAGTTTGATTGCAAATTAAACAGGAAGAAATACCTGATTGATTAATATTTTGTATATTTACCTCCTGAGATATCTCTTTTTTACATGAATGACACCACTCAGGTCTGGGTTGATCAATAAGATGCTTGTTTTCACCATAATTTTTCTTTTTCTTTGAGAAAAAAAGAATGATTTAAAAATATATATGTCCTTAAAGGCAAATTGTGATGCCACTAACAGCAATTCTTCCTGTTTTAAATTCTATAGTTTCCTTTTACATGTGTTTAATATTTGTTATTTTACTATTTATCAAAGATAGGTGACTTTTTGATAAAAGGGTCTAACAGCAGCAAAATATTTTCACTCATTTTAAAATTTGTAGCTTTTTTTTTTTTTGGTTATCCTTCAGTTATTATATCTGGTACCTTATTGTCCTTGTTTATCTTAAAATCTTTTTAATACCTGAAGCCTCATTTTATCCCTCGGATTCTCAATATACCTTTCTGCATAAAACCCACTGCGATAAACAAAAAAAATGACCTTTAAAGTCTGTATTTCTACATTTTTTTTCTGGTAGTAGACTTTCAGAAGAGATGAGAGAATTAAATCCATCAGCTTTTTCACTTTTTTTCCCCTCATTTTGTACTGATAAAAGCACTAGTAAGTTGTTAATACTCATCCCTACCAGGAAAGCTTTGGTGGTTGTTCTGGGGAGGTTCTGTGAAGGTAATATCTTAAGCACTGAATGTAAAATAAAATTCCAAGTTTTTCTTTTTTAGAAAACAGCAAGTAATTGCGCATATGAAATAATCAACGCTCAGTATATTTTTCATTCTGCATCGAAGTGCATGAAGTGTCCTTCATGATGCATGATGGCAGTCAATAGAATAAAATTGCTGATTTTAGGGCTAAGACTATTGTCTCTATACTTAACATCTCTACTTAAAAAGAATAGAATGCCCACTTCAAAATGTTTTGGTGTAATTATATCATTTGCAGGATTTTATTTTTATTTTTTATTTATTTTTTGGTAGAGTCTAATAGGAATATTTTCCAATTAATAATTATCATACATTATTTTTGTTTGTTTGTTTTCTGCTCAAAGAAATTAATAATGTCTCATAGGGGCAACTTTGAGCTGATTAAAGATTTCTTTCCTTTTGGCCTTAAAACTTGATCATATCCCTCTTTTTTTTCATTACATTTGTTTTTGTTGTGCTCAAGCTATTTCTACTAAGTCTTTAAAAAAGTCAGATACTTTAATACTTACACATCAGACACAAATATTGGAGGAATTTTCCTCTTCAGAATTTTAAGGAATTAGTAGGAGTCCAGTTGTGTCTTTATATTTATACACTGTCCTCAATAAATGGTGTTTATTCTTACTACCTTGCTTGCTAGACACGCTAAAGGCTTTGTTGTTGTTGTTTTTAATTTCCTGGTCATTAAGAGTTATGAAAATCATTGAAAGCTACAAAGACATGAAAAAGGATGTATTCACGACCTTCTTGTCTATTCCAGGCTAACTAGCACTCTTAGCAGCTGGAAAAGTATTCAGAGTCAGGTTTTTTTTTGTTGTTTTGTCTTTGTTTAAATTTAGAAGAACTTTTCGGTTTGAGGATGTCTTTTTCCTTTGCTTTTAATATTTTTAGTATTACTGGAAACTGGATTCTTCTGGTAGTTTTGGGGAATAATTGTTTTTGTAATCTCACATATGCATTTTTACCTTCCTTTTTAACTGCTGAAGAGCTGAGGAATTTAGTTCTATTGAGTCACTGGCTTGAGAAAGGCTAAGGCAAAATGCATCACCTAGAGCAAAATATCTACTGGCCTTTGAAAGTACTTAAATATGTACATTAATGAGCATATATGGAGAAGTCTCAAGCCTTGCTTATTATATTATTTCACATTACTTTTATCAGTGCTGTATCTACCATATAAATACTTGCTGGAGCAAGAAAAACAATTGTTCTTCTTAATGTCATTACTTTTTCATTCCCATAAACATAGGAAATAAAGAATCAGCTTCTATTTGGTATCAATTGCCTTCTGAATACAAGTCTGAATAAAATTTCTTCTTGCAGTGTATCCACATTACTTCAAAGTTTCTTTCCTTAGATTTGACAGTTTTCATAACTAACGTGTCAGTCAGACACTGAACCTTGATACCTCTTTTTTTTCTGTTTGCATCCCATAGGAAATATCTTTGCCTAAATAGATTGTTGTAAATATGCTCTGATATGAACAGTGTTAACAGATTCCTCATGGTGGTTAAACATGAGATTAGCTTGTAGTTTGAAATTTTGTAATTAGCATTGCCCTGACATGCACCATTCTTTCAGTGAGTTCTCCTGATAAAATTGGCAGGAGGAGTTGTGCTAGTCTTGCTAAGGATACCATCTGGTCCAGGCACTTGCTTTTTCTATGTTTCATTTCATGTCATAATGTTGAAAACTTTCAATATCTGTCTTTCTTCTTAAGTATCATTAGATCACTCAGTTTTCTTTCAGTGGGTAATCATCCATTCCAGGTTTTTTCCTGGAGTCTGATAATCTCCTCTAGAAGCTGTGGCTTTATCTTTGAAATGTTGTTAATAGAAATAAGTTTATTTTCCTTTATTAATGATTAAAATCTTGATGATGATGATCAAGAATACAAAGAATATATTAAAAACTATTTTACCTTCCAGTCCGTATGACTGATTGCATTAGCTATTATGTTGTTCTATATTATGAATAATCTCTGCAGGGTGTTAATCACATGAAGTCAAATTTTAATTCCAAATAACATCAACAATAAATAGATGACTCCATCTAACCTGAGTATGAGGACTATCTTTGTCATTGTTGCTCTAAGAAGGAAACATCTGGAAACTCTGAGAAGAAAAGAGTTTTGACCTTAGATGACACAGTAGCTGTGAGGTAGAGCAGCATACTAAGATGTAGCCAAACACCATTATTCTCTCATAAGGCGATCTATAAAAGGTAAGAATTTTAGAGAAAAAGAACAAAAATATCTTTAAACAAAATGAAGAGAAACACTGGGGAAAAGAAATATAATAGACAATTACTCCAAACTTTAATTTTTATTATATTATATGTGTGTATGCATACATATATGTGTGATTTTGTGTGTGATTTTGTGTGTGTGTGTGTAAAATTTAATTTTCAGATGTATAAATTTTATTTTGCTATCATTCAAAACCACCCATGTGCACAAAATTATTTTTAGATTATTTTCCTCCATAAATCAAAGTGACCCTAGATTTAAAAATTTGAAAATCATGATATTACAAATGTGGAATGTCATCCACTATATGTTATTATAGAGAAAATTATCCTAGTGGTTCTCAAGAACTATTGCAAATCTGTCAAAATAAAGGTAATCCTAGTGAGCTCAATGGGATTTCCATTCACATAAACTAAGAATTTGAAGAAGCAATGGCATAAAAGAGAATGAAGATAGAACTGAGTAGAGGAAGAGCAAATATATAAAAAGTAGATAGGTGATGCAATGACTGTGCAGTGCTTAACAATTGGATGTTGCCATCACTAGAGCTCACAATCTGCTTCTATGGAAAGGTCATGATGCTTGGGGTTTTTTACACTTAAGATACTCCTCTCTTATAAATAAGCTCCCATAGGGCTATTAAAATTCACTATACAAGCCCAACCCAATTGCCACAGAAAGGTCCTGTCCCATAAGTAACTTATTCTTGTGTTACTGACTTCAACCATTCATATGTATGTGCTGAAGGACTTTATCCTAGAAATATATACATTTATGAATGATAATGTAAAGGAACTTTAAGAAAACAAAGGAGTAAATTATTATTAGTGATGTGAACCTCAAAAGTTTTGGAGATTGAGTTGCATAGAAAGGTTTACAGGTATTCAGTATTTATTGAATCACTTTTTGCTTTGAGGTTCATCAAGTTGGTCATCAAAATCCTCTCATCCTGAAGACAGAATTCAGGATGAAAATCCAGCAATCCATTCCTGTGGTACCAAGTGCTGATTTTCTTTTTCTGTCTTTGAAGAGAAGAGCTTAATAGCTTTCTCCTGCTACAAATGGTAATGATCAGTGGCCCTGTGTCATTACAAACCAGTGCATTGTTTTCTCAATTGCATGTAATAAAAGCAAAACAACAACAACAACAACAACAAAAATAAGCATGGTTTTGACAGTGCCAACAGAAAAACAAAACAGTAATGATTCACTTTCACTAGGAAGTCAGCAGAGGCTGACTTTAAATACAGCAAGAACTGCAGTTACAATAGAGAATCTTGGTAGGATTATTAATATTTGAACGATAACACAGGCTGGTGTGTAACTGAAATTCTGAAAAAATAATATAATTTTTATTTATTTAACTTAATGATTTAACTTAAGGACGGGATGTTATTTAAGGAAGCTTTCATTAGTCATTCATAAAAGATATCCTTGGAATTTTTCATCTAGAAAAGAATATCTTAAGAAAACAGTCTTATTTCAGAATCTTTCAATTTGCAAGAGTATGTATGGTAATGAAAGAAGTGTTGTACGAATTGAATCTGTATGAATTTGTACAGCAGAGGCTGATATGTTTTATTCAAACTTATCTGTATTCTTGTGCCAATACAGTCATGGAAACCTTGGTTTGTTATACAGGATCTCATTTTTTAATAATTGCTCCAACTAACACCGTTGCTCTTGCTTTGTTTTAGAAGATATTTTTCACTGTCTATTAAAAATTATGTCATGCTGTTTGGATACCTTAAGGCTCCACATTTTGGCATGTAAATAATGTTTAGAATATTCTGAATAAAAATCAGAATATTTATTTGGTTGAACAAACAATAATAACATCTATAACCTTTGATTATTAGATTGCTTTTTAGGAACTTTAGTTTCTGCAAGGAAGATCATTGCCCTACTCTCCATCTTTGACTATTATCCACCAAAGAATCACCATAATTGGGACAAAAGAGATAATCCACATGTGATATATTGATTAAATTTTTTTTTTAAAAAAAGTCTGTATAATTTATTCTCCTAAACAATACTTTCTTCTTCAGGTAAAAATATATTCTGTATTGTGGAAAGTAGTATTTTAAATTCCGTGGAGTAGAAATGAAAGAACTTTTGAGTACTACAGAATAAAACAAAAGGGTGTGCACAGATAAAATTCAAGGACTGACTACATGGTTGTTCATTTGAAGTGAATATATTGGTTTTGTGTTTTTTTTTTTTTCTCTTGTTGTTTCTTGCTTTTCAATGTTTGCTTTCAATTACTGCTCCCTACAGGAGGCCAACCTATCCATGTCAACAGGTTTGCTGAGATAAATTGGATAATCAGTCTCCCATCAAAAAAAGAAAAAAAAAGTTTTGACTCAACCTATTTTTTCTTCTGAGATTTTGAGGGATTAAATGAGGATTTAAAGAAAAACAATGAGAAGAAAGTCTGCAGTGATCAACATTTGGAACATATCTGGAAGAACAGACGTGCCCCTCTACTTCAATTCTTTGCTATGTCAGTAACTGTCAAAGAGTTATTGATTTGTCCTTAAAGATTAGAGAAATGAAATGTGCATGCCAATTAGGTGATGTACCCAGATCACAGAGAAAATCTGATAGATATTTATTTGAGTTGAATATAGGTCTTCTGAATCTCAACTTTGTGTCTTATTGAGCGACTGACTTGCACAGACAAACTGGATGACCATTGCACCTGATTTCTATATTGAGTTTCTCTCGTTTTTTTTTTTTTTTTCCTCTCTCTCTTTCATCACTGGAAATTTATGGTTTTTTGTTTTGTTTTGTTTTGTTTTGCATAAGCACATATGTACCTGATCATAATTTAGTTGGAAGAGCTCTCCTATTTTCATACAAGGTCTCTACTAACAAAATGCAAACAAGCGAAAATATATTCCTACACTGTGCATGAAAATTTTCATCGGAAAGATCATGGCTCTGTATATTTTATTTTATAAAGATATCAGTGGTAATTAGGGCTTCTTGCATTTGCATGGATCTTTTTTTTTCTTCTGGTTACTATAGGTCTCAGCTTCTTTTAGGCAAGGTGTCAAACACAAAATCCTGTTTTTGTACTACCTTTATGTAATTAGGTTTGGGAATATGTGGTTTATTGAGGTCATTGCCTATATAATGTCATAAAGTAAACATGAAACTGAGCTAAGCATAACTGATTTGTTTCACTCTATTAATCTTGAAATTTTACAATACAGACAAATATATATGAAACTTTTGGCAATGAGAAGTGAGTTTCTTTAGCCGCATTATTCAAATTCTAGTCATAACTTTTTATAAATCAGCATCTTTGTATATGATTCAAATAGTTTCTCTTTTTAATTGGAAACACTTTTTTTTCCATGAATTAATGTTACTTAACTGCCAAGGTAATGAGGAATCACTGCCTGTAGCCTGTTGAATTTTAACTGTGTTAGTTGTTATAGCTTACTAAAGATTAATAGCAGCCATATTTTCTCTTCTGAGACTGCAGTTAAGTGGTTAAAACATGCCAACCAAAATGTGCTTTTAAATAAAGGTAACATACCACTTCACATATATTTTCCATTCAGTGCATGTTCTTGAACAAAAGGGAAATTAATTATTCATGTGACCCTGATGTGAAACAACTTCTACTCCCTATCACAGAGATGAACTAGTTTATTCTTTGTAATGCCAGGTTCATTTCATGTGAGCTTTCACCACTTCACTATTTAATTTTCTATCACTGCCACCAGCTAAGTTTTCAAACAGCTTTCTGATTAATGAACCTCTATCTCCAAAACAATTGCAGTCCAAATTTCTCCTGTCAACATTTGATTTGGAATGAATGTGTGTGTTTTATATTTATATACATCTATAGCTATATAACATAGAAAGTTTGTGAGATGTTAAAATACTGATTTGGAATCTGTATCTCTTTTGAAGCATAGTAATGTTCAGACAGCTGATTCATAATAAAACTGTATTCAACTAAAACTCTAATGCTCTCTAATTAAGTCTCTGCTAAGTATCTGATCCAGCCTAGTGTTCACACAATGGATCTTGGCCTCAGGGTTCTAATAAAGAGGAATAGAAACTGTTCATTTATTTCTCTGGATCACATTGCTTCAGCAACTTGTACTTTGTCAAGTAGAAAAGAGTATTGTTTTCTTGCACTGCAGAGCCCTTACGGGCAGTATTGTGTTTCCCAGGGAATGCTACATACAGATGTCACAAGTATATTGGCCAAGATTCAAGTACTTCAGAACACGGACACGTCCTTCTTATAGAGATTACTATTTGTCACCATGATAATCAATTTCATTCCTCCTCTTTGAGCACCTGTTGTCATGCCAGGATTCCCATTTGCCGTCTTGGAAAGAGCAGCCTGAAGTTTCATTGGATTGCCAGTTGCCCATTCCTGCAGTTCAAAATCTTCCAAAGATTTGTCATTAGGTGTCTTCTGACAAGCGTGTCATTTAGTAGAGTGGTTCTTGAGCTGTGGAGGGGACGGTGGAGAAGGTTTTTTTATACACTTCTTCTAAAATGTTTCTGATTTTTGCACAAATATAACCAAGCATGATCCTCAGTATTTCTTCTGAGTGCTCAAGAATTAAGATGGTGCAAGGAGTGGAGGGAAGAGAAAAATCTAGCTTTATGTAAAGTGTTGATAAAAAGCATGGGAGAAAATCAATTATAAAGACAGTAGTGCATTAGATTCAGTTTGCTTCTAAAAAAGAGATCACATCCACAATGACTTTAGGGGAAAATTGCTATACTTTCTCTGTATCATTAGGCAGAACACGGAAGGAGCAAATTTATTTTGCATTCTTCAAAGACTGAGGAAGGACTTAATCCAGGCATAACCCTCAAAAGCTAACAGAAAACTCCAGTCTGCATAAACCTCATTTTCTTCTGTGTTTTTTCTGGTATCATCTCCCAGTACATATGCTTCCCTGATTGATCTGTCCTTACAGAAGAAGGGTATATTCAAAGGGGGTAAAAAAATGCATACTCTGCTAGTTATATTTCTCATGTTGTGGAGTTTATTTCAGTTTAAAAATTTTGTTTTTCCAAAAGATACATAGTTCAAAACAAAATAAGCCCCTATTTTTGTACAAAATCATTAGCAGGGCTTGCTTACTGTCAGGTGAAAAAAAAAAAAAAAAGGTTTAAAGGTAGGTTTTATGTAGGATGAAAAACTTCTAGAGTAGCAGTAAACTCATCTGAGATTCACATTATTTACAGTTATCTTCATTTAGGAAAGCAAGCCAGAAAGACAATGCCGGTGGTCATCTAATGGACCAGAGGACCTTAAAAGTGCATTTGGCATTCTTCCATTCCCTGCAAGATATCCAGTGTAGTGCTTTCAGATTAGGTAGTATGTGAATCACCAGATGTTTAAGATCTGTCATACTCTTAAATAAATAACAGGGGTGAGGTGAAGCGGGGTGGAAAACAGTCCTATTAGATCATCTACTGATAAATATCTTGGAGAAAATCAGAAAATCTACATTCTTTTTTTTGAAAGAAGATGAATGAATAACATAAAATGCATGCGTATTTCTGCTATGCCAGTATTGGAACTAATTGAGAAGCTGACATTAGAAAGGAATTTGAAACCAAAAAAGCACAAAAACAAACAAACAAACAAAATACCCCCAAGATGATAGAAACAAACCAAGGAAGTAATTTTTTTTTTACATTGGATTTTCAATTTGTTTTTAGTGAAATCAGGCATAATAAAATAAATAGAATAGGCAGTTATGTGGGGAACATGGTTAGACTCACACCACCTGAACTGATACTTTCTCTACTTCCTCTAGGTGCCTAAACTCGAAAGTTCTTCTGCCTGTTTTCCCTTCTTATCAGCAGAGATAGAAGCCTAAATACAAATACAGGGGATGTGAACACCTTCTTCTTTGCAGGTATATTCATCATAGAATTAAGCGGGCAGTATTTTGGAGAAAATTCTTATACATCTTTTTCTTCTCGTTGTACTCTACTTCTTCAGTATGAAATGTATGTATGAACAATTGACCAGGTTTTGGAGCACATAAGAAACTTTTTCATGGGCAAGCAATACCTGTTAATAGTAGTGAAACTGTGATTTCAACCATAAATCAATAAGCAGACAGGAAGTGGTTCGAGATCAGTTACTTGTGTTTTTGTGGCTAAAGCAATCACATGAAACAGAAAAAGTATACTGAACAATGTTTGTTTTAGAGTATTGAACTTGTCTGCTGGAGCTTGAAATTATATATGCACAACTCACTGATATGTTCCAGGGAGCAAAACTGCTGATGAGCAAATGTATTGACATTACCAGTAAATAAATTTAAAAATGCATAAATATACATATATGGTGCAACACTAGATATATCACTGCTTTTTCTGTGGTGACAAATCTGGCACCAGGCATGTGTTAGGAATTCAATATGTAAGTGGAAAGAATGCTTGTATTTGCTCTTATTATCTCAGGCTGTGGCAAGACTCAGAGCTGTCTGTCAGTAGAAATAGAACTACTAATGAAAAGAGGTCAGAGAAGACTGTTTAATGTATAACAACAAAATTGGCTATAGTGAAAAAGCTACTGTTCTTTCCTGGCCATAATCTTCAAGCTTCGCTCAAGATGAGAAATGCTTGCTCACCTAAGCGAGCCTATTAAAGTCTGTGTAGCCAGTTGTGCAGAGCCTTGAAAGCAACAGCCTTAGAAAATTAAACTTAGTAAAGTAGTAATGGTTTGCCAGGGAGGGGATTTGAAGAGAGGAGTGAGGAGTTAAAGTCAACAGGCAAAGAAGATAATGTTAACTTTTCCTTTATAGATAGAATACCAACTTGGTCTGAGTAGCTGGCCGATACTCTGGCTTGAAGGGATTATTTCTTCCAGGAGAAAGAATTGCTTATATAGAAGAGAGGTATCCCTGCATAGGCTTGTTTATTTGCAACAAAAAATCTGAACCCCCATTCCTCTTTTCCTGCGTACAACTGAAATTAAATAGGACACAACTTCTTTACTCCAGAATCCATGATACAAAGAACTGTTTACCCCGAAGTCCGTATCTATGAACACTGCCATTCAGGTGCTTCTTCAGGTTTTCCCAGGTTCCCCCTCTCAAACCTACCTTTTAGCCATCTAAATGCCCAACACTTGCAATTGTAAACAGGGAAGTATCCCACCAAGTCAGGCTCACAAATAAAGGAGGAGAGAAGCAATGTTTAGAGCATAAAAATGACACATATCATCTATTTGTAAAAATAAGCAGTCTGTGCATTTAAAAGTTTGAGATGTGTGCAGGCTATTCACTGAAAAGTAAGCATACAATCACACAGTCTTATACAATCAGAAATCACTGTTTTGGGTAGGGACTATGTGACTTTTAGAGGCTGTGTTATACGCCCACAACCATATTGCCGATCAGGAGAGCTATAACTGTCATGTTAATCCACTTATATATCCAAAGTCTGCGTTCAGATTAGCTCTGACCGGTTATTTTCTTTGAATGTTTATTCCATAGCTTTCAGCTATCTTTGGTACATCAAAAAATTATTTTTTCTTTTCATTCAGTCTGAAACTGTGTTTAAAAAACTCATTAGCTTCAACAAGATCTGTGACTGTCTTTGGTGCACTAACTAATTTTTGGCAGCAATTAGGACTCCCAAAAGGTTATATGGATAAACCCAAACCCCAAGAGATAGATACTGTAGAAAAAACAAACAAACAAACATTCGGGACCTATTTTTTTTTTTTTTACTGTAATTAAACTCAGAATTTTCTGGGAAAAAAAGAGTCAACCATCTAACATGAAAAGCTGCATACTTTCACTTCATTGAAGCTAGTATCCTGTTGATAAGCAACTGACTTGAACAGAGAAATCAAGGGTGTATCTCTCTACTTTGTCATCTCTCAGAGTTAATTAAAATTTTCCCATTATGGTTGAATTTTTTTTTTCAAAATGTCTTTGATAAAAAAAAAAAAAAACTCATCACATTAGAGAGGAGACAGCAAAGTCCCTTGTTTAGGCTACATATGCATTAGGCTCATATGCATTCATGTCTTTGCTCAAAATAATAAATAAATCCATGTATTCTTTAGTGTCTCTAGCCATCTAATCAGGCAAAGCATCTTAGATCCTGGTATGTTCCCTTGCAGAGGTTTTCCTTCAAATATATACAATTGTAAAGTTGTTCATTTAAAAAAAATAATAAAAAGAATAGATTTATATTCACTGCAGAAGAATGATATGAGAACTGGAGAGAAGGAGACAGAGTAAGTAAGAGGGCATAGCCATAACAGTCTCATCAAATTATTAATATTTTTAAAACTCAGATTTACTCTCTTTTAATGAATGGAAAGAAACACACACTTTTACTTCATGATTCTTATCACGCTACAACAGGTGTGTAACAGACCAGATCAACCTCAGCCCATTTTTCCCCCACTGAAAGACTGTTTCTTTTCACTGACCAAAAGGGAGGTGTAGGGTAGCTGGCATGAATGTGGATGTCTATGAGGGGTAACTGGCATAGATGTGGATGTCTATGTGGATGTAAGGTTACTATGACTTGAAATGTCATCAGTTCAGTGACTCTGATCTTTCAAAGCAAGAATGGCACTGAAGGTTGTTTTGGCTATCTGTGGATGGAATTGTAAGACAAGTTTTGATATTGAGAAAAAGCTTGCGCATGTGTGGCAAAATAGAAGCTAGAATCTAAGTCAATAGACTGAAATTAACTATTACCAAGGGAATGATCGTGAAGAAGTTGGAGTGAAATAAAAAAGACTGCTCCATTTATAGTGCTTGTATAATGTTTATAGCTTGAAATTTTGATGACCACCTTGAGTTTGACATTAATGAAAAGTTATAGGTGTGAAGAAATATATCTGACTCCGTGGAAATTTTTATTCATGTATTTGTGGTTAAGCCCTATGTGAGGGTGTCTGCACAGCAATAGTTTCAGTACTACCTCTTCTGTAGCCATGAAGAGTTAGGAGTAAGACGTCTTTCTCCCTCCCTCCCTCTGCATAAATCAGGATTTTAAGTCATGTTATAATCTCTGTGGAAAATACTGAAATGTTTTCTGTGTTATAAGTAAATGCCAAAATACATAGTTCAATAAATCCAACAGGAAACCAAAGTGGTCTTTATGTCTTGCATTGGTGAAACTCTGCTGCATTATAAGCAGCATTTTTTCAAAAACTTCTTCACTTCTTCAAAATCATTTTTACAGTTCAGTATTCTTTTCTCTCTTTTTTTTTTTTTTTTTTTTCCAGAGTGTAGGGCCTAGTGTGTCTAATATTAAAAGCTTCAGTGTTAGTGTTCAGTGTTACACATTCACTGAAGTAAGAACCATCAAAACACTTTAAAGCGACTTTCTGAGACAACCTAATTATATGGTTGAGAATTATAAATAAAAGTCACAAGGTGCCCATTGTGTTAGAAAAACATTAACATTTGTACTGAGCATACAGCACAATAATATACTTCAGCAGTTGAAACAATTGGTTGGAATTAACAGTAATATCCGAATATAACTACTCATTATCTACATTCTGCAACATCTACAATTTAGCAGGTTAAAAATAAAAAATCTCTGTTCCTGTGAAGCTTCAAAAATCAATAACTTTTGGAGTATTTATTTTAAAACGAATAAATATGCAGGGATGAAAATAAACTATGAAAATATTAAAAGAGTATTCCAGAGATAGGATTTACCACAGTTAGTAAGATTCTCTTTCAAACATTAAGTAAAAGAATACCAGTGGTTTCCATACATAATCCTGCAGCTGCCTTCATTCCAAAATCTTCTTTAATTTTTTTACAAATGTTGTAAAATGTGTAGCCACTCTAAATGGCTAAATGTTGTAAAATGTGTAGCCAATACTCTAAACAGTGCTGGAAAAAATCTTAACTTACTTATGAACTGAATTTGGTACCTGAAGAGACTCACAGCATAGGCTGGCTATGATTTGTATCTGTTTTTATCGGACAGCAAGCATACTTCATTGATGTGGTATTGAGAAATAGGATATAACTTAACAGCTTCTGAAAGGAAAAGTATCGGCACTCTCTAGAGTTTGCAGGAAGTAAACTTCAAATATCAAGTACCTGAGAAATTGCATAATGACACACAAGCAATCAAGAGCCACAGTAAAAGGCATGATGACCCAGTGTGATTCCTGGTGACCAACCACAGCTAATAATATTCAAAATAACAGCCAGAGTTCTGAATTCTTGCATTTTTTCAGAAGCATTCTATACAGATAAAATCAAAAGAATTAAAACTTAAACTAAATGAACAAAACTAAATTGTCTCTTGAAGCCTACATGATCTTGTGCATGTTAGATTATAAGATCTAGTCAAGATACAGACTTGTCAAGCAGTAAGCGGTAGTTCTTTGTGATCTTGGTACATTTACCTCTGAGAGTAGATAAACTGTGACAGATTAAACAGGTGGAGCAAATTCTCAGCATTGGACACGTTTCAGAAAAAAAGATTTCCCTGCATCCCTAGTTTAGTGGAGATTGAAATGATGTCTTTTGTTTTATTTTGTTTTGTATTGTGTTTTCCTTGATTGTATCCATTGTGAAATTGTTCCAAATGATTCTTGTTGATGACTAGTGAAAGAATCAAATCATTTTTTTCTTCGCAGGACAAAATTGTTCAGACCAGCTAGTGGCTGATCCATGAGGACACAGCTGCAACGTCTTTGCTGCTGTTTACAGACTAGTCTGTGAGAATAGGCACTTTTTTGGAGGGGACATTTCTACTTTTCATGAGAAAGAGAGAGAGAGAGAGACTTCAAAAATAAGTACAGACACACACACATGCATATGCACATGTAGAATAAGATCTATCTTACCTTAAAACTTTTGCTTCTAAGTTGTGGCTTATAATTAATAAAATATCACACTAGACTACCCTTGTAGGAAATGGAGAGAAAGAGTTCTTTCTAAGATATGACAGAGAAATGCTATTCCCTTCCACTTTCCTTTTTTTTTACAGTCACAAAGTAACTCTTAAGGATGCACTTACTATTCAGAGATCTACATCTACATCAGGTCAAATCAACAATCAACATAGTCACAGCTGATGAACTAGATTGTCTCCTGAAATGAATGTTGGCCAAAATCTAATACATAAACACACTAGAGGTAAAAAGTCACGTAGCATTAAATTTATTGTAGTGATTTAGATCATTTATTCTAGTTTCCAGAATTGTACACCTTTCTCACGGTGAGTGGGATTCTTCTGTAAACACTCCTGAGAGTATTTATGGAGAAATAAGCTGTTCAGTGTGATTAGATGTATAAAACCTGTCTCTTAAAAATAATTACTGTCAATAGCACAATAATCGTCCTGATAGCTACATCTGCAACTGGCACTGCTCAGTAGTTTTCTATTAAAATCAAAACAACAATTTTGGCTGAAGGTATGATTTCTGTATACTAATTTTCATACTCTTTTTTCTTCATTTTCCTGTTAGAGCTGGGGTCAGTTCTTGGTATTTCCCATGGGACTGAATTTATTATAATGCTTCCACTATTATCTCATACCAAGTTTCATTTATGCAGCATATATTACAATTCTGAAAAAAGTTACTGTTTGTTGAAAGAAATGATTAAATGATTAAACTACTTCCTCTGAATTATAGCTTTCTTCTACAATAAATGCCACTATTTTGAATTTTTCAATGCACTTAAAAACAAGGAAATGGGACCAAATCTCATGATGCCAGAATATTTCAAACAAAAGAATGACTTAAGCTGTTATGGTTAGATTCCTTTCAGCTGTGTCAAAAATACTGCAGTTAAAACATTATATTAATTAGTAAATGACTTGAAATACTGACAAACACTAAGTTAAAATTGCTCTGACGTAAAATCAAACACAAATGGAAAATTAATTATAACATACTTCTTACTATTGTTAATATCTATTTATAATTTTATGCTAGAATCACGCTGGTGCCATTAGGAACTAAATACCTCATCAGATATTAAATATAGTAGCTAGGAACACTAGGGGTAATAGAGAAAGTCCAAACTGCTTTATGCATTTATTTTCACCTTTAAATCCATTGGATATTCAAGTTATGCAGCCGCAGATTTGTGTCCAAACTGTGAAAGTTATGTACCTTAAAGAGTGATATCTTGCTCTTCAGTCAAGAAGCATGGGAAGTAAGGATGTAATTTCCCAGGCATAAGCTCCAAAAGACATAGTCATAATCTCAGCTAAGAGTCACTAAGATTTTCATCCTCATCTAATGGAGGCTAAGTAGTTTAATAATTATTTCGCAACATACTCTGATCTAATTTCCAGTGTATGGGTACTTGGGTTTTTCAGAAACTGGTCCCAAGGCTTTTGTTTCTCAAGCCAAGTCCAACATGCTTAAACCTGGGTGCCTGGAGGTAGTCACCTGTTCCTGTACGAATGACCTGTTTTCAGAAAGTGTGGAGACAAATCTCTGAAATAGAAAGAAATGCTACAATCTGCTAGAATTAAACGGTATGGTTTTGTCATTGTTCATGCTTCATACTTCCAGTCTTATAAATTAGGTCAAGCAGATGCTACTTGAAAGGACATACTGGACAATATTTTTCTCACCTTACTTGACATCTGACCTAGTTGTATAGACCTCTTTGTAATCAGTCTAGACCACAGGTCCTTTGTCCTGTAGCAGACTTTTTAATTGCATGAGATCACACTGTGAGGTTGGTTTACTAGAAATCCATCATCAGCCTCGGTTGCATATGGGTATCATGGATGAGACTGAGATCAGCTTGCATCTTTGAAGAGAGAGACAGGATTTGTAAGTTTCCTGCAGTATCTGAGACTTCCTGTAAGGTCTAGAAGGTTCAACACAAAATCTGTGTGCTCATCTGGAGTGGCAGCAGAACCCTCTGTGACATTTCAAATGGCATTTCAAACCATAGTCGAATGCAATCCAGAGGTCTACAATTAGGCAAATGAATTGAGCCACTGATCTTCATTGCTTATAGTGTGAGCTCATGCACCCAGTTCATCTGCAGTAGACACCAAAATTCAAGTATCTTCAGCTCAGTGGATCTCCCTCTGGCTGACATAATGAGCTGGGTAGCATGAATACAGGCACTAAAACAAACTGCCTGATTTTGACTTTTAAGGGCATATGAGCCTGCCATTAGAAAATAGCACCCTATTAACAACGCCAGCATTTCACATAGAGGTTCAGTGAAATTACTAGGCATAAAATGACACTGGTATAAAAAGTTTCTGTTACTAAAAGAAGCATTCTGCATCATCTTTCACCAACAGTTGTTCATTTCCAACTCTGCTTTTTCTTCTCTTTTATGCTGCAACAAGCATTTCAGTGGCTATTCATTGAATTATTCAGAGAACAGATCCTGCTGAAAACTGGAATTCCTCTTTTGAGAATGGTAAATGTCTTCCTTAATTATGTCTACATCCTACTGGAAAACATCTACTGGATATTTGAATTTATTTTATTTCTAGGATGGGGGAAAAAAAAGAATGGATTAAACTGAATTAAAACAATGTGAATTTAAACACAGGGATAATCATAATTATTTTATAATAACCTGAAATAGATTCAAAATAATCTGTTTTTAATGTTGTCACGTAGTGTTGTTCTTTAATGTTATGACATAAAAATGAATGTTCAGTACTGACCACACTGCTCAGATAAAGTCAAATAGCAAAAACAGGCAAAGTACATTATTGATTGTGATTCTATAACATCCAAATTATAATTAGTAATAGCAAAAGTAGTGTTCTTACAGTGCATGTCCTCAACAAAAAATGACAGGAGCAATAGCAAGTAGCCCAGGGGTACAATCAAAATTAGCTGGTGTATCTTGAATTTTAAATATAAAATCTTATGAGGAACTGCTGATGCACTTATCTATGCTTCAATAATTACTAATGGAAACGATATGCTTTATGATCTACTTAGGAATAGTCTCCAACCAAAAAAAGCAGCTAAATATGCTATATAAATTAACAGTTAAGTCTTATTTTTCAGCTTTAACTTTAATTTACTAATTTAACTTTACTCCAAATGTGTAAGTATTCTTAATTTATAAAATTAAATGGAACTCACAATTAATAATTTAAGTGACCTAAATAAAACAACTTAAGAGATATGATGTCAAAAGAAATATTTTAACAATAGCCACTAGAATATGAACAGGATATCTGTGTTTTAAATCACCTTTAATCCATTGTGAATATTCATATTCAGTGGTTGCACTATCTAAATGAGGCAAAGAAATTAAGACCATATTGTAATAGTGGAATACTAGCTATTTAATTGTTTTAAATTTAGATGTTTGAATCTGTGCTATAATAAACTATAATAAACTATTCATTATGAGGTTTCAAGAGCTAGGTATTAGCTTGTCTTGTGCGGGATTGTCAGATAGACCTTAATTTGAAATTCAGCTTCCTAATGTCCACCTTCTTGTGGACATGTTTTCAAAGAGAAGTCTCTGGAAAAACATAGCCTTTTTTTTTTTTCCTTTTGTACCAAAAATGAAATTTCATCACACAAAAAACAATTTTTACTTATAAAATAAAATCCTATCTTCAAAGGAATATCCTGAGAAGAAAAAGGGCTTCAGATGTTGTTGTTTGCTAAACTAGAAACACCAAGCATTTTTCTACTTTTTTCTGACATTTTCACAAACATTCATTTTTTTCCATTTGACATGCAGAATAGATTGTTGAAAGACTTTTTTAAAAAAAAAAAAAACCTCAATGTATGTAGATATCAGTTCTGCCTAATGCTTTGCTGATTAAGTCCTGTTTGATTTGAAATTATAATGAGCAACCACAGTAAATCAAACCCAATATTCATGCCCTCTTCCCTACAGACATAATTACATGCCCCTAAAAAACTAACTCTATCCATTGCCAGAAAGGGAAATATTTAGGTGAGTGGGAAAGTAGAAGATTTCTTAACCAATCACAGCATTTGGAAGAAAAAGCTTAGCAGCTTAGGACATAAAAAAAAATGAAAATTTACTGGAGGTGGTTACATAATTCCAGCCGCATCTAATCTAAATGATTCATATGCCTGCTATGCCTTACAAGACAATCTCTTCAAAGAGCCACATCATCTATTCTGACCCCGCTTTTTTGGCTTCCATCTTCCAACTAGCAGAGCAGCAGATTTCTTCTGAAAGCAATAAAATATTTTCTGGCACAGTGAATCCTTTTCTTGGGAAATTAGAAGGAGAAAAAGTAATTCTGCTCAGTAAGTAATTCTGAAACACAAAGAATAGGAACAAGAGGTGTAAAAGTGTGTGATAATGCAGCCATGAGGATTCTGAAAGTGAAATATCTTCAGTATGGGAAATTAGTGTAACTTTCATACTGAATTTGTTCTATTTTCTTTTTTAATTGATTTCCTTCTGATTGGTGAGCAACTCAAACCTCTGCATACTATGTCCTTAAGTCATTCAGGAAAGAGATCAGATCATCAGTAATAATGGAAAAGCTAAACAAATCTCTTTGCTATTTTTCATTTTTTCAATGTGCATTCTGAAAGGAACAAAAAGTGGGGAGAATAGAAAGTTCAGTTCTCAAATTGATACTTCATGCTGATGCATTCACTAGGTATTCAATATCATGACTAGTTGACTAGCACAACAGCTGATAACTCTCTTTTGGAACCGAAAGTCAGAAAAGACGAGTTATAAAATTATTGTGTAGAGTTATTTAAAAAATGAAGATTATTACACTAAAGTTCTTTTGCATCTTTAGATCATTGTTGACAGTTCAGTGTTGGGGGAAGCATGAAGAAAAAAGTACCTCAGATGGCTTTGTTTTATAGTTTGTCTGGCAGATATTTTTCTTTTTTTGATTTGAAAGCTTGTGCTATGGTTTGTGTGTGCTCACACAAAAAAATGCTATTTCTCTATAGTTCATTTGAGAGCAAGGGACTCCTTGTACTCCCCTCCCCCCCAAAAAATCCTGAAGTGACAGTGAGCAAAATTTTCAAGAGTTATTAAGTAATTTTGAAACCATGATCCTATCTTCAAAAATTACTTAAATGGTGAGTTGGTGACTTGCAATGAGATATAGGACAAAGAAATCTCATGATATCAACTTTATGTTAGTGAAAGTCAGACAAGACAGAGGGTGAAAGAGCCCTGGAATAGGTTGCTCGGAGAGGTAGTGAAGTCTCCTTTTCTGGAGATCTTCAAAACCCACTTGGATGCCACCCTGTGCCACGTGCTCTAGGTATCCCTGCTGAAGAAGTGGGTTTGGACTAGATGATCTCTAGAGGTCCCTTCCAACCTTAACCATTCTGTGATTCTGTGAGACCTGGTGAAGGGCTAGATGCTCTCAGCCTACTAGAGTCACAAAGAAAGAATATTAATATAGACCACAGAGCAAGAGATTATCCAAATTTACCTGATTATTAATCACATGATTATTTAATAATTTGCAGTGACATAATTACATATCTGAAATCATAGTTCATAGTTCATTCAAATATTTCTAAAAATGTGAATTATATTCCTAAATCACTCTGTACTTTTGGAAATGTTATGCTTTTAGGACTTCTGAACATTTGGTCTTTAATTGCCTTTCTTTTTTAACACAATGACAGACTCTTGCATGAGCTACAAGCACTTTCTCAGAATTCAAAGATCCTGAGTAACAAAATGCTAAAATCTCTTTAAGTGAACATATTCTTATACAAACCACAGAATTGCTAAGTGCTTTGTTATTTGGTCAGTACTATCTTGCAGTATAGATACCTCTTTAAATGCTCATGCAACTGGAAATGCATCCTTCAGTCTTTATGGTTTGTCTTGCAACTTTCTGTGAGTTACGCCGATTCACTTCACTTTAGAATATCTTTCTGAGGAAGCGTGCTGAAAGAGACACTTGATATTTTATGTAGTTCTACTTACCAATTATATTCCTAGTCATTTTAAAGTCCTGAGTTGCAAAACTAATACAGATTTTCACACAGAGAAGGAAATAATGGACACTTTCCTACTTCTCAAGATAAAACTCAGTCTCACTGGAAACTCTTCTGCAGTTTGCATATATTAACTATTGCTGTCAACTTTTACCTCCAATATACAAATAGATATATATTTGTAGGGTAAAATCAGCTATTCATAATATATTAGAAGAATCAGGCAATGCTTGAAATGGGTGATAGCCTATCTTGACTGTAGTCCTGACTTTGATGTGTTAGTAATGCAAGTACAATACACAGACCCTACTTTTAACAATAATTCACATTTCCTTAGGTTTCTATTATTTTATTTCTCTAGTCTTGGAGAAACACAGATACTTTTCTTTGGAAATTGTGGGCAAATACTGTGAGTAAATGATGATATCTTAATGATTCCCACTGGGCCAAAACAAAATTAATTTCTTCAAAAAAAAACATTCAGCTCAGTCAGCAATTTATAGCTTGTGTCTATGCTTACAAATAAATAGTGTTTCCTGTTGAATCACAGGGAAAATTTAAACATCTACATCTGTATGCTAACCATGACTACCATATCAATGCTATCATCAATGCTATCATATAGAATCATAGAATCATAGAATGCTTAAGGTTCGAAGAAACCTCTAGAGATCATCTAGTCCAACCCCCCTGCACACGCAGGGTCACCTAGAGCACGTGGCACAGGACTGCATCCAAGCGGGTTTGGAAGATCTCCAGAGAAAGAGACTCCACAACCTCTCTGGGCAGCCTGTTCCAGTGCTCTGTCACCCTCACTGTTAAAAAATTTTTCCTTAAGTTCCTGCGGAACTTTTGGTGCTTCAGTTTGTGGCCATTACCTCTAGTTCTGTCGGTGGCCACCACTGAAAAGAGACCAGCACCATCCTCCTCGCTGCCTCCCTTGAGGTGCTTATAGACACTGATCAGGTACCCTCTCAGCCTTCTCTTCTCCACGCTGAACAGGCCCAGCTCCCTCAGCCTGTCCTCGTAGGGCAGATGTTCCAGGCCCCTGATCATCCTTGTGGCCCGGCGCTGGACTCTCTCCAGCAGCTCCATATCCCTCTTATACTGTGGAGCCCAGAACTGGACACAATACTCCAGATGTGGCCTCACCAGGGCTGAGTAGAGGGGCAGGATCACCTCCCTCGACCTGCTGGAGATGCTCTTCTTAATGCACCCCAGGATCCCATTGGCCTTCTTGGCCACGAGAGCACACTGCTGCCTCATGGTCAACTTGTCATCCACCATGACACCGAGGTCTTTTTCCGCAGAGCTGCTCAGCAGAAGGTCAGTCCCCAGCCTGTACTGGTATCTGGGGTTATTCCTCCCCAGGGGGAGGACCTTGCACTTGGCATTGTTGTATTTCATGAGTTTTTTCACCGCCCAGTTGTCCAGTCTGTCCAGGTCCCTCTGGATGGCAGCACAGCCCTCTGGGGTATCGGCTACTCCTCCCAGTTTTGTGTCATCAGCAAACTTGCTGAGGGAGCACTCTGTGCCTTCATCCAGGTCATTGATGAATAAATTGAACAGGACTGGACCAAGGACTGACCCCTAGGGGACCCCGCTAGCTACAGGTCTCCAACTAGACTCGGCACCACTGATCACCACTCTCTGGGCCCTGCCATCCAGCCAGTTCCTAATCCACCTCACTGTCCACTCATCTATCCCACACTTCTGGAGCTTGCCCAGGAGGATGCTGTGAGGGACGGTGTCAAAAGCCTTGGTGAAGTCGAGATAGACGACATCCACCGCTCTCCCCTCATCTATCCAGCCGGTCATTTCATCATAGAAAGCTATCAGGTTCATCAAGCAAGATTTCCCCTTGGTGAATCCATGCTGACTACTCTTGAGCACCTTCCTGTATATAGCATGACTATCAATGCTATCAATGAAATCTATGACAAATAATCCGAGGAGTGTACAATTATGTTTTCTTTTAATTAAAAAATCCCAAATATCTAAGAAATAATTTGTGGCGTTTCTTTTTGTTTGTTTGTTTTTGGTTTGTTTTTGTTTGTTTTATGATGAATTTAAGAGTAGCAGTCAGAACATCTGTATTACTTTAAACAGTATTGAAACTGTACTAAAATCGAATGTAATTACTCAACATATAAATTGACCAGCAAGGCACATTCCCATCAAGAAATAACTCTCAATATCAGAGATCCACTTATCTACCCATACCTGATCACCCAGAAAAGCAACTTAAAGCATCCATCCTAACCAAGATAAACTATATTGTATGCACAAACAGTGCAATACCGTTTTCCAAACTTATTGTACTATTATGACTGCACTGCACTCCCGTTCAGACCAGGCATGGATCACCACTGTTCACTCTTGCACTTACAACAAATATGTAAAGGAAAAAAGTTTTTCGTTTGGTCAAGACAATATCTTAAATCATTCTTCAAAAACACTTGAAAAAAAGAGCAAATTGCAAAAATACTGCTTTGCACATTTGTTTCCTATGGTTAATTCAAAAAATGTGTGTCATTAGCAATTATTTTAAAGTAAAATCTAGACTCAGATGTTATGTTAAAATTTCATCCACAGTTATAAAAGACCCAGAGACATATCAGAGGCAGAACAGATCCTCCTCTGGAGATATTTAGCTCTCTCCATTAATTATGGAGGAGTGCAAGTGATTAAAGTGTCTAACTAACTATTAGATGAATCCAAATCTAAGTACAAATATTTTGGAAAGGAAACACACATATAAACTTTTTATTACTGCTTTTGCAGAGACGTTGGAATCCACCTTCCTTATGTTATCCTAGCTCCCAATCCTACAATATGCTACTTTTTAAATGTTATTTTTCATCTACTGTCATTCACCTAGTATCTCTTCTACTTCTTCCTTTCTGTTGTTATGTATTTACAGATGGAATCATCAGGCAAAATTGAGAAGAAAATTCAGCTGCAAGATTTTCAGTGCTCAGTGTATTTGTACAGTGTTTTTCCTGGGCTAGCTGACTGGTTGATTGATACTGTTTGCTGTTTTAATCCTGCATGTATTCAATCAATCAGAAGACTGAAACTACTGAACTTTTTAAACTACATATTTAGAAGGGCTGAAATCATACCATGCACTGCTTAAACAGAACTCCCTGTTCTTAAAGAGTCAGGTCAGAATTTTGCACACTAGAATGAGAGTCACATTTCTGAGATGTATATGCTCTGTGTGTTTTTTTTTCCATTGTTTGAGATGATCTCAGTGCAGAGCCTCAACAAAAATTTCTGTGTCATAGAAAGACATATCAGGTAGATAGACAAAGCTGTTTTTCTTTCTTTTTTCTTTTTTTTTTTTTTTTTTTAAATCACCCCAGGTTAATTGTATCCTTCCACCATAAAACAATAGTGTTTGTGGGAGACTACCTTCCTGATTATAGACAGAGGTTATTTTCTAAGAAATGAGGATAATTCTGCTATCATGCAGCCAATCTTTATCCTTCAGACCATATAATATTCCACTTCTAAAGAGTTAAAACCTTCATCATTCTCATACTTTAAATTAACTATTTAAATTGTTCCCTTCTTATACTATTAAGTTGTTTACTAAATAGCTCTTTTGTATCTACAAATTAGATATGTGAACCACTGTTGCTAGCAATATGGTTTGAGTAATTAGAAGACTAGCAGTTGGCAAAGCAAATAGGAAAAATGGCACTGTGAGGATTATTTTAAAGGAGACACCAGTAGACTGTTTTAACAGTTATAACTCTGCAACAAATATATTCCCCTCCTCTCATGTAACATTTCTACATGTCTCTTGTGATGTGTCTTCATATTGGGGAAATGATTTTTTTTTTCTTAGATTTAACATTTTAGGAGGGGGAAAATTTAATCTTGTTGATAATACTTGAAAAACACAGAAAAAAAAATTGGACAAAATCCTCAGTTATAGCAATTTGGTTGAGTTATTGTTACAATATTTTCACTAAATATGAGCTTTACTGATAAATCCACAGAATCTGTCTTTGAGGATATTCAAAGTCCACGGTGTTCCAAATTTACAATACTGAAAGAAAAAAAAAAGGAAACGCAATATTTGTAAGATTCATACTTTAAGCACATTTGATCAAACACAAAGGTCAAAATAAGTCAAAGGATATCTCAAAACACACAGATTTCACCTGAAAGATTTGCATGGGTTTTAAAATATAGAACATTTCCACTGTAAGTAAATGCTATAAGACTATCTATTATAATAAGTAAATGAAGGTCTCTGGACCATAGAATCTGTGTGACTTGCTTTCTTCAGTGTTTGCATCATTGCTGCTTCTTTATGGTATAAGAAGGAGATACAGCATGTTTCAAGGTGTGAAATGTCAACAGAGCACAGTTAGGGACCAATCCTAAGAACCTCAACATTGTTTGAATTGAAAATGCCTTCCTGCCTCTTGAAGAAGTCAAAAAGTGAAAAGCCAATTCAGGGCTAATATTTCAAGTATAATCATATTTTAAAATATCTGTTTGATCAGGCACCTTTAGGAACTTAGAAGAATGTCAGTAGATGTATATGATAGACAGAAGGTAATACACATTTAGCTACTCAGTTCTACCTAGTTGGTAGCATTTCTGGAGATACACAAAAAAAAACCAAAATGCCCCATTACTTTTCTGTTCTCCTAAATAATGTACATAATTTACCTACATCTTTAGGTCATTACTATTTTTCCACCTTTCTAACTCATATTTAGAATACTGTATATAAAAAAATTCAGAAATCTGCATTTTTACAGAACATAGATTTAAACAAAAGAGTACAAGTTTTAATCAGAAAATTTACAATTCAGTAATTTTTAGTAAGGGAAATATTTTCTTTTTGTGAAATTAATATTTTAACATAAAGCACATTTTAATACTTAATCTAAATTGCAAATAACTATGGATTAATGTTCCTTAGTATATTTTATTAGACTTTAGGAATAGTGTTTCAATTTCACTTGAACTTCTGGTTTAATTGATTTTTACTCTAACCAGTCAAAAGGCAACAAAAAATATCTAGAATTAATTTTTTCTTGTAGGAATGGAGTTTCTTTTCAAAGAAACTTCAAAAAGAACTTCTCATTCTATGTTTGGAAAAAACTCATATAGATGATATACATACCTAGATAATCATAAAACTTCATGAAGAAGGCTTTAAAGCTTCTTTCATAGAACTTAAAATTTCATGGGTCATAAGAAACCAGATTTTCTTGGGTCCATCAAAACAGTTGTTCACAGTGATTTTTATCAAGATTAAGACTAGAAAACTACATGTAGTAATAACTGGTCACTTCTTCCGATAAAGTCCCATATATATGTAGATACACACTCTGGTTATAAATGATCACATGCACACACACACACACACACACTCTTATGCATTTGCTTAAAAATATAAACTCACATAAATACAGGATGAAAATGCATATTCTTAAAGTGATCTAAGAGTCTAGAACAAAATTCTAATAGACATAAAGAAATGTGGAAAACAGATAGTTTTTCATACATTTTCCTACTGCTTCTAGTTTCAGTTTTCCTTATTAAAGACAGTTCTTCAAATATATGGTTTCTTATTGTTTATTCATCTGGGGAAAAAGAAAAAACAAAAATGTTCCCATTAAGTAGAAATTTTCACAAAGTGTTTTTGTTTAAAACTTCTTTTCAATACCTTACTTATTCTGTTATGACATATATATGGCATATATGCCATAGTGATATATGCCTCCTACTACATGATGATAATTCTGCAGATGGATTATATTATCCTGAAAGGTTTCCTTAGAATAACTATTAGTCAATATGGTTTTCAAGAGAAGAAACATTTATCTATCTCAAAAGCCGTGTAAGAATATGATCTTCTGTAATGTTTCTCTTCATTTCATACAGTCATTAGTACCTGAGAATATTCACAATAGTGACCTCTTCACCAAGGTCAGAAATATAAGCCACCTACTGAATGGAAAAAGTATCATTTGATTTTTTTTTTTTTTTTTTGGAAAATAAAATTCCCGAAATAAAGGAAAAAAAAAATCATCTGTTAACATTCCATCCCCATTAGCATCTTTCATTTCCATGCTGCCCTCTTAATGGCACTTTGCTCCATATGGTATATAATGAGCAGTGAATATCAGAGACATTTTACTATAAGATTTGAGGTATCAAACTGACATCATTACAATGAGTAAGTTGCACAAAAAAAGTCTTTTTACCAAAGTCTATTGACTTTTTCATTGCAAAAACAAATAATATATTTCACTGATTTAAAAAGCTAAATAAAGCTTTTGAAATCCTAGTTCATATGCACTGTAACTGGAGTTAAATTGAGTTTTATTGTTAGATCATTCTAGTTGCTTGCATCAATGCCATATTAGAGTGAAGTTTAAGAGTCAGATTAGCTTTTTTATGAAATATTTTCCTTTGTATATGAAATTCTACCAGCAAAGAAAAGCTGACAGAGTGGCTTTACAGTACATAATTTCCAGGACCATTAGTAAATCAGTAGTTCCCAGGAGGAAAATGCCATTTCTTTTTTACTACATCCTGAGATGCTATGAAATAAGAATATTAAACTTTAGGAACATTAATGCATAATACAAAGTAGCCCTGCAATTTCTGTAAATTATGTTTCATATCATGCTTTCCTAAGTGCCCAAGAATGGCAAAATGCAAACATGGATATAGCTTAACTTCACAAAGTGAGCATATTTCAGTGGCAGCTAAAGATCTGGGACTGGATCCAAAGATACTAGGCATCATTGAAATCAATTTGAGTTAGGTACTTAAATATATGTTTGTATTTGATCCAAAATGTTCCTTGGTGTTCTACTCTGTGATTTTACTTATACTCCCTAGACGTTACAGGCTAATTTCTGCTTTTAAGTTAGATTTGTAACGACTTAGTGAACTTCATACAGTTGCATTTGCATGGCCCAAAATAGATTTTTTTTCTTACCCCTCTATCATGCTTTTTTCTTCCTTTGTGTTCAATAAATATAAGAAATATGAATATTTTTTTTTCGTCCTCATCTTTACTATATGTCAAAAAACAATGGAAAAGATTACCTTTTCCAGGTAATTTGGAAATTTGAAAATGACAACAGATGCGATTTCTGAGAATTTCTGAGAATACTGATTTATTAATATGGCTGATTCCAGAAAAATGAAAAATTAAACAAGACTCTGCTTTGAATCAACCTGATACCCTGGCACTTCTGCAACACAGGCAGAAGTGCAGGGAGCTTTGTTTTTTGAAGGAAAGGTCAGACATAATTAACTCGATACTGAAATACAGGAAATATTCGTCTTTCTATCTGTGAGCTGAAGGGAAGTATAACCTGGGAAAGAAAAGACTGGATAGGTAAATCTTTAAGAATGCCCAAGGTTGGCAGAAGAAAAAGGATAGAAATTTTTTCTCATTTTTGTGATATTTCCTTTTGCTTCCCATTAAGTAAATTAGAAAAAAATCATTTGGATAACATGCAGCATATTAAGAACAGGATAGAAACATGGTCTTCTTATGCTCTTCTGAAAGAATAAAGCATAAAATATGAACTCCTATGATAAAAAGTTGTAAATAAATCTCTCGACAATTTAAAAGTGTATAAAATATGTATCATTTAATGGACATTCCTCATAATAGATTTAATGCAAACTATTTAGCCATTAAATTGAAATTCTTTTTTTATCACCTTATCCTGTTTCTTGCTCTGCTCCTCTGATGATTATAACCACAGGAAAAATAAAATAAAGTAAAATAAAATAGAACAGATTCAAACGGGATATCTACAGTATAAATTACCCAAGGCTACTGCCATGGGGCTAATTACTTACTTTCATTTCTTCCATAGATATTTTGTAGAAAAACACTGCTTCTTTGCTATGTATTCCATAATAGTGTAATAATTCCAAAATACATAATGAATTAGAAGTTATTACTAAAAGTATATTGATGTGGTATAGAAAAGGTTATTTGTATTTTATGCTCGTGCATTGTAGTTGCCAATAATTTGCCAGTATTTTTTAGGATATTTTTAACACTGTATAGAAGAGTCTCTCATTATAGTGCATGCATTTTATTTGTTTGTTTAAAAATAAAACGTATTTCATATTTCACTGTCTAAAATAGTCACCTACTTAAAAAGGCTGCATGTCCAGGGCTGGCATAACAATTTAGTCAACATTTCATGGAAAGGTAAGTGAAGTTGTTCAGTGCAGTGTGTTTGAATGTTAACTGAAAGCCATGATCCAGCAGGGGATGAATTTATATGTGATTTAAATAAAAAGGCAATCACCTTCAGAACTGGCAATACTCTTAGGTGCTAAGTTATATTTGTTGCCAATAAACATGTATTATAAATGTCCTTCCAAGACCATTTGCTATTATTTTTTTTCTGGGATAGCATAGGTAATGAAGAAAAAGAGAAGTTGATGACAGGAGGTGGAAGGATTCAGTGGCTCTGCCTGCTGCCTTTCCCTTCTATTTGATGTACAGTATCTGCAAAATAAATGGCATAATTGTGGTAGAAGGCAAGAAAGCAGCAGGAAGAGTAAGGGGAAACAGTAGTCTGACCTGTACTTCTCGCCACAACAGTCTTTACTAAAGGAAATAAACAGCAGAATCCTTTCTTTTTCATTAAACATTCTTAAGCATTCCTATTATATTCTTCTATCTTAGTTCATCCATAATCAAAGTTCATCCAAATTTACTCTAAACTTAATGAACAAGATCTGACAAGCGGAATGTATTTAAGCAATGTGCTTTGAGGAAGTTCTTCATTTTTTAGCATGGAACTCAAAATGTGAACAAGGACAGTTAGACAGTTACCAAAAATGGAAGACTAATGTTGAACTATAGGAAAAAGGCAGACAGTTCTAAGGACTATATGTTTTATGTGAAACTACATGACAAATATATTTGTTATATACATATATATTTATTATAAGTCTATTAAAAAAAAGTTGATAACATTAGTCTTGGAGTAAAAGATTATATAGTATTTGGTTTGTCTAAGGACATTGTAGAATATCTATGCAAAGGACTTACTTACACATTATTTCTATTGTGCCTATGGAGGTCACCTTCAGAGTTATTTTTGGTAGCTTTAGGCCATAACAGAAAAAGCCAGTCTCTTTCTTTCTCTCTTTTTATTTTTTGTCCTATGATCACATTCCATTTCTCCCTTTTTCACAGAAGGGACAGCACCTGAGGACACACAGAAGCCTTTATTGGCTATAGTGAAGGCCATATGTTAAGATATACAGATCCTTTCCAGCTTTTAGCATTTGGTTCCTTGGCATATCCCCAAGGAAACAGTGTAACAGCTTTGGAGTTGCCTGCAGACTGTGCTGTGATTTGTCCCCAGTGTATCTGAATGTACTATTTTATCCTTTCCCTGAAAACTAACTAGGTTTCTCTAGTGTACCAAATAAAAGGATAATATTTTGTTTATTTATGATAAGCTTGTGAATGAGGAGAGGTAAAAGAGGAGAATGGCTATGTTGTTTCATATTTTTTTTTCATTGTACAGAAAGAATTTTCCTTTCTCCAGGGGCGTTAGATGTTCTATAGTTTTAATAGTTTAGATTTTTGACATTATTCTCATTTTCCAGGAGCAGTAATGTATTAGTTATTATTATAAATATTCTCAAAGATTATAGGTTTTCAGATTCAAAGTTAATTAATGAAAACTGGGGAAGCTGTTCAGGAGAGGGGCTAGAGGAGATATGGTGCACAAATGCTTAACCTGGAAATAAATAATACAAAAGCAGCATGAGAAGGCCCCGCCATACATTATGCTCTTTTGTTTGGCTTCACGTTTCATCTATTTCAATCTACCTGTTTTTATTCATCATCAAAAAATTCTCTGACCTTCTTTAGAGGCTATCAGCATGTGTTACTAAATCTTGCTTTAATCAAAAATATTTTGTTCCAACAAAACTGTCCTGAATCATATTATTTCAAAGAAAGTTCCTTGATTTACACCAATCATTCTTCAATTTTGGGCACAGATATGAGAGCAAGTTCCTATTATGTAAGTAAGTTCTTTAGAATGATTAAAATGAGATACAAAACACTATAAGCAAGATTTGATCTTGAACCTTCCCTAAAGTTCAGAAAATTGTCCACGATAATGTATTTTTCTTATAATACTAAATAATCATCTTGTAAGTCTGGCCAGAAAGAAGAGTCAAGCAGAGCAAAATCTGAAATCTGGGCTTCCTATGTGACATGTCAAACCCTGTACTCAATGCAGAAAATGTGCTCCAGCTGCTGCAGTGATCATCAGCTGGAGTGTGGCTAGTAGACTAGTTGATCCCCAATTGGCGTAATGTGTGTATCCAGGGAGAAATGCATAAACAAACACACTGAGGTTGATAGATTTGTGAATGAATTTTGATTGTTTTTTTTTTTTCATGCAGAAAAAGAGAAATGGAAATGGTGAATTGTACATTTGTCTAATTACATATCATTGCTTTTCTTAGCTTTGCATGAGCTATTCTTCCTGACTTTGTAAAACATCTGAATTCCATGTCTGTATAGGACCCACTGCCTATTTAACTGAGCAGGTAGGAATTTATATTATTTAGTTTAGTATGTATATATATATCTGCCTACATTTTTGTTCTATACAATTTCTCTTCCCCTAAAATGAGAGAAAAAAACAGGTACACAAGATCTTCAACATAAAAAATGTAGATCATTTACTAGGCTGTTAATAATGTAGTCTGGGTTAACATATTGATTCTTGAGGAAATGACAAGCAATGTGAAGTAGTTCTCTCTTTAGTAATCTCAGAGCAGAAGGATGAGGGAATAGTTGTGATACTGAAGTCTGGGACTTCCATCTCAGAATAATTTAAAATTTTGACACATATTTGTGGTATGTGTGTTTAATCAGTGCATGTATGGATAATTTGTTTTGGGATGCGGCATTCTCCTACTCAGCTAGTATATACCTGAGGTACAGCCTTTTATGCATCTTGCTTAGTGTTCTACTTTATTCACAAAGACCCCTTGAGTGTTCCCTATGATTGATGTAGTTGAGAAGCAATTTGCATACTGAATGGTAAATAGATTTTTAAAAGCCAAGTTTTTGCATTGGCTTACTATGAAAGATAGCTAAGATCTTGAAAAAAACAATGCACTTAATTTCAAATTAGAAAAATACAATAATGCTAAATAGCAAAAATAGGTTGAAAATGAAAAAATAAGTAAAAGACTAGCAAGACTAGCAAGTCAAGGTAGCCATTTCATATTAATCAGTTTTTAAATACTTAATCAATGATTTCACTAAGATATGTTTCTTTCACAGTTTTCTGTTCTAGCTACTAGAATTTACATTCTGAGTGATTTTGAATTAAAAGTGGATTTCTCACTTAATATCAAAACTAAATGCTGAGAAAATTTCTGTAAAAGCACTGGATTGAAACTGTCAGGATTTGCAAGTAAGGACATTGATAAATTTCTTTTACATTACCTTTATAAACTTAACCAGGGTTGTGCCAGGCATGCATTTCTAAGTTTATGATATGATGCAAAACAACATTTAACTGTCAGTGTAATAACTTTCTCTAAGGTGTTCAGAGAGAATGTATGCAATACATAAAAAAAATGAAAGCCAGTTTTGCAGACTTGAAAGGAATTAATCTCTTCTATCCTTAAACCTCCATCCACAATTCCACAACTGAACTGATCAGTCCTGGATTCCATTTATAGTGTTGTAGACAGCTAGCATAGATACAGTGTCTAGTTTGTGTCTAGTTTGAATGAATCCTGTCTCCTCTGTCCATAAAGTCCCAAAGAATACACGGGTATATATAGATCTCTCAAAAGGAGGCCACATTATTTGTCTTATTTACCCAGTATGGTTCTGGTTTGATCTCATTTCATCTTCAGAAGATCTATTCCCTACTTGATCAGCAGCATAAGAATAAGACACGTTTTAGTAAAAAAAAAACAATTGTACACATTTTTACACATAAGCAAAAAATCCACACATTAAACAATACTGTTTGGATAATGTTTTCAACCAAAGAAATGATTTGCCCAGTGAAAAAAATATTGTTCTGTCTAGGAGGAAAGTGACATTGAAGATTCAGAGAATAATGACAATATATTATCACAGAATCACAGAATGGTTGAGGTTGGAAGGGAGCTCTAAAGATCGAGTCCAATCCCCCTGCTTAAGCAGGGACACCTAGAGCACATGGCGCAGGGTGGCATCCAGACAGCTTTGGAAGATCTCCAGAAAAGGAGACTCCACAATCTCTCTGGGCAGCCTGTTCCAGGACTCTGTCACCCTCACAGGAAAGTTCTTCCTAACATGGAGAAAGAACTCACTGTGTTTCAATTTGTACTCATTACCCCTTGTCCTGTCACTGGCCATGATCCTGAAGAGTTTGGCCCCATTCTCCCTACATTGTCCCCTCAAGTACCTATACATGTTGATCAGATCTCCCCTTCATCTTCTCTTCTCTAGGCTAAACAGGCCCAGCTCTCTCCTCATAAGTTAGATGCTCCAGTCCCTTAATCATCTGTGTTGTGCTACGCTGGACTCTTTCTAGAAGTTCAACGTCCCTCTTATACTGGGAAGCCCTGAACTCCCAGGGGCAGCCCCACCAGAGCTGAGTAGAGGGGGAGGATCACCTCCCTCCACCTGCTGTCAATGCTCCTCCTGATGCAGGTCAGGATCCCATTGGCCTTCTTGGCCACAAGGGCACATTGCTGACTCGTGGTTAACTTGTTGTCAACCTGGACTCCCAAATCCCTCTCTGCAGAGCTGCTTTCCAGAAGGTCAACCCCTAATCTGTACTGGTTGGTGCCTGGGGTTATTCCTCCTCAGGTGCAGAACCCTATACTTAACCTTGTTGAACTTCATGAGATTCCTCTCTCCCCAACTCTCCAACCTGTCTAGGTCTGCCTGAATGGCAGCACAGCCCTCTGGAGTTTTGGGCACTCCAGCCAGTTTGGTATCGTCTGCAAACTTGCCCGGGCTGCACTCTGTCCCCTCGTCCAAGGGTCATTGATCCAAGTCATTGATGAACAAGTTGAACAGTACTGAGCCCAGTACTGATCCCTGGGAGACACCACTGACCACTGGCCTCCAACTAGACTCGGCCCCATTTATCATGGCCCTCTGAGCTATGCCATCCAGCCAGTTCTCAATGCACCGGTTATTACAGTTACTTCAAAATTTCGATAATACCAGCAAGATCCACTCCAGCTAGAAAGCATTGATGTTTGTCAGAGAGATTGTAATAACCTTTTAAGTGTTATCAAGCCTACGGGAGAGCCTGCTTTCACTAGCTCTTGGTGTCATGTTTCAAAAATGGGAAGCAGTACGGTTTTTGTTTCCCATGCATCAAAACAAGGCATTAGCAAGAACCAGCTTAGTATTATTTTGCAGTAAAGTCAAACCACTCCAAGAATATAAAAACTGGATCAGCTAACTGGGCTTTACAAAAGCAAGAAGGAAATTCAGCATGGTTCAACACACAGAGCTGTACTATGCCAGCATTTATTCTCTGGTGCTGAGAGATCCCAAGCTGGATTGCTGCCATGTTTCATTGCTGGAAAGGAATCAGCAGACAATTCAAATGAGAGGAGAACTGACTATTGATCCCAAAGTTCATGCTGCATTTCATGCTGTTGCAGTGAAAAGAGTATCTCTTCCAGCTATGACTGCTGCACTACATTGATTCACAGAGCAATTATATTGTCCGCCATGAGAATGAGAAATAGATGAAACCAGAAAATGCCTATAGTAGTCCTGTTGTCACACTTTTTCTCTGATTTTTACAAAATGCACTGCAAAATTAATGGTGAAAACATCTAAAACAATAAGCATAAAACATGTAAATAAAATGAGAAAATATACATGTCAATGTTACAAACATGTAACTTGTGTAATAAGAATGGGAACCTGTACTGAGAAAAATGTTATGTATGTGTGGATGTAGGTTGCAGCTACGTTATAGATATATAAAAAAATCAGTCTCTAAAAATGTAGAAATCTTTATCTGAACAGTTGGCTGTACTAATGTCTCCTATATTCAGCACCATTCATGTGAAGTGGGCCAGTATCATCACATCAAATGTGAGAGTAAAACTCATATACCCTTAGGGGTTCACATTTTCAGGGTTTGCATGACATACATAGAGAATTTAGGCTTAACCTCAGCATCACGGTAAATTTGCTTTTAGCCCTATTCAAACTTGTTCTTATAAATAACCGAAAAGGATTAAAATCTACTCTTGTAATCCTCGATAGCTTGCCCTTTTCCAGTCATGTTTCCATGCTTATCTTATAAGATGTGCCACAACACAACTACTTTCCTAATGTTTCCAGGTTACATCCCCTCAGCCCACTTGTTAAGTATATTACATTTTCAAAGCCTAAACCTTGACCTTGGCATTGATTTTCTTCTTGGTTCCTATAATGAAGAATAAGTTTAGAGTGAGACAGAAACTGCTCTGGTAAGGGTTTTGAGTCATATTTCTATTTTTTTATTTACTGTGAACATACAAAATACCTGAAAGATTTTTTTATATTGAAATCCAGATTTTATCAGAACAGAAGCTAGAACATAAGTATTTTAAAATGAAAAAAATACCTTTACTTAGACTAAATTGAAGTGCAAATTCCCCGTTTCCAAGGAAAGAGTTCTCTTACCAAAGGGTACCACTGATGCAGTCATAACTAGTTTGAAGTACAAGAAGAGGAAGAAGAAGAAGAAGAAGAAGAAGAAGAAAAGTAAAACACACAACAGGTCTGTGAAAGTCTGCTGACTTCCATAAAAATGAATGGAAGATGTAGACACTGAACTGTATCTTTCTTTTTATGCACAACCTTTGTATATTTTATTCTTATCTCCAACATTTTTGGATGTACGGAAAAGAAGATGAGGGGAAAACAAACATATATATGACAACTTCCAAACCAATGCCATCTGCCAAAATCAGGCATGAGACTCCAGGTTTGCAGCCTCACAAGCATACATAAACCTTTAATGAATTCCAGGAAAACAAAGATTTTTGTCAGTATTTCTATTTTTCTCCTTCACAGTGTTTACTTGTGTTTATTCCTTTCAAGCTAATTCAGAATCTGCTTTAGTACTCTGAGTACACATAATTAATTTTGTTACAAGACCATTTCCCTGGATGTGATCACTTTGTTTAACTCTAATGAAACTTCTATTAAGCTTTATGTGCCTGAAATCATGCAAACAGATCCTCATTAGCATTTAGCAGTCTTGTTTTATTGAAATTCACACCTTCATTGCATGGATGAAGTGCCACCTCTTACATAAGAATGTGCAAAAATCCCCTTTAAACTCAAGACATGTTATCAAATAGCAGTGAAATGAAAGGATTAGAGTAAAAATGCAACAAATGACAAATCAAAAGTTTACTATCCACACTCAGCAAAGACTGTTTCCTTTACATAATACTGATATCAGTAATACATGTGTCATTTAACTTTAATCACAGGAGAATATCGCCTACCACACACAAGGATAAAGCTAGTCATAGATTCTAAAACTTTGAAAAATAATAAGCTCTATTTTTTGAGAATATTTAATATATCCTCCCTTTTGCAGTAATTTTGGAAACTGTAAGTATTTGGAAAAGCATCATACAGTCTATTGATCAATTTGGCGTAAAGTGCAAAAATTGATGGAAAGGAGGAGAAAGGGAAAGGGAGGCCAGTGAAAGAACTTCACAGACCAATGTTCTGTAAAACTGAATATCATGTTTCTATGATAAACAGAATGACAGGAAGATGTTCTGAACAACTGGAATTTATAGGTTGATTTACAGAGCAAAATAGTAAAATAAAAAAAATCTTCATAGGAAACAGATATAGTTTGACTTATTGAAAAATACCAACTGCAGTGGTAGAAAAAAAGTGATTAAAACAGAAAAATCCATTAAAATGAGTATTTCATAGATCTACAATAGCAAGATAATTATAAGTTAAAGTTGTTGCAGAATATTAAACTTCATAATAAATAGAATGGTTGGAAAATTTTGACCATAGTGTGCTAAGGGAAACATTCCTGTTTAATCAGTTTGATATAAAGCTAGGATTATGTAGTGATGTGTGTACACACCTTTTGAAACAATAAGATGAAGCATCCACTAAATCAGCCTTTGTATTTGTTCTAGTCTGGTGTTGACTTTTTACTGTTGTAAAAGATTGACCCAAAACTGTGCTTAAGCTAGAAAAACGGTGGTGTTGGTTCCATCATATGCTACGCAAGCAAATCCAATAGTTTACAATTGCCTTTCTAAACCATTATGATAAGGAATACAATTTTATGGCATTAAACAAAGGCCTTAGGCCAGTCTTGCTTCTGTCAAGAAGGAATTTATATAGGATATTTTTCCAAGAAACTGACTAGGAATTAATATAAGGGTGAATAACAGCAAAGAAAAAATAATGTGAGTTTTCTTGTCAACCAGAAGCAGAATCTACCACCCAATAGTAGAGATTCACCAAAGTTTGTACACATAAAATCAAACATAAGATCTGTACTCATTGGCTTAGATACCAGAAGTGATGAAAATGAGTTATGCAGAATGCTCAGTGGATGAAAAACACAGCAGTATGAAGAACAAAGTGAATAAGCAGTCTTATGTGGGGGAAAGAGAGGAAGGGAGGCATGATGCCTGAGAAAAAAAGTCAATCTGTCCTCTCACTGTATTAAGTCCTCTTTAGAGACTGAGAATAATTGCAGGTAAAAAATCTGATTTGCTCAGTTGATGGTAGAGTAGGTCCTTTTTGGCCAGATGCTTTTGGAGACATAGAAGAGCAGAGCACTACACTGGATAGGGGGCTGATCTCTCCAGCTTCAGATTAGATTTATCTGCTACATTGCTTGCTCTTACAAAGTACACAGGGAGGAAATAAACCAACTTAGAATTCAACTGTGTTTTTCTCATAGAAAAAATTAAGACATAGAGGAAAAATCTAGAAAACAGAACTGAATTCACTTTTATGTGGAAGTAATCTTAACAGGGAACTTCATGAACTCATTCTTATGTTTCAATTCTCTCTGAGAGATTTAATTGGACTTCAAGGGGACCAGGTAGAAATTGCGAACAGGATTTGTTAATTGCAGTGGGTTGGGTTTTGGCCTTTATTTCCTGACTGAGAACGTTTTTGCCTTTATTAAAATTGTCCTCCTGAAGCACAGTCATGTTTCCAGATAGTTATTCTATAGATACTACAGGAACAACAGAGGCAGGGTTGCTGTGTCCCAACATCTGGCTAAGAGAATATTGGATTTCTATAATGCATATATTTTTTCAAGTACCAGGCTGGTTTCCAAGAATGTCATCGCCCAGTTTCTTAAGGAAAAAAAAATCTTATTACATCTTATTACATGTATTGAAATGGAGACTCTTTCAGCTGTACTACTTTTTGGACACTTACTTTGTTCAAGGATTTGAAATTACCTTTATGCATAGTTCTGTACCAGTGGACTTTGCTAAATTTATTATTTTTTTACATTTCCTGTTTAGTTCAGCAGTTAGGACTGTTATTGCAAGGATGATCGAAGGTCCCATTCTATTAAGGAAAAGTTGCATTTAGTTAAGAAGTTAATGTTATCTAAGTTGGCAGAAATACAGCTCTCCAAAAGTTAGCAGTTGACATCCAGTGCAGATTTTTTTTCTTTTATACTTTCTGTTCTAATATAAATCAAGAACTAGACAAAAAAAGATTTAATAGATTTATCTTATATTTATGCACTTATATCCTGGCTGATAACAAGCATACTAGATTCCTTTCTGTTTTAATATGACAAATATGACAAAATGTCTTGTCTTCTGTCACCACCAAAAAGCAGTGGTTCTCTCCATATAGATTTTTACAAAGGCTGCCACTGTGTCATTTCAACCTTTCGAATTACACTCATTTGATTCTAGCAGTGTATTCCTCCTCTGTGTTGCAGGATGAATGAGGGAGCAAGGGAATTAATGCAGTGGAGCATAGATATTTCTTTGGTGTTCCAGATATTCTAGCCATTTCGGTCAAATAGAAAACATAGCTAATATACCTTCTCATTCAACTGACTCATTCTCCAGCATAGCCAACAAAAATCCTACATACTCAAGATGTATATGGCAAGTTGACATGAACATTTTGTCTATACACATGCCAGAAGTAAGATTTTAGTGTGGGTCAGTGGCTGATTTTGAATGAGGATTTTAACATCGGATGCTTGGTAGAAAGAAAATAACCAAGGGAAAAATAACAGCTATCTATTGTACAGAATTCTTTGTGTAGAATAGAATATCTCATTTCAGTAGAGGAATGTCACATTTCAACACCATCACCTTTCACTAAAGCACACAAGAAAGTAAGACAATTAGTTAATGGATCACCAAGTAACACAATTATATGCACTGCATGCATAAATAGGAAGAGAATAACAGACTATTTTTCTGTCAAATACTTAACCAGGATATAGCCTGTGACCATCACATACTAAGCAAATCACAGATATAGCAACAACAGAAAACACAGTATTAATAGGAGATCTCAGTGTTTCCATAGAAACTAGGAAGTCTCATGATGAGACATAATACAGACATTAAATAATCAGAAACAAAAAGAGGTTTCTTTATGGAACAACTAATCAGAAAAGAGGAGGTCTGAGGACCTCAAGGTCCTGAAGTTTAAAGGAGAAGAAAAGAAGTCCACAGTAAGTCTAGCAAGATAATACTTAACTTCAAAAAGAATATCTATAATAAATGAAAAATCTAATTGAGTAATAAAATAAAAACAAAAGATAAAAGAGTAAAAATCCTACAAGAGCATGGAGGATTGTTACTCTTTTCAGCAAATAAATATATTGAATGGAAAATTCAAAATTCAAATTACCAGTGTCATAGCTCTGTAAGACGTCCTGGCTAAAAGGCAGATTAAACCACATTGATATAAATAAACATACTTTATTATAAATAATGGAAATCAAGTCAAAATGAGCAAAATATAAAAGAATATAAATTCTGGCAGGTTTAGTATAAAATCGTAGTAAGACAGGCAAGAAATGTTTGGAGAAACATCGTGTTAACAACATGAAAACTACCAATAAAACCTTTTTAAGTAAAACAGAAAGACTGCCAGAAAGTCTGTAAGTCCAATAGATGAGCAAATGGTAAAAGAAATCGTGAAGAGCAAAACAGGAGAACTAAAAGCTTTTTTTTTTTTTTTTTTTTTTTTTTTTGCATAGGTGTTCACTACAAAAGACTTTAGGGATGGCTCTTTCTTTAAAGAAGACAAATTAAAGATGTCTCAGAGTGACATGTCAGTGGAAGATATTTTAGAACAAATCAATAAAATGAATAATAAGAGACTGTCAAGCATTCACCCACCACCCAGAAGGAACTAAAAAATGAAATAGTCAAACTACTAAGCATGTAACTTAAATCAAACTCAGTAGCAGTAGAACGAACAGTTGGAAATACAACATTTATTTTTACAAGGCTCAGTAGAATCTGGAAAACTAAAGACTAGCAAATTTAACTTATATTTAGTGAAAATTAATACAAGAATAAAGAAGGTAACAAGAAAGTGGAAAAAAATATTTGTGGAGTACAAAAATTTATGCATTGGGGAATTTGAATCATTTAATATTATTCATTTTGAAAGAGGAAACGAGTAAAAATACAGGAAAGGTACAAAAAAAAGGCAATATACAAAGGTGAATATACAGTGATTACTCATTATTTTTCATAGTGTAAGATTCTCTTGTACCAAACAACTTTCTGAAGCAGATTCACATAAAAGTAGAAATGTAGGTAAGTTGTGGAACTCATTGCCTTGGGATATTAGTGAATGCCAAAAGTACAAACGGACTCAAATGGGAAGTAGTGATGGAAAAAAAATCCTCTAAGGCTAACCACAGAGAAAATTGAAGCATTCTGTCTCTAAATCACGAGTTGCTAAAAGCTAAGAAGCTGTCAGTACATGCTTATCTGTTACATTCTCCAGCTATACTGGTCACTACCAGGGACAGGATATCCAACAATCTACTATTTCTGTTCTTCTTATCTCTAAGTCTATTTACTTAGAAAAGAGTGGCCTTCTTAGTAGAACTTAGCTTATGTATCCTATAGCTGAAGATAATATGACAGCTAAATTCTGTGGTAAGAATTTAAAGAATGTTTAGTGGAACTAAAAGATGATTTATTCAGAGTGGATTTATTTTTTTTTCTATTTTCAGTTATGTATTTTTGACTCAAAAATTCCCTTGTATTGTTTTAAACTGCAGACTGACAGGTTGCCTTGGCTGCTGCTGAGGGGGAGGAAAAGATTTCTGTCCTGACACACTGACAGCTGTTCCACCATACCTTGTTGCCAGAGGTTACTATTCTAGACTTGCCAAAATGAAGAACTCTTCTAACTTTGTTCCATCAGAATGATCCAGGTTAAGAAACCCTAATATCACAATGTTTAAATTAGCTTGGATCTTTTTGATATGGCAGAAGGAGTCACTGCACACACAGTTGTATGAACAGATCTGTGGGACTAGCTTGGAGCAGCCAGGAAGAGGGGAAAGAACATTTTAACTCTGTTCAGCAACAACCAGACCTCTTTTACTGAAGTCTAATTGTCTAGAGGAAAAATTTGTTCTTTCCTTTGGGTAACCTATTCATGGACTCTGTCCTGTTGCAAACTGCCTATGTTTTATTTAATGGGGTAGATATTTACTGCAATATATTTGCAATAAATATGTTGCAACATGTATCACAACAATATATTTACTGCAAATATATTGCAACATTCATTATTGCCTTACTTTCCTATTTTAGCCTGCAAGAATGCTTTCTCTAGATCATTTTGAGAGTAGAACAGAGGGAGGAAGAAGAATATCTTTGAACTCATGTCTGTAGCTTCTTTGCACAATGACTTTCTTAATGTTTTGTGTCATCTCCATTAAATTTAATTATAATGGCATAAACATTTTAATGCCATCTGCATTAGAGGGCTACACCAAGTTATCAACAACTCTTCCTATGTGAGTATAGCTAAATCAAGGCAAAACCTGTATGGATCAACCCTTATTAAAAGATCCATTGGAAATCATGATGACACTTGCTGGTTTGTGTGTCATATTCTTTTCCCTGATGTTTGTCTTTATCTGCTGAGAGCTCAGGGTCATCAGGAAACAGGTAAGCCACCACTTCACATTTGAACAACGTTCAGCACTAAAAGATCATGTTCTCAGCCCTTGGGTACCTCAATCATAGAAATTATACTAAATTGCCTATTATACTTAGGCAAAGTAATCAGATTTTAAACAGGACCTCTGAACGAGTAGGGTGGCTTTACTTAAATCACAAACTGCAGCTTCACAGAAGCCATTAATACAGTGAATGGATTAAATTAGCAGTTGATGGTCCTCCATGCTTTTATCTACAGTAAAATTTAATGACCATCTGTTTTGAGGCCTATGTTAATCACCCTATGTAAAATTCAGAGATCTAAGATACAGAGGGACCTATTACTCACTTGATTCGCCTTCTCCAAAGGTCCAACATGGACTTAAAGTGCCTAGGTTTGGAGTCATAAATGTGTTTTTATGTGACAAGAAATTAAGGAGATTTGTGAGGTTTAGCTTTGGAAGAGCAAGCAGGGGATCATTAAGAAATCAAATGACTGGAAGAGAGAAGGTCGAATAGGGGCTTGATTTTTAAACTCTCTTAAGCTAAGTAATGGAAATAAAATAAAATGCAAACCTATTAAGAAATGGATTAAGCACTACTTTTCAACATAACACAGAGAAATCTGAGTAACCTAGTGCCATAGGACACAATCACACACAAACGCTAAACAAAGTAATAAAAAGCAATTCAAAATTGAATGATTGTTAATAAAAGACAACTTGAATGTCAAAATGGTCATTTGAATATTTGCTTTAATGAAGCAGATGATAGTCACTTCCTCTCTAAGGAAAACTATTATTCCAGGTGTGATGGTTTAGGGAATTTGTCAATATATAATAGGTTTGATTTTATTCATTTTCTTTATGCCTTTTTACTACCTTGTACTGCATTTTTAACTAGTATTCCTTTATTAGGAAAAGGCAGATTTCCAGAGAAGGATAGACCCATCCCTAGCTTCAAGAAATTGTCCATGGAAAAAAAGACAAAGAGGGAAAGATTTAAGGATTCTGTCTGATTGCAGGGAAAAGACATGTGCTATAAAAGACCTTCCACATGCAATTTTAAAGCACACTTAAATATATTAAGGAAACAGAGAAGTGTAGTTGTTTCACATAGGTAAATATATCTCTTAGGAATTCTAACTCAAGAACAATAGCAAGAGCTGTTTTCCTTGGAACTGAACAAATGAACTGCAAATCCCACACAGTCACAACTCCCATAAGCTTTTAAGCACATGATTTAGGAAGAGCAACTTGACATTTTAATTTCCTATTGCAAAGACTCCATCATCCCTGTCTCCACTGACTGTTCTGTTCTGTGCTCCAGCAGCATACAGGACTAGATAGAGCAGCATCAGATTCCACTTTTATTTTTAACAAAGGCCTAGGACCATAATTGAGTTTAAATTTGAACTAGCCCATGCTGTGTGAGCAGAAGTCACTCTCAGACGCGGTCTGATAACAAAGCTTTTTAACAAATACCTTTAAAACACTGGCTAATCCTGGAGAAAGGAACAAATCGTAATGATGCAAGTAGGGAAACAGGAAGAGTATTTAAATTTGAAGTTCTCAGGAAAAGACTTCGTCCTACAATGAAACAGTGACGAACAATGCTAAGAGAAGGTGTTCTGCCTGGTCCACTAGGACTGTTTACATAATAGTAAGAAAGATCCAAATTTCTGAGATTAGTACAAAGAATAGAACTATTTAAACCGTTCACTGATTGTCCATTCCAGGTTCCAGAGCTGGATGCAAAAATGGGTGTAATTCTAGCATTAAAATGGTAATATAATATATGATTGGAAATACAAACTCAAATCACCTTAGTGTTGTGACTTCAAAAGTCAGGGTAAGAAAGGTTGATTCATTGGTTCATTGACCTGTTGTATTTATGGTGGTGGACCAAATGCACTTGTAGTAGGTGAAAGCTATCTGAAATAGATATAAAGAGGATGCTACTTCTGTCTGTCCAATTTCTTTGAAGTGACTGGACCAAATTTTACACTCATTTATACAGACATAATTTTGAGCTCCTTGTACTGGGCTGAGGTCAGCTACATTAGCGTACCTGGAGATATAATTTAGCCTAATAACTGTAAAGAGGTTATAAAATTGTTTAAGCTTGTAAAATGAAATCTTTTTTTTTTTTTTTTTTTAAAAAAAAATGTTGATAGTGGAAGCCTATAATCAACCAAACTGGTCTACATTATTCTTGAGAGTTAAAGTAAAAAGTTGAAAAAAAAAAAAAAAAAAAGGTGCAGACTTCCTGTTCAGGAATACTGGAAATTTCAGAGCAGCACACTCTACATACCTAACAAGTAGACTCTGCACCATTTTCTGTAGAAAAGTATGTGCTTAGTTATCAGCAACTCCAGGTAAATATATTTCAGAACAGCTTTCATTTCTTAAAATGTTAAGCCAAAAATTTCTAAAATTTCTAAAATTGTTTATTTCTTCAGCAGCTTCCCCAGAGGAATCCCTGTCTTTTCCTCTCTACATTTTTTTTGTGTATTGTTCATTCACTTCTTTTTATTTTTATTTTTATTTTTATTTTTATTTTTATTTTTATTTTTATTTTTATTTTTATTTTATTTTATTTCTGCCACTGTTATGGAAAAAATAGAGCATAAAATCTAATTTTCTTCACCTTTGAAAACCGAAGTATCTAGAAGAGGAAGTATTTATCTCTTTTTTTGTGGGGGAGGGGTTGGGAAGGAGGGCATGATTCTTTCCTACAGAACAATAGAAAGAACAGCCAGAGGTCTTTCAACTGCAGATTCCCACAAGGTTCAATTAGATATGTTTCTATGATGCTTTAAAAATTCAAATTGAAAAATATGCCTTTTTTTGCCAAGCCAATATTTTAAGCCAATAGGGAATTAGGGAGCATTTTGCATATTCTCTCCCTTGAAATAGCTAATTCGCATCTTCGTAGGTTTTCCCTTCACTGCAAGATGTCATAATAGGCTCAGGTGAGAGTGTAACATAGATTAGAATAAGTGTAGAAACTAAAGCTCTTGAAACATTTAAGACAAGAGTGGATATAAAGAGTACAACTAGAGACAGGATTGGAAAGCTTACTGAAATAAAAATTCCTGTTTTGGCAGAAATATTTTCTGGATGATCTAACATGGCTTCTCCCTTCTATGATTCTGAAAATGACAGAATGAGATGTTTCTGGCATATAGATTTTTAATAAAAACCTTAGTGGTGTACATACTTAAAGTCAGAGTGCATTTCTGAAACATTTTAGCCAACATAATAAGGTCTTTAAAAATAAAATCCAGAGGAATGTGATGGTTTCCATGTTAAAACCCTTAAAATCTTTTCTTTGAACCACTCTAGCTTTGAGGTGGTGCCAGAACAACTTGATAGAGAGGTCACTTTTGTAAGGGAATGTGGGTTTTTCACATGCATAAAATCTACCTTTCTACAGTCAGATCATAAACTCTTAAAAAACTGCAGTTCTGATGTCTTCACTTCTCCACAAAGCACTCTACTCCCCATAGTGTATACCCCATCTTCCCTTCCTTGGATCCGGGGCCATTTCCAGTTTTATGAAGAACAAGGAAGAAGCATAAGTCCCTGGCCTTGGTGCATATCAGCTGTGCTGGGCTATCCAGCCACTAAATTTATAAATATATGTGAGTCAAACTTGAGAGGCAGAGGTAGGCTTAAGACAGTAAGCACTATTCTCTGTGACCCCTTTCAACTGATTTGGAGTAGATATCTTGCACCAGCAGTGCTAATGTTGAGAGCTAGACTCCTCCACTTTTCTCCAGTAAATTAGCTTTAATATTTATACAAAAAGAGACAAGAGCTACTTGCATGTCTGAAGATAATAATGCATGTACACTGACACATTTCTAGCATAAGCGGCATAACACCGCTTTCTCATTTCTCCTTCTTAAATTTTATAGCATTTGACATAAGTAACATTTTAGTCATTGTAAGCCTATTTTTCCCATTGTTTTCTATATTCTGCAGCCATGTCTTCCAAAAGACATTCAGGAAATAAAATCATAGAAGTGAAATCCTTGTTTAAATAGACTGAAGTTGATTTACTGCATATACTGCACATAGAAAAAGAGAGTACTAAGCTGTTCCCTTGAGATTACTCTAAGAGTCCCAAAATGCTTATCCTAATAGACTCAAAGAAAACTTCCACACAACACATGTTCAGTTTTTAAGCCACAGGTATAAACAATTTTACCTGTTACCAAGTCTGGCATATAAAAAAATCTCATTAATCTCATTTTTATCTATTGTAATGAGATTTCTGGGTACATATGAAACAGTCTGACATATATGACCTATTAAGATTACAGTACCTCTGGCAGTAATTAGCAAATGCACCTTGAATTTTAAATAAATAGACATTTGAATAGCAGAAGAAAAGAAAAAAAACATGCATATGCCATTCCCTAAAGCCAATAGAAAAGTTCAGTCTGATTCTAAACTGCTTTAATGTCTGATATTAATGTCAACAGGAATAACAAAATACCTGCCCTGGAGAGTGTGACTCCTTATCTCTCTGTACATAAAAATATCTGCCAAAGGCATGGAAATAGTTATTTGAATAAGCCTACTGCAATAAAAGGAATTTTTATAACTCTCTAGTTTACTATGGTGCATCATATACACACAGAATATAACCCAAATTATTCATCGTCTGCACTAGTGTGGAAGTTTAGGGAAAAAAAAAAACACAGACATGTCCGATTTAAAATGGTTATGTGTATCTGCAAGATTTATGAGTTCTGGGCCTCATTAAAGTAAATAGAAACTATGGGATTTTTTTCCTGTTTTGATTTTTTTTATTTTATTGTCTTTTTTACCCTTTGAAGAACTATTACTGATCAGTCAAGAAAAAAATAGGCAAATCAGATCTGAAAAGTGAGTTAAGGAAGAGGAAATAAGTAAAGATTTTACATGTCTAAATGTAAGACACAAGATGTAAAGATACAAAGATACAAAACAATTTCAGCCATTGCCTAACTGTGAAGAAGACTAAACTGCCTAGGAACTGTTCTTAATTTTCATTAAGAATTTCATCAAGTTCCCTTGTCATCTGCTACACTCCATTGTGTCCATAGCTGATCAGACCTGCTCAAAGCTGAACTCTTTGGCTTCAAAACTGTGCAGATGGATATTTGCAGTTATAACTGTAGTCAGTTTTGAAGAGTTAGACTTATACAACCAGGTGAACTGGAGATCGTCACTCAGTGCTTCTTTACAGTCAATGAAGACAACTGGCATTTCAATGGCTCAGTCTGTGACATCTTCAGATGCCACTTTTAAAGTAAATGAGGTGTCATAAAAATGTCTTGTGTCTGGTGACTATAAAGGCAATGTGCCAAAATTAGTTTAGATGCAGATATTTAATTCTGTTGTGAGTGAAATAAACAGCTTCAATTGTGAATGCTAACAGGCGGCAGGTTAATGCTAACAGGCAGGAGTATGCATGTGTATGTGGTGGTGGAGGTGGGGAGTGGTGAATGCCTGCAATTGAACTTCTTTGTGCCCAAGTAGAAGCCTGCTATGTGCTAGCTGCAGTCAGTAAGTCCTGGCTGTAAATTTTGGCAACACTCAGGCTAAACAAAAGTGGCACATTCTAAATTCTCCAATTAATAGAGGCACAAGACAAAAATACCAATTAGGATGATTATCAAGTGTTGTGCTTCTGCATATAGACCATTTAGGTTGGGAAAACCAGGGTCCTGAAGCTCTGGAAAGAAGAGTTGGTGCTGAAGAGAAGGGTTCCTGAAAAGAAGTGGTCTCAGAAAGAAGAGGGTCTGGAAAGAAGAGGTGAAGATTCTGCCTGAAGGTGTGTTCAAAGAAGTGATTTTGGAGATCAGAAAGCTGCATGGAGATGGTGCTGGGGGAAGCCCAGGGAACCAATAATGCCCAAGATTGGTAAGTGAACTGCACAACATGGATAACACAACTTTCTGTCCAGACTTCCCAGGCCAGCAAATCCCCACAGGAGAGGGAAGTTGAGACCTATAGAAGATAATGTTGTGGGACAGCGAGTGAGTATGTCAGATAATAAAGAAGAGTAAAAGATGTAATCTCAATGGTTCTTAAAAAAAAAAAAAAATCCAGATCCAATATGGATTTTGCTTATTTTTTCTCATCCATGGCAAAACCGTTTGTGCAGGTTAAATTCAACCTAAATTTATTTGACTGGGCAAATCGTGAAATGCATCTGTAACCATTTTCTCTTTCACTATGCAGTCATGAAAGAAGGAACCACGCAGGACAAGGTCCATAACAAAAGGGGCATGGAACTTCCAAGGAAGCAGAGGAACCACATTCAATGCCTACCTCAGCCAGAAAGCTGTCTTTCCTACCAGCAAATGCATGGACAAACACTGTGCTTATGTGTGTAGGACCACCTTCACTTCTTCCTCAAATCCCTAGAAGATAGGTCACCATGCAGCAAAGGATACAGCATTCCTGGGGTCAGAAATCAAGCAGAAAAGCAAAATTGCATTTCATTAGAAAAGTTCCTTCACCTTTCCTTGTAAGAAATTAGTAACTCTTTAATGAAGTATTCACTACAATACTAAACTATGGACACAGCCTAAAACACAGAAATGAAAACTGAAGATCCAAATTTAAAATTGATTTTGTTTCCTCTGCAGCTGTAAGCAATGTTAAAACTTGTTTTTTAAGCTCAAAACTTGTTTTCTCTTAACTCTATGTTTTATAGTTGCAATGGTTGATTTATTTCTCTTTTAACTTCAGAGGAGTTGTTTTGCACCTGATCATTTATTTTCTTCCTTCTCAGTACCCAGTTTTGCTGTAGAGAGAGTTAATTTTGCTTAGATTCACAAGAGAGAAATCTTGCTCTCTGGACACAGTCAAGTTTTCTTATCAATCAGGCAAACTGACAGAGGAAGTTTCTGACGAAACTTGTTACTTTAGTTCAAATTTGTATTTGATTTATGAAAACACTAAGATTCACTAAGCTGAATCAAGAAGGTGATGCATGCAAGAATCAAAGGGTCCTTAATAGCCTTTGGAGAGAAATTCAGAGCATTTAGGTAGCTCTTTCCCTGCATCACACTATTTGTTTCTCTTGAATATAGATGAAAACTATGGAAATTACCCTCCTTTCAGTTTCCCTTGCTTCATTTGGAGCTGTTTTCGCTTTGTAAAAATAACTAGCTATTCCCAGGGTAACACAGATGGGCTGCCTGGAATGTTTAAATCTTTTCCCCAGGGATTTGTTTATACAGAGTAGAACAGCTCCAACAGGAGCCACTAGGGAATAAAGAATGCAATAAAACCCACATCAGAATTAGGATAGTCACCAGGCGTATAAGAATCTTGGGATCTTGTCAGAGATTATGAATCAGACACAACTGGGATTTAAAACTGATTAGTGGAAAACAATGCCAAAACTTGGCATATACAATGATGGCTCCAAGCTGACAATTACGGCTGAAGAATGAGATCTTTGGGTCACAGCAGATAACTCTGCGAAAATGTCAGGTCATTACAGTAGCAGTCAAGAAAACAAATGCAATTCTAGGAATTATGAAAAGAATGGAGAGCAATATAAAACTTAATAATACTTTTTTTCATAAATCTTTTCATAAAGATTGGGCATAATTTTTATGTCTCATGGTGAAAAGGTTATTGTAGAAAGCGATAATGTCTAAAGATTTGTGACAAACTGTAGAAGAAACAATAGTTCAATACTGAAAGAATATTACAGGGGTGAGAGCTCTTCAACCCAGAAAAGATATGAATGAAGGGGCTTTTGTGAAGATTGTCATGCTTGTCATGAATAAGATATATAGGAGATGTTTATTCACTTTTACCATGTAAAGACTAAAGAATATCAAATAAAATAAGCATATAGCAGACAAACAACTTCTTCATTCAGCTTATATCCTTGGAACAGACTATTATTGATTTTTTTTTTTGAGCATGCAGGATATGAATTCATAGAATCAAAAAAGACCTTGAAAATAAAAAACCTCAATAAGGATTATTAAACACAAATTTCTATATTGTTCAGAATATGCTTAGATATCACCAGTTATTGTGCATTGACCATGACAGGAGGCAGTGGTGTTTATATTTTTGTTTTCTTTCAGTATGTTGTATTAATGCCTAGACACTGGTCATGTGACAGTTTGCTATTTTCTCTTTGTTGTTGTTGCTGCTTTGAGAAACTGAGGCTCAGAGAAAGGTGATGAATTCTGCACAGTGGCAAAGTCAATCTACATCCAAAACAGGGTTAAGAAATGCTGTCTCCCAGCTGTCATCCTTGTGTTTCATTCCTGAGACAGGAAGCAAGCCCTGCCTGCTAAGCTCTAAAGCATGACTAGATGCACTCGATTAAAAAAAAAAAGTGAAAATTCACTGGCAAAATATTTATGTGGTAAAATGTATTTAAAAAATAATGCCTTACAGAGAGGTTAAAATCTGACAGCAGGCATACTGTGCCTTGGAGTGTGTGTATTCTGCACACAAACACTGCCACATGTTTCTCTGTGTTTGATTAGGCTCAGCTGGATGCTGCATTCTTGATCAAGGCACAATACAGAGAAATGTTCTTTTCTCTCCCTGCAAGAAAAAAATAGGCCTCCTCTGCTTTTTTTTTTTTTTTTTTTCCAGCATGTTCCTAAGTGGTCTGAACAAATCCAATCATCTCTGTTCCCTACTATCCTGAGATGCCAAGGGTATATCAGTATGTATCTCAGCATACCATGGTAAGAAAATATTGCCATTATAATGTTTAAAGAAGGTTCCCAGATTTCTTACTTTACCTTCTATCCTTTTCACAGGTCTAAGTTGGATAAAAGGCCTTTTCATTTAAAGCAATGTAAAGATAATAACTAACTATGCAAAAAAAAAGTCTTAGTGGTCATGATCTGACCTTGCAAAAAGCAAGCATTTGACCTTGCTTTTATCTCATTTCACCCTACTGAGAAGCCTAGTGAAGAGGGCTGAATTTATGATGATATAAAAGTGAAAGCAATTGTTTGAAGGGAAGGGAAAGTCCTTTGCTGTTACTGTCACCTTTGAATATAGAGAATGTTTTCTCTTTAGATACCACCAGAAAGGTATCTCTTCCAAGCTCTTCTAAGAAGGGAGAAAGGAATGAAGTCCTCACACCTTCTTCTTCTACTTTCTTCTTCTACGAGAGAGTCTGCTGAAATAAACGGACCGAGCTGCTTCATTCTACTGACTTGCATACAGTAAAGTATGGAGTAAAAAACCATTTCCCTGAAGTAATCCTATTGTCACTGGTAACAGTTTGTGTAAAAAAAATGGTTGCTTTTACTTAAAAACAGGCTGAACTGTTGCAATATCACGTAATAACCACGTTCATTTTACAGCATGTGTGGCCATCTGCTCACAGCATGAAGCAGTGGCCGTTTGGATTTATCTTGATACTGCTCTCAGTAGTGTTCACCGAGCTTGCCTTTTCTACCAGTAATAAAATAATGCATTCTCCAAATGTCTTCATTGTTGTTACCCTTTTTGCTTTCTTACTAATATCATAATTTTTCCATGCACTGATTCTAATCTAAATGTTTTAATTCAGGGACCTTTACAGATATTTTAAATCTGATAGGATCTCATTTTCATGGAGAATGTTTAATTAACACTTCACATTTAGCCCTAACAGAGCCTCTGCTGGAAAAAAACACACAAGCAAACAAACAAACAAACCCAAAAAAACCACAAACTTTTTGACTGCCATTCTAGTTCTTATTGCTTATAAATGATACATTTTTACAGACAGTGATGCTGAGATTTTGCTAGTGCTAAACAGGTTGTGGCCTTCTTTTTAAAAAAAAGATATTCGAGAATCTTTACAACTCATCCACAAATAAAAATGCTTACTCATATCTCTTTTTCTGCTTTCCTTCTTACTCCACATTTTCTTTCTTTTTCTTCTTGTCACCTATCCTTATTTTGTCTTTTATCAGTTGATTTAGAAAGATGGTCAGGGGTTGACTGGAGAAGGGATGACCATTGCTATTTACAGGGGAACCACTAGGAAGAGCAATTTTCCCAGAAGAAGGTATTCACCTCAGAGGAAGGATCTTGCTGAAAACTATCCTATCTTTACCTGTCTCAAAGGTAAAGATGCACAAGAACATTGTGATTTACCAAAAGTAAATTCTTCAATTCTTTTTTAATATTGGAAATAGAATTGAATTACCTTTTCAGGTACAATATATACTATATCTCTATATTGCTGTGCTTAGTGAAATGATAATTTTCTTTGTACCTCTAAGGCCCGGCTGACCTGCTGAAATCTACTCAGATGGGCAGGAACTTTTTAAGTAGCAGGATTACTCAACATGTTTAGAAGGGAGCTGGTGAACAATAAAACTACAAGGAGAAAAAACTACAAAGAGAATTAAACTTACCAGAATGCTTCAGTTTGATCAGCACTTTGGAGCAGACAGATCTTTTTGGTTTCTGGAGAAGTAACAGTAGCAGGACAACTGTAGTACACCAGCCTGAGGAATGGGAAACAGAAAGTCTTGATTCTGTTTCAAAGCTGGCAAAGAAGGCACTTTTGCTCTTTCTCTCTCAAAGTCATTCTAGAGACAGGAAGGTTCACCTGAAATAGAATCATTTTCATGAAAGGTTGTGGTTGCAAAAAATGTCTGCTTTAGTGAAGAATTTCCAGCCAGTTTCATTCAGGAAACTCAAAGGAGGTTTATACTTTCTCATTGCAAGGCAAAGAATTTTTAGCTGCTCTATGATACTACAGTGGACACTACATAATATTTTAACAATAATGGACACACTCATAATATTTAACACTTCACCTTGACCTGAACCAGAACCGCTATTCCCAGAATTACTGGCAGCATGAGGAAAATTGGCCCTGATCCAAGTGACTTGGTTTGAAAAGATTAAATGTATGACAAACTCACACAGGAGGGAAATATCTCACACAGGAGGAGTGGATCAGCCCTCCCAGACTATGTACAGACAAGTATTACCACCCTGAGACAGTGTTGATTCAACAGCATATATATGCTACAGTAGTGTTTTTGCTAACAGAGAATAACAGCTTGACTTCAAACTTCTTATGTAGTTTAGTATGGCGTTAGAGTCCATATGATTTGTAGCACTTCTTGACTTGTTGGCCATGCCTTTATTCTTTTCATGACATTAATATCTATGTCAGCTGCTTGGTTTAAGATATTTATCCTGTTCTTGGGGTTTTCGGTTCTGAATTTCTTAGGTATGTCAATTTTTAGACTAGCTGTCTGCTCTCTATCATGTAATATTAATCTTTCTTTTTTATTATTATTATTTAATATATTGCTAAAACACAGAAGCAATTTCACTAGTGTAAGTTTGAAAGATACTGAGTTTTTCAATTTGAAATGGACAAATACTCTATTTTGATTTCACGGCTGATAGTTCAAAATATAGAAAAGTTTACTCAGACATCAAAAGGTTTGGAAAAGCAGAGCTGTAGTTCATGTGCAACACACAAAAGGAAGAAACCTTTCTTCTGTAAACTAAGACAACATTGTTTCCTTACAGATATGTTATTCTTTTCTTTCATGAGGGGAAGAAAACTGCCGGATGCTTCATAATTGTATGATATGAGTGCATATAAAGAATGCAGTTTTATCAGTAGGTACCAAAGCAGGATTTTTCTTTACCTAACCATTCTTCCATTTGGCCTTCAGCAAAGACAAATAATTTTAAGTTTTGACAAAGTAAGTAACAAAAAGAGTTTATTAAACAAAAGTAACAAAAAAGAGTTTATTAAATAAATATTGTGGTTGCAAGAGGAGGGGATAAACTAGCCAAGGAACCGAAATGAACTAAGCAGGACTTGTTGGTCTGGAGAAGTATGTAACAGTACCTGGTGGAGGGAGTAAAGATGATGGAGACAAGATTCTTTTTCAGCAATGCCAGTGGAAGGACAAAAAAAGGTAGACAAAAACTTAAATTCAGCAAATTCCATTCAAACATAAAAAAATACTTGTTGACTCTGAGTGGCTGATCAAATATGGGCACAGGCTGCCCAGAGATGCTGTGGAGCCTTCATCCTTAGAGATACTCAAAAACAGATTGCACAGTGTCCTGAGCAACCTGCTCTTGTTGATCTGCTTTGAGCAAGGGTGTTGGACTGAGTGATCTCTAGAGGTTCACCCCCCCCCCTTGCTCCAACTAGGTACAAATAAGAAATTTGGTGATTTCTGTAAAAATGCCTGCACTGTTTCATTTTCAAGTGCTTTCTGCACCTTGAAGCAAACCTTTGGACATGCTCAGAACGGCATCAAACTAGACATATCAAGGAACTCAATGAAAAGCTCAGTTCAGGACATAGGTATTACTTTCTGTGCAACCTATCTGTGGCTTTGCTTACTGTATTCTTAAAACATATTACAGTCACGCTATACATTAATAATAGAGAGTAAACTAGCAATGCTGCTTTTTTTTTTTTGAAAACACATAGGAAGTCTGCATTATCACTATTCTATACAAACCTACTTTCTGTCTCTATTATAAATTTTCAATTAAGGCCTTTGCCTATGAATGGAATAGCCAAGTTTAATATTAAACTCCCTTATCTTTCAAAAGACTACTTTTGCTACCAGGGATATGGCTGATATTAGACATGAATACAGTTGGATAATGGCAGCTCTGATGCTTTTTAGCCATAGAGAATCTCAATAAAAATGTTGTAACAGACATGTATGGATGTATATTATACACCTGCATGTGTGTTCACCTCCGCACTCATGTGAAGATAACACTTGGTGATAGCTAACAAGACACCCACTGGGGCTGCTGTACAAGTTTTAAATGTTAGTAAAAAATTTGGAAATCTGTTACAAGTTAAAGGTCACAAGCAGTAATTCAGAGGGATTTTTTATTGGTATTTCCAAAGCATGTGACAACTCCGAATGATCACAAAAAAAGCTCACAAAAGTTACAAGGTCCTCTATGAGTGCCCAGTTAGGGGGCTTTGTTTGTTTTGTTTTGTTTTTGTTGTTGTTATTTTCAAGTATACAACAAATAAACGTTCTTATCTTCTTAGTATTGTTTTGATAAGGAATAATCTATACAGTACTTGTTTTGCATAGTCTTGTTCTCTTAAACCTCTATTGCATTATATTGTCACTAAATGTCACTAATATTTCCATTCAGGAAGGATGCGCCTATCCTCAAGGAAATAACCACCCCTACTGCTAAAGTTTATTCTATTTTTTTTTTGTAGAACAGTTTAATTATTTCTATGTTAAACATAATCACTGTGTAAAATATAGAAGTGATATACAGAGAAATATAACTCATGAGGAAGAATCAAGAGTTTTATCCTCTTTGAAATGCCCTAAACATTCAACTCTAGAAAGCATTTCCACTAAAACTGTTTTTATGACTCATTACATCGAGAATTATTTTCACAGGGTAGCCCTCAAACAAGAGCGGACAGGTAGTGCTCTATCACATAGAATAGTCTGCGATCAGTGATTTACTATTCCCAGAAGATCTGCTTTTCTGGGGACAAAGTGTGTGTGTTTTAATTCTCTTGCATTGGAAGAGTTGTAACAGAGTTCACATCTCAAGTGAATGCTTTAGCAGCTAAGACACTATATAAAAACTGGCGAGTGGCACTATTTTCCACCCATTGAGCAATATTTTAGGTGAAATCATGAGCTGAACTTATCTCTTTAGTAAAATTGAGAAGGATTTTTGAGGAAAAATTATGGATATTGCTGTCATGTGACGTTACTTGTGACTTAATTGAAATGCTTCTGCTCTTAACAGATAAATTTCAATACACTTCTGCTTATAGGTTACATTGCCTCTGAGCTGGTACAAAGCATTATCTGACCAATCTTAGGATATGGGAAGAGAGAATGGCTGGCTTCGTCTTCCCGATTTATAAAGATGCACAGTTTACTTTTTTATTATATAGTGCTTACCACTTATGAATTTCCTGTCCTTTTCAGAAGGAATGTTTCACATGTCTGCATTAACTGAACTTTTATACTTACCGTATATGATACATTTTATAGCACATAAATGTAGAAAAGAGGTAGAATACTAAGTAAGTATAGAGTGCATATGAACAGATAGCAAGTAATGAATAGCAGTAGAACTGCATTAGTCACTAGCAATTAAGTAGATCTGTCCAAACAACCATCAATCAAACCATTATTTGACAGAATGATGTACTCACTCTGTATATAACACAAATTGTATACATCTTTATTTTGGAAATGCTGTAAAGGATCTTTATTTTTTTTTAATATGAAGGTTAATTATTTCATCTTACAGCTACCAAGATATTAACTTTGTACCCAAACTAATAAAGTTGCATAAAAGTGCATGGAAAAAGACCAAGAGAAATGTCACATCTTGAAATAGTAATAGAAGAGAAGGAAAAACATAAGTAAGTGGCGACTATTGGAGAAAGGGCAGATAAAATAGCCACAGGCATTTGTCAAATATAATTATACAGGCTATACAGGCTTTCTCAAATGTATCATAGTGCTCCAAAGTTTGGGTATTTGCATTCTTCCGTGAAACTCTTATCTTGTTTGGTAACATGTTTATTTGAACTAGTGAGGAAATAGTCACAGGAAACCTCTCTTTAAATCTGTTAATTTTATATAAATGGCTAATTACTGTTTCCCTGCACTTAAATGAGAATTTTGCTTAATTATGCTGAACTCCAATTGTCTAAAGGAAACCTGTTCTTTTAAACGTGCTAGAGAAACAACCTGGTGTACTAGACAAGTATTTGTAAATATGAAGGTAGAGCACTTCCAGCAGGACTTCTAGAAGCTGTGACTGCTTTATCAGAAGCAGCAGCTCATGCACAAAAACAGAATATAAGAATGTGCAAATGTATGAAAGTGCAAATGTGTGCGTATACATGTGACATCAGTCTGTTTATCCGTACATCTGTACAGAACATACATATGTGTATATTTACCTCTGTACACAAAGATCGGCAGTTTCTTTGACAAGAAAACATAAAGGAGATTATTACGTCAGAAATTTTTCATATGTGGCAGTGACACATGATGCTTCCTAAAACCTACCCTGATGTCTTAGGTCTTCTGCCTTTATTATCTATCCATCTTTATCTTTTACATTACTAAATTATAGCCAAGAAAAAAGACACCAATTTTAGATATTAACTTCTCTACTAATCTGTAATTAATATGCTTTCATGGCTATATATCCCTACCAAATAAGGAAGGAATGGACAAACCAATTCGCCATTCACCAATAATTAATGAGTATGGACACCTGGACACTAGTTAGAAATATTTTGTGTTAAAGCTTGGCATGTGCAGAATATGATTTTTTTAAGACTGTAAAATTATAATGGATGTTTTCAACAGTTATTTGTTGTCAGGTAGAATAGGAAAAAAAATAGTACCATCGTGTATCATCAGTCTGATACAAGAACAAATCTTTCTTCCTGTGCTTACTACCAGGGAAAGTGTAGGAGTACAGATTTTATATTTCCTTTAGCATCATAACCAGATCCCTTACAGCAGCTGTTACAGAAGGAAGCAACTGTACTCAGTTGTAATCTACAACACAATTAAGCCGCAACCTGAAAACAAACTCCCTTTTCACCCTAAACTTTGAATCAAGAATGTTACTGCGCAATATAACACGCAAGGAAATACCTACCTGACAAAATCAACTGGTGTTGGCTCAGCTCAAGATTATACCGTCTGATTTTTGGGTGTACTTACCTGTATAGAAATGAAACGGTAATACTAAGACGGCTTTGTGCTGTTAAAATTTCTTTTGCACTGTGAGAGGAACAAACCTATTTCATTAAAAGAAAAGTGGAAAAGTATATCCAGCTATTTATAGGCAGTGATTTTAAGTACTCTTTGGGCTATTTCAGTAGCACAAAGAACACCCATTTTTGTGCATGCAGAGACATACTGTATGTGAATTTTCAGTATTATAGTTCTTTTGAAGAGTTTGGGACAAACTTGGTTGCCTATTTGCTGCATTCATGTGAGCCTACAGTGAGAATATTTCACACTGCTCTGAAACTGAGAAAGCAAACTACAGACAACATAGCTTTGCTATTAGAGCTGCCTCATTTTTTTTATATAGTCAACTGTAGAAAAGATTTCTAAGGCTATTACTAAAATAAATGCAAATGTTTCTGAGAAATATAGAAGCAC